>NC_041826.1:13370033-14570033 GCF_900964775.1 Scleropages formosus
ACCTTCCAAAGTAGAAGGAAGAACTATAAAACACACTTGCTGCCCATGAAAGCTCCTTCGTATTATTTATTGAATTTGAGCTGCAACAGCTGCCACCCGCAGGCATTACTGTCCATCCCATTATTGGTGGTCTGGTATCATACTCAAAATCATTCATTCCTACACCTATTAATTCTTTGCCTCCTTTGTTGAGGCAAACAACACTACGTCCAACTGTGCAGTTACTGTCTACATTTGAAATGACTCAGTGAGATGGTTACAATTAGCTTATTAGTTTGACGACTTTGTTTCTATGTTTGAACACCTGCTGCTCTGTTTCATCAGTCAGATGACATCATCATCTGCAGGTCACAGTGCCATTAGGGCACCTGGCTCTCTGCCAGGACACATAGACATCAGGCTCTCATTCAGGGTGTGGAAGTGTGGAAGGGGTGTGAACACTGATGTAAGAAACCTACCCTGAGGAGGTTCACTGGAAAGTGCTCTGTGTTTCAGATAACAACACCAAGTATCACTTAGGAAACAGACCCCGAATTTAACTCAAAGTGCCACCCGAATCTGAAGCATCCATTTCGATTCTTAATTGATGGCAGACAAGCAAAAGCACCAGCAAGTATTGCGTTTCAAAGCAGCTGAATTAAAAACTCAATACAGAGTATCAACATTTAACAGCAGATTTGAAAACCTGTAAAGAAGCGGGAGCAGGCAGCAAGTACCCTGCAAATCAATGTCACCGCTTCCTTCAGCGGTAAAAGTGCGCTCACATGCATTCCCAGTGCTAACATAAGCAAGGCAAGAAAACGAACACTGTCTTGCCATTTTGGGAGCGAGAGCTGACGCTAAACGAAGCGCTGATGTGTGGATTTTACATTTCCTCTCCCTGCTTTTCTCAATGTGCTTGTGGTCTTTTCCGCTGGGCATTAATGGCAATAACAGAACCGTGACGAGAATCTCAGGCCAATTGCCGAGCACTCCACTCACCACTTTAAACTCCTTCCCCTCTCGGACTGGCCTGATGATCATCTGCGGCTGAAGGACCGACTGCAGGTAGGCCCCGTGTGCAGATAGCGTGCTTCCTCCACTGTGCGGACAAATGGACAAAACTGATGTTATAGGCCCTCTCTTCAGGCTGGGTTCCTGCCTTTGTGACGAGTCAACTGGAAAAACACACAAGCCACCACAAACAATTCCTTCCCTTCCAACCCCCGATTCCGCCTGCACACTCTCTCCGGAAGACATCGCCGTTGATCGTTCTAGTAGTGAGTTACAGTCCCTCTCACTTTTAAGTTTCTGCTTGGCCCCTGCCTTCGTAAACACAACATGTGTGTACACACAGTAGAAAACAAAACTTCACCTGTGAAATTACAAATCTTGCATTTCTGAATTTATTTATAGAGCAGAAGAAAAACAAGTTTAAATATAACATAAAAATAAAATCCACTGTTATCTCTTCAAAAAGTACACTTAAAAAAAGACTCTCAGTTTCACTTTGTACATTATTACAAACTTACTTTTCTTTTTAAAATATATTTTATGGTGAACAGGGTGGGTGATGTGGGCACTCAAACTCTTGCATGCGCAGAAGAGGGACTTGAACAAGAAAGGAACTCCCACCTGATGAAAGAGCGGGTGGGTTGAATGCTGTCGATGAAGGGATCCTCATTGTACATGAAGGGAGAGGGTGCCTCTCTGATGACAGAGTCGACGGTCAGTTTGACGGTTTGGTTGGATGAGAACTTCTGAGCAGGGCTTCTGCATATTAACATGTTGGCAGAGATTCTGTATGGAGAAGCGGAGCCTTAGAGAGTGTTCAGTACTGAGGACTACAGCACATTTAAAAAAGTGTCTGAAGAGTCTGAAGAAATGTCTCACTTTATCATCTCACACACGCTGTTCCCAATGGTGACCTGTCTTGTGTTCCCGCTGTCCAAAAAATTTCCACTGATGGTTAGGACTGTACCTCCAGATTTTGGCCCAAAAGTTGGTGAGATTTTATGCACAACAGGGTTCTAGGAGGAGAGAAACAAAGAGAAGAGTCCACCGTGAATTGAAACATTAGTGCTGACATAATTATAGAAACTTCAATCATGTTGTAGCCCGTACCACAAAGGAGAACCCTTTTTTCTGTGTGGATTCCTTCCCGCTGTAGATTTTGACAGCTGCCTCGGCCTGTGGTGCTTTCACACGGTTCACCATGCAAACCAGTCTGCAGAGCAAGGAGGAAGACCATTATTATACGAACAGACCATTCTTTGGGTCAGGGAAATTCCATTAGCCAAGGCTAATTGAATAATTCCCACAGACCTGATAAAGGATAAAAAAAGCTATTTCCTGGTGGGGAAATGCTTTCACCTTTCTAACAATGATGATACTGTGGACAGGCATTTTATAAAACACGATAGGGTTTTGAGCAAAAGTGATTCAGGGTAACATGATTTGGATTAGATGACCAAAAGTTTAAAGCGGGGCAATTTTTCCTTCAACTAGACATTTAGAATCATGTTCCAAATGTAATGTGGGGAATTGGCCCGGCCATCTGCTGCCCTTCATATGGACATGGCTAGATGGCTCACTTGTATTCACGCTAGCTAGTAGCACTGCAGAAGCTCTCACCGATTACTGCTGCTTTCTTTCGCATCCAGAACGCACTCTGCTTTGCCTACGCTGATTGCGACGACACTTGCATCAAACCTCTCACTCTTGTTGAAGCCAAAATCTCTCCCGCAGATGGTGAGCTTTGTTTTCCCCTCCACAGGGGCCAACACAGGTGAAATCTACAAAAAGGAAAAGGAGACACGCGATGCATGAATAGAGTGGAACATGGGCAAACAGAACGGGGTCTCTAGAAGGCCCTCTCAGAACCAGGCTTTGTTCCCAACATGCAATTCTTTTACATTAACACTAACATGAGCCTTCCTTGGAAAGTACCAGTGCTCCAGTCTGCTCTGTGTCCAGTCTGGCGTGTCACAATAAAAGCTGTATACTACAAATCAAAGAGCTGATTGTAAGAATACATGCAATCAGTACAATCTGGGGGGGAAATATCCTGTAGAAACGGATTTCACATTTAAATTGTGCTGCTTATAATAATTAATCAGAAATTTGGAAAATTAGTGTGACTTGGAAAGTGTGAATGATACAGAAACAGTTACCGTAGAGATGGTGGGAGGGCAGGAGTTACGAGTCCAGTGTGATGTGATGCACTCCTGGGACCGGGAACAGCGGTTCCGACACCAGCCACACTCCATGAAAGCTGGTGCCAGCAGGCAGGAGCTGCATGTCCACAAGTGCTTACACCCTGGACCTGCCATTGGCACCTTGGTGACCTGGCCAGAATGTAGTCATAGTAAGTAGGCCAGTCAATACTAAAGCCAAGAACTTTGTACTGGTTAATGTTCATATTAGTAAACATTTCATGTTGCCCATGCATGCTCTGCTGTGCTGTCTATGAACTATTACAGGTCAAGTGTCAGTTGGTCTTACAAGGAAAAATAAATTCCGATTTTAAGAAGTCACAATACAAACAGATGAGAAGAATATATGTTCATGTCATGTCATGGTATGTATGTAATATAACATGATGAACAACATTTCCATATTCTGAAGAACACGTATGACTCATATGCAATAAACTATTCTCTGGCTAACTTAACAATTAATTAAAGTTCAATGTTTCATCCTCATTTTGTTGATAAATGAAGGAGACCTGAATAGCACTCACCCACTAATGAGTCACAAACCAAAAGAAAGACAAAGACATAGAGCACAAAGTAGAGGAAGAAGGAGAGGGGGAGAAGTGTGGATTTTGCTCTTCTATTTCCTGCTGACCACTGTTTTACTAATGTGCTGGCAAAAAAGAGGTCTCACAGTGCAGCTTTAACAGCCAGATGACACCCCCCTTTCCTATAAACGCCAAATGACTAGTAAAGAAGTCCAGCTGAGTTGACACTTAAGCTATTACTCGAGGCTTTGTCAGCTGCATGGAGGAGAAATCCAAAAATTCAGATCAAGACACCTTACAGTCTTTAAGTGCTGTGAGTCAATAAACACAACAGAACAGACAGAATACAAGTAATACATATGTTCTGTTGACCTCTAAAACAGGATAAAAAGCCAGAAGGCAGAAAAATGGTTAAGGACATGGCTGAGTAGCCTGAGGGGTCCCTGGATCAAGTACAAGGAGAGACTGAGCTGTAGCACCCTTGAGCAAGGTTCTTAATGTGAATTTCTCTAGTAAAAATTCACTGCTCTACAAATGGGTAAAATGTCAAGTTGCTGTGAATAACATTGTAGGAAAGCAAGTAAAAATAATATGTCAAGGTTATTTACTCAAGTTATTTAAAGAATAATTCCAAAATTCCCATATAAATAGGCACAGTGGCATTCTCAATACATCCCCAGGATGTGAGGGAACATCGCTGACCCATTTCCAACAGGAAGTGATGGTCTAGGTGATTACTGTGGGCCTGAGTGCCAGTAAGGGCTGAATGAGATGTGCAAGGAACATGTAAAAGTGGTCCAAGTCATTCACCTTGTTTCCCGTCACCAACAATAAGGAGCCAGTTGAGGGCTTGTTCAACAGCAGGGCCACCTCAGGGGAAATGGGCTGTGTGTCCAGCATGAAGTCCACATGGGGGGTGTTTCTCTGTCTGGAGCGGGAAACCACCACCTAGAGAACCCAAGCCAGAATAGGGGGGATTCAGCCATGTACAAAGCACATCCAGCAGAAATGGCATACACGTATGTATTAACTATTAAATACAATGTAAGCCATGACAATTTCTAACTTATCAAATGTGACACATTTTACAAGCTACATTTGCAGCACCACCGTATCAACTCAAAGACTGGGGATTTTTAGTGTTCGTTGTATAACCATAGCCTGCTTTGTAACAGATACTATAATTACATAGGATTATATAGTGAAAGCCCATGGCTACTGTTACTGGGGATGGAAAACAGTGCCAAAGGCAGGTCATGTGAGGTGATGGGTGGTGTCTCTTCTCAAGTCTGACGTAAAACTTTTTTTTTTTTTTTTACTAAGAGAAGGCTCATTAATTGTGGAAGCAGTCACAAAGCACTTTTATCCAATGCAGATTATCCCATAGCAGGTCTCTCCAAATTTCTGAACTGCCAAGTTTGTTCATAGTTTGCAGCTTTCCTAATGTCTGAGGTAATAAAGACACCCTAATTCTGAGCAGATCCTGAAGAGCCCAGGAGAAGCCACCAAAGGCACATTTTATGGATGCTATGCATATTGAGACTTACATGAGCCAGAACAAAAAAGCTAACGATGCCTGGGAGGCACAGCATCGCCTGAGGGCCACCCGCTCACAAAGAACCTGACTGCAAGACAGAAGCAACTGCAAATTCCAAAAGTTAGTTGACCCTGGGAAGGAAGAGCTACAGAAAGATACGCATCCAAATCCAACATTTCTACACGGCTAGTCATAGTGTGGCCATGCCAGCATGAGGACCCTCCACAGAGAAAAACTGAACTCTGCAGTGCACGGTGGTGCATACAACAGGCAGGATTCCTGCAACTCCTCCGGAACTCTGTGGAAACTTTTTGAGAAATGTTACGAAACATCACCAGGACATCTGTCTTTCAGTAGTCCCTGTGCCAAACCTCTTCAGCCTAAGCCACACTAGACTTCGAATCCTGCATGGTAACTCATATCAAGCATGACAGCTATCATACTAACCCTCTGAAGCATTACACAGGAAGAGCATGTAGTAGCCTTCAAGAGCCTAAGTACTGGCCTGTTTCCAGGCAGAATATCACTTTGACCATTAGCAAGTTCATATTGGTACCAACATGTTTCAAATTTAGGGCAATACCTATGAGAATGAGAGGGTTGCTTCACAAAGGGAGCTGCTGTTCTTATTCCCTGTGCGAGTCTGGAAATGGGAAGCACTTCCTCGAGCCGGGCTGGGCCTGCGGGAGATGGCTTCACAATCACTCACTAGCACTACCCGCTTTCCTTCTCTGAGAACAAAGGTGGAAAGAATCCCCTGCAATACATCCACATCCAGGCCGTCAAGGCCACAGTCGGTGCTGTCAAACCACCACATCCCAACATGGTGTAGGCTGTTGCACTGCTGCTGCTGACAGCTGTGTTGGCTTTGCCCCTTCTTAGGGCCTCTATGTGACAATAGGGGAATGAGTGGCGACAGCTGCGGCCACTCCAACGCGTATCGTGATGACTGGCCCCCGAAGCCCTACGCTCAACATCCACACGCAATTTGGCCTTAGAGGCACTGCTGTGCAGCTGTCGATCATAACTGATTTTTCCCTTTACCCTCTTCTAATGATATTTACAAAACATAAATGTTCAGTCCAAACCATACTTGAGAAAAACTTTTAATTTGTTGGCTGCTTTCCACAATGTCCAAGGAAAAATCCTTGTAAGCAGCAGGTAAAGAGAAGCTCCTGACACCTGATGGAGTTTAAATTCTCAAAAAAAAAAAAAATCATCCACGTGGAAACGACACTCTCAGTTCTGCCAAGTAAACTGCGGCTTTCAGCAAAGACTGCTGCTTGTTATGGGACGAGCTTTGGCATCTGAGGGTTGGGGCTCGGGGCAGGGGCACATACTTCCTAACCTGCCCCAGCACCTGGTAACCCCGTGTGTCTTTCCGTGATGGTTCCCTGGTCACGTACCAACATCCTGCCTCTGTGCTCTCACAGCAGGCAACAATAGGCGTGCCATAACAGATGGGCCTCTTTGGCAGAGAAACACAATATGTGCAGAAAGTATGGGAAAAGTTAGACCAATCTTGTTGAGCAAATGCTTGTTCAGCAACAGAAAGTTCCAGAAATGCCACAGTGCCTCATATGGGACAAAAACATGTCACTTTCTTGGCTTGATTGTCTCTGAAACATAAATTGTTGTTCAGCATTTAGTCTCAGATTTTGATTTCTGTGTGTGCTGACAGTGTGCTTGGCAATCCTAATAAGAGTTGGAAATTTTCTGAGAAGCTGATCCTGCAAGAAGCTCCAAGTGTGATTCCTACCTGGATGGCTCGGCCAGTAGACGTGCCCAGGGTTGCTACGGTCTGGTCCCCCATGGGGTAGACTGCAATGGAGGTGAGCAGAATGTTGCTGAACTGGCCGTTAAAGTAGTCAAGGCGCTGCCTTCTGGTGGTCACCTGCAACTGGTAGCTCCCACTGTGCACGTCACAGCTGAAGGAGTTGTCCGTGGAGGTCTGCAAGGACAGCATGCCAAGCAAGAGCCTGTTAGAGCTGGATGTTCTTATTTCTATGCACATACTTGATGATGTTGGTTAAATGTCTTAAAATGCATTCCTTTTCAGTCTGCAGAAAATTGAGGGGACTTCTCACTGACAATCTTTGGAAGAACAGTGACTATGAGCACAGCTGCCAAACCTTGCATAACAAGGTCTGACGACCTTTTCTCTCCTTTAATGAAAAAATTAAAAAGATCAAGACCAAAACCTACAGCCGCAAGCTTTCCAAGCACCCCTTAAAAATGCATTTCACAAGAAACCTACGGGATAAACTGTACCCAAGAAAATATTTATGGATCAGCTTTCTGCTTTTTTTGGCTATGTTTTAGGTTTCTACTGCTTTGGAACGGAGGAGGTCACCTGCTGCTTGGACGAAGAAACCAGTGGTTATAAGGTTAAAAGGATGAACATAAGGTTAGGGTTAAGAGGGCAAACATTACCAGGTGCAATGCAACTAACACGTCAATAATTAACTCGCCAATAACTCGATCAATAATTAATGAAATGAAACCCCGACACTAAAGTGGTGACAAAATGCCCCTATACCTCTGCACAGAACACAAGCAGTTAATCACTGAAAGTGGTAGGAGAAATCTACAGGTAGTGTTGTGCTATCCAGCAGAATTCTTCTGCTCATAATTCAGCCTCATGCTCCACCGGTGAAATGGATCTCTCCTTACCCATGTGACCCCCTTCATTTGAGGAGTGCAGTGCAGGAGAGGTGGATGACAAGTGCATTCCTGTGGTCTGTGACACATTGCATTGCTATGGGTGAAAAAGCCGACTCCACGGCACCATTCTGTGGCACATTCAAAAGGATTGCTAACGGCAAGTCACAGTGCGAGACTTAAAATATTGAGCTCTGCAGCTGTGCCTACAGCACGTTATAGAAAGACTGGAAGGCAGAATAAAGTGAACGTATGTAGGATACCAAGAGAACACAGTGACAACCTTTCCTACAGGTGAGAAGACACACACACACACACACACACACACACACACACATTTCCAGAACCGCTCATCCCATACGGGGTCACGGGGGAACCGGAGCCTACCCGGTAACACAGGGCGTAAGGCCAGAGGGGCAGGGGACACACCCAGGACGGGACGCCAGTCCGTCGCAAGACACCCCAAGCGGGACTCGAACCCCAGACCCACCGGAGAGCAGGACTGCGGTCCAACCCACTGCGCCACCGCACCCCCCAGGTGAGAAGACATATGTGACATAACATTACGTACATTGAACACATGTAGCCAGGCTTAACACAGAATGACTCCGCAGATGCCCTGTTCTAGCGAAGCAAACAAAACAGTTATATGCACACACTCCTTTTGTAGAATGAACCCTCCTGTTACGAGAATTTGAATTTATGAGAAAGTGTAATTTGTACCCCATAATTTGCGTAACGAAATACCAAGTCACACATTTACTCATTTTGCTGATACTTTCTCAAAAGCAGCTTACAACATTTACCCATTTAAACAGCTGGGTAATTTAACTGGAGCAACTTAACGTAAGTTCCTTGCTTAAGGGTACTACAGCTGGAGGTGGGATCTGAACCTGCAAATTTCAGGGCCAAAAGAAAGTGCTAATCACTACACTACCAGTTGCTTCTAGAAGTTGTGGTTGCTCGTTCAAGCCCCAGGAGCAGCCCTGCACCAAAAATACTTCAGTAAAATATTTAATTGAGTTATTCGAAGTACTACCAACAAAAAAATTAATGTAGATCTTAAAACTTGGTTTCCAACAAGAAGATATGTACCTGCAATATCTTCCTCAAGGTATTAGGCCTGTAATCGCAGCAACAATGACTCATGATAGATTGTTTAACACATAGAAGAAACTCCTTAGAATATCACAGATTTCAGATGAAAATGTGAGGTCGATGAATCTGTGATGCCAAACAGCACACAAAGTGAGCAAACCCCACTCTCCACACATGGTTCCCCTGCACATCAAAAACCAAGGAAAGCCTTGCTGCTTAATTTAAAATTTGAAGTGGAAATTACAAATGATAAATAACAGCAATAATAATAGCAATAATAATAATACTAGTGAAAGTATCCCAGATTATGCAAACGTCATACTGAAAGAGGCTATGGAAAATCAAAACCAGGGTAGTACCAGTAATGGTGAGACCATCAGCAACACTGAAGAAAGGCTTCTATAACATCTTGAACATGCTCCCAGGCTAACTAATTGCAACCACAGCTGAGAAGATGACACTGATGTAAATCACACATCCTTCACAAAGTGCTTTGATAAATTTCATCAAGAATAAGTTTTAATATTTTACAGGTAATTATAATATTAAAAAACTTTTTCCACCAACCACCTGTCCTATACAGGGTTTTGGTGGTCCGGTGCCTATCTCAGAAGCACAGGGTGCAAACTTGTGTAAACCCTGGATGGGACACTAGCCCATCATAGGGCACTCACACATATTATTATTATTATTATTATTATTATTATTATAACAACCCAAATTACATTTTAAAGATCCAAACAAAAAAAAAACAAAATCCATTCCTTATCAGTAACTGCTTGTCCAGTGTATGCAAATGTGTTACGTATAGGTGATATTGAAGATGTGCATGGGTCTTAAACCTATATTTAAAATTACCCGGGGGCATTATAATATTCTGAACATGGTTCTGAATAAGGTTTTCTCAGTTTTTAAAATATAAGGAATGAATTTAACAATGCAACAAAATTTTTTAAAGTTATTACTTACGTCATTTTTGCATTGATATGATTAGTTAAAGTTTACTGATTACAAAAATACCACTAGTTATTCCAGAGTGTCAGTTTTAGTTTAGTATTTTACAGCCATTCGAAGATTCTATAAGGCACCAGAACATTCTAGAAAGCAACAGATCCTAAAAGGTACTGGAATATTCTGTGCTTGGAAGCCAGTGCCAAAATTCTCCAGTATTTGCTAATTTCAAGAATGTGGAATGCAAAAAAAAAAAAAAAAAAAAAAAAAAAAAAAAGAACATTTTGTTACTTTGTGTTTTGCATTTTTGGTGAAAAAACATGGGTGAATTGTTTATGATAACAAAATCATACTTTAAATGGTAATTAAGACTACCTTTTATGAGAAGTCACTTTGTGAACAGATTTCCAGGAACAAATTTTGCTTGTTATGCAAGGGAAACTTGTATACAAACAGTGTATATCAGATATTTTAAGTCCATCTATATCTACACATTCCTATAGATATAAACATTGATGTTTGTTAATGCAGAATCAACAACCTTTCTGTTTACATATGCAAATTGCTGAAACAGAAATTCTTCAGTGTTTCTCAATATTCCAGACAAACCTACAATGATAAAGGTGAGAGGCTCAGTGCTCTAGCTCTGCTTTGATAAGGTCTGTTCATTCTCACACCTGCAACTCTTTCTCAATTTTGAAGCTGCCACATTGCCATGGCAACCCAGGGTTGCTATCATAGTTATCACTGTCTTCTTATAAGACTTGTGGTTCTTGTAAGACATTTCAGGAGAACATTGCTTTCCTCTCCACATGGTTTTAACTGACTTTTTGATAGAGAGAGGTCACAGAGATCCCATTACATGGGATTTCACATGATCAAGAGTAGTAGATTGTGCAGTGGTTAGACAAAGTTACTAGTTCAAGTCCCAGGAGCAGCCCTGATGTTGTACCTAAAATACTTCAGTAAAATATAGAATTGACTTATTCACAGGACTACCAACAAAACATTAATGTAGAGCTTAAAACCTGGTTATATGTACCTGCATATCTTCCTCAAGGTATTAGGCCTGTAATCACAACAAGGACCCATGACAGATTATTTAACACATTCTTTTTAGATCTTTCCACTAACTGTCAGAAAATCCTAAATCTGTATATTTTGAGCGCTCATTCCAATACCTAGGCCGTAAACCATTGCTCACATTCACCAAATGCCACATGTCTGGCTGGCCCCATCGATATTACTTGCAATTACAAGTGAAGGGAGGTAAACACGTGCTTGAGTCTGTAACCCCCAAGCCCTATGACCCCTATGCAAACTCACAGCTTACCCTCTGGTGGGTGGAGGTGTGTTGCCCTTGGTGTGAATGACACGTTGTAGTGTAACCCCAGCCTTGAAGGGCTGCTAGAGAAATCAGAGAAGCCCACAACAACTAGGGGGGGTGCTGGGGAAACGTGCAGCCGGACGCTGCATGAGAAATAAGAAAAGGCTTCACACACAGGAAGAAATGGAAATGGGAGAACAATATTCGTTTTCCCACTCCTTTCAATAGCTCCCTTGTTTCTACACTGGTTCAAGGGAAATGCAATAGGAAAAGGGTATGTAAGAGCTTGACATACAGTATCTTTTGCTGAGGGACCCCACACACACTGAACCTCTCAACCCCCCCAGCCCACACTTTGTGTTTGTCTTTATTAGCACCACTACAGATGTTCTTTAGATTGTTTACGTTTCCTTATAAAACCCTGTTGAGTGAATAATGCCAGAATGTTTTTGTAAACCAAGACGTCGCCTTACATAATGTGTATGCCCCCGCCCCCCCAACCACCTTACTTTAGGGATTTTTTTTTTTAAGCAAAGATCTTGGTCTTATGGAGGTATTAGTCTGAGCTTGATCTCAAAAAGATACACAGGACAACCCATAAGACAGCTCTATATAAGTTGGAAAAAACAAAAGAAGAAACCAACTTAACAGTACACATCCCATAAATGAAATTAAGCACATTAACATGGGATCCTCCACTTTTCTCAGCAGATTACAGCCATCCGACTAATGAACATACTGCTTAATTAGAAGCATGACCAGTTTGGCAACAGGCATTGTGCTGACAGGGGGTGTTGGCGAGACATCTTTTATTTACAACCCTTCTCCGCTGAAGAAAAGACGGAAACAAGTCAGCGCTCAGGGAAAGAGAAGGACAAGTCAGCGCTTAGTATCTACTGACATGCCAGTGTTGTCCTCAAAAGGGCCTGGCGTGCTAATTAAATTAGGTGAGCTGTTGGGTAAACACAAATGGTGACTGTGCATCACAAGCTGTCTGGACCACTCTGACAACCCCAACTACTCGCATACCCATCAGTATGACTACATCTGTCTTCCTCTAAGTATGTTCAAAGTAAAGCTTGTCAATCCAAACAGAACACGAGGATGCCTTGTCATCCTGCCTTGATCCCTTCTTCACTAAAACATAAAACTCAACTGGTTTGCTGAGGAGCTGTCATGATGCGGTAGGTCTTGGAAAAACCTATGATTCCAAAGACCATAAAAGGTTTTAAATATGTGAAGCTCTTATTTTTCCAGGGCCACTGCCAGAGTGCCAAGTCTCACAGAGCAGCTGGCTCTCATACAACAGGTGGGATTGATCAGGTCAGAAGCACCCTCCTCATTTTGCAGTGCTCCCAAAATCCCAAAGCTTTTTGTAATTATATATCTTCCAATATTCTAGAACAGAATAGGTTAAAAGTATGTTAGTCTAAACAAAAGTACACCTAAATATATATCCATTACTGTTAAAAATCACTGCTATCAAGAGGCTTTTGTATCAAGACCAGTGGAAAGCCAGTATGATGTACCAACTTGGTTGGATCGTCTCCAAACGGAATTTAAGTGTTGCCTATAACTTAAAAAAAATGCTTAAGAGTTTCATCTAATCCAGTATAACCCCAAGTTTATTTGATTTACTTCCTTTCTATTGCCTATAAACAATGATAATCTGGCAACAAATCCTTTTGTTAAGAAGGTAAACGCTCTCAAAAAGTTGCAATACTATGTGCAGGAGCCAGAAACAACTGCGACTTTTGAAAAGTAGATTAAAAGCCTCCTCTATGATGTTCTCTTCTTGTTTTTGTACTCTGTACACTCCATGCTAAACAGCCATCAGCAAACACTGGGTGACCTATTATTTGACATAGGGTTTTGGCAGATGCCAAGCAAACCTTAGTCTCAGGGGCTGTTTATCACTGAAAGTGAACAGACTTTGGCCACTCTTCCTACTGCTAGGCTGAGCTGTGTGGAACAATGCTCCAAGCAGCTTGGCGACGCAATCCATTGCAGCACAGCAGTGTGTTGTTACTCATACCAACATGTCTATCGCAGCCAGACTCACAAGAAATAAAGAAATTAAACGGAGTGTGCTAGAGGGCACAGATAAAAGGAAAAACAAACTCATAACAGAACTGGCACACGGAAGCAAAAGGAAACACATGGCAATTCACGTACGCACATGCACTACCAACAGATACATGTACACAGACGCACATACACGCTCACACACACAAGAACAGAGATCTACACACAGATACAGAGCTGTACATTGCTGCACATACAGTACATGCACATATATGCACAGAGAAAAAAATTGAATCTGTGTTAGATGGGAAGAGATGTCAGGTTATTGTGGTAACGAAACAACAGAAAGCATGGTCCGGTTTGAACAATATCCTATAATATCAAGGGCAGGGGCTGCTGGTGGGGGAGGAAGAGGATGAAGAAATCACTGTTCATTGCTGAATCCCTGTCAATATCAAAGAAGGGTCTCAAAACCCATCTCTTTTGGACTCATGTAGGAAGGGGGTATGAAAAGGCTACCCCCTCTCTCCCTAACTATTCACATTTATGAATGATGAAGCTATTATTTCCATTTTAATTCTGCCAGGTGTTTTCCCTTTAAACTGGCAAACTCTGGTTTTAGATACCTCGGTATATTTGTTACTCCCAATCTCAGTGTTCTAGACACCAACTACTTGCTTCTAATTTAGATAAATGAGGACCCTAGCCTCTTGGACTGCTTTAGCTATTTCAATGTTTGCTAGAATTAACACTGTCTGAATGAATGTTTTACCTTGATTGTTATACCTATTCCAACAACTATTCTGCTACTTGCCAAATGAATCTGTAAAAAAATCAGACACCTTGATCTCTTGGTTTATCTGGAACAATACAAGGCTCAGAATTAGGCTATCCAAACTTTATCAACCAAATCACAACAGTGGGCTTCTGTACCAAATATGAGATTTTATACTGCGCTGCGCAGATGAAATAAATGACCAATTTGTTCCAGGCTAGACCAGAGTCGCTGTGGATGAGTATGGAGTCTGCTTCATGCATTATATGCTTTACCTTTCATTCAGAAAATTCATAAGATGTCATCTTTTTCCAAAAATGTTAATATTTTAAAATATTCAACACTATTTTCATTTGGAAAGCTGATAAGAGACACCTGAGGATTCTGAACAGTTTATCGTTGTGGTCTCCTATTACTCTCAGCTCAGATCTCCTTCCGACTATTCGCCAAATTGGGAAATGGCTGTCTAAAGGGGTGTTGGATATTTCATTTTCATTTGCAAAGCAAATACTGGTGAGCGTCAACGTTTCAAGAAATATTTTCAACCTACCAAATATACACACTGACTGAAAACCACTTATCCCAAGCGGGATCGCGGCGAGCCAGAGCCTAATCCAGCAACACAGGGCGCAGGGCTGGAGGGGGAGGGGACACACCCAGGACGGGATGCCAGTCCGTCACAAGGCACCCCAAGCAGGACTCCAACCCCAGACCCACCAGAGAGCAGGCACAGGCTAAGCCCGCTGTGCCACCGCACCTCCCCTGCCAAATACAGACCTCTATAAATATCTACAACTCCATCACTTCATTACTGTCCAAGAAAAGAACAGATTATGGGCAAAATTAACAAAATTTTGAGAAACAGATCATTATACCAAACAACTCCAAGAGCATGATTTCTGCATTATATGTTCAAGTCCCGCTTGGGGTGCCTTGCGGCGGACTGGCGTCCCGTCCTGGGTGTGTCCCCTCCCCCTCTGGCCTTACGCCCTGTGTTGCCGGGTAGGCTCCGGCTCCCCGCGACCCCCTATGGGACAAGCGGTTCTGAAAATGAAAAATGTCATTTACATTTATTCATTTAGCAGACACTTTTGTCCAAAGAGATGTACATCTCAGCAAAAGTACAATTTATGCATTACATTAAGAGAAAGAGGCATGGCTGCTGACATGAAAGTCTCAAGCAAACCTAGTTTGTTACCTACCACTTGCTGCACCGAGGTTCATCGTTCAAGTAGGTGCATAAAATACAGGACAGACAAATTCTGATACCCTCCTACCAAATGTCATTGTATCAAGTGCTGGGACTGGCTCTTTTGATGCACTGAGGGAGACTTGGAAACAGGCCTCTACGTGTTATTTAGCAACCATGAATGACCATCTCCTGAATAAATAAATGAACAAGTATAATGGTTTTGTCTCATTTGTTTAACTGGGTTCTCTTTATCTAGTTTTAGGACTTGTGTGAAAATCATCATGTTTTAGGTAATATATATGCAAAAAATAAAGAAAATTCAAAAGGGTTCGCAAACTTTCAAGCACCACTGTATTTGGCAAAGGGATGTATTTTAATGTTGTGGTTTACACCCGAAGTTCACTCTGTAAACACGTGGAACACAGATTAGTATTTAAATCTCTCCTACTCGAAAAATTTACATTTTATGTGCATGACAACTCCAATGAATTCTAGAAAATGTGGACACCGTTCTGGAAGTTATCAGAAAGTGCTGCATGATCATACCTGTGGTAAACTGTATCCTTTCAACCAGTCTACGTATGTCGACATTTTTGCTTTTTCTCAGTCTTTTGTCTATCTGTATGATCTTTTGACCCTGTGCTGTGCATAAAATCAATAAAAAAACCTATATGCAGTTAACCATGTAATGTATACCGATTTATACGGTGGTATGTGGAAAAACCACACAAGAATCATGTGTCTGCATCCAAATGTCTCTCACTGTTGATGTCATCCATTTCTTGTATTGTTCTTGGAGATATATGGTGTTTGGGAGAAAAGCATCTGCTAAACACACACACACACACACACACACACACACACACACACACACACACACACACACACACACACTGATTAAAACCGCTTGTCCCGAGCGGGGGTTGCAGCAAGCTGGAGCCTAACCCCGCAGCACAGGGGGCAGGGCTGGAGGGGGAGGGGACACACCCAGGATGGGACGCCAGTCCATCACAAGGCACCCCAAGCAGGACTCAAACCCCAGATCTACCAGAGAGCAGGCACAGGCCAAACCCGCTGCACCACTTGACCCTTCATTTACTAACTAAATAAATGTAAATGTAAATGAAGGGGCTGGGAGGATGCACATATGAGACAGTACTAGGAGGGCTTCGGGTGACACAAGGGCACACAACGAAAAGGTCACCGTCACTATAAATACAAAGGCTTTCTTCCAGAAACCCCAAAGTGCTGAACAAACAGATGAATAAAAATCATGGAGTAATGTAGTAATCATATTGCACTGCAAGAATGTACAGGTCTTGCTTTTTATGGCAGACTCTTAGTTTGCAAACCACACACTGGGGTGAACAAAAGCACATACCAAAACATCCACTCCAATAAGGCTGCAGTCCAGAAGGTACGAGGTTGCTGTCAAACAATTTACCGCTGTAGCTGTTTTCACACATTGTCCAATGTGATCACACCAAAAATGTCTGGGAATGACTTCATAGATTGCCAATTCATCAACAGTTCTGTTGTGCTTAAGTCTGAAATACCGAATTAAAACCTTTTAATGTTTGTCTAATGTCTTGCTTCTCTACCATGTTCCAGATTGCAAGGACATTATTGGAATATTGTTACATAGGCTATAACACAAGGCTTCAAATCCAGCTCAGTCAGTATGTTTTTCTTTCAGTGCTCATATGGGTTTCCTCCCACCGTAGAAAGATGGGTTTCAGGTGAATTGGTGACTCTAAATTGCCCTGAGTGTGTGAGTGAACCCATCCATGTGATTGTCTGCGATTGCCTTGCTACAGACCGGCTGCATCTTGCCTCACACCCTATGCATCAGGGGCAGGGTAGTCCTGACCACGGCGACCCTGTTCTGGACAAGCAGCTACTGATAACACCATGTGACAAATTTTTACATTTTTTTTGTTCTTGGGTAGTAAGTGTTATTACCTGATTGCTTATGCCTAAAAAGTACAGAAAATGCCTATTATTTGTACATTTCAAAATATCAGTTCCTGGTCACAGAAGGAAAGTTTATAGGCAATGATAGGCACTTTCCATACTTTTTAGGCGTAAGAAATAAGAAATAACACTTACTACCCAGGAACAAAAATTGTGTTACATAGTGTAGTGAATGGATTGTGATTAGGAAAGTGATTAAAGCCAGATCAAATTGAAGTTAGTCATTGTTATCTTAAAATCCTAAATTGTTAACTAAAATAGGTTATTCAATTAAATATTAGCAAAGCAAACTGGTAATTGGGTGTAGAGACAGTTTGACCTGTCTCTATTTGCTAACCCCCCAGACCCATTCCAGGATTTAAATGTCTAAATAAGGAGGCCAGCTACAGTACAGCATTAGAGCTCACAAAGTTCCAAAGCAGTTTTCCTCCGAAACAGGATTAGTGGAAAAACCAGCCATTAGAACGATGAATGGGTGCAGAGCAAACAGGTCTCTACTCGTGCTGTTCAGGCTCCACTGAGTTTAGCTTTGCATGCATGATTCAGGCTGAGAATTTCTACTTGGATTTGCCGTTGCTTGACATCCTTTTCTGCGATGAATCTACCTTCATGGGAGTTTTAAATTTCCATAACATTTTAAACATCTTAAATCCAGAAACAGTATTGGGCTTTTGGGGGGGGTGGTGATGCAGCGGGCTTGGCTGGGTCCTGCTCTCTGGTGGGTCTGGGGTTCGAGTCCTGCTTGGGGTGTCTTGTGACGGACTGGCGTCCTGTCCTGGGTGTGTCCCTTTCCCCTCTGGCCCTATGCCCTGTTTTGCCGGGTTAGGCTCCAGTTTGCTGCGACCCACTCGGGACAAGCAGCTTCAGTGTGTGTGTGTGTATTGGGCTTTCCCTCTTACACAGAAATTTACATTTACCCATTTAGCAAACGGTTTTCTTCAAAGTGGCGTCCCATCCTGGGTGTGTCCCCTCCCCCAAGCCCCAAGCCCCAAGCCCCAAGCCCCGCATCCTGCGTAACCAGGCTAGGCTCCGGTTTGCTGCAACCCTGCTTGGGACGATTGGCTTCAGAGTGTGTGTGTGTGTGTGTGTTTTCTTCAAAGTGATCCCAGATGTATTTCACAAAACATCCCAGTATGTTTCAAAGATAGTAGCAATTTACTAAAGTTCAATTTTAAATAAAATTTGAAACTATATTCTCTATTGTTCCTGATCAAACAGGAATGTACTGGAGTGTACATGAGTGGGCAGGGCTCTGATAAATCCGCAGTGGATGGAGTCATGGCAGACCGGTCACTCCCCTTCTTATGTCACTTTTTTCCCCTCTGGGCAGTAATTGAGTGACTGGCAACTATGCATGGTCAAGGTACCACTCTTTCTTTACGGATCTAGAACATTGTCGAAAACTGGATTTTAATATAAACAGAAGCTTGAGCACTAGGTTAAAGCCACAGCAGAAGTAATGATGTGTTAAATTTGTAATTACAGAGATTTTTCAGTATGTCAAAAAGAGTCTGCATTCATAGTCTAGATGTTTTCTGTAACATCTGTGGTAAATTTGTTCCAAAGAAACAAAGTAAAAATATTACAGACTCCGGTGCATTAAGCATGGAGAGCTTTAAAAGCAAATTTCTTCAAAACAAGGTGTCAGACAACAAAATCATTGTTGATAATAATCTGAAGCTGCTTGTCCCATTCGGGGCTGCGGGGAGCTAGAGCCTAACCCGGCAACACAGGGCGTAAGGCTGGAGGGGGAGGGGACACAGCCAGGACAAGACACCAGTCTGTCACAAGGCACCCCAAGTGGGACTTGAACCCCAGACCCACTGGAGAGCAGGACCCGGTCCAACCCACTGCGCCACTGCACCCCCCTGTTGATAATAATAAAGTTTGCTAAATTATTATTATAATGCCAACCACGATAATTTATATTGTTGTTTTGCTGGAAAGAATAGTAGTCAAACAGATTACTTGTGTACACATTACTGTAATACTAGGGTTAAGTGATTGACAAGTCTGCTGTCAAACATTTAACTGTAAAAATTTTTTTACAGCACCCTTTCACTGTAAAATATTGCTTAATAGAAATCAAGGTATGTGTACAAAGTTCCAATTCATAGGTCTGCGTGAAAGGTACGCGCACTGTGGGAGTTGCTTTCAGGTGGAGCATCTGTCATGACAGCATGTTCATCAAGCCTCTTGATCTCTCAAGCGTTAAGGAAACGGAGCTGAGTGGGCCAGAAACGACCCTCTGTTCAATGACAAAAACACTACAGTTTGAGGGGATGGAAGGAGAAATCACCATGGCGACCACCCCCCTGTTAATGAGTGAGAAGAATCGAGTATCAAATGTTAAAAGTTTGGACATCATGCATGTTGTAAACCGATTAAGGCAAACAAAGATGGTGAAAAAACAAAGCGCTTCACCTTCAGAATGTATGTGGTTTGTAGGCCCGTGCCAAAATTTCATGTAGCAGGGTTTAGGAAGTCCAATGAGAACTGTATGCTCGCTTCAGCGATCAGGCCAATTAAGACACGTGGATTTGTCACCCCGACACATCAGCTGTGAGCACAGCCGTGCACCCCATTACACTGTTCCTTCCTCCCGCTTGAACAGCTTAAATGCTGTTATCCGATGCTGCTCCAGGCAAGACATAGAGCAATGCATATAATGACAAGTCCGGAGAAACCATGCCATTCATACAGACTTTTATCAGGTGCACCAATTAAAAGTACAAACACCAAACAATCCAGTCTCGCATACACTCCCTGTGCAGTGACTCACACTGAGAGTAGGCAGCCCGTGGAGGAGGGCTGGGCACGGCAGACGCATGCAGAGTTTATTTGAACAGCAGCCTATTCAGTGCTCAAGTCAAAAACTGAGGAAAAAAAAAAGTTTTCCAAACTGCACATGCTGATGCAAGTACGGTTAAAAGAGAGGAGCATTAGGTTTACATTATTTCGCAACATGACATTATTTGCTCTCTTGGATGTCAAGGACCAATAAAAGGAACTGACATCAGAGGAACATGTTGCCCCATCTCCTAGCCAGTGCCCTGAGATGTTACAGACAGATTGGGTTTGGGAGTGCTCGGCAGAGACGATCTCTACTCTCAGGGCACAGCAAGGAAAGGCAAAGAAAACACCCTTATCCTAGACCTGGGCCTCAGCTACCCATGATCTTCAGGATTAAAGAGGGTCCTGGTGTCGCGTGGTGCTTGTCAGGGCACGGCGACCTGACAATACTGACTCAGAGCAGGCGGAATTTGACCATCCATCTACCTGTCAGGCTCCAGCTTGCCCCCTGGGGTCTAAGAACACATGTCGGCAAGCTTCCAGATGACTCACCTGCACAACTTTGACATGACCACAGAGGCATACCAGGAAACACCCACAGAGACCATACAAAGGCATCTCAGCAATAAACCCCCTGGAAGCATTTAAACCTGAGCAATCAAAATAAAACTGTAACACAGCAGAGTGAATTAAGACAAAATAATATCTCTCAAAGAAATTCTTTCTAGATCACTTTGCCCGTCTTTAAACCACTGCACCGCACTCAAAGGATCAAAGTTTCAATCCCACCTCCTGCTGTAATACCCTGAATTGATACAGTAAAACCTACCCAGCTCTATAAATGGGCAAATCATTGTAAATAGTTTGACAATGTAAGTCACTTAGAAAAAACCATTTGCTAAACAAATACATGTACATAATGATATTCCAACAACCAGTGCAATGGAGGGTCACATACATGACACCTGGGAACTGCTACATACATACAAACTCTCCCCTTCACATGAGAACTGAAGGAAGTGGAAACAGTGAAATAAAGATCAATATTAATAAATACTGGTCTATTTCAATTTTTAACTATACAAAGAATATTCACGTAAATAGTACTGCTGGTTTAATTAAAATGTGTGTCAATCGGAGAGCATTCTGTGGCAATTGTATTGCTTGCTGCAATCAATCAAGCTTTAGATTGAATTTAAAACCAATCTGGCCTCTCCCATTTTTACAAATCAATAGTAATGCAATGATAATTTTGACCTCAAATGTGGCCGTTTGTTCTTCTGGAGTCTTCTTGGGAAAAGCATGAAGGACAGCAGCATCTCACTATCAGCGATGCTCTACTAATTATGCAGCCAAGCAGAGTCTGTTTGTTTTATAAACTGATACCCTCACAAAACAGCAGGGTGGCTGATCAATAGCACTTTTACTAGCCTCTTCAGAACCTCCAGTCCCTCAACACTGAGTGGCTAAGTCTATTACAGGGACAATTCATTTGGTCTTCATTAGCATTTCCAGTGACTTCTACATGCTGCTAATGAACAAGTCCAAATAAGTGAAATAAAAGCAAAGGATACTCCTTTAATCCACTGTTTTATAACATTATTTGATCTCTGCTTAAAAAGGCAACCTGGCATGAATCACAGCAAACCAAGAAAATATACTGCTCTCAATTTCTGGTTGTCCGTTTAACTCAAACAAATTCTTCCTCTGTTAGTAAGCTGTGATGAGTAAAGTGAATGTGCAATGAAAAAGATCAAATCCCAGGGTGTTGTCACAGGTGAACATTTTTTGAGAATTTCTGCAAAAACAGAATGGAGTGCTGTGTTTGGCACTGTTGCCTTGCAGCTGGAAGATTCTACGTTTGAATCCCTGCTCTCACTTATTGAGAAAAATATGTTGCCTGGAACTATACAGTAAAAAAATACCCATCAATAAAACTGCACCAATAGAAGGCTTGTATTTTACGTAAGCTGAAACTATAAGATTTTAAAATAATGCCATATACCCTCAAGTATCGTTCCGTTTCAAGTAAGTACAGCAAGTCAAAAGAATATGAATCGTATAGTTACACAGCTGGCTGAGAGAAGCTACAGGTACGAGTGTTGCGTTGGTGCATGGTGGTACCCTGGTACACTGTGATGCTGTTGTCTCAGCCTCAGTCTGGCGTGGTGTACTACAGTGAAATTGTCTCCCATGCAGTGCTGTTATTTGTACAGTTTCAACAGCGTTATTTTACACCATAAAGACAATTTTTTGTGCAATTTCAGTGCGAGCACAGATACCAAGCATCCTGCTAAGAGTGAAAATGGTGGTAATGATTCTGTGTGCAAGAAAGTCAATTTCCCTAGAAATGACCTTAGATGTGAGAATGCTGTGTTAGGGTAGTATGCATAAAGAGAGCTTTGAATTGGGGTGAGAGCACATTGCATACAATTCATGATAGTCATGAGACTATAAAAAGTACTGCTAAACGGTGTACCATTAAATGCTACAAAATCCTCATATGTACACAGCCATGTAATAGATGATGTATTGAAGGTATTTAGTGTATGGAAGGTCTCTTCATCTGCATCTATAGGGTATAATTAAGGTGAAAAACACACACAGGAAACTCAACTTTAGCATTTATAGATATGTGTTTCCACAATGTAGCCCCTGCGTAAATTCAGAACCCCCTTCACTAATTGCAAGTAGCTTAGTATACAAATATTTTAATGCACCAGTTTGAGCGTATGAGGTGATATTTGTATACTTCATACTGCAGGGTTTTGTGTTGCTATAATGCTGAATTATACACCAAAATGGTATGTTCACAGTCACAAAAGTGATAAAATCTAGACTGAAGATTTACAGGTTCCTGGGGTAAAAATACGTTCTTTGAAAGATGACAGCACCACTAAAACGTATACAATTTAAAATTTGACACAGCTATTCCTCCATTACCTCTGTTCAATTCTACAACCAAATGATGTCATGTTTTCAGAAGTTTTATGCAGAACAATTTTAAGGAGGCGGAGCTAGTGCTACAAATTCACAGACGCTGAGATGCTGTCTCATAGCTCTGTATAAAACCTTCAACTGTCTATTAAAATTACTACAGCACCAATCTAAGACTGACTTACTAAAGGGAAGATAATCAAATAAACTAATACCTTTTCAGATATTGACAGACCCACGGGGGTCGTCAACAGGTAAATTCATGTTGCTATTGATCTGGTGATTGATAAATTTGTCCGATCAATACTGTCAGATGGGCAAAACAGGAAAAGAGGCAGAGCAGCCAATTAAGACAACCAGCGTGGTGATTCATGATTGTGAGTAGGAATGACGTAGAGGGCTCTGACAGCATTCAGACTGGTTCTATACAGCACATGTACACTGATGATCCAACCTTCAGATGTAGAGTTCTGATAAACACAATTTTCATGAAAGAGCAGACCTACACACAGGCATGAGAAACATGCACCTACTGAGATTCTGTGATTTTTAACCTGTGATTTACGAACTTTCATTTGGCCATCCTTAGCCATGCCCTTACCGAGTTAAAGAGGATCGTCTCATCGGACCCTTTAAAGTTGAAGAGCTGCCTGGTGTCTTTACTCCGGATGTATTTCTCAATGAAGGCGTTGATGTCTCTCAGAGGGATCACACAGATGGCCGAGCTGTTCATAGGGTCCAGGGAATTGGGCCGGCTCCGTGCGAAGACAGCAAAGAGCACGTCCTCCCCCTCCTTAATACCGAGCTCTTCACGGAGAGCCCTACCTGGCCGGGCAACGTATGCTGCTTGCAAGACATTGAACAGCTCAGTGCTGGCAGCCCGACGACGGCGCTTCTCTGTCACGATGCACTCCAGGGGCAGCTCAACATAACGCCGAAGGGTGGAATCCGCTGCACAGGTGCGCACAATTCGGGTGTGGTAGGCATACGAATCAGCATCCTCCCGCTGCACTGTCAGGAAGTAGGCATGCGGGCCACTCTGGAATGCATAAATGTAGTGGATGGGGTAGTCCTGCTGCAGTGCAGCAGGCACATCCAGATAGGACTGGTCTGAGTCAAGGTGGAAGCCAGCCTGGCTTTCCTTCATTTGCCGCACGGAGAAGGTGTGGAAAGGGAGTGTCTGGGGCGAGGACGAGCTGACTGTGTTTGCCACAAAGAATCGGACCACTCCCAATGTCTCCACATTCAAAACCTTAGTCCCTGTGGGGCTGGCGATGCAGTCGGGGCAACTGTGCCGCCTGCTTTTGGTTTGACCAGAGTACATGCACTTCCAGTCGACTTCCTCCAGGCTGGCATTTAGGTGGAGGCGATGACAGATGCCGCTGTGGGCTGAGCCACAGCGGAACAACTCCTCGTCGTAAAAGCTCTCCACCAGCAATACCATGTTAACATCATCCCTCAGAATGGCAGAGGATGAGTTGACCCTGCCACCACAATCCTGGCATGGTGGACAGTTTGGGTTCTCCCAGACAGGCCCAGTCTTGCTCTCCCAGATCTTCTGGAGGTTCTCGTCCAGTCCATAGATGGTGTTCACAGCCCCCACGTACACGCGGCCATTGTGGGTAACGAGGTTCTGAATGGCATTGCTGGCCTCAAAGCTAGGGAGGTTGTACCTGACCGAAGAGTTGAACTTTAAACTTGTTGGCAGATCTTCACACTGACTCTTCACCCCCTGCCAGAGTGCCCACAGGATGATAAATATATGGACACCACCAAGCAAGCAAATTCTCATCTTGTTCCTGAGAAGCAAGAGAGAAAAATAAGGAGTATAAACACACCAACTGGTTGTTCACAAGCTGCTGCTTTTTTATACAGACAGTGCACTACCTAAATTCATACAAGGAACATGTCAAGCGAAGAGTGATGGCAGGATACAGCATAGTGGTTAGTGACACTGTCTTTGGGTTTACACTCCACCTCCTGCCGTGGTACCATTGGGCAAGGTACTTACCCTAACTCACACAGACACACACTGTCTGAAATCACTCGTCCCAAGCAGGGTCGTGGCGAGCCAGAGCCTAATCCGGCAACACAGGGTGCAAGTCTGAGGGGGACACACTGAGGACGGGATGCCATTCTGTTACAAGATACCCCAAGCAGGACTTGAACCCCAGACCCACCAGAGAGCAGGCCCCAGTCAAACCCGCTGCACCACCGCACCCCCCTTCCTTTAACTGCTCAATAAAAAAAAATTTCCCCAGGTCTCGGCATTAATGGTAGTCAGGCTTTTTGGGACCAGTAATTTACTTAAATTTTCTAGAATCATTTTGACACATTTCTGATGGACAGGTGGACCATAAATTATGGTATACCATGAAGAAAACTGATGCGAAAATGATGACTGCTATCTTAATTGTGACGTCCTCTATTACAGCGTATTCATTTTCATTTTGAAAACCATTTTTTCCACAACAGATTTCCCAAATTTGTCAAAATTAAAGCAAAATAGCCCTGATATCTTTATTTTAGCCAGTAGCTTTACGCCTGAGCCTTCTTTGTAGGTATGCTTCCTTTCACGTGATACCTGGATTGTTTCTCTTGTATTACAATTTACAAGGATATTTTAAACCTAGACACTGACTTATTTTTATCTTTCTAATATGTAGCAAAATTGGACAGGCGTCGTTTTGATTGCAAGAGGCCAAATGTAAATTGTGCATGTGCTGTGGATAACCAAACACAAAAAATAAATGTTGAGGTCCTTAACCTGCTACAGAGATGGGTGAATAATTGTAAGCTGCTTTCGAGAAAAGCGTCAGCTGAATGAATAAATTTACATTTATTCATTTAGCAGATGCTTTTGTCCAAAGTGACGTGCATCTCAGCAAAAGTACAATTTGTGGATTACATTAAGAGAAGGAGACATGGCTGCAGACATGTGACTCAAGTAAACCTAGTCTCTTACCTTCCGCTTACTGCACCGATGTTCATCGTTCAAGTAGGTGCATAAAAGACAGGATAGACGAATCCTGATACCCTCCTACCAATTTTATTTTTTTAATATTATAAGATACACAAACACACTGACAATAAATGCAATAAACTATTCCTAAACGTTTAGAAGCAGGCCTTTTCTGCAGAGTGAGCATCAGGATGGCTTTTTAAGCGGTACGACCATGACTAATTCTTCTGGGTGAAGGGGACAAGAGGACAAGGGTCCCTTCAGCACTGAGCCACTGAAGCTGCCGGGTGACACGTGACCCAGGTCACTAGAGGGCTCCCCAGGGAACGGCCTTTAATTTTCAGATGGGGCATTATGGCACCTCGCGAAAAGGGGGAGCCTCGGGACATCTTTGTTAGGCGCTGTCGGTTATGTCTGGCTCCCGGGAGCTGTGGATTCGCTCTCTGGATGGGACACGGGTCCAGTGACACCCGCTTGCGGTCTCGTCTGCTCCATGCGTGACTCACCAGGGTCTCGGACCTCTTTAGAGTTTAGAAACCACAGCCCGGGAGAAAAGAGAATAACGCTTAAGTAGAAAGGACTGTGGACACTGGGAATGATGAGGTGTTATTGGCTTAAAGCAACGTTTTTTTTTTTTTTTTTCTGCAGATCCAAAAAAGATTCAGCGGAGGAAGGAGAAAATCTTCAAGGAGACAATTTTATGGACTTCCATTTCTTGTTTTACCCCAGACAGGCCAGGGTCTTTTATAAGATAAAGTCAAAGACACTGTCAAAATAAGAGGCACGTTCAGAATTGCAGTGCTTTTCATGCTACAGCAACAATTGGCATTTTACTTCATTTTTACCTCAACAAGTATGCGAGGATGTAGCGACAGCAAAGTAGCCTATACGCAGTTCGGGGTCAAATATTGTACAGTAATGCTGTCAGTGAAGTTGTACTACATACACTCTCTCTGGAGCAAATTAACACACGCTTGGACACTAGGACACGTCCCCATAGCTCCTACATGATTTTTTGTGCGTCTTGACTTCCATCATTGTAATCCACAAAGACACTCCCGAGTTCACATCTGACCCTGAAACATACACAAAATATGATGGAAAATCATCATCGCGGACGAGACATCACAAGGAGGACTAAAAAAGTTAGTGTAACGCGGCTGTTCTTTCGACTTGAATGATTTACTTTTTCACCTGAGGCTGAGCGAGACCAACCGGCTCGAGTTTAAGCGGAACTATCACAGCATCCTCACGTTTGTTTGAAGAAAAAAGAAAAAAAAAAAAAAAAAAAAACGGTAAAAGTGAGTTAACGCGCAATTCGCCGTGCGTGGAGACGCCGGTGGAACGGAGACGCGGGCTCGTGCCCCGTGGCGCGCGGCTGAATAACGCGTGGAGAATGTTGTTTTCATTTCGGACACATGAGTAGCTCCTTGCAAAAATATTTCCCTACCGTTACAAAACAAGTGGCCGAAAAACACCTGTTTCCAAGACAATTCTCTCCCGAACGAATCCAAAACAGGAACTCCCACAATCAATGTCAGTGCTTTACATTAGAAAAAAGGGCAGAAAACGAGGAAGGTGACTCACGATGAATGGGGGCACTGGCATAGCCATAGGGAAAAAAAAGAAGGGGAAAAAAAATAGAAGAATAAAGTAGTCAGCTCGGGGTGTATTAGTTTGCTTTTTCTCAGTACGTAACGAAGAAGAGCACAATGAATAAATGCAGTACAGATGTTCCGAGCAACAACAGCCGCGGCTCATCAGTTTAATTAAGTGGTCATGGCATATGATTATTTGCCACTCGGTCCGGAGACTGTAGTCTGTGTACCGCAATGAAAAGTGACTACGACAGCCAAAATTATTTTGTTTTCCCGGAAAAATAGAATAGAAACTTTTTTAAGTTTTATACGAGATGATGAGAATACAAAAAAGCGTACTGTTAGTTTCTTCAGCACTTAAAAATAAGAAAACAAATCCAAGTGAAAACAATTAGTAGAGTCAGCACGTAAACTTAGACTACTTACCAGTATTGGTTTTGTAACACAGTGGCAGAAATGTGAGTTTTCTAAGTATCAAATCATGTTGAAGTTCCAGGTCCAGAGCAGAGGAGACTCGCGCGCGCGCACCCACACGCAGAAACCCCGAAGGACAATATAGTTATAGTTTAATGTAGAATGTCGCCGCTCCGAGGAGCCCGTCCCCACAAGCGACCCCTTCTTCTTCCCTGGACACACACGGTCCGCACAGCACGCAGACGGAACTGGTGGGGCGCGCGACGCACCGCGCGGGTCACCCTCGCCTCCTCTCATCGAGAGCGCTCTCCTCCCCGCCGCGTGCCAGCGCCACTGCGCGCGCGCCGCTCCCGAGCACGAGATACCGCGCGGACGCACGCGCGCGCACTCACTGGCCACCGGTTCAGGTGAGTTTCGACGGTCTCTTCGCAAAGACCGCGTCACGGCTGACACGCAGCCTCGCGCGCCAACAGAGAGAATGACAGCCGCAGAGAAAAGGACGGGACCGGCCAAACCGCGAGATGCTTTGGAATTTGGAAGTGCTCCCCCCGCATCCCAGTCACTGATACCGGCCTTATCTCCCCACTATGATAATGTTAACTCGTCACTCTGAATACTCTTCTTGCTTGTGTTTTTCATTCCCAGTACCTGGCTGAGAAGTTGTTATGCTCCAGCAAAGTGTTGGACCAAATAAAATAGAAATACAAGGACAAACCAGGGGGAAAGAGTAAAGAGAGGTTCTTGAAATGTTCAAGAAATGTTCTTGCTTCATAAAATGAAAGCCTTTAACCAAAGAGAGTCCAGCTTCAGATTTCCACACACTTTTCTCTGATGGATGGATGGATGGACACACAGTAATTTAGCGACTGTTGCAAGATAAAAACAGCATTTAGCCTGTGTTCTTATTGCATAGCCAGTGAGCTTAGCCCCTCCAGTATGTATAGAATATGTGTATGCTTCGTAAAGCATTTGTCATAGTTCTTAAAATGCAGCTGTTTTAATACCATTACAGTACTGCACCGTTCTGCAACAGGCTAAGATCAAGCATCAGACATCAACGAGAGAAGGCAACCGACATAAATGTGTGCTCAGCTCTTTGAACGTGTACGGATCAGACCATTTCCACAAATAAAGAGGAAAGATTGCAGTGCCTTTGTGATGCCTGATAATCAGTCGAGTCCCTCCA
Source organism: Scleropages formosus (assembly GCF_900964775.1). Classification (NCBI taxonomy): domain Eukaryota; kingdom Metazoa; phylum Chordata; class Actinopteri; order Osteoglossiformes; family Osteoglossidae; genus Scleropages; species Scleropages formosus. The sequence continues at coordinate 13,399,185 of NC_041826.1, forward strand.
CAGGGCAAATAAGTAGATAATAAATAACCCGTTAAGGCTCTAGGTATGAAAGTCAGAAACACATTGTGAAATGGGCATAGTGGAGACAAGGAGTCACCTTAAAACACACCGAAGGACTGAGCACTGTCACGAGTAGTAGGGTAACGTAATCTTTCTTAATACGTGCATAGTAAAACTGGCAGTGCTATGATTAAATCAGCGCAAGGTATTTGTTTGCTACATGTGTGCTCACAATAACACCTCCTAGAGCTGATTTACCCCTACATAACCACAAGGACAGCATGGAGTGTATATGGGAACATCAAGTCACATAGTGGTTAGAACTGTCACCTTGCAACCTGAAGGTCCTGTATTTAGATCCCACATCCTGCTGTCATTTCCTTGATCAGGGTACCTACCTTTAAATGGTACTGTGAGAATACCCTGCTGTGTACATGGGAAAATCATTGTAATCATCCACATTGCTAAGTACTATGCCGGACCTTCTCCAGTTTGCCTGCTAGGGCTGTATTGGAGTTGACAGTGCTGTCAGTTCAATTAAATTCACTTCAATTTATTTTTGTGGAACGCTCCTCTCACACAGTGACGCAGAGCACTGAACAAAGGATCAGAAGCATTATACAAATAAAAGGTTGGCTATATATTAAATTACAACAATAACTATGCAATTATTAAAGCAGTAAGTAAGAAAACTGGTCATGGAGGAAAGGAACAAAAAAAGGCAAGGGAGGGACAAAAAACTCTGGGGGTCCAAGCTCTAGTGGCTGCCCACCACCCAAAAAAAGACTTTTAAGTTAATTTAGAATTTATGAAACCGTAATTAACTGCTGTATCACTGAGCTTCTGGACAGAGCCTACTCCCACCTGGAAGCTGCAGGGTGCAGTGTGAGGATCATGTTTTGTGTCTTCTCCAGTATGTTCAACACCATGCAGCCTGGGCTGTTAGGAGAGAAGCATCAGGCAACGTAAACCGATACATGTGTCGTATCTTGTATTATGGGCTACAGAACTGTCGTTTGCAGAAGATCTCAGATGATTCAGCAATAGTTGGGTGCTTCAGGGACGGGCAGGGGGATGAGTACAGAGGCTTGACAAAGGAATCTGTTGACTGGTGTAAAAGGAATCAGCTGCAGTTCATCAGTGAGAAGACAAAATAGATGGTGGTAGACTGAGGGTTCGAGGGTCCACTGTGTTCAATGGACATTGATGAGAGGAAGTAGAGGTGGTGGGGATGTACGTTTGGGGCTTTAATTAGGACTGTTTTCTTCGAATCCGAAGTTTCCTAGTTCAGATCCCTCTCTTTTGTAGTTCTCTTGATCAAGTCACTCAGAACCGCACCAGTAAGAACAGCCCGTTTGTATAAATTGATCAGAATTGTAACTTAGCATATAAAACTGACACCGTAGGGTGCCATGTTAATAACAAAAGTTATTTTATTGTGTGAATCACTTTAAAAAGGCATTTCTGCTTCTGTAAGCACACCATATAGTAGTAGTTAAGAGAAAATCAAGCATATGTGTTCTGACCACCTTTGGGATAATGACATTGTTAAAACAAATGCTGTAACTGGCCTAACCGTTCTTCAGCAGGCTCTTAAAAACACCATATATAAAATGACTATATGGGGTTTCTTATCAAAGCGATAATTTTGACTGTGTTATATCTGTTCAAGAACACCTTTTCTGCAGTGTAAGCACTGTAGTGTTGTCATTGCAACAAAACACTTGATTAATGGTAAATGTGCTTAATGAGTACCCTCATTCCTTCATTCAATTTGTTGCCATGGTTACTGTCCATATCTCTGCCGGGATTTTCACTGAGTACAGCTCATACGACTTTTTCTAACATCACAGAATGAAGACGGAAAACAACATGAGTTTTACTCTTAGCTTGGGTCTGACTTTGTGTTTTTGGCCTTCCTTGAGAACTTCCACAGCTGAATGAACGAATTCAGATGTTTGTGCACTGGAACAAATCTCACCTCTCGAAGGGGAACATCTAACAAAGTTTGTTTGACGCTATATTACTTTGAGTCCACGCAATGTTGGCAAAATCCCACCACGGAAGATAAGCGCTACACAATAAAATTGTCTTTTTTTTTTTTTTTTCAGGGAAAATCTGTTTGTGACCCGTATTTGTGCTTGTGGACAGAATTTTGTATGGGGACGCAGGGCACCACCACATACCGCTATCCTTAAACATGTGGTGTGGAACGGTAAGTTGGTGAAGCCCACAAACCAGACATATAATTACCGGGCTTCTCTTTGGTCAGATTGAGTGACCGTGGAATGTGGGAGTCCGTTTCCCTCTCTGCAGAAATAAAAGGCACCCACTCATTAGCAATGTCAAGAATGATTTACATGGGCATGTTTACTGTTTGCATCTGATTGTGGATCTTACACCTGCAATTTGTAGTGCTATTTTTAGGCACTGGGTTCCATATGTCATGAATAAACCATGTAGAACCCTTACTGCTGTGTACATTTGCAAAATTAAATTGCTTTGTAACACTGAATGTGAAATGTATAAATGGCTATAATATTATTAGACTGTGTTATATCATTTGCTGCCTTTGCTGCCATCTGCTGTTATGATGTAATGAAACCCACTGACTTTTTTTTGTCTCTTCCATAATAAAGGCTTGGTTGACCAGCAGCACTAATCCAATCTGTACAAACCTGAAATTTATACCATGTGACCAGAAACTAATCCAGGCTATGTCACTTACTGCTTTCATGTCAATACCGCTGGAAGGTAACTGCTGACCACAAGTTACCCACGACTATAAAGGCTGATCAAAGCCTCGGCTGACAGAGCCTTCCAGTCCAATTTGTCATGGACCCAGTTCAGTCATTCGTCTGCAGAGCAGTCATTTCCCTGTTAAACTGAAGACATCAGAAGGACAAAATGTGCCAGTGAATGTCAGCAGTTTCCAGACTAGTTGTAAGGGGCATTGAGCTGGTATTAGACAAAAAGATATAGAAAGGACTATAGGTCTCATATTGAGTAAAATGATCAAACAGGATTTGATGTTGCATGCGATTGTTGTCTTCATATTATTATAACAATATTTGTTCCAACATGAGAACATCTATGAAAGTCTGTGCAGTTGATTTTATCGATTCACACCTCCCCGAGGCTGCAGAGAACTGTTTATTATAAAGATTTCATTGTTCTGACTCATATTTCCTCAGAGGACATCCAGAGTGAATCCAAGCCACAGCACACATTCGGTTCCTTGATGGAAATCAGTGCACTGTCTGACCCGGTACTATGTGGTAAGACGTGCAAAATATTCAAAGGTTTCCAAAGAAATATAACAAAATGCTTAACTTCTTTTTCTGTAACAGTGCATGTGCCATATCTGAACCAGCAAACTGTAAATATTTGAATTAAGAGATATCGCTATTAGTTTTAAGGTTGACGGATGCCTTCGAATGCACTTTTTTAGCTCAGCCAAAACAGCTTCACAAATCAAACCAAACAGAAACCAAAGCTGAAGCCAAGTTTGCCAGCACAGGTGACACAGTGTAGCACAGTAGCCTTTCCCGACCCCCATGTACAGTTTTCATTCACCTGTAAAAAAGTATGAGATGCCTGCTCGCTGTATGCTTTTACAACACCATCTCTCTCAAGTAGAGCTCTTTTTTTTTTTTGCCTTTGACCTGTCACACGCTGAACATGGGAAAATTGCTGGGAGAAAAAATCTCACAGGTCAACTAATACACTCAAGCTTAATAACTGACTTTAGCCAAATTTTGGAGCAGTTACTTTTCCTATGTGCAGCGCTACTCTTTGCAAGTTATGGATGCCACAGGTGTAGTTCTAGGCACAAGAAACTTTGCAAGCTGAACTCCTCCTGAGCCCCTGATGGGACATGTGCTAAGGGACCAGTCAGTTCTGAGAGTTTCTTCCTGCCCACGTCTGTGTGGAGAAGCCTTGAGGAAGGACCGAAAGGAAACTGCGGTAAAAATGGGTGTGACGCTAAAGTGGTCTGACGTGAGGAAGGTGAGCAAACTCCAGGTGTTGCCTTCAGGAGCTGAAGGCGGCCAGAGTGTGACGCTACCATGTGCTGTCTCTCCATCTGTAGGACAGCAGCCTCACAACACACACCTGTTATTACCCTCCACCTGGGTTTGGACTCTGAGACTCAAACAGGAGGACAAGTGATGTGTCCGCAGGGCAGCAGGTCACAGAGAGGCTTGAAAAGACCAGCTTTGTAACCAGACAGCCACGAGTTCGAGTCTCTTGAGGGAATTGCTCCAAAATCCTATAAGTAGCACTTAATCTGAATCACTCCTGTGACACACCTCAGTTCATACAGTCCACTTTTCGTTAAAACACGTAATAGAAGTAACAGCAAGGTTTGTTGTGTTTCTGTCAATCTTTAGTTGAACACAAGTCTTGTAAAAGCGGTTACTGGAGAGGAACCTTGTAGAACCTGACAGAACCTAGTGCCCATCCTGTTCTTTGTCTTTTCCGCTTCTTTACTAGATGGGGGGCACGGTGGTGCAGCAGGTTTGGCCGGGTCCTGCTTTCTGGCAGGTCTGGGGTTCGAGTCCTGCTTGGGGTGCCTTGTGATCGACTGGCGTCCCGTCTTGGGTGTGTCCCCTCCCCTCCCCTCCCCTCCAGCCCTGCCCCCTGTGTTGCCGGGTTAGGCTCCGCTTTATCGTGACCCCCCTCGGGACAAGTGGTTTCAGCCAGTGTGTGTACACTTCTTTATTGGGGTAGAGTCTATTTAGATATTTGAGTTTTTAATGATGTATGATTAGCTGACTGAGCTTCCGTTCTGATGTTGTTCTTTTCAACACAAAATGAAGAAATAAACTTCAGTAACACTAGTAAAAGCAGCTGGGGTGACATCAGTCATGTGCCATGCATGACATTGTAATTAATGCAAGAATAATGTTCTGACACTGATTCAGGAACAGCAGGCAGCCCTTCAACAAGTTCATGCAATTCAAGGGAGTGTGGGCATGTTGTTCCTAAAACCGACCAGCAGATGGCAAAACCACTCTAGTGGAACTGACCAGTAGAGGCCTTGGTTAACAGACACTGAAGAAAGATCTTGACAATGGATCTGCAGACCTGCTACAAATAATATGGAAAAAAAGCAAAGAATGTAACTTGCAATCAGAACAGAGAGGTGAGATGACCAGGGTGCCGTAGGTGAAAAGCTGAAACTTCTCCAATCCTTCAACTAACTTCCTGGAAAATCAGCTACAAAATTATCTTTCAAACAAAAGATAATAACTGAACTGAGACAATCTCTTTCATGCAAAAATTGTTTGAAACACACACGTTGTCTGAAACTTCTCGTCCCAAGCGGGGTCGTGGCGAGCTGGAGCCGAACCCGACAACACAGGGCGTAAGGCTAGAGGGGGAGGGGACACAGCCAGGACAGGACGCCAGTCCATCGCAAGGCACCCCAACCAGGGCTCAATCCCCAGACCCACCGGAGAACAGACCCTGGCCAAACTCGCTGTGCCATTGCGCCCCCTCCATGCGAAAAATTTTTCTCATATTTTAATTTTAAGTTTAGTCAACATAAAGAGTAAAAATTCATAAAACTTCAATACTCTGCTTTGGAACGGAATAATTTAAACTTTGTGAAGTGCAATTTGTTGCAATAGCAAAATTGTGCACAGCAGTATTGTGAACTCCTACCGTCACACATCCATTGCTGTTAGATGTCTGCATAGTGTGCTACTGATATCAGTTCCGCGGTATTAAAAGGTTAACTTTGGCTTATGTCAAAAACGTGTGGTCCTCCACTGCTGATATATGTAGAAAGGTACTAGCTAACAAGCTATTCTGTTTTTGTTTTAATTTAAAACAAAATCAAGCCTTTGGCAATCAAATGATTCTCTATATAAATGGGCACCATGAAACTGAGGGAGATTCTTTCACTGAATACTGAAATATTTACCACTAGAAGACATGCTACTTACTGGTTTGTTGTCTTGCGTTCACTCCACTCCGACTGTATCTCTGCATCCTCCTTGTCTCTCTTAGCAGCACACATTTCCCCTCCTTCTCCTCTCTCTGTACCATTCATTTCCCCGCTTCTTTCTTTGTCACTTTCAGCTTTGCTGCTACTAGTCCTCAGTTACTAAAAAAGGAAGGTATCTTCCTATCTTCCCCTGCTTTCCTTTTCATGCTCTACAGTTTAGACAAACACACCTATCAAGAAACACGTTTTATTATTAAACTGAACAGCTACTTACAAAAACAGTGACAGACTCATGTAAGCGTATGATGTTGAAACGTTCATGGTAACACTATTTTTAAAAATTAGCTGGCAGTTGCAGTAACTTCAGCTAACATAGCTAAGGTACGCGATATTAAGCTAACGTTTGTTTCTCATGATGGAACATCGCAGTACCTCAACTTAACAAACTTTCATGAAATGTTAGTGATGTAAGTAAACAACACTGATTTTACTCTCCTGATCACTGTATCCCCCCCTGTGTCGCTCACTTGCGCTGGACTTGGCTGCAGTAACGGTACCGAAATTTAATTTTCCCGCTCCTACTCCTCCCTCCTACACACAGAGGTTTGGGCCGCGCGGGCGATTCGCAGCTCTTCAGCCTAATAGCGCCGCACGGAACACTATGTGCGTCATACAAGTTTGAGCGATGAAAAAAGTCACCTGTCAGTGTGGTCAGAGTGCTTTGCACAACGGGGGTGGCCAGAGGGGTGGCCGAGCTTCAGTCAGGGGTGGCACCGGCCACCCACGGCCACGGACGACGTCTACTTGTCTTGTGTTCTTGAAACAGAGAAACATCAAATAAAGTGTGAGTCTTGTTCACCTTCTCCTCTCATCTCGTTCAGGTGCCTCATTAATGCTGCTCCTTCTTCTTCTAAGGATATAGAAAAACACTGAGATTCAAGAGTTTATTGTCATGTGTACAGCAAACAGTTCGTTACACCATACAGTGAAATTCTTACTCTGTGAATCCTCTCAGCAGCCTTGACATAAATTGTAAGGACGTAAGGAAAGAAAACCAGAAGGAAAAAAAAACACAAGGCGTAAATCACAAATTTACAAAAATTACGATTAGTGCAAAAATCCAAGGAACGAAGTTATATACATATATAAAGTGTGCAGTGCACAATGTAAACGTGGAAGTCGCACATGTGCAAAGTCCTGCAGAGGTAGATTGGTCTATTTGCAGTTGAAAGGGGGTGTGTGTTTGCGTGCGCAAGGTATGCGGAGGTAGTCTGTGGTCTCTGATGTTATTGGCGTTGTGGATGTGTATGTGTGTGTAAGAGGGTTGGAGGGTAATTGACACCTCTCAGGCTCAGAGGGTGAACTGTGTCTGCCGTGATGGATGGAGAGGCAGTGGATGGGTGTTGTTCACAAGTCTGATGGCCTGTGGGTAGAAACTGTTTTTCAGCCTTGAAGTTCTGGCTTTAACACTCCTGTAGCGTCTGCCTGATGGTAAGGGTGTGAAAAGGCTGTGCTGGGGATGACTACTGTCCTTGATGATGTTAATGGCTCTCCTGATGGTTCTGGCCTGGTATAGGCTCTCCAGTGATGGTAAAGACGTTCCAGAGATGGTTTGAGCAGCTTTCACCACTCGCTGTAGCACCTTACGATCCTGGTGTTGTGCATTTGCAATCGTCGACTATAAAATATTCTGAATCTTATGAATTTTGTCTAATTCACGTTGTCTTCCTTTAAATTTTCGCTTCTTCGGCTTGTCGGCAAGCTCTCGGCTTCCGTCATTTTGAACAAGTGAAAACTCAACAGAAATAAACAACTGGTCAGTTGATAACAGGTGACATCGATCAGCTGACACAACTCAGACCTTGATCGTTTTTCACTGCGGCGAATTGGACAGTGATTGTTCTTTCGAACGAGGCTTTCCCTTTTTGCTTCACCATGCCGGACTATGACCGTTTTTCATTAGGAAAGCATTTTAGGAAGAAATTAGAACCAATGATCTAATAGGGTTAGGGGGATAACGACACTTTTTCAAAATTGTGACCATGATCGTTTTCCCCGTGGACTCGTAATATACTGTATTGTAATGTAATGTATCTCTGATTTGTGGTGAATCTCTGATTTGCTTTGATTCACACAACAGTAGCAATAATAAGCTTCATAGCTATGGCAATACTCTCATTGCGTAATTAATACTTGTCACCAGGGCACATGCCTGTTCCATCAGACAGGCAACAACCGAAGGGATATGTTAGTAGTTAATCTGTGCACTGTAGTTGGACTGATGAGAATGAAAAAAGCTAGTTAGTCGACTATCTGTTTTATCAAGACTTAGGACTGATCCTTGTTTAACAAAGATTCACGTCCTTTGTCTCCGGCAACTTGTTTTAACAGCTGTGAACTGTATTTCTGTCAGTCACAGCACTGTTCTGCTGATACGAGAAGCATGAAGCCAAGAGACACGGTCCTCATGAATGCAATGTGAGAACTCTGGCTCTTCTGCTGTGTCGAACCCATCTGCGTGACATGGCCTTGCTGTGTAGACATAGAAAGGGCTTTTCAAATGTTTCTTTTGCAGGTTATGTACCCATTTAAAAGTAACCTTTACTGTATTTATTACAGTTTACAAAGCAATGGAAAGGCAAATAGTGGGGAGTGAGCACATAACTCAGGTTCTGTCATAATTCCATCCTGTGTGTTTTCTCTCCCTGCTCCTCGGTGACCGAAATGTGTGTATGTAGGTGGCAACGCAGACTACCAGTGAGATCATGCACCAGCTGGCTCAGGTGACTCAATATCAGCAGCATCCTGTTTGTTAATCCTTAAAATCATTATTGTTAATAGTGACTGAAACCGAGGTGTTGTTCTAGAGTCTTAGTCTTGTAACGTCAATCGGGGTTTTCTCTTTTTTGTTTTCTTCGATTTCACCAGTTAGTGTGGAAACTTGGCTGTTGGCTTACCTTACCATGACGGACCACGATGGCATGCCCGATTCACAGCTCTGCGCATGGTGTGAACAAATACCCCAGTCCGTACATGAATAAATACCCTATATTGAATCAACAGCCTCCAATAAATACAACAAGAAATAAAAAATTTTAGATTTATTATGAACTTCGTAATGGATTTGATCACAATATGGTCCAGTATGTTCTAAGCCCTGCAAAAGGGAAATGTTCCAAGAGGATCAACTGCTTCACAGTCCAATAAATTTGATCCAAGATGAACTAACATTATCACTTTTCATCATAGTACTTCAGATGAACCAGCATGAACCAGTACTGATACCAATGACATTCTTACTGCATAGTGATCTAAAGCTGAGAGGACATATTTAATGATTTGATATGAAATTAGTACAGTTTTTGGCTTTTGATCACTTAACTAGTGCTTTATAAAAAAAGTTAATTCATAAAATAATTTAATTTCAGTTGGGAGAAAGAACCAAAACTTGCTTTATCTGATCTTACAGCAGTTTTTGTGTCCAGATCTATATCTCACTTGGAAATTGTGCTTGTACTGAAACTGAAAAGCACCTGCAGTTACAAAGACATTAATGAATGTTAGTGAAAGAAAGATCTGCTGCACAAAAAGTTTATTGTAGGGGAATTATACAGTATCAATCACTGAAGGAACATATTTATTCCATGGATTCTCTGCCCTCTTTAATTGTGTGAACAGCTCCTACTTCTAAATAAGGGACTAATAACCAATCATAACAACGGCATCAGTGCAGCACACAAAGAACAAACCCTCGGCTCTCCGCAGGACTCAAGGCCACAGCGGGAAAGCTGAGCTGAACTTTCACAGCCTGCTTGCCATTACCATGTGGAACGACCACAGAAACCATGGCCAGATCCTACCATCCTAAACGGATGCATCTCGCGATTAGTCTTGTCAAAAAAAAAAAATGTTAGGAACTTACTAACCAAACAAGCAAACGCTGTATCTGACAAGCTTACATGGAAAGTAGGAATAGATTAACGAGAACATTGCAGTGTTTTCTAACTTTTCATTGTAAACAAAGCTTAGGAAAACAGGGGTTTAAAGACACCGATTTGCAACCTGAGGGTCATTGGTTGATTTCCCGAAGGGGACCTTGTCGTAGGATTATTGAGCAGGGCACTTCCATTAAAACATCCAGTTGTACAAAAAAGGTCAAAATATACATTACTTTAGATGGCAGAGCAAAATAAAAGAAGCAGTCTATGGACAACAAAGACAGTAGAACATATGATATTAATGTTATCTTTTAATGTGTTCAGCGTGTTGTGATATACAGTAAAAGCTGGGTGTGGAAATTTTTATTACATATCAAAAATATGACCCTTGATCAAAAATGAATTCAAGCTATGGCTGCAGCATTGCAAAGTTCAAGAACAGCAGGTAGACAAAAGTGTTATCATGTCAGTACAAAACATTCCCAGCACCTGTCCATCTAAAGGAGGCATCTTCACTGGTACTGCTTTTCTGCTGCTGCCAGTGTGTGTCTGCTTGTTAAGAGGTTGGGAAACACAGAAGTGTCACTGATCGCTATAGGTATCAAACACGACAAAGGACGTGGAATATTTCTGCACGTAGACTTGTACATACAACTGCCAGCTAAGGCTCAGTAAACAAAACAAAATAAACATTCTTCAAATTCAAAGTACATGTAAAATGCATCATCAGCTTTGCGTGAATCAGTGAGGAAGGATGGAGTGTCACTCTTTACTGGTGAGAAGTGCCCATGACCTGTAACCTGTGTGATTTATTTCATGAGTTATACAGGACTGAAGCTGAACCAGTTGACACTGAATACACTCCTGGAGCTCTGACCGAAACCCTCGTTTGCTGTGTGTCTGCTCATGTGACGGTGGAGATCAGAGTCAGCGTGTGACAAGGGAAGCCACTGAATGCTCTTCCTGGAGCTGCCGATCTTACATAGCACTCTGCCATTGGGGCTTAATCCATAGTCCACCCCCCACCCCACCAAAGAGATCTCTTTTGGACAACCATCAGTGACTAAAAGTGAGAACTAGGCATAAAATAGCAGGGTATATGAGCAGAAAAAAAAAATCTAAATGGAAACTCTTGCATCATTCTGGAAGTTAGGCCAGGAACAAGAGAGATGGCACAGTCCAGGCAAACAGAAGGGTGAAATAATGTAAGGATGTGGTGGCTTTTTATTATTCCCCACTCCGATGTCTGTGTCCATGAAATTATTGCTGAAGACAGTATCTGTAATTCTGGAGACAGAGATGGACAGGCAGATACTAAGCCCCACTTCCAAAGCATACTCCATACCCCCCTTTGGCAGCGTCTCCTTCTCTCTTTTTTGAGCATTGCTCCCGGCTCCTTTCTACCTCTTTTTTTATTTTATACCTCTTTGGTCATGCGCACATGGATGTTGCTGAAGCACTTCCCCATGGCCTCGTAGAAGGGGTCGCAGAAGGTGTGGATGCAGATGGAGTAGACGCGGCTGATACAGTGGATCTCAATCAGGTAGCTCTTGACACATGGCACCACGGCCCAGATGTGCAAGAAGGAGAGAATGGCAAAGAAGATGCCCCACACCAGTGCAAGCGGGATGCCCACCAGGGCCGTAAGCAGCCGATAGCACCAGTACTTGGTCACAGTGAAGGTGGTGAAGCTGGCCTTCCACACCCCGTCAAAGCTATAGGTGCCGGCAGGTTCAGCAATTACATCCTCAAAGTCCACCTGCGATAAGAAATAGAAAGCTCATCATATTCCAATCCAGTCCCTCTTTCCTCCAAACCATCTAACCACATTCATCAACCTTTATTCATAATCTTTGAAACATCAACTACAAAAGCTGAATTTGTAAATAAAATTTGCACATTGACTAATGTAGAAAGACACCTTTGTTGTTCTATTATTTGTATTGCTTTGATGTTTTGATCTTTGTATGGAAAAAATTATTTACAGCATGTAGGTCTAAATTGTAAAATTCTGACAAAAACTACAATATTCATGACAAATTATGATATGCATATATAATGTGTGATTATACATATAATCCATGCTTTTTCCTTTAGGATAAAGTTCTCATTCATTTCATTTAAATCATTTTGATATTTATATAACTGTAAATGACCATGTAAAGTTTATAAAAACATTTAATCAAACAGAGAATAATACGGATGAGTACTGAATATTTCCTTTGTCGTTGTGGAAGAACTGCTTAGTTTTGAAGCACTCTGCAACGTAACAGAAAAAAAGTGTATATCTTCAAAGTACAACACCATACTACAATACTAAAATAATGTCAGTACCTGACCTAAACAGGACTGTGATATTCATGCACTGTTAGTAAACATTATCACACATGCCTATGATATCACTTTCCTACAAAATGCTCAGTGGCAAGAGATTTTTGGTCAGGCCATCAGACTTCACCAACCTTCAGTATTTTCACATCAGCTTCAGAAACCTATGATGTTATTGCTACTACAGAAACTCTAAATACACTCAGTATGGCAGTGTATGACACATTGCTGAAAGCAGACATTTTACAAACGCATAACCAGTTAATTTTGCTTAGTCATTGATTTTAGATCAGTTATTTATTGGCATAATACAGTGCATTCTGAAAGTATTCAGACCCTTTTACTTTTTTTTTTTTTACATTTTTTAAAGTTGCAGCCTGATGCTGAAATCATTTGATTTTTCCCCTCATCAGTCTACATTTACATTTACATTTATTCACATAGCAGACACTTTTCTCCAAAGCGACTTACAATGAATACTACAAAGTGTTTACTAGCCCACACACCTTATTCACCAAGGTGACTTACACTGCTAGAGACATTACTTACAATGGGTCACTCATCCATACACTCTCTCTGTGACACTCACACACTCAATATCCCATAAGGTCTGAGTGAAAACATAATTTTAGAAATCAAATTTATTCAAAGTAAAAAAACTAAAATATCATATTGACATAATTATTCAGACCATTTATGCAGTACTTATTTGCAGTGCCTTTGGCAACAATTACAGCCTTCAGTCTTCATGGGTATGACGCGACAAGCTTTGCACACGTGGATTTGGTGATTTTCTGCCATTGGATGGGAACCATTGGTGGACAGCTATTTTCAGGTCTTTCCAGAGATGTTTGATTGTGTTCAAGGTCAGGCTACTTATACATTATACATTAAATTTATCTGACGCTTTTCTCAAAGTGACTTACAATGTTACGGACATTCGTAGAGTTGTCCCAAAACCACTCCTGTGTTGTCTTTGCTTTATGCTTAGGGTCATGGTCCTGTTGGATTTTGAACTTTCGGCCCAATCTGGGGTCCACAATGCTCTGGAGGAAGTTTTCATTAAGGATATCTCTATTTTTCTCCTTGCAGCTTTTCCCTTGACACTGAGTACTCTCTCTGGCCCTTCCATCGAAAAACAACCTCACAGCATGATGCTGCCACTACCATGCTTCACTACTGGGATGGTATTGTGCACGTGATGAGCAGTACCTGGCTTCCTCTAGACATGATGCTTAGAACTGAAGCCAAACAGTTCAGTCAGACCAAAGAATCTTGTTTCTCAGTCTGAGAGTCCTTTGGGTGACTTTTTTTGCAAAATCCAAGCAGGCTTTCATGTGTCTTACTGAGGAGAAGCTTCCATCTGGCCACTCTGCTATTATGCCCAGATCGATGGAGTGTTGCAGTGAAGTATGTCCTTCTGGAAGTTTCTCCCATCTCCATACATGGGTAGCCAGCTCTAGGAAGAGTCGTGGTTGATCCAAACTTCTTCCATTTAAGAACTATTGAGACTATAGTGCTTTTAAAAACCTACAATGCTGCAGACATTTTTGTAGCCTTCCCCAGATCTGTGCCTCAACATAATCCTGTCTTCAGGCTCTGCTTGCAATTCCATTGACCTCATTGCTTGGTGTTTGCTCTGATACACATTGTCAGCTGTAGGACCTTATATAAACAGGTGTGTGCCTTTCCAAATCATGTCAAAGATGATTAACAGAAATGGGATGCAATTTAGCTAAATTTCAAGTGCCATAGCAAAGGGTCTGAATACTTATGTCAATGTGATAGTTCAGTTTTTAAGTTTTTATAAATTTGGAAAAATGTCTAAAATTCAGTTTTTGCTTTGACATTAAGGGGTACTGAATGTACACTGATGAGGGAAAAAATTGATTTAAACGATTTTAGCATAAGGCTGCAAAATAAAAAATGTGAAAAAAGTGAAGGGGTATGAATACTTTCTGAATGCACTGTAACTATTCGTTTTTAACTTGGGGAAACAATCTGGAGTCACTACATTTTTAAAAAACACTGATTCATTATACTCAAAAAAGCAGTTCGATATTTACATGTACACACTGTTGAGAACAAAGTTTACTGAATAATTCTGTTGTGAAAACACCATGTCAAATATGCGCTCACTGCTCTGATGGCAGATGGACTCCATTTCAGCAGGCATATGTTTCAAGTGTCACAGTGCTGACATCACACGGCCTTGGGGTGCAATTGACTTTTCGTCAACTTTTTTGAAATTAGCCACTTGCTGTTTTATTGGACGTATCCAACATGCATTGCTTCCTCAAGAGAGCCAAATGATCCGTTAGGGCCAAGAGAGCTCCCTTTGCGCAGGTGGTACCCATGAATTTCTGCTTTCTCTCTCTCGATCCAACTCATCTAGAGCCTAAGAGGGCATGCTATTTTTAATCACTTAGCCAACAGCAAAAGATTTCTGGCCAAGGAGGGAAAACAAATCATTTGCAGGACAAATCAGATTCTCTGTGCATTTTCACATACTGTAATGAAGCAAACGCCAGGAGCTGACCACACTTGGAAGGTTGAGGGGCGCTCCATCATAAGCTTAGTGCGTTAAATGTCTGAAAAAACCCTTTACTTTGTACTCTAGGTTTCCTTGCTGCATGAGCACCACCTTTGGATGGTGGATGGATGTTTGGCCAATTCAAGGCTGTCTCACAGCGACCACTCGCATGGTTTCCAAGGCAAGGGAGGGACCGGAAGAGGTTTTCCATTGCCTTCTTCTGTGCATGTCTACAGGGTGCAAATGTGCAATTTCACACACCTAGAGCTGGATTTGATCCCTACAACCAACTCAGCTCAGCTGTGGGGCACCAGTATTACCCACATTGCACCCCTATTCTGCACAACATGTCACTAAACGGATATTATTCACAAGGGGAAAAAATAAATAAAATTTTTGGAATAGTGGCATAGGCACTATTAGGCACATAGGCAGTGACTTATGGTCTTTGAAGTGGCTGCATGTGGCTAGCAAGGAGGGAATGGGAGGGGGTGGGAGGGGATGGGAAGGGATGGGAGAGGATGGGAGTGGATGGGAATGGAAGTAGCAGTCTGAAAGCTGCAGTCTGCCACCACATGGAGGCCTTGCTTCTGGGCTCCCCCATGTGTTAATGCTCTTGCATCTGTGACATAAGTAAATGATGATATGTTTAACCAACATCCTTGCAGCACTACACACTTTTTTTCTCAGCCTAGCGGCAGAAATGCGTCATCCTCTCACTAGCCTTTCCTGTTCCAGTGGACGGGATGAACAATGCAGTTTCTGTGTGTATGAAAATTGCACAAAATCTCATTTTTACTCATGCATAAAGATTCAATCCAATAAATGTAATGTAATTTAATTTAATTTAATTTTACAGAGCCCTCTTCTCACAGTTACACAGAGCGCTGAACAAAAGCATAAAACAAAGAAAAAACACAAGACAGTTGACTATATACTAGACTAATACATTACACACACACACACACACACACACACACACTATCTGAAACCACTTGTCCCAAGTGGGGTCGCGGCAAGCTGGAGCCTATCCCGGCAACGCAGGGTGCAAGGCTGGAGGGGGAGGGGCCACACCCAGGACAGGACGTCAGTCTGTTGCAGGGCACCCTAAGCAGGGATCGAACCCCAGACCCACAAGAGAGTGGGACCCGGTCAAGCCTGCTGCACCACCGCACCCCCTGACTAATACATTATTCATGCAATATTCATTATTCATGAGGAACGGAATAAAAAATTTCCCAGCTTAAAGTCAAGGAATAAAAAATAAAACCTGGCCTTCATTATGAGCATGTGCAAAACGTGCAAGCGAATTCAGGGGCTACACAGAGTCCACAGGACTGAAGGGCGTTTCCCTGCTTCACCAAAGTCCACACTCGTCACCCTGTGCACAGTGTGCAGAATTTCACAGTCAAATGTGTGGCGAAGGAGATGAAAATTTACCTGAAAATCTGCCGTTCAGAGGTTTTGAATTTAAATTCACTTTCACAAAATTATCCTAGTATAACAATTGTGCCTCAGTGGCTCAGGAAATATTGGGATACAATGTAATGACCTCCTCCTTGTTGAGAGGAATGCAGGATAACACTCATCATATGCTGCAGCGCTGTAGAGGCGCTCGGACGCTGGACATTTATGGTGGTTAAAGCCAGACGCCAAACACAAAGGCTGCCCTTGAGCTGCTTCCAAACAGGGATTCTCCTGCTGTAAAACAGTCCCGGATGATAATGCCCAATGGATTGTGGGGACGAGGACCCTGGCCAGATCAAGTGTATGAAGAGATGAATGTACTGTCATTATAGCGCTGACTGATTATTAATATAAGGTCGCTTGGCTGTGGGGGGCGCGGTGGTGTGGCGGGTTTAGCCTGTGCCTGGTCTCTGGTGGGTATGGGGTTCAAGTCCCCCTTGGGGTGGCTTGCGACGGATTGGTCTCCCATGCAGAGTTTGTCCCCTCCCCCTCCAGCCTTGTGCCCTATGTTGCTGGGTTAGGCTCTGGTTTGCTGGGACAAGCAGTTGTAGACATTGTGCATGTGTGTGTTTGGCTCTGAGTGTAGAGCAGCATTTCTGTAACAGGAACTGGCACATTCCATCTTTGTTTCACAGTTGTGTGATGGCTCTGTCCTTCTGGGAGATCCCAACCGACAACTTCAGTCACTTCAAATTCAGTAAAACTAGCATCTGTGACTCACCATCAGCTGCACACAATTAATATTGTTGTTATTACTGTTATGTGGCGCATGGTAAATTGTTACAGTGATTGATCTCTTTATGTAGCTGGCTATACTGTATACTTACATACATACATATATAGTTTTTCTCCGGTAAATAAATATTGTGGCAAAAAAGCGGGGATTTAAACCCAGAACCTTCTGAATGCAAAGCGACAGTCCTAACCACTGCGCTAATGTGTAAAAACAGCGCAATTAATTCAACCCCTTGCACTGGAGAGAAGGTGACAGTTATGAAGTTAAACACAGTCCGCACTGACTGACTCCGCACGCCGCGCGCTGGTAGTTAAACGCTCACATGTCGATCGCGCTTCCTTTCACCGCGCTTAGCCTAAGTAAGGTGACCGGCGGTGGCCCCGAATCATGCGCGCGCACGTACCTTCACAACGTCGTCGTTGAGGTGCTTGGGGTCGCGGTTCACCAGGTCGATCTCCTTCGTGTGGATGTCCTTCAGGGTCTTCTCGTTCAGGCTGTCCGTGTCCATCATGTCTCTGTTGTTCGGCTTGTATATATTCCCTTGTTCCCGAATAAAGGGCGAACGCGGAAACTCCTGGCGGCGCCACACGCCGAGAATGAGGAGGAGAATGAAAAAAAGAAATAACAGACAGAGGCTGCAGGAGCAGAGCAGCAAGTTTGCGCGCGGTCCCGCTGCGGGATGGTCTTAAATGGGTAAAGAGCTGAGCACCACACCCCTCCGAAAGAGAGCGAGCGCACACACACACACACACACACACACACACACAGTCCTCTCCTCCCTACCGCGTGAACTTAACCGACTGTTTTCTTTTTTTTCCACAACTAAGACGCCACTTATACATTTTTGTGCAGTTAAATATTACGTGGCGATTCCCCATGATGTGAGTGATTTTCAGCGAGACAATCAACTTCATCAGAATTTTATTTAGCCATTCAGACTGAGGGCATTTTAAATTACTGCATCGATATGGGTGCAACAGCAGCGGGATTCGAACCAAGAAACAAGCAGCTGTAACCTGGAAGTCGCCCGCTGGACGCGGTCGTTCGCAACGATCCTTACGCGCGCGCCGCCTCGAAATACTCTGGACGAAGTTGCGGAGAAGCTTATGCGACAAATCGCATGAACCCGCCGCGTTAGACCAGATGAGACAATCCGACGATGTCATTCAGTTTCCATGATCATGTGCCGTTAAATAACTCATTGCAGAAATAAGAAACGCACTTCGTGCCTTTTAAAATTTAAGCTCTGCACCTGCAGCATGCAGCGCGTTCCTCGTGCGTATCGCCTTGTACATCATCATGGTTACATGTATCCGCATCAGACGGGAATGTTTAACATGAAGCCATGAGTCCAGTCAGTGAGCGTTATAACCAAGTGAGGCAGACGGCAAGGCTTCTTGTACCACACTGACTGAATTTAGTGGGGTCTAGAGCTTTGAGCCCTGTGCTCGGAAGGTCCTGAGTTTGGATCCTTCCACCACTGCACACTCAGCCAGAATTGCTCCAGTTAACATGGCCCAGCTGCTTCATGAGCTGAGTGACAGTGGTTAACTGAAGAAAGTTAATATTTACGTGGAAGGCGTCGGGTTTCCCACCTCGAACGTGTGGCTGTCCCCGGCTGCTCCGGTCATGCTGAGGTGGAACCGGTTCGTCTCGTCTCTGCGCTCGGAGCGACTCGGAGGCGCTGAGGAAGCCGGAGCTTGTGGCTGGGAGGTGCTGGATCTGCTCCAGCTGGAGGGACGACCTCGCAGCTCTGACAACGGATGATGTTCACCTCTGGGCCATAAAGTGGGTTAAAGATTGACTGGAGCCACCCTGCGCGGAGGTGCTGGTCAGGCCCAGCGCACTGGAACACATGTTTTAAGGAGGAATGGGTCACTTCACAAGGGATCGCAGTTTACGCTGCTGTGGTGACTTTCTCCATGGAAAGCTGTTCTTCTGAAATGTTGATTGCTGTTGATATGAGAAACTGAACTTTTTAGGTATCCTGGAACCAAAATACTGTCAAGAGTATTCAGTGGAGTTATTGACAAATATTAGGGGACACATTAGGAATGTCTCCCTTGTCATGCCTATGTCTGATATGAATTTCTGTGGTATTATAAATATAGTAAATACAGTAAATACGGTATAAGGCATGGTAGGGTTTGAAAAGCAATTCCAAATGACATGCCTGCATATGAATATTGCAATTTCACAGTACAGACACAGGCGTGAAAATAAAAAGTAAAGCTTCATAAAGAATATGATAATTTTAAAATTGCTGAGTTTGTTTTCGGGTACTCAGGCAGCACATTCAACAGGAGGAACTTGTGCAAATTAAAGTAAATAGCAGCCAGGAGGCAGGTTCAAAATCATACAAAGCCATGAATTGTGGGGGAAAAAAATGCAAAAATTCTGCAAAGAACTAAATCTGTTTCTTTCCGCTTTTCCAAAGACAAAGCATGTTTTGGTAGAATACTCCTTCAGCACAACATAGTAAGGCACATTACAGAGGATTACATTACATTAAACGTATAAGTCCAGCTACAATAATGCACTCACAAGGATATCCTCTTTGAAGTATCGAGGTTCACATATCCAGGGAAATGTGTTTGCAGCATTTTGAATAACTTCTTTAGTTTACAGCGCAACAGTTGTATGGCAAAGACTAAATCAAGTAAAAAATGGTAATTAAAACTTACTTTCAGCATTTTATAGCAGACACCTTTCACTTTAAAGGTGTCAGTTATGGCAGTTATGGAATTACTGTTATATGGATTTGTTTATTAAAGCTGTACCAACATAATATGTTACAAATGTGTTCTGTGCGAGAAACAAAATAATCCATCCTGACACACTGGTTGGGTGCCTCTAGAACATTGGAATAAATTACACAGCCACAGCATGGATTTGTAAAGCATCCTTTATTGTCAAAATTGCAATGTTTATTTATTATGAATATTTAAACTTCTTATAGTTCTTTATAAACCTTTATAGTGCTACAGTGCCTGCAATAAATCTTGGCCTCTAAGAGAGTATCCTGAATGTAATTACACAAATAATATTCTTGCAAAATTTCATACCACACAAAACTCTGTCATTTTTAAATAAAAGCATACAAACTCTTAACATGTACTCATTATAATATACTTTAAAAACTGACTTATATAACATGGCAAGGCTTCAGGTAGGTAGTTTGACAAGACAAAAAATACCAAGGATACATTTAAATTTCAGTTCAGGGAATGCAAACTGCACCTAAATCCTGTCTTCAATGTAGGAAATACCTCTAATGTTAAAGTTAACTTTAGTTGATCAACGCTCAAGAGAGGCACAGCAGTTTTAAGGTACTGTATATATACCATTTAAGGTATTTTAAGCCTTAATCAACACACACATATGCTGTACCAGTTGAATCACGGTAACAGAGTACAGTAACAAAATAAGGGCAGTCATTGCACTTGTAAGTATAAACAGTTTGGTTTGCTTTAATATTTACACATAATTTATAACTCATCTCTTCAATATATACACACCAAAAAGGCTGTACAGTAAGGAAATTGCACAGAATTTTGAATCCAATTGCTCCAAATTGATTTTTACAGTAAATGAATATTATCACACTGATCAGCCAGTTTTTTTTTTCTATCTGAGAATAATGGACTGAGGTTAAATGGTTTTGGTCACTAATAAATATTTGGTCCCAAAGAAAAAAAAAAAAAAAAAAAAAAAAAAAAACTGTCCTTTTCCCTTTTTTGTTCCATTGCCATTGTCATGTGCCTTCTCAGTTGGGGATGCCCTTCATGTCAATCGTAGACAGACACTTTCCTGCGCTTTGGGAGAGCGGAGCCACGAAAGTGTCCAGCAAACTGTCCCAGACCTTCTGGAGGCTGGGCAACACCAGGAGACAGCTCTTCAGGCCTGGCATCAGCACCCTGGAATGGCATAAGCTGGAAATGATCTATGGGGCCGATGTGCAAAACGTCAGTACGGCACACACAGAATAGCTTCTACAGGGTATAGGAGACAGGGACAGGGTAACAGTGCTTACAGCTGTTGTCTTTACACTCAAAGCACCCAGGTTCTACCGCCCTCCTGCTGCAGTTCACTCGAGCGAGGTACTTACCCTGGATTGCTCATGTAGAAGTTACTCAGCTGTATAAATGGGCCATTAATTCTAAGTAGCTTAGTATACAAACCTAACATTGTAAGTTGCTTTGCAAGAAAGTGTCAGCTAAACGAGTAAATAATTTTGTCAGCGGGAACCACATTTCAGTGAAAACAACATGACAGTTATCTCTCAGTCACTTTGGCACTGGAGCATGACATATTGTTTACCTTGAATGGGGGACGTGATGCTGTTGGGTTACCATTTCACCAAACTTAATTATATTACCTTTCTGTGGGTTTGTTTGCTGGAAGGCGGACAAGGTGTGATCAAGCTAATAAAAACTGTTCTCAGAGGTCTTCTGCTTGCTGTCGGAGAAACACCGCACTCTTCCATTTTCTACCACAGGCGCTGCCCTCCTGCTATTCTTTTTTCATTTAAAAGCATGCTGTTCTACAAAACAAACTTCAAAGGCATGAAAATGCATCAAATCAACAAATATTAAAAATTAAAAATTCTGCACATTCATTTTTTTTTATTTCTGTTTTTTTTCCTTCTAAGACTGCAGATATTGGTATGTTTGCACTTTTGCTTTCACCATACCTTTGACTCTAAACTTTATGTCATCATTCTATTATTAAAAATTAATATCATTAATCTTCATTTAGCTCATTTGCTCGGGAAAAAGTATACTGTTAGAGTAGGCAAACTGCCATGATCTACCCACTTAAAAAGTATGGCACACTCTTTGGAGCAATTCATGGTACATTTACATTACATTTACTTATATAGCAAATGCTTTTCTCCAAAGCCACTTCCAATGAACACTATGTAGTGTTATCAGCCCACACACCTTATTCACCACCATGATTTACACTGCTAGATACATTTCTCACCCATACATCAGTGGAACACACTTTCTCTGTCACTCACACACTATGGGGAACCTGAACAGCATGTCTTTGGACTGTGGGAGGAAACCAGAGCACCCAGAGGAAACCCACACAGACTGAGCAGGGATCAAACCCACATCCTCTCACACCACCCAGGTGCTGTAAGACAGCAGCGCTACTTGCTGTACTGCCGTTCCGCCGGCTACTCCTACTGCAGCAGGAGAGGGATTTGAACCAAGTACCTTCAGATTACATGCAACAGCGTAACTGGCAGCTTGCCCAACAAGGTCATATAAATGTCAAATGTCACATAAAGGCATGTCAATACTGGACTGTTGAAATGAATCTCACGAGTCCAGTACGTATGTTCCCTTAAGTGTCTACTTTTTTTTTAAAATCAATTATTCATAAAAAAAAAACAACTAATGCCAATCGGATATCCTTTGTTCTGACCTTTTTGTGCCAGCCACTTTGAAGGGATGCAGTGCAATACGAACGTGTGTGCGGTCGTACCAGATGTGTACACAGCTGAGCAGCGCGAAGAGAAGCCCGGCCACGAAAGACAGCGGGACGGCGAGCAGCGTCGTGAGCGCGCGGTACGACAGGTACTTAATGAGCTCGAAGCCCGCGCTGCTTCCGACCCACACTTTATCAAAACTGTGGATGGCATTCGGCTCCGCGATCACGTCCTCGAAGCTGATCTGGGAGCAACACAAAATAGGCACATGATCTGTGAAATAAACCTGTTATTATTGTGATGATCATCCATGATTATCTGAGACTTAAATCCAAAGGAGACTTTACAGTGATAAAAAAAAAAAAAAATCAACCTCAAACAGCTGGGGATTCTTTCTTACTTTACCGTAATCAAAGAGGAATGGGATTCAAACCAATAACTTATGGGACAACAGTCCTCTCTACGCGATTCTACCTGCTGTCCCTACATCATGATCGTGTCCAAAAAGTGAGGAGGAGACAGGAAGACCTGCACTCTCTTTCTAGTCTTGGTGCTCATGAGCTCGGAATGACACTTGAACCCACTTGACTCTTAGTCTTTACACAAGTGAAACCAGGTGAGGTGCGACGAAACAAGGTGCGTTTGCAGCTTTAACATGTGACACATTTGGCCACTTTGACACCATTTCAGTGCTGTGTAAGGATATTATATTATAAAAAAGAAGGGATTCAATCTATACAGACTGAGCTTTAGACTTAGTAATTAAATGATCCACGCAAGACAAGTCCCCCCTCCGCCCTCCTACTAGCGCTTTACCTTCAAATGCGCGTTAATGTCGCGCGGATCTCGGTCCGGTAGCGCTCGACTGCTCTTCGTGTTCAGAAAGGGTTCGAACGACCTGGTGAACTCATCTTCGGACATGATGACGCTCGTCTCGGATTTCTCGTTCTCCAGCCCCATCTTTCGCGCAAACCGCTGGCGGGGTGTGTGAGCGCTGAGCGCGTTCGCTCGGGGTGGCGCGTTCCGACGCGCGCGCACGCTCACGCTCACGCTCGCTCGCTCTCTCGCAAAACAACCCCCCCCCGCCGAGCCCAAAGTCCCGAGCTGGGATGTTCACGCAACCATCGGCCCATGTGAGTGAACGCAGGGTATGGACGAGCTGTATGTAGAGAATGGTCTTTCTCATTTTTTTAATCATTCCTTTTCAGTCTGATCCCACTTCTGCTTCCCCTGGCAGCACCCTGAATTACTCCAGTGAGAGTACCCCAGCTCTATAGTGCAGGCTATCCGTAGTACCCTTCATAGTAAAAGTGAGCTAACGTTGCAAGTCGATCTGGACAAAAATCAAACCTAAATAAAGGCTACTAATAACACTTAATCGATAATAAAAACATAAAACAGATAAAACTGCCAGCGTTCATAACTGGACAGGAATACTTGCACAGTGGGCCATATTATGCTTTTTCTTTAAATCAGTTCTTTAGCAACACAGAATACTGCAATAGGCTGTGGTCCTGTCCAGGGTGCACCCTAGTCCAGTGTTCTGTGCTTCCAGGAAAGGGCAGGACCTCTGTGTTCCTCCAGTAGTACACACAGTGAATGGGTGCCAGTGTGAGGATTATGTGTGTGTGAATTGTTGGCCCACACATCGATATGAAATATTTTTGCCCAAGGTGCCTGAGGATCTTTGCACCCTTTAAAATGTAGCGTGGTCCTGCAACAGGTTACAAGAGCATCTTTGCAGGGCCGTGTTGTAGAGGACACGGTCAACTACAGTTTTATTTTTACACCACAATTACACCCACACAGGTCTGTCTCAGAAGCCGTGGGAGCTGGGCTGTGTTTACGGCTACATCTGGAAAGGGGGTGGAGGCCTGTGACAGGCTGTCAGTGTGCCGGTGTGATGGCATTCTCCTTACATCACCCAAGGAGGGTTTCCCACTGATGCTGAACCAGGGGCCTTGCTGTGTGTGCTGTGGATTCCTGCCCTCACAGACCACCAGGATAAATTTTGCCACTTAGGGGCACTTGTTCTTTTACAGTAGTCCAAAGTAGGACTTGGGACATAACATCTGGAAATTATAGTAAACATGGAAGTGTAGGTATGTTTGTTTCAGCTCAACAACAACATCCAGTGTTTTACTGCTGAGTAACATTTTTTTGGCCTCAAGTAATGTGATCTTTTCTAATCTTAGTCTACATACACATAAACACACTGGAACAAAAACAGTCCACCTGAAGGCAAAAGTGCAACCTGGATATAGACATTGGCCACACTGACCACTCATTGGTAGCTATGGCAACATTAATAAAAAGGTGGGAAAACAAAAAGAAAAATAAATTAAAAAAAAAAAAAAACTGCGAGTTTAAATGAAAGGATCCAACTCCCAAAAGTGAAAGAATAATTTTGACTGAGGTGAAAATAAGTCTGTCATACGGTAGCAACAACTGATGCTTTTCGGGCTCATTTGCAAAGCAGAAGTTACATCAACAACACATTCATTGTTAAAACACTACAACAACGTGACGGTTGATGACAGCGAAGCAAAACCGCCATGGAATTCACAATGGGGCCCAGAATCCCTGCGGATTAGAGCACAGGGCGGTTCTGGGGCCCCGGGGCCTACTTGGCAGAGGCCCCCGCTGGAGCGCAATGTGCCTGGCAACATGTTGCTCTTCAAACACTCGCTGGTTTGTTGCCTGTCTGGGTCTTCAGTCACGAGGTCAAAGAGCATGAAATGAACAAAAGTACCATAGATGAGGGATGTGAAAGGGCAGATCTGATGGAGAAAGAATATTGCAGTGATGAAAACAGAAGAATGGCAGGGTATCGCAGACAAAGTTTAACATCACTTCAGATTAGTAGTTCAATATCACATGACTGTTAATGGGATCAGTTCTGCACAATGCAGTGAACAGGGCCACAGGTAACGTCAGGTGAATAAACACGACTGAGTAGCAAGACGAAAGTTGGATTTTTTTCCCCTGAAGGAGAAACGTGTGCCATTGAGAGTATTTGTTTTTGCACTGGCGAACTTGTCGGGCTGCGTGCTTCAGCTGGCCGGTTCTCCCACAGCTCTTATTACGGGCCACACCTCGACTGCCATTCTTCAAAGTGCTTATTCCCCCCCACGCTCTGTCTGAACCGCCTGGATACGGCCATTCAAGTCTCTCTGGAACACGAGTTAGAGAGGACTCACTAAACTCCTCGCACTGAAACACCTTCAGACGTGTCCAAGATACATACTGTATGACCATGACCGATAGACAACTTTGCATTTATTAAGCACTTCTTCTCTATCACTTCTCTCAAAAGCATCTTACAGGGCTAAGCAACTTATAATTATTTACTGATTTTCACGGCTGGGTAATTTTCACTGCATCAGTTCAGGGTAAGTACCTTGCTCAAGGGTACTACAGCAGGAGGTGGGATTCAAACTTAGGCCCTACAGGTGCAAAGCGGCAGCTCTACCTACCATGCTGCCAACATAAACTTTGAGTATGTTCTTGCTGTGTCATTAGGTGGGAAGGAACTGGACTCATCCGAAGCTGTTTGTGTTTTTCACTCTGTTTGTAGCTCTACTTTTGATTGAAGCTACAGTATTTTAGTCTACCAGGATCTAAAAACACAGTGAAGCCATCCTCTGGGGGAAAATGTGCACAGTTGGTCCTAGTCAGGTAAGCATGTGTTGTGTGCTCTTTCCAAATAATGTGCAGGTACCCGCATTCCAGTTTAGGTGGTATTCTCTAGAGAGGAACACTGGAAGCTTCCTTGCGCCCTAATGAGGAAATAAACACCATCAGTAAGGCCACCGATTACTTGCCTCGCTTCCTGTTGAGTACCCAACTTCCTTGGCTGCATCCACATGGCCGTGCTTTCAGTGGGCTCCTCAGGCTGAACATCTCCCACTATGGGCTACCTCAAAAGACCTTCCTCTCTCCCACTCTCTCTGGAGAGGGGGGAGTCGATTCCTACTCCTTTATTTCTGCCTGCGGTTCAACCCGATTCAAACCTGCCCAGGTCTCCAACAGTTTCTGCAAAAGTTCTTTAGGTGGACAGGGTGTGGCCTTCGGTGGTTGAGTAGGATTAAAGGTCTTACACTATTATAAAATGCTTATCCAGGAAATGTAAGAACAGTTTGTTTCTGAGTGGATTTGTACAAATATGGAATCCTTTGCTGTCATAAGTTGGGAATGTGGAATAAGCACACCAACACAGCTCAGGCTCAATTTTCTTTCAAATGCCTATAACCACTTGAGTGGGGGTGGGGTTTGAATGTGAAAGGTTTTTGACCACAGCAAGGCCAATAAGAAAACAAGCATTGCCTCCAAAGCAGGACCATTTGCATGTTGGTTTGCCATGTGTTAAGAAACTCAAACACATCTGAGCCCAGGTGCTGGAAAGATGACTTTTCTTGCACTGAGTGAGGAGGGAAACACAGACTAACAAAACACACTTACTTATTTGCTGAAGTGTACTTTATTGTGGCTCGTATTAAATATGTAAAGTATTCTTCAGAATCTATTGAAAAATACCAGCATACTCATGCATAATTCATTTTCTTCAGATTTATGGGGGTTTGTATTGCTGTGACTATTTCTAAATGATGCATGAATTAGGATTCTCTTTCGTGTAAGAATATGAAGATATTCATGTGTTCCACACAATTCATAAAAGTAATCAGTCCATTTTGCTAGACTGCACATCTGGAAATACTTCCATCAGACAGTCTTCCCAAAAAAGACAAAAAAGGAGCAAAGTCTTTAGCACAAGGTGTGGCACATAACTGAAGAACACATCTTTCCACTAGAAATGCACATATTGCTCAGAAGTCAGGGGAGTTGCTGTACGCCCCTCCAAGCTTCCCTTGCATACTTTGTTCAAAAAAGGAGGCTGAAACATTAATCAAAGATGACATGATGTGCATACACTACAAATACACCGCAATTAAACAATCTTTATCTATTATGGAGAGTGGTTGATCTATCAGACGTGAGGTGTCAAAGTTATCCATGAAGCTGATTTTTAGGGATGCAAAGCGAGTGTCCAGGTCCGGTCTCCAAACATCACAATTATAACAAAAAAGATATTTCAGTGAAAGTAATAACAACCAGTGCAGCTCTGCTCATACATCATTAGTGATGACATTATGAAAATATTGAATTATTGATCACCAATGAAATGTCTGCTGGGAGTAAGAGGAACTTGGACTACTTTAAAAGTCAATCCCCTGATGCAGAGGACCAAAGAGATGACGAGGTGAACAACAGTGGCTGTTCCACAAATCCTCACACAGAATGTTCTGGTTCTTGAGTAGCTATGGGCTCATGGTGGGTTCTGGGTCACTAAGGCACACTCCAGTGTGGCACAAATGGCTCATTATCTTCCATACTGATTCTGCTGCCTGGCAACACAACTGTGATGTGAGTGGTCTGTCTCAGGGAAGAAATAAACAAGGAATATTCACACAGCATCTCAGTTAGGGCACTAACCCCACCCCTGCCCCCCCCACACACACACAATGAGTAACACAATGCTCTGTGTTATGTGGCAATCTTGGCAAAGTTGCCAGGCAACAGTGTTTATTTTCCTCCACTATTTATAGACAAATTATAGCTTTTCTCTTCAGGTTACATATCACAGCAAAATTTTTTAACTTGCCTCTTATCTCATCTTCTGTTCACTTTGTACGCTGTATACCTGTAGTTCGTATCAGCCCAGGCACTTTAATATTGCTTGCATATAATTTTTTTGTCAGTGGCACATTTTGCATACAAATGGATGGTGTACTGCTCCATACAAATGTTTTGATTGTACTGGTGATTATTGTTTGTTGATGTCTTATTATGGATTCATAGAAGTGCCATTGACAGGAATCCCACCTATAGTGACCACACAGACAGTTGTATAGACAAGGCAGGGAGCACAAATGGCGTACTATTGATTCCTTCCATGAATGTCTGTGAGGTGCAAACGTGGGATAACTTGCAAACTTTCCACAAGTCAAGCTGGACTTGAACCCATACCCACAGAGCAGTTCAAGAGGAGCAGGAGCGTTGTGTAGTGTAGTGTAGTGGTTAGGGCTGTTGCCTTTAGACCCAAAGCTAGTTTGAGTCTCACCTCCTGCTATAGTACCATTAAACAAGGTACTTACCTCAAATTTCTCCACTGAAATCATGTAGCTGTATAAATGGGAAAGTAACTTAAAGCTCTAAGTCACTTTGGAAAAAAACATGAATAACTGTTAGAGGCATGAGCCTCAACCTCCGTGCCATGAGGTCCCTAATGACTTAGTATAGCTGTTAATCTTTATATCGCTTTTGACAAAAGCAGCTGTTGAATTTGCCACATGCACATTTTCAGAACCACTTGTACCATATGGGGTCACAGGGAACCAGAGCCTACAAAGCAACACAGGGCATAAGGCCAGAGGGGGAGGGGACACACCCAGGACAGGATGCCAGTCCATTGCAAGGCACCCCAAGCGGGACTCAAACCCCTGACCCCGTGGAGAGCAGGACCCAGTCCAACCCACTGCGCCACTGCACCACACATTAACTCATTCAGTAATTTTGTTTTAATTTTTCAACAAGTAATTTTTCACAGGTCCAGTTATAGACATCTTCATCTTTGTTTTTCTTTCTGCACGAGAAACATAGATTTTTTTTTTTTTTTTTTTTTTTTTTACTAAAGAGAAAAAGAGTGGCCTCTTCAGCATTCAGCTGCTGTAACATTTTGTCACATTACATTTATTTGAAAAACTTAGAAATCTGATAATTGATGAATGCAGAATTGAATCTTTATTTAAAGAATTAGGCCAGGTATTACTTCTTGGACTTGAACTTTCTAACCTTCAGATTCCATGTCCCTCCCAATTACCATGCTACCTATTAAGTTAGTAAAAGGGTGAAAAGGGGGTAGTTTGACAGGTTTTTACAATGTTCAGATGCCTTAATATTTGTCTGCCATGATCCAATCTTCTATAAGTTTATTTCCAAAAGGAAATTTGTGAAATTAACAACCTTTCACAAGTTAGCATCGGTGAACCTTGTGGAAAACAATACAGGTGGTGTCCCTTTGGGTTGGGTGAGATTGCTGGGTTCAGTCATCCTCGTTGCTCATGGTATTGCACATAATTGTCTGCCTTCAGAGGTAAATGTAGAATTTGAATCGTGCTCTCCATCGTGTACTGAGTACTCCGTGAAGCCTGCAGTTTCATGAACAAAAAAGAGACCAGGAACATCTGTTTAAGGCTGTGGGATTTCCTAAGGAAAAAAATGTCTAGCACAACTGGGTCATTCTCAGGATAAGGGGAAAATGTGTCATCTGAGAAAATTACATGCTTCTCTGTTCTCTCTGAAGATCTATGGCTGCAGTTGAGGAGTCATGTTACTTACAAACTTCGGCAGTGAGAAAATATCTCCTCTGTGAGTCAGTGGAATCCTCCATGTGGAATTCCCTCTCTGAGTCTAAGAGTCTCAATGTCAGTCTTTAATCACAAAGCAGAGCAGTTTCCCTCTCCCGGAGCCAGCGGTGTACAGAACGAGGCTGTGCTGTGTGTGAGCCCTTCAGGCCCATGCTTAGACACAGAGGTCTGTTCTTTGATGCCCCTGGGTTGGTTCAACTCTGCAGCCCAGGACAGGGAGGTAAGGGTCAGCCCTCTTGCTTTCGCTCTTCCATAAATACTCAGCTAACCCTTTGACACTTATTAAAAGCCAGTTTGTGTTTTTTCCAACAGCAGCATATAAGCAGATAGTTTTAAAGGCCAATTTTGGGATGTAAATGCACCTATGTTTACTTTACTTCATTTAGCAGATTCTTTCCTCCAAATTTACTTCCAATGAACACTATGTAGTGTTATCAGCCCACACCTTATTCACCCAAGGTGACTTACACTGCGAGATGCACTACTTAGAATGAGTCACTCATCCATACATCAGCGAAACACACTCTCTCTATCACTCACACACTATGGATGACTTAGAGTCACCAGTCCACCTGAACAGCGTGTCTTGGACTGTGAGAGGAAACTGGAGCACCTGGCAGAAACCCACGCGGACACAGGGAGAACATGCAAACTCCACACAGACTGTGTGGGGACCAGACTTCATCCGTAGCACCATCAGTGTGGAGATAAACCTGCCAGAGGAGATGAGGGGCATCCCGTACAACAGTTTACCACAGTGGGATGATCTGAGACAGAGATACATCTGGGAAGTTGATTTCCTGGGGAATTCTGAGACTGATGAGTTCAGATGGGGCGGTACACTCAGTGGAGAATTGGTTCACAAGTTCAGAAGGCAGATGCTCCCTCCATCTATAAATATACCACCAAGAGTATTGCTCAAATCCATCCTTTTCACTGTGTCAGTGTTGGAATCGGGAGCCAAGCAGATAGAAGCATGAGGAGAAAGGCTGCTTGAGGAATTACTGTAGAAGATCCAGACAGCTTAAAGCAGACCACACACCCTGCAGACAGGGTGCATAACATAATGGAGCACATGAGAGGTGACACGATATAATACGTATTCAATCACAACGCTCAAGACAAATGTTTTCTGTTCTGGGACTACAGGAATGTTAGAAAAGCTTGAGCCACTCAGGAAATTATTGTTTTCATTAAACATGAAAGGACAAAGAGTGGGTAGTCCACCTGGAATTCCATCCTGTATTCAGCACATTCATACAGTAGTTTTCTAAACCTTTCAAGTGGCTTCAGGCTACATTTACCTGAGAGTTACATAAAGATTTCAGTGAAAACATAATGCAACTGAGATGCCAGTTCTGAGAGACTATGCAAAAATTGCTAGTCTGCCCTTAAATATTACCAGTGATACAAATATTATGAAACTACAGCAGTGACAAATAAATTGCATCATTAGAAGTGAATGGTGTGCTGTCCTGCCCTTGACTACTTCAGTGCCCTGAGAAAGAATATCTAGTAAACAGTGGTAGAAAACTAGTGGTATTGTGCCATACTTTGTCTTTACTACATTACTAATTTCCACTTCTCAACAGGACATTTTTGGTATTGACACAATTCTGCATGTTCTTTCTGAACTCACCTTGAGCTGGACATGCTTGAACAAAGACTTATCTCAGCACTCTTAGCACACCAGAAACTGAAAACTGCATTATCTTCTCTTTACTAAATGACACCCAAATTTGGAGCTCTTTAGAGCATCAAGGCCTCGTAATTTGGCAGAAAGGCAGGATTGTCAAACAAGCCCATAGCAGCTCTTTGACAAGGGGGTCACTCAAGTTCCAGTGTGTTTAACTTTGATACATCTCTTGAGTTTGGATACAGCACAGGAATGTAACCATCTGAGGGAACATCTAATCCCTCACGTCCAACATTACATTGTGTGGAATTTGATTTTTTCTTATCTCAGGAAGGATATCACAGTAAAGTTAAGATACACTAAGAACCCCCTAATGACCACTATAAGTAGATACTTTCAGTTAAAGCAAATTTCGTGCAAAGACAGAGAAAGATGAAATGCCTAATATTATGAGCTGAATCGGAACACATTTAAATGTTGATTCTAATCAAACGTTGTGTGTTGCAGTAATGTGCTACTTTGTGTTTTCCTTGTTCCTTGTAAGCGTCAGTCATGAGGCATCCATCCAACAAACAGAAAACACAAAATAGAGAGGGCTGGTACGCATGTTCGCGAAAGAATTTTTACGTCTAAAAATTTTGGTGTAGAGAAGTCCTGTTTGAAGCAATGATCTAGAGATTTGATGGCGGTGATACCAAAAAAGGTCTTTCTGAGGTCGAAAGGTCTTAACTGTAACACTTGAAAGAGCAGTCTGATGAACTCTGGCACAAACAATTCTACATTTGAATGATTTTCTTTTTTCACTTATTTTGAATGTTCCCCCTTAATAATATGTGGCTGTTGGGTGTTGGTCAGGAGGTAGCATTTGGAGAACATGGACATCTGGAGGTCTGTCTCCTCCTCCATCAGCCAGCTGCCAGCTGGCACAGGCTGCTAATTAACCAAGGCCAGGATGTCCGCTGTTTTATGTTTCTTTACTGGACATGTAATAGGAGTCTTATCTTGACCCACTAGGCGTGGCCTGTGCCGGGAGCCCACGTTGATGGAAGGAACCAAATTACACACTTAATCACAGTGCTGACGTCCCACTCCCAAACAAGAAGCTGATGGGGCTAATTGTCTTTTCATGTGCAAAGGGAATGAAGTCACTTCCTGCCAGGAACCTCTCTCTGCTAATCACGGTCCAGTGGAGGCTTGGTTCCAGTCCTTGATCCCTGTGAGTGGCTCAAAGAAGGGAAGGTGCTTCAGGGAGACGTCTCTATATAAAGCTGTCTTCCTCAGAGCTCAGGCAGCTCCCGCTATGGGCTTCCCACAGCCATTCCCCCCAAAACACACCCTCAGCGCCCCGCCAAACCAGCACAGTTTTTCCTGGCTGCTGTTCAGGAAAGTGCTGCTCCAAGCAGGAGGATGGAAACTTAGAGTGCTTTGCCTGGATACAATAAAACACACACAAATACAGGGCTCTATGATTCAGATGAGGGGGAGGAGGCAACAGAACCTTCCTTTATTGCAGCGGAGGCTTTCCTTATCAAACCCTCATGCCTACAGCTAGCTGTTACAAATGGGGAGCTGCAATCTGTCTCCTGCAGCAGTGAGGGCAGTGGTGGAGGTCAAAACCTTCCTTGCTCTTACTCTCCAAGCTCACATTCATACACATCAAGGGGAAGCTAGGGTTTTTTTTTTGTGAGAATGAGTCACTCTTGCCTTGAAAAACAGTCCCTTCCATGTACTTGGTTAGGTGGTCTCAGCACTGGTTCCAGCAAAGGAATTCCAGTCAGTTCTGCCCCAAGAGTAGTTTTGTGCATATATGTGCAAGGAAATGCAGCTTACTGTCTCATTTTGTTAAATTTACAGCAACAGTGAGAATACATGCAATTTCTTCAAGGCTGGCATCGACTAAGACTGTGCTAAAGACAGCAAAGCCTGTTGTGAATACGTTTTCTAGACATCCAGCTTAGCTGTTGTGGTTTGACTAACCAGTCTCTAGCTTTGCATGGTGCTGGGCTCGAGTCCCTTAACTGGCACTCCCTGGTTGGTCACCTTGGTGGAAAAACCCGAGAGGATAAACTGCTGTCAATAGAAAAGACCCTGCCTCATTCCCACACCTTCAGAAACTTGTGTGGCCACCATGATGCAGTGCTGCAAGGACCTGGATGAAGCGAACTGGCTGCCCGTTTAGCCATACAATCAAGGACATGCCCACTGAATTACTACAGAGAACTCCAGTTAATGGAAGTGACATGACTCATTCACTGCATTCCATCTGAAATGGAAGTAAGCGTTCACATAATAAAAACCGTTCCACAGAGCATATCCTTAATTATCCCATTTATGGATTTATCTATGAGGCTGTAAAAAGCTCTTTGCCAACCAACATTATTATTCATTCTAAAGTGCATTTTTAATGGACCAACAACACTTAGAAACGCATTACGTAATGCGTTACATTTTGCGCGGTGTAATAAAGACTCGCGATTTGTCTGACATGAGAGACTGCTGTTTGCTTGTCCCTGGGAATACTGCAAAGTCTGGACCACAGAGCCTGCTGTAGACAAAGTGGCCTTTAAAACACATTGCACCAAGGATACCATATCAAAACGTGGTGGATGTGTGTATCGAGGGCAGGTCAAAGCAAACAGTTGTTTTACCATGTACCATCATAATAACCCATCGGTTCAGCTCAAATTCCCTCGCTGTAGTGATGAAAGGAGCGCGCCGACCCTTTGTCAGCCGTTCCTGTAACATAACTATATGTTATCTATTAATCTGTTCTCTGAACATAGTACTTACTACATATGTATCAGTATTAGCTGAATAACCTGTATTTTTGAAGATTTCCCTTGGCTCTCTTATGAGCCAGGTAAAAATATATTATATACCGTATGTATTTGCCTGTTCAACTGGTTTTCTTTTAAGGTTGTAAAGAGACATACCCAGTAACTGTAACTATCGCCACTTTATCTTTTAAATTTTCTTATTCACTTTCAGATCATGCTGCTTCAGAACCATGGCACCAAAACTACATCCCCTTACGACAGAACCATGTAAGGTCCAAAAAAAAAAAACACATTGCCACTAAAAATGTGAGCGAGAGCACGTTGCACTGAGTTGAGCTGAACACCAAATGCTGAGGAACCTCAAAAGTGGAGGCTAAATCTGTCTGTGTGCAGCTTCCCGCCCAAACATCTGGTCTGCAAGTTTCCTAAAGGACCGCATGAGACAACAGGGTTTAATTAAATACTAAAAAAGAACATAGAAGGAGTTGGGATCGAAAATGACGTCAGAGCCTAAAATTACACAAGGACATCCCCAGGGCTACGAGAGCCAGCTGGGGGGTGGTATCTCGGGTTCTTTTCGACTATAACTCTGTTCTGGGACTTCCTCAGTTCCTTGTCAAAAGTTGAAACACACAGTAGCGGTATAAATGTCTCCTCCGAGTAAGGGAGGTGCACGCCTTGTCGCCTGGCTCGAGTCCTTTTCCCTTGCAGGAAGGTATTGTGTTCTTGGTAGCTGGAGGAAATGACTCCTTTTTCTACAATGCATGTGAAAATGGGACTCAAGGGACTGTGCTGTTTTTACTGCGGACATGACTGGGGTTTCGGTGGGTGTGTTGCTTATTTGGCAGGAGTTCCAGAGAGGGAAAAATGATATGTGGATAAAAGCTACAAGACGGACAGAGGGCTTGGCAGAAATGAGGCACGTCGAAGACTGATTGTGAAATAAGCCAACTGGTGGCAAAGAGTGCAGGGAAGACCCGAAATGAGAGGAGCAACCGGTGATGTATTGAAATAGTTGGTGATGACAGGGCAAGGATTCAAAAAGTGCAGGCTAAAGAGATCGCGTGCATAGTAACAGCTGAGATCGCTCTGAACAAGACACTCCCAGTGCCCCTGACAATAGCACACAGCGAGGATTAATTTCACTGAACACCATAAAACAGGAAAACACAAAACCAAGTGACATTCCTTGTGTTATGAGTGATGATTTTGAAGCCTCTCCTGTGATTGGTTATGAGACAGACCAAAGGGTCAATACATGTGTTTTTTTCCATGTGGAGAATAAGGAGAATTAGGAAAGCTTTCCAAGACATGGTACAAGATCTTACCCTATGCTTAAGCTTGTCCCAGGCAGCTGGTGCCAAGTGTTCTGGGACATCTGATATAAAATCTGTGGCCTACCCACACATCCACTCGGGCCACAGGCTCTTCTCTCCTTAAAATGCTGGGAACCTTTTGTGTCGGCTCTAAAATTCCAGACTATTTGATTTAAACATTTAACATTCGAAACTCATCAGTCTGGTTTTGTTAGACATGCCATGTTTGCTGAGGCTCAAATAGGGTCTGTTACATGCTGTCAGGAAAATGGGGGAGCTAACCGTGTAATGGATAGTGTTGCTGTTTGTGATCTGAAGGTTGCAGGTTCTGCCTACTGCTGTACACATACACACACGCACACACACACACTGGCTGAAGCCGCTTGTCCCGAGTGGGGTCGTGGCAAACCGGAGCCTAACCTGGCAACACAGGGCATAAGGCTGGAGGGGGAGGGGACACACCCAGGATGGGATGCCAGTCTGTCACAAGACACCCGAAGCGGGACTCGAACCCCAGACCCACCAGACAGTAGGACCACGCCACCACACCCCCGCCTACTACTGTATTGTAGTGTAATGTTTTCAAATCTTGCCTACTGAAGTAGTACCCTTAAGAAAAGTACTTACTGTATGTTGCTACAGTAAAATAGAATTTCTTAGCTGTGTAAATAGTAACTGTAGGTTGCTTAACATTGTAACACATGTCATGTTCAGCTAAATGAATGTGCAATATTTTCAGATTCCTAAAACAGGTTGCTGGAAATCACACTGGAAATTAGCATCTGTTGCAGCCCACATATTTCGCATACTTCTATCTGATACAGCATCGGAGCATCCAGTTATTGGCTTCACACCATTTTGGTTTATGACCTGGTGAAATAAAATGGGTGAGCCACTCAGTTTAAATTTGCATTTATTCATTTAGCAGATGTTTTTCTTCAAGGTGATGCACAACTCGGAGTAAATAAAGTGCATTTCAAGACAGGCGAAGGACTTTAGATTCAGACATGCGATTGTTGGAGCTCAGTTTGCTTCAAATGACTGTTTTTCCCAGAACACCTTACAAGAGTTACTGCCTATAGAACAGAATCAATCATTTAATGTTTTTTCAATCTTTACATTTTTATTTTCTAAAATTTCTGTTTACCATGAACTCAACCTGTGTTTACCTGTTGAACTGATAGATGTCAGTAAAACTCAGTCAAACTCACTTCTGCAATGTTCACAACTTGTGCCTAATGTCAGAAAGCATCCAGTAATTTAATTCTCACATTTTATTTTAGGGAGTCACAGTAGAGCTACTAACATGAGTAATTTAGATGTGATTGCTGTCAACGTACATAGTTCTTGGAGATTTATAGTGCCGGAAATCATCTGAAGACCACTTCTCTTTCACCCCCTGCTTCCCCCAGTAATTAAAAGACAAAATTATGTCAGATGCTACACTGGAATTTAGTATGATATTCAGAGATCTGTTTAGATAAACATTTTGAGGCTGTATGCTCTGTTCAGGGGAACAACATAAATTCCCCTGACTGGAGCAAGATGCATGTTGGTTGCAGGCCCAGGCCCAGTCTAGCCCACTATTCCATTCCAGTGGCTGGAGAAATAAATTTTTTTTGCAATACAGAATAATTTAGAACATCTCATCCATGATCTGGCCCTCTTACATGCACAAGAAATCAACCAGGCCTTGTTTTCCTGCCCAGTCCAAGCCTAGTTTCTTCATGTGTGCTTGGTGCAAGGTCCGCTAGTGTGCTCACACTGGGCGTGGAAGAATGCAACCACCCAGAGACAGGAGTAAACGCTTACATACACAACTGTTTGTTCATTTCGGGAACTTGCCAAAGCAGCAGAACTCTGCAGCTGACCTGAGAGAAATGTTCTGTATCTGGGGTTCCCTTTTATTCTGTGCTCAGTTTGTTTATTCTTGTACATGATCACTGATTTCGAGAGAATTTTGGAGAAGAAATCCATGACATGGTCTTTAGTGTATTTAATTTAGTCTTGAAGAAGATATCGATGCTGGATCAACAGGTCCATGTGTCCAGTGATCACTACACTGAGAGATTAAGCAGAGTGTTTGAGACACTGAACTTCATCTCAGTCAGAAAGAGAGGTGTTTGAATCCCAGGACCTTTCCCTACCTCCCCTACTCCCTGCAATGAGTGTGATCCCAACGCACCACCTCCCCAAACACTCTGTGAGTCACACCGCCAGGGATATCACCGAGTCAGGCCTCAGGAATCTAGTACACACTGGTGCTAAAAGGGGCAGGTTGCATTCCTCACTGGCCCTACCCACTCCACCAGGCCCTCTCCAGATGAGAAGAGGTAGAAAGAGCAAGGAAGCGGGTGGGGCGGTGGAAATTTTTGAGGGAATACCTTTAAAAAAAAATCTTTAAATGATGGGAGGAATTTTCCAACTGCCCTGTAGATACCTGCAAGCTACAGCGTATTTCCAAACTGCCTGCTTTTTTGGAGAAGGCTTTGTACTGAGAAGTAAAATTAAAAA
The DNA here is from genome assembly GCF_900964775.1 of Scleropages formosus. Taxonomy (NCBI): domain Eukaryota; kingdom Metazoa; phylum Chordata; class Actinopteri; order Osteoglossiformes; family Osteoglossidae; genus Scleropages; species Scleropages formosus. Next base: position 13,437,250 of record NC_041826.1, read on the forward strand.
GCTTGATTTTTTATCCATTGTGGAGGAGCGACCATGCGTTTGTTTTTCAGGATGCTTGTACAAAATATAGTGATATATCATACATAAACACATCAGCATATACATACAAATACATAAACATTTGTGATGAGATGATGAGCTGGGGTGTCCAATGTGTGGCACAAAGCTCACAATAACATTTGTATAATTATTAATATGTACTAAATCTACCATAAATACAATAAATTTTATGAACTCATATGATAGGGGACAGCGGGTTTGGCTGGGTCCCACTCTCTGGTGGGTCTAGGGTTCGAGTCCCGCTTGGGGTGCCTTGTGATAGACTGGCGTCCCGTCCTGGGTGTGTCCCCTCCCCCTCCAGCCTTGCAGCCTATGTCGCTGGGTTAGGCTCCAGCTTGCCACATCCCTGCCTGGGACAAGCAGTTTCAGCCAGTGTGTGTGTGAAATCACATGATAATACAGTTAAACTTAGACAAGTGCACTCAAACTCACAATTCATCTAAATAAAATACTTCAAAAAATGGATAATTTTTCAATTTAGAAATTAAACATTCAGTTTGTCACTTACTATGATTTCTGCAAGTGTGACCCTCCAACCAATTCAGAATAATGATATCTCCGCACGCATCACCACCTCCAACTTAACCTCTCTATAACAGAGATTCTTCACCTCCCAGCTGGCCTGTCCTCTTGTCACAATCTATTGCTCAAACTGGACAACTCACTCATTTCGTCTACCTCCTTGGCTAAGAGTCTGGAAGTAACTATTGACACGAGTCTGTCTTTCTCTCGGCACATCGAAGCCACAACCCGGTCCTGCAGAGGCATCCTGCATAAAATTCGTAGGATCCATCCTTACCTCACAACTGACTCTGCCCAACTACTTGTCCAGGCCATGGTGACTTCCCGTCCAGACTACTGTAACTCTCTCCTGTGTGGCCTTCCTGCTACTGCCATCAAACCTCTGCAGCTTCTACAGAATGCTACTGCACGAATTGTGCTTGATTTGCCAAAACGCTCCCATGTATCTCCTCTACTCACTTCTCTGCACTGGCTTCCTATAGCTGCCCAAATCAAATTCAAGACCCTGGTTATTGCCTACAGATGTGTCAATAGAATTGCTCCCAGCTATTTACAAGACTTGATCAACTTCTACACTCCAGCCAGGCCCCTTTGCTTGTCTACTACTGTTCGATTGGTGGTCCCGTGCACGAAAGGTAATGCACGGAGGTTTTCGGTTCTGGCTCCGTTGTGGCGGAATGACCTTCCCCTCTCACTCAGAACTGCAGAAGCTCTGTCTACATTCAAGAAGGGTCTGAAAACTCACCTTTTCTGGACCCATTTTGCCCAAGATTTCTCCAGCTCATGTATGGTGTAAATGTTGATGCACTGTAACTTCATGAGCATCACCAGATTGAGTCTTTTATCAGACACTGCTCCGGCATTGTATTCGCTTGCTTGTGTATCTTATAATATTTAAAAGAAAAATTGGTAGGAGGGTATCAGGATTTGTCTATCCTGTGTCTTATGCACCTACTCGAACGATAAACCTCGGTGCAGCAAGTGGTAGGGAACAAACTAGGTTTGCCTGAGACTTTCATGTCTGCAGCCATGCCTCTTTCTCTTAATGTAATGCATAAATTGTACTTTTGCTGAGATGTACATCTCTTTGGACAAAAGTGTCTGATAAATTAATAAATGTTAATGTCAATGTAATAATTATGACTCATGGCCAAAAAGGCTGGACACCCCTGAGATATGGCATCCAGTAAGGTGGTCATCAGTTGCTGGTCAAGTTACAGCACATAATGTTTATTTACTAGCTAGAAGGGCAAGATGTCCAAATCCATGATATAATCACAAATTAAAATACAACACCTGTAAAGTCTGTTTAGTGCAAAACAATTAGTGTTAACCACAATAACGGATGGGTTCAAAGCAAATTTATAAGAAGCACAGCAGAGTGAAAAGAGCATATCATTCCAAGCTTTTAAAGGATTTTGTACAAACCTATTAAGTTAACATGCCATTAAGTTAACATACGAAAGTAACTCTTCCTTGGCAACATGACTTTTCCTCAAATCAAGCAAGGCACTTTCTAGTATTCATATAAAGACCAAGAGGGTCTATGTTGTACCTGAACTTAAAAATGAATCCTTGCCTCTCCAGCTCAGACACATGATGCACTCGTGGCTATGTGAAAGTTTGCCAATAGAATTAAAGATTAGTATGGTAGGGCTTGAAAATTCAGATTTTTGCCTAGAATTTAACAAAGCAATATGAATCATATAACTCATTTTCTCTAGCTGGAAACCTGAGACAAAAGCAAGCAAAAGCATCACTCGGGGTCCTGCTGAACAGAAAACATGCAAGCCAGGTGTCAAAGCAGCCATTTCCCTGCTTCAGAAGATTTTCATAGATAATTCATCACCTCTTCCATCTACTCAATGAGAAGTTAATCAGGGTCAAGGGAGGACCATACAGGAGGGTCAGGTTACAAATAGTTTTCCAGCCCAGGTGATGTGTACACTGTATGGCTCCATCTTAATGGCACCTCTCTGCCAAAAGAGAAGGCTGTCAGAGATCCAAACCACACCCCTTCTGTAAACATTTCACTCTCTATCTTGATATTTTTGCAAGTAGCATACAGTGAATTCATAAGCGCACCTTACAGATGTGTACGATTAATTGGTGAAGATGCCGGGGCACAGCAATCCTGCCTGCAACTCTGCCCTCTTGGACAGACAAACTGAACCCTTGGTTCTGAGAAAAGAATCATCGCTCCATTTATGACCATACAAGGAAGCCCCACATTCCTGTGTAAGACATTTATTGGATCTTGAGTTTTTCCACTGCTCTGCCAAGCTCTGGAGCTTGTGGAATTCTTGCCGTGTAGTCCAGCACAGGGTATATGAGAACAGGTCCAAAGCATCGCACGCTAAGAACAAAAAGAAAAAGAAAAAAAAAAAAAACTGAACAAAATGGCACGCAGTGAACAAACCACAGACAATCCATACGTTCTCATAAGAACATGAGGATTGTCATGGAAGAAAGCCACTTTTAAATCCTGCAGGATCTCAGCAAGCAGGCCTGTGCTCTGATAGCAGGGGATCGCTCTAAACTGAAATACATGCTATGCCTAAGGAGCACCTGCCCCCCTGATGCTTTCTGCCACATGCCTTTATAGTGGGTTCATTTCAACCCCTGTTATTTTAACATCTGTCTCAAATAATCACAATTACTCTGTTGCGCCAGGCAGACTGAACTGTCGAAAAAATAAGCCAGGCATTAATGAGAATCATTTTGTTTATATGCAACAGTAATTTATGCCAATACCATTCAGTGTAAAGGGAGGGATAGAGTAGGTACACTTTTTGGTGTTAACCAGTGCTGTTTTGGACATGCTTCTTGGTGTCCATTCAGACAGCTGGGGAGAGAAAACTGTCCATTCAACACTTGGGGACAGAAAGACCTGCCTAGTCAACAACAACAACATTGGACAGGATGTTTCTTTCCACCATATGCACCGATGTTCATCACACAAGTAGATGCATACAACTCAGTTGATGATTCCTGATCACCTTCCTACAATTTTTTTTTTTTTTTTTGTAATAAAGGTACACAAACATTTACGTACAAAATGGTTATTGGAACTTTCTTGGAATTCCTCATTAAACTGACCATAGAGTAGCCTAGCTTGTGATATTTTAAATCAGCTGTAAATGTTAAAAGTGCACGGCAGAAGTGTTGTATTCACATTAGAGCAAAAATCCTGAAACTGACTGTAAGGGCAGCAGAAGAATTGTTCTGCAGATAAGGCCGATGTACACAATGTCAGGAAGACAAAACAATTTCCACTTTCCGGCTTCAGCTTCCGAATATTACTTTGGCCCTTCTCAGTCCTCTGCAAGCAGAAGCACTTGCGATCACAGCTTTACGACTGCATGTCTCTCCCACATGGACAAGAGTACGATCAAGGCTCAGTTTCTGACTTTCAGCAGCTGTTCTCTAAAACTGTAAATATTTTTACGAGGTTTGCAATACTAACTGTCTCATGTAACTGCTTTACTTTGTGGTTAAAGGGAAGTTACTGATGGGTGGTTTGTTTAAGGTTCCAATGTACAAAAATCATACAGGATTTCATGCGAAAAAGAAAATCTAATACTTTAATTGCATGCATTCCCTTTCACGATGGTTATGAATGGCTGTTTTAGCTGAAGGAAATTTTGTCCTAGATGATCAGTCAATATTATAATTTGAATGGGTAATCAGATTTTCATACAAAAAACACTGACTAATCAATAAGGAATGCAGTGGGTATGGAGCTGAACTGATTCAATGTCAGAGGTAGAGATCTGGCTCCCTTTTAAGGCTATTTGTGTTGTAGAGCCAGGTTTCAGCATGAAGCTTTTCCATATGTAACTTGATCATCGATCACTCCATGAGTCATTGTCATTTTCCTTGCAGCAAATATTAACTGGCACAGGCTGAGGGCTCAAGGGCAGAAAAAAGCCCTCACATTGTTATGGTTAAGGAGACTCGCTCCGTGAAGCCTTATCTTATACAATAAATCCTGTGAGATGAGACTGGAACTGTATGATACAATAGATGAACACTACAGCAGTCAAGGAAGTCTCCAGGCTCTGGCACTTTCATAAACATCCATGGAATGAGAGGCACTAACCTTTCAGCAGCTCCTTGTCCTGTAAAATGTAACAGGTGAAATTTAGTATCGCCTGGGGTTTTACCTCGGTTATACCTTTTGGAACAGCTTACGATGATGACAGACATGGGTGGGCTGAGGTTTCCAAGTCTTTCCAAGGGAGTAGAGTATGGTTTAACCAAATATTTCTTTTAAACACAGTGCACTGCCAAAAGTAAAAAAAAAAAAAAAAAAAGAAAGTCTTACTTTCATACGTGAGCTCAGCACAGAATACAAAACTTGAGTTTGTCTCTAACTTTGACGTGATATTGTCAAAAAAGCTGAAATAATAGTTAAAGCTGGAGACTTAGGCACAAAACCTAGAAGATAACACATTTTGTAGTGTGCAAGACATATTAAAGTTCAACTCACACTTCTCCCTCCTCTCTGCAATGTTCTATAATTGGGCTGAAGAATTTCTCAAAACCCTCAGCTATGTGCATCTGACAGATTCATGAGATGTGTAGATAGAATGCTTCCTCCCATCAGCCAAAGATTATTACTCAATGCACCTCTTGTGTCAGTATTACAGAAAAGCTCACATATCTCTTTTAACAAGTAAAAGGGACTTATGCCATATTTTTACTTGTGAAATGATCTTTTTTTGTGACTGTTACAGCAAAATACTGCTACTTCTCATAAAATATTAGCTACAATGTGTGCAACAACATATGTGATATGTGAACCAGCTCAATGACAATTGGGAACGGTACCCTCACTGAAGGCACCAAGGACACACAAAACAAAGAAAACAAAAGCGCCTTTTCCACTTCTCATAGTTTATGACCATTCGAGTAATACATAAAAGACATTATACTTCACCTTAATAAAAAACCTGTACATAGATCAGGTATAACTTATGAACTACTGTTACTCTATCAAAGTTCACAGGGAATCTTTCACTCACTGTATGTCTAATTGGTAGAGAGTACACACACACACAGGCTGAAACTGATCATCCCGGGCAGTGAGGTTCACAGTGAGCCGGAGCCTAACCTGGCAACACAGGGTGTAAGGCTGAAGGGGGAGGGGACACAACCAGGATGGGACACCAGTCCATCGCAAGGCACCCCAACTGGGACTCGAACCCCAGACCAGCCACAGAGTAGGACCCGGCCAATCCTGCTGCACCACCCCATCCCCCGTGAGCTCAGTACAACACAGGCAAAACCTTAGTCTGCAGCATTACAACAGGAACCGTTTGAAATCATACTACTTGAATCAAGGACTCTCAGAGACAGGAGCTCCCAGCATCCTCCCACTCTGCTGTTTCCTGGGCTAAAACCATCTTCTTTCACATGCTATAATTTGCAGTCAACAATCCACACACTCGTCACCACCTTTCTTCCCTACTCTGCCCTACTTCTGCTTACTCCTATCTCACTGTTGGTGATTTAGCTTTGTTCTTCAGAGACAAAGCCAACTCCATCATGAACAAGTTATTGGAATCCACCCATTCTGGTAATGCCAGCCAGGTCAACCCCTGTAAGAAGGTGAAATCTCTGACTTCCTGCTACCACCTGCTCCCTCGATCCTCTCTCTTCACCTCTTTTATGGACCATTTACCTCAGTGTATTTCTTTTATCTCCATGACTATTGACTCCTCACTCTCCCTTGGTTGCTTCCCATCTCACCGCTGTTGAAGAAACCCACTCTGGATCCAGACTCAGTCCAGAACTACATGCCACTCGCTCTTCTCCCTTTCCTATCAAAAATGCTGGAACGGGCAACCTTTAAACAGCTTTCTGTATTCTTTTCCCAGAATGATCGCCTTGATAATCACACTGTGTAACACAAATTTTGTTCCTGGGTAGTAAGTGTTATTTCCTAATTGTTTATGCTTAAAAAGTATAGAAATTGGCTATTATTTCCTTCAAACTTTGCTTTTGTGACCAGGAATTGATATTTTGAAATATACCTATTTCCAATGGGAAAACGGGCAAATTTGCACATTTTCATTCACATGAAGTCAGAAAAAATAAGAAAGGAATCAAAATTAACATGTATTTATACTAAAGTTACACAAAAAAAAACAAAAAAGATTTATAAGTAAGTAGTTTTTCGAGATTTACAATTATACTGTAAATCACTTTCACAAATCAGTTCCCAAATATAGTCTCCCATCATGTTCTCATTATATGCTCCTTGGTAGCGGCGTTAGTAGTTTTTCGATTATACTGTAAATCACTTTCAAAAATCAGCGAAATTCTTGGGATAGGGAACTTCATGGCTCTCTTTTCCCCTCTGTACCATCCTGCAAAGAACAAAATAAATAGCAGACAGAGTTCTCTGTAGGCAGGAACAATGTCAAGTGGGAGCAACTGGTGGACCCTCGGAAGGTGTTGATGCCACCACTGCACATAAAACTGGGCCTTATGAAACAATTTGTCACAGCTCTAGATAAGGAGTCTGCAGCCTTCAAGTAGCTTCAAAACCTCTTCCCTAAGATGTCTGAGGCAAAGGTCAAAGCTGGTGTCTTTGTTGGACCACAGATAAAGAAGATCCTGGAGTGCAAGGAATTCCCCAAGAACTAACAAGGAGAAAGCAGCTTGGGACAGCTTCTTTGCAGTGGTTCCGGGCTTCTTGGACAGTCACAAGGCTGAAAACTATGTGGAGCTGGTTGAGATTCCGGTGAAGAACTATGGCGAAATGGGCTGCAAGATGTCCCTCAAAGTCCATATCCTCGATGCTCATCTTGATAACTTCAAGGAGAACGTATTTGGAGGAGCAAGGCGAGCGCTTCCACCAGGCTATACTGGATTTCACTACTGCTGTCCACACGCAACAGGTCCAAAATCTAAAGGTCAAAGGTTTTTGGTTCTGGCTCCAATGGGCGGAAACCACCTCCTTCCCTCACTCAGAACTGCTGAATCCCTCTCGGCAGTCAAGAAGAGCCTGAAAACAAATCTCTTTTAGACTGACTTCTCCCCTGACCCCATATGTGCTCAGTAAACATGTGTTATGTAATCTTTATCTAAAAAAAAAAAAAAAACACTATATGTAGCTACTCATGTAATGTATACTGGTTTCTACAGTGGTATGAGACAAATTGACTTTATTCAAGAATCATGTGTCTCCATCCAAATCTCTGACTGTTAGTGTAATGTACAGTTTTATCAGAAATGTACATCACTTTGGAGAAAAGTGTCTGCTAAATCAATAAATGTGTGTGCAAATGTAAATGTAGCTATGTGTTATTTGCTTGTAACAACCTTGCAGTTTGTCCTTGTCCCACCTCTCTGCCAGCCATAGATCAGATTATACTAATGAATGCCTTGAGCACAATCGAGGACATATTTCGTTCTCCCTGCTACTTAAACCTCGTGATTTTTTTGCTCACTGCCTATGCGAGCCGATATTTTGAAAACACCACATCGTGCCATCCAAATGCTGATTAAAAACACAAGAATTTAAAATGCAAAACGGGTGCATTGCCGGGAGGCCTTGTCCTTTAACAAGCTAGATGGAGACAGGAGTGTATGGAGTCACTGTGTGTTCATTAGAGACCACAGGCACTTGGTTCCTGTTCTGCCCCTAAGACCTGAATCCCTCTAATGCTCACATGAAAGGGTTGGCAGCTTTAAACAAGTTCCCTTTGGATGCAGGGTGGCCCATCACAAGACAGCAGATAGCTCATGGCTCAGATTACACTGTCACAGTGGCTTTTCTATGGCATTCTTATTTGGTTTCCCTGGTGACAGTTTAAAGGAAAACATTAGTTGAGAAATACCATGCAAAATAGCGTAATTAACCTCGCACCCTCATCCGTGGCCCAGCAGTCTGGGACTTGGTGTCCCTCAGCGTAGCCTATTCTTCTGGTCTGTTCCTCGCTTATTTTTATTCGGTTTAGCTGTCACCTTCATCCAAAGCTGCTGTGAAGTTGTAGTCATTCATACAGCAGGACATCTTTACTGGGGCAATTTAGGGTAAATTCCTTGTTGAAATTACTACAGGGGAGATGCACAGTGGGCTTGAACCAACTGCTTTCGAGACCCAAGTCCACAGCCATGACCTCTTTAGTCACAACCCAAATGCTACGCCCCAATTTTCACCATGCTCCTTGCATATTGCACTGACGTACTTGTCTGTAGAAGCATTTCTCTTAAGATATTATATGCAAAAGTAATTTAAGTACCGTTGGCATTGTTGGAAAAGGCTGTTAAGACAATAGAATTTGGTAAAGTGGACTTTTCCTGGAATTGTGTAGCGGAGTGAAACCCAGCTCTTGGTGCGCATTCTTTGGTGGGTGAAACTAGTTCTTATCAGGCTGAAGTATTTGATACATTTCGTTCTTAGTAACCAAAGTGAAGGTGAACTAACTCCACAAACAGATCTGTTAGAAAAGCACTCAAACTACCGCTTAAAAAAAAAATGCCTCCACATGCTAATGTTTCATTTATCGCAAAACTTTATTGAGTGAATTTAGCATACGGATTATGAAATAAAGTGCAAAACATCGAAGAACAGGAAAGGCACATGATAATCAAATGATAAACACATTGCATAGCACACCCATACAACATTACATCTGCCTGGTCCTTCTGTGACACTTGTGGGAAAGAAACTGATATAGCCCATGTAATATGACTTTTTCAACACAGAAGAGAAGATTCTGCATGTGGTGGTGGTGGGGGGAGAAAAACAGTGGCTTGACACTTTGTTCAGGTCTTACGTTGATCTGGATGTGTAACTCACAGAACTGTGTAGCTCTTAAGGGAGACAAAGACATTCAAGGCCCAGTTTCACTTAGTGCAGCAGTATAAAACGGAACCCATACAAAAGAAAATTGGTCATGTCTGGGGAGTAACTAGAAATGCAGCAGAGTATGTATCTAGTCAAAATTCTTTAAGCAAGAGCGACTGACCAAACTGAGCACCATTCACAAATCCACAGTATGACAAAGTGGACATGCGTTCTAACCCGCACTGGATGTAATGAAGTCCCTTATCACAGCAGCTCTTAGTAAGGCAATAATAACTCACTTGTAGCCACAGCAGTTGTTTCTAGCACTGAAAGTCTATGTGAGGGATGCAGTCAAGGCTGGGAACAATGGTCGTTGATCAAAAGCTCATCTAAAACATCACCGGTGGGCTCCGGGGTCTGCCGCGCCCTAGGCGCTAGTCTTCTTCCGACACTCCACGGAGCAGAAGAGCTTTGCCCGCACAGCCATGAAACGCTGGCCGATCAAGCACTTGGAACAGCCAGAGCACAGGAAGCAGGTTGGCTCGGCGTGCCAGCTGTACTCCCCGTAGGTGACACGCTGGGCCTCAGGCTCCACCGCAGCGCCGCAGGTACTGCAATGCTGCAACAGGCACGGCGGTTACAGCATGACACAGCCGTCGTGGGGTTAAAAAATAATACACCCGAAACAGCACAAGCCATATTGTGAAATGCCGAGGCTCTGTACAACTCGTTCGCACTCACTCGCTCGCTTCTTTACCCGCAGGCCACCATTTCTCAATAACTGATCTTGGGTTTAAACCACGTGCTTCGTACAAAACCAGTAAACAGTTCTGGAAACCGTGTCCCCATTTGCTGTATCGGTCATCCCTAATTGGAGGTTTTTCTCTGAGGAATCCAAGGCATCAAAAATATATCAGCAGTGATCCGAGACAAAGATTCCAACAATAAAATACTGCTGGACTGGGGCGCTTCCTAGCTGAGGGACTTCAAAATTCACACACACCTAGGTAGCGGTGCACACACAGCGGCTGTGGGAGTGTCCAAAGAGCAGAGATGCCAAAGGCAACATTCCACATTTGTTCCATATCGTGTCTTTGCCAGAGAATGATTTCATAAACACTCTGGTGACAGGAGTATCATCGGAATCACACTTATGACTTTCCATTGGTTGAGAATTTTGTTCAAAGCAAGTTATTTTGCAGTCATACAGTTGAACAATTCATGAGGGCAATTTGGGTTCAGGTACTCTCATGAACGGTATACCGGTTCCTCGTATTAACATCTCAGCTACCATTTTTGAACGATGCAAACAAACATTTTCCACATTATTTAAATCTTGCTTGCCCCATTTTCTGTATTCAAATTGACTGATCTCGCTGAATGAAAATGAACTGGATTCCTGCATGGCAGCAAAACACACAGAGTAGAAACACAAAGGGTCATCCCAGTGTTTACAGCTCATCTCTGATGATTATTATTCACTACAAAAGTTTTTTTTCTTTGGTAATGTGCTAATTTTACATCCACGTAGGATATTCTACTGTCCAGTGTGAAAAACACATGGATGCTATGCTTCTGCCAGTACAAAACTAACTAGTGTATGTACTTCCTGCTCCCTACTTGCTATAGTCAATCTAACTCATGGCTAAATTAGAAGATACGCCTAGAAATAATCCGTACCAAACATGCAGATATAACTCAATTATATAAGTCATATAAACAGCTTTTGTAACATGAAGGAACATGAGTGTAATGTTACACTAAAATAAAATTGTGTTTCTCTTAAGGTTTATGAGTTGGAGTCCGAAGGTGATGCTGACCGTTCAAATTATTCACTCTGTTGCATAATTCATAGTAACGGTTTTAGTAATTCGAAGGATGGAAGTGCTATAAAGCTGAGACCGACTCACAGCGACCTCACGAGTGGTTTCTGTGGCAGCGGAGTTGTACAAATGGTTTGCTAGTACCTTCTCCTGTGCAAGTCTGGGGGTGCAAACATAGGGAGAAACATACAGTCTACACACCCTATGTTGATGTCAAACCCCATACTCGCTGAGAAGCACAGGAGCAGTAAGGCACTGGCTTTATCCACTGTGCTACCATGTCCCCTATAATTTGGACAAGAAATGATTGAATTCAATTGCAATAGCACCACACCACCTTGGGTGTATCCTGATTGGCCATGTGACCTGTGCTTCCAAGACAGCCTTTAGAGAGCTGTGACTCAGACCTGGACAAGATGTTCATGAAAAAGAGTCAGTGAATATCATGTAATTTGGTAAACTTTTAGTTTTAGGTGACATTTTTCCATGTTGCAGTTGACTTTATTTTGTCTCATTAGAAATAAAGGGACTCCCTAATAATATGTGATTTTTAAACCTGTTAAGCGAAGAATAGTTTTTTTTTGTTAGCCAAATGCAAGATTTTTGCTTAACGCTACCTGTAAATAAATTAAGGTATCTGTTTTATTGATTTTCTATTTATTGTGTAAATAATAAAAAAAAGTTTACGCTTTGATGTGGTGGCATCACATCAGGGGATGTTATCCTGCCTCACACCCTGTTTCTGGGATACAGCGGACATCTACAGACCACAGCAACCCTAAACTGGCCAAGCAGTTTTTGGAGGTATGTATTACTTCTTGCAATTTGGCGACACAAAAAGACTTTGGAGTTGCAGACAAATGAAGCTATGAGCAGACTGTGTTCATAAGTTGAGGACCAAGTACACCAGCCTTGGACTATAGCTTTTCAACGTCTTTGCTTCCTGCTGCCCATTACCGCGTGGGGTTGGAAGGACATAAGAACAGGACCGGAAGGGGTCATTACCACAGCATGGCTCTTCATGTAGCAGGGCTTGCAGACAGGCTTGTCCTTCTCCATGACGTAGGTCTCCCCAGCAAGCACGCAATCACAGTCAAAGCAGCAGAAGTGCTTCAGGTGCCAGTTCTGGCCCTCTGCCTGCGTGTATTCATTGCTGAAGATGAGCTGTGGGTGGCAGGGGGAAGGAGCAACGTGAGCAGCGTTTCCCAGGCACGGAGATTAGCACCTCTGTCAGAGCACTGCAACCAGGCCGATCACCTAACAATCAACAGCGCGACAGAAATGCGAGCTATGATACTGGAGGGAAGACCTTCATTCCGCTCTGCTGTGATGGACACACATGTAAGTCAATAGCGGACCTCCGTTCCATTCCTGTGTGGATCAGTGAGGCAAAGGGTGACTTATTAGTGCCCCGTTGATACAGTCAGTGTATGAAAATTATGGCTGCCTTGTGATCTTGTGTCTGATTTTGTGTGCAGATGTGTGAGGTGATGCACTCTGCAAACAGTGCTTCTCCAAATCCATTTATTACACACACACACATTGGCTGAAACCACTTGTCCCAAGCGGGGTCGCGGCGAGCGGGACCCTAACCCAGCAACACGGCACAAGGCTGGAGGGGGAGGGGACACACCCAGGACGGGACGCCGGTCCGTCGCAAGGCACCCCAAGTGGGACTCGAACCCATTTATTACACACACACACACACACACACACACACACACACACACACACACACACACACACACACACACACACACACATTTTCATAACCGCTTGTCCCATACGGGGTCACGGGGAACCGGAGCCTACCCGGTAACACAGGGCGTAAGGCCGGAGGGGGAGGGGACACACCCAGGGTCGCAAGGCACCCCAAGCGGGACTCGAACCCCAGACCCACCGGAGAGCAGGACTGTGGTCCAACCCACTGCGCCACCGCACCCCCCATTTATTACAATTAGCGTGAAATACTAGTACAGTGCTGTGGAACAATTATTTGCCCCCTTGGAATTTTTTTTCCTTTCGCAGCTTTTGTCACATTTGACCAGATCCCAAAGGAGAGTGAAACCACTTCTGTTTTTGTCACTTTGCATGTGTGTAGTCATAGGCATGAAAAAGTAGTTGCCCTTCACAGTCAATAATTGGTTTTACCACCTTCAGCTGTTATGACTCCAACCAAATGCTACATGTAGCTGCTCACCAGGGTCTCGCATCGCAGCGGAGGACTTCTGGCAGCACGCCGCAAGGGTGATGCCATGTTTATCAATGCCATCCAAGTGTTCTTTAAACCTCTGACTGAATCGAGAGGCACTCTCATAAATCCTCCGACGGTCTGTTTAGCCACTCGCCGGACAGTAAATTGCCGGTACGTGGGGGAGCGCCTTACCTCATCGCAGCCTCCGCAGCGGGGCTTCTCGCTGTCGCCATAGTGTCGGCCGCAGTACAGCTGGCCCTTCTTCCAGAAGTAGATCATGTCGACGAGCAGCTCGGTACAGGTGCAGCACACGAAGCAGGCCGGGTGCCACAGTTTGTCATATCCGGCACGCTCTGCATACACAGCCGGATCACCCGGCTTCATGGCCAGCTGACAGCGGTGGCAGGACTGAGGGAGAGGGAGAAACACTCGGGTGGGACCATTTAATGAGATGTTTATTCTGAATGTGACATTTCTTCACGAGCTATTACAGGCTTTTCTCTCACTAGTTCGTTGTATGCATGCAGTTATAGTTACAGCTGAGGCTTTCCTTCAGGATCAATGAAGTTTCTACATGTTTATCAATCGCTGGATAATTTCTAATGTGGCGAGGTGGTCAGCGGCAGCTTATGCTGCAAAAATCTCGTCTCTGGAAAAGGAGACCTTGACTTCCGAAATGCCAAAATGTCGCTGAATTGACCCCTTCCAGCAAATTTTTCTGCTTTTTCCTAAGATTAATTGACCGTGGAAGTCTGGTTTCATCTTTGGGTTGACATATACAGAAACACATACATACAGAAATAAATTTCCACCGCTACAAATGTCTTGCTGCATCACCGCACTTATGGATATTTTTAAACGCGCCTCACTTTTCATAAACAAATCGGAAAGCAGAAAGCGAGGAGGTCCTCGTACGCTCGTAAACAGCTGGATTTGCATCTTGCAGCCTGCTTTCACGCACTGCAATGTGACCGACTCCAGAATGCTGACATGCACACCTGCCTAAACCTCACGATACGCCACACTTTAAATGTGCATTCGTACTACAGCGTCACTAAGTCTGGTTACTCAGGATTTAATCTTTAATTATACTTATTTTCTTCATCACACCGCGAAGGTATACGAATACGAACGCTACTAAGAGTGACAGGAGGACGTTTTCGGACGCAGGCACATTCCAGATCGTCACAGAACTCCTTATTCCTCAGCTCTTCCTCTGTCATCTAAGCGCTTTCAGGCTCATGACATGTGCGTCACAGGAGACGTACTTCACGTGTTTACTGGGCGAGTGAACACTTACATAAGCTTGCCCTTTCGCCAGACCAGCCTGAGGACTCGGCACAAGCGGAGCTCCCAGCGCACCCACAGCGGCGGCAGTTCCCCTGCCTCCATCACCGGCACCTCCGGCACCTGCTGCTGGAGGCTGGGTGGAATTTGACGGCGGTGCCTTCATCTCCTCGGGCAGCGCGAGATCACCCACACCGAGGGCCTCCTCCTTGTACTTCTTAACATACTGCTGCATCTGTTTGACCTCCCCAGGTGACAGCTCGTGGCATTTTGTGGGGTCTTGGTCATGCTCGGGCAGCTGCTTGGCCAGCTGCTTCTTGCGGTAGGCAGCACCCTCAGTGCCCGCAACAGGGCGCTTCTCCTGGGGCAGCAATTCAATGTAGCGCACTGCCTGCGAGAGGGGAATAAGCGCTTGTCAGGTGGCCTTGCAATGGGACTCCAAGCTTGCGACTCAACTCGGTCCCACAAAAAGCCTTTTCCTTACACCGGACAATAGTAAGCGTGGTGCAAACGACTCAAGCACTCAAAACGCATAACACTGTGAGTACAGACAGCTCCTTAAAAACATTCCCCCTCTTACTGCTGCCATTGCTAGAGCAGGCACACTTAGAAAGGCCAAATTTTCCTACTTAGGGCTCCGTCCCCCAGTGGTTCAGAGTTAAGACTACATGAAGGGATAAAGACCATAAGTAGTATGAGTGCAAAACATCTAGAAAATACAGCACAATGCTGCCCCCTCGAGGGAACTTCGTGTTTGACTGAACCTAAATATTAGGATCCTAAAGGATCTCCACCTTCTCCCAGCCCTTTGAGAGCAGCCTAAACTGCTTTTTACACTTGCATAAAAATATGAAAAGAGACGATCACTACTACTGAAATCTGGGGTCTTCTCGGTTGAAATGTCTTTACTAGGCAGCACAATAACGCACTTCCCCGTTCGGTCTGTGCAGAGTTGTTTGCGTGGGTTTCCTCCAGGTGCTCTGGTTTCCTCCCACATTCCAAAGACATGCGTTTCGAGCGAAATAGTAATTCTAAACTGCCCATAGTGTGGGTGTGAGTAGGGCAGTGATTGCATTGCATTCCTCTGCTGTACAAATAAGTGAATAATTGCAGGGAGTCCAGTGCAGTGTATCCAGCATTGCAAGTGACCTTGGAGAAATGCATCTACTAAATTAATACATGTTCAGGAAAATGTACTCTAACCGTCGCCTTCATCTGGAAAGTACAATGAACCTCACCAGGATTGGATTGACGACAGGTGGAGTCCACTCGTAGGTGACAGCCGTACTCTTTTTGGCAGGAGCAACGGGAGCGGCCGTTGCTGTGGTCGTGGCCACATCTCCCCTGGGGGTGGGCACCCCCTCAGCCTTCAGCTTGTGGATCACGCCGGTGTACTTGGTGTCCTCAAACAGCTTTCCCACTTTCTTGTCCTCCACCAAGTCCGTCTGCACATCGTGGTCCTCAAGGCCGCATTTGCAGTTTCGGCAGATCTTCCTGTGGGGAGGTGAGGGGTGGATGGAGGATGGACAGGGTCACCATTGATGTGCTCTTAATAGCATCAGACAAGGTCTGGTTTGTTTTTTGCTTTGTAAAATCTCAGCTTCCTCTCCTAGTTAGACAGCACTAAATAGAGCTTGCAGATCTTGGACTTGTGATGAAAGGAATGTGGTCAGGCAAGGATTTCACTCATAAAAGAAGAAAAAGGTGTATTTTCCAGCTGGTTAGGCTATTGATGGGTGGGCGAGTGTTAAACCCCAAACTAAATGCGGCTCTGCTTCTTTTCTTGCTGCAGGGAGAATGAGACCGGAGGAACTCGACGAGTCGTAGGCAAGTGTGTTTGGAGGAATACGCACCTCCAGAAGTGCAGCTCAAACCCTTCGCATTTGTCTTTGCACTTCAAACACATCGCTCCAGCACCAATCTCATG
Organism: Scleropages formosus; assembly: GCF_900964775.1. NCBI lineage: Eukaryota > Metazoa > Chordata > Actinopteri > Osteoglossiformes > Osteoglossidae > Scleropages > Scleropages formosus. The sequence continues at coordinate 13,453,866 of NC_041826.1, forward strand.
GCCCAGGGTCATCTGTCAACACACACACAAAAAACATTTACACAGCAATGCAAATTCATCACGTAAATGTTTAGAGTATGTAATCAAAAAGTATATAAACACACTGACATGGACACACAGTTGAAATATAACAGTTTACAGTTTGTATTCATTTTTCCAGCAAAGAAACCAGAACAAAATCTTCATTCAGTATCATGAGTTTTTTATGATCATGCATGTTTCCTGTGACCACAGCATGTTTTAACCAAGAGGAGAGCCATTCGATACTCCAAGGACACAGCTGGGATGCTGAGCGGCCGTCCTGGTCTCTTCTGCTTGGCTCGCCCACTGCGAACTCCGCTGGCTGCCATATATGGGTGAGTGTTTGACAGGGCCAGAGACACGAGGCACTCAGCAGCACCATCGAGAGAGCACTTGGCCAGGCTATGAGACGAGAGAGGACTGAGAACCACTCACTGAGGAAGAGCACAAGACTCAACAACCTTTTAAAGAAAAAAAAAAAAAAAAAACAAACCTCCTTTAGAGAAGAACCTTAAGCTTCATTAGTATAAAAAGATCATTTATTTAAATTCCTCACTGTCCCAGGAACCCATCATGAAAGACTGGGATTGTTCTCTTACAAATTAATTCTTTCCATGTCATTCACAAGGCTATTCGGATGCGTTATGGCAAACTGACCCATAGTTAAACTGATCCTTAGTTAAGATCTTAACTTGATCAAATTGATCAGGTTAATGATCTCATGAACGACACCAAGGTTTTGGAAAATAATGTCCAGGATTTAATGATCCCTACTTCGGCCTTGGCAGTCCTTGTTGAAAATTCCAGAAGAACTTTAGTCGGCTGAACTGAACTGGAAGATAAAGAAGCGGCCATCCGTAACCGCAGAACGAAAACCAAAAACCAAAGGAAAAACCTCTTGCTGCTCTAAGTGCTTCAAACACTGCTCGCCTCCTATGAGCAGATAGCAGGAAAACAAGAAGTTCTACATGAATATTTCTTTCTATGAAATGAGGCAGCGCAAAAGACCACAATGAGTTTATAACAGGACACTTCCACAAAATGTGCATGTAAGTTCCAGCTGCTTCAGAGGGACATTAATAGCCCAAAGGATCTTGCCTCATCTCCATTCGGTATAATAACCGTTAAACAGGCTTTACTAAAAAGTTGTACTGATCCACAATATTTTAATTTTTTTCTGCAGCTGACTCACAAGGGTGACACAGATTCACACTGACATATGGAGTCAGCACTGCTGAGAAGTCCTGGTAGAAGTGATGAGATGAAGCTCGGGACGCCTGGAACTGATGGTGTTTACACACAACAGTGCATCACCCCTGGAGATGCGGATCACTGGGAATATTTGCTGGACTAAGTAATCCGCTTGACCTCTGTGGGCAAAACCTCCATTGCAGAACTGTTCCCGTCACTTGACCTCATGGCAACAGGCTGCAAGTTATAATAACGATAAGAATAATGCGAACAATAAGAGAAGTAGGGTGAATTGCTAGTTAAAAATATGGGTAATGGGCTACAGTGGTATAAGAAACACAAGAAAGCAGATTATGTTGTTTCCACAGCTCAGCAGAACTCAGCAGCCTACACGTTCCCAGCAGGTTCAAACATGACTGTAACTGTGACTCTCGTTATGTGTGATTGTAACTGACTGATTGTAACTCTAACACTGACTGTGACTGACTGTAACTGTGACCCTCACTGTGACTCTCATTATATCTGTGATATAACTCACTCACTGTGACTGTAACTGTAACACTGTGTGACTGACATTGTAATTGTGACTAACTCTTACTGTGACTCACTCACTGTGTGACCGTGTAGCTGTGACTCTGGCTGTACTGTGACTCTCACTGTGATTTTCACTGTAAGTAACTGTGATTGATTGTAACTGTAAAGTGGGAAGGGAGCGAAGAAGTGTTCAGCGCTGCCCGTTCCGAGCCCTGACACACAGCCTCAGCCGCTTCCCACTGAAGTTACAGAAACTTGTTACCAAAAACCAGGATTACACAGATCAGACAGTCCGCGGCATCGCAATATATTATATTTATTCAACACGGTTGTGAGACAACGCGAAAGACAGCTAAAAGTCGAGTGTTAAAAGCGTCGCGTCCAAGTTTCTTCAAGGCTGGCCGACATGATTATATATTTATTTATCCATACTACTCGAGTCAGTACTACACCTCCACTCCTTTTACTTCAAGTTCAAGTAATACTTGGGCGTCCCGGCAGTGAGTGAACGCGCACCGGCTTCACTTCTTCGGCCCCCCGGGCGTTGTCGCCGAACGCGACGCACAGCAGCCTCAGCCTGGGCCATCATCGCATCGACGCCTACCTTCTTCATTTCCTTCTCCAACTCCATCCTTGGCTCCCTGCTGCGGCGACACTTTCACCGTGGTGGACTGAAGCGGCGCGGATGTCCACTTGCCGAACTCAGATCGTTAGGAGAAAGCAGCCCGAGAGCGAACTCTCCGCAGCGCGATCGAGCGAACGAGCGAACTAACTCCACGCGGACCCAGCTGCGTTCACCGCGGGGTTGCCAGACTGCGTCAAGCCACGGCGCACATACTCACTGTATACTCACTGTATGTGCGGGACTCAGATAAAGAAATTTGTTTTTTTTTTTCTTCAAAGTCTCAAAGTCTTTTCCCATGATCATGTAGATTTTTTTTTTTTAAAAAAAGGAAAAGCTGACTAGTTTTGCCAAACTAATTTTGGGGGGGGGGGGGGGGGGTATGATTTTTTTTTTTTGTTAATTTTATATCTTTCCCATAATATTAATAGACTACAGGAAAATAAGGTAAAAAAAAATTGTGTTAAAATATATACAATGAAAAATTCACCTGAAATATATATATATTTTTTTGTCTCATGCAGACACAAGTGAATGTGAAAATGAAGCAGCCACATCTGGCAACCCCGGCTCCAACTCCTAGTAATTTTCTTCTATTGTTCTGAAGGGGAACTTCCGCTCTGCTCTGCTCTGCTCTCAACACCAACAGCGGAGCACTAAGCACAGAATACAACAACAACAACAACAACAAATGTCCTGTATGCAAATTCCACTACTTTGAATGAGATACTTACCTCGAATCTATGCAGCAATAATAGCCTGTTCTATAAATTGTTAAATCACTATAACTTAAGTATTAATTCATTTTCACCAATGTCTTGTCCTTATCAGGGTCGAGGTGGTATGGGGCTTATCCTGTAATCACCCTGGACAACACTCCAGCCCCCCCACACACATACACCATGGACAACTTTAACATCACCAATCCACCTGAACTGCATGTCTTTGGACTGTGGGTGGAAACCAGAGCACATGGAGGAAACTATGCAGACACGGAAAGAATATGTCAACTCTATACAGACAGATTCAAATGTACCAAATGGTACCAAACACCACCATTGCACACTCACTGTAAAGTAGATTATATTAAATCAAGGCAGGTCATCTTGTTGGTGCTTACAGCTCCTTGGGAAGAACAGATGAAAAAGGCTAAGGGAGGAAAGATGGTGTGGTACGAGGAACTGGTGGAGCAGTGCCACTTAAAAGGTTGGAGGGCAGGGTGTGTGTCTGAAATAAGCTGTAGGGGGTGTGCTGGGTGCGCTTTATACATTACCTGTAGTATGTTGAGTATCACAGGTGGGCAGAGAAGAAAGGCTGTGAGAGTTGTTACCTGGGTTGTGGAAAGGTGACCAAAATGGGTGTGGATGAGGAGACATGAGCCATGGGTTCAAGGTAGCATTACCTGAACACAGGCTGGGGCTTGATCAACCCTGGTCAGGTTGCCTGGGTGAGGGGGTGTGAAGCTGAAATAAACAGTGACCCCACCAGCTTATGTCACTGATGATGTGTCATGGTGCATCACAGAATGTGTAATATAAAAAAATATTAAATTGTCATCTTCGACAGACGTGAGCTAAATAAATTGTTACTTATAATAAACAGTCAAAATACAGCAAAAATACAATATACTCCACTGATCATGAGCAGTTTTTAAAGCTGTGTTCCAAAGTGTCTCCCTCTTGTTAACTATGAGGTATTATCCTTGTAGAGAATGCATTATTGGTATCCAGTAGTATTTTAATATGAAATAAATACTATTAATTAATTTAATTTTCACAAGAGACACATGCCTGACTGTGAAAAAGGACATAAAGCAAGCAAGGCAGTGATAGGCAGTTTGTGCTCTGTGGAAACTGGCTTCTAACCTGAACACTGCTAATTTGATTCCAAGGAAAAAGCATTGCCATAGTATCCTTGAGCAAGGTGCTTAATCTAAATGTCTTTTGTAAAACAGTTTGTTTTTTACATTGTTTTAAGTAAAATGAGTATTGTTATAATAAAGTTTGAATATATACGCATTAGAGGGGGCGCGGTGGCGCAGTGGGTTGGGCCAGGTCCTACTCTCCAGTGGGTCTGGGGTTGGAGTCCCGCTTGGGGTGCCTTGCGGCGGACTGGCGTCCCGTCCTGGGTGTGTCCCCTCCCCCTCCGGCCTTACGCCCTGTGTTGCCGGGTAGGCTCCGGTTCCCCGTGACCCCGTAAGGGACAAGCGGTTCTGAAAATGTGTGTGTGTGTGTATATACGCATTATAGAATGAACAGAGCAGAAGTTCAGCTGATAATGATGATATTTTAATATTACTATAGTACATTTCCTAATATATTTCAGAATAAAATTTTAATAACTGTACTTGCTTTTGGAAGTTTCTGCTGTAACCCAAGTTGCAGAAGGTTGAGTTGTCACATAGTTGTAATGTGTTCTCGGCCACTGGTCAATAATTAGTCAAATGTGGGAATTGTCAGCTTAATAAACAGTCTGACAACCTTGAGCAAGAGATAAAGCATGTTATAATAGTGTGGCCAGACACAGTGGTGTAAACATCATAAAAAGGATGAGGGCTTTTGTGGTTTTTTGCTGTCTTCTGAGCTCTGTACTCAGCCAGAAGCTTTTCAATGGGTAAGTTACATGCTGTGGATTTCAGTCAAACGGTATTAAAATGCCAATATAAAGTTAAAGATTTCTATATTGGCCAAAGCATGACTTTGCTACCTTTAAATAAAAAATTTAAAAAAGCAATAGCCAAAACATTTTTCCATGATTTCAAGAATTCTACATATTGAACCAGACGTGTACTCAATTTACCCTACATTACAACCTTTATTTAATTCAGTGTCTAGGGCTTATTTATTGGTTGATGAAATTTTTATTGTTGTTCCATTGCTCTCTTTCATGAATCACATGTGATGGTTCTGGGGTGTTGTTTGTGTTTAGTGACCAGGTGTTGCGTATCACTGCTGACAGTGAGGAACAGCTTGGTTTTTTGGAGGAACAGTACAATCTGGTGAAAGGAGACTTGCAGGTACACACATGCCAAATACACTTCTCATTAAATCAGACCTATATGACATCACCTTAGTCATAGTTATGCTGGTATGACAGTGAAAAGTTTCTGTTTTCTGTACAGAGCAGCATTGTAAATTCAATAACTATAACTCCAAAGTTGTTCTCTTATAAGACACCTTGAAGAAAAGAAAAAATGCTTTTGAGGGTATCCTAATCGGTATGAATAAGCATACTACAGCTGGGTTGGTGTTGACATTCAGGCCCTTTGAGTTTTTCCTGGGTTCTGGTCATTGGTGCAGCTGGACCTGTGGCGTGAGCCAGTCAGAGGGTCCCCTGTGATGGATGTCCGTGTTCCCTTTGAGAGCCTTCGGCGTGTGAAAGCCTTCCTCCAGGCCCACTCACTCCGGTATGAGGTCATGATCGACAACGTGCAGGTACAAAGAGCCCAAACATGTCAAAACACGATGGTTCTTGAATGAAAGGCATGCAACTTACTTAACTTTTTCTTCGTTCTCTTTTCTATCACTAAAAAGTATTCATTAGAAAATTTAATTAATCTAGAATTTTGTATATTTTGTAACATTTGAATAAAATTATTAGTTTGACCTTTTTTACTATTTTTTCATATGTATGTTCTTTGTTAGCTGTACCAGTTGTCAATGAATTGTATTGATCTCATCTCATCTATTTCTTTTATTGAGTAGAAACCCGTAATTTATGTGGAAACTCTTCCCTGAAAGGCTCTCGTGGATAAAGAGAAGGAGGCAATGGCTCGCTCTCGTCGAAGGGAAAGGGAAATGGGCAGCTTTGACTATGGTTCCTATCATACACTGGAGGAGGTGAACCTACAGATTTTTTTATTATTAGAAAGACCACAACGGCTTCTGCAAACTTCACGCAGCACAGTGCAAGTGTGACAGTTTTGTTGGATTAATCTAGTATTTAAAAGATTTGGAATAAACTGAAATAGTACCACTTGCCATCAGTGCCAGGAATTAAAATATAAAATTGTTTTTTTGAACCACCTGACAGATTAATGCCTGGATGGACAACTTGGTGGCTGAGAACCCAAAGCTGGTCTCCAAAATCACCATTGGACAGTCATATGAAACACTGGGATCTGGACTGCAAAGAAGGCATGCAGCTCTCACCTAGATGGGTCAAAACAATGTACAGGCACCGTCATGCTGTACATGGGGAATTCATATTTGAAAAATCATTAATGCATTCTATCATCCACTTCCTCAGATTGTGGAAGATTACGGTCAGGACCCCTCAGTGACTGCACTGTTAGATAAGATGGACATCTTTTTTGAGATTGTTGTGAACCCTGATGGTTATGTCTTCACCCACACCTCAGTAAGCACCAAGTCTCATTGCACCGCATATCTATTTCTGTGTACAACGGAATTGTGAAAGAGAAAATAGGACCACCGCGAAATGCAGACTTGTTACACATAGGGTTTTGTCTTCTCCTGTCTTCTCTAATTGAATGAAGTTGTCACAGCTTTATAGCACAGGTAAATGATAATGTCTAAACTTCCATGATGTGCATCATGATTCTTGCACTAAATCTCTGCATTGTAAGTTCAGGACCGTATGTGGCGCAAAACCAGGTCGATCAACATAGGTTCAGACTGTATCGGAGTTGACGCAAACAGAAACTTTGGTGCACATTTTGGAGGTATGGCTCAGGCTCAGAATGATTTTGTTCAGTTAGTTTATCCCTCTGTATATCATAATTCAGTCAGATGAAAACAGATGTTTTGTGTTTTTCATCTTGGCTTGCTCACTTCATTGGGATCCAGGTCCCGGCTCCAGCAGTGACCCCTGCTCTACAACGTACAGAGGGCCCTTCGTGCACTCTGAGTCGGAGGTCAAAGCCATTGTGGATTTTATCCTTGACCACGGCAACTTCAAAGCCTTAATCACCATTCACAGCTACTCACAAATGCTGATGTATCCCTATGGGTATACCGACACACTTCCTCCTAATGCTAATGAACTGGTGAGAGGAACATCTGAAGCACTGTTATATAGATAATGAAAAACAGACATACAAACATCCCTCAATTTGCAAACTCTCTTCATCCAAAATTTTGTAATTATGGCTTTTGGCTTTTAATACCTAATTTTTAATTACTGAACAAAAAAAAAAAAAACAGTATAATGAAATTTGTATGGAGTGTGTCCCCCCAAAACTGAAATTGCACAAGTGAAGTGGAAGTGCAGTAATGTACTGAAGTTGGTGTGTTTGCATTCAGATGTCTACCTCTGCTGGTGTATTAGGAATGTGAGAGTGTTGCTTTAAGACAGTGAAGGATTATGGGAATTGTATGAAATTCCACGGGAGTGTCCCTCAGCCATATTGGATGTGTTATTTAATTTAATGATTGTGGAGGCAGCACTGCAATTAGTAGGAAAAGTTAAGCTTGGGGTTTCTCAGATATATATATATGTCCATCTCAGCAGTAGTGCAGAGTTTTTGGAACTTTTTCCACAGTAAACATGTCGTGCCCAGTGGATTCCTGCTTGGTTTATTGCTCATCCTGCGGAGAACTCATCAATCAGTTAAAAAGTAGGAATTACGCCGTGCAGTAGGTGTGTCCATTTTTGCTGTGCTGAAATCATACGTTGATTGTTATACAGATGTTTTACAGTATTCTACTGAGAATTGGGAAAATTTGTTTGAGGTTTTTGAACAGACTGGGAAAAAAAATATTATTTCTCCCATTTAAGTCAGAAAATTGGCTTTTGATAACCAAAATGTCAATATCTTCTGCACTGTTTTCAGGGTAGGATTAATTTTGTAGATTGAGGGATGCTGGTATTTCAAAGTTACTATTATATATTATTTCAATCTCTCAGCAACAACTCGACCATTATTCCTCTTCAACCAGTAGCTAATATTGCTATTAGTATAACTGTTTTTTTTTTTTTTTTTTTTTCCATTGCAGCATGATGTAGCCAAGCGTGCGGTGGATGCCCTCGAGAGCCTTCACGGGACCAAGTACACATACGGAAGCATGATCTCCACTATTTGTATGTTCCCATCGGTACTTCTACACACAGACAGACTGTCTTTTTTCATCTGAAATTAAGATTTTTTTTTTCTTGAAATTCAGTTTAATTTGTCATTGTTTTGCTGCTTTGCAAATTTGTTTACCTAAAATTATTGAGTACTGAACATAATTATACAGCAGAGTATTCTTACTGTATCCATTCATGTTAAGTACCATGATCATGGAGATTATTATAGCAGTGGCACTGATGAAGATGTTTTTTCAACCACAGTTTTAGTTTAAAAGTAAATAGAACATCACATTCATGATTTGATATTTAGACACTTTTAACACATGCCACCTGTACACCTATCAGTATGGGGGCAAAACATAGCATAGTAGTCAGAGCTGTTGGTTTAGACTTGGAGATCACAGGCTTGAATCCCACTTCTTGCTGTAGTACCCTTGAGCAAGATACTTACCCTGAATTGCTGCAGTCCCAAAATACCCTGCTGGACAAATGGGTAAATAATTGTAGGTAGCTGAATATTGTTCGTCATTTTGGAGGAAAAGCATCTGTTAAATTAATAAATGTAATGTCTTACTTCTGCATTTACATTGGACAACCAGATATTTGCTTTTGTAAATCAGCCCAAGTATCTTCCTTACTTGGAAAAGAAAGGACACTTTTTTTGTCATTAGTCCAGCTTCTCATTCATTGAACCATCAGAGCAATATGACCTATATTAATACCAATATGATGCTGATGAACTGATGAACATTTTTAAATTAATGAGACTAAAGCCAGGTGTTATTCCAGACCCAGCCAGTGGAACCACAGCAGATTGGGGCTATGCCAGTGGACTGAAGTACTCTTACACCTTTGAGCTGCGGGACACTGGCCTCCATGGCTTCCTGCTGCCAGCAGAGCAAATCCTTCCCACGGCCCAGGAGACCTGGCACGCTCTACTGACTATCATGGAGCATGTGCGAGACAACCCATACTAACAACCTGTGTGAACCTTAACCCTATATGTATTTCTGATTTCAGAAATAAAGGCCAGAATTAAATTCAAAATGTTATGGTGAATACCGCAATGTACAAAAACTACATACTACACACAGCTCATCACTCTCATAAGGCCCTGGCTTATCTCCACTGTTTGAGTGTCTCATGTAGAGAGCAGTTTTCAGACTGGAGATACAGAAAATAGATTTACAAACACATTTCATACTACATGCTGAAACAAATCATGCTCAAGGAACAGATGTTTCTATCTGATTAGTACTTAATAACCAAGGCTGCACCAGGCTGTCTCCCAGTATCCTCTACGGTTGACAAGACTGGTGCAATTATCCATGAAACCACAACAAGACCAGTTGCAGAAGGCGATGCAATGATTATCCAATCACAATGTTACGCAAACTGTCTCCAGTCCACTCACTTATCCTGTTGTAGACTCAGTTCGAAGCCCTCGTGAGCCCTTTGTTCAAGTTCAAGTTGTTTTTATTGTCATTCCTCTATATAGCTTGTATATAGTGGAGCAAAATGTTGTTTCTCTGGCTAACTTTTAGTTCTGGAAAATACCTAACAGGGAAACATCAGAGAGGCAAGCCCTGCATCTCACACAATAGCTAGTTTTGGCACTGTTCAAATTATAGCTTAATGAACCTTACTAGGGTACTCCCTGCTATATCTTTAGTTCAGTCCCTGTTACAGATCAGATTCCTCTATCTTAGGGTTTTCCCAAAAAAGCTAGTTCTTCAAGGTGTTTTAGACAGACAATATAGACCAGGCAAATGTTGAATGTAATTTATTCAAAACCTGGGGGGGTGCAGTGGTGCAATGGGTTGGACCAGGTCCTGCTCTGCAGTGGGTATGGGGTTCAAGTCCTGCTTGGGGTGCCATGTGGTGGGCTGGCATCCTGTCCTGGGTATGTCTCCCTTGCCTTGTGCTGCCAGGCTAGGCTCCAGCTCCCTGCAATCCTGTATGGGACAAGCAGTTTCAGATAAGGTGTGTATATTCAAAACTTACAGCAGTAGAGCTCATCATTCCCTTATAACTCACACTTAACATTATGAGCTACTGATATATCATATCCACTCTGCCTTGTAAGCACATGTACATCAGGTTTATGGGGACAGCAATGGTATTCAGTTCCTAACTGAATAACTGCGCAATTCTCCTCCAGTCGGCCTCAGTATCACGGTTGACTACATCGCTAGACAGCAGTGGAACTTTACTTCCTTATTTAATAACGGTTTAATAACAGCACACTTCCCCTTCAATCTGTCTCATCAACATAGCTGACCCCATCGCTGGACTGCAGCAGGTCTTTAGTTCCCTCTTTAGCTGTTTTCATGTGCTTCAGCAAAGTTGAGACTGCATAGACAGTTATTTCAGCCTGTTCATAACTTCCTCTATGACTGGTTTATTCTTGATAATGTCTTGTAAAGTATGTGTACATTTCAGTCCTTTCTGTTGCTGTGGTCTCCTTTGCTATGGCTTTGCTCTTTCAAGGTCCCTCCTTTGCTTGGCTGGTGACTTGTAGAGACCTTGACCTTGAAGGCCACTTTTCTGCTGTGCAGGTCTTATGACAAAGCACAAGGTAGATAAACATTAAATTAAGTTTATATTTGAAAATGTATTGAAAAATTTGAGTAGGTTTTGAAGTTCAGCAGATAGACCTTTAATTAACCGAGTACCTTCAGGGACCAGAACATTTTCCAGCTGACGAAGAGCATAAAGAACACTTTCTTTCAAAGGCAATTTTCAGTCTCTGAATTATGCAGCACATTCCTTAGTAAATGTGTGAGAATAATTTTTTTTTTTGTTATTGTTCAGTTTCTTTGGCTTAGTTAGGGAAACTAGCGTGCTTTTCAAAACGCAACACAAATAATCCATCTCTTAATACTTTTCTCAAAAATGTATGACCTATTCAAAATCACAACCTTTTCATTCAGTTCAACAAATTATAATTATATTAAATTAGAATTCTTTTGTGGGAGCATGGTGGTGTGGTGGCACAGTGGGTTTGGCCTGTGCTTGCTCTCTGGTGGGTCTGGGGTTCAAGTCCTGCTTAGAGTGCCTTGTGGTGAACTGGTGTCCTGTCCTGGGTGTGTCCCCTTCCCCTCCACCCTTGCACCCTGTGTTGCCAGGTTAGGCTCCAGCTTGCTGCAACCCCACTTGGAATAAGTGGTGTATGTGTGTATAAGTCTTAAACAAAACACATATGTTTAGATGAAAGGGAAACAAACATTGACTTCCTTGCCTGACTTAAATTAAAAATGTTACTCTGGTGCCTCATGCCTTTTCTGTGCTTTGGGTCATTTTCCTTCAAATCCAACGGAATGAGGTCATTATCATGGGGCCTTAAAAAAAAGTATGACCTAATAGTGTGATTGATCCATACCTAACATTGCTCCTAGGTGATGTCATGGCTTTTGAAAGGTTTCCATGGTCAGAAGTGTGGCTTTTCCTATCCACAGTGAAACGATTTCCTCAGCTGTACTATTAAAATGCTGTAAGGAGTTCATCCACAAAGACCGTATGGATAATTCACAGCACGGATAGTTTAGTTTGTTCTCCCTCCTTTCTTTTTTGTTTTCTCCTCCTTGCTTGCCTGTGTCTCACTGATCGTCACACACAAAATTACTCCTACAACATTCAGCCTCGCCTACTTCACAGTAGCTTATTGCCTATGCTTAACGTAATCTTAGGTCATGAGTTACATGTTGATGGATTTTATTACATTTCATAAAAAGGCAAGCTATTATTTTTTTAAAAATGTAATAAATTGGAGACACTTGCAATGCACAAAACTGAATATACAGTGCATCTGAAAGTAGAAAAAGGTGCAGGGAGGAGGAATAGTAATATTTTCAAGGTTTTTATGTGGTAATAGGCTTGATGGCACCACCCATACTTGTTAGTACAAGGATAAAATTTTTTTTCATTTGAGATGTATTTCAAGGTTAAAGTTATGTGGGGAGAAAATATGATTGAGACTGCATAAACTTAATCTTTATGGAATTTTAGATTTTTAATCTTTCCGTCGTAGTATTTTAGTTATGAAAGTTAGAAAAAAATATATGATTTGTTCAGGTTGGCTATAAAATGAGCCTGAAATAGCACATTTTCTAAAAATATCTAACTCATTACCTTGAAGCAAGGCCTGAGTGTGGGAACTTGAACAGAAGGAAAAGAGCTGTTTTGAGCTTGAGATTGCGAAGACAAGGTCGGGTCATGATTGCATGAGCACAGCCCCTATAAAGGCCGGGAGGTTTGGCAAATTCTCAAACTCTATGTGACACGATGAGGGGACTCCTGGTGCTGTCCACAGTGTTTGTGGCTGTCTTCGGCCTGAAGGCTTTTGAAGGGTAAGTAGTCAGACCATTTTTGGCTTTTTGAATCCTCTGTCTCACAAACTAGTGGAGATGATGTTGGACTTTTGTATACTGAGGTGACATTTCCACAGTGATAAGGTGCTGAGGATTTTAGCCAAAAATGAGGACCAGATCTCTCTGCTTCAGGACCTGACTGAGATGGACCAGCTGCAGGTGTGGATCCACTTCAGGAAAAATTATTATCATTTAAAAATGTAAATCTCAATAAATGATAGTCGCAGATTTATTTCAGATTTGCCTCATCAACAATTTAATGACTACAGAATTTTAAATGGTAAAGAACATTAAATAACGAGGATATGATTCATAACTATGTTCATGAACATGAATTACATTTACATTTATTCCTTTAGCAGATGCTTTTCTCTAAAGCAATTTATGTCTCATAGAAAATACAATTTGTGGATTACATTAGGAGAAAGAAAGATTATGAATAAGGAGAGTTTCATTTTAGCTGGACATCTGGAAGGAACCTACCCACCCCACCCTCCCTGTGGATATCCATGTTCCCTTTGAAAGCCTTCAGTCAGTCAAGGCCTTCCTGGAAGCCAACGAGATTGAGCACTACATCATGATTAATGACCTACAGGTAGGAAATGGTTGATGTGCTATTAAACCAGTAAAACCAGTTTGTAAAGACAACAGAGAACCAGACTGTAAAGACAGTGCTTGAAGACAAGAAAAATACACAGACAAATGTGTACTACTTGATAATGTATGTAAGGGTAACTGGCTAATTATTTTATTTATCCCTTCCTTGTGCTGTCAAGGCTCTTATCGATGAGGAACGGCATGAGATGCAAAGTACCCGTTTCATCGAACCCAGGAACACAGATAACTTTGACTATGCCCAGTACCATACCCTGGACGAGGTCAGTATACCCAGAATCAAAACAGAGGTGTGTAACCATGGTATAGCTCTACAGAGAAAGATAGAGATTGAGTTCAACCAAATGTTTGTGCCCCTGTTTCAGATTAATGCTTTTATGGACATGCTGGTAGCTGAAAACCCCAACCTCGTTACGAAGCTCCGGATCGGCAGCAGCTATGAGCAGCGACCTCTGTATGTACTGAAGGTATGAGACTGGCTGGGAATGCTGAAGTATATAAACACAACGGCTCCTGAACTTATAAATATAACTGGGGCCAAAAGTGTGTTTTGTAAACCCAATTTTCAATTCACAGAAAATAAAATCAGTATAACGAAATTTATCTGAAGCATACCCAACATTTTTTTTGAAAGTTGGCTAAAGTGAATGGAAGTACAATAATTTACTGTAGCTGGAATATCTGCATCCAGATCTCCCTCTGTCTCTTGGTGTATTAGGAATGTGAAGGTGTTGCTTTAAGAGAATGGGGCACTAAATGAAATTCCACAGAATTGTACGTCGGCCTTATTGGGTGTGTTAATCAATTGAACGATTTGGGAGACAGCAAAGAAATTAGCAGAGCAATTTGCAAGAAAACTTTTGCACCTTTTTTTTAGTTCTATATAGACATTTTAACAGCAGTTCCCAGTTTAACAAAGTTGTTGACAATAAACATGATGTGCTCAGTGCACCCCTTCTTAGTTTATTGCTCATGCTGCAGAGTGCTGAAGTCATGGGCTGATAGATATACAGGTGTTTTTACAGTGCTCTAGTGATATTTTGGGAAAATTGGTTTGGAGTTTTTGGATGGGCTAGAATTGCACTATTATTTTCACATTTAAAATAATGTGAAAGATGTTTTTGGTGTCCAAAACTGTAATATCCAGTGTTGTCCAACATTCATAACATAAGTCAGTGCACAGCAATGCTTGAAAACATTCCAAGCCTGAGACAAAACTGGGGAAAAAAAATCTTAATGTTATATTTGTTTTTAAAAGCTTATCAAAAAAACCATGTACTTTCCTGGAATCCCATCTGCTCAAGCAACAGCTTCAGGCCTAAGTCCCCCTCTTTCTATCCACATTGACATCAGTTTTCTCTCATCCACAGTTCAGTTCTGGTCCAAACCGCCCTGGTTTCTGGATTGACACTGGTATCCACTCCAGAGAATGGGTCACACAAGCCGCTGGCATCTGGTTTGCCAAGAAGGTGCAGTTGGCTTCTTTCAACGGTTCAGTAAAGCTCTCCCTCAAGCCCATCAGACCCAAAACTGTTTAAATTTTTTTAAAAAGTGCACAAAAATAACTTTACATTATACAACTATTAAAATTAATGGGAATGATAAATTCCTTAACCAGGAAGCAAATTCTGCAAAATACTGCTCTTAGAATACATATTGTCAGTGGAATCTGGGAAAATTCCGTTTTAGAAAGCAATACTAAGCAACAAAATATGAATTACAGACCTACCACAGCCGATAGGTTTCTTGTACTAAATTCTGCCTTTCAATGAACAGATTGTAATTGACTATGGACGTAACCAGGCTTTCACTGCAATCCTCAACAAGATGGACATTCTCCTTGAGATTGTAACCAACCCTGATGGATACCACTACACCCACACTACAGTAGGTCTTAAACAAAGGCACACCTGGCCATGTCTGCCACTGCCCTGTTTTTCAGTGATTCACAGGGCACATTTGTGTATCCCTCACAGAACCGCATGTGGCGCAAAACTAGGAAACCCAACCCTGGAAGTTCCTGTGTTGGAGTTGACCCAAACAGAAACTGGGATGCTGGCTTTGGAGGTATGGTGATATTTTGTCCATTTAAAAGAATCACATACAAAATACAAGCATCTCTCTCTCTCTTTATCCAACATTTTGTTATGATGATGCTTGGCTTTTGATACTGAATTTTAGATTTATAGAACGAAAAATTAGTGTAAAGAAATTTATCCAAAACCTGTCCAAAAATGTTTAAAAGCTATGCATTGTGCAAGTGAACTGGAAATGCACTGTTGTTGGTGCTATGTTCATTGCTGTTTACTGGATGTAAAGAAAACACAATCTGTTTCAACATCAGTATCGGGTGAGTTGAAAAAACAGATGTATAAAAAACTTGACAGATTCCCCTATTCTCCTGCAGGTCTTCTGAGGCAGGGGGAAGAGCTGATATTGTCCTAGGGGGGGTTGATTTTCACCTGCATTTAAGTTACTTTTGTGTTGCAGGTTATATACAGTCCTCCATGAATTTGAGACTAATTTATGAATGGGATGGGGTTTGAGTAAAACCACTCATTTTGAAGAAGCCAAACTCTCTGGAGGCTATCTATGGAGATGTTCCTCATGTTTCAACCTGCAGGTCCTGGAGCTAGCTCCAACCCTTGCATGGAGACATACCGTGGGCCGAGCGCTCACTCAGAATCTGAGGTGAAGTCCATCGTAGATTACGTGAAGTCCCATGGAAACATAAAGGGCTTCATATCCATCCACAGTTACTCGCAAATGCTGATGTATCCCTACGGATATACTAAGACTCCGGTTCCCAATCAGCCAGAGCTGGTCAGTAAACTATGTCCTATAATGGGTTCCAGCAAAGAAATTGACTGTTTTTAATGGTTAATGCAAAATGCAGAATGAAGAATATTAGGTGTGTACTGAGTATAGCTGTTGTTACTTTTTTTATTTTACAATAATTAATTTGTAGTAATCAATGAATTTTTTACTTTTTTATTTTGCAATAATTAATTTGTAGTAATCAATGAATTTACACAAAAAATTGTCATTTTCCCTCAGCATGATCTTGCTAGGAGGGCCATTGCCAACCTAGCTTCTCTATATGGAACCAAATACACATATGGCAGCATTATCACCACCATCTGTAAGTAACTCATCCATTCTTAGCTAAGTGTTCAGGCTATACTGGTGGGGGCCACTTCTTTAATGCATCTTTCCACAATGTTTCCCCAGACCAAGCTAGTGGTGGCACTATAGACTGGACCTACGATCAGGGCATCAAATACTCCTACACCTTCGAGTTAAGAGACACCGGACGCTATGGCTTCTTGCTACCAGCCAATCAGATCATCCCCACAGCTCAAGAGACCTGGCTGGGCCTCATGACTATCATGCAGCACACTAAGGACAACCTCTACTAAAATGCACTATAGTGGTTTCAGCAGTTGTAAATACGCTACAGTGTGCATCAGTACCTCAAACATTTTCCAGTTAAGAAATCCACCTATTAATAACCACTAATAAAAACTTTAATCTCACAGATTCCAATTGTTTATCAGACTGAATTTATCAGCTTTGATATCAAGGTATCACAGCTTAAAGGTACCTACATACAATCTGGTTGTATTCCACATGTCAGAAAATTCAAAATCTTTTAAAGATACAAACATTTTCAAAAGACCAATTTCTAGCAAATTTAAAATCCTTGCTTTATTAAGTGTGAAATATACAAAAATATGCAGCAATGAAAGGCAAATTATGAAACATGAAAACTAAAGTTAGCCTGTACAATTGTGCTCAGCGATGAGACATGAAACAGAAGTGAACCACTTAAGACCAATAATATCTGAGCAATACACAGTGTCAGCAATAAATGGACTTCATCACCTTTACCCAAGCCTTGACCAAAGGACCTGTGAAAAGCAACCAATAGCTTTAACAACTGGGAAGAGATCTTCTCATGTACCACAGATATCTGTCAATAGTTACAGCATTTCACTTAGTTGCAAGTGATTTATTACTCATATTCAGGCAAATAAATACTTCACAAAATTATCACTTTGTTCATGTAAGGATAGTTCATGTAAAAAGGTTTTTTGTGTGGGGTGCTGTATATAAACCAAATGTTTCCTAGGGTTTAAGGCAGAGAGAAATTTCCTAAAACGCAATGTTAAAACTTTTAAACTGTAACATATTATAAATCTAAATGCAAAGATCCACTGATATTTTTAAACATTACAAGAGAACCAAGCTTTTCAATAAAAAAAGTGCTATTCAAGGCTTACAAATCGGCACATGGTATTAGAATTTTCACATAAATATTTCAGGTACATCTTTTGAAAAGCTGTTTTTATGTCTTTGGCTAGAGGCTATAATGAAAAGAATAAACCAAAGGTTTGTCCACACAGCAATGTGTTTATGGTCTACTTTGAAAATTATTCCACCTGCAAATAGTGGGATTGCATCATTACTAGTTTTTTAAAATCTTGAATAAATGCTAGTAAAATGCAGGAAATGCTTTAACATCTGTAACCGTCAACTGGTGCTGACTGTCTTTGGATGCAGATTATTCTGTAATGAATCACCATTACAAACTATCAACACCCATTTAACACATAACTCCTGTTTTAATAAGCTTCACAACCTCTAATAATGGGATATCCAAAGTAATTATTAAAATCAAGGACTTACGCAGTTCCTCAGACAATTTCTTCTCTATGAGATGTACGTTGCTTTGGAGAAAAGCGTTTGCTAAATGAATAAACGTAAATGTAAATTTGAAGAGATAAAGCTGTCAGCTTAACTATCCACACTTTCAACTTCATTTGCTGACAGTCTCAGACACTTTGTGCAAACGAAAATTAGGTTCATAAAACTGAAACACTTCATTCATACAATACAGGTGCAACTACGGGTGTACATTTCCAAACCACTGATAGTTTATTTAAAAAAAAAAAAGAAAAAAAAAAAAGTTAAATCACTACAAAGCACAAATCAGAACTGCTACTGTAAAACATGATGGTGAGAATGTATCCCATCAGCTA
This sequence comes from Scleropages formosus, assembly GCF_900964775.1. Classification (NCBI taxonomy): domain Eukaryota; kingdom Metazoa; phylum Chordata; class Actinopteri; order Osteoglossiformes; family Osteoglossidae; genus Scleropages; species Scleropages formosus. Next base: position 13,472,294 of record NC_041826.1, read on the forward strand.
AACCTGCACAGAACAACTGAGACGCTAGGATAGGAGGGCCTTGTGGAATAGCTATTTCCATGGTCTGCTGCTCTGTGACATGGTACTGTCTGACCCTGCCACTGACGGGGTCTGCCAGCTCCTTGCACTTGATGCAATGGACTGAGTTCTGCTTCCCTGGCCTAGAACACACAACCACAGACATCATCAGGTAAATGTCCATTTCTTTTTCACATTTACAAAGAGCATAGTATTTTGATACAACATCAGAGTGAATGAATTTCAAAATACTGAAAGATTGTGATATTATGCATCCGTTCATAACAAGAGTGAATCATTAATTGCAATTCTTGTAGCTGAGTGATCTCCAAATTGTACCAGGGCTTTAAGCATTTTTATTAGTTTGGCAAATATTACAGTTATAGAAGCAAAACTGCACTGCTGTTGCTTTTATGTGGAACTGGGATTTTTTTCCCCCCAATTTAGAGAAAAACAATTATTTGCTTAATCATACATCTAATTCTTTTATGAAAGCTCAGTCCCAACTGCTGAGTGATGCATGCATGCATGCATGTCCAGTGTGTCAGCTTCTGACTACTTTCAACTTTGTCTACACAATCAATAAAAATTTAATACAGATGTGCCTTGATTGATTTAAGAAAATTTTTATGTAAACATCTGGGACACAGCAATATTTAATAATTTGTAATGCTGATTTAATCATTTCATTAGTTTCATTAAAACTAGTTTAAAATCCCTTCTCAAGAAAAGCTATTTAATGCCAACTGCTGACCAATTCATCCGATGAACACGTGCAGCATTTGTAAACTTGTTACTGCTCGCCAGCCCGTATGAACACCAGATAGAAGCTGTAAACATTGTGGGAGAGACGTGACTTTGACTGTCTTGCACTCTGATTACATCTGATTGATTTACTGGTAACTATTGGCTGGCCATGGAAATACAGGTCAGTTGTCACTCTGCACCAGACAGAATTTTTAGAAAATACAACTAAAAATAAACGAATAAACCGGAAAATGTTTGTATATTTGCAACTCAAACTTTCGCCCCATATGTACTTTTGCACCTTAACTGAGGATTAAACTCAGGACACTCGTAGACTGTGCCATGAACTCATAGGACGACAGGTAGTAAATTTGGCTAATAAACGGGTGATGGGGCCTGTGATTCTTTTTTTGTTGCGAGTAGCTGATAGCGCTCAACACGTGTATCATGGGAACATGATAGCATCAAGAACACCTTCTTTTTTTGTTAATTTTCTGGGTGGTATTTCACAAGTGATATCACTCAAATCTGATAAATTTAGTTCCGTTAGAGACAGGACTGACAAGGAGTAACAATAATAATAATACTTTTCTTACTTGAGAATCCTGAATTGTTTGCAAAAGTTATCCAGAAACTTAAATAATGTTGGTTTGCACAGTATGGCTTTGCACATTTGAAGAACCCAAAAATAAAGCATGCTCACTACTGGAAGTTGTGGACATGACCATCTCCTCTAGGTGGAACTGGATCTTGCCCAAGTCCTCAGAAGTGAAGCGCCACTTTTTTTCTGCAGGGTGGGACACCCGAGGAACAGTGGGGCGCTTGCGCCCCCCACTGCCTGGTGGTGAAGGAAGGCATTGTGCTGGGATGGAGCCTGTTGTCATGCCTTCCGGAAACTTTTGAGCAACAACCTTCAATCCTGCGAGTTAGATAAACACTGGCATACTTTACATCCACACATTCAATAATAAATAAAAATGGAATTAACGTTCACAACTGTTCATCAGTAATCTGCTAACTGTTGCAAACACATGCACGTTTCATGCTAGGGTGATGTCATTCTTCCTTCAAATAGAGCCCACCTCCTGATAGCATGAACAGGTTCTCAAATCCTCTTTCACACATAGTTGTCGCTGCCTGGCTGGCGATTCTCTCATCTTCATCATACACAATAATAATCTTGCCTGGAGCATTTTTCTGTATTGTTAAGTCAAGGATGACATTTTTAACTATAACGTAATTCTACAGAAGTGAATAGGTAAATGTCTATAAAATAACGTAACAGCGTGAAAGTACAGTATATTTGTATACAGATGCCCCTCGACTTACGCAAATATACCGTTATTCAACACCTGACGTAAGCCAAAAGTTACACGTGTCAAATTCCCCCTCCTCCCCCACCATTCAACATAATAACATTAATAATTTTCCATCTCAGTTATTGCACCTTGACGTTTGTTATATTGCTATTTTCATGCTAGCTGTTCCTTTCATGTGCTCCTTTATATGTGCAGCATCCTTCACTATCGTAATCACAGTCGATACAGCTAAACGTAGTTCCTGTGCTATAGGCGAAAATCTTTGTCCACCTTCCTTATTTTCAATTTTAAAATCGGTTGCTGTATACTTGCGAAACGGTTCTTGTTTTCCTTCAAGTGCACGTTTAAAACCAGGCATTGTGAATAATGAAATGGGTAAAAAATATGCAAAAAAAAAGCACTACACTAACAACAGGAGATGCGTTACGGCTCAAAACACACCGGAACTGGGAAGATGCAGCCTCCTGCCTTGTCTGCCTTCTCCGATTTGCGCTTAACGTATTTCAGATGTTTTGCGTAAGCGCTATTCGTAAATAATGTGTATGTTGGGAAATTTTTACGTAAATCTGAATTTAAGTAAGTCAAATTTACGTAAGCAGAGGGGTGTCTGTATATGTAACAAACTATAACAAGTGTGCAAAAAAAAAAAAAAAAAAAAATTTACACACCAATTAATACAAAAAAACTAAACAATAATATTCAGATTTGAGGGGGATTTCATTTACACTACCCATCTTTATCAAAGCAAAACTACAAAAAGATGTGCGTGTAACATGTAATAAAACCTACACTTTCTTAGAGTTAACCTGCCAAGAAAAAAGATGTCCAAGGATACATAGTCCAACACTTCCTTGGTGTATGGGTTCATTGTTCGAGAAAGAGTTGCAATCGGGTAACTGTATGCTGTAAAAACAAAGTGTTAAGTATAACTTCCCACCACAGGCTGTGTTAAACAGTCAGAAATTTGGCCATGGCTGCCCCTCACCACTGATAATATGGCACTGGTCATATTTGTCCCTGTCTCGCACATCCAGTAGCAGATAGGGACAGTCCGAGTATGGTTGGTCACCGCTCCTGGGACTGGGCAATGGCGTCACACTTGTGCTGTTCTCTTCGTTCTTATCCAGGTCCAGCTCCCCAACACCGCTAATAACACTGTTTAACCAAAAACAACATCTCTTTCACCAGGGTTTATAAGCCGCCATCCTCATTTTCTCCCTGTCATAGGTGATTACCAGAATAATGCTGCATAATCATTCTGACCTGCTGAGAGGTGTAGAATTTCTGCCTTTGTTGAAAAAAGGCAACAAGAGCTCAATGCCATGAGATACATTTTATCAAATGCAAAGTCATTGTGCTACCACAAAAGATGGAGTCCTGAGAAAAACCTTGGCCAGACATGCAGATGGTAGAGTGGCGACAATGACACAGAAAGATCACATCTCATTTCATGGAAGGAGCGGTCAGGGTCTGTCTGTGAATGGTACCTTTGAAGGGTGGACCTTGGAGTAGAGTTGATGGCCCCAGAATTGTTGTTACTGACGAGCTGCACTGGCATTTGGGAGGAGCCATCACTTCCCTCTTTCACAGTGTCACTGGCCAGCTCAGGTGACAATGCAGCATCGTCTACAGGAAAATATTATTCAATTGAACATTCTATCACATGATATTCTTTAACACCAATCTACTTACAAAATATGTGCTGTTCAGTGTGAAGGTAGACAATATTTATCTGTATAATATATAAAAACTTTGTGCATTCCATATAGTTACAGTACCAGTCAAAAGTGTGAGTACACTTGGTACCCTGGGCCATAGCTGTATTGGACAAACTCAACACAGGAGTGAAAGTACAGCCACACACAGGTGTCCTACATCCCTAGGAGATACTGGAGAAGAACTGGAAAGATGCATCAAACTGAAAATCTTGTGAAAACACCTAGTTTTCAGAAAGTGCCCTCACACCTCTGACCAGTACTGTATGATGAACTAAAACAAGGCTCAGAAAACAGATCTAAAATCTAAAAAGATCTGAATTGCCTTCATGAATTATTACCATTTATAGTCTGTGTTTCTCCATTACTCAAGCTACCGTTAAGATCTGAAACTGAAGCAACCTGGATTACCTGAAGAAGAAAAAAAAAAAAAAAAAAAAAAAAAACAACATGTCCAAACTTGGTACAGCATCTTAAAAACTGATCAAGCAGATCAAAGGCTCCCTGATATGTTTTGAGAAATTTTATTTATATGTTGTCCATACTTACCAACTGGGCAAATGTTGATACTTTAAGCCTTCGGAAGAGTTCACCTTTCTTATATCTATAATCTGAAAAGCAAAACACTGTGTCTTACTTTAATTTGAATTATATTCTGCTCCAACTGACAAGATAACAAGAACAACCCCTTAGGCTCACCTGGGCTGTGGGATACAATGTTCTCAGCATCTTCCATCTCATCGCACATATTTCTAAGGCTCATTTCAGTGTCACTGTCCATATTGCACGTGGTGGAGTATGTACCAGTGCGAGACTGCTCTCTGAAGCAACTGCTTGCACTCTTGTAACATCCACACTAAAGTACTGTCAGGTCCCCCCTTCCTGCTATATTGCCAAGTCTCAATAACTCCCACTGGCACTAGTTTAATACCTCCTGTTTCAACGCTGACAGAAAAATTAATGTGAGCAACAAAGCGATCCCTCTTCTCTGCGCCTCTTATCCCTGAGAGATCGGCGCGACTTGTAACATAAGTTCTCGCACAGACAAAGTCTGCACTTTCTTCTCCGACAGCCAGCTACCTGGGCTAAAATATCAGTAGCTGCGAGCGTCTCCGATTTGCTCCAGAAGTGCATTTAGAGAAACAAAGACCCTCACAGCGCTTCCAACCTGAAACTTGCATGCAATTCATCAGCCCTGGAACACTAAAATAAAAAGGTGACGACTTGCAGCGTATCATGAACGGTTGCATTCAAAGCAGCGGTGTGATCACATTAAGGCTTCCCACATCACCCCCCCAAGGAAAATAAGACTTACTCCTCTTTATTTCCTCCAGTCGTTCCAAGTACTTTGTCCTGCTGCAACCTATTTAAAACAAGTCATTTAAAAGCAAATGTGTTAAATTGTTTCCTTCCTTGTAACAGAGTATCATCAAAGAGACCTGAACACTCAAGTGTCACTCTGTGAGAATATACAACAAGTGAGTACTTGTTGAAAGCCTTTAAACAAGCTCCTTATCTCCGGACACAAAGGCAGTTATTGTGTGGCCTTATAACACTGTAAAAGCCACAAGGGTAGTGTAGTAGGGTAAAGGTTCCTTAACCATGTAAAGAACTAGTGATTGGCTTGTGTGGGTATTACCTGTGTCCAGCCTTGACTTTACATGCTGATACTTGGGATTCTGGGGAATTCTCTTTTTCAAATACTGTAATGGAATTCAAAGGCACAATTTTAATTTATTTCCCTCCGAGTTTATGCTCTGTTAAATTAGCACAGCCCTTGGCCTTGGTGAACACATACTGTATTTCTGACACACCCAAATTCAAATTATTTCAATTGAATTATGAATTGGCAATTATGCACAACTCTAGTAGTCAGCCGTTTTCTCCACGTTTTATCATGGAAATGTATGCTTATCTGCATGTTCTTCCGTTATTTACTGAGTTTATGTCACTCACAGCTAATATCCCTCGTCATTTCGAAAAAAGCGTTATATTTCCATGTTTCTTAAGACAGGTAGCGGCTAAATCGTATTAAAATTAGTTCCACCACCAGCAGCTGGTCTAGTAACAGAACAGTTTACTTCAGATATATCCAGCGGAAGCAAGGCACTTCCGTCAAACAAATCAACAAATAACTCGAAATATTCCAAGAACTTGCGTATACACAGCTAGGCATATGTAACTTGCACAGAAACAGTGAGCTAAAACGATTTACCTCTGCACTGCCCAGTCCCCTGTTAGTCGACATCTTTTCAAATGATACAAAAAAAAAAAAAACACAAGTTTCCGGTTTCAATACCCTTTTCAGCGATTGGGTTTCGCAACGACGCCGCCCAATCAGCGGCCTCTTTCTATCAAAGTCGCTTTCGACGGCTTCACGGTTCGGATTCGTTGCTTAGCAGCAGAAGACGCAAAGGGAGTAGCGCTGCTCCACACTCGGCGCTCGTTGCCGCAGTTCGTTTGCTTTGTGTACGGAACTGGCATGTCGACATGTTAAATGGTAACATCAACACAGGCTCATATAATGCTCAAACATAGATGCAGCGTAACAATGCGTAGTAGTAAGAGAGCGCTATAGCGTTTCGTACAAATAAATATAATACATTCAGTTTTTATTTTATAATATTCAGTACAATCCACACTGGGTGGTGCGAGAGGACATGGGTTCGATCCCCACTCGGTCTGTGTGGAAATCGAATGTTCTCCCCGTATCTACGTGGGTTTTCTCCCACAGTCCAAAGACATGCTGCTCAGGTTCCCCCATAGTGTGTGAGTGTCACAGAGAGAGTGTGTGTGTTCCACTGATGTATGGATGAGTGACCCAGTGTAAATTGTGTATTTAGCAGTGTAAGTCACCACGGTGAATAAGGTGTGTGGGCTGATGACACTACATAGAGTTCACTGGAAGTCACTTTGGAGAAGTGTCTGCTAAAGGAATAAATGTAAAAACATATACACAGTGTTCGAAAAGCATGAAAATAACCAACTGCAATAACTAAATAACCAACATTAAATTTATACAAAGATTTCATCAGGCTGAGTGACATGAAAGCAACAGTGCATGTTCATGTGCGTAATGGTTCCTTCTGAAGCTCTATTCCATTATGTTTCTTGTGTCATCAGGCAGGGTACCTCTGGTGCATGGCAGACAGAAGCAACAATTCTCTCTCTTTTAAAATTATAATAATAGTGCTCTCTGTCATGCACACCTGCTGAATATGTTGTAAGTATGGTGTATGTTCTCATGATTTATTATTATTATTATTATTATTATTATTATTATTATTATTAGGGCAAAAAGTGTGTTTTTTATTCGTTTAACAGCACAGGGTCATAACAATGTACAGAAAGACAGTGCACCAAGAAAATTCAAATATGTCCACGAACATAAAGCGAGGGCTCAGGATCAAAAGCTAACAATATATCACAATTATGATCATGTAGCACTTTATGACGGGAAGGTTATTGCATGAATATTGCATATTGCAGAATTCAATAAAATTGCCATGCAAATCAAATGCCAATTTGTCATCGGGGAGAAATTCTCTTCTCTCATTCTGTTGTGATTTTAGCTGATAGGCCAAAAAGATGATTATGTTTATTCCTAAGTTCATAGTAACACTGTTTCATAAAGAGCACAAGTTTTTAAATATGATTTGTGTAAACCAGGTGGTATTTAGCCTTTGCCTTAGTTATTCAATTCCAGTTCTCCTGGACTGGTGATTTTTTTTGTGTTCTTGCTTTGGGTGCTTCACTTCTAATTCTATTTGTTAATGTTACGTCTCTTGCAGTTTTTTTTTTTCTGACAGGAAATGATTAGACCCCGCAGTGTGGCCTTGGCTGCATCCCATACAGTAGCGGCTGAGATTGTAGGCGACTGTCTATCCTGACGATACAGGTCTGTGCCTCCGCAGATCTCCCTAGAGAAAGGTTTGCAAAAAAAAGAGTGTCCTACAGTGAAACGGCATCTAGTGGTGCGTTGTTAAGTGGGGGCAATCTCAACTGTACTGGCTGTCCTGTGTGAAAATAGAGTAATGTGTTTATCCTGAATTGCTCTAGTAAAAATTACCCAGCTGTATAAATGGGTAAATAAATGTCAGTTGCTTTGCAGAGAAGCATCAGCTAAATGAATGACTGTGATGAAGTTAGACTACACAAGTGCGCTATTTCGTAAATCGCCACAAGGGGTCGCTGTAGACCAGAGTCGCTGCCCAATGCGTGTGGCTCTCATTCAAAAAATGTATTACAATGAATGTATAAAATAAACGGGTAAAAACGCGAGTAAATGATTATTCTGACAGTATAGTTAAATAGTCCAGGGCCAGATGCTACATTCGGTCTAAGATAACTTTCTTCAGAAACATGAGCCCTTCGAAACAACAAAGGCAAGATTGTACATCTGAGTAGAATTGACTCATTTTGTCATCCCTTTAATCACAAAAAAAGTACAGCTTATACATTTTGGTAATCCACTTACATGTGTACAAAGATTTTCAATAAAATCTAATAAATAAATGCAGCATCGAGCTATGAGGTACATTGTGATATGCAAATCCATGCTTGTATGTCCGCCGTCTGGTGTATTTAGGCCATTCTTTGCCAAGCGCTTGACCAAGCGTGCCAGCGCTGAGCGTTGCCCTGCAGACGAGCAGGAGGGCACGTGTCCACATGGGCTTTAGTGACCTCACATCCCAACCGCACTGTTGCCTATTTATAGGCCCCTCGTCAAACTCACTTCCCCTGTGGCACAGACACTCCCAGCATGCAGTGCTCCCATAAGAAGGTGACAGTGGCGGGGTGATCGCCTAGTTGTTCCTCTTGCTGGGTCAGCGGTGGTGCTGAACACATCGATCACTATCCCTTGTAACTGCTGTCCTGCACGTCAGTTCCGAAGCCCCTTGCTGCTAAGAGTGTGTGAGGACATGTATGTGTGTGTCTGCAGTCGTACGTACGATCAAGGTGCACACATCACATGTCCATTCACACAGAGCCCCAGGATCGTCCCCTTCGCTCAGCCTCATGGTGGACATCTCAACGTTTATCGCTGGGGCTTGAAGCGCTGTGAGAGTATTGTCATGCACCACTCTCCCAAACACACAATAAACACTCAATGCAACGGAAACACACAGTCTTGGATTGGATTATATTTGCTTTTAATTACACCGAGACAAAAAAGTCAATCGCATTCATTTTGTTTCAGTTTGAACCTGTAAAAGCTTGCTTTCCAGTTATACGAGTGTTACATGGGACAAGTGTGCAACTGAGATTTTGGCTTTTAACCGCTTTTGCTCCTTTAATTCCACATAATCTCATAAGGCCAGTAAAAAACAATGATGTCTTCCGCCCCAAATCCTTTATGATATCGCACAAAACTGCGCTCTGAATCTAACACACTTAAAGCAATGAAATAAGAAATAAATCTCTTTTCATTTTTCAGTGCCACGACTTCTGTCTGCCGTTGACTTTAGGAGAGCAGGTCAGAAATGGTGTCTTCTTCGCCGCCTCCTCCCAGCGCGGGCACTGATGCTCGCACCTTGTCTGCCGACTTGCAGGCTGCTGCATGTGTGATCGATGTCACATGCTCCCGCTTGCACCGCCTGGCCTAGAAAGGTGCCAGCAGTTGTGTCACTGGAGGAAATGACTGGGATCCCTTCCTGTGGTGCGGACGGCAGGATATCGGATAGCCCGGAGGTGTGGATGGCGGGTTTAAAGAGCTGCGGTGGGCCGTGGTGACGCATGTCTCTAAAGATAGAAACCCTGGGGAGGCCTGCGCCCGCTTTTATACGAAGGCCCATTGCCAAGGGTTTCCTTACTGAAGCAGCAGCACCGCTGGGGCAGGCTGATGGATGCGCAGGTGCCGGTGGACGTGCCCTCCGCCACCCTCCTGGGGGGTACGGTTCAATACATACGGATTGCGCAGCGGCCAGGACAGATGCTGTGCTCCTGGGCGCTCGTCACTGACAGAGGAGCTGGCGCCGAAACGGAAGCACACCCTCCCTTCGCACCGCACTAATCCCCTCATTGTCATTCAGTCGGGCACCCTGCCATTTGCATGCGAGCTCTGACACAGGAGCACTCGGAGTTTATCACTTATTCAGTGCCTTTAACGGGATGCACCCAGACTCTTTTTCCGGTGTCGCTTTCCTTTGTGCAGAACGCCAAGCAACGCGAACAAACAATTTGAGGCTCACTTTCGTTGTCTCGCGTATTTCGATGGCGACTGTTTTTTCATTTAGGTATTTAGATGCAGCTGCCAGCCAGACCGTGACACAGATTTATCTGAGAGGCAGCTGTCGAGAGGACACTTCGGTATCACCGCTTCCTGCCTCTCGGACACACGCTGCATTTCTGAGGTCCGAAGCAGAGAATCACAGCGCTGCTGACAACTGTGAAAAGTGTGTATGAGCGGTGCACAGATGCCCCCCTCCCCGATGTGTTTAAAGGGTGCCCTATTCTTTAAGCACGGTTAAAAATAACCTGACAGTAAGTTGACATGGTGGCTATAAATAGTCCCTATTACAGGTATCGAGGACACAGCAAAGGCAAGCTGAGCGCGATGCTTTCTCCCTGGTCTTTCCTCCTCCGCTCCGCTCAGCCTGACAACTCTAAGAAATGGCTTTTCAAACCCCTTAATACATCTGTACGACACAAAAGCACGGCTAATTCCGTTCGATTTCAGCGAAGGTGGACGCTCGCGAGGACCCACTGTGGACCTTGCTATTGGGCTTCCTTGGCTCGAGGGCCAAATGTGGAGAGAAACCGGCAGCAAGGGGAATCCAAAGATCCATCTGCAAAGGCCTCAATTAGATGGAAATGTGTGGAAGCGTTGTAAAATAAACCCACGGGCATCAGAGTTCAGCGTTTTGCTCTTGCTAAGCTGACAACCTGCGAGGGGGTGCATTGTGTCCTGACGGATGTGTGTCGGATTGTATTTAGCCATGGAGGGAGCGTGGGGGGGGGGGGGGGGGATTCGGGATTGTGCTGTCTGAGCACCACATTTTTTCTGAAGGACTGCTAAAGGCGTTGTTCTCATGGCATAACTGTCATTCGGAGAAATAACTGTCAGCTGTAGATAACTGCAGCCATGAGTGATGCTGATGTGGTGATACGTGCGAGTAAGTGCCTCGACTGACATCTATCCTATTTCATGCACCTCGTGACCTCGTGCTAAATATTTACGTATCCTAAGTTATCTACCTGCTAGATAAACCGCCAAGCATCAGCTGACTGGAATTTACCAAGATTAAACCCCTGTTGAAAGGAGCAGTGAAAGAAAATAAACCACAGGTTTTCCCATCTTACATGGGCTGTAAAAAACTAAATCAAGATTTTTTTCTCTCTTGATGTCTTTTCTGTTTCATAATAAAGGTGTGTCAGCTAAACAATCATAAAAAAATTGAGGCTGGTGAAGCTACAGTTTACCTTCAGTGTCACAGCGAAATTTCTTTCGGTACACTATGTACGCTCTCGTTCAGACAGCTTCCCAGCATATTCTCAGAATCTGTCAAGGTACTCAGTGTTGCGCAATTAATTATTCTCCTGCATAGGGATGTGGTATTTTTACATTTGCTAGGAGCTGTACTGCACCTCTGCTTCCAAGTCTGGACATATGATCATTAGAATTAGTCAGTCAGAATTCCTGCGCTGAACGTGCGCTATACTGGGAACTGTACGAAAAAATATTTTTTCCCCGCACGCATTATGCCCTGATTGCATTTTTTCATAACACTCTTAACCATGTCATGGTGGTGTTTTAGGACCTTACTTAGCACAAGTGTTGTTTAGTATATTTGCTGCACACATATCCTGTAACATGATACTGGTTTTCAGAGCAGTTAAACCTTGTACAGGAACCGAAATGTTAAAATCTTTAAGTCAGCTGAGGTGCCATTGGACCGGGGTTATATGGTGGATTAACGAGTAGGGAAAATGCAGAGAAATGAAACCAGTTCCTGTTAAATGCGAAGGGAAGCTTAGGAGCCACCGGTGATGCCCACAGAAACCAAATGCCTAAAGGTCAAACGGCAGCCTCTATCAGGGGGCCCACCTGTTAGAAAGTAATATAATTCTATTCTTGGCAGGGGATATACACATTCCTGTTGCCTATGGATCATGAGAGTAGTCTCCTGGTCCCTCTCTGGCCCTCGTTGGCTGCTAGGGAGTCTGTGGATGCCCATATGCCCCATGTTCCCAGAGGCTCTTGTTTGCTTCTCTGGGAGAGCAATGTGGCCGATGGTGAGTCATGTGGGGTGGCATGTAGAGAATGCCCCATGTCTCCCCCTCTTCCATCATCTGACATACCCTTCCTTCCTGTGCCTAAGATCAGACATGACCAAAGCCAAAAAGGACATCCAGAAAGAATGAGGCGGGTGTAAATGTGACAACAGTTGCTCCACTTTACGTTGCCAAAAAGACATCTCTTCCAAAACTACTCTTGCTTGGCAAACCAACAAATTAACTTCCTTCCCTTCAGCAGCCCGTGTGACTTCAGCCTGTCTTCATGAATCATGCTGGTCCGAGACAGCAACAGTAACTAGTGTGATGCCAGTGCTCCTTCCTAATGCTAGTAATTCAGGCAGAGCTGTATCCACCCAGCTGTTATTTTGACCTATACTTTTCCAGCATCAAATGTTGTGGAAGCACCTTGGTGAACAAGCCCTTCTCTCGCCGCTACGTTGACATGTCCCTAAGAGCGTGCGATGATGCTTCTGGCCATGTTTCATAACGGAAAGACTCTAAAATAAGATTTTTTGCTAGCTATCTCCAAATTAAGTCAGCCTTTATATTGAAGTGGCGAGAACGGGGTAAAAAATGGTTTTGCTTCAGAGCAACATCATAACTTAGCAGGCAGCACTGGTGGCTCAAAGCTCATGGCCTGTGGGTTTGGATGTGGGTCCAGATCTGATTCACTCTTTGCGGAGTTTTCATGCAGTCCCTGTGTTTGTGAGGGTTTCCTCCAGGTGCTCTCTTTTTCTCCCACAGACCGAAGACACAGATTTCAAGTGAACTGGTAACTCTGAATTGTATTACTGTCATGGTTCGGTCCCGGAAGGAAGTGGCGGACCCAGGTGCAGAGTGGAACGAGGCCTTTATTATGGGAGATCCAAGAGAAGTCGTCGCAGGACAGGCGGAAAGGTCTTCGAGGCGCAGACGTCTTTAAAGGGGCAATCCAAAAGCAAGGTCGGTATTCAGGCGAGAGCTCGATGATCATAAGGAGACAGAGGTTCAAGGAGGAGGGTAACGGGACAGGGAGAGGTCTAAGGGAACAGGAAAGGGATGAATGGTCGCAAGGAGATGGCAGTCACAAGGCTGAACAAGGTTCTGGGTCATCTCCTTGTCCGACGCTGCCTTTTACGCAGCCGTCTGTGCCGTGCCCCAGGTGTTCCGCGTTGACTCGGCGGTGTGGGCGTGACAATTACCTGTCGTGTGTATAGGTGTAGGTGAATGAATGTGTGTGATTGTCCTGCAATGTACTGGTTTCCTGTCCAGGATGTGCTCCGCCTCATTCCCTGTACTTCTGGAATAGGATCCAGACTACTGGGACCCTGTACTGGATAAGCGGTTGCTGATAATAAATGGATTTACTTGGGTAATGAATGGCTTCCTGCCCATTCATAATTATCCTGAAAAAATCAGAGGGGTGAGAAAGCTGTGAATCACCTGACTGCTTGCCTATGACTGGTGTGTCTGGGACTTTTGCTGATCCAGTTGGCATCCATGAGCACAGAGACACGTAAGCTGTTTTGCTGCATTGTCTTTTAAAACATCCTGATGTTCTGAATTAGAACCGCACAATTTTTGGTAATTGTTGGTAATTACATTCTCTGGTGTGAAAGGCTCACAAATCTTCTGATTGCTTCATTGTCACATGAAGGTGGTGATTGAAAATCCTGCCCTAAAATGCACTCTAATGCAGGAGACAGGACTCACTGGAGGCTTGCCTAGTGGTACGATTACCGCTTGCGACAAGTTCCCACAGATTTTGAACGGATTGCTTGGTCTTCAGAACTAATTTCTAGGGATTTATAGCGCACTGGAAGTACTGGAAGTATCATGCATCTCAGGCTATTTATGAGAATTAATATGGCTCAGTAAAATTCCTTTAAGGGTCAGATACTAAGGCTATTTAGACTAGTTTTTTTTTGCAATTGAAAGACTGATTTAATGTTATAAATAATTTCTTTAGTTAAATATAATTAAATTTTAAGAAAATTTTTAAAGCAATGGGTTCAATTTCAAATTTAATGTATAACTTTATATTTATATTACTTTATATAATGTGTAACTTTTATATTGCACCTTTCACAGCTCAAAGTGCTTTATAATATGGGTCAAAATATAATCAAAATGATTAAATGTAAAAAAATAGCAGTTTGTTTTCCAGTCACTCATGGAAAAAGATAATATATAGTTCTCAAATAAAAAACAAAACCTAAACTTTTAACATGTATACAACAGAATATATACTGACATGTTCAGTCATTAAACTACTGACTGAATCTCTTGTATTTAAGTGATAGATGGAAGAGGGGAAATTTCATAATATTTTTATATGCTTTGTATTTTTAGGAATTCAAAGAACATTTAAGTATAACAAAGTGTTCTTTGACCAACAGCAAACTTTAAATATTATCATTTTTTTACTTGCCAAAATAGTACAGACTCAACGTTGCCAAACTGTATGGCACAGCAAGGGCCACAATCCCACATTCACCAGTTACTCAACTGAAATTCCTATAGCAGAGTTCCAGTTAATTTAAGGCTGCCTTTTAGCAAGGTACAGCCATTAAATTCATTCATATATTTAATATAATTTCCCAAAAATGGACATCCTGCAGTATGTTATTTTGATATTTTAACACTTTATTTTGCTCCATGTTTGTCCTGCAAAGTACTGTGGAGAGTTGGAATCTCATTTGCTACTTTGTATATAAGTGTAATGTTTTCTCCAAAAAACATTTCTAATAATGAGGCAATATTTTTAAAATAAGAAATATGAAAACATTTTTTTTTTGTTTAACTTTCGATTATCAGTTAAAATGCATCCTTCACCAAACTCTTGGAATTTGAAGAGACCATACAAGAAGCACTCTTATCTTCCGACCTTCTGCTGTAAGTCATGGTCCCATGAATATATTCAGCGTAAGATTACGTGAAACACTGAATATTTAGAGGATCCCTGAAACTCTAAGAAAAAGACACACAACTGTTTGGGTGGGGTGAACTGACATGAGGGAACTGTGAACATTTGAAGAAGACTTGTTTATTAATTTACCCTTTTCGTTTAGTCACACAGTGTAGAAATCAAAATCTCACAACACCAAATACGATGAATGCCCTAAAGTGCACAATATTTCCAGTCTAACAAGCAGTAGTTTGCTATTGCACAGCTAGTGATCCATATTAACTTATGAATAACTCGGAGCAAAGCCAGCATGTTCGATGAAGCCACTGATGGATTATGCGCGGTTTCAATTAGTTTACATCCGGCTTCTTCAAGAATACCACAAAACGAAATAACTCAAACGAAAAAAAAAAAAAAGACAGCAAGAAACTTTAAATGAAGCATATTTGAAATATTTTACATTTTGAGCAAAAAATGGTTTTTAAATATAGTTAATTCATAATTTGTTTTTCATTTTCAAAACAAAAAACGAATGAAGGCATCGTAATTCGCTTTTTGTTTTTCAATTTCAAATAAAAAAATGAATGAACGCAACGTACACGGACCCTTCTCACAGTGGAGTAAATTAGGCAGAATGCCACATTTATTTTTCCTCTATAATTCCTAGTAGTCCAGTGGTACACTGGCTGTTCAGTGTTGCAGGATATGAGCATATTATAAGAGTCACAGGTTTAAATCCCAAAACAAGCTCCTCAGTGATGCCTTCATGTAGACGAAACATATAACTATAATGATGAGTAATGAGCAAAACTCAGAGTCACTTAGGATAAGAGCATATACAAAATAACAAACTACCTTTGATTGCAGTATATTAATGCTTTATCAGGTATGCTTTTTATTTCTCTGGCAGGAAGCATGCATAGAAATTTTATGGGCTGAATTATTAAGTGCTGATGACTCTATTGATTGTTCCCACAGCTCTTGTTTGTCCCACATTAACAGCACTATATGTGACTTCCCATATGAGGCTGAGAGCCAGCTCGTTCAAAGGAAGTCACACTTTTAAAAATTGTGCCCACTATGTCTGCTTTTATTTATAGATCTTCGTTGTGAAACTGCCCAGAACCAAGTGCCTTGCTTCAAACAATATGCCTTTCGTCAACTAGACCAAGTTAGTCATCAATAGATATATTTGCGGGAAGGATTCTCTCAGGTGATATGTGTCCTCCATTCATCTTGGATCAACCAGATTAGCCGCAATGGAATTAGACAGAACTGTGTTCCTTGGGATTTGCCTGGATGAGTCATCGTGGTTTCATGCTTCGTGATGTTTCTTGATGTACTTAGACCATGACAAGCGAGCGTCCTCTTTTTTCCTTGTCTTTAAAAGTCCTGAGAACGTGTGGCTAATTTTGGAGGGACCACAAGGATGTCTACACTACTTTCTGGAAAAATCACATGTCACAGCATACTCATGGGTTGCATGGTGGTCAGGGCTCGGGCTCACCTCCTTGTTGTATGCTTGCATATGGTAGAAAAGAGACTACGAGTGAGACTGTTGAACTTGTGTGAGCCAGCACTTTATTATCAGAGTCCAGGCACATTGAGAGACGTTGGTCATATCTGCTACCTTCTACCATCTCTCTTCTCCTTTCTCTTCTGCTCATATGCACTCAGTATCATCACTTAGGCCCTTCCACACAAGACAACACCCCCTTTTTGCACTGTAACAATATTGAGTGATGACCACATGTCACAATCACAATGTTTTCAATATCGCATGTGAACTGTGGTAGGTGAGGTTGGATATGAGTCATCGCTCCAGCCTGCGACACACAGCAGGAGAAGCCTGCCCCTAATCCAAAATACTCATAGGATGTTATTCGATTAGGACAGATTAGCATTAACACAGGTGCATATTAAAACTGCAGGTGGCTTTCTACGTTTTTGTAGCAGTCACAGAGCTTCTTAATGTCACCGCAATAGCTGCACCTGTCCCTTGAAGCTCTACACAAACATCGTCAGGGAAAAGGTTGGAGGTCCACTTTCCTGCTCCGCCTTGCTGTTGGTGCTAGTTCAGAATTGCTCCCTGCTCTTCACAAGCAAGCAAACTTCCCCGAGTCCATTTGGATTCTTCCTCGGATGGGCTTCATTCCCAGTGTTAGTGAAATGGTTTGTGACGTGGACCCAGTTTAAGTCCCAAGAGAGCCTCTTCTGTTGTACTCTTGAAAAACTACTTTAACTGCATGTCTCCGGTAAAAGTATTCTGCCAAATAAATTAATGACATTATTACTGGCTGCAGATGAAAGTGTCACATATATGATTTAAGGATTCTTTTTTGGCCAAATGCAGTCAGTTTTGTTGCAGTTTGTCATCTCCAGGTCAAGCTAAAGCTCTATTGATGTCGAGGACCATCCCCATTTCCTCTTTATTAATATTAATCCAAATCAACCGGCACTGGTACGTTTTGTGTGTGGGGTGATCTGGAGTGTACTTTCTGTTCTGAAAGCTATTTTAAGCAGCAGTCATGGTGGTATGTGTGAGGAATACTGCGGTGCTTTACACTAGAGCAGTGACAGTCTCTCCATGGCAGTTCATTCCTGTAAGTCTCACAGTGGCTAAGTTCATGGACATTTTAAAGAGTTAGTGTATGCTTTGCAGAACAGTTCAGAGGACAGAATCTTCCCGTTACACCGTTCCCCATACCCTTTACCACCACACACATCCTCACAACACAAAGAGGCCTATATTTATGGTGTGCACATTTACATTTATTCACTTAGCAGACGCTTTTGTCCAAAGCAGCTTACAACAGATACTATGTAGTGTTACTACCCCTCACACCTATTCACCAAGGTGACTACATTGCTAGATACACTACTTACAAGGGGTTACTCATCCATGCATCAGTGAAACACACTCACACACTATGGGGGAACCTGAACAGCATGTCTTTGGACTGTGGGAGGAAACCAGAGCACCCAGAGGAAACCCACGCAGACACCGAGAGACCATGCAAACTCCACACAGGCTGAGCAAGGATCAAACCCACGTTCTCTCGCACCACCCGGGCACTGTGAGACAGCGGCGCTACTCGCTGTGCCACCGTGCCGCCCACAGAAATGATCCCTGCCCTCTCACCGCACACTTTTCCCGAGCACCACATTTTCCCAAACACAGTGTGCTCCATGGTGATCTTGAAGGGTGGAGGCAGAGGCAGAGGAGTGGAAAGGACAATGAAGGGTGGATTCTGTCTCTTGCTGTACGTTTCCTTCGCCACCCAAACATCTGCCTGGATGCTGCACTACTGTGCTCCCCACTCCTCTGCCCTGACCTTGCCGCACCTCATATCCCATAGTTTATCCAATCCCCTGCCTCCTGACATGGCACTCTCGGGAATTTTCACTATGTCTTTTTTTGGTGGATAGTGGACAACTGTGAAAAAACTGCTGAGCATTTGTGATCCATCCCTCTCTCACTACAAAGTGCCTCAGACTGTCAGTCACAGGGCTGGCTACTGATCACTGTGTTTTTCCACATTCCCCACATGCCTCACTGTTACTGTACACTTCTTCTGCCCCTTGCTCATGGCTCACCGCCGCAGTTATTTGCCTTAGCTTGGCAATGGCAGTCCATCCAGCACGGCTATTATTAGAGGTACCAGGGGGTTCGTTTCTCAGGAATATTTGATATCCGGAGGCACTCCAGAACTTTTCCGGTGTTGGCCTGAACCTCTTTTCCCTTATGAGAGAGAGAGCTGGAGGCAGAGGACTGTAAATGGTTATGCATGTATCGTGCCTTGGGGCAGCATGTAATTTTCCTCTATAGAGAGTTACAGTGGTTTGTTTAGGATCTGCATATAAAATTAAATATTGGCTCTGATTGCTTCATGTAACAGTAAGTCTAGTATGAAAATGCACTATTAACACAAACTAACTTTATTGGCCAAGTGTGTTTTGTGTATACAAGGAATCTGATGAGGCGGATGCTTCTTCAAACACTTTTGACATACAGAACAACATCAAAACATGCGTAAGAGCATTAATACCGACAAAGTACTGTACCTTACATTCTGAAGAAGATGCCATGCATCAATAGTATAGTCAGAACAATCAGTACAGTATGAATACTTGGCCCTATGTCTATGAGCATACAGTATATAAAGAAGACAAGCATATAGATGGGAGTAGCAGGAAGACAGAATATTAAAGTTGCAGTTGTGTTAGTTTGTAGGTAAGTGCTGAAAGCGGTGTTTCATTCAGACAGTGTTGAATGCAAAAAACCTGATTTTTGTACCTAGTTTGTAACACTGGTAACTTTCATTGTAAATTATACATAACTACATAATAAAACAAAAACAGTAATATAAACAGTTAAGTGACCTGCCTCAACTGCCAACTAGTTTCTTGGCTGAAAGTGAATCATAAATGCTTTAAATATTTAGGGTGATATTTGTTTCAGGAAAAAAAAAAAAAAAAAAAAAAAATCTTGTAAGTATATTACTTAGCTGTTTAATGTCATAAGCAGGGATATATTCCAGACTCTGGCAGAATCAGTGTTTGCTCTTTTTCATTGTTTCCCGCTGCCCTCAAGACATACATGCTGGTGAGAAATGGCTGCAGGAGTTAAGCCCTTGCTTAAGACTAGAGGCCAATTAAGATTTTGTGCTCACGGTAATCAGCTTGTGCCAGAGAGAAAGTGTTCCAGAGAAATGGAGGTTTCTATTATTCAATTCACTCCGGTCTAAATTGCAACGTATACAAGCTTTCCCACAGCAGATGACTTGTCCATGATACTGAAGGTAGCTATATTTTGGAGCCAGCATTGCTCTAGCATATCAGGATGTCCGTTACATTCCCAGACACCACTTTCCTGATCTCCAGATTGAGTAGCAGTAGGTTGGCAACGCTGACAGTCCTGTGTATAGAATGTCTGAGAGACTCCTTGGCAACTGCGGATAATGTCTGCTCTTGTTTTCAGATTGGGGGGCATGTTCTACTTTTTGCACTTCTTAGTGGACCAAGACTGACTACTCTGCCTCATCTGCTTGCATGAGAGGCCACTGCTTTTTGAGGTCACACCTGTTTGACGTGTTGAACCTTAAAGACAGATGCCAACCTCGCTTAGAGACACAGCTGGGCTCTCCCTGTAATTGTGGGTAAAAGCACAGCAAAGCACATGCAACAAAACCATCATCCGCAAGTATGCGGAAGCACAAGCCTCCCACTCTTTGCTTTTACTTCACTAAAAATGATTCTCAGCTGGAAGTGGCTGTGATATTTATGTATTGCTCTGGAAGAGCCATGCATTAATGTCAAAAAGCTATGAGACACATTCTGGAATCTGCCCCTTCAGTCTATTGACAGGCAAAAGCACAAGCAGTAATAATCAAATACCGTAGTCAAAAAAATGACACCATGCCCAAGAGTCCACCTCTTGAGTCTGAAAAAGGGAGATGTTAATTCAATATATAAAAGAATAATCAGCATGCTGTTGCTATTTTTTTCAATAGCCAAAACCAGCAGCCACCCATGACAGAGAGATTAGTCTTTTTTTCAAGCCACCTGTGGCTCGGCTGAAGGGCACTGGCAATGCGTGAGTTTGCCTGTATTCTCTGTGTCTGACCCTCCTCCGCACTTCTCCCACCCTGCCCTGCCAGTAAACAGCCTGAACTTTTACTGTGCTTTTTATCCCTAGGGTTGTGCTGCACATTTAATAGCTTTCCGAGTTTAAAGCAGGCTGAACTGAGGAAGGCTGCATTCAAAGAACACTGTCAGAATATTGCAATGCAGTTATCCTAAACAACTGGAAAAAATTCAATTGCACAACGTCAAGGTACCCTGCCTATGCTTGGCAATCAAACCACATGCTTTTGCCTATAAGCTGAATATGTGATGATGTTTGCAGATTAAAATTCAGGTACAGGGAACCTTCACATTACCATAATGATTCAATTCAGCCACCGGTGCATTTTGAAATAGCATATTGTGAGACAATTAATGCATTAAATACTATCAATTGGTTCCCAAGCCCAAAAATACGAGTTTGTAACCATACAAAGAAACCATTTCCAGCTCTAAGAACAAGTTTGCAACCATATTAAGATAATAAAACAATAGTAAAAAAACATTAACAAAAAATAACCAGATGAAAATGTTAGCACAGCAGACAGCAGTACTGTCTCACAGCACCTGAACGTTATGACAGAAAGCAGCTTTGATTGCAACACAGTCTGTGCAGAGTTTCCATACTCTCTACATGCTGTTGTGTGATGATTGTTGTTACATGTAAAATTAAGCAATAAATCTAATATTAAACTTGAATATATTTCAGTAAGGGCACAGCCGAAATAAATATACTGTGATGCCATCGTGATGCAAGGGTTTGCTCAGGTGAGGCCTAAACAAGGTAAAATATCCACAGCAGGGAGTGATTGGTAAATTTTGAAAGAACTAAAAAATGGGTCAATCCAATGCACAGCCCTAATCCTGCTCACAGGGGCTTCTGTTATGTGAGGTTTTTCCACTTCAGGCTGATTCCTCCATTAACTCCCTCCAAACATAAATAGGGGCAAAAATCATATTACCATAATGAATCTTCTTATGAAAATCTTTCCCAAACAGAGTGACTCAGTCAATTTCTCTGGGCCTACTCAGAGAAATGTCACACATACGCACATTGTCCCAAACCGCTTATCCCGAGCGGGGTCGCGGTGAACCGGAGCGTAACCCGGCAACACAGGGCACAAGGCTGGAGGGAGAGGGGACACACCCCAGACAGGGCGGCAATCTGTCGCAAGGCACCCCATGCAGGACTTGAACCCCAGACCCACCCAGAGTAATTTCTTTTTACATATTCACAATCATAGACATCTGGATCATGGGATGATTAAGATCCA
The DNA here is from genome assembly GCF_900964775.1 of Scleropages formosus. Taxonomy (NCBI): domain Eukaryota; kingdom Metazoa; phylum Chordata; class Actinopteri; order Osteoglossiformes; family Osteoglossidae; genus Scleropages; species Scleropages formosus. The sequence goes on from NC_041826.1 coordinate 13,494,117, forward strand.
GGGAGGGTCATCTCTGTCCTTCCTAAAATTCATCCCTTACAAGAAGGATAAAAATATTCTACCTGCAGTTGATGTATTGCAGATCATAAAGTGCAGTTGGAGACACCAGGTTTTGGATCCCACCTCCTGCTGTAGTACTCTTGACCAAGATACTTACCCTTAATTGCCATTTTACTCTGGAATCTGATATTGTTCTGGCTGTAGACTGCAAAGACAAGAGAGTCTGCCTGCTGGAGTTCCCCAAGGGAGGCCACTGTTACTACATGAGTTCTGTTGTCCATATGGGGTTCTGCAACATGTCATGCACCAAAAATGACATTTTGGGATTAAAATTTGACATTGAAGTTGTCTGCAGTAACCAAACTCTGGCCTATAACCGTCATCATAGACAAAAATGCTTCCACTAGGACTCCTCAATTCTGTTCCAATTTCTCCACGGGCCTCTGGAAATGCCAATCTGCTATGCAGAAGGCTGGCTTCATCCTGGAATATACTGCTCACCTCTCACTTGATCTCCTGACCTTGAAAGCAGCTATGATCGTCCCAGAAAATACAGCATCCCCTGCAGCTCTCTCCATCATCTACTTCTTCTCTCACTGCCCTCACCCCATTGGCAGAGGTGGAAGCACAGGTCTGCTAATCTTTCCCCAGAAGCAATATTCAGGTCTTCCTCTCCACCTTCCTGATCTGTCCTCCATTGAATTCAGTGGTGTCTCTTTCACTGCCCTGACCACTTTCTTAGTGATGATTCTCCACCCATCACCCTCCTGGCCTTCCTGGAACATTTCTGGATCATTTATATCTTGTTGAGTTCCCTGCCAAAGAAGAATACTCCATTGATTCTCCTGGGTAATTTCACCCTACATGTCAAGGGAATTTGTGCAAGCATCCTTCTGTCATCCATTCTTTGACCTCCCTATATTGCAATCCTCGGCAACTGTCAAGGTTGGTAATCACCTTGACCTCGCCTTCTTGACAAAACTGTAACTATCCTGTCCTCTCTGTCGCTCTGCTTCATGTTTCTGACTCTTTCTTTATCTCCTTGAAGCCTTGCATTAGTACTACAAACTGCCTCTGCACCCTCACTGAAAGTCTGCTCTTTCCTCTCCTCTGTCAGACTGACCTCTTTTATCCTCCCCTGCATAGTTCTCAGCGCTGTCCACAGAAAACACCAGTGTCTTCCTCTGAAGCCTGTCTTCATCTTGAGACTATCTCTGTACTCTAACATCTAGACCACCATGGCCCATTTCAGCCCATAGTTATCAGATATACTTTGTGCCAACAGGACCACACTCTGTGCAGCTGAATGATAATGGCTGAAATCAAAAAGTCTCACAGACTTAGCAGTTTACAAGGAGCTCTTAACATCCTTCTGTTCTACTTTTTCCTTAGACAAAACAACTAGATATAACCAGCAACTAGATATTTGGCTGTGTGGAAGCACTTGTTCAGGTCCTGAAAGGCTTGCAAAGCTTTCGGGTTCCACGTAAGACGTTTGGGGACCATGAATCAATGTGGATAATTGTGCTGCAAAGCTGCTAAAACCTCTGATGAAACATGTATATAACTTGTCAAAACCCAAAAACCTCTGAATTTCTTGTACTGGTTTTGACTGAGGCTAAAAACCACAGCCGACATCTTTTTTGGGTCCATCTCAGCCCCCTTGGGGCTCAGCAGAAAATCTAGGAAGTCCATTCTGTCCTGATGAAATTGACACTTCTCATCTTTGAATACCAACAAATTGTCTATTAACTATTTTAACTATTTTTATTTTTTCTCTTAGATGAGCAACATTTTCCATAAGGAACTAGAGAATACAAGAAAGTCATCTAGGTATACTAATATGCGCCTATATCCCTAAGTAACTTGTTCACAAAAGCCTGAACTACAGAGGGTGCATTAAATAGACCAAAAGGTGTAACAAGATATTCATAATGCCCCAGAGTGATGATAAAAGCGATCTTGCACTCATCCCCCTCGGTAATTCAGATCAGGTTAGAGGCACTCCTAAGGTCTAGGTTTGTAAATATCTTTGCTCCATTACCTGTTCAATGGCCCCAGCAATCAGCGGAAGGGAATGTGGCTACTTAATGGTAATTGTATTTAAGTCCTAATAATCAATTAAAGGCCTTAGACCCCCAGCAGATGCATGGGAAGTGGATAGCAAAATTATCCCCAGTTCTTCAGCTTCAGACTTTCCTGCACTGGCTGTGCAAGGAAGAATTTGGCATCTCAGAGAGCACTGTCTTCCACAAGAGATCAACTCACCTGGGCTCCAGGACAGCACAGGATCATGGGCAACCAGGGGTTGCCTAAAATTATGATGTTGTAAATTGACCAAATCAGATAGAATCTGATGCTTTCTGCATGGAATGCTTCTACCTGAAGAGAAAGATGGACCAGAACCAATAGGTGTGCCATCCAGCTAACTAATGCATAAACTTTGTTCCATGGTTATAAAGGGAACCCTCTAGGCCCTGCCAGTGGCAATATTTATGAAATTTCCTGCAGCTCCAGGGTCCACTAAGGCTTTGATTTCCTTTGAATGTCCTAACCATGAGAGGTTTATGGGCAAAACGAATTGGGAGGCACAGTTGGTGAATAAGTGAATAAGTGTTGGAGAAAGCCACAGTAAAACCCAATCCCTCCTGGAAGCAGCATTGTCTCTCCCTCGGGGTCAGCTGTCCTTCATTATTCCACACTGTCTCACTTTCATATCATGAAATACGGGGTACCGGGTTGCTTTCAGCTTCCCCACTTCCATCCCAGGTGGTTGCATCTGACGCCAATTCGTGTCCAGGTGGACTGAGGGTAACGGATGGAGTTTCACCTCAAAGAAGTCAGCTGATAATTGGCATATATTCGGTGAGATATTCAAATTATTCATGATAGTGCCTAGGCCCTCTCCGTTGCAAGCCACCACCTGCTGGAGTTCTTTTAACTCTGCCGTGCTCATCATTTCTAGCCGGAATCTTCTGTCACATCCAGTGGTAACACAGAAACAGACACATGTTACTGTCCATCCAAATGCAGACAAAAGGGGTGATTTTCTCATGTGCAGAGGGAAAGTATACATATAAGTGTACCATGCAAAGTGAGAAATGAAGTGCACTGTTATACAAGGAGCATGGAGCAAAGAGATGCAAAGTGTTCTAGTAAGGGAGACTAAACTAGATCACAGAAATGTGACTTAGACAATAGCTGAGACACTGGACAGGGACAAGAGCACAGAGAACTGATGAAGACAGGTTTGGAACACAATCACACTGTGAATAGGAATTTGGACGCAGGTGAGTAAACATGGAAGGAGAGTTGCTATGAGACTGCCAGAAAATGCAATAAGGAGCTGATCAAGAATCCACCGCTAGATGTTTGTCCTTCACTCCTTTCATAGTGCTGGGGATCTGGTGCTCATTGAATTCAGGTGTGCTGATGTGGCTGAGTGGACCCAGGGTGTCGTCCCCCATGTTCCTTCCTCCTGCATGTTGTCCTTTGGGGGTCTGACAGCTGTTTTTCTGTACTATGTTATCGGGAGGTTTAACATGCAGTTGGCCACAATGACTCATCTGTAGACAAATTATTACATAAGAATCTTTGCTGCCTCTAGATTCTGGGCTGGAGAAGGAACCGGACGACTGTCTTGGCCCTGTGCTCAGCTGAAATGGGGATTCAAAGCTTAACAAAGAATGTGCATAAAAACAAAATTTCTTCAAAGCAAAATTAAACACTCAAGTGAAATCTCTTTTCAAAATTAAATAACTTTAGGAATATTAATTATTTTGTGGAAGATAATGACAAATGACAGCTGATTGTTAGTTACATTGTTGAGACCCCTTTTCCCTATCCTGCAATATTTATTACTGTTTGTCCTATAGACTCCCACAATCGTTTTAAATAAAATATGATACCACCATAATTGTAGAAACCATTTAGATGCAGTGCTTTACAGTTGCTCTAGTGCTAAATAAGGTAATCTTCCTTAATTGCCCACCACCTGGGGGGTGCAAAGGTTTATTCTCCCCCGCTTTGAAAGTAAGTCTTGTTTCTTAGATTTATGGACTCCTGTGTTAAATTGGATTTGGTCTCACTGAGAAGGACCCAATCAAGCCAAACTGCTCTCTGCCTATTAGAAGCACTCTGGGCATTGCCCTCCGAATAGCACATTCCAGGGCACTGTGAGGCTTCGATGACTCACCACTTTGCTCCACTCCGGGACACTGTGCGACAACCACTTTTTCACTCCCACAAAACTAGGTCAAAAAATGATCAACTCCTGCTGGCTGCCTCTCTTGGAATACCCTTTCTCCAGACAGGCTTGTTTAGTTGTTTTCCTGTGCTGATGGGGGGGGTTTGAAAATATCACCCTGCATCTTCACCTCTTTCCGTAACAGGAATTTTCAGGACCTGACTTCTTCCTCTGGATTATTCTTCATTTCACATTTGACATAATGTTACTGTATGATCCATAGAATCTTGTGCCTAATTTCAAATGCATCAAAAAGGTGTTGATAATGGCTTTGGGTTTTTATGGTTGTCACTTATGCTGGTCCCATACTGAAATTTCAGTAGTGTTATTTATATCTCAGTATTTCAAGGCAACATTTCCTTATGTGGCAAATACCAAATATCATGAAAATCAGAGTTCTGCCTCAGTCAGTGTCAGAGAGAAACTTCCCCAATATAGCACTGTTCAGCTTTCCTCTTCTCCATTATTTTTTACTGTACCTTCAAGGTGTTCACCTCATTGCTGCAAAATCTGACCTAACCACTTCGTCATAGAGGTGGTTTTAAAATATTTTTATGACATCCACGGAGCGGGATATCCTTCCAGTATTAAGTAAGGTGTGTGGGTGGTGCCAAGATGTGAGGTGAGGTACAGGGCCCTCCCCGATGAAAGAGGGATTGACTTTCATGACCTGAGCTGCTCTTTGGCACAAGAAAAGTAGCTTCTTCTTAACTCTGCTATACCTACAGAGAGACAAACTGGCCACTTGCCTTTGAACAGCAAAACCAATTCCGTGCCAAGAAATAAAACATCAGGAGAATTTTGCTGGTAGAAAACTCTTTTTTTTTTCCTAATATTATTCCAATGATGATTGCTGGGTGTGTTGCATTTAATTTTCACAATCATTAGCTGCTTTAGGAATTCATTAAATATGCTGCAACATTCTTGCACCATAAATGGTCTCAGGATGGCATTATTGCCAACCACCTGCTGCCACAAAGGTTTCTGTTCTGATTCTAGTGTGGTGGAATGACCTCCTTCTCACCTAAATGAATAAATATGAATTTAAAAGTAAAATGGATATGTTTTATATCCTCACTGTGCATTTAGAGCTATGTTATACTTACTCTGAGATTTTCAGCTACTTTCTATTTGTTTTTTTGATAAAATGAAGAGCAACATCAAAGGTAAAATGTCCATGGTCTTCAAAAGTATTCTAAAGATTCCCTTACAAATCAAATGCAGAATAAACCTTTGCTTATCCTTTCCTCGGTTCAGACTGAGGGAGATGTTTAACTGTATTCATATGGCTTTACTGTTACTTGGGAGAGTTAGAAATGTGAATTTAATTTTCATTGGAGACAAAAAATGATCTCTCAGTTCTCTCAGGATTCCTTTTGGTTCTGAAACAGAAATTCTTGTACAAGAAAACTGACTTAATGTCATTAATTACATGTGGTCCTACAAAATGAAAAGACTCCCTTCTTTTCCTCTGAATCTGTAGAGATGGCTAATGTTGGATGTGCAGCTTTACACAAAAAATATGGAAGGAAAATAACAAATTTCAGCAAAACCAGTTCTATGTGTAATCTTGCAATAGCTTTTTTCATATTCATTTTGACAAAAAAAAGCATGCACGCACACACACATAGACTGAAACTGCTTGTCCCAAACGGGGTTGCGGCGAACTGGAGCCTAACCCAGCAACACAGGGCGTAAGGCTGGAAGGGGAGGGGACACACCCAGGACGGGATACCAGTCTGTCACAAGGCACCCCGAGCAGGACTTGAACCCCAGACTCACCAGAAAGCAGGCAGCACCCAGTCAAATCCGCTGCATCACTGCACCCCCTTATTTTGACAAAAACTGGTGTAAGAAAAGGAGAGGGATGAGCCCTTACAGTTTTATGCACTGTTTGTGGAATACAGTGCCCTACAATTTCCATGTCCTCCACAGATCAACTCATCTTCTTGGACTCAAAAGAGAATCAGACACACAGGATGGAGCCTCTGATCTCTCTGGCCTGTTAATTAAAATTTCATATTTCATTCTGACACAATTTCAAAAAAGGGTAAAGATTATGAGGAGAAAATACACACGTACACTCTCAGACATACACAGGAGAGGCGTGACTGAAGTGGCTCATAAATATTCTTAATTGTTGAAATGAGACAACATGCCTGCTTGGTGGGCATAGAAACTGCAGAAATAAATTATAGCTATTGGCATAATGAGGATTTCAATGACTTTGGAGTTGGCTGAATGTGTTATGCTTCTAATGATCCACCTGCAACAACTTCAACACAACGTGCACAGGAATAACACTGTTGGATGGTTTGTGATGGTAGGTATACAGAACTCTATGTGGTTGTGAAGCTCTGTGAATGTGCATAGCCCTTTGAAAGCTTCTCTTTGTACCCTCTCTTTTACAGGGATGCACAATATTTCACAGTGATTTAGTCAATACCTCTGTATTCTGTAAACAACGGTGTGTTTTTTGTGGACCTTCTATGTAATTATCACATCCTTTAAATAAATGACCTGATGTAATTAAGCAACAATACACTATTAGTATCATCAATTTCAGTATCTGCTGCTTATTTATTGTTCTGAGCAGAAGGGACAAGCTACAATGAAAGATCTTGAAAAGGTCCTCAAATATACTAATGTATCAATAAGAACAATGATTAGAATTGTTCAGGTAATGGTATTTTCTTTGATGCTTTACTGATGTGAAAGTTATACTTCATAAAAACAGAACAGGAATGACACAGATTCCATTACACTGTGGTGCGGGAAGAGACTTGAGGACACCAGTAGAACAAATGGCTGGATTTTGGATGAAATCAGACTGAACTTTCAGTAGTTGGACAAATGATGAGACTGAGGTTTTTGTGCTTTGGACACATCATGCAAAGATTGGATTCCCTCTAAAAGATTGTAATAGTTGAGAAAACTGAAGGAAAAGAAGAAGATGACCAGCGACCAGAAGGATGAAGGATGGAGTCAATCAGAGCAACAATGGATGCAGCTCTTTCAACACTAAATACACAAGAAAAGGAACACATTTCTGGGGACACTGCTTATAAGATTGCCCAGTCATTGACTCAATGGCACTTAATATGGCGGAAAGAAACCCGCATGAGCTATTGCAATTAAACTCAGAGGCCTCAGGTAATGACCTCAAAACTACCCCTTTTTTAGCTTGTCTGAATCAGTCCAAATTTGCAAGTCCCTTAAGAGTATGACAAACAAAAAGTAGAGCTGGAACCCTTTTATTTCTGACTGCATAGATTTTCCTTTAAGAAGAACAAGAATGAGAAATAAAAAACAAATCTAGGCCTATTGACAGTGAATGAGCAGAACAGATGTTTCCCAGATGTGGCCAGTGGGCAAAAACCAAGTGGGGTGGTGTCTCCTCTGGCCAAGTGGTGAGCTTTTAATCTCAGACACTGACATCGTTGTTCACCTCCAGCCAGACCCACCCCCCCCCAGACTACAGGGTAGCCCCCCAGGATGCTTTGAAGTTAGAACACCGTGCAGGAAGCTGGGGTGGAATCGATTTTTCCACGCTATTAGGAACGGAATGTATGGCTTCTTTCCCACCCCTCCTGTTCTCCCCCTGCACACACACACACACACACACACACACACACACACACACACACACACAGAGTTGTGATTTGCATGTCCTGAGATACGGACCACAGCCTACTGTGCTGCTCCACATCCGCACATTTCAAATTGAGGTCAAGGGGTGACTCTGATGACTCATTTTCCCCAGGTCTCCTGAGCAGGAGCTGACCAAGACCCATTGTTCAAATACAGGTCTATTAAAGGAATATTTAAACTTTTCCTGCTTTTTCCATCATGTACAGTGGCAGTTCTGTTTAACACTTACATTTAAACAATAAAGCTATTTTAGGTGTGGACATGAAAAAATGTGTATGGAAATTGTACTGTTTTAGTGTGTCATGACTGTTTGGGGTCAGCAATGTGTACTTCAACCAACAAAGTTTTAAATATCTTAAATAAATGTATAAACATATATACATTTTATAGAGAATCACATTAACCTTTTTTGTGACAGTAAACATTTTTTAATAATAAGCATTGTTTTAATGATAAAAAACAGTTAATAAAAAAGCCCCAGCTATATAAAAGGATAAATAATTGTATGTATCTTAAAATAGCAATTTTACTTGTAGACAAGCATTAGCTAAAGAAAATAAATGTAAATGTCTCACTCACTGAACTGCACAGTATAAGGCACAGAGACTGAAAATGAATTTGTGGGTGATGCCCCAGTAAATTAAATGTGTGCAAATACTAACTACAGTGAAGACACAGATAGCTTATTCTTACATTGATTTGAAGGATGGTGTGTAAGAGATTTTAAACAGTTTTTTTACTCTCATGCTATGCTTGACATTTGCTGGTACTTGCAAAAAAAGGAATTGGTTCAGAGATATAGACAGCATTGAAAATGATAAGGTGCTGTGGAAGGAGACTGTGGTTTGACCACTGCAGACCTGAGCTTGAACCTCAGAGGTCAAGAGGAAGTATCTCTTTGGTCTGCCTGTTCACTCAGTCTTTCTTTGGGCTCTGTGCCAAGCCCGGAAGTACGATGGAGACCATGTCTGACGTTAGCGCCATCCACACCTGCCGTTCAACCAGTGGATGCCTGACATTGCTGGTTCTACTCCAATGCAGCAATGGCTCATGTCTCCTACGCGTGATTTTATCATTAAGGAAAAGAACACTGATTAAACCATTTCCATTTTGGTTAGATGAACTCGCTGATATCTTCTTCACCGCATGACACTGGTTCAGATTTTTTTTTTTCTTTTTGTCTTTCAAAGGTTTATACATCTATGGATCGGGCCTTTAAGAGACCTTTTTTTCTCTTTGACTTACACTGCAAAGCCCAGGGGCCCCATTGGCATTGTTAATAGCGGAACGAGTTTTGATAGTGCTACTAACGGCATCCTGCCTCTTAAAGACAGATTTGAATGGTTTGGGGGGTCAGCATAATGCCACTATTTAAGATATTTAGGCCTTTGAAGGTGGTGCTGGGTCAGCTTCTGTCATATCTAAGGGAAAGAGACACAGTCAAAGGGTTTCTTTTTCAGCACTAACAGTTAACCCCTTTTTTTCTGGTTAACAACATACTGTCAAGAGCATGTGATAAGGCCTGCTGCATATTCTGGACCTCTGACTTGTGTCCACAGGTTTTCATATTGACAGAGATTAAAAGAGGTTCTCAAGTTCAACGCTGAACTCACTATCACACACACACATTGACTGAAGCCACTTGTCCCAAGCAGGGTTGCGGCAAGCTGGAGCCTAACCCAACAACACAGGACACAAAGCTGGAGGGGGAGGGAACGCACCCAGGATGGGACACCAGTCCATCGCAATGCACCCCAAGTGGGACTCGAACCCCAGACCCACTAGAGAAAAGGCAGAGGCCAAACCTGCTGCGTCACCGCACCCCTCTGAACTCACTATGTACAGTAAAAATAGTGAAATGATTTATGTCCATTCCCAGTGTTGTCTGACATAGACTAAGGCTTCTTCGCTTTTTGAGGGCCTGATTTACATTTATTAGATACTTTTCTCCAAAGCAACATACAATGAATACCGCATCGTATTTACAGCTGACACCTTTTCATCCAAAGTGACTGACCAATGCTAGATACACTATATCACATTCATGCACCAGAGCAACATGCATAATGAGTAATTTTTAGTCACTAATTCATAGTGAACGCCGTTCATAATTAAACACTCGTCTCTGGAGAAAATCCACACAAGCATAGACAGAACACTCAAACTTTACACAAACTGAACCGGGATCAAACCCACTTCTTACACCACCCTTTACTTTCTGTACCACCATGAAACCAGAAGTTTTTTCACCAGTTCTAATGCCATACCTGTTTTTAATTGAGAGTTTAAGCATAACAGAAGGGTGGCATAGTAGTGCATTGGGTATTGCTAGCATCTCCCGGTGTCTGAGTTGAACAAATGGGCGTAGGTTTGTTCCCTATGCAGTCTGTGTGGAATTTGCATGTTCTCTCATGTTCATGTGGGTTTCCTTCCAAAGACATGTGTTTCAAGTGAATCGGTGACTTTGAACTGTCCTTTGTGTATGTTGATACTCTTCAGTGGACTGATGCTCTGTCCAAGGTGTACCCTGCCTAGCCTCATCCCGTATGCTTCTGGGATAGATTCCAAACCACCATTTTACAATAAGCAATCTTAAAATGATTCTAAGGGATTTTAGGGATGTAGGAATTTTGGGGTCTGGAGAGCCATGCTGGCTAGGTGTGTGCTCCTCCTGTTCTTTTAAATGCATCCAGCTGAACTGCTGAGCTGGGTCTTGTGGAACATTACACAAAATGAGGTGTGGGTGGGGGCTGCGGAAAACCCAAACTTCATAAGACCCTTCTGGAAGACAGCTGCAGCTATCCAAACAGCAGCCCTCATCTGGATGGAGATGAAGGACTCATTCCTTAGAGCCATGGAGGGTGTGAATGGGTGCTTAGCCCACTCATCTCCATCACAGGGTCAACTACAAAATCAGAGGCTGATTTTAGTGTAAATTTGTTTGAACATGTTTATATCTGTTTGAAAGTTATTTCTGTAACAACATGGGTATGAATATTTTACGCAACTCTTTTTTGTGGGTTCCAGTCTGAAAAGTGTAGTGTTATTTTCCTCCAAGAAGTAACTTGTTTACTCTTCAGTCCAGAAAAAAAAAAAAGCGCAGTTGTCCTATCATAGGGGGTGAACAGTTGGAGTAAAAAAAAGCAACAGAAAGGCTCACACAAATCTGTTTATTCTCTGTTCCGGTTACTAAAATGTACTTATTTTTAATTATATAATGCCAGAAGTAAAAAGGAACAAAGCTTCTGGCTAGAAATAACTGAACCACAACAGAATTATTGGGCCATGCCTTACAATGTAACTGAATCCAGAACCATATTTAGGCTGTTGATTTTTAAAGGCAGCCATTGTAATGTTTCAGACCACTTTCTTCATAACTGCAAAGTGAAATGTTGGTGAGAGACACTGAGCAAAATCTACAGATCTACAAATCCACAAATTATCAAAGTAAATATTTCTATTTTAATCAGCTAATGCAAACTGAGTTGAAAAACTTTGACATGACTCATTTTAACAATGGGATTCTCTGCATCAAATTGCAGTAACTTGCTTGGGGTAAATGGGAACAGATGGGATACATTTTCCTCCAGTTCCAGACTAAAGCAAAAACTTATACTTTTACTAAACCCACACAAATCCAGTGGACGATCATTCTAATCTCATGTATCGCACATGTCTAAAATACGGTATCAGTGACCTTGAGTGGTGTAATGGCAGGTATCAAAGATACCATTTATTCATTACCAAGAATAGCTTGAATAACTGTTCCAGAACACTGATTATGCCTTGATGTTACTGTGTGGAAGACCTTTAAAATATTATTACACTGCATACCATTCAGGATGTGCCCTGCCAAGCCGAACACTCTATGCTTCCAGGACAGGCTCTTAACCACTGCAGTCCTTTCTTAGGATAAGTAGTTACCGATAGTGAGTACGTGAGTGTGGGAAATGGACACAGGAGATCTCCAGTAGGTGCAACAGGTGTTTATTTATACAGCACTGGGTGATCAGGAAAATAGGGTTCATGGTGAGGAGTGAGTCTTTGTAAAGGTGCTGTTCAGGCAGGTGTGTCTTTTTCTCTCACTCTGTGTCTTCAGTCCTGCGTTGTCCATCCATTGCACTCCTCTTAATGTCAGGGAGATGGTTAAATATGGTAAGTCATTAGACACAGGTGTGTGTAGGTAATCCTTACCTTCTTTCCCTCCCACAGTGTAGGCATGGCGCTTACCTCCATCCCTGGCGTCAAGTCAGCCCCATGCCAGGCAGCCCACCTTCTACCCCCCTGCAGGAGATAAAAGCCAGGACCACTGTGCCAGTCCCTGGTTGTTGAAGAATCTGGCAGTAAAAGGGCTGCAGCCAGCTGTATCATGAGGAGATTTATGTCTTTCACTGATTGTAAGCAGTGGAGAGGGATGTGGTCCATGTACATTACATTACATTTACATTTACATTTATGTAAAGGTTGAATTCCTGACCCAGGAGGTAGAAGCGGAGGGTGAGGACTGCCCTTATAGTAGCAAGGCATTATTTTTCAATGATACTTATTTATGCTCTCTGAAACCAGTATATAAAATTGGTTGACACACCGCAGACCACTGCTGCACACATCCGTCTGCAGGGCAAAAAGGGAGATAGAAGTCCGGGCATAGCAACACAAGCACCCTACAGAGCCTTCCCCTAATAACCCAAAAGGTACTTTGGTGCTACTCCATCCACCGGACCAGATCTGGGGTACTTGTTGGGTGAGGTCCGAAGGGGGGCCGTGAGAGTGGAAAATGGCATGCTGGCAGAGTGAGGAGGGATGATGTGTCAAAGCTTCTAGGTAGTGCAAGAGAATAAGGGTTTGATCCCTGCTCAGTCTGTGTGAAGTTCAGTGTCCCAGTACACTCTATAATATCTAACGCTAAGCACACAAAAGTATGTATAGGCAAGTTGCTGTCTGGGGTAAACAAGCAGTCTGTCAGTCTTAACAACTTGCTCGCAAGCATGATGAAGGGTATCATTCTGGGACTTCTAAAGGGGAAATTCCCTTATCTCCTCATAACACAGTGTCTGATCTAGAGTGGGTGACGGGCCTCCCCTCCAAGACATCATCATTCCTAGTAGCCGCGGGGAGACAGCGGACACACCTGCCAAGAAAATGCCTCTTTTCCAGTTTAACCTTGGAGATGTAATCATTAAAATCAGTACATACAATTAGCAGAAAGGGTGACCAGAGACTAATCGCTGCCACTACACTATGTGTTTGGCCCCGTATAAGGAAGGTAATCCTTGTGGTCAGATATTGATGTACATCCCTGTTAACACCTCATACCTTCACCGCATGCATTGTGTGTACCCAATACCCCAGTGGACTGGGCTTTGTCAAATGATCATTTGCTGACAACCCAAGTCCAACAAAGCCCAGCATAGACCCCCTTGGATCCTCACTAGAACATGGTACTTATCTGCTAGACCAAGAGCAGGTGAATAGGTGGAATCTATGGTGGAGTCAATGGCTCCAACATCCATAACAACACAATCCCAGTGGAGATGGGCATGTTCTTCGCACCACCACCACTCTGGTTGCTGCCTTCCAGCCTGGGGGAGCTGTTCTGGGCTGGAGAATGTTGGGGCTAAGAGGACTGAAGAAGGGGATTTCTGGGATAGGGCGGAAGGGGAAAGGACAGGGCGGGGTAGAGGGGTGTGGAACCAGGGCCGGAAGGACTTAGGTACTGAGGAAGTGTATCCACAGGCTGAGGGGGAGGGGTCGTGGAATCCGTGGTGGCTGCCAGGTGGTTTTCTGCCAGCCGATTGTCTCACTGAGTGATTCTGGGTAGTGGCACTGTAGCCAGATGGCGGTGGTGGGTGGTGTTGCGGACATGAACTGTTGAAACACTACTACTTCTGCGATGTTCTCCGGGTCCTACCAATCTGGCTATAGCACCACTGGGTGGAGTTGAGGAGGCACTGTGCAAACAGGAAGAGCCAGGCAGTCTCATACAATTTCAGGGTGTTGAGCCTTGTTCGGTGTCCTTCTGGAGGGAGCCCAACCCTTCCCTTTATGGCCTTCCCGAGGGCGCCATAGTCTAGTGCAGCCACAGCAAGGAGCAATAGTTTGAGCCAAAGAGCCCACTCATCCGGCTCCCACCTGCAGGCTAAAGTGGTCCATTTGAAGACTCCTACGAAGGTCTTTCTTCAGGGGCCATTTTCTGGAGGTGGATGGGGAGGTAGTGGTGGATGGGGGTGGTTGATGATGATGGTCAATGCTTCAACTAAAGCCCTCTGCTTCACAAGCTGGGTCGCTAGCAGGGCATCTATCCTGCTAGACATGCGTCCGCTGCAGGAGACACTCCAGTTGTTCACATCCTTGATGTCCAAAGAAGTTCTGGGTTTTGGCACCGCTAAAGCTCAAACACACAGGAGATGTCTGGTAGGTGCAACAGGTGTTTTTTTGCACAATGCTGGGTGTGTTTACACAATGCCATATCAGGAGAAGGGGTTTGTGGTCGGGAGCGAATCCTTGTGCTCAGAGTTCGGCTGGTGCTAGCGTTGGCTGTTAGTGTATCAGGTGCTGTTCGTGTGGATTTGTCTCTGTCTTGCTCTCAGTGCCTTTGATTTGGTGTTGTCATCCTTCTCGCTCCTCTCACTGGGAGATGGGTTAAATAGGGCAAGTCATTAGACACAGGTGGTCTATCCTCCTCACCTCCTCTCCCTCCCACAGCGTAGACATGTCACAGTAAGCTATCAAAGTATTGACCAGTATCTCCTGCTGGTATTGGAGAAAAGCTTGGCAGTATTCTGGCTGATACAAGGGCTGGACCCATTCAGAATTCCAGCTGAAACTAAGGTTGTGGTCTGGGGGTGTAGTAGATTGTCTCACAGCACCTGGGCTATGTGATAGAACATGGGTTTGATTGCTGCTCATGTGATTCTGCATGTTCTCCATGTATTGCCTGTACATCTTTCTTCGGGGTTCAGTATCCTCCCATGTTCCAAAGATGTGTTTTAGGTCGACTGGTGGCTCTAAATAGTCCATAGTGCATGTGTGTGTATGTATTATTCTGGTGTATAGGTGTTTGATTGACTTTAGGGATTTTAGTGCAATGTATCTAGCAGTGTTAGTCATCTTGAGTAAAAATGTCAGCTAATTACTACACAGCAATTATTGTATGCTGCTGTGGAGGAATTAAATGAATGAATGCAAATATGGCATGTAAGCAAGGCATTTGGCCAGAGAATACGAGAACAGGAAGCACTGGATGAGCAATGGAAAGTGGACATCCAGTTGTAATAACAAGGTGCTGCACATGTTAATGTTTCAGTTAGACATTCAGTTATGTGAAAGTATCAAAGTGTAAGTCACTTTGGATTGCAGTGCAGAAATAAACACGATAACAGTACTAGTGGCATTACAGATCAGCCCTGTAAATCTTGCCTTACTCCAGGGGTGGCATGGTGTTTAAATAGCTACAGCAGCAGGAATCTTCAAGTACCCCCTCCCACATAGCCTTGCACCTCTACATGCCTCTAAGAAGAACAAGCAACTACGGAGTGAAAAAGGAAGGCAGAGAGGGCAGGCGCTGGTGTTACTACTACTAATGCTACTACTGCTACCGCTGCTATTACTGCTGTTATTTTTGTGCAGTCATCCAAAGTCAACCTGACATTGTCAAGAGAGTCAAGAAAGGCAGAGCGGGTGAATACTGGACAATTTGCCCTGTTTGCCACCCTGCCTGCAAGACTTCAGAGAAGCTGCCAGGCTGACAGGGTGCACGGATATCCTGTCAGCAGCAGCACCTGCGCCAGGACGTCTGCATAGATGAAACGCTCTCTGGTTTGAGGGCGTGGCCTAGGGGCCTTTTTTCTTTTGTTGAAAGCTTCCTTACAGGAAAAAAGAACAAACAGTCCCCTGAGAGGCTTCCACGATATGCGTTCAAAGCCAGCCTAAGTTTCTTTGTGGTGTTAAACGTAGGGGGAAGTGGGAGACAAAGGCCGGTCTGCGTTGCTCAGGCACGCCGCTCTATGCGCTGCAGACAAGTCCATGAAAAAGGGCCCTGCCCGTCCTGTCTTGCTTACAATGTGGCGCCGAGTTCTGTGGAGGAAGGCCCTGCTCGGCCCTTCCCTGGCGTTGGCGGCAGCTGAGACAGCGCACTTCCTGTGCTGTCTGCTTAGCGCAGCGAGCAAACAAAGGAGTCGGTGTGGCTTTTCAGCCTTGGACAGGTCATGCGATTCCCTCTTTCTGTCTTTGCTTCAGTCCCTCTGAGATAATGAAGAAGCACAATAGACTGCTAAATGAGCACAAATAGGATCAGCCTCTTGGAACCCACTCTATATTTTGTACAGACAGAATATTTAGTAGATGACCCAAAGACATCTGAGAAGTAATATTCGGAAGTGAAACTTCATGTCATGGTTTCATTCTTTTTTAGAAACAGAAAATAATCAGGGCATTTACTCTACGAACACAAAATGTCACGGAATGAGATATCGTGTTGGTTCGGCAGGTTTAAAATAAACACACTGAGTTTGTCTGCTTGGTTTTTTTACCCAGACAAAGATACAGACTTGGACGACAGCAACAAAGGCCAATCAAAAGGGACTTTTGTCATCTTAAGAAAAAAAAAAGGTCTAAAAATAAAATGTTAATGCATATCTAAAAAAAGGAACCACGGAAAATATAAAAACAGAAGCGGCACATACAGTATATAATAAAAAATGCTATAATATGACGAGGAAAGAAGGAGCTTCTTATAATATAGATATAATGAACACATGTAGATATTTTGAAAAAAGCCTTCATATTTACATATATTCATTTAGCAGATGCTTTCCTCCAAAGTGACATACAGTGATTATTAACAAGTATTTAGCTGACACCTTTATCTATGACAACTTGCAATGCTAGTTACACTACACTAAGCTCCATATAATCATTCACACATCTGTACTGCAGAACAGTGTAACACACTCACATATACACACACTAAGAGAAATTTACATTTCCTCAGTTAACCTGAAACACATGTCTTTGGACCTTGGAAAGGAACTAGAACACCCTAAGGAAACTATGCAAACTATACACAGAGCGAGCCAAATTCAGACTCACGTCTGATTATTTCTGGTTTGTGAAATGCTTCATGCTTCTGCCGATGCTTCTGTCATTTTTTAAAAATCTAATTAGATGTCTCAGTCTCTGTTGTCAGTGGGATAACCCTGTGAAAGTACAGTAGACTTTGTGTTGTGTTCTAACAGACCTGTAAGAACTATGCCAAGTTTTTCCTGCTAAAAATATTTTAGTTAATATGTACTTCTGAGTATTCTTATGAATCCTTTTATGTTACCACTGAAGTCTGAGCCTACAAGTGAACTATGAAAATGAAAGAAAGTTTTAAGAAAAGAAGCATTAAGAACACCATGTTTTCATCGTTTTTACATTAATCGGGTTTGTTATTTTCCCCTACTTTATCCATGGACTTATATCTATAATTCCCAGATATATCTGATCATGTGTTGAAATACTTGCAACGTGTTATACTCTATACTTTCAAAGAGAGGTTGCAGAAGACTGTGTTTGGTTTACATAATGCGTTCAACTGTTAGCTGCGACTGGATTTTACAGCATTTTAGAAGTGACCACAAAAATATTATGCTGGAGAAAAAAACTTTTTCCTGTTTCCGTTTCAGAGAGGATGTGTAGGGACAAACTGTCTTCGGTGCTGATAAGGCCATGCAGAACTTCCCGGTGTTTTGTCAGAGTCGAAGTTACTGGATGGGCTAGGTTCACGGCCAGACCCCTTTGTCTGGGAGGAAGATGGAGCCCACGCATCCTCACCACTTCTAAAGAATCAGCCCAGGAAATCCCTTATTTACTGGCAACTTGGCCAAAGGCTTCCCCATCACATCATCATGCACCCTCTGGCAGTGAACTCATTTCGCTAAGAACAAAATAAAGATTATAAAGCTACTGAGCACAAACTCCTTTTTCTTATCACCATGGCTTCCTGTTGTATTATACCATCTACAAAGAATGATTGTGCTTCAGTAATTGACCCGAGTCTGAAAAATCACGTACATTTACTGTGTATGTTTGCACATAATGTGGTATTCTCCAGCAACATTCTCACGTTTTCCATTGATTTACCATGGAAAAGCAGATATGCCAAATGCAGGGATAGCCTTATTTTAGTCCACATTTGAGTTCATCTAATAGAATTTGATCTCTGTGAATAGTTCAAAGGACACTGCATTGTTTTTTTGCTCATTTTATGTTAAACTTTAGGGGACATAGAGGCATAGCTGAGTTTCAGTCCTCTATGTCTAAGAAGACTTTTTTAAAGTTGGGTGCAGGCAGCAACCGGATGAAGCAGCTTCCATAAAACACCATCTGGATGGTGGGCGATATCACTTGCCGGTGCAGCTAAGCACTGGCATTCCGAAGCTCCACACTACTCTGAAAAACAGATGTTAGCAAATCTGTTTCCTTTTGGGTAATATATTTTCAGTTCAGTTCCCCTAATGACAACTTTCATACTCACACATTTCTATTCTCTACCATGGATCTGGGACAGGTCATCTTCAAGGCAGAAAATGAAGAAAAGGATGTCAATTTACAGTACATACTGATATAAATGCAACTGGAGGTCAGTGAAGGACATGGAGCCAGACAGGAATTTCCTATTCTTCCAAGTCAATTTCCTTTTCTCCCAAGAACTGAAAATGAAATTTTTCTCATTCACAGAGCCCTTGAAGGAAGAATC
The DNA here is from genome assembly GCF_900964775.1 of Scleropages formosus. Classification (NCBI taxonomy): domain Eukaryota; kingdom Metazoa; phylum Chordata; class Actinopteri; order Osteoglossiformes; family Osteoglossidae; genus Scleropages; species Scleropages formosus. The sequence goes on from NC_041826.1 coordinate 13,512,755, forward strand.
CATTGTATTGCAATTGCTTGACTGTATCTGTGTCAGGGCTAGTCCTGCTCCGTTGGACATGTGCCTCCTTACTCAGGTGTCCAACAACAGCCTGTTTTTTGGCTTTGCCCTTAAGCTCTCCATCAGTCCATTAAAACTATTCGATGCTGCTAAGGTTAGTTAATGTGATGTGCCCTTTTCTAGCACTCCACTGGCTGTGTGTCAGTGGGCTGCCATCTCGCTATAAGGTGACTTGGGCATCTTCTTGACTCATCTCCTTCCACCTGAAGCTTACCTCCCCCTCGGGCTCTGACACACACAAAACCTCCACGCATCATGTGGTTTAGGGTTATTGGATTGCCGATTTATCCATAAACAAGCCTCAAGCAGACAGCTTCCCATCTACTTTGGCACCATCTGTCTATCACTGTGGCAGGGGTGCCCTTCCCCCAACCAACACAGCCCCTTTTGTGGTAGGTCCACTTTCACATGGGTCAGCCAAAAAGGACTACATTAGTCTGCCTCATTGTCTTCAAATACTGTAATCCAAGCCTGCTGAGCTTGTCAAAAAAATCCAAACTCCTGGACGTAAAACAGGATTTTAGGTCAAAACACGGTGATGGCTATTGGCTTGTGTTGCTACTACCACACCTTACTTTACAACCCCACATCACACCCAAAATCTATTAATGACTGAATGACTGAATGAATGAAACTTGATGATGGTGCCAGTTTGAACCCCTTGACACGGGCCACCTGGAGACCCTGGAGGCAGGGGTAGTTGACAAGCTGCAATGCTGGAGATGCAAATAGTAGACCTACTGGCTCCTTCCTCTCATTTACTCTCCTAATGACTAAAACAGAGAGCCTTCTGTTAGACAGATAGCCACAGTCATTTAATTGCTCTGGCGGGGGCATTCGCCCAATTGCTTCCTGCATGCGTGCCAGTAACGTCCATTCAGAAGGTTAACGGAGCAGAGGTCCCTTCAGATGTGAGGAAATTCGGACTCATTTATTTAATGGCCTTTTTTGAACTATAGGAATCACCTGCTTTGTTGTTCTCTGCTTCAGGGATATCTGATTTCGCAACCTTTCTTTCTTTCCTTTTTCTAACCAACTTGTAAAGTTCACACAGGATCTTGTTCCACGGATACATGAAATATAACGGCCTAATTATGCAAATACATAAGTATGTACATATGTTAATTGAAATATTAGTATGTAAATACAGCAGATGCTTGAAAAGGAAAAAAAAAAAATTAACCACTGACCAAGCAACAGGAATGTTTTTTGGTGATTCATTCTGGTGCTGTCATCACTTTGAAACAGGTCATTATTGCTCACAGGTGTGGCAGTAGGGCTGAGGCCCTCATACAGCCCCAGGTAATCTCCAGAACTGCCAACAAAGCACTGGCCTGGAGAATACAGGCCTTTGTGTTCCCTCTGGGGCCTAATCCCTCCCCAGGTGCTCCTGGGCCAAACCCCAAATTGCATTCCCCTTTAATCGGACAGCTCCTCAGCTAAGACGGCCTCGGAAGGAGGATTTCATACCTGGCAACTGTGATCATTACAAGATCAGCAGGCTACTGTGCCCCCCCCTTTCTCTTGCTCACTGCCCTAAGCCCAGCTTTCAGATGTTCTGGGCCCATCTGTCTGCTGTTCTTTCTCAGGCCAATAAGGAAAGGACTCTTTTTCAAAGCTATAATACTTCCCATCAACCCAAATCTGATGTTTTTTAAAAGTGTTTATCAGTTTATTCCATTTCAAACACTATTCTTTCTAAATCAGCTTTGTTGGCATGTTTAATTAAACTGAACAGACCAGATTTTACCCCTTTCAAATAATTTTTTTTCTGTTTCTCAGCTACATTTCAGCCTACACGTACGACATATGTTATACTGAACACTCAGCATTGCAAATAATATAATGCACAGCTGCGTACTCTGAGGTATTCATGTGTAAATAACACACACACACTGTCTGAAATCACTTGCCCTGGGCAGGGTCGCAGCGTTCCAGAGCCTAACCTGGCAACACAGAGCTCGAGGCTGGAGGGGGGAGGGGACACACCCAAGACGGGACGCCAGTCCATCACAAGGCACCCCAAGCAGGACTCAAACCTCAGACCCACCAGACAGCAGAACCCGGCCAAGGCCGTTACACCACCGCACCCCCTTGTTCAAGTAACAGAAAACATTATTATTTATTTAGTAGTTGCTTTTCTCCAAAGCGACATAAATCTCATAGAAAATACTATGTGTGCATTACATTAACAGAGAACTAACTGACTGGACTGGACTGCACAGACTGAATGGATAAAACAGACAAATGTTGGAAGACCATTTGAGTAAATCCACAGTGGGATTAGAATAATAATAATAATGCAAATCCATAGCTGGATTTAGACCATGTGCCAAACTGGAGGAAATGTGTTTTGACAATTTCTTCAGAAACATTAGCTGTGCAAATCACTGACTTGGAATTTTTTATACAGGATCTCTTTCAGTGTATCAGGGGTGTCTTTTGCGTTTCTGTTATACGATAGTGATGAGCTGTCCTTTGGCACATGTTGATGGGTTGACAGAGGTGAGGAGGGAACATGTAGCAGGTTGTGGAACACCACGGAATTTGAAACAGCTGTGTGTTTCACCATTGTAGTGGATGTTGACAGCCTCCCTAATTTTACTAACTATGCAGAACCATATCCCAAAGGAACCCGTAATCTGCTCTCAGCCCATCCTGGCCACAAGGTTGCTCAAGTGTATCTGGGAGCCTCACACAGGGCAAGCACCTTGTACCATTCCGGATGGCAGCCTGAGGCCACAAGGCCACAGGCGGCGGGTGGTAGACCTTCCTGAGAACTGTTTGCAGGAGGTGGAGGATGTGGCATCCCACAGGGGCATTTGACCGGACACTGAAAACAGGCAGCACAGTAATTATACAGCTCCCTACTGCAGTCGCAAAAACAGCTTCGTAATAACCGTCATCCTGCTCTCATTAAATTATGGGTCTGGGACCATTACCCAGGATGCTATGGGACTCAGTTGATGTTTACAAAATTCTTGCCATATTTCAGGATTTTTTTTTTTTCTGGAGATCTGCAGGGAAAACACATCTGTTGCAGCGTGAAGGATTTGCAGAGTGACTGTGCTACACTCGCCAGAGAATGCTCATTTATTACCAAATATGTGCTGAGATGAGCCCTGTCGAAAATACAGTTAAAGGGAAAGTTTGGGTTTTTCAGGAATGCTCCACATACACATTTGGCTTTATATAATGAGAATACTGGGATTCTCTCTGTAAATAGCATTACTTGAATACATTATGATTATAATAAAACCTTGAGGAGGAGGATATGAATAAAAAAGATTTGTTTATTTTTTACTCAGACTTTCCTCAAATCATCTTGAAAAGGTCAATATACATACGTACTGGATCAGTCCAATGTTTAAATACACTTGCTAGAACCAAGTACGTTTTATGAGGCATTTGGTTAACAAGTATGGACAAGTTTGGCTACGAGCGCACATGTCTTCCCAGCTCTTCTACAGCAATTGCTCAAACTGCTCCTGTGTTCATGTTTTTGTATTCCATAGGACCATGCGTCACATCTCAATACTTACCTCAATACTTGAACATCTCAGAAAACATAGCACAGGTTGATGGCAACCTGATTACCTTTGAGTAAGTTTTCTTAAAATGGCAAACAGAAACCTTTGTGTGAGCACGTTATCCAAACCGAAAGAACTAACTGAGATAAAAAATACTTCCGCCACGAAGGATAGTGTTGAAAAATGTTCAATTTCAAAGGTTGTTATTCGACCGCTTTCAAAACAGCCATTCTTCCTCTTCGTGTGGGAATGTGACTATCTGGCTTTTGAAGTGGATGGATGAAGACAGAAGTAGAACAGGAAGAGGAGCATGACCAAGAGAGGGGTGATCCACCAAACCACAGCAATGGGGGAAGGGGGATATATTGGAACCCTGTGGCGAAATGTGTTAGGGGAAGGGTTGCGAAGCCTGCTTTCCTTTGCCAGTAGGGTGCTCAGTGTCAGACAGTCTGCAGGAACAGCTGAAAGGACCCAAGATGTGATTGTTTTGGAGTGCTGGGAGACTGGAAGATGGGGACTCTGATGCTGCCACTGGAAACAAGGTGCTTTAAGCTCCTTGGCGACGCCCCCAAGCGGAAGTGTATGATGTCTCATGATTCATAGGCCCCATTTGCTTGGCTGGGAACCCACACCCCATACTTCCTTCCTTCTAAACTGTGGATAGAAAACTTGGCTTTCTTTTTTTTTATTTAAGAGTTTACATACACATAAAACTGTAATAAAGCAACTGCTTCATTATACTTTGGTCAAACATGACGATGCAATTTCTTTGCCTGTGTACGTGCTTTGCAGCAGTAGATATGTTCTTTGCTTTGTGTCTTTGATGCGTCATCTTTCAGCGAAGACTGTGGCTTATGTGAGCATTAAATGCCCCACTTTCCAAGCTGCAGGCAGTGTGATGACAGGGCATCCTGGAGCCTGCTGATCCATCTCTCAATCCAATTGCTCTTTGCTCTGCAGTAAGAGTACCAGATTCCATCCAAGAGTGACATGCTCAACTAAATCAGCTCAGCATCACAGAACTAGGGTCCCACATCCCAGGGCCTTTTGGGAATGCCAAAATATTTCCAATTCAGACTCCGACTGGCAATTCCTGGAAACACGGAAGAGGATAATTTGATTTTAAGCTTCTGAAAAGTGATGGGGGCGAGGGGAAGTATTTTTATTTCAGACAGAGCTTCTCAAGCCATGACGGTGGTGGATACTAGAGGAGTGCTCTTGTTTATGGTGTTATGAATGGGACATCCCAACACAGTGGTTTGTGAAGAGCACTGACCCTGCACATCAAGTGGTAGAAAGGATTTCTCCAACAGCTCTAGTCACATATATATCCCTTGGCAGAAGCAGAGCCAGGAAGTCTGACACGGAAGATATAGGCTTTGGACTTGTTTATGTCTTTATCAGGGAAAACTAAGAGTTTTCTTCACAAATGCCGTAAGAAAATAAAAATGTCCCCACAGTCCATCCTCTAAGCTTGCATACACAACAGACAGATCAAGATGATTTCTCTTTAACAAGCATTTCCGGCTGATAAAATGTCACATTCGTGTACAGTACTTCCGCACCAGGCATAACAACAGTTATCACAGGAACTCGCACACACGGAACCCATCCCCCAACCCACCTCCCTGAAGTCAAATCTAGACTAGATTAACAGATGTTGTACTTTGATCTGGATAAGTGGGTCTGCAAATCCCATCGCTGATCCTCCTCTCCTGGGAAGCACCAGGGGCAGCTGGGTAAATGCCATTAGTGCACATGGATAACTTAACTTTTCTTGCCATGTCTTCGGAGTAATGGAGATACCATATTTTCCCGAGAAAGAGGTGTTTTACATTATTGAAGGAAGTCTCACAGTATTGCAGATACATATAAAGCTGACTGATGCATTATACTATATTCTGGCTATGATAGAGTTAATGGACAAAGTAAAGTTGAGGTTATCACACTGATCATTGTCAACAATCATAAAATATCGGGCAGAAATATATAAATAAAATATCTAGGTCAGCAGGTAATCATTTGCATACTTAAACTCAGGGGTGTGGTGGTGCAGTGGGTTGGACCACCGTCCTGCTCTCCGCTGGGTCTGGGGTTCGAGTCCCGCTTGGGGTGCCTTCCGACGGACTGGCATCCTGTCCTGGGTGTGTCCCCTCCCCCTTCGGCCTTACGCCCTGTGTTGCTGGGTAGGCTCCGGTTCCCCGCGACCCTGTATGGGACAAGTGGTTCTGAAAATGCGTGTGTATTTAAACTCAAAGAAGGTACCTGCTGTTATACTATGGCATTTATTTATTTAGCTGAAACTTTCTCCAAAGTTACACATAGCGATCACTTTGTAGTACTTAGCTAACACATATATGCAAGATGACTTACAGCAGTAGATACAGTGCACTTAACTCCCTGCAATCATTCACCCATCTGTACAGCAGAGCAACATAACACAGACACATGCCCAAATGGGCAATTATAGGGCCATTGGTTCACCTGAAACACACGTCTTCGGACTGCGGGAGGGAACCTATGCAGACATGGAAACAGCATGCAAGCTTCCTGCATACTAAGCATGGTTGAAACCTACATCCAGTTACACAGCCCAGGCCCTGTGAGACACCAGTGCTACTTACTGCACAACTATAACACCTGCTACCAGGCTATCAAACTGTCTTTAAGTGCACTTACGACGTCTTCAGAAAAGCACTGACAATGCAATTACCTCCAAAGACCAGGAATGAAACTTCACACCACTTCGGTACATAGGTAGACAAATTTTAAAAATAATGTAAATTATTCTAATAATTATGTTCTTTAATTCAAAACTGATCATGCAGTTTGAATAATTAATGGTTACACAATGGAAATTTCAAGCCTTTCAATAACATCCATGTTCAAGCTGTATTATTTTGAACCAACTTCATTTTTTGCCTCAGCCACAAGCATCAATTTTTTTAATTACATTTACATATTTACATATTTAGCAGATTCTTTTCTCCAAAGCGACTTCCAATGAACTCTAAGTAGTGTTATCAGCCCACACACCTTATTCACCAAGGCGACTTACACTGCTAGATACACTACTTACACTGGGTCACTCATCCATACATCAGTGGAACACACTCTCTCTGTCACTCACACGCTACGGGGGAACTTGAACAGCATGTCTTTGGACTGTGGGAGGAAACCCACGCAGACACGGGGAAAACATGCAAACTCCATTATTATTCTTATTCTTATTATCTTACTATTATCACTCTGATTTTGTTTTGTATTAACTATGAAATCATTTACATTTAGTATGAGAGATGCTTTTCTTTAAAGTGACTTGTACTGTTAAGATACCTATAATTATTTAGCCAGGGGTATGACAACAGGACATGGACTTTGAGCCCACAACTTCCAATTACAAAAGGCAGCAGATCTAACCGCTGTACCGACTTCCCACAGTTCACTGTTTTACCCACTGAATTAGTACACACTGGACTGGGCTGCAGACTGTACCAGCCTAAGGAAACCTTGTGTGATTTGTACATATTTTGGCACTGCTTCCCTGCAGCCCTTGGCAAGTTTCAGTGCAGATCTTGAATTTCAGCAGGGGGGAAATGGGTGTACGATGAAATAACCTGTGTTGGGTCAGAACTTGGGAATGCACACATTCTAGCATGAGCGGTTACACGTCCCCCAGTGAGAACATGCCGAACACATTATGTATTTGGCTGGAAACAAACTGCATGGTGCCGATGCTGGAAAGCGTAACTGGTAGTGATTCTGAAGTGTCTTGGAGAACTGATTCTCTTCATGTATTCACATTAATGTCAAATGTATTATAGACCTTCATTTAGCTCATGTCTTTGTCCGGGAGGAGTTATAAGCAACTTTACCATGATTTATACAGCAGAGTATTCTAACTATATCAGTTCAGTGTATCTACCATGATGAAAGGTGTTACAGCAGAAGTGAGTTAGACTCACGTTACATCTGTCACGTATAATGTTTATGTGTACTTCTATTACCAATTACTGTTCTGTGTTACTAACTGAAAATTACATCCATCAAATATAATATCTAAAAACTATTATTATGCTTCTCTGGTAATGTATCGTACAGTACAAGTGGTTTATTCCCTTAAACTAAATAAGATAAAAAAAAAAAACTAAGATCATAGAATAAATTCAGTTTTAGATGAACTGATGCTGAACTGCCTGTATTTGTTAAGGAATGTTGAATCTTGTATTGCTTAAGGACTGGAACGGGTGGAGGGCAATTTCCTTAGCAATTATGCACTTTTGGGTTAACGTTTCACTCAGTACAACGATTTACAAGGATTCACTCAGTAATACAGCACGATATTCTTACTGCATCCGTAGTGTACCTTGATCGAGGGTACTGCAGCGGGAGGGGGCTTCAAACGAGAAACCTACGGGTGATAAGACTGCGTGCACAATGGAGCGTCTTTTTTTGGGGGGGGGCATGAGTGCAAGGTACTGCGCGTAACCGCCACCCCCCAAACTGCCCCCCTCCCGCGTTCACCCGATCCATAGCGGAAATTCCTTCTCCAGTTTTGTGAATGACAACTTATTAGCAATTCATCAACACGGTCTGTTCTATCCGAGCCCGTTTCCAAGGCGACCGTCGTTCGGCGCCTTTTCATTGGCCGGCCGAAGGAAAGTAGCCGTCGGACCGCCTCCCGTTTGTATCCATTCAGGAGCTCGCCGCCGTGAAGAGCGTCTTGACCGCGCGCGCGACAGGCGAAGACGGACGTGGATTCAGTGCCACACGCGAGGAGAACGGGGACGATATTTTCTATACGGACAAAAGAAAACACTGTTGTTGGATTTAACACACGGTTAGAATCACAAGGACTGAAACGGGACAAAAGGGGGACATCGGTCGAACGGCGGCGCCGCTTGTGAGCGTCATTGATAAATACAGAGAGAGAGTCGCATGAATGAACCGCGTGAGGGGCATCAAGTAGCAGCAGCGATCGAAACCGCTTCTGGCTGCGCGCATTTTAATTAGAGCCAGTGGGACTGCCGATGGTCTGGGAAGGCTGATTTTTTTATTTATTTTTTTTTCTGATTATTATTATTTGTTGACCTGCACGGAGTGATTTTGTGGCACGCGACTGACTGACTACTGTGTGTCACCTCACCTGCGCGCGAGGCGGACAGTGTCTTCCGATGGTCACACACTGACTGACTGACTGACTGACTCACTGACTGATCGCGCCTGGCGTCCCAGTTTCTCCCCACTGATGCTAGATCGGTTCAAACCCGTGCATCTGGATTCTGCAATGGCGATCAGCAAGACGGCCGAGTGGCTCAAGGAGCAGCTGGAGGCGCGCGGCGACGGCCTGCTGGTGATGGACTGCCGCGCTCGCGAGCTCTACGAGTCCTCGCACGTGGAGACGGCCATCAACGTAGCCATCCCGAGCCTCATGCTCCGGCGCCTCAAGAAGGGCAACCTGCCCATAAAGTCTCTCTTGGCCAACGGAGAGGACCGGGAGCGGTTCGCGCGGAGGTGCCGGACGGACACGGTGGTGCTTTACGACGAGTACAGCCACGGGTGGAACGAGAACGTCGACGGGGGTTCGGTGCTCGGATTGCTGCTCCGGAGGATGAAGGACGAGGGATGTCAGGCATTCTACTTGGAGGGTAGGCGCACACACTCACTGCTGTCATTCTGAAGTCAAATGGGACGATGATTCATGTTGGGGGCAGCAGGGGGTGTAGCGATCGGGGCTGTTGTACTACGAGAAGGTCTCGGATCGAAACCCACCCGTACGGACCGGTACACTCACGATGGAGGTGGGCTACTTACCGCCAGTTGTTGATCATATCATACAGTAAGAATGCGCTGTTGTATAACCTACATCGTAGTAAAGTTGATAATCTACCACTGTCAGATGCCTTGCTTGATCCCGTGCGTAACATAAATAAATGATCAATAATGTAAATGCATGCGTCATGTCTTAGTTTGTTACCATAACCGCACCAACAAATATTGGCGTGTGGCGCACGCCATGAACTGTCTTTGTTCTTTCGCTTCCTGCAGTGGCACACATTTCATTATGGTGTTATATTTCCCCGCAGGAGGCTTCAGCAAATTCCAAGCGGAGTTCCCGGCGCTTTGCGAGACCAATCTGGACAGCTCCTCCACCAGCAGCTCCCCCACGGCCCAGGTGCTCGGCCTGGGGGGGCTGCGCATCAGCTCCGATTCCTCGGACATTGAGTCGGACGTGGACCCCAGCAGTGCCACGGACTCAGACGGTAGCCCCCTGTCCAACCCGCACCCCTCCTTCCCCGTGGAGATCCTGCCCCACCTGTACTTGGGCTGCGCCAAGGACTCCACGAACCTGGACATTCTGGAGGAGTACGGCATCAAGTACATCCTGAACGTTACCCCGAACTTGCCCAACCTTTTCGAGAACGCGGGGGAGTTCAAATACAAGCAGATCCCAATATCCGACCACTGGAGCCAGAACCTGTCCCAATTCTTCCCAGAGGCCATCGGCTTCATTGGTAAGTGCGCCCCAGGCTCGTAGTGACCTTTTTTGAAGCACACAATCTTTTCCATGTAAATTGCAGGTGTAACAATGGGAGGCATGTTGCCCCTAGTATTTCTTATAACTACAGTATTGCTAATACTTTTTGTTCTCCCAATACCTGTAGTTACATCTCAGGTTTTAATGCATGCTTTACGTTGTTTAATGTGCTTGTATTTTGATATTTTGTATTTTAGACATTCTTTTCTATGGCACTATAGTTATCTTAAGTTTGAAAAATATCTACTTTTAACAATACATTCCCAATATATATCACATCTTTATGTGCATATGAACAGTTTAACTCATAAAAGCTGCCATAAAAAGCCATTTCAGGTGTTCATAAATTCTTTGGATTGGACAGTTTTCATAGTCAGCACTGTGCAGCTGGTGGCGTCTTTCATCTCTTGTTTGAGGGCTTCTCCAGCGGTCACACAAAGGCTCGTGATACATTCGAGCCTGGGTGTAACTGGAGCTCAGCAGGAAGGAATCCTTCCGGAACGGGTCACAGAATCCACTTGAGGACACTAATGCTTCCTTTCACAAAGAGGGCCATTTGCAGGCCATGTTGACATCCTGTCTGTGTTAATGGGCTGCCCCCATGACTTCCGCTTACTTTTTGAGCATTTCAATGATACCATTGTTAGTGTCAGATCACTTGGAAGAATCATTTGATAGGCCTTAATAGCCATTTTTGGGCCTTGTACACTCAAGGCCATATGGAACAAATTTGTCATTCTTCCTCCTAAACTGTGGATCTTTTTCACTTTGGGTCTTTGTCCACTGGAATCTTCATTCAAAATCAGATATGCATTACTAAACCTATATTAACCACATCTAAGAAAAGTTAGTAAATCCATTGCAATCTGTTCCTTTTGTCAGCTATTGTTGAATTTTCTTTTGCTTTTTTAATTTGATTTCATGAGATCAAAGGCTTTAACTGGAGTTGAAGGCTGGTGCAAAGCCTTTTCCAAACAGCTGAGCTCTAACCTGAATCATACTGAAACTGAGTGGAAGAAATGCGTAATATCGTACCCGAGAATAAGGACTAATCTGTCGCTTTGTTTTTCCTTGTCAGATGAGGCCCGCAGCAAAAAATGTGGTGTTTTGGTCCACTGCCTGGCGGGCATCAGCAGATCTGTCACGGTCACAGTGGCCTACCTGATGCAGAAGCTCAACCTCTCCATGAATGATGCCTACGATATTGTCAAGATGAAGAAGTCCAACATCTCGCCCAACTTCAATTTTATGGGCCAGCTCCTGGACTTTGAGAGGACCCTGGGCATCAACAGCCCCTGCGACAACCACATTGCCCCTCCCAGCTCACAGCCCCTCTATTTTACCACCCCGACTAACCACAACGTCTTCCAGTTGGATGCCCTTGAGTCCACGTGAGATCCCACACTGAATCAAACCTGGAAGCAGTGGTTTATAAAATGATCTTTTATTTCATCAGCTGTCAAGCAGTCTTGATGTGATTGACACACTTGGCTCGTGGCTGACAGCTGCTGGGCATGGTTGCTGAGGGACAAGTGGTCTCCCTGTAGTGGACAGCAGCTGTTGAGAGGGCAGAGTAGAGACCTTTCCTCTTTTCTGACCTCCTGAATTTTAATTGTCCAAATGTGGGAAGAGACAAGGAAAAATATTTGTGGTTCTATGTAACATAGTTGAGTAGGAGATTGAGGGTGCCAAAGAGACTAGTTGGTCAAATTGACAATGTTTATTTTTTCTTCCTAGCACTTGCGCCTATAGACTTGTTGAACTTTGGTGTGCATTTGTCTTGTCTTCAGTGAAGACTTGCCTGTTTGGGGATGGGACACCCCAAGTTAAAAGGGCACTGTATCTGTTACTCCATGATATTTCAATGGAGTGGTCTGACACATTTATATATGTGTATATATAAATAATATTATTGAGAAACGTACAAGCCTTGCTATAGCTGGAGTAGACCCTCTGAAAATGATTGGGTATTGAATATTTTTATTCTGTCTGCTTTATGTAAACATACATTCTGAATATTGATCAATATTGTTTAATAAGCAAACACGTTTTACTATATTTGAGAGGTGTAAACATGTGCTATATTTTGACATTAATGTATGAATTCATGCCTTCTTGCAACCACCCAAATGTTGATCGGTTATTTCTTTGTATGCCTTAGATTTTGTACATAAACAGATATTTTTCCCCTTAAATGTAATCATAAAATGTGCTCCTGCTTTTTGTGAGACAGCTTTGTGAAATGACCAGAAATGTTTTGTTGCATTTGTGCCCAAAGCCAAAAAGTGATGTCTTGACGTGAGGTTAGATGGTACACACGTTACGAGAGACACGTGAGAATGCTACACTCGGAGAAACCGAACAAATTATGGATCTGGGACCTGGGAAGAGTCCACTCCAACACATTTTCCCAAGGACCTCTGAACGTATACTGTTACACTCATGTAAGAGTGGTTTCTTTTGTGTTTTCTGCAGGGTTGGTAAAGCGAGGGACATTTACAAAGTTATAACATGCTGCTTTAGTCGTCACAGAAATGAAGTGCGAAGGAAAGTGTTTAGATGTTTTGTTCTAGAGGTGATGGCCCTCATGAGCTGTTTACCCTACCCCACTTTGCTACAGTTGCAAACTATTGCATCAAAATGGTGTGGACATGGAATTCATCTTAAGAATGTAAACAAAATTTAAATTATTAATAAATTGTTATTTTCTCTATATGGGTGTACCTCTTTTTTTGCTATATGTATTGTTAGAACCACCACATTTTTTTTTACTGTTTTATGATTTTTTTTGTGAGTTCTTCCATTATTTTTACACTTAGATCCATTGCAATAGTAAATGCTTTCACTTATACATGAATTAAAAGCAAGCCAGTTTCTACCTGTTTTGTTTGTTGTAGAATTTTTTTTTTGGAACTGACTGTTCCATTTAAGTCAAATTTGTCATGAGCATAAACTCTAAGGTGATAAAACATGACAAAGTGACATACAGATTTGTCAAGACTTCTCAAAGGAATTTTTTTGTGGCAGTTCCTCTTAATGAATCTTTAACCCTGGATCGGCAAACAAAAGAGACAGAGAGTTTCCAAACTGTTTCATAACAGAATGACAAATTGCTACAATAACATGTGAAACATGTCTTTGACTCAGGTGTGTGTTTTTCCTGCTCTGGACACAGCAATAAGTCAGCTGCACACTGTGGTTAAGGATTTTGCAGGTCAACTTAAAATCTTAAACATTATGCACTGTTAAAAAAGTGGAACAACACAATTGTATTATTCTATTATTTCAATTACAAATATTTTTTTAAATTATCTTACGGGACTCCTGTATTTTACTCACTTTCATCAATTGCTTGTCTTTGTCAGGTTTTCAGCGTCCTGGAGCCTAAGCCAGAATCACTGGGCACTCCTTGGATGGGAGGTCATTCCATCAAAAGGTAGCCATATACACATGCACGTAGACACACACACTGTGGGTAGCTGAGCATTTTCAGTTCACCTGAAAGATGTGCCTTGGGACTGTGGGAGCAAACCCATGCAGACAGGAGGAAAACATACAAGCTTCAGAGTCAGATTCAAACCTATACCCAAGCAACCCAGGCACTATGAGGTGGCAGCAGTATCCACTGAACCACCACTCCCACCTTTAGGATCCCTGTTCATCCAAACAAAAGTGAATTTACAGTTGTACAGCTTTGTTACTAGAAGGCTTTCACCGTTAAATAATATTGTTAGTGGCTACCCTTTAAAACTTTTAGTTTAAAATTGTAAGCAATATAGTATTTTAAAATATTTTTATTTTTTTAAAACTATATGGAATTACTGACTCGTCAGTTGTATTTATTTAGTAAATCCATTACTGTAACAAATTATACCAGTTGTTACAATAACAATAACCAATTATATCTACTGCATTTAAAAACATAACCCAACAAAATAAACTTAAAATGTCAGTACGTACCATAACTTCGTAATTTTTTCAAGAGCGTGCCTGGAACAGCTGCTTAGCTGCTTACTGAATGTGAGAGTGACCAGAGAAAAAGACTCAACTTAGTTTAGGTATGAAGACCATACATTACAAGACAGAGTAAAAGGCTCCTCTATGCATCTATATCTGTAAATTCTTCATAAAAGTGTACTATGTACCTAGTCATGTAAGGTATACTGGGTTATATGGTGGTATGTGATAAATTGACTATACTCCGGAATCATGTGTCTGCATCCAAATCTTTCCTACTGTACTGCTCTTAGAGATGTACGTTGCTTTGGGGAGAAGTGTCTGCTGAATAAATAAATATTGATAAGTATGTCTGTAGGTAGGTAGGTAGATAGGTAGGTAATGTAACATAACATAACTCTCTCTCTCTCTCTATATATATATATATATATATATATATATATATATACACACACACACACATTTTCAGAACCGCTTGTCCCATACGGGTCACGGGGAACCGGAGCCTACCCGGTAACAGAGGGCGCAAGGCCGGAGGGGGAGGGAACACACCCAGGACGGGACGCCAGTCCATCGCAAGGCACCCCAAGCGGGACTCGAACCCCAGACCCACCGGAAAGCAGGACCGTGGTCCAACCCACTGCGCCTATATATATATATATATATATATATATATATATATGTGTACTCTCTATATATAATATATATACAGTTACATTATGTTACCTATCTATGTTAGTGTCCCCATGCCACAGGAGTTACTGAAATAGAAATATGAACTTGTGTGTCGATGGTAGATGGGCTCCTGTTTATAGGAGAGCATTCAAAGTGAAAAACCATAACAGAAAGGTATTGGTTGAAGGTGAATGCAAAAAAAAAAAACCTTGTTTGGTCTTGGAGATTTTAAGTATGACAAGAGTTTCAGCTTTTTTTTTCTGCCTATTTTTTCATTCTATTCTGAAATATTAAACTTTAAGAATTTCCAGGAAGATGAACATTTTACAGAAAGATCAGTCCTAAATTAGCTCTACAATGGTCCAAGACTAAGTTAAAGTTTTTCCCATGCATGAAATTCCCACTGAGAGAGCCAGAGATTCCTTACATTGGTGGAAATATCTGCCTTTAGCATAAGCATGATGACATGGTCCTCAGTGGAACATCTGTCTATCTGTCTGGTCCTCTGGCAAACTCAGAGTCAAGTTTGCAATGAAAAAATGATACTTTTCATCTATTGTTCTACGCTGTGTTATGTGCAGTGAGCTCATCAGCAATTCAATTATTGAGGACTAATTCTTTTTGTCATGTGGCTTGCTATGTCATTCCGGTTACATTAATCTAGAACAAAAGAATCGGATTATGTGCTGTTGTTGTGTTCAGTACCCTGCTTGTTTCTATTCTGTATCTTGGCGAGAATCACGGTTTGATAAATCATTTGATGGTATAATTGAAACTTGATACCATGAATAAAAAGACTAAGAGCTAACAAATTGCTTTGATGTATTCATATCAACATTTGACAGAATTTGATAAGATTATTACTTTCCCCTGGAGGGCCAAGTATGGGAGAAAGAGCCCTACATAGTTTGTTCTTATGAAAGGGACCAAACTGGTAAGGGAGGCTTTTTGAAGTACTCTTGGCCTTACAAACTGCTATTTGTAGATTTATATCCCATGAGGGGGTGCGGTGGCGCAGTGGGTTGGACCGCAGTCCTGCTCTTCGGTGGGTCTGGGGTTCGAGTCTCGCTTGGGGTGCCTTGTGATGGACTGGCGTCCTGTCCTAGGTGTGTCCCCTTCCCCCTCCGGCCTTACGCCCTGTGTTGCCGGGTAGGCTCCGTGACCCTGTATGGGACAAGCGGTTCTGAAAATGTGTGTGTGTGTGTGTGTGTATATCCCATGAGATCATGGTCTAACCTTATTTAGTTAGACTCTGAAAGATAAGTTCCTGACCCCGAGAATACTGGACACAGCAAAAGGATGCAATGGATATGACTGAAATGGGTGTAAAGAAACAACTTTTCTTACTATTTTTTGAATTCTTATGATGAATATTCTCTCTTTTAAAAGTGGATGATGTAAAAGAAATAGTTAAAGGTAACAAAAAATGCAAAAAAGTAAGTGTTGGTGTGCAATAGTTCATGAAAGTGATCACATTACAAGAAAAGGGTGTGGCTGTGAACTTAAACCAGCCAATGAAAAGGTAGGATAGTCAACAAATTAGCGCAAACAAGTCTTCTGAGGTTTACACAGAGCTCTGTGGCATTACTTCTTCAGCAAAGGTCAATCCTAAAGTTAAACATACTGATATACAGCTGCTACCTATCAGCCCTTACAACTCGAGAGTAAAACATCTGAAAACCTGTAGCACAGACCTCTGGACACAAAACCTGTCAGTTAACACAAAGCTTTACATACAGATCAGTTGTGGGCTTTGCAAATATTCTTGGATAGAGGCAAATAGATAACAATTGCAACATAACTGTAGCACATTAGCAGTAGTGAGAGAAGTCTTACCAATCCCCCTGGTGGACCAGGCCATGACCCTAGTTCCCAACACTGCTAGGTGCTTGGTCTTTACCTGTGGAACATGTGGATTGTACGTACTGTGGCTGTTCTTGGAATAAATAAGTACTATTGGCTTCCATCCCTTGTCGTTTACACTGATAGCTGCTTTGGCAGGAAGATAGTTGCCCTTCTTTGTTGCACTTTTCTGTTAAGCTGCAATTCAGGCTTGTAATGCTCTCCCATCCCTTGTCCCCATAGTTATTGTAGTGAGTTGAAGGTCTGTTCATTGTGAGATGTCCCTGCCAATACCCACTGGTGTAGTTTTATCATCTGCACCGTTCACCCATATAACTAAATCCCATATGATGAAAAACTGCAACAAGTTGCTCATAGAAATATATATAATTGTTAAAACAACCAGCTTATTATGCAATACAGTAGCAGTTTTTCTGGGTAATGTGGTAATTTTGCATCCACAGCAGATATTTTATTCACTGCCTGCTATGTGTTTTACTCTGCAAGGC
Source organism: Scleropages formosus (assembly GCF_900964775.1). NCBI lineage: Eukaryota > Metazoa > Chordata > Actinopteri > Osteoglossiformes > Osteoglossidae > Scleropages > Scleropages formosus. The sequence continues at coordinate 13,529,866 of NC_041826.1, forward strand.
ATGCAAACACTACATTCTCCTGTGGTTTTTAAGTTGGAGAAAAAAAGGTTAATTGACAGTGCAAACATTATTCACTGTCCTACACAGTTCACAATTAACTTTTATTGTACTTTTATTATCCAATTATACTTTTATTAATTTGCATAATAAGTGATACAGTTCAGTTGTTTGTGTTACAAATATTAAAAACACTCTTCGTTTTGATTTATTTTTAATTTTATGTCACTTGTTTTTAGAGTTTTCATTTGTCATGTTTTAAGAAACATATTGTTTTCTTTCTTTCACAAATAATGGTAATTCATACTCCAAATAACAGGAAAGCTTTCCTAACAGGGATGATTTCATGTAATGAATTTGACAGACAACCTCAACAGGAGGAGAATGGCAAAGAAAGAGAAGAGTACAGTTAAGTTTACCAGCCTGCTATGCTGATGTTTTAAATGCACTCCAGTTAATTAAGCCTCCAGCAGGATGCTAATTGAATTGTTTTGCAATAGAGTGGAATAGACATAATTCTGCTGAACAGACCTATACAGGGGGTACCATTGTACTGTTACCCGCTCTCATGTGGCACACCAATTCAGGATGATGATAGGCCATGCAGTGAAATAATAAACTGCAAATGGACATAATACAACTTATGTGGGTTGTTGTGGAACACAGAGAAGGGAGGGATGGCACAAGGTTGGACAGTGGTTGTAGGAAGCTAGAGTAAGGATTTCCACACTGCTCATTATCTACACTGCTACAGCCCCCTCCTACCTGCAGTCTACCTGTAGCAGCACTAGTCTTAGCTGTATATGATCTCTTTTGGCTAACAAAGGATGCCATTCAAGGTAACAGGCCTTCTGCACTTCCTAACTCTTGCATGGCCTCCTGTCATTAAGAAGCTGAAGTCTTTGGTAGTGTTCAGCAGTCCTGACAATGCTGCCCTGGTACACAGTTCTCACTGACAAGTCATGCCATGTACGCACAGTGGGTCATGCATTTCACAGAGTGGAAGTGGGGTGGGCATCAACAAGTAAAATTACTGTCAAAGCCTGACTTTTGCTGAGCTGACCCCATGCACGCAAGCCACCCTTATTCCAACCAGAATGTTGTATGAAAATAATTCATGTGATTTAAATACAGACAAGGCTTTGTTTTTGGGTCTGTTTTTTGTGACACTTTGATGGTTTGTTATGGGGGTGCATTTTCACTGAGACTGCACAGATTTCTCTCTTCATGCCATCAGTGAGCTTGGCTTGAACTAACTGGATGAAGCCTGCATGGAAGATAGCTGTAGGTACTCTGAGTTGGTGTCTTTTCCTAGCCAGAGACTGTGTTGGGAGAACACACCTTTCATGATAGGTATATGAGATGTCTCCCATATTACCAGAATGGTGTGAGCACCTGTGAAACCTGAAATATTGTCCCCCAACCTAGGACCAATAAAGACAGTTGCAGATAACTTTAGCACCTTCTATCCATCCATTCAATTTCAATAACTGATTTTCTCAAGCAGGGTGACAGTGAACCAGAACCAATTGCTCAGGCAAGGATGCAAGGCTGAGGAGTATACAACTTAGATGGGATGCCAGTCCATCACAAGGTACCCATACATGCACCCATTTACTCACTACTGGTGTTTCAGAGTAACTAAACCCCCTGAAATATGGAAGAAAGCCAGAGCATTCAGAGGACACTCACACAGACACAGGGACTGAAAACTCCACATAGACTTTGAGGGAATCTAACCCACATTCTCTAGTATCACTCAGGTGCCATGAGATAGCATGGTTACTTCCCTGAACCACCCAACTTCAGTTTCTTTTTTTTTAAAATCCTTTGGAAGGGAATTGAACCCTGAGTGTTAACCTATGTTACACCACTTTCCAGGAAACCTTGCTCCAAACAGTGCTAAGGTTTTCATCCAGTGGCATTGATATCAGTTCAGATTTCATCGTTGGAGTAGTTTCTAATTCAGCACCTCACTGGTGCATCAAGTAATAAAATGGATCCATATGAAAAAGAGAGTTTTGAATTCCAAAATTTAGACTCAGTATTTTCAAGAATTTGTTTATTATCCAAAGAATTATACTTCTCAGCTAGGATAGTTGCTACTCAGACAAATGCAATTATAGGTCCCATGTGCGATAACCTTTCTGTGTAATAGGGTAACACATGTAATAGTTGCGCAATGCTCTATGTGCAGTATTCAGGGTGCGCAATATTCTGACCAGTGAAGTGTATGTATTGTGATGTTTTGTGGTGTCACGCGTGAGTTTATGGTACAACAACGTATGTCCATTTGAAAAGCATTTTTTCTGTATTTTTTGTTTTTGTCCACTCATATCAAAAAAAAAAAATTGTTGGGTATGTAACAGAATACCGTATATCTGTCCTTTACCTTAACCTGCGTCTTATTCCAAATAATGCAGAAAATTACAAAGAATATGTCAAAGTATGTTGACATTCCCTTTATTGAAGACATAAATGGAGATTATTAAGGGACATATGCTTGTGAAAGTTATATAAGTGTGGCATTTGAAAGGGCTCCCTCTGTTTTAAGGACACACTTCAGATGAAACCGCCCGTGTGGAAGTTAGCAAAACATCATGCCACAGCAAGTCCTAACAAGTCCTTGCCAGCCTTGAGCTCCTGGGCTCTTTGGAGACTTTGGACAGGCTGGAGGGCAGGCTCCAAGTGAGAGATCCCTCCCAGGCAAAGCACAAAAACCTCCTCACCCAGCAAACCAGCTGAATTTTTTTTAGTTATGCCACTGAAGTGAAGACGGGGGAGTGGTGGCTTAATTCATCATTGTGTGTCATACAGACAGGACTTTTTTGTACAGAAATACTGGAAACAGTTACACTCAGACACTTCACAAGGCAACCAGGCTTCTGTGCTTGTGCTAGGCCACATGACTAAGAAGAAGGCTTTTTTAAAAGGGTATGTCAAAAAACAGATATCACTAAAAACTTAACTGTACATTCATTTGATTTTAAAGCCCTTGTACATGTCTTATAGCCAATGACATCCTTGTACTTTAATGGAAGAAAATAGGAAATTAGCCTCCGTCAAAGGTTTAACTACTAGAATAATGAATAACTCACAAAATTTTTCAGTTACAGGAAAAACATTTAGTTGATAATGCAGAATACATAAGGAATGCATAAATTCATAATACAAAATATCCAGTGTCTATTATTTGCTTTGCCGATTAAATTCCACCAGTAAAAAAGTGAAATGAAACCAGCAAACAAAAACAGAAACTGGTGAGATGAATAGTACAATATTTTAAATATATTTTTAAAAAGGTCCATCTATTATTGTAAACTGTTTGTCCTGTACATGAGGCCAGAGCCAATCTCAGGAAACAGGACAAATGGCAAGGTACACACAAATGGGACACCAGGCCATTGCCAAATGCACAAACACACACTCATTAACTGAAACAAACACACACCAGAGCCAATTTAGAGCCATCAGTTCACTTGAAACGTATGTCTGTATGAGGGAAGTGATGCTAATTTCTTTAAATGATATAAACTCCACACAGGCAACCTTATTTAAACCCAGATTGAGGGAAATATGAGGCCTAAGCGCTACCTTCTGGTCCACCATACCTTAACCCTCCTGTTGTATTGGGTATTATATGTATGCATTCTTTCATCTGATTTCCATAAGGTTTCAGATGTTTAAGTGAATTTTAGGTGTTTTATTCAAACTTTGTACATCTGTGGTGTTTCCAGTCAGATCTGAAGTGGCCTAGGGAATAAATTAGCCGGACTATAATAAAGAGCAGAGGGTATCTTCCTGGTGACGAAGAAAGAGGCCAAGGCAAAACCGAACCTAAAGAAGCAGAAGATAGAATCTCTGAGATACCTGACAGCTCTGAAATATGATCCAGACCTTGAATGAACTGAAGAGGAAGAATTAGCTGAAGACAAAGAAGGCTCTGCTGGGGCAAAAACTGGAAATGAGTTGTGGTCTTAATCCCTCTTAAAAGTCATGACAAACTTGGAAGGCAGATGTGTTTAGCGATAGCTTCAGGGAGGAGGACCACAGAAACGTAGAAACATATGTGGTTCTCTTGATTCTGTCTGGTGTATATTGATCAAGGAAACTACCATCTGTATGTCATATCAAGTCTGGTCAGGCAATTTTCAGACTCTGTCACTCCAGACCTTTCATATCCTCTCAACAGTCACCCATTAGATAATCAAGACACAAGACCTGTCCATTGTTGAGAGAAACTTGTCATTGACAGAGATGTCTGGGACATCTGGGTTGAATGCCTGGCACTCATTTACACTCCAGGTCCAGCTTGCTGTGGGTGAGCACCTCATCCCTTTCAAAAGTTGTTGTCCTCCAAAATAATATATGCTAAGTAAACTCAGAAATACCACATAAAAACCTGGGGGGCATGCAATACCAGGACCAGCAATGGCTGCAGCATACAGGTGTATGCTTGCAAAGCTGTTGGCAGTTGGCCAGAAAAAAAATGAAGATACATTATGTCTCTTGTTTGAGATGTCACCTGATCCACAGAAAACTGATCATGTTGAAGACAGCCTGAAACAAGCTCCCTCGGCACTGCTGGCAACAAAAGAGAGAGCTTGACTCTTCTTGAAGTTTGCCTTCATAGCGACACATACACTTGTGTCATAGTGTCCAAAAAACAAAAATATCCTTTTGATGAGTACACAGCAGAGCAATGCCCCTGTAGCAACCATGGAAGACTAGGAGTCCAATGTAATCCTGAATTACAACCACAACAAAGTTGGAGGTGACAACCTGTATGTTGTTGATTCATATATGTATAAGTGAATGACAGCTTGTTGGCCTGAAGTGATGTTCTGTAACATTAGACGTCTTTACTATACAATGCTTTTGTGGTGTGGATGGAGGTCAATCCAGCCTTTAATCAGGAGAAGTCCTACAGGAGGAGACTCTTTCTGGAAGACCTAGGATGAGCTCTGGTCACTCCTTTTTGTAAGACACCTTTCAAGATCCTTCCCCACAGAGGTACCAGTCTCTGTCAGTTTGGTGAGGGATGTACAGGAAGCAAACTTTATCTCGCCAGAAGCTGCCCCGAACAAAAGAGCAGGCAAAAGGTAGGGGTGCCAGCTCTGCACTCAGAGAGACGTAAAAACCAGCATCTTTTACCAGAAATGTTGTAAATATATTTGCAAGGCATGCACCAAAACGTCCACACTGCCACTGTTTTCTTCATAGAAAAAAATTATCAGTCACTTTCGCCCAGGAAAACAACAGATGTCATTATGTGGCAACATTACAAAATTTGAAATATTTCAAAAACAAGTATCATAGTGAAATGTTGACACATAATAGTCTGTGATAATCACTCGCCATGTTTTCTTCTGGTCGTTACAGTAGTCAAAATAATAGACAAAATGTGATTATTTTGCTGAAAAAGGGATGTTATCTTACCAGGTTAATGAGTTCTATAGGGTACAAAGTTCAAAAAAGAACTGTAAAAATTGTGATAGGAGTGAAGTTAGTAAAAAGGTGTAACACAACACCAGGTGATAATTTATATCCTATAACTGATTTATGTACAATTATAATGAGCTGGCCAAATCTGGGAGCGAGCACCACAGGGCGGAAAGGCATCTCGAGCACAAGACGACGCAAGGGTTAAATAGACTGGAGATTTCTCCAAAATACTGTTAAAAACATACATTCTTTTATAAGAGGATGCAGTAAAAGTACTGGCTAATACTACCTGTCCATCCATCACCAGCAGCATTACAGACTCCTTCAGATTTCTCTACCTGGCGAGAGTAAGGCCACTCTTTGTTGCTGCAGTGCCCCTGAAAAAAGAGACGCGTGGCTGTTCACAAATGGAGGGCTCAGAATAACATGAATCATAATGTGTCCTTGCTGTTCAAAAACCCCACACAGTGCTTTGAAAAGGATTAAAAATAGTCGTTATCATCTGTAAGCAGTTAAAATTAACACAAGGGCACAATGAGAAGACACTTGTGTGCAGCCCACACAGCAGTGAGGGCGCCTCATCTCTGAGCTGTGTTTTAGTCAGAATGGTGAAATGTCCCTTTCTGGGTTTTTCCACAAGTCTGGAAATTAAATCCCTTTTATCTGCTTGCCCCCTACCTCATAAGGATGTTAACAGCAGTAAAATCGAGAGATGAGCATTGCTGAACGAAAGGGTTTGCGCCAAAACTAATGTTCAGCTATTCAAAGCCTTTCTCACTTTGAGCATCTTTTTAAAGGCATTACAGCAGTGTCCTTCCTAGGACTTGAACCATTCGGTTACAAGTCTAGGTCCTTAACCAATGCGCATCCTGCTGGCATTCAGGCAGCTTGGAAGGGAGGCCTAACACAATGATCATGTTACAGTTTCCCCACACTGGTGGCATTTCAATTTCAGTTTTCTACCAATTTTTTTTTTTTTTTTTTTTTTAACCAGCTTCTGATTCTGCCTCTTTCTCCCAGCAGCATCAGCAGTCGGGACCTCGGCTCACCCCGCTGCGGTTCTCTGAAATGGCAGACTGGGTTTGAGTCACTACAGCCGGCGGCTTGCTCTGTGGTGCAGCTGCTAAGGAAAACAGCACCAGATCAGAGGGACAGCTGGCACATATAAATCTGAAGACACAGGACGGGCTTGACAAGAATGAACACGCCCTCATTTTTATGAATGAGTGAGCTGACACATGAATACAACCACGGCCATCTGTTTTGAGCTGTATCTCACTCCTTAAAATGAAGGTTTCCGGGGCCCGATTCCACTTGGTTTGAGTAAAGGCGTATCACTGTGAGCTGCCGAAGTACACCGTATATTCACAAAACAGTACAACCGGTAAGCTGCTTGGAAAAAATTACTACGTAACAAATAATTCCAGTGTGTAATTTTATATTCTCCTCCCACCTCCCCAGTCTGTTGAGCTGCTGCCTTAGTTCAGATATTATATTTACGGCCATTAGCGATTAAATTGATTTATGGCTCATGTACAACGCAGTATTTCCGCTCTTTTTTTCACACTGTGAAGCCATCTATCCTTACTACATGCTTTTTCTCTCAGATGAGTCAGAGGAGTCTGGCAGATGAATAGGGGCGTATATATAATCTTTTATAACGGTGTTTACTGCGCTTGATCATGCTTTCACTTACATTGACATAGTTATTGCGTAAATTTTCCTTGTTTCTCCAACGATTTTCTAGTCCTATTGAGGGAAGAGCCATTCTGTTGGTATGTAGGATGTGTGACAGTGGTCCTAACACAAGATCAGTCTGTGAATTCTCAACTTCTGTTGTAGCCATTAAATTGTCAAAGATTTATTACCAAGTTGCTTCACATTAGTGTTTCATGTGGCACAGATGCAACCGACATGACAGGAACGTGAAGTGGAAAATACAGATAGGTAGCGCATTTGGGGTTTCACACACGGCAAGAATGCTATGAAAAGAAGACCATTTTTCAAATATGTTGGTCCAAATGGCATAGAGCCTTGATTTTTACTCATGTGGACTGTATGTATGCATGCCTCTATCACTCGTTCTCTTCCCACACACACACACACACACACACACACACACACAGAGGCCTGTGCTTAAAGAAGTCCATTAAGGCCACACCAGAGTTAAAAGCTTATTATGGGTGGCAGCCGGATGCACAGTAGAGCGATCTGGAACTCATTCAGGGCCTTAAATATTTCAGTGTCCCTAACCTGTGCTTCCTCTGATAGCATTCTTTCCGCCCTCTGGGAATTTAGGTCTGCATCAAATTCCCTCTTTGCCGATGCCAAGGTTAATGAAGAGAAAACAGACTGGAAATACTCTATAGATACAAAGTAATTCAATTATAATGAAACAAATTTAATAAGAAGACTAGTTTTTCATGTATATAAACACTACATTATTTTGTTGTAGAAGGTGAAAATACATCTAAACATGCATTGTAACATGTTTATAAAAACAAAAATTATATATGTTTATTTTACTGGACAATGAACCTGCTGCATATTCTCTGCCTAATGCTGACGCTGAAATTCTGACAGAACTTAGAAAAGCTGGAAAAGGAAAAACAGAAAAGCACTACCTGGATTTTGATCGAGTTTCATTTAGGAGGACGCTTTTAGGAAGTTTGATTTAAAGCGTAGTAGTGAGCTACCAGGATGGCATGGTAGTGATTGTCAGCAATGCAGTCGGCTTCCTCTTCTGGCTCCTCCCTGGAATATATAACCCTCTGCTCACATCTACCAAACTGAGTACTGTTGCCCTCAATGTTACATTGCTTGGATGTGAGATCCCATCCATGAAAACTGTTAGAGAAACCCCATTCCAAGAGACACAACACATTCACTGTTTCATGAAGATGACATTACCCAGATTTTCTATAGAAATGGCAAACTTTCTTACCTGTCATTTCACCTTGTGTGGCTATTTTCCTCATAGAAACCATAGCAGACAGAAGCTGTATGACAGCCTCCAGGTTCCGCGTGCAGTTTTACAGTATAAAAAGATCTTGCTATTTTATCTGATTATGACTAGGGGTTCACTGGGACCACATAGCATGGAATGTTATGGTCCACAAACATTGCAGTACAGTACAGAACAGCACATTCTTCAAAATTCTTCAGCAGACCACAGCGTGGCCAAGCAGAGAGGTATTGTTGGTTGCACAATCTATCAGCGTTGCACCACTTTCTATTATCACTCAGCACCACTTTCTATTATCACTCAATCCTGATCCCAGTACAGCCAATGCCTTCCACCCCTTATTATCCATCAGGATGCTGAGAAGCAGTGAGACCTTTGCAAGCGGCTACACTTTAATTACCCATACTCAGGCACCAATTGTCTTCAAATGGAAAGCCCCAAGTACTCCTGGGAGCGATGTTTTACCTGCGGCTCACCTGTCACTTACAGACCCTTGTCCTTTGTCAGAGTATATTGGCACTGCTGCTCTTTGATCTGCCACAAAGAGTAGTGGAATTCATGGTTTGTAACTTTGGCAGTGATGTTGCTCTTAATGCTGAGCTCATGCTAAATGTGTTTTAAGCAAGCTGCCTTGTCAAGTTTTCTGTTTAGATACTTTGATATTTTCATTCTGGGAATGTTGTAGGGTAAAAGTTTAACAGAATGATATACATTCAACTGTTTTTTGATGTTATGGAACATAGCCTGACTACTCTTACATACCTGGCAAGGACATTTTTCATTATTAGTTTTTATTACTTAGCATTTCATCGCTATTGATCTTCACCTGAACTGCGTTCTGTCTATATGTGGATTACCAAAGTGTTCAGCTTTTTTGGTGGAAGATTAAAATCTGATTTACACAACAACTCAAAGCAATTCTGGAATATCTAGTCATGCTTTTGGAATGTAATAGACAATAGTACTACATGATTACACCTGTGAAACATTGTAATCTTTTACCCTTTTTTATGTATGTGGATTATTTGCTATTTCTTGTAGACATACTTTCTATTCATTTCTCTGTCTTTGTGCCACTGTGAGCCAGTGCTATGCTCTTATTAATAATAATAATTAAGAAAGATACTTGTTCAGCTAGAGGGGGTGCGATGGCACAGCGTGGTTTGACCTGCACCTGCTCTCTGGTGGGTCTGGGGTTTGAGCCCCACTTGGGCTGCCTTGTGACAGGCTGGCATCCCGTCCTGGGTGTGTCCCCTCCCCTTCCAGCCTTACGCCCTGTGTTGCCGGGTTAGGCTTTGGCTCACCGTGACCCTCTGCTCGGGACAAGCGGTTTCAGTCAATATGTATGTATGTGTGTGCGCGCGTGTGTGTGTGTGTGTGTGTCTGTGTGTGTGCGTGTGTATTCAGCTAATTCCAGAGGATAAATACTGGGACATCCTTGGCTGGAGAAAAAGTGAGTGTAGGTGTATAGTTTAGTGTCAGTATGTAAATGTGTTCTCAGTGGCTATTACTTTCAAGGTGTCTGATGGGTCTTTTCTCTATTCCCCACCTCTTGCAAAAGTCAGTTTTCACACTACAGCCATGGAACTTGTCATGCAGTGGTGTAAGAAAGGAAGCTCAGGAAAGTGCAAATGAAGTGGAAATGGGTGAAAAAAAGGGTGCCTAATGATGGTGTGGTAACGAGGATACACAGTAATCTTCCCACCACCACTGCCAGACTGTCCTTATCCTTCTTTATCACTGAGGTCTCAGATAGGATTATTGAAAAAGTGGCTGTAGGGTCTTTATGTGGTTTCAGTGGGGATCCCTTTTTTGTCAAACTCTGCTCAAGAGGACCTTGTCAGAAGAGGCCACATATCAGTACTTTCCTGAAAGATGTGCAATGTGCTTATTGTTCTTCCCTGCCATTTTCTTCACCTGCTGGGGTCATTTGTACCTATGAGATGTATCTAAAAGATAGGAAAGGTGAAGGGGTCTTAGAAAAGCTGGAATTATAAATTCATACAATACATGATGACAGTTTCACTCTCATCTTTCCTAACGATTTTTAGAATTTCTGAAGAGACCAGAGGCCAACCCATCCACCGGTACTGGTCAAGTGCACAGCAGGCAACAAATGGATTTCCTTGCAGAGCAACAGCAGACCCATTAAATATGAAGGCATTCACTCCAAGCTGGCTAGAAGGTATAAGAAATATTTTTAACAGGGCATCATTGCTTTGCATGAACACAGAAGTTTCCATTGTTTTAAAATTAGCCTATATTTTCCCAGACTGGAAATTTCAACACATGAAGAGTGATATCAAACCATATCAATCACTGCAAAAGTATATTTCTCTCAGTGTGCTGAAAAATGACACACTAAAGTTCTTTATAATTTTCAGGTCCTCAGTTTTGGATCAGGTATGGTTGAATGAACTCAGACTGTCCTTCAGAACTACTGAATCCCTCTTGGGATGTAAGACGAGTGACTCTTTGCTTGTAATACCCACTCCCTCTCTCTCTTTTGTTAACTGAATGTCCTTTTCAGGGTTATGACAGTCCAAAGCCTACACTAGTGTCACTAGGGGCGAAGCAAGAAGGGATCCCATGGTAGTTTTTATGTAACATGCCTTGGAAATTTAAATATATTTCCTCCTTCACTGCTGTAAATTTTACCTCATTCTTCAGAGACAAAGTCAATTCTATCACCAACAAGTCTTGGCATCCACCTACCCCAGGCAGGTTGGATCTCCCAGCACAGCCTCATCCTCAGCATTTCGACCCATCTCAGAAAGTGAAATATATGACATTCTACTCTCACACAGACCCTCCAATTGCTCCCTTGATCCCATTCTTTTACGTCTCCTGCATGCAACTTTCCTGCATCTTTTTCCTTTAATCTCTGATCATTTACTCTTCAGTCTCCACTGGTTGCTTTTCATCTCCCTTCAAAATTGTCCTCATGACACTGTTAAGGAAATCTCTCTGGACTGAACCTCAGTTCGGGATTACAGGTCAGCATCTCTTCTTACATTTCTGTCAAAAATTCTGAAATGTGCAGTCTACATCATGTTATCTGCTTTCCTTGCACCAAAACGATCTCTTGGACACCTAGCAGTCTGGATTCAAAGTCTTGGTTCAAAGATTGCCCTCCTTGCAGTACCAGATGCTCTCCAGTTGGCCAGATCAGCCTCCCTCTCCTTGGTCGTCATTTTGCACCACCTTTCTGCAGCATTTGACATTGTCAACCATCACATTCTGTTCTCCTCTATGAAACATCTTAGCCTCAAAGGAATGGCAGTGAACTGGTTAGAGTTCAACCTATGAGGTGGTTTGCTGTGGCTGCCTGTCTTCTCCTCACCCCCTCTCAACTGGATCTCTTCAGGGTTCAATTGTGGGTCCCCTCAAGCATGGTCAATTGGAACCTATAAATCTACATGTCTTTCCTTGGTACTATCATTGCCTCTCATTGATTCTTTTCTTTGTCACTGCTATGCTGACAATACCCAGCTCTTCTTCTGTTTTTCCTCCTGCATTGACAGACATATCTTCACATGTCACTGTCTGCCTTTTGGACACCTGTGTTTGGATGACCTCTGCTTGAAGCTTTCTGAGCTTTGAGTTAAAAAGTAGCTTCTCTTAAATGGTTAGGTTAGTTAAGTTTTTTCTTTGTTTATGAATACCCTTTTCATTCTTTTCACTGTTGTTAGATTTTCTTGATGGCTTTTTATTTTGTACACTTTGATTATTGTCTGTTTTACAAGAACATTAAACACACACCTGTTTGTGCACTCTACTTGTAGTCCTCTCAATTCAAATCCATAACTTGGTACAAAACTTTGTCATGCCTCACTACACCCCTAGAGTGCTGTGGCATCAAAACAACATGGAGTGCTCTGTGTATAACAAAGAATTCCCTGGTTTTGACGTCAGCAGCTTCCATTTCCTCTTTTGGCCATATTATTATGGCAACTGAGTATCTGATAACTAGCAGGACATATGCTTTGATACTTTTAATCTTGGTTCTTTCAATTCATCTGTCTTTCTAGAACCCGTCTTACTTTGCAGAGGCACGTAGATGTTGGTATCATTCTAGTTTCTGTCTCATGGTTTCTGTTTCATTGTGATCCCCAGGTATTTCTAGCTGTTCTGGATGTGTGTTATATGGTTTTCTAGTACTTCAACTCCCTCTGTCCTGGTCACATTCTCTCTTTTAACAACCATCCTGCTGCTTAATTTGGTGCACAGTTTGATATAATCCATTCAAAGAAGATGGTTGAAGTCAGCTCCACTCTTCAACCCATTCCTTACTGATGATTTAGAAAGAGTTCAGGCCTATGTAGAACAGCAAATGTAATAATGCATTTCCTTGGTATATACCACACTTGATGGTCATCCGAGCAATTGTTTTTGAGTTGGTTTCTAGTGTTGTCCTCCAGTGGCCCATTGAGTTATTTATGAAGGTCCTTAGTGCCTTATTGACCTTGTATAGTGCTAGACATGAGCTGTATGGTTCCTTGTAATTGATCCAGGAAACGCTCAAGTGCGCCTGATCTCACAAGCTGAACTTGATTTTTTTTTAGGCTTTTATCAGTATACAATGTTTCTGAGAGTAGAGGGTATATACAAGTTTTGAGAGAGAAAGGAGTCAGAGAAGAGTATGCTGGAGAAAGATATAGCAGCAGCCAGAGGTGGTATTATATCATTGAGATCTGAGGGGTCAGGTGGACGCCAGGTCTGGGAGAAAACAAAAGGGCAATATCATGCAATCTGCTTGCTCTCTCCCACTCTCCCTCTCTCCCACCCAAGGTGGTGCCGTGGGGGAGCACAGTAAGGAGGGCAATTGTACAACGGCTGCTGTTTGATGTGCACTGTCAGGTGAGGTCAAAACCCATACGCCTTTCTCAGAAACATCTTATCTCCTGGCACTTTCCATCAATGGAGTCGTTTCCTCTTGACAGCGAATAACATATTGACCCAAGATGGGGACGTGGCGGTGTTTGACGTAAGCACCGCTTTTTAAACTGATATAGGAATGTAGTTTCACTTGGTCCTGCTGATTGCCTGTTTACTGTGTCAAGCTGACACCAGCTCTGTAAAACTGCACATTCATTACAAATGTGGGTTTTGCGCTGAAGTGATTCTAAAACTTTTTATTAATAGTAGGCCTCTTAAAAGTTCAAAAAACTTAGTGAAACACCTACACCAAAAACCACTCCACTGCATCCAGACAAAAGAAAAAAAGTTAATTTAATACAAAAATCCAAAAAACTAATCCAAAATGTTGTCCAGCAGTTGTCTAGTCACGTACAATGAATATTATGTTACGTCTACAGTCTATCCAAGTTTTACCTTTTACAACCTCTTTTATAATTACCCAGACACTGCCTGGGTGCTCATTTGAAGGGCACTGTGACATGCATTACACACTACAAAAAGTGTTATCATGGATGACCTGCACTTTCTGAGAGCTCAGAGGTAAGGCATTGAGGGGGGCATTGATGTCTTCCGTTCTCTGTGTCTTTCTTGTGTTCCTGTGTTTACTCTTCTGGAAGAGACACCATTCTACCTTCCGTACACATAAAAACACACTAGACCATGTGTACAAACTCCTCTGATCTACGCTCTACTCTAACCTTGCTGTTGGAGTACGACAGTGTATAGAAGGTCTGCTGCTGCTCCTGCAGCCTCAGGGAATTCCTCTGGCTCCTGCCTGACCTCCACTTTTTGAAAGAAAGAGAACAGTCAAACGTGATTTTAAACACATTTTACTGGTCCAATTGCGGAGGAAGTCAGAGGCATGCTTATTTTATTGCCCCAGATGTAAAGAAAAAACAAAAGCCAGTGAGGCACTAGGCTATTCAAATGAACCTTGGTGTTTTATTTGGCGATGCAAGGCCGTTATTGCTTTCTCCTCTTGAATTTAATGAATGCTGAAGGCAGTGCCAGTCCCACCCACCTGCTGCGAGGTCAATGAAACCAACAGAGTGTAATCCAGGACTGGCAGAAGGAGAAGGGGTATTTTCCACTTCCACCCTAGTTGCAAGGCTCTGAGAGTACACACATAAATGCTGTAGGTAGTGAGCCTCATGGAGGTGAAATAGACAGATGTGGTACCAGAACACAACACACACACACACATTTTCAGAACCGCTTGTCCCATACGGGGTCGCAGGGAACCGGAGCCCACCCGGCAACACAGGGCGTAAGGCCGGAGGGGGAGGGGACACACCCAGGACGGGACGGCAGTCCGTCGCAAGGCACCCCAAGCGGGACTCGAACCCTAGACCCACCGGAGAGCAGGACTGTGGTCCAACCCACTGCGCCACCGCACCCCCCAGAACACAACAAAGACATCATATACAAAGAAGGACATACAACAAGCAGTAAATCAAAGGAATTTGGGTGCTCGTTCAGGTGGTTGCTCTGCTGCTGTATAATGGAGGCCAGGTCATTTGCCGACTTGCTTTCCAGGTTAATACAGTAAAAATGTAGAGTTGAGACCTGTTTACTCTTTGGACTTTTTATTTACTTTCTATGTTGATTTCTTTCCTTTTGTTTTTAGTGTTTGAAGTAGAAATAACCCCATTTACAAAAGCTGTGCTTGAGCTGCTTACAAATACAGTTATGGGTCTATGGCATAATGTATTCTTTAAATAAAAGAATATGAAAAAACTGAAAATTATGCTTCTTTGCCATAGTTTGGAAGGTACTTTTTAACTGAAACATTGAAATAATGCATAGTTCAACTTTTCTCATTAAATACTTTCTTATAAAATGTCTCTCATGAGGTCCATAAAGAAGAAACCTGCCTCTTCAAAAAAAAAAAAAAAAAATAGAGCAGTGGCTTCACTGCAGAGTGGCACAGATGAGGTCAAGGCTCTGAGTCAACTCGACAGGTGGTAAGATGCATGGTTGCCAAGTAACCAGTGATTTATATTTCCTGCACCATGCCAAGTTTTGATGATAAACGTTTGGGCTCAGCTGAATGACGTCAGATGAGGAACAGTGCTGTCACCAAGATTTAAAATAATGCAATTGATGTCTATACTGTAATTATTTTATTTCTGCTCTGGAACATTGCACTTTAAAAGAGGTTTGGAATGTACAGTTCCACTACACTTCAGTGCTTCACTATACTCATTCATGAAGAACAGGTATAATTTATGACATAGGAAAAATTAAAATATTGTAAAATAAGCATAGAATGTTATTCAATATAAGCCACAAAACAAGCTCTGCAATTTTTCATTCTTACTTTGGCAGTAACATTTCAGAAATCACCACAGCTGTTGATTCCCCACTTTAAAATCTTAGGCAGAAGACCGGACGCTTTTCAGGACAACTATCCATTGAGTCGCCATGAGCAGACATTGACTGGACGGCACCCAACAACAACAACTTGTCAGAAAATGTTTTCTCTGTTGGTGCTGGAGCCCCTGTGGATCTTGTCCATGGACATTACTATAATGACCAATATGTGGTCATGACCTCCAAAGGATTCTGTAGGGTGGCACTATATGGGGACTGACAGCATGACAAACTACGACAGAGCAGGTCAAATGCAACCTTAACAGGTCTTCAAATATGCATGTAGTAGAACAGATTCCCCAGATCAGTGTACCCATGACATTGCTTCAGTCTCTACTTTGACTGAGCAACACTTGTGATCACTGGAAACAACACCAACAGCTGAAGAACCATTATGTGTGCATATATAAGAATGTATGTGCATGGTGAGAAGCTCATTGCAACACATCCAACAAATTTTGGAAAAACAGACATTTTAGTTAAGTTTGATAATTTTGCCCTAGATCTACCAGTTATACCAATTACAGGCAATTTTACTTCACGTCTACAAAAATTCTTTAACTGCTAAAGTACCTGTATTCGTACACTACACACAATCCAAGATAACTGTCAATAACGTCAGGTAAATTCATTATTAAATGCTGCTCTGATCGTACCACAGGGCCTGTCCTTCCTGTCTGCATGCCTGAGTAGCCACAAGAGACCTGAAACCGTCGGTGACCCCACTGCTCCTGCTACCAGCCACACAATGGCAGGGGAGTGTGGGTTGTGTGAAGTCTGTCGCCTGCCAGCACAGACAGGATGCGTAATCCGCAACCATTACACAACCGGCTTATATAATATTAATGTTATTTGCGGCAAGCAGGTATTTGCTGGTAAGTGCCTGGTGCATTCACATGCAGTCAGTTTAAATGCAAGCTTTTCCCATCTGGCAAGGTGATCCATTACACAAATTCCTTGTTCCACATTTTTTAAGTAATTAGGGAAAAAAAAGACTGGACTGTGGGAAACCTGCAACAAACTGAAAGGTATCACTGAAGGACTGCAAGGTTTGCTTCGATTTTTTTAACTTAAATGGCACCCCTTTTTTGAAGAACAGACCAATAAGCTCTAGACGTCAACCTTTGACTTTATGTGATATTACAGCCTTGTTTTAAAAACTAGAATAAGCTTAGCTCTGTATGTTTGCTTAGTTCCACTTAGTAATGGCCACCATCAGGGCTGTGATCCTGCCTCTGAAATGCACCCATGTTGTTCTGTGAGTGTGGCGTCACGTAGTGCTGTAAGTCACTGCGAATGGCTTCTGTGACAGGACAAGATGGCTAAGATATCCATGATGCAGTTGTGCTCAAACATCTTGGCTGACCAATTTTACAGTCCAAGTTTGCCTTCTGTTTAGGTAACAAATGAAGAGACACATCCCCCCAACAGACCTGTTGAAGAAACCAGAAATGTTTTACTGGCCTCTGTAGAGTGATCTTAGAAAGGCTAAAGTGAGAAGCATAATTTAATTTGTGTTGGACTTAAGATTCAGGACTTAAATGTGTTCGACCAGGGGCTGACTTGAATGACAGCACCAAGCTCAAGGCCCAGAGGTGGGAACCCTACCAATGTGGTCTAGGGCAACCTGGGTAAGGTCAGTAAGCCCAATAGTTCTTCTCTCTAAGGTAACTGCTTTGAGGTAAATGGAAGAGAAAGTGAATTACTAAATTCACATACAAAAAAATCGTGTAATGGATTACTTTAAATTACATTTCAGGTCATGGTATCATTGTTTGAAGCTGATTATTTTAACCAGGTCCTCTTAAAAGAGAGATGATTTTAGCAAAAAATTTTATATCCATGTTACCTGTAGTAACATACTGTATATAATGTACAATACCTTTTGGCTTTGGACAACCCAGCTGAAAATGGAACATTTCCAGTCGTTATAGAGTCTTCCCCATAAAGGCATTTACAGGTGTGCTAGAAAAAATTAACTTAAAATTTTAAATACTTTAACTTTAAAAACTGAGTGAGACAGATAACTGCAGTATCTCTGTTCTGTTTTTTCTTCAGTGCAAACAGCTCTAGGCACATAAATGATATCATGAGATATTGGAGGCTGGCCAGATATAAGCAAAACAATTTTATGTTAGAGTCCACATAACTGTCAGACAAATGTGGGCATTCATTTGTTTAATACTGGCTTTATGGGAGTAAGAGTGGGAGACTATTCACAGAGATGCAGGGAACTCATCCAAATTAATTATTTGCCACTTTTTCTCCACAGTATGATGTCCCCTGACATTCTCTCCAACAATTCACACATTAGCTAATCCAAGTATAAAACATATAAAAATAAATATTTTGCTCAGTACACCTCTGGGTTGTGATGAATTCACATTAACTAAAGCACAAAATTATTCATGGCCCACAACTCACAAAAAATCAAAGCACAGTTGTCCAAAATGTATGTAGGCAAAGAAATGTGCTCTGAAAGATTTTCTTCTAGCTTTTCATCACCTCATAAAAATCACCCCAAATTATATGACTTTTTTATGACAGGGAGCCAAACTAGATCCAGACAGCCCTTTCTTCTGCTATCTGTTTTATTTTCCTGACCTTTAGGAAAGAGGGCAGAAGGACTATCCTTGGCCCATATGGTCTAACCTGAGGTGGGCCCCGACAAGAACCCCTTCATAATTACGCCCCCGTTATAAAAATTCCACAGCCTTCTACCAAAATGCTTGAGGAAAACGAAGCTGAGGATGTAGGTCAAAAGTTCACAGTTGATAAAGTGTAGATCATGCCAAGGCAGGGAACCTCTGGAGGGACATTTGTAACAGGCAGGACAGAGGACATATGTGTACCTGTGATGCTGTACAAGGCTAAGCAGACTGTCCATCAGACGGCAGCTCTGACAGAATCATTTTACCCTCCAAACTGTCACAGATCATGAAATAAGAACCCATCACCCGTGACACCATTCCTAAAACCAGGCCTTTTAGAAATCATGCTAACCTCTGTTTAGCTTACATTACATTTTTAACTAAATTTGTCTGAAACAGACATGTTCCTCTATGCTTGGTCTCCTTTTCCATTAAGGAATTCCTGAAATGAAGCTGCCATTAAGAGCAGCAGAATTGCTGTGTGCCAGCAGTTTTGTCAGTGTTTACTTTGGCAATGTATTTATCTGTGCATATCCCAAAGAGAAGGAAAACACGTGAGTAGGCTGTTAGATGACTTATTTGTATTCATACATTTTTCATGAGCTTTGTTCTCTTTGTTGAGATGTTCTGTGTTGATGTGGGGGTTAGAAAGAGCTTGTTTCCTCATCTCATGGAAGGGATTAGTTGAGGAGGTTGACGCCACTCATAGACTCGCTCTCATTTAGCTGTAGTAATCAGTCATAACACTCAAAAATGGGCTGAGGCTTTGGATGCCTGCTGATCTACTCAAAATGGCTTTACACTTCTGTGTGCAACAGCGAGGGCAGCAGCAAGACCTGCTTCCACTCTCTAACTTTCAGTGGGAAGCTTACTATACCCAAAAGGGGTGCGATGGCGTGGTGGGTTGGACCAGGTCCTGCTCTCCTGTGGGTCTGGGGTTTGAGTTCCGCTTGGGGTGCCTTGCGATGGACTGGCGTCCCGTCCTGGGTGTGTCCCCTCCCCCTCCTGTCTTACGCCCTGTGTTGCCGGGTTAGGCTCCGGTTCCCCGCGACCCCGTATGGGACAAGCGGTTCAGAAAATGTGTGTGTGTTTTTACTATACCCTTAGCTAAAGTACACTACATTACTCCTCCATATTGCGCACTCTCCTAGCATCACCGTTGTCAAACTGATTATTGATTAAATGCTGTGACTATCTGACTACAAGCAGGTGTTCAGACAGAGACTCTGACAGGAAATTCCTTCAAGGCAAAATTTTGCAAACTGTCAGTAATGTTGGAAAGGGGAAACTGCTATGCTAAGATTTCAGAACCCAGACAACAAAGTAACAACAAAGTAACTGCTCCCTAATTCAACCAAAAAATAAATTTACGTACAAAATGGATACGTATCAATGACCCCTAAGTTCAAGAACATTTAAGAACATTTTGAGACTAAGAAGATTATTTAGAAGGTAGATGTTTTGCTTCTCTCCACAGATGACAGCCTTTCAGGAAACAGCAATACACAGAGAAAAGCATTCGCATGAACTGTGCAACTGTGCAAACACTGAATCTGACATCAGGACTGCTAGGCCCAAATACAGATTGCAGTGTTTCTCTTCCCTTTCCTCTCCTGACCATCTCTCATAAAGTGTGGAACTGATTGTTGGAAGGATTGCATTATATACAACCAAGGTGCCCAGAAATGGTCCATCAAGGACTGAATGGTTTGTGGTTTGCTCCTCAAGCTCAACTTTTAATTATTTTACTGAAGTACTCAGTTGGATAGTGTCATCAGGCACTAATTTAAATCTATTCTCTAAACCAAACAGCACTGTAGCCTTTAAGGACCACAATCAAACACTCCTAATGGAAACATGATACCGTTTACTTTACCAGCAGATCGATTTCCTACAGATCAACTTGAGTATGAGGTGAAATGGACAGAATGATGTGCAATTTGTTTTGGATGAGGCATACCTTGTTAGGGAGAAGGTCAAAATGGCATCTGCCAGGTGTCCGCATTTGTAACATGGACAAAAACACAAAGGAATGTTTGGAAACATCTTGCCAAGTGACCTTTTGTGACCTGTACTTGGCTATATTGATGCTGCTTGGCTGTTACCATGTAAGAGGAATGTCACCAAAACACTTCCGACACATTTTCTCCCCTGCTGTGCACCTCATGTTGGCTCCACTCGACACAACCACCGTAAATACCTGCTCTCTTCTCCTTTCCTGCTACTTCCTGCATGCTTTGCCCTTTTTTGTGACATTTCTCAAAGCTTGGGAGAATGGTAACTTTTTTATATTCTCCAGTCTAAAGTTTACCTCCAGCCCTCACATATGTCAAAGACCCCACATTTTGTCTGTTTGGTTCTGCTTTATAAGTCAAGAGACCCTTCAAATAACCTCAGGTGTTAAAATTCAGTAACCACTAAAATACAGAAAGCCTTCACAGTTGACTTACATTTTTTTGTTAGCTGCATTTAAGTAGGTACAGATTGTAATGTAGAGGGTAGAGCAACTACCTTTGGACCCATACATCACAGGTTCCCATCCTGCTAGCTGTAGTACCCTTGAGCAAGATACTTACCTTAAAATTGCTCTGGTAAAATCGTATGGGTACATCATGCAGGCAGCTTAACATAACAAGTTGAAATGCAGAAACATTTAAGATAAAAGTAAACATCTACAAGAAGATTTCAGGGTTTGGTTGTTGGATTCTTCTGACTTTTTAGCATTGGGTAGAAGCTTAGTTCTTTGATTTTGTCTCTATTATTTTAGCTGTACTTTTAAGGGTATTCTATAATGTTTTCTGTTAACACGTGTTTTATTTGAGGTCTGGAATTTGCTTTATCCATAACCTTGTGAATACACTCTCTGTCTTCAGGATAGCATGCTGTGTAAAAATAATTTTTTTTTTTATATTCCTTTAAGCAGTTTAAGAATACCCAAAACAACTTTCATCATCCTGACAATATTGTTCTTCTTAATTCCAACAATCTGTTAAACTAAATCAAACTGAAGCAGTAGATTTCATTCTCAGATTTAGAAATTGCTCATAAATATATAACAGTAAACTGAATTATTAACTTAAATAATATATAAAGGCTTTTATAACATGAATACTTCTACAGAAACTAGTGTGACACATCTCTGATTCAGAAAGTGACCAAGCACAAAGCTACAATTAGATGAAAAAGTGATTTTACTGCATAGCAAGCACTGCTGTGACAAAAACTCAAAAGTTTTCCTCTGCACTTACACAACAGAAGAACATCAATCCCAGTGTGATTCCACAGTTCAGCCATAATCCTTCACCCCAAAGTCTATTTAATAAAACTTCATTGTCTGAACTTGATGGTCTTCTCCTACACAGGTGTACCTCAGAATTCAGGAAATGGGGCATGGTCCATGACACAATATATTTATTCATTAAATTACTTCATTTATGTTAATAGTCAGTTCTGTTAGAAGGCCTGCATATAGCAGTGAATAATGTTTGGTTATTGTTGCTTACATTGTAATGCTGCAGTTTTTGCAAATCAGTATTCTTTTTGGCCCTACATGAATAATGGAGCACCCTTTAACATGGACAAGCCACCAATAATCTGTACTTGGGGCGATATGAGCAGGCAGCACGTGACAGTCCTTTTAAGCAGTCTTAGCTCACTGGCACCTGGGACCAGTTGCAAGGTTTAAACAGTGATGAGCAGGCAAGGGGAATGGGTTGGAAATGTTCATTTAAGCCACCTGAATGACTTACACTGATGCAATAACAGTAGAGCCTGGAAAAAAGAAACCTGGGCTAGACTAGACGGGGTTGACTGCCTTAGTAAAATATGTTGCTTATTGCAGATGTTCTTTATTTATTTATTTTTTTTTAAATAAGGAGTCCCTGCAAGTTACTGCAATATAATTTAAAAAAGATCTAACATTCTGCAATTCAACATTCATTTTTCCTTTTGTTTATCTGGAATTCAATCTTGTTTAGAGCATAATATAAGCTAAAAGAAAATGAGACCTATCCTCGTCTCATTTGCTAACATAGATTTTGTTTGGGGAAGCATATTTACATCATCGATGTACTTCACCTGCAGTATAGTTGCAATGTGGCCATGACTACGTAATCACAGAAACTGTCTAGTGTTAGTGGACACATCCTTGTGGAATGCTAGGTAAATCCACAAGAGAGCAGCTCACTAAGACCAACAACAACAGAAATGCTCTCAACTATCGAACCTCTAACTTTCCTAACGCCACAGCTGTCTTTTTGTGTTATTAATGGCTGAGGCACTATTGTGGATTATTGTGTATGTATATTCATAATACTTATTTACTTATTGCCAGTATGTGTTTTGTGGCACCTTGTGTTCTCGTGGAGTTTTTTGGGATATTTAAGTTTTGCACTTGTGCTGCACTTTGCGGCAGACAGATTAAAAGTTACAAAAACTTGGTTCCTTGAGTTGTCCACTGTCAAAATATATTTGAATGAGATGTTCCATCATACAATTTTTCAGAACTTGAGAAGTTTTCAAAGTTGGTTTTTTTAGTTAACTTCTTAAGTTAAATTGAACTTTAATTCCATGTGTTATCTTTCACAAGTTCCTTAGATGGTTTATCTAAATGCAAATAACATGCAAAAAATTTGTGTTACCAAACACATTTAAGTGTGAACAACAGGACCATGACTAACAGTAGCTGGCTGTGACAACACTGAATGAGTTCTCCAAAAGAGTTATGTGGTTCTAACTGGCACCTTAATAACGGGTGCGAAAGAACATATTTTGTTTTTCCTTTTCAAGGATGATGATGTCCAGCATCATGATGTTACATTCCAATGGAGATGCTATTCTTGGACCTCATAAGTGTTCCTTTCCTCTTGCTGGAGGAAGATGTAATGTATTCCTGCTTCTGATGTTTGCTTCTCATTCATATGTGAATTCTGGTGGCGATTCTCAAAAGATGAGGTAGCTAATATGGGAAGTTGATCCTCAAGTGTCTGAATGCAGCAAAGGTGCAGAGAACCTACTGGCCTGACAAAGTATTCTAGTTAATTCTACACAAGCTTTCATCAAAGTATTTGGTAAAATAAACTTTTATACACTCAGCCCTTATATGCATGGTTCCCATTCAACAAAAATTGTGATGGCTTATAAAAATATACACCCTTACTGATATAGTGGCCTTATTATTCAGTACAACAGTATTTTGCTTGTTGTGTGGTATTTTACTTCCACATTGGACATTCTTGCACCAGATACTTGTATCAGATACATGTATTTCGGATGGTGATACAGTTGGTAGTGCAAAACCAAGAGGTTTTGCCTCTCAATGGTGTCAATCTGGCTAAATCTAATGTATTAACTTCTGAATTACCCTTAAAAAATTAACGCTACAAGTCTAGTTAAGAATTGTGGTGCTTCAGCTCATCAGTGTTAATGGAGGCAATTATTAAATATTCCTCCATAATAAAACCAATTTCCTGCGCTGATGTTAACGCACCCGTGTCTTGTGTGCTTGCAGCTCATCCTGCAGTATGTTACATATTTTAATACAGCCTGAAACTTCTTCATCAGTATGTACTTAAAACAAAAACTAGTGAGTGCCTTTTAGCCTCTATTCCTGGTCTATAGGAAATAATCAAGTTACATAGGCATTCTTCACAGGTGTCCATAGACATGTATTCCTGAACTTCTTTCCTGAAAGTTAAGAATCCAGTTACATGAGCGTTGATGTTTTTGGGATTTCTTGTATGAACAGCTCTCTTTGGGTCCCGCCACACCATCTCAGTTGAGCTGAAGTCAACTCTGACCTGGCCATTCCAGAACACAAGTTTTCTTCTTCCTTCTGTTGCTGATTTACTCCTGTGCTTCGGGCCATTTTCTCTTTGTGGCTCCAAACTTCTATGAAATTTCAGGTGACGGACTGCTAACCTAACATTGCCCTGTAAAATTTCTTTGTACAATTTAATTAATAATTTTCTCTATGGGATCAAGCTGTACAGTCCCTGAGGCCTGAGCAAAGCAACCCTAAGCCATGATGCTCTGCCATGCTTCACAGTTGGGATGAGGTTTCAGAGTTGGTCTGTGTTGTTTCCTCCTCTGAATATTGCATTGTGCATTTCTATCAATTTTTCTGTTCAACTTTGGTCTTCTCCATCCATGGAACATTGTTCCAGAACTATTCAGGTGGTCAATTGTAAGCTTGAGATGTGTTTTTTGTGGCTTCCTCCATAGTGCCATAGAACACTATTCTTATATATATATATTTTTAAAATAGTGGACAAATGAACAAACACTTTGGAAAGCTCAAGAGATTTCTGTGGGTCATTTACTATTACCCTTGGGTTCATTTTCATCTCTTTCAGCATTGCATTCTATGCACTTGCTGCTATCTTTCTCAGATGCCCATTCCTCAGAAAAATGACAACAGTACTGAATTTCCTACAATTGGTCTTGCTGTGGAATGATGAACACTTAGGCCTTTAGGAAGTGTTCATCTTCCTCTCAGCTTCTCATTTTCTTTTGATCAGGGAATGGTTCATATGAACACATCTTTCTTGAGAAGAGCAGACTGTCAGTAACCAAACGTGGTGTGACTTTTATAGTGCAGAGCACCTCCAATCTGTGCCCACAATCTCATCTCATTGCTTGAAACACCTGACTCCAGTTATTTTTTGGGAAATCATTAGTTTAGGCATTCAAATACTTTTTTGTCCTGATCTGTGAATATTTAACTGATGTACTCAATACTGAGAAGAACAATTGTCTGTGTATTATTAGTTTAAGCAGATTGTACTTGTATATTATTGTTGAAAAGCAGACCACATTTTATGAGTAATTAATATGAATTAATATGGAAATTCAGGTCATTCCAAAGGGTTCACAAACTTTTTCCTACAACTGTACTTGTTAGGAGGGGTTATAAAATGAGTGCTCCTCACCCACAGTGATTAGACAGGATGTGTAGAAAGGAATGTTTCACTTTCATAATGTAGGTGTCTGA
The DNA here is from genome assembly GCF_900964775.1 of Scleropages formosus. Classification (NCBI taxonomy): domain Eukaryota; kingdom Metazoa; phylum Chordata; class Actinopteri; order Osteoglossiformes; family Osteoglossidae; genus Scleropages; species Scleropages formosus. The sequence goes on from NC_041826.1 coordinate 13,555,208, forward strand.
AAACTGCAATCAAAATCGGGTCTGTCCCCTCACACTAATGAACATTGTTGTATCATTGCTTCCGTTCCTACTCACAATATTTGTTAGGTAGGTCACTTTGGTGTATCCGTTGTATAGCTCTTCTGTAATTCTATGGACAGCTCACTGTTGTCTTCTCTTTTTACTCTCTGTTTAAATCTGAGATCTCGCTGCCCCTTCAGTAGGCCTGCAGTCTGGTTTTGTACAGCCAGCGACCCAGTCCTCCCATATGGAAGGATAACCTTACAGAAGAAAAAGTTCCTCATCAGCACGGAGATGGCAGATTGGGTAGAATGGGTTGCAGCAGGTCTGCTAGGTTCAAAGACGTTTCTTTAGAGGCAGCTGTTCTGTGGTACAGGAAAAGAAACTTTTTTTCATCGTCCAAAAAAGCACACACTGACCTTTTTGCCAGTGAGGGGGTGGTGAGCGTTTCATTTTAACAGTGGACTGGAGAAGCAAAGATGAGGGTGGGCACGGGGGTAGGGGCGATTGTGGTGCTGCGGCTGAGTCGGTGTGGGTGTTTCATTTGCTACATTCCTCCTTCCTATCTTCATGATGCAAGAATGAAAACGATATTCTGTTCCAGGACTGGAAATGTAATATAATTTTATGGATCAGCGGATCTTAATTGTTGTGCAGTTGCAATAGAAACCCTTATGAATACAAAAATAATTTGCAACAGTCAAAACTGTTTTTAGCGATAACAGCAATAATAATAATGCCAATAATACCTTCTCTGGCCCCAAACAGTGGAGAGTGTAAACACGATTGGAGCCACTGATTAGAACAGTTAACACTGGTGCTTGCTCTGCTGCAATCCTGCCCATGGAGTGATTCACTCCTCTTCAGCCCCTACTTTCCCAGAACAACGTCACTATTTTTAGAACACTTCCCAGCCCAGAGATTCAGCTCCTGTGGGCCTGCAATTAGCATTGCAATTATCAGCGGATGCCAGTTACATAATTGAAAATGCATTCAAACATTTTTAACCATAACCATCTGCATCCTCTTCTGTTAGAAAATCCATTTAGATGGTCTCTGTGTTAAGATCATCATTATCACCCTATATGTCTCCATAATAAAAAATAAAACCATTGCACTGGTACCTGCCAAAGAGTACTACTTTCAAGAACACAAAGGGTGCAAGGCAGAAATGAGAACTGAGGAAAGAGAACATCTCCAGCCTCTGTGATCAAACACGCCTCGTGAGGTCAGGAGAGACAGCTTGATGGGGCTGGATCACATATCTTTCAAAGCCTTGCCTTCCTCGTGACCCACAGCTCAGCCCAGTGGGGTCCAACGTCACCACATACCTCTAATTGAAAAGTCAAGGCCAGCTTGCCGGAGTGGGACCACCCAGGAGGAGGAAAGAACCACAGACAGGAGCTGCACATGCTTTGGGAGTCTAATTTAAGGTCAAAAAGAGGAACGGAAATGGTTTAGATGGTCTGTCAGCTCTAGGAATCAGAGACACACTGCCCCTCAGCCAAGCAGAGTACTTAACTGTGCTTGAAATGGCATTTGCAACCTGCAGTCCTGGAGCAAGAGGAATGTTGTGATTTCAACATCTGTTTCTTAAAACTACAACAAAGGAGAAGGACTTACATACTGCATGCTATACATAGATACTTCAAACCTACATCTCCAAATGTGAACAGTAGAACATGCCATACAAATCCCACTTTTTGGAGAAACAAAAATAAGAATTAAGGTACAACAAACTCATAGTCATATATTTACATGTCATTATTTTTGTGTCTTACAAAGTATAACACATATTGTGCTTTCTGAAATGGAAATTATAAAATATGTATTATTATGCTCAACATATAATACACTGAATTTTTCTCCATTAATAGCTGATGATACAGTTACAGCTGCACTGATAAAACAGTTAAGATTATTAAAGAGAGGATGATGCACTTTGTGTCTTGTGGCACCTTCCATGGAGAGGGAGAACAGAAGGTCCGTGGGATGACATGCGTACTAGGAATGCGTAACAGGAAACAGGATTAGGGACGAGCCTGCAAATCCTTCCTGACAAATGCTGACAAGTTCTAGAACTGCAGACTGACATTGAAGCACTGCATGTTTTCCCAAATGGCTATGCTAGGAATGGTAGGGAATTAGTGATGTTTTGAGTCAGCTGGCTTTAAATGTTTGGGTCTGGATTTCTTACAGCAAACAACCCCCTGTCTTGCCACTTGTGTTTTAAATAAGGTTATTGTTAGACAAATGGAGCATCAGAAAAGGAGAATGCGTTCAAAAAATGATACAAAAAATTACACATATGATGTCACCTCTGAACATTGGAAACAAATGGAATATGATATTTTACTCATGTACGCCTCCTGCTGTTGACCTCTCCAGCACATTTGCTCTTTATCACCAGAACTTTACTACCTGTGGTGACTCCTCTAACCACACTAAGCTGATGGTGTACTATTTTTCACTTTTTTCAGCAAAGGAGTGTTCTTTTTAGCATTAAAATTATGAAACTTAAGCTATAAATAGTTGAAATTTTAGGCTTGCTTTTCTCTAACCTAAACAAAAAATCAGAAGTTTACTTACCATCCAACATCCATTTTTGTCTAATTCTTATAAAGCCACACTGTGATCTAATTTTTAATAAGGACCTCTTCCTCTTCTTGATTTAGCTGGATTACTGATGAATGTTGTAGTGTTGGTAGCAGGTGTTTAATATTTCTCCAAACCTCCTCAATATTAAGAATTGAAGAAGTCATATTCATGGAGACTGCTTTGTGGTCAACTAAAGGGGTAGTCTGGATATGAACAGATATGATACTGTCTGAGATACAAGAAGGAACTAGGCTAAATATCTTTGCAAGAGTGTCTGAAGCAGTTTGTATTGCTCAAGTATTGGATTTAGTGTGAAACTTCTTTTTCCAGATGTCAACAAAATCTAAAAGGTATTTTTTCCATAAATACTGAGAAATTTTAATTCTTCTTTTGATGATCTTCTAGTTGGTAAACAATGATGACTGAAACTAAGATTATTATCAAAGGTGATGTTAAAATCCTCCCCAATAATGAAGGCATTAACGTGTTGACCTACTGAGTACAAAAAGTTTTCCCTAGTCACATCAAGTAGAACATCATTTTCAGATGAACAGCTCTATCCATAAAGACTAAAAATAAAAACTAAAATCAAAATAACCTGACGAGAGTCATCGAAATAGTGACCACTGGAGTCAGAGCAGGTTAACATATCTTCAGAAAAAGTCATTTTGAAGCTAGGGGCACCTACACTTGGGGTATGGGTTCAGCTGGTGCCTGGTCTGTGGTGGGTCTGGGGTTTGAGCCTTGCTTGGGTGCCTTCCCATGCACTAGTGTCACCTCCTCCTTCTGTCTTGTACCCTGTGCTGCTGGGTTAGGCTCTGGCTTGCTGGGGCAAGCAGTTGTTGGCAATGACTGGATGGACACCTACACTTTGTTCTGACCCATGAGGCATACATGAATCATTGAGACCTCCAAAACTGAACATCATTTTGAGTACAACTGCTGAAAAAAAATCAGATTTGTGGTTTTAACACACAAATAAGAGCCAGAATTTAAATTTCAGAATATTTTGCAAACACCTTCCATTATAAAAAGATCATAGACATTGATATGCAAAAGCATCTTGTGCAAAAATCACCAAAATCTCTAGCTTTGACAGCTGATCTCATCAAAAAGTTTTAACAGTGGCAGATTTTTATTAGGATCAACCTTAATACAATCATTTTCAAATGTAACAAGAAGGTAACAGATAAGTACAAAATATCTAAGAAAGGCCTCTTACGAAAGCATGCACTCCCATATAGAATGCCAGTTTCCCATCTCCCCCCCCCCTTATCAAAACTCTGAATTTTAATCACCCTTCCCAATCAGCTGGGGTGAGATACGTGGTGAGGTGTATTTTGTTTTCTTAAAGATATTTACTGTTTTCCACAATACTTCATTCATGGCCTATGATGAGAATTGCATGATGATGGTGCAAGGTTTTTCAGTGTTTCAGTTCTCCTTTCCCAGCTTTTAGGCTGCATTGATCACATCACAGAGGGCCTATACCTTCCCTCTGCGTGCATCTCTCCGTAGATATACACTAATATGACTCTGATATTCCCTGCAAGATTTTTGGGAACCTCCCACCAGTCTCAGATTGCAGTGGCACACCTGTATCTCCAGCTCTTAATGTATGCTTTACAATTTCCCATTCCCTGTTCATCCATCTTTCATCTGGACTCAAGGAGACCCTCTCTCTTTAATGTCCTTAATTTCAGCACACACAGAGTCTACCATTTTTTAAGATCCCCAATCTTAGTGACATTTCCATCAGTCTTGATGGAGTAAACGCTCATCATTTTCTCTAGCACATTATATAAGGTTGTAATTAACACCATAGCACAGTGACCAGAAAGGACATCATTCTGTAAAACGTTAACTTTGCCCCTCTTATGTGCAGTTGCCAGGAGGAGCTGGAAGTGTTATAAATGAGCAACCTTGTTCATCCTCAGAGTGCATGGATCCATAGCACAGCTGTGGATCTCCACCATAGCTTCCACTGCAGAAGTTTGGCCTTGACCTTTATGCTTCCCTGTGTTCAACATATTTGTCAATGTTAAAATGTAAGTCAGACATACTCATAGTCAGAACAGACACTTGTTAAAGCATGTGAACAGAAAACGGTAGCAGGTAAGATATTGAAAAAACAGCAGTTTCACTCATTTTTTTCATAGTGTTGTTGTCTGCACTTTATAAAATTCCAGTTTAGCCAGCTTCTATCTTGTTGTGCCTTCCGCCATGTGTCCTGTAATGTGTGATCTGTGGAATGCAGAAATTGTATTTCAACTCAAACTGAGGCAGATCCCAACTGAACAAAGTTTTTTTTTTCAGTTTTTGACTCAAGACAAAATTCAGAAAAGTTTGATACATTATATATTATAATATTAGTAGACTTGTCCTGCTGATAATGAGGGGTGTGGTGGTGCAGTGGCTTTAGCTGGTCCTTGCTGTGTGGCAGGTCTGGGGTTCAAGTCCTGCTTGGGGTGCTTTGTGATGGACTGGTATCCCATCTGCAGTATGTTGCCTCTCTCTCTTGTGTTGTCAGGTTAGGCTGTGAACCTGCTTGGGACAAGCAGTTGTGGATTTTGTTACTTACTGGAAGGGTTTTGTTGAAAATGTTAAATGGAAAAAACTTTGTCATTTCAATATTTAGTTCCAAGCATGGCTGGAGAAGATTTTATAAAAGCTACTTAACAGATTTTACCAAAGTAAAAGCTATCTTAAAAAACCCCAAGAAAACATTGATATACACAGCTCCTTTGTGATACTTGCTGTAAACTTCTTTATATTTGTTCTCAGGCTGGTAGGGTGGTGGTTATATCTGCTGCCTTTGAACCCATAGGTCAGAAATTCAAAGCCCATCTCTGGCTGTATTACCCTTGACCAATGTACTTAGCCTAAATTGCACCATACATATATATATATATATATATGCGTGTGCGTGTGTGTGTGTGTGTGTGTGTGTGTGTGTGTGTGTGTGTGTGTGTGTGGGCGCGCGCGTGCACATAAAGGTAACATGGCAGACTGAAAGAGCAGCATACTGTACCCCTAATCATCCCCAGCTGGTTTCACACACACCAGAGGGAGGTCTATAAGTAGAACTTATGGGGTGACCTGCTAGGAAAACCTTCCTTTCTCAAATCCTCACCCTGTGGCAAAAAATGACATTTATTTCCCCTTGTGCAACACTTGCAATTAGTGTGCAACATTTCGCACTCAGACTATGATATTGGATGCAGCCTACGCTAAATCTTTGTTAAAAAAAATAAAAGACAGCAGATGGTGGAATCACTTATAAGAGCAGCTGAAAAAGCATTAGCATACATATGCATGAGTCTCAGCAGTCTCAGCATATTCAGTTATTTGAATATCTTTACATCTGAATGTCTTCTAAAACAAAAGAGATGTGTCCTTTCTCGGCATCTGGTTCAGTCTTGACTTCAGCTTGTCTGGAAAAGCAAGCCTCTAAAGAAGGGAATTCATTTCAATGGTACAGCTCTTGATCCAAATTTATCACCCTACATGTGAAACAGGGCTGACACTGCGAGAAGAGAAACACTCAGATAATGCCAAGTTGTTCCACTGATCATGGTTGGAGTGCACAGGCACACCTTGAATTTATACCAAGAGTCCTGAAAATATGGGTCACCTTGACGCAGATGCTGGCAGGAGACAACAGATGTGAGAACTACGTCATATGCTGTGTTTTAAAAAAGATAAATAAATAAACAAAAGCTTGAGTTCTTCAGAATCATTTTGTTGGTATAGCTGTGCTCCATGCATATGGAAGAAAAAAATCTGAAAAAAGGGAGAGATGGCACAAATATTCAAAGAAGGAGTAGGAGGGTGCAGAAATAGCCCACCTGCAAGAGAGACGCAATGAAAAGGAGGCTCCCGATGAGCACACAGCAGTGCGTAAGCATGGTGGGGGTGTGCGCTGGGGGTAGCCTGATTCATCCAGTCCCATAGGCACATTTATTTTGGTTCACTGGAACAACCGAATGTGCTTGGAGACACTGTGACAGCAGCCTCTGATTTTCTAAGGATGAAAGTTAGTGGGATGTTTGTTACAAATTGAGGTAAAATGAGGTCCAAAATATACCATGATTATGAGTTCAAACGGTGTCCTGGAGTCTCCTTTTTAAATAATAATGCATTCATGAATTTGTCAGCACTGTAACAAAGAGGCTCTGAGAGTTTCAGAGGTGTGTGGAAAATCATGTTCTTTTGCTCATGAATCAATGGGTGATTGATCTTTGCTTCTATTTTCCAAGGAAATTTATTTTTATGTCTTCAGATTTATGAACAAACTACACAGAATTACCAATATGTTGGATACTACAACATCAGTATAATTCCAGCTCTCAGAAGCTGCTCTGACAGGCAATATACTGATAACAAATAGCGTAGATCTTTCAAAAAAAATTTAACAATGGTCCTTTCCAGTGAAAATATTCAAAAATTCTTCAAAAAGTATCCAGTCAAATGTTATCCATATCTTTAAAGACACTTGAAACATACTAAGTGCTATTATTATATTATATTATATTACATTATATTATAAGCTTGAATTCAAAAGGCAAGAGAAACAAACAAGGGTGGACTCTACTTTACTGTCAATCCATGTTCCTCTATCCTCCATCTTCCATACATAAATCCAATTCTGACTACTTAGAATGGGTTTTTCTGCACGGGTTTCCATGGGTTTGCCCCTGAGGCTTCTGCAAAGCTTCTGCAAAGCTCTGGGAGTGAAGCCACATGGCTGGGAATGCAGGAAGGAGCCTGTTTTATGGGCATGTTTTCTGTAACAAAGAGAGAGCTTGGTTGGGCATGTCTCTGCAAAACCTGAGCGGAATTTAGTTTTGATCCTTCAGCCTTCTGTGCTTACCCCTGGGTTTCCATGCATGGCAAATAAGAATGGTATGGAGCTCATCTCTTATGGCCATTGTGGGAGGACTATGAAGTGCCACCTCCCTGACGATGGATGAGCCCTGAGAGGGATTCTCGTTTTTATGTAACACATTAGTCATCCTGGCATGATTTTTCTTTTTTCAGTCCCAAGTCTTTCTCAACTCTTCTTTCTAATGTATATCCATACAGAGCACAGAAGCAGTGACGTCTTTCCTATTGCCTGCAGGAATTTTCCTTGGTAACGAGATAAATGGAGAATGAAAATCAGTTTTTTTTTTTTTTTTTTTTTTTTTTTTTTTTTTTTTTGGAGTTGCACAGCAGGTCACTTATAGAGGCTGCAGTAATTTTAGCTTCAGTTGCCTTTTCAGCATTGCATTACTAACCATTTTTTGTCAGCAGATTTGGTTTGTTTTTTTCTGTTTTCAAATTTTCCATATCGGATTAATACATAATAACATAAAATACCCTAAAGGAATTTATCATAACAATAAAAAATAGGGTACTTGAGAAATCTTTAAATTTCTTGCTCTTCTGTGTTTTTTGTATGATTCAAAAACTCATGGTCATTCTAGAAGCCTTCCAGATGTAAGCATGGACAATCTTTCAGGTAGGAACAAAGGATCTGTCTTGGAATGAATCCACATTTTCATGTAATAGTTTCATAAGCCATTGAATGGATAATCTGCCATTAACAAAATAAAATGCTGCTTTATGCCGTCATGCCTTTTAAATTGTAGGAACACCCCTAGACTCACTGTACATAATCATTTTAGGTTTACACATTTCTGAATGTGTTTGAGACTCAGTATTTCAGCAGTCACATTAATGTTCTTCAAGGGACATAACGAGAGGTACTGAGGGTAAAAAATATATAACCATTTCTACTTCGGGGAGTTATTCACAAGATTGTACGAAAATTTAGGGGATACAGCATCTTAAACCCCATCATTATGCCTCTGATATTCTTTGAGTACTCTGTCTCTTACTATGGATAAATAGACAATTTTATGTGAATAGAAGTTGGATTAATAACTTAGCAATTAACGCCATCATGATGGTAATATAAAGCAGTTCTACTCAGTTTAATTGTACCACTATTTTCCATCTTAAAGTGTATCAGAATTCTTAGTGAAGAAAAAAAATGTGATCAGAAAAATGCGAGCTGTGAATACACCTGCAGTGAACTGTTGCGTCTGTCGATGTGAATGCAGTGCGGTGCTTTGACTCCCACTAGTACTCTACTGATTCATTCTGCAGGCACGAGCCTCGCTTTTACAGTGTATTTTAAAGCCTGTGGCAGAAGCATTGTTGTGGTGATCGGTTGGGAGTTGTAGCCTAGAAGGAGGTGAGGTTCAGCTCACTGAAACACTCTCTGGTCTGAACATTCATATCGTGATGCAGACCCGTTAGGCAGCTGAATGGAGAGAAAAATCATGAATGAATCAGCAGGCATTCTTACTGTGGTGCTTTTCTCCTGGTCCCCGCCCATTCTGCCACACACTCCCCCTCTCCGCAGCACAGCTCTGGCTGTTGCCATGCAGATTATGGGTTGTAAAGCTTGGGCACTCAGAGATGAATGACAGGGAGCTACCTTCCACTCCACCGGAGACTGGATGCTTCTGGCTGGCTAATGTCATGGCAACGGGAGGCGTCAGCAGTTCAGGAAGCACAAAGCTCCTCCTTTGGGTGGCTCCAGCCTTGGCTAACTGTGCCATCACCCGGCACTGTGGAACAATGCACTCAGTCTCTCTCTATGCAGTGATGCAAGGACGAGGCTGTGCCAGTGATGCAAAATGGGATGAGTGGGACTGCCTCAGCAGTGTGCTAAGTGGGCAATAGAAGAATAGATCAAGTTGGGAGGAATTTGTGCATGCATGTGTTCTGCGCAGTGCTGCGAAAAGTATCATAAAATTTTATCTTTTCCTTTATTTTTCTAGGTTTCTGACAATGAACCCATCAGAGCTTTTTGTCAGTCTAGCAGCTTACAGGAAGCACTCAGCTGCAGTCATTGCTGCTAAAGGTGATGCAACCAGGTACTGAATGTGAAGGGGCAATTGCTTTCTCTTCACTATGACTACATATTTCATTGTCTTCCACAGCCAGGAAACTGCATAAAAGCAATACTGGTGTTATTTGTTCTCTCTCTGGCTCCATTCATACACCAATAGAAGTGACAAAAAGATCTGATCAAATTTAACATCAGAAAGCTGCAGAAATGGAGAAAATTGGAAAGGGGGAAATACTGTTTCACAGCACTGTAAATGTGATAGCACATGTGTGTTGTATAGGGTGTGTGTCTGACAGTGGGTATATGCTGTGTGCTTGTTTTGCCCTTGAAAGGGACAGGTGGACAGGAAGACACAAAATGCCATGTGCTGGACAGGAGAGGCCATCTGTTCCATACTTAATTCACAAAGAAAGAGGAGAATGGGAACAAGAAGCAGCTTCTGACTGGACCAGCAGCTCATCAGCAGATCCCAGCCTGCACCTCTCCATCGGAACACACCCCTCTCTCAAAGCAAACAGTGTTACCCCACGGTGGGCACAAACTGCACCACAGCTCAGGTACAGTGACATGTACCAGATTAAATGTTCATGTGTCCTTCTGTGTCCCTCGCCACCTCCTGCTCCATCTTCTCTCACTGCTGAAGACTTTGCTTTGTTTTTCAGAGACAAAGTCAAAGTGATCACTGTTAAATTCTCACCATCAACCTCCCCGGTTCACGCTGGACCTCCCTGCGAAGCTATCCCCTACAAATTCAAGCCGCTCTCCAAATCTGAAGTCGCTGACCTCCTGATATTGCGTAGAGCCACCACCTGCTCACTTGATCCGATCCCATCATTACTCCTTCAGAACATTTCCCCGCAACTCTCCTCCTTCATCTCTACAATCATCAACTCCTCACTCTCCTCTGGCTGTTTCCCAGCTGCCTTCAAAACCGCTCTAATTTCACCTCTGTTAAAAAAACCCTCCCTCGACCCCAATCTGGTTGAAAATTACAGACCGGTCTCTCTCCTCTTCTTCCTGTCTAAAACCTTAGAGCAGGCAGCCTGTGATCAGCTGTCTGATTTCCTCACCTGGAACCATCTCCTCGATGGTTATCAGTCTGGTTTCAAAGTTGGTCACTCCACTGAGACAGCCCTTCTGGCGGTATCTGACGCTCTCCAAGCTGCTAGAGCTGCCTCCCTCTCCTTGGTCCTCAACCTCCTCGATCTGTCTGCAGCATTCAACACTGTCAATCACCGGTTTCTACTCTCCTCTCTTAACCAGCTTGGGATCAAAGATGCAGCACTAAGATGGTTTGAGTCCTACCTCTCTGACAGATCCTATCAAGTGGTCTGGCGGAGCTCTCGTTCTTCTCCTCTGCCTCTCTCAACCGGTATTCCGCAGAGCTCGGTATTGGGTCCTCTTCTTTTCTCCATCTACACCTCCTCCCTCGGTCCAGTCATAGCCTCCCATGGATTCAAATACCACTGCTATGCTGATGATACCCAGCTCTTCCTCTCCTTTCCACTTGGTGCGTCAGACATCTCCGCACGCATTGCTGCCTGCCTGTCAGACATCTCTTCATGGATGTATGATCACCACCTCCAACTCAGCCTCTCAAAGACAGAGATTCGTTACCTCCCAGCTGACCGTTCCTCCTGTCATGACCTGTCGATCAAACTGGACAACTCACTCATTTCGCCTACCTCCTTGGCTAAGAGTCTGGGAGTAACGATTAATGCGAGTCTGTCATTCTCTCAACATATCAAAGCCACAACCTGGTTCTGCAGATACATCCTGCATAATATTCGTATGATCCTTCCGTACCTCACTATTGACTCCGCCCAACTACTTGTCCGGGCAATGGTGACTTCCCGTATGGACTACTGCAGCTCTCTCCTGTGTGGCCTTTCTGTTAATGCCATCAAACCTTTGCAGCTTCTACAGAATGCTGATGCATGAGTTGTGTTTGATTTGCCAAAACGCTCCCATGTATCTCCTCTACTCACTTCTCTGCACTGGCTTCCTATAGCTGCCCAAATCAAATTCAAAACCCTGGTTACTGTGTACAAATGCATTAACAGGACTGCTCCCAGATATTTACAAGACTTAATCAACTGCTACACCCCAACCAGGCCCCTTCGCTTGCCTACTTCTGCTCGCTTGGTGGTCCCATGCACAAAAGGCAAAACTCGGAGGTTCTCGGTTCTGGGTCCGTTGTGGCGGAATGACCTTCCCCTCTCACTCAGAACTGCAGTAACTCTGTCTACATTCAAGAAGGGTCTGAAAACTCACCTTTTCTGGACCCATTTTGCCCAAGATTTCTCCAGCTCATGTATGGTGTAAATATTGATGCACTGTAACTTCATGAGCATCCCCAGATAAGCCTTTATACAGCCGCTACTCAGGCATTATAGTTGCTTGTTTGTGTATCTTATAATATTTAGAAAAAAAAAAAATTGGTGGGAGGGTATCGGGATTTGTCTAGCCTGTGTCTTATGCACCTACTCGAACGATGAACCTCGATGCAGCAAGTGGTAGGTAACAAACTATGTTTGCTTGAGACTTTCATGTCTGCAGCTATGTTTCCTTCTCTTAATGTAATGTATAAATTGTACTTTTGCTGAGATGTATTCCGCTTTGGACAAAAGCGTCTGCTAAATGAATAAATGTAAATGCAAATGTAAATTATGCTGCAGCTGTACATCCTCCACATTACAGAATGATCATCCTGTGCTTTCTCCGCTGCTTTGTCTCAGTCAAACAATTGAGCTGTAAGAACTGGGACGGCTTTCGAAGGTTTGAATCCCACTTCCAGCTGTAGTATCCTTGAACAGTACAATTACCCAGCTGTATAAATGGGTAAATAATTGCAGGTAGCTTAACATTGTAAGTCACTTTGGAGAAATAAATGAATAAATGCAAATGTAAAATTTAAAAAACACACGAGGCAAAACATGGAGAACTGAGTCCAGAAAGAAAGGTTTGCTGATAGTTTGATTAACAACTGCTTCATAAAACAACCAGAGTATTCTTACTGGCAGCCAAGGGGGGACACAAAAGCACATTGCAGGTCCCCACAGCTGCCAGGTACCAGGTGAGGGAGGCCCTCTTAACTGACACAAACACAGCAACATGCTGTGTAGTTCTCTGCTCGAGATGTGGTTGAGAAGGAAGTCAGTCATGGCAGTATTATTGATCTCGATAACCTTGTTGTGTTTGTTGACTGAACCGTTGAGTGAGTGGGAAGTGACGGGGCTGGGGAACAACGTGAATTGACCTGATTAGTTCACTTCAGTTGGTCAGCATTGCTTGTTAAACAGACAAAGAGGCTCTCATCCATGACATAACTTTCAGCTCGCCATTTTACATGTTACAAACTCTTTTATCCTGAGTTGTTTTTTTTTTTATTAAATGGCAGAAGAAAAAGCTGGTAGTTCTTGCGACTCACATATTAAATGAGTACTTGACAAGTTTGGTGCACAACTGTTATTTATTTTTCTCAGACATAATAATACACACACATTCTGTCAGAAACTGCTCGTCTCAAGTGGGGTCGCGGCAAACCGGAGTCTAGCCCGGCAACACAGGGTGTACGGCTGACGGGGGTGGGGACACACCCCAGATGGGACTCGAACTCGAACCCCACATCCGCCAGAGAGTGGGACCTGGCCAAGCCCACTGTGCCACCACGCCACCACACCCCCTCCGGAGAGTCACAGTGAGGGGGGGTCCACCCTGGAGAGGACAGTGTCATTGTTCGGTCCCGGAAGGAAGTGGCGGACCCAAGTGCGGAGTGGAACGAGGGCTTTGTTATGGGAGATCCAAGAGAAGTCGTCACAGGACAGACGGAAAGGTCTTCGAGGCGCTGACGTCTTTTAAAGGGCAATCCAAAAGCAAGGTCGGTATTCAGGCAAGAGGTCGATGATCATAAGGAGACACAGAGGTTCAAGGAGGAGGGTAACAGGACAGGGAGAGGTCTAAGAGAACAGGAAAGGGATGAATGGTCGCAAGGAGATGGCAGTCACAAGGCTGAACAAGGTTCTGGGTCAGCTCCTTGTCCGACGCTGCCTTTTATGCAGCCGTCTGTGTCGTGCCCCAGGTGTTCTGCATTGACTCGGCGGTGTGGGCGTGACAGACAGCACTACAGGGAAGCCACACTCACACATACAGCATCCCAGAATTATTATTATTATTATTATTATTATTATTATTATTATTATTATTATTTGGTGTTACATATCAGTATATTGATCAAGTTAGGGTTAAAGGAGTCTGGTCTATACCAGTCCTGCTAACAGTGTTGTACATATTGCTGCTTGTTTTTTCTGTAATACTGTAGAGATGTTAACCTTGGGTGAGAGCTTTTCCCTGTATCATTTGATGGATTTAGAAATAAACTCAGTATCACCTATGATGAGAATTATTATTATTATTATTATTATTATTATTATTATTATTATTATTATTATCCCCATGTTTCAATGGGTTAGCAGATGCTCCAGAGTCCAAAAAAGGCATACATGACCCTACAATGCTCTCTGCTGTAATGCCTGTGGGTGTGTGATTTTGTGGGAGTTAGTAGTTGTTTTAAAGACAGTCCACACTGTCTCCATGCAAAGCAAGGTCTCACACTGAGCGATGCCCAGATTGAGGCAGCCAGCTGCCAGTCAGTGAGGTGCGGATATGAGGATGATGAGGGATCAAACAGCCCTTCCATTGAATCCAGATTACTGAGATCAGCAGAATAGGACAGGTAGTGAAGATGGCTTAGCAAAAGCAGCCTCCTTGGAGGTTTTAATCCAGTATATGAGTAAAACCATAGGTAAGATGACATAGATAATTCATGTATAGATAACATAAATGTATAGATAACAGATAATAGTCTAACAAACCAAAACACACACACTCTCTCTCTCTCTCTCTCTCTCTCTGAAGCTGCTTGTTCTGAGTGGGGTTGCGGCGAACCGGAGCCTAACCTGGCAGCGCAGGGCGGAGGGCTGGAGGGGAAGGGGACACACCCAGGATGGGACACCAGTCCATCACAAGACACCCCAAGCTGGACTCGAACCCCACACCCACCAGAGAGCAGAACCCCGCTGAATCCGTTGCACCTTCATACCCCCCACCACACCAAAATAGTTTGTGCTCAGTAAAGTGGTAGATGGGAAGAAGTTGCCAAAGACTACAGTGCTCTCTACTGGTGGAGAAGGTGCACAAGCCTGAGTGAATTCCAACATTCTCCACAACGTGAGCACAGCTCTCTGTGTGTGTGTGTGTGTGTGTGTGTGTGTGTGTGTGTGTGTGTGTGTGTGTGTGTGTGTGTGTGTGTGTTACAGTAACACACGTGGTCAGGAGATCCTGGGAGTAGGCTGTGGAACCTTATGAAGACCCTGTTCTGTCATCTTGTGGGGTAGCAGTTGAGGACAGGGACATGGATGCAAGATGATTACTTGTTCAAGTCCATGGAAAGGATTTTGCTGTAGGGACCATTATTTATTCACCAATATTTTTTTTTTTGTTGTTATTTGTAACAGAACAGGATCGGACCTAAACTATATAGAGACATTGCCAAAATACTGGGAAAATGCAAATACATACAAATAAATAATACAACTCAGTGATGTCAAGGGGCTTACAGTACTTAATAGGTGTGGTGAAGCAGCCCTATGTAAGGTGTTATAAAATGATTACCTAAGTTTCTAGAGTTCATTCAAATTATTATCAGAAAGTTAATATTACCTTTATCTTTTGACTCTTCAATGAACCACATATTCATCAGAGTAGTTTATAGTGTAGATCCAGAGGAATATGATTGAAGCTGGAAATATATTCAATATATATTATATGCATAGAGTAGTTGAATGAATGATATTCTTGTAATCATGTATCCTGCCACATTCTGAGAATAATTTTTGAAACAGCCTTACCTTTAAAACATAGCTGTAATGCGAGATGATGCTGGAAATATGCCATGAACATCTACTGGAATAAAACTCTGAATAATGAAATTCTGTAACTTGGAGGAAATGGATATTCCTATTAATTAAAACAGCAGTTAAAAAGATATAAAATTTATTTTTAAAAAAAATTACAGGTTAAAATCACAGTTGTCTTGAATAAATATGTAAGCAATGACAAAAATTATAATAACAGCCTCTGCTGGAGATGAGGGTGAATCTTAGCACTCTGTGAACCTGCCTGTAAAGCCTTGCTACTGGCCGCCACCTCATCCATCCTAAACCGTGTTGGCCTTGGCATCAGCATCATCTGGAGTGCACAACCCACCTGCAGACTTCTCTGTGCCACTCTGTCTACGGGCCTGTCGATAAAGTGGCTTAAATGTGAGGAACACTCAATATTGCATCACTCAATAACTAATGTTGGACATGCATGCATGTGGTATCTGCAGTCGAACCGCCTCTTGGGTAATAAATGTGATTGTAGGCTACGAGCCGGAGCTGTGGAATGGCGAGGGTCAATGTCCCAGTTCGATGTGTAATGTTGATCCATGCTGACCATAGCTGACCCTTCCCCTTTGGCTCTTCTTAGCCCTTCCCAAAGGATGTTTACTTTGAAAACACAAGTTGATGTGCTTTATCATTGGTGTAGAATTCCAGTACCTCAGTCTGTCAGATGGTGCTGGTTTTCATTCTTCTCACCTTTTAATTCTATTATAGAAACAATAATCTGGGTTTGAACTCATCTCTCCTGTGGTTATGAGCGTAAACCAATAACATGTTGAAAGGTAGCTAAAAATCCTGTGGACACTCCGGGCTTTAGTGACTGGTGTTCTGTGCTCTTGATAGAAATAACTCTCACATCAGTGCTGTAAGAAAATAATGCCTCCAGAATAAATTGAGAAACAAGTCAGGACAGCACAAAGATAAAGCAGTCCTTCATTATAATAAAGAAATAAGCAGAAGTATGCGTTTCATACACTGCTGAAAACATGAGATGAGTCCGGCAAGTTTCAGTAACACAACATCCATAAATGAGAGGTTTGACCTTAGATTAAATCAGGGCTCATAGTTTGAGAGTTTTTAATTTTTTTTTTAAATGGTTAAATTCCACTGAAAAGGTACTCAATAATTTTCTAAAAGCAATAAATGACATTTTCTAATAAATATAAATCTGCATTGTCACAACCGGGGGTTGGGGGGGGGGGGCATACAACCAGAGGAACTGTGACCCAACACACCTGTTTTCAGTTAGCCTTATCATCAGTCCCCAGTCCTATAAGGGAGGATAAAGGTACATCTCCAGTTTATGGATTCTTGATCAGTACTTTATTGTGATTATTGAGTGGTTCCTGTTCACTGACATCATGCTCTTGGAGTGTACTGCTGGTCCAGGTCCTGTGTACCACAGTTTTGCTGTTGTGTCTTTGTTTTAACTCCATGCATGTAACAGTCCAAGTTATGCCATGTCCCCAGTGTCACTCATGCACTCTATCTTGGGGTTTTTCCTGTGCACTGCTATAAATACTCCGCTGTTGAGACTATTGTACTTCATGTTTGTCTTGACGTTACAACAAAACACCTCCGTGGTTCTTTCACATCTGGATGTTACATCTACACTGACTTGGCTCACTTGTGTCATTGCTGAAGTTCAGGCACGTTCCTGTCCATAAACCCCAAATCTCACATTGCGCACTCAAAATTCAGGCAACCCACTGAATGTTCTTGCTTGGATGCTTAATTTTTATTGTTGGGAGTTTTAGTACTTTTAAAAACTTAACACTAAAAATTCATGAGATCTCGTCTAACTGAATAAATATCACAGTGTAATAGATGCTCATGTCTAGGCTGCCTATAAAACTGTCCAGCTCAGATGTGCAAAACTTGTATAATGCTAAGGAGGAACTCTTAATCAGCTGTGTGGGCATGAATTGTTGACTTCATTATGCACCAATGAGTCTAATAGACCAAACAGAAGTATTACTAGTGCCACAAAAGCCTTAAGGTAGCAGTTCATATCAAGTTGGGAACACTGATTTAACTGACTAATCACTTAAACAGTATGGTGGCACAGCAACCGTACCATAAATGACTCCTATACAGTGTGTCAAGTGCACATGTTTTTGTCATGTTCCTGTGTGGATCCTCCAAAACAAAGACATGGAATAAAGCAATGGTAAACTACTCTTGTACCCTCCTTGGAAACCTTGTGTGGGCAGGTTTCTGCTGAACCTTTGTTCTTAATTACATTTTGAGAGGCAGTTAACTCACCCTGTGTTTCAGATACAAATCAGGTGCCAAATAAAACATTTTGAAGACTTCCAATTTCATCTTCCCTGTTTTAAACCTCAAAGACCCTGGTTAGAAGATATGAAGAACAGAGGTTCAGGTCAATGACATGGTGACAGTGTCAGAGTAGTTCATCTTAGAGCCAAAGGTTAGACATCATGGCACAAAGGGTGACCCCAGCCCCAATCAGCCCATGTCCCGCGGGGGGATGAACCTCAACTTCCTCCTGTCTTGTGTCAGAAACAAACAAGCGGGCATTGGTTTGCTGCACATCTTTATTATTTTTAATTATCTTTATTAAATCCTAATCTGCTGATAGGACAGGTTCTATACCCCTAGCCTTTCACTGTTTTCCCCACATTTTAACAGAGCAATTACTTCTGCATACCTGAAATTGTTCAGATAAGACAAAAATATAATAGTAAACCTTGTATGTTATATGTTTGTACAACATATCTCAAATATGATAGGAAAATAATTTTATAGCACAATAAATTTACATTTATCTGATGCTTTTCTCCAAAGGAACTTACAGTGTTGAGGTTACAAGTATTTACCCCTTTTTACTGCTGCATAATTTTTTACTGGAGCAGTTTATGGTAAGTACCTTGCTCAAGGGTACTACAGCCAGAGGTGAGGCTCAAACCTGCAACCTTTGGGACCAAAGTTTTGCATTACATTACATAAGCACCATATTTCACACTATGGCCAATGGTGTACTTGGCCCATTAAGCTTATACATTCACATTACAAAGGTTTATGAATGTAGGTATATGTATGATGATGCAGCTGGTAGTGCTATTGCTTCATAGTGCCTGGCCTGTTTGGGTGTAGGTTTGAGTTCAGCTTAGTCTGTATGGAGTTTGGATGTTTTCCCATAGTGCAAAGTGTGTCTTGAGTGAAATGGGGATTCTAAATTGCCTGTCGTTTGTGTGTCTGTCTGTGGCTACCCTGTGATAGACCGGCAACCCATCCAGGGTGTACCCCTCCTAGCAAAGTGCTCAATGACTCTGGGATAGGCTCCAGCCTGCCACGACCTTGACAAGGTTAACAAAAGTGAGGAATAGAAACCACACCCACATGTGTTCTGTGGACTGCTGCCAGTTTCACTGAGGGCTGATGTAAACACGGCAGTCCTTAGGTGCACTGGGCGTTGACAGTTACCTTTAGCCCTATGTCTCCATCTCTTGCCATATTGTAGTACACTGTAATGCTGGCCTCCCTGCATCCATCATTGGGGCCTGGTTCAGCAAAAGGGAGGCCCAGCAGCAATTAATTGGGAGTTTCTTATCAACACTCCACTTTTGTACTGTTGGCGTTGGCTTTCTTTAGTCATTTTAACTAAAAATAAACATTCTGGTACTGCTTTGTAATTTTTTAAATTGGGGTGAGCATTTCTCCAGACGACCATTGCGGTCAGAATAATGGTTTGCTCTGGTCAGGTTTGCTCAAGGTTTGCTCTGCTCAGTTTATGAACAAATTGTTCATTTTATGTACATGCACTTGAACCTATAACACACAGCACCCTCCTCAGAGGAAGGTTAAGCAGAGAAAGATAATGAATCCAGTACAGAACATCTGATGGTGACCTACAGTAACCTGAACAGCATAACTTGGTGTTTGCTTGTGCCAAATGCATTAAGACAAATCACTGTTACTGTTTCAGTCACTGTTATGAGAGTACAATAGCATAATAGCAGTCATATAATCCAGCACAGTGGCTCCATATTTTCAGTCACTTCAGAATTTACCAATTGATACAGCAATTCTTTATTACCATTTGATATTGCTGGCTCACAATTGTTGTTGCTTTGTTCTGCACCGAGTGGTTTCATTTCCTTTGTTGTTGCTTTGTGTTTTATGACACTAAACACCTTCCAGTGATGCCATAATGGTAAAGCCATCCAGCCATATTGATAGGTTAGATATATTTGTCAATGCCAGCGATGACAAAAAGCAGGAAGAACTGATGCGGAAATTTTTTTGAATGTCTGCCATGAAAGGTGCAGAATATAACAGTATGACACAATAAATCACAAATAAAATGGAATTTTATTTGCTCTGAAGACAAAAGGTCACCTTCAAAGCCAGGTACAAACATGAAAGAAAAAGTGGCCACTGCTTCAGGGATAGGCTGCAGATCAGCACAACCCTATGCATGGTTATTAAAATTGGATGGATAGATGGATAAAAGCCTGTTTTCTATCTTCTTCGGGATGCAGATGGTGGACTGAGGACCTGTATGTTGGGACCCTAGAGGCTTAGACAGATGAACTCAGTAAAATGGTATTAAATGCAAAAAAGAATGAATATTTACAAATCCGGAGGGGTGCGGTGGTGCAGTGGGTTGGACCACAGTCCTGCTCTCGGGTGGGTCTGGGGTTCGAGTCCTGCTTGGGGTGCCTTGCGACGGACTGGCGTCCCGTCCTGGGTGTGTCCCCTTCCCCCTCCGGCCTTACGCCCTGAGTTGCCGGGTTAGGCTCCGGTTCCCCGTGACCCCGTATGGGACAAGCGGTTCTGAAAGTGTGTGTGTATTTACAAATCCATTTAATTAAGAAATCAATCAATAAATACACACACACACACACACACATTTTCAGAACCGCTCATCCCATACGGGGTCACGGGGGAACCGGAGCCTACCCGGTAACAGAAGGCGTAAGGCCGGAGGGGCAGGGGACACACCCAGGACGGGACGCCAGTCCGTCGCAAGGCACCCCAAGCGGGACTCGAACCCCAGACCCACCGGAGAGCGGGACTGCGGTCCAACCCACTGCGCCACCGCACCCCCTTCATCAATAAATATAATACAATATTATACAAAGAGTGTATGTGTGCAAAAAGAAATGTGCTACATACTGTATGTTCTCCTGTAGTACCACACACTGAGGTGAAGTTGCACTAATGATGAAGCGCTGCTATCTTACCACATCCTACATTTCCAGTCCCAAGTGAATCATCTGAGGCCGTCTTGTGTAATTAAGGGAGTCTCATGTCTTAGACAAACTTCCTTCTCAGAAACATGAGGGGGCTTCGAGATTTCATTAGTCTCAATCCTAATATCAGGGTTACCACACCATCCTTAGTCTTATTATCTATGTCTTTAGGCCTCCTAAAGTCATAACCTTACGATACAAAGATTTCAAAATTTCCAGGAGGGTGTCATCATGATTTATTAATTTCAGGCCATAGCCCCTTTTCTAACCGACCATTTGAGTTCATGCAGCGTACAGGCTACACTGCAGGGGGCAGTGAAAATACATACAAATCTGCCTGACATCTATGACAAGAGGAAAGGCAACACATCAGACCCTACTATGGACAAATCTGTGGAGGCTACAGATAATTTTACTGGGACAGATAAATGTGTAAATGACAGTCTCTTTACTTTTCTTTTTTTCTCTTTTATCATTACAGATTGAACCCATTATTGTCAATGAAAATAAAGGTAGATCAATACAGATAAAGAGTAGAGCAGCAGGAGGTGTTGTGTCAGAGCTGCAACCTGCCACTTAAAGGACTGTGGATCCAACCCCACCCTCTTTTGTAGCACCCTCTAGTAAAGTAGCAGCCCTCTTTTTCTTCAGTAAAAATTTCCCAGGTGTATAGATGAATAACACTGTAAAATGTTATGGAATAGAGCAACCACTATGTAAATAAATATATATTAAAAACAGCTTCAGCTGTACATGCGGAAAAGTCATATCTCCATCTCTAAGGACTGATGTGAATAATCCATCCATTCATCCATCCATCCGGTTTCAATAACTGCTTTATTCTGAGCAGGATCATAGTTATCTGGAGCCTATCCCAGAATTATTGGGTTCAAAGCTGAGAGGGGTACACTCTGCACGGGATGCCAGTGCATTGCAAGGTAGCCACACACACACACTGGGCAATTTAGTCATAAATCCATCTGAGCTGCAGGCCTTTGGACAGTGGGAGGAAACTAGAGCACCCAGAAGAAATCCATACAGACACAGGAAGAACATGTAAACTCCGCACGGAGAGAGTGGGGATTGAACCCATGTTTCCTTACACCACCCAGGTATTGTAATGCGTGGTATAAGATGATGTCTATTAAACTAACATTTTCATTTTATCCACAATTTTTATTATAAAGTCTTAGACACCAGCCAACTGATCTCCAGTCCTGGTCCAGGCAGATAGCTATTCCTAAATGAACTCCTAAACTAGCATCTTTATTGGTGCATCCTGACCATTCGAGTTCACCAGCAGCTCGGCTGGTCCTCATTCCGCCTAGTTGTGCACTGTAACACCCCACTAACCCTGTTCTGTATCATGTCAACACTTGCTCTTGGCCTTCCTATTCCATCAGTCCTATATACACCCCTTGTAGCTCACTTTGCTCATCCTCCCATGTGAACTAAGATCATCTACTATTCTACTATTTGATCTCTGACTCAAGATTTCCCTTCATGCCTTCTCTAGTCTGTCCCTTGAGCCTAAGAATTCTTATGTTTCCAGGTGACTTATGAGCATCACATCATTTCTGGATCCATGTGTTTTTCAAACAAAGACTAGTTTAAAATCAAATTTACAACACACATATCCAATGGAATTAGGACAGAAAACATGACCAAAGAGACCTGAAGAAGAGACTGGGGCACATAGCCATGCCAAAGCTCTGCAAACACACACCCTGAATATGACTCAACTGCCAGGTACTGAATAGTTCCCAGATCAAAGGTGACAGCAAGCAACCTGGGTGGATTGATGGTGATGAATGTTACTCTAGGGTTCAGCAAACAATTTTCTTATACACCCTGTCAGTACCTCCTTATGCTTGTCCGCCTGTCTTATTCACCACGAACAATTCCCAAGGCTCAAGTGTCAGACTCCTAATCAAAAAGGCCTGCCAGTAACAGCCATACACACCCTGCCTACCTTTTTAATTCAAAACATATAATACCAAACTAAAAGGAAGTCATAAACAGTGCTGGACCATTAGAAATCCAGATTATAGTACATAATGCTGATTCTCCTGTGTTGTTCTGTATGGAGTTATGTTGTTAGTAACTAAACAACGGATGTGACCATGGCGCACATAGTGTAGAAGTTTATATATTTTTTGAGTACTTTGGGCAGGATAGGGTAAACAGGGAATGTCTATTGACCTGGGGGTACATTAGCCAAGATAAACTCAGTGTAGATTATAAACTGGACCCTATCCAAAAGTTCACATCAACCTGGGCCTCCAACATCAGCAAAAAAAATAAAGAGCAAGTGAGACAAATCAGAACATGGTTTCACAAAAAATCTTATATGAAGACCGTGCAGAAATCAATGAACAAATTAACAAGGCCTCTATACAGAGATTCCACCTGTGCCAAGCGAAGCTTGTGGAACCTGTTCTTACGCAAGCCAGCACATTTTTAATATAATTTACTGGGCTCATACCTTAGAGAAAGAGAGAGGAGCAGACAGACAGAAAGAGAGGGAGGTTATGCAGAAAGTAAGTGTTGTGAATTTCCACGCTTGCTTAACGCTTCAGCTGTCTGGAGCATGCTCAACATTCCCTTAATGTGCTGTGCATCAGAAAATGTCAAACATGTTGACCTTTTACTGCACTGTTTTGCTTAATCTCTTCCAATTAATTTAACTACAGTTCTCATTGTCACTCTAGTTCCATGTTCAAAGGATCTAATAACATACCTTGGCTTCTATGGTGTTTTGGTTTAGTGTGACAAGTGTGCCATGTGTGCCATACACTTCAGGTGAATTCACAATGCTAAATTGTCTCCAGTTTGTGTCCGTGTAAATGTATGTGGCTACGCTGTAATGGACTGGCGTCCCATCCAGGGTCTACCCTCTTTTCTTAGCAGGCAGTGATTTTGGGATAGGCTCTGGACTGCTGTGACCCTGACAAGGACAAAGAGTTATCGACAGTGACTGAGTCAATAATGCAGTATTCCTAAAGCAGGTAGTATGGAAGTTAAACTAATTTGTAACCTGTAGAAGTAAATTCCTTTATTTTTTTTTGGTTGTCCAAAGTCAAAACACAAACTCTTAATAAATCTTCTTTTGGAAGGCCACTTTTTGTAATTCTTGTTTTGCAGGAAATGTCTAGCTGTGAAAAGTAAAGGCAATGTAACTATGAACAGACTTAATCCAACTTTCCATATACAGTCAGAACAACGGTTTTCTTAAGAAACAGGATTACTGATGTTTAGTGCTTTTCTTTCTTTTTCTCAAACCATGTTTCACAAGAACTGCCTAGATTTCATTCTCTCATAAGAAAAATCTGTGCTCTGAAGGAGGTACTGCTGGACTTTTGCCTCGGTCAATATCCCACAAGCATACAGTTAATTGTAAACCATCAATTTCATCAATTTTTCAAAATGGTAAAAAAAAAAAAAAAAAAAACATTTATGCAATTTTGTCTTTGGTTAATTTTTTTTTTTTACACAAATGTACATGCTCAGTGCAATGAGTTTCCTTAAAAACTCAACATACATATGCAGTGCGTGCTGATAAGCCTCAGCTGCATAAGATATGAAGTAGAAGTGCTGGCCAATACTATTTAATTGTCCTGGAGCATCCAGTCCTGGGGACTTCAGTTCATACAGCTGTATAAAATGTGATTTTATCAATGTTTTCACACAGGGTAGCTATGAAGATAAGGTTTGAGATAATAAATATTCTGGCAGAGGTGGGTGTGAGCTGCAGGCTAGGTATTTTTGGTACAAGATGACATTAGCTAATATGGTATCAGTGAGTTTGACAACAGCGATGGGTCAAACTACTTCTGTTTCCAAATGCCAGATTGCAAGGATAAGGCTGGGAAGGCCAGATGACAGTACGAGTGGCTAATCAAAGCCAAAAAGCAGTGTTAATGGTCAGATAGGCAATTCTAAACAGCAGTGGGAGTGGCTTGATAGGGTCAAACAGTGAACTGCCCTTTCACAGGCCAGTATGGAAGGCTAGTTAGTGGGTTTGTTGTGTGTTGTAGAGGTGTGTGCTTTGTGTTTCCATGCTACCCATGGTTTTGTACTGTTCTGGAAGAACTTACCACAGCAGATATTGAACTAACTCAACAAATGGACACATATGCCAATTCCACATGTGCAACAGCAACAAGATTTTCTTTTGAACAATTCATGATCAAGAGGTGTTGTTATTGCTTATGGAAATATAATATTTCTCTGCAAGATGTATGTCACTAGCTGTGAAAGTTAGCTCTGGTGTTATTCCTGGGATCTATTGAAGCCACTCTTCCAACCTGGCTGTCACTGCCCTTTGTGCTCCCACCACCACTAGGATTACGTTGGCTTTTACCTTACACATCCATTTCTGTTCCTCCTTCAGCCCCCTGGTACTTCTTCAGCTTCTTGTACTCCTTCTTGTTGATGTTGCTGTCATTCAGGACTGTTACATCTACCACCACTGCCATCTTCTCCTCTTTATACACCACCATGATGTCCAGTTGGTTTGCCAATACTTGCTTGTCAGTATGGATCTGGAAGTCCCACAAGATGTTAGCCCTGTCATTCTCAACAGCCTTCTGTGGTGTCTCCAACCCATACTTGGTGCAGATGTTCCTGTACCCTATCCCAGCCACTTTGTTCTGCCGTTCAATGTATGCTGTTCCCACCTGCATCTTGCACCCTGCCACTAGATACTGGATTGCATCTGAGGCTGCTTTGCAGAGTCTGCACCTTGGGACCTGCCTGGTATGGTAGACTCTTGCTTCTACTGATCTGGTGCTTAGAGCCTGCTCCTTTTCTATTTTGATTAGTGCTTCAGTATTGTCCTTTAGTGCAGCCCTTTCCAGCCACTGGTAGGATTTCTGGATGTCAGTCACCTCTGCTGTCTACCACTGGTACATTCTATGGAGGGGCTTGTTCTACCATGGCACTTCTGTTGGTTCCTTGACAACCTGTCCTGTCTCATGCTATCTGAAACATTCTCTTAGGAGGTCACCCTCAAGAGCCACTACTCTGATGTATTTCTGGATGTTCTGTGTTTCATCCAGGACAGTGACCTTTACATTCACTAAGCCCCGGCCCTCTTCCTTCTGACTGGTGTACAGTCTCTGAGTACTGGACTTCGGGACTGGACTGCTGAAATCCTCCATGCATCGTGAGGAGTTTTCTGGTCCTGATATCAGCAGCTTCTATTTCCTGTGCTAGCCAAGTCACTATAGCAGCAGGGTACCTGATGACCGGCAGGGTGCAAGTGTTGATTGCTTGGATCTTGTTTGTCCCATTGAGCTGGCTCTTCAGGACCTGTCTCACTCTCTGGAGGTATTTTGCTGTTTCTTTCTTTCTTTCCTCTTTGTCAAAGTTCCCATGTGACTGTGAGATCCCCACGTATTTGTAGCTATCTTGTATGTCTGCTATGTTGCCTTCTGGTAGTTCAATCCCTTAAGTCTTGATTTCCTTACCTCTTTTTACTGTCATGTGTCCACACTTCTCCAGGCCAAAGGACATCCCTATGTCCTGGCTGTAGATCCTTGGAAGGTGGATCAGTGAGTCGATGTCTACCTCATTGTTAGACTGATGGTAACTTTATTTATGAATTTATACCCATGTCCACTCTTTGTGATTATCTGTCTGAGGGGATTGAGGCCTATGTAGAACAACAACGGGGATAGTGTGTCTTCAGAAGACATCTGAAAAGTATCTGGAGCCTGAGCAGCTTCATTACTATTTGTTAATAATGTAACAGTTTCTGCCAACCTTTAAATTAATTACATTTTAAACAGAAAAAGGCCAAAAATGACAAAACGCTACCTGCTGCCTTGCAGTAACTAGCAACCAACATCTACAACTGCTTGTCCCAAGTGGGGTCGCGGTGGGTCAGATCCTACCCGGCAACACAGGGCACAAGGCCGAAGGCGGAGGGGACACACCCCGGACAGGACGCCAGTTTGCCACAGGGCACCCCAAGCAGGGCTTGAAACTCAGACCCGCTACGCTACGGGGAACAGGACAAACCCACCACGCTACCACACCCCCTTTTGCAGTAACTTATAAATAACAAACATACATAAGGAATTTGGAATCTGGAATGGTTCCAACACATTAAAGAGTGGAAATGTTATAACAGTTCCATAATACAGCATGAATTATTACCATACTTTATCATTCAATTATCATTCTAACAACCAATCTGTATCTTGCTCGTAGTCAAGGCCATCAGTAACACAATAGCACCACTACTCACGGAGTTGAAATCGGTTATCCTCTGTTCAGAAACTCCTGATTATTTGGCCATTTATTCAAATTCTTTAATAATTTTTTTAGAAAACACTTCCCTTCTATATCCAAACAGAACCTCTGGGAATCCATGTCCGCAGTGACCAACAAAAGACACTTGAAAGTACATTTGGGTGGAGATCAATGTTGGGAAACACCCTGTGAAAAAAAAAGATCAAAAACCTGTTTCACATTGTGCGATGAGAATCCAATAGGTCGACTGTGTCAATGCATTTGGGATGCGTAGTAACTTTACAGGATATTACTACATTTAACTGGAGAAGCTCATGTACTAATTTTTAAACGACAAAACATTTATTGTCTCTTTAACTTATACACTGCAATGTTTCCATCCCTGTTAAGTACATATTATTCAATATATTTATTTTTCTCATTATTTGGATTATTATGAAGATATCAATTCAAATGTTTGGAGATTTGGGGGGCGCGGCGGTGCAATGGGTTGGACCGGGTCCTGCTCTCTGGTGGGTCTGGGGTTCGAGTCCCACTTGGGGTGCCTTGCTATGGACTGGCGTCTTGTCCTGGGTGCGTCCCCTCCCCCTCCAGCCTTATGCCCTGAGCTGCCGGGTTGGGCTCCGACTGCGTATAGGACAAGCGGTTCAGAAAGTGTGTGTGTGTGTGTTTGGAGATTTACAAGTCAAACAGTCCAAACAATTTGCATTGACTTGTTAGTAAATTTCTGGGACTCCTTTATGAACCTTATAGAGCTTTGACATGATGTCTGTGATACAGAAGAAATGCTGTACAAACCATACTTAGTGCATTAAACATTTAGATGTAAGCATATGTAGGGTCATGCTGCCAAACTGTAATATAATTTCTCAAGATTCCCTTTTACACTCTGGAAAAAGGCCAGTTTAATTACTGTAGGTGGCCAACCCCTGAAAGGGTTAGAACCATATTATATTATTTATCTTTGGTCTGAGTTTGCAAAGTACCGTACTGTATACTATCCGTAGTGAGCATGTCCAATCATAAAGTGCATCTGGGTGGTGCGAGAGGACATGCGTTTCTGCGTGGGTTTTCTCCCACAGTCCAAAGACATGCTGTTCAGGTTCCCCCATAGTGTGTGAGTGACAGAGAGAGAGTGTGTTCCACTGATGAATGGATGAGTGACCCATTGTAAGTAGTGTATCTAGCAGTGTAAGTCACCTTGGTAAATAAGGTGTGCGGGCTGATAACACTATAGAGTGTTAATTGGAAGTTGCTTTGGAGAAAAGCGTCTGCTAAATAAGTGAATGTAAATGTATTGGAATTCATCTGAATTCAGCGGTGTCCTAAATCCCTGAAAAGTGTAGTCACTGTGATGTCTCTGTCACTGAACAATAGAAATATAACTCATAGCAAAAGTACATTTCAATCTGCTGATGCATGTGAAATTATGGTTGTATAATGAATAAGGATTCTTAACAAGACTTGCCCTTGAACATAGTTTTTGATAATATAATGAAGAGAATTTAAGACAATGGCCAACTCTCTGTTCAAGGGACACATAATAGAATTTTCCTTCAGTTCTTTGGGAAGTAGTCTGGCAATGAACAGAGTTAACCTAATTTCATTTCTGGGTGGAATTCTTCTTAATAGCAGGATGTAGAGAACTCTGGGAAAATATCTTGTGAACTTCTCCAGTAGGTATAATGCCAGTTTTTCTGTCTTTATGGTTTTACTTGCTAGTTGAAAATGGTAACATTTTCATAAATACTCCCTTGCTCTCATACTATCTGTAACACCATAAAAGGCATGGAATTACCAAATGATTGATTTCCACGTACTCTGGAATGATCTGTGTCATTTGTTCTCTCTGCAAGGTTAACCACTACACTGGGTCTCCAGACAGCTGGCATCTTGATTTCCATCCTAGGAATTCTTGGGAAATCTGGTACCCTTGCTTATTGGCATTCCAGGACTCTGCCCCTGGAAGGGTGCCCTTTGTTAAATATAAAGGACAGAAGCATTGGAAGTCTCTAGCCTTCAGGTGACCACCTGGAGGAATAGCCTAGATTTTTGTTAGATAATTCAGCTCATAATGATTTGATGATATTTTGAGTTCCATCACCTCTTCTGTGAAGGAGATCTTGCAGTTATAGATTCACGCGATTCTGATCATTGCAAAACTGCAAACTATTAAATTTGATCAAATTACGCTAAACTAATGGTGCGTATAAATGTCACAGGCGAAACCCATTTCCCATGGCACTCATGGGGCTCTCATTCCAGCTCTGTTCAGCAAGAGCCACTGTCTCATGTGGTGAACAGCGAGATTTTACGCAGGTAGTTAGCTGACAGACTCCCTTGGGACAGAAGAGTGTCAATCATCATAGGCACTTTGGCAGTCACTACGGACCTATATTAGACCTGATGATGGATGGCTCCTGGGATGTGCCTTGAACTGAAATGAGACCTGAAATAAATCACACAATCATGAATTTTCATAGGTTATTTCAGTGTCAGTGAATTGTTTGCATTAATGATTTAAACCATTTATTTAGTCATTTATTTGCATCTGTTCAGAAAAAAAAAAAAAACTCCTGGGTTCAACCACAATCAGTGACTCATACAAGAGCTCCTTACTCCTCTGTGGGAGACTCTGTTCTGAGGTCCTAAATTGCATCTCACTACCTGCAGTCTGCATCTTGCCCCACTCCTCACACTTATTTCACTCAGCAGGACAAAACTTTGACTCCAATTAAATAAGTGTACTCCTTTTGTTCTAAGGATGTCACAAGATTAATCTTAAAATGTACTAAACCTTCCTTCCCTGATGGGTTAGGGAATATTTCTGTTTTTCCAAAACTGGCACTTTGGGTTTTGGGTATGTTACATTTATACATTTACATACACACACACACACACACACACATACACACACACACACACACACAAACAAACATATAAAACAGATCATAATACTGATTTTATCAGTTACTTGTTTCAGTCATGAAGCCGGATCAATAGATTGCAATGTTAACATTGCAGCTGTTTCGCATCTTTCACTAACAGAAATTGTACTTGTTTTATAAGCAAGCCAAACTATATTAGTAAGATCGTAAATGCAGCTTCAAAGTTAAGAGAATTCAAAGTGTGCACAGGCTGTGATGTTTTCCTACCCCTCCAAAATGTCTCTGACAAATGGAATGGAGTTTCTGGAAATGAACTTGCAACTGACAGATACCTGTTTAATGAAACCATGAAAAATTAGCCTCTGAAGAATTTCTTGTCGATACACAATCAAGCATTGGTTTACAACAGCAGTACCATTTTGAATACCATAAGTTTGTAAAACATGTGTTTTTAGCAAAGAGTGTGCTTTTGTTTTACCCATTTGCAGTTGAACAACAACACACACACACATTTTCAGAACTGCTTGTCCCATACGGGGTCACGGGGAACCGGAGCCCAACCCGGCAACTTAGGGCGTAAGGCTGGAGGGGGCACACCCAGGACGGGACGCCAGTCCGTCGCAAGGCACCCCAAGCGGGACTTGAACCCCAGACCCACCGGAGAGCAGGACTGTGGTCCAACCCACTGCGCCACTGCACCCCCTCTGAACAACAACAATTTCTTGAAAAGACAATCTGGTACTTCAGCCAACAAAAACAAAGGGGCTGAAGATGTTTTACTCTGCAGTGTGAAGCAGTACCCTGCTATGTCTTCCTTCAATATAGATCCATATAAGAGAGCGTGTTACTTTCTTTTAAAAGCAAGTCAAAATGAGCAGAATCGTACACGAGGATACAGATGTAAAAAAAAATGGGGGTTGCCGGTTCACTCAAGCATTTGGTCCAAATGAAATATCCACGTTTTCATATTTTACCTCTGAAAAGCACAAATAAGTTCTTTGGAATTCATAAGTGATGATTTACAACTAGGGGGTGCGGTGGTGCAGTGGGTTGGGCTGCAGTCCTGCTCTCCGGTGGGTCTGGGGTTCGAGTCCTGCTTGGGGTGCCTTGCGGCGGTCTGGCGTCCTGTCCTGGGTGTGTCCCCCTCCCCTTCCGGCCTTATGCCCTGTGTTACCGGGTAGGCTTGTGACCCTGTATGGGATGAGTGGTTCTGAAAATGTGTGTGTGTGTGATTTATGACTTCCTCTTTCACTGGGGTGTAAACATGAAGTAACAGGCCAAACCTCTTTATTGCAACATAGGTAAGACAAGTGAATAATCTGATGAAATGAGACAACAGGTTGGTGACCTTCATAAATCAGGCAATGGCTGTAAAAATAGCTGCCCAACTGAAAATCCCAATTTCCACTATTATATTTATTTATTTCACAGATGCTTTTCCCCAAAGCAACTTTCAGTGAACACCATGTAGTTGTATTTAGCCCATACCTTATTCACCAAGGTGACTTACACTGCTAAATACACTGCTTATAGTGAGTCACTCATCCATGCATCAGTGAAGCACACTCTCTCTGTCACTCACACACTATGCCTTATTTCAGAATTTTAGAGTCACCAATCCACCTGAACTGCATGTCTTTAAACTGTAAGATGAAACCTGCGCAGCCACACGGAGAACATGCAAACTCCACACAGACTGAGGGGGGAATCAAACCCATATCCTCTCGCACCGCCCAGGTACTGTGAGACAGCAACGCTACTCGCTGTGCCACCCTACACGAATTAGTTAATATTGATTCGTTAGTTAATTAAATAATTAAGCATGAAACATCTAGAGCTGTGATGAACCTGCCTGGCAGAGGACTTAAGCCTATTTTGCCTCTACCCACATTGAGGAGGATGGTTTGAGAAACAAAACTTTCTCTAAAGATCACAGCCAGACAACTGCAGCAATTTATTGCATCCTGGAGTTACCAAACCTCCAAATCTACAGTTGGACACCGCCTTTATGTCAACAAACTATTTGGCAGGAAGAAAGCGTCCGCTGATGTCAAACCACAAATGTAAATGCCTGGAGTTTGCTAAAAATTAGTAGAATTTTGATTGGAACTGTGGTCAGATGAAATAAAAATAGAGCTTTTTTATTAAAGACCAGAGTTGGGTTTGGCTTAAAATTTCATGCAGTCAAGGTCATGCAGAAAAGAACCTAAACCCCACGGTGAGGAATGGTGGTGGATCTCTGATGTTGTGGGGCTATTTTTCTATCAAAGGCCCTGGGAATCTTGTTAGAATACATGGTATCATAGGCTCCATGATATATCAGGAGATTTTTGATCAAAATCTTTTTGCTTCTGTCCAGAGGCTGAGACTCGGTTGTATTTGGATCTTCCGACAGGATAATAATACAATGAAAACCTCCAAGTCCATGCAAAATTGTTGTCTAGCATAGAATCAAGCTTTTTCAGTGGCCATCCCAGTTTCCTGATTTAATCCCCACTGAAAGTTTGTGATGGCGTGAAGGGCAAACAATTTCAAGTTTTGGCACCACTGTAACAGGGACCCCTTGACAGGCAGGGTAAGTGTTCAAATGTGCTCAGGAGGGGTTGGGGAACATGCTGGTGTCAGAGCTACACAAATGCATGAGCTGGGGTTGTGTTGATGGTTTGTTTCTTCTCTCATGGCCATTCTTGCTTGCTCTCTCTGGTCCCAGGTGCTGCTCTCACTACTGTTAGGAACAGGGGTTAAATAAGGTGAATGATTAGGTACAGATGGGTGTTGGTCCTTCCTCCCCAAATGTCAAATGTATTGTGATATTTTGTCATTATTGTCTTCATGTTTCTGTTGTGGGTTTATGTTCTGCCATACAATCATATCACAGAAATGAATGTATCTGTCAGGAGAAGAGAAAGAAAGAATGCTACAAAGGAAAAATCTGTGTTTTTTTCTTGATTTTAATTGCAATGTCGATTTGTTTTGGTTTTTAGTTGGAGTAAAATGTGACAGTCTTAGATAGGAAATACACACACACACACACACACACACACACACATTTTCAGAACCGCTTGTCCCATACGGGGGTCGCGGGGGAACCGGAGCCTACCCGGCAACACAGGGCGTAAGGCCGGAGGGGGAGGGGACACACCCAGGACAGGACGCCAGTCCGTCGCAAGGCACCCCAAGCGGGACTCAAACCACAGACCCACCGGAGAGCAGAACTGTGGTCCAACCCACTGCGCCACCGCACCCCCAGATAGGAAATAATCTTATTTTATTAGGAATATTATGTTTCGTTCTAAACCGGGGGGTGCGGTGATGCAGTGGGTTGGACCGGGTCCTGCTCTCCAGTGGGTCTGGGGTTCGAGTCCCACTTGGGGTGCCTTGCGACGGACTGGCATCCCGCCCTGGGTGTGTCCCCTATGCCCTGAGTTGCTGGGTTAGGCTCCGGTTCCCTGCAACCCCGTATTGGACAAGCAGTTCAGAAAATGTGTGTGTGTGTGTTTCTTTCTTATGTATTAATTTTAAATTTCTTATGTATTAATTTTCTTCAACTAAATTAAGTATTAAATAAAATCACAAACAAGCATAAACATTAAACTCCATTCTTTCACTTGAAATGTAAAATTTTAAATCTTAGTTTCATATGGCAGAACATAAACCCACAACAGATTGGCATTTAATTTTTTTTTTTTTTTTTGGTGTTTTTTTTTTTTTGCAATTGCCAAAACTCCTTATCCCAAGTGGGGTCGCGGTGAGCCCGAACCTACCCGGCAACACAGGGCACAAAGCTGAAGGGGGAGGGGAGACACCCTGGACAGGACATTAGTCTGCCTCTAGGCACCCAAATACTTAGAGTTAATTGCATTTTACCCATATTTTACTGGGACAATTTTGGGTAAGTACTTTGCTCAAGTGTACTACAGCTGGAAGTGAGACTCAAACCTGGGTCCAAAGGCAGCAGCCCCAACCACTGCACTACCAGCTGCCCTGTATTCAGCAGCTCAGTTGCAAGGCTACTAATTTGTTAGGGGGCCCCCTGGTGGCCATGAGGCCCTAACCAGCCACTTATGTTACTCATCAGGTGGTCGGCTCTGCTTTCTCCGTAAAAATGATCAAATCACCATTACTTTGAATCTTAATGTCTCCTATGGACTTCATTTCATTGGGCACAACTGGCTCTTCGTTTTCCCCCGGACAGAGAACAGTAAAAGTGGTGTTGAGGGTCATCCTGTGTTGATTCAGTGTTATGACAAGTGTTAATTTATGATAATATATAAATACACACACACACACACACACATTTTCAGAACCGCTTGTCCCATACGGGGTCACGGGGAACCGGAGCCTAACCCGGCAACTCAGGGCACAAGGCTGGAGGGGGAGGGGACACACCCAGGACGGGACGCCAGTCCGTCGCAAGGCACCCCAAGCGGGACTCGAACCCCAGACCCACCGGAGAGCAGGACTGCGGTCCAACCCACTGCGCCACCACACCCCTCAATATATAAATATTTAATGAATAATTCTGTGAAACTTGACACATTGTAGTTTAATGTAACTTTTGAATACTGTGAACATATTTTTCTACTTTTACAGTAAAGCTGCCATTTTCCCCTCTCTTCTTTAGTTTTGTTCCTCCAAATGGGACCCTGCCTCATCCTATTAGAATGAGCAGCCTCTTTGTGTCTGGGTTATCAAACCTAAAAGAAATACTGGCAGTACAGCTCCTACACAGTCTTTATATTTTGTGACCAGTTGTTGGATAGAGGCAGGCACAAGGTGGAACTGAGGTCAGAGACAGTGCAGTGCTTTGGAAACCAAAAAGGCTTTTATTAGAAACCAAAATAAACAAAATAGGCCCTTCTGGGCATAATGTAACAACTCCGGCAAGAACCAAACCAGAGTCGAGCCGTATTCTCTTCTTTGAGGTCAGACACTCAGCCTGTTTTTCCCAAAACACTTCTAAAACGCTACTGAGGTACAAACTGCCACTGAAAGCAAGATAAGTATGAGAAATGTTTGCTGTGAGCTTCAAGAACTGGGTTTATACGGCCAAGCAGCTACACACAAACCTATGACCATGATGTACAATGCTAAACTTAGACTGGGACGGTGAAAAAACATGTCGCCATCAGACTCTGGAGCAGCAGAAATTTGTTTTTTGGAGTGATGATTCATGCTTCACCATCTGGCAATCTGACGGGTGAATCTGGGTTTGGCAGATGCCAGGAGAACCAATTAACTTGTCAGCATACATAGTGCCAACAGTAAAGTTTGATGATGGAGGAATAATGGTTTGGGAAATCTTAATGTTACAGCATACAGTGACATTCTAGAGTAGCATATTCTTCCATCAAACACCTTTGGGGTGAAAAGTAGCATTGACTGCGAGCCAGGCGCCATATCCCAGTATCAATACCTAACTTCACTGATGCGCTTGTGTCTGTGTGGGAACAAAATCCGCGTTTCCATGTTTCAAAATCTAGTGGAAAGGCTTCCCAGGAGAGTGGAGGCGGTTATGGCAGCAAAAAGGAGGACCAACCCAGCATTAATGCTCATGGTTTTGAAATGAAATGATATGTACAAGCACATATGGGTGTGTGATCATGTATCCACATACTTTTGGCCATGTAATGTATTTTACTCACTCATTTTTGCTAACCACTTGTCCTTGTCAGTGCTGCAGCAGTTTGGAGCCTATCCCAGAACCACTGGGCACTGAACTAGGAGGGGTAAACCCTTGATGGGATGCAAGTTCATCTCAGTATAGCAACACACACACACTGTATGGGCAATTTAGTTCCACCAGCACACCTGAAAGGCACATCTATGAACTGCAGGAAGAAACTGGAGCACCTGGAGGAAACCCGTGCAGACATGGAACTCCACAGACTGAGTTGGATTCAAACCTCTGCCCAGGGAGCCCAGGTGTTTTGAAGCAGCAGAACTACCAGCTGTGCCACATTTGTGTAGTGTGTGCATGTTCTCCTTGAGTTTGTGCAGATTTTTTTTCCTCGATGCTCCGCTTTTCTCCCACAGTTCAAACAGGTTTTTCAAGTGATCATATAACTCTAAACAGCCTGTAGTGTGAGAATGTGTAGTTTGCTTTACAAAAAATAAATTGCCTTGTATTTTGATTTATAGATGAGTTAATGAGGGGGGCATGGTGGTGCAGTGGGTTGGGCCAGGTCCTGCTCTCTGCTGGGTCTGGGGTTCGAGTCCTGCTTGGGGTGCCTTGTGACAACCTGGCATCCTGTCCTGGGTGTGTCCTCTCCTCCTCCAGCATTGTGCCTTATGTTGCCGGGTTAGGCTCCAGTTCATCACAATCCCGCTTGGGACAAGCAGTTACAGCCAGTGTGTGTATGAGATGAGTTAATGAATGTGGGGAGTTTGCTGAAGTGTATTTAAGATTTTCACTCATGTTGGATTAAGGTGTCAGCTAAATATTACATAACCACTGTATGTTGCTTTGGATAGTCTGGTAAAAATGCTGTAACTGTAAATATGTTGTGCTGCTCAGTTGTTAGGAGTGAAATCCAAATTTAGTTCCCATAATTTTCTGGAAATGCCTGTTAAGCTGAAACAGGGATCATAACTAAAACTCCTTGTAAAGCTAAAATTCCTTGTAAAATTGTAAAACCCAAATCGGCGAATCTTGGGGTATGACTGTATCACTTAAATAGCTAAGTCAGACAATAGTTTATATTCAAGTCTATGCTTGCTACTATCTCATTTGAACATTGTAAATATACCATTCACTGGTAAAACAATAACTGACAAGCTGAACTATGTGAGTCAGGCAAGTTCAGGATGCAACTAGCTTTTCTTTTGATTTTGACCATCTGAACTGACTGTTTTCATTTCTTAATTATTTGAAGAGTGTTATTTTTTTCTCGTCTACTTTTTGCACTATGCTTCTGGGATAAACTCCAGATCATTGCAACTCCTCATTGGACTAGTAGTTCTTTATGGTGACTGAATGAGAAATAATGCCTAGTGGTCTATGGTTGTATAAGTTTAAAACTGATTTGAACAATACCTACATTTTTTGACACTAAAGAATTAATATTTTGGTAGACAAGGTAGATATATTTTTCCATTAGATAAAATTCCAAAGGAGCTGCATAGTCACTAGATGTACTGTATTTGAGTAGGTCTCAGACCTCATACCATTGTCATGCCCTCTAACTCGGCAATGAGCAACACCTGCGGCTGACTAGGGTCCGGGAACATAAAAGGACAGCTCGGACTGCAGGAAGATGCGAAACCTCGTTCAGCCTTACTCTTCACTCTTGCTTATCGGATTGTTTGCTTACCTCTTCCCTGACCTCTCTGTCCTTCTTCCTGTTCCTCGACCCTCCTTCTCCTGACTCTCCTCACCCTCTTCATCTCCTTTGACCCATCGCCTGATCTTCGACTCAAGGTTTTCAGATTCTCCTCGTAACAACGTCTGCTCCTCAATGACATTTCCTGACCATGATTCTTGATTCATCCCCTCATCCTGAGTGTCTCTGCGCTGCACTTGGGTCTGATGACCCACTTCCCGGACGAAATCATGACAGAAGGTTCAGTGTTGAACACAGACCCAGCAGAGCAGGGACACGACCGACATGTTCTCGCTGCGCAGAAGGCTGATCTGGGAGTGCATACGCAAGCCCTCCAACACCTGATCGGCGCGTTTTAGGGCATCAGAAGCACACTGCAGAGAGAGGGGCAGAGTGCACTGGTTGCTCTGATCCCGGAAGAACCAGCCATTGCTGCTGCAAACCAGCCAGCGCCACCTCATGATCACAACCGTCACCTGGTAGCCCCTTCAAGGTTTGATGGCACCCCGTCTCCATGCGCCAGATTTTTCTGCAGTGTGAGCTTGTATTCGCCAGCATGCCCCATGTGTATCAGACAGACCAGAGCCGTATAACCTACCTGATCTCCTTCCTGACGGGTCGGGCACCTGACTGGGCCACTGCCACAAGGGGGACTTGGTCCAATAGCACATATGAGAACTTCAAAGCCCCCTTTAAGGAGGTGTTTGGCATGCCACGCAAAGACCAGGTAGTCGAAGAACACCTTTTAGACCTGAAACAAGGAGACCGTTCTGCTGCTGAGTGTGCATGGGAATTCCTGACCCTGGCAGCACACAGCGGTTGGGGCACGACCCCCCCAGCTCGCCTGCTTTCGGCGCGGACTGCACCCCAGGTTAAGAAAAGAGCTTGTGTTCTGGGGCAAGTAGTGGACTCTGGACTGATTCATCAAGACCGCAGTCGTGCTTGACAACCTTGCCCGAGAAGGGGAGTCCGACACAAGGCCAGCCGTCAAACTACACATCAAGCCTCCACAGGAGACCGAGCTCCTGCCGCTCAGGCAGGGTCATCTCACCCTGCCAGACGATAGCACCGAATCTGTGACCGCCTCTGTTTATGCTGTGGGACCCCAGGTCATCTCCGTGTTCACTGCCTGGTCCGTCCCAAGCCCCAGGTGAGTGGGTCACTCCAAAGTACGAGTTTCACTGTGCCCGTGATTCTCTCCTGGGGCGAGTACTCCGTGGAAGCTCAGGCTTTGGTGGACTCCTGGGTGGCTGGGTGTTTCATGAATGCCACGTTCGCGAAGACGCACCAGGTACCCACCCTCCAGTGTGCTACTCGGCTGCGGGTTAGTGCCCTGGGCGGGCAACCATTGGGACGGGGGTTTGTTGACACACAGACAGTACCCCTCCATCTGGGGGTAGGGGCATGCCATAGAGAAAGGGCACAGTTTTACCTGATCACTGCTCCCTAGACCCCCATAATCCTCAGTTTTCCATGGCTCTGCAAGCATGACCCGGTTTTTATGTGGAGCACGGGAGAACTGGTTTTGTGGGGACCACGTTGCGGGGGGTCCTGTTTGCAGCTCCCCTGCATGGCCTCATCTGTGGAGGGTGCTGTTTCTCCTCCGCAGGTGGACATACCCCCTGAATATCAAGACCTGGCTGAAGTGTTCTCTAAGGAACAGGCAACTGTGCTTCCACCACATCGGCCGTGGGACTGCTCCATCAACCTCCTTCTGGGAGCTACACCTCCCCGGGGTCTATCCACTCTCCCTACCTGAGCAACATGCCATGCAACAGTACATCTCAGAGGCCATCGCAGCAGGGATCATCCGTCCGTCCATCTCACCAGCTGCTGCAGGGTTCTTCTTCGTGGAGAAGAAGGACGGGGGGCTCCGTCCCTGCATTGATTATCGTGGTTTGAACCACGTCACGGTCAAGTACCCGCACCCCTTGCCACTCATTACCTCTGCCTTGGAACATGTCCACCGCTCACAATGGTACACCAAGCTGGACCTGGTAAGGATACGTGAGGAAGATGAATGGAAGGCCGCCTTTAGCACCTCCCTCGGCCACTATGAATATCTGGTCATGCCTTTTGGTCTTGCTAACACACCCAGTGTTTTCCAGGCCTTTGTTAATCACGTCCTTGGGGACGTCATTAATCATGGCGTTCTGATCTATTTAGACAACATTCTTATCTACTCCTCATTGCTGGAAGAGCATGTGGCCCTTGTCAGACAGGTCCTTCGGTGGTTGCTGCAGAATTGTCTCTTTGGCAAAGGGGAAAAGTGCCAGTTCCACCAGAGGCAGGTCTCATTCTTGGAGTTCATCCTAAGCAAGGAAGGACTGGCTATGGACCCAGACAAGATAAAGGCGGTTCTCCAATGGCCATGACCATCCACAGTAAAGGCTCTCCAGCGATTCCTGGGCTTCGCAAATTTTTACCACAGATTCATCCGAGCGTTCAGTACTCTAGCCGCCCCTTTGACAGCCCTGACCTCCTCCGAGAAAGCCCAACTTCCCTGGATGGAGGAGGCACAACATGCGTTCGATACCCTAAAGGAGAGGTTCACAACCGCACCCATCCTCCAGCACCCAGATCCCAAGACTTCATTTGTAGTGGAGGTAGATGCCTCCAAAACAGGAGTAGGGGCCAGGGAGACCCACCTAAATGTACCCTTGTGCCTTTTTCCCTAAAAAGTTGTCACAGGCCGAGAGGAACTACGACATCGGAAATCGAGAGCTGCTAGCCGTGAAACTGGTGTTGAAGGAATGGAGGCACTGGCTAGAGGGGGCTAGGCACCTTTTCGTCGTCCTCACGGATAACAAGAACTTGGAGTACCTGCAGACGGCGAGATGCCTTAACTCCCAACAAGCCAGGTGGGCCCTCTTTTTCACCCGCTTTAATTTCACAGTTACCTATCGTCCTGGCAGGAAGAACACCAAGGCAGACGCCATCTCATGCATGTATGAACGGGAACCCCTCGAGTGAGACCCAGCATACATCCTGCCCCAGACCTGCTTCGTGACCCCAGTACAATGGGATTTCTGCCAAGACCTCGCCCTTGCTCAGGCCGCCGAACCCGAACCACCAGGAAAACCTGCAGACAAACAGTACATCCCTCCTGGACTGCGGCAACAATCCTGCAGTGAGCTCACGATCATCCCGCCTCCACCCACCCAGGGTATAGTAAGACCCAGGCCCTCCTCCAGAACTGATTTTGGTGGCTGTCGCTGCCTGAAGACATGCAGGACTACGTCCGGGCTTGCAGGGTGTGTGCTCAGGTCAAGCCCCCACCCAGAAGCTGGTGGGGCTCCTGGAACCCCTACCGGTGCCCAACCGCCCATGGTCCCACATTGCCTTGGATTTCCTTGTGGACCTTCCCGCCTCTGAAGGTAAGAGTGTCATAATGACTGTTGTACATCATTTCTCCAAAGCCTGCCGTCTGGTGCCCCTACCCAAGCTCCCGACTGCACTGGAAACTGCTGAACTCTTGTTCCTCCATGTGTTTCGACTCTCTGGCCTACCAGAGAACATAGTGTCAGACCGGGGACCCCAGTTCACCTCGCGTCTGTGGAAGGCTTTTTGGCAGAAACTCGGAGTGTCCATCAGCTTGACGTTGGGGTACCATCCATAATTGAATGGACAAGTGGACAGGGTCCAACAGGATGTCAGCTGGTTCCTGCGCAGCTACTGCATGGAGCAGCCCCAGCAGTGGGTAAGGTATTTGTCATAGGTCGATATGCTCATAACACCCTGCCTCATGGCTCCACTGGCTGCTCTGCCTTTCAGTGCATCTTAGGCTACCAGCCCCCCTTATTCCCATGGCAACCTGCCTCCAGTGATGTACCGGTGGTGGACACTTTGTACCAGACCAGCGTCGCGGTCTGGCGGATTGTACAGCAGCACCTCCGACATAGCTAGACCCTGACAAAATGACAGGCTGATCACCGGAGGTGTCCGCTCTCCTTTGTGGCCGGGCAGAGCATCCGGTTGTCCACCAGAGACCTCCGGGGGGCTTACTTCTCCAAAAAGCTCAGCCCTTGGTACATCGGGCTGTACGAGGTCCTCCACTGCATCACTCCGGTCTCTTATCGTCTCCAGTAGTCCCCGCACCTGAGGGTCCACCCGACGTTCCACGTGTCCTTCCTTCGAACCTGCATCACGTCCTTACATCAGCCACCGCTGGACTCACCACCTCTGCTGCCCTTGCTGGACAAGGACGGCCCCACCTACAGAGTGCGGGCCCTGCTAGACTCCCGTCAGTGCGGTGGCGTCCTGCAGTACTTGGTCGACTGGGAGGGCTATGGGCCAGAGGAACAGTGATGGGTGGCCGCTCGGGGACATCCTGGACCCCGAGCTAATCACGGTGTTCCACCAGAACCACCCTGATCGTCCCGCGCCTCGGCCCCGAGGGCGCCCACCAGGTCGTCGCAGAGCGGCAAGGGCCGCTCATGGGGGGGTACTGTCACGCCCTCCACCTCGGCAATGAGCAACACCTGCGGCTGACTAGGGTCCGGGAACATAAAAGGACAGCTCAGACCACAGGAAGATGCGAAACCTCGTTCAGCCTTACTCTTCACTCTTGCTTATCGGATTGTTTGCTTACCTCTTCCCTGACCTCCCTGTCCTTCTTCCTGTTCCTTGACCCTTCTTCTCCTGACTCTCCTCACCCTCTTCGTCTCCCTTGACCCATCGCCTGATCTTCAACTCAAGGTTTTCAGATTCTCCTCGTAACAACGTCTGCTCCTCGATGACATTTCCTGACCATGATTCTTGATTCATCCCCTCATCCTGTGTGCCTCTGCGCTGCACTTGGGTCTGATGACCCACTTCCCGGACGGAATCATAACAACCATTTTTTTTAAAAACGTTCATTCAAGTAAATTTTTTGACACGTACTTTTACTGTAGTTACTTTTTTTTCCAGTAACACTACCTCACTGTTTCTAACTACTCTACCCACATCTGTTCATGACTTGCTATTCGAAGACCTTATTGTTTCCCAGCAATGCCTATAAAAGTGGCTGGTGCCCTAAGACCACAGTTACTTAACTCTTAATCCACTTTCTAGGGATTGATTAAATCCAGGGTTAAAGTACCATGGCAGCCAATGGCCCTGGTTGGAGTCATTTTGCTGTCTATATTCTGAGCCTCTTCAATGCTTATTTAAAGATATACTGTGTGTGCAAGGTTGGCTCACCCTACCACACAGGTAGGTATCCTGTTCTACACAGTAATAGTGCATGAGTAACCATATACTCTAAATACCTGATCTTCCTTCTTTACAAAGATATAGACAACACTATTGGTCTGATTGAGCATCTGAAAATACTCAGAGTGGGAGTCTCCAAATGACCCCCTGACTGCTCTAGATATTGCTCTGGATAATTGTGCATTAGCAATGCTCAGGCAGGGAAAGACAGAAACCTGTCTTTTTTGCTTTTTACCACCTCTATTTGTTTTCTCTTCTTTGTGGCCTTCTACCCTTTTCCCTTATTTGCTTCATATGTTAGTGTAAGAGACTGTTAGCTCCTCATAGAATTTTATGATCTCTGCAGCTTGGGAATTGCAGACAACAGTATATTGCTCCTGTAATATGGAACAATTCAATGTTGTAAATGAAAACCAGTTTAACTAGTTATGCTCTTTTTATTTGCTTTGTCCTTCGGTTTTAAGGCCATTCTTTACTGACGAAGCCTTCAAATTGTATAAAGAGCAGTGATAAATTAGTCACGGCGGCCTGTTTATGTGTTTGATGACCTGTGTGGTCTTAAATATTTTTTATGAGTGTTCTGAATGGATTGCATAGCTTTGACCTATAGTATTCAACCACATGTACATACCCTATTCCCACAGATATGCATGCTATAAAGACCTGATGCACACTACCAGCACCTTCAACAAATGAGGCCTATCTCCAGGCCACGACACAACTCTTATAGCGAAAGAAGTCATTAACTGAGCAACTTTGGTCCTTGCAAATGAAAGGCATTAAATGGACATAGTTACCTTCCCCAGATAATTTGGCTTGGCATCTGCCGAAAGAGCAGCTGTTAAACAAAGCAGTAACTATTTATTAGTTTTTGGAAAAAAGAAAACTTTGCACTTTTTCTTAGTTCATTGGAAGTCGCTTTGGAGAAAAGCATCTGCTAAATAAGTAAATGTAATGTAATTTCTTCAGTTTTCTTTTTGTATTTAACAGTAAGTTGAATTCATCCATTTGGGGAATATTTACTGAAATTACAGAAATAATATTGCAAGGTATAATTATGTTGCACCTTTTCACTTCTCCTTAACAGCCAACCCCTCTGACCCTTTAGTGCACCCTTTGGACCTCATGTAAATCAACTCTGTTTTATGTGCCATCTCTGCCTTGATTGTTTTTTGGGGGGAGGGCACCTGTCTGCACATTAAGCATTAAAATTATATTTATGCATTTATTTATTTTTTAACAAGCTCTGCCATTAACACACACTGCATGTTAATTAAAACACAGGATTCTGCAACCACTAATGTCTTTGGATGCAGTTTTTGAAGATGCAAATTTAAACTGAGTGGTGATGATGAGAGCTGGCCATTCTTCAGGGATGGTAAATGCCCTTGCCTGGGAGAACAGTATGCAGGTTCTGGGCAGCCTAACAGGTCAGCCTGACACACTTCTGGATAATCATGTTCATGGCAAAGTTAAAAAAAGGCAAAGGGAGAACAAAAGTCGCTGTGCCATAACAAAGTAGAATCTGAATGTTACATAGATGTGTTTTTGCAGGGGTTTTTTTGAGTGCATTTTGTTGTTTTTCGCAAGATTAAACTAGATCGGGTTAAGAACTGATTTTGTATGAAGTCATTATAATTAATCCTGTAATTCAGCTCACTGTTTAATAATCCATACTCCTGTCATTAGAAATTTTATATAACAGATAGTCGGGGTAAATTGTCTGGTGTGGCTGCCTGCTCCTATCCCAGAAATTCTTCTTGACAATGCAGCGAGTCGACTAAGAGTCATTGTACTGGTTTAATCATTCTCACTTTAATTCTAGTATATATGTAGCTTGTAGATATTGATTTTGCCATTTTTGATTATGTATCATGTTATTTATCAATAGCCTTTGTATAACTGTACCTTGTTGAATTCTGTCATGTCTGTTGTGTGTCATGTGGAGCTGCTGTGTGTGAACTTTCCTGCAAGGACACTTTTGTCCAAAGCGACGTACATCTCAGCAAAAGTACAATTTATGCATTATATTAAGAGAAGGAGACATGCAGACATGAAAGTCTCAACCAAACCTAGTTCATTACCTACCACTTGCTGCACCGAGGTTCATCGATTGAGTAGATATTATATTTAACATAAGTAAAAGTGCACCTTGCATTTAAATGTCATATAGTCTGTTGTGTAGTCAGAGAAAAGAGATCATTGAACAGTTCAAAATTTTTTAAAACATGCTGAAGGTAATGGTATCAAAGTCTGCAGGAAGAATAAAAAAAAATCTGATGCTAGGACTATATCAAGCCTCAGAAGCCCTTAAAAGCTACAGTTTCAGCGCTGCCTTAAAAAATCGGCAAGTGTAAGGATCTGAGCGACTTTGACAAGGGCCAGATTGTGATCCCTTCCTGGATCGGGGCCTTGGCGTGACGGAAGGGCTTGCGTGATCTAGGGATCTCCAGAGCTATGTTGTCGGGAGCAGTATGCTCCTGGTAGGGTCTCCCAAGGCGAACAGGTCTAGAGTGAAGATCCAGACTAACACGATCCTATTTTTAAGAAAGGGAACCGGACAGTGTGTGCCAACTATCGGGGTATCACGCTTCTCAG
Source organism: Scleropages formosus (assembly GCF_900964775.1). Classification (NCBI taxonomy): domain Eukaryota; kingdom Metazoa; phylum Chordata; class Actinopteri; order Osteoglossiformes; family Osteoglossidae; genus Scleropages; species Scleropages formosus. The sequence goes on from NC_041826.1 coordinate 13,600,136, forward strand.
CCTCCCTGGGAAAGTCTATGCCGGGATGCTGGAGAGGAGGCTCCGGCTGATAGCTGAACCTCAGATTGAAGAGGAACAATGTAGATTCCACCTTGGCCGTGGAACAGTGGACCAGCTTTTTACTCTCTCACAGATAATTGAAGGCGCATGGGAGTTCGCTAATCCAGTCTACATGTGTTTTGTGGACTTGGAGAAGGCCTATGACCATGTTCCCTGGGAAATTCTGTGGGAGGTGCTTAGGAAGTATGGGGTACCAGGGCCACTACTGCTGGCCATTAGGTCGAAAGCTGTGTCCACATACTCGGCATTAAGTCAAGCCTGTTCATTGTGGGTGTTGGACTCTGCCAAGGTTGTGCCTTGTCTCCACTCCTGTTTGTGTTTTTCATGGACAGGATATCAAGGCGCAGTCGAGGCCAGGAAGGCATTCTGTGTGGAAGTCGGAAGGTGACGTCTCTGCTTTTTGCAGATGATGATATCCTTTTGGCACCATCACAAGGTTGCCTCCAACATGCACTGGAACGGTTTGCAGCCAAGTGTGAAGTGGTTGGGATGAGGATCAGCACCTCAAAGTCTGAGTCCATGGTTCTCTCATGGAAAAGGATAGCATGCAGATAGTATTCACATGGGGAGTGAAGACTAGCCTGTCTGGTCTGATTCCACAGAAGAGCTACTGTAGCACAAATTGCTGAAAACCTTACTGCTGGCCATGATAGACAGGTGTCAGAACACACAGTGCATTGCAGCACAGACCAGTCAGAGTGCCCATGCTGACTCCTGTCCACCGCCGAAGCACCAACAATGGGCACGTGAGCATCAGAACTGGACCATGAAGCAATGGAAGAAGGTGGCCTGGTCTGATGAATCACGTTTTCTTTTAGATCATGTGGATGGCCAGAAGAAGGGAAGAGATAGCAGCAGGATGCACTATGGGAAGAAGGCAAGCCAGTGGAGGCAGTGTGACGCTCTGGCCAATGTTTTGCTGGGAAACCTTGGGTCCTAGCATTCATGTGGATGTTACTTTGATACGTACACCTACCTATAGATTGTTGCAGCCACGTACACTCCTTCATGGCAATGGTATTCCCTGGCGGCTGTGGCCCTGCCACACTGCAAAAATTGTTCAGGAATGGTTTGAGGAAGCTGACAAAGAGGTCTGGGCTAGCAGCACTAAGTGGCGCCTCCTCTGGCCAAGAGGGGTATTATCCCCGTGGGTCATGACATTTATTGTTACGTTTACGTATTTGCTTCTTTCTTTGTTTGTGTCACTTCTCTACTGCTTATACACCTCTTTGGTTGTTTGCATTCTTTCTTTACATAGTATGAAAGTATCGAGGACTTGATAAAATCTTATGATGATATCAAGATGAATCGTTGCCAAAACTCAGGTGAGAAATTTGCATAGAATATTTTCTGTTGCAGTGTTTACATTGATTTGTCTGATTGTGCATTCATGCAAAAAACATACTTTGGCAAAAAGTCACTGAATGCGCCAGTGAACGTCAAAGCATACTTTCACCATTATGCGGATAGGTTCAAGGGTCATGTGAGATATATTATCCTGATGGATTGCTGCCATAAGTGAACCCTTAAACTAATGGTCTACTGGGGTGAAGCAAAAGACATCATAAAACAAAAGAAAATATTTTTATGCCGAACTCTGTCCACCTTGGTATGACTATAAAGCAACCATTGCTGAAAGTTACAAACAAGCCACTAAATCAAAACCTTTATGATATATAGAAGCACAGATTCCTGTCTTATATTGTGAGTTTCAAATGTGACAAGGTTTTTGGGTTCATCTGTCAAAACATGTGCTCACCTGCAAATTGTGGGTGAGCAGTAACACTACATCCAGTAACGTCTTTAATGGCTTTGAGTGTGATCTGATGTTATTTGGGGTCAGCGTTAATGTGCTTGGGAGCCTGAACATCTATGCCTGATAAAGTTGCTGCACTGAAGAGCGACAGTGAAGCAGATTGTTGGTGAAGCAGCCCTAATTGGATCTTTCGTATGTGCTGCAATCTGTGCAGAGTCAGACTGACCTGTCTGAGGGGCCACGAATATCAACAAACCTGTCGCCCTGCTGTTAAACAAATGCAATACAATGTGGCTGGATGTAAAGCTGGATAAAGGGGTTTTAAGTACAAGAAGGCAACAAGTGAAGCACTGCTTTTGCCTGGCTCCTTAATTGAGCCAGACTAAATCCAAAGGCCCAGACGATGGGCATATTAAATCCTTTTAGAGCACAGGCAACACTCAGCCTTATGCTGCAGGCTTGTCCCTGGGAGTCGCTGAGGGAGCCGGCTGCCAGCAGCCCCAGGGACCAGAGGTTCGTAACAAGTGCCAGCAGGAATTTCTTCACTGTAAAGCTTCTGTCTTCTTTGCCCAACAGGAACCAGACAAATACTTGCAGATTAATGAACCAAGTGCTCATAGTTTAGTCTGCCAAGATATGTTTCAATGGCTCTTGATCCAGCACAAAGCAATTAATTGAACCAAAAACAAAAAGGAATTACTGTCATTATGTCTAAATAGAGCTTCAAGTGTGCGGGCTGGCCTGTTGTCTCATCAACCATTGGTTGGTTATGTGTGGAATTCAGACAAATTATCAAGATTTTCTGACACTTTCTACTAGTTTTGTTCCATCTGCTTGACTCCTTGAAAATGATCTGTTATATAATTTTACTGTTGCAGGAAAGGAAACTCCCGGTCATCAAGACTATCAATTTAAGTGTGACTGAAGCTCAGCGCTTGCGGTGCTCACATATTCTCCTGTGGCTGCTGTGGGTATCTTCCAACCGCAAGGCTCACGCTAAGGTTGATTGATGACTTTAACTCTATTTAGTTTGTGAGCGCACCGCAAAGGATTGATGTTTTATCTTAAACATGTGCCACAATATACCATCTGCATCCCTGTTTGGGTTCTGGGGCAATGCAGCCTTGATTAAATTCATAGTTGCTGGAAACCAATTTATTAACCGTTGTCATGAAATCAAATTCTATCGTGTGGGGGAATGATCTGCCTTTGCATTATCCATTAATATTTCGGTCATTTATTTTAGATTCTCCCTACACATAATTTATTGTGAGATACCTCATAAAACATATAGGACACCTTGTTAAAGAAATGGACTTTTTTCAAACTCTAATTTTCCCAGGCAAAACATAAAATTTACAGTCAGCTTGCAGTTTAAGCACACAGTACAGCTCACATTTAGGTTGCTAACATTAGTACTGGAGAGACTGCCTAAAGAATCTGCTAGTTCAATCCTATTAGGTTCCTAATTGGACATGTTGGACGCCTGTGGGACTGCTGTTACTGGGCTGGCTATTTGAAAGTCGATATGCAGGAGGCAACAGGATAAGACCTGGGGGGTACTAGACTAGTGTTGAACACAATACATTCTTATAAAAATCCACTTAGACCATCCAGCCTTTCCCTCACAGAAGATATTTTAGATTATTGCGAATTACTACCTGCTCCTAAGAATCGTGCGACACTGGCATCATAGTTATTGTTTGTCCCCTTAATCAAGGCATAGAGGCCTATGGGAATGACCTCAAGCCCAAAGATTGTATGTGTAGCCAATAAGCACATAATTCAGCAGTTACTGGTCTGACTTTGTGCTTGAGGGATTGCAGATTTAATGTTTTCCATACATAGAACAGAAAAAATAGTTTTTTTCACAGATCTTTACCAATACTTATTATTGCAGTATTTGCTGTTTTAAATTATTTACTTTGAATAATATAATTACTTTTGTATTTTTGCGAGTTATACCTGAAGTTATGATTTAAAACTAAAATATGTGAACCTGAATTATTAAATCATTGATGAATTCAGATGAATTTGGGTCTTTTTCTGTGTAGTGCCTTTCCTAATATGGTGGCTTTGGGCAGTTTACATACAGTTACAAAAATACAAGAAAGCTGTAAGAAACATGCAACATCAAAATAAGTAAATCAATCAAGGCTAGTATTTTAAGTTTCTGGGAAACCCAGAAGGGAACTAAAACAAATCTCTGGGAGTCCAAGGCCAATCGGTTATGCAACTTTCCACTGACTAATAATTTTAATAAACAGCAGTGGAACAAAATGGAATCCCAATTCTCTGTTTATAGTTTAAACTTTAGTGGAGGTGATACAGTATACAACAGAAGTAAGTACACCCCTGTGCAATATCACTTAAATGTCAAATGATTCAAAATTATATAACCTCTCAATAATTGCATTATTTCTAAGTTGACAAGTAGAGCATTTCCTCTTATGAACAATCAAAAACAAATACTTTGGAAAGACTGTATTTGGAAAATACAGGCCCCAGAATAGAAACTTAGTGCAACAAAAGTGAATACACTTGGGATCATTGACTCACAAGTTAGAAAACCTGTGATCACTGAAACAACATTGAGCACACCTGTGATTTCCAGTTATCCTAATTGCATGAACATGGTTATAAAATTACCCGTGAAGGTTGGACCTGTGGACTGTGTCTATCTGCTTCATGGCTCCACATGGAAAAGAATTGCCAGAGGAATTGAAAAATCTGATTACGAAACTTCACAAAGGTGGAAAAGGATACAAGAAGATCGGTGACCAACTAAAAATCAGTTCAAAAGACAGTTTCAGCAGTAATCAAATTCAAAACCCTGGTTACTGTGTACAAATGCATCAACAGAACCGCTCCCAGCTATTTACAAGACTTAATCAACCGGTACACCCCAGCCAGGCCCCTTCGCTCATCTACTTCTGCTCGCTTGGTGGTCCCGTGCACAAAAGGCAAAACTCTGAGGTTCTCGGTTCTGGGTCCGTTGTGGTGGAATGACTTTCCCCTGTCACTCAGAACTGTGGAAACTCTGTCTATTTTCAAGGAGGGTCTGAAAACCCACCTTTTCCAGATCCACTTTGCCCAAGATCTGTCCAGCTCATTTATGGTGTAACTGTTCAAGCATCGTAACTCCATAAGCATCCCCAGATACAACCTTTGTACAGCCATTACTCTGGCATTGTACTTGCTCATTTGTGTATCTTATAATATTCAAAAAAAAAAAAAAAATTGGTGGGAGGGTATTGGGATTTGTCTATCCTGTGTCTTATGCACCTACTTGAACGATGAACCTCAGTGCAGCAAGTGGTAGGGAACAAACTGGGTTTGCTTGAGACTTTCATGTCTGCAGCTATGTCTCCTTCTCTTAATGTAATGCATAAATTGTACTTTTGCTGAGATGTACGTCGCTTTGGACAAAAGCATCTGCTAAATGAATAAATGTAAATGTAAATATAAATGTAAATGTAATCAGGAAGTATAGAACAAGCCATAATACCGCTAATCAGAGCCGCAGTGGCCATCCTAAAATGACGCCATAGACAGTGCGCTACTTGCACAATCTAGCTCTGAAAAACGGAAGGGCAAGTGTTTCAGACTTGGTACAGGGGTGATCAATGGAAATCAGAGTTCCTGTGACAGCTCAGACAGTGCGAAGGACATTGCATAATGTCAACCTCTATGGACGACATCAAAGAAAAAAACCCTTGCTTGCTTTTCGGCAAAAAACTGCAAGATTAAACTTTGCTAAAGAACATAAGAAGCCTGATGAATATGGGGAGCACATTCTTTGGTCAGATGAGACCAAGATAAATTTATTCTGCTCAGATGGGGTTCAGCATGTTTGGCATGAACCTGGCCAGGATTACCACAGTAAATGCACTGTCCCGACAGTGAAGCACGGAGGTGGCAGTGTGATGATATGGGGCTGCATGAGTACAAAAAGTGTTGGGGAGATGACATTTATAGATGGCACCATGAATCCCTGTGGAAATACTGGCTAGCAAGATGACTCCCAGTCTCCAGAAGCTTGGCAGAACAGGAATATTCTAGCATGATAATGATCCAATGCACACTGCCAAAATCACGCAGGAGTTTCTAAAGAAGAAAAAAGCAAAAACTTTGACCTGGCCAAGTATGTCACCTGACTTGAATCCAACAGAACACAATTGGGGTATTTTGAAAAGAAAGGTAGAGCAACACAACCCCTCCAGCAAAGAGCAGCTGAAAAAAATTCTCTAAAGAATGGCAGAACACCTCTCCAGAAATTTATGCAACACTGGTATCCTCCATGCCGAGGAGGACTGAGTCTGTCATCAAAAATAAAGGTGGACATATGAAGTATTGAAAAAAAACAAGATTTAAATCTCAATAATGAAAGGTGTACTGACTTGTTGCATTGAACTCCTACTGTGGGGCCTGTATTTTTAATATAGCAAATCTAAACTAAGATGGTTTAGATTTACTATATTAAATGGATGCATTGAATACCTGCTTTTCAACTTAGAAGTAATAGAATCACTGTAAAGTGATACAATTTTGAGTCATTTAACATTTAAGTGATATTGCACAGGGGTGTTCTCACTTCTGTAGTATACTGTAACTGATATAGTGCATTGTGAAACACTGTCATAGTTCTTGACTGATTTGTAGCTTCTTCCCTTAAAATCATGACACTTTTTGCTTATTTTATCACCACCAGTCCTAACTGCAACTCAAGTTTTTCCCAAGACTCTCTTACTATAATGCTTAGGAAGTCCTATTTATATTGCTTATAGTTTTAAACACCTTACATTGTTTAAGGAGTTTGCAGGTTCATTATTTGTGCAATATGACAAATGCTACTTTGAACATTTCAGCTTATGTTGCTCATTGTGTTTAACAAATCTTGTTAATTTAGACCCTTCGTTTCAGCTGATTGAAAAAGAGTAGTAGTAAAAAGAGCTCATTCATGACATTTGTTCTTCAAACCTTTCCTTGCCGCATAAATAAATGAATGATATTCTGCCATGAACATTTGCTTTGTTCATAATGTTTAAAAAAGTGTGCCATGCACAGCAAGTTGCACTACTGTTCCGCAGCACCTGCGTGCTACGAGACGACATTGAATCGATCCGCGCTCAGTCTGTGTGGAGTTTGCATTTTCTCTCTGTGTGAGTTATCTTTTACAGTTGGAAAACATGCTTTTCAGGTAGAGAGGTGATGCGGGAATCATCCATAATGTGCGTGACAAAGTGTTTCACTGATGTATGGATGAGTGACTCATAAGTAGTGCATCTACCGTTGTTAGTCACCTGGGGTGAATAAAGGTGTGGGCTAAATACAACAGAGCTAATTTGAACTCCCTTTGTATGAAAGCATTGACTAAATGAATAAATGTAAATATTAAGATTTTTAAATGTTAGCCAGGTAAGGTTGTACAAAAGTCTCCTTATTTTGAGCAGTTGTAATGCGTTTTTGGAAAATATGAGTTACTCCACAAAACAGCCTTTTAACTAAAATTAGGAAGAGCCTGCTATTATGAAGAACTAGCCCTGAATTAAAAATTAAATTGTTATATAGCATCCATCAAGATATGAAAAGGTAGGTGTGTGAAGATGTGCAAGTTTAGCTTGCTGAATTCAGCATTATTATGGTGGTAAGATGTCAGGTGGTGGTCCATATGTATTAATTTAATGTATACTCATAGCCACTTCTATGATTACAACAAAAGGTGTAATGTTGTAAGTTAAATCAGATAATTTACACAGCAGAAAAATACAATAAATAAATAAGCCCAAGTTTACCCTAATATTACTAAAACTGTAGGCTATTTTGAAATTGGTGTAATAAAAATGCATAATGTGGACAATAATCACCTTTAAATCTTTTCTGTACCTTTGGGTATCCACACTTAAATAGAAATTCAAATGCCAGGAATTCCAGTGCTGCTGTATACAAACAAGGTTGAAAAACGTCCATCCTGTTTGTGTCTCCTCAGGTTATCAGATAGGTTAACTGCCCTTTGGCAAAGTTAAAGAGGGAACCATGCAGACAAGCTGGAACTTTTAAAACTTTTAAAAGGCAGAGCAGTAGTTTAACTTGGGCTTCATAACATTAACGAGTGGACAATTAATAAGTAATTGGTACGTGGGCCTACAAACAGAACTATGCAAGTCACAGCAAATGCTTCAGCATGACAAATATAGATATATTATGGCTTTTTTAAAATCCTGTTTGATGTACAGTTAAGCCAATTTGTGCAGATGGATTTTTTATTCAAGCAATTCAGCGCAATGGCTGTGCTGCTATTGTACTGCAGTGACCCTATTATAATAATTATAATTATTATAATAGGGTCACTTATAATTTTGGTCCAAATGTAAAATTGAGTGTGATTCATTTTCACTTTGAAAATGTTTATGTCACACATCTTATGGTCTCAGCTCAAGCTCTTAGCACCCTGGCACCCCAGGAATTCCACCCTTCTTTACTGATAAATCAATATATTACTCATAAAAATTATACACAAACCTATGTTACACATCAGTGAAACTTACATTTATAACTCAGTAAATATACTGTCCTGTATATAGATCACACAAAAACAGAAAAACACCTAATATTTGGATGACAAAAAATGGCTTTTACCCTTAAATATATATATAATTCCATGTTCTGGAAAACAACACTTCATGAATTTTGTGAAGCCTGTGCAGGGATGCTGGAGGTCTCTGTAGGTGCTGGGCTTCTGCAATGGACACTTAGCAGCTCAACATTCCCGTGTTGACCCCACATGGAAAAAATGTACTCTTTCTTTACCTTTGCACATGCAGCCGATCCAAAATATGTTGAAAGCGCAAAGGCCAAGAGCAATACGAGTACATGTAATACACATGATTGGCAGACAAAGTGAATCAACATTAAAGTACAATTGATTCACATCAGGGTGGTGTATCCCTTGGCAAGACAGGACCTGTGGGCTAGAAGGCAAACAAACCAGGAACAAGGCTGGCGTATGATGGATACATGCAGAAACTTGATGCATCTTGATAGATACCTACTGATTAATCTTCAAACGGTGCATTTTAATTTTTGTTTTAAATTCCTTTACTTGCTCTGGAATGGTTACCCATAAATACACATACCTGAACCTTCCTTGAAGAAAATATGTTTTGTTTGAGCTTTGATTGTGTGCAATAAATTGTCAAGCTATGATTCACTATTACTTCATAATCACATGACTTGGTGAAAAGGGTATGATTAACACACAAATGTGCTATATACTGGAATGTGATTTCTATGGGAGCGTCAACCAGTATGATGTACGCATTGATGGGCTAGACTGACTGCAACCTGAGCTTTGCGTTCCCATAATGTATCCAAGCTCTTTCACAAAAACTTCACAGCTAACACGTTAAAGGGCATCTCAGATTTGCAGATGTCAAACACCTCACCACTTTAACATAAACAAAACAAAAGGAATTAATCTCTCAGCCGTGAAATGAAACAAGGCTACAGAAAGAACACACGCATACTATCTGATACTGCTTGTCCCAAGCGGGGTAGCGGCAAACCAGAGCCTAACCTGGCAACACAGGGCGCGAGGCTGGAGGGAGAGAGGACACACCCAGGAAGGGACTCCAGTCCCTCGCAAGGCACCCCAAGCAGAACTCAAACCCCAGACCCACCAGAGAGTGGGACCTGGCCAAGCATGCTGCACCACTGCACCCCCCAACAGCAAACATACATATGTATACAGTATATACTGTATATATATATATATATATATATATACACACACACACACACACACACACATTTTCAGAACCGCTTGTCCCATACGGGGTCACGCTTGGGGTGCCTTGCGACGGACTGGCGTCCCGTCCTCGGTGTGTCCCCTCCCCCTCCGGCCTTACGCCCTGTGTTACCGGGTAGGCTCCGGTTCCCCGTGACCCCGTATGTATATATATATATATATATATACACACACACACACACACACACACACACACACACACACATCTTCAGAACCGCTTGTCCCATACGGGGTCGCGGGAAACCGGAGCCCACCCAGCAACACAGGGCGTAAGGCCAGAGGGGGAAGGGGACACACCCAGGACGGGACGCCAGTCCGCCGCAAGGCACCCCAAGCGGGACTCGAACCCCAGACCCACCAGAGAGCAGGACTGTGGTCCAACCCACTGCGCCACCACACCCCCCATATATATATATATATATATATTTTTTTTTTTTTTTTTATAATCTGCCTGTATTGTATGGGACACATATAATATCTTAACATTTTGTTGTGACATATTTAATGCTGAGGCTACCACAGAATTTTTACTTTTAATTGTTTTTTTTTTTGGTGTTAAGAAGATGGAATTTCTGGAATATATTAACCAGTATGACAACAGAATGAGAGAGCAGTTTAAACTGTGCCATAATCTTAATTTAGTAACCCTGCATGAACATTTATAGAATTCTTCAAGTCTTCCATATAAATAAAATTAAAACAAACATCACCATAGAAAAATGTAAGTTAAGAGAGCAAAGAGGAGCAGCTTATACTGTAGAAGCTATCTATGTTTTTGGTTTCTGTGTGTGTGTGTGTGTGTGTGTGTGTGTGTGTGAGAAAGAGAGAAAGACAGAGGGATATTGTATGTCTCTTTTATTCATAGCTAAATTGTTTTGGGAGTACGTCTTGTACTTTTCTTTTGGCCCTCTTCCATAAACTCAGCTTTGAACATTTCTGAACATTTTCTGAACCGCTCGTCCCATACGGGGTCACGGGGAACCGGAGCCTACCCGGCAACACTTCAGCTGAATTTCCTCAGAAAGATGTTTTGTTTTAATTTTTTTTTAAATAAAAGCCACTAAATTATCGTCAATCACCCAGTAAGCATGAGTATTGACTAATAAGACATTATTTTCAAGAAGATTTATCTAAGACCATCAGACAACGGAGTTGATCCTGATTTGAAAAGGCCATTACTCAGTTAGGATCGCAGAGCTCCAGAGCCTATCTGAGAAGGACTGAATGAAAGGCTAGCCATGGTACACCCTGAATAGGATGCCAGTTTTGAAATTGGTGTAATAAAAATGTATAATGTGGACAATAATCACCTTTAAATATCTTCTCTACCTTTGGGCATCCAAACTTAAATTCAGAAAATGCCAGGAATTCCAGTGCAGCTGTACACAAACAAGGTTGAAAAAAGGTCAATGCTGTTTGTGTCTCTTAAGTTTATCAGATGTGTCAACTGCCCTAGGCTCCAGAGCCTATCTGAGAAGGACTGAATGAAAGTCTAGCCATGGTACACCCTGAATAGGGCGCCAGTCCATTGCAGGGCAGCTACACATCCTATGAATAATTTAAATTTAAAAATCAACCTCAAGTGCGATCTCATTTTTTTTTTGCAAATGCAAAAAGATGCAAACTCCACACAGAATTAGCTGGATTCAAACCTGGTTATGCCTGAAGAGCCCAGAGGTTCTGACACAGCAGCATTACCTGCTGCACCACTGTACCACCCTCTTGTCTTAACAAAGCACCTAATATCATCTGTAGGGTTTACATGTCCCCACAGTCAGGTCTTGCTGCCTATTTATATGGGTAGCAAAGTAACAATGATCCCCCTCTGCACCAACAGGACAGCTGAATAAGATTTATGCTCAAGTTGGGCAAAGTTTAAAAGAAGTAAATGGTATTGCCATTTATTTACTTAACTGATTTTTTTCTCCAAAGCAACTCCCAATGAACACTATGTAGTGTTATCAGCCCACACACCTTATTCACCAAGGTAATTCACACTGCTAGATACACTACTTACACTGGGTCGCTCATCCATACATCAGTGGAACACACTCTCTCTGTCACTCATACACAAGGGAACCTGAACAGCGTGTCTTTGGACTGTGGGAGGAAACCAGAGCACCTGGGGGAAACCCACACAGACACAGGGAAAACGTGCAAACTCCCCACAGACTGTGCAGGGATCAAACCCACATCCTCTCACGCCACCCGGGCGCTGTGAGACCGCAGCGCTACTCGCTGTGCCACCGCTTTCAGTGATCATGTGAACCAAGCCTAGCTGTGCAACAAAATGGCCACAACCAGAATGGTTTGTCTGTTTTTGTGCAAGGTATACAGTTACAGGCAATATTAAAAGCAGGAAGTCACTCCTCCCTGGAAGAACAGGGCCGAGATCTAATTGGCCGCCCTCTTCCGGTTGCTAATGGTTTCTGGTAAACACTCACTTCCTTGAAGGTGCACAATGGAGGCCAACCTCACTTTTTGGTCATCTAGGTACCAGTAGTAGTGCTTACACTATCAGATGCACTTTATGATTGGACATGCTCACTACGGACAGTGTACAGTACGGTACTTTGCAAACTGAGACCATGCGTCTGGAGAATTGAATAACTGATTTTAACTTTGAACGAAGCCAAATTATAATGTCGTATGTGGAATTGTGGCAAACGGATGAGATGATTCTCCGTTTTCTGTTTCCGTGAAACGCACCTCCAGCAAAACACCAGCACACACTGCAGTCACACTCACTGTGTATTGTTTCACATCAGACAACTGTGCGTGGAACTGTTACTATACGACTCGAGCCAGGACATGTCTTCTGATGCTAACATCCTGGAGAGTCATTGTTCTCGTACAAATACTGACTGGTGTTGAGCAGAAAAACCTAACGTGTTGATGATATTTGAAACATTAGTCGAAATGTGTACCTGAGAGACCGCAATGGCACATATATAATATTATTTTTAACCACACCTTTGACTGCAACCACAAAAATCCATGGGGGGGTGGGAGGGGAGCAACTCAAGCTGAGAAAATCAGGGGACTTCTTGGAGAAGCAGGAGGCATGTCTTTTGTCTGTAGTTTTTGCTTGCAGTGAGATGTTTTCCCATGCTCTGAAGTGTGCCAGGAGAAATGTAACTACCTATGCTTAAATTTTCTAGAATAAATCTTGGGAAGATAAAACTGAGTGTGGAATGTCAGAGTCACAACCACCAGTTTTCTGTTGTCCTGGCTTGCATTTATAAGAAAAATAGGCATCCTATTCTATCTCCAGTGCTCTGAAAACTTAGAGGAAATTCAAATTGTCTAAAACTCGTGAAAGTGGTGATGACTAAACTGCAGCAGCTTGAGTTTGGAGACACCCGATGAAAAGTCTTAAAAATACATAACTTTTTAATTCCCCATACAATGAAGGTTATTCTTGACATAAAACATTGATTTAAATAATAACTGAAAAATCTTACAAAACTTAGTTACATTTAATTAAGGCGCGTCCTCTCTCGGCGCGGTTTACAACCACATTTACATACATGATGAAATAAAAGGATTACGAAATTCCTACGATCGGTCGCTGCGATGCCCGCGCCGTAGTTTCCCTCGCGGTGCCTTAACCACTCGCATTATTTATTATTAAGGTTTATTCACCTAACGCCGTTGCCCGGTTGAATTACACTGTTAGGTAATCAACATTACCGTCGTTTGCCCCCGTACACAGCAGCGCAACTTGCTTTTACTAGCTCTGCTCAGGGTAGGCTCACTGTCACTCTGCAAGGATTCAAACCCACAACCAAAGACAGAACTTGGCAGCGCTAAACAGGACGCTACCCGTGGGCTCTTTGTTTGTAACAATCACGGTGCGATGCGCTTTCTGGAGAGCACAGGTACAAATACAGGTGCGCAGCGACGCGCACGCCGCTCCCTCGTGCTGCCGATCGGGCTCGCGGTCCGGCCGGAGCGGCGGCGGTGGCGGTGCGGGTGGGCGGCCCTTGTCCCGCACATAAAAGGCTTGCGGTTCAAACGTCACTTTCATTTCACCACCTCCGCCATCCAGGCAAAAAGTATGTGGTAGATGGTGATTCCTGCGCGCCGACGACTGTGCACAGTACTTTCTAGAAAGCATTTTTGCATCCTTTTCCCTCGGATTGCATTGCTTAGGACGCTGGATATGTGTGAGCACAACTATGATAGACCGTTTCCTCCCTTCAGAAGACATTCGCTGAAGTAGGGTTCTGCGTAAAGTGGATTAACCGCTCTCTTTCCTTATGAAGAAGGCAAAAGTAAGTCTTGCAATAAAACCGAATTTCTTACTTCTCGGACCTCACACGATCATCGCACTTGCTGCTGTGCGTCATGCAGACGCCGGAGCTCATTAATCTTGCTATTATAATAATAGTGCCGGAAACACTGCGCCGCGAAACTCCTGATGCACATAAACTGGGAGAGCGCCGCTTTCTGACATACGAAGTGAGTGTGTGTGTGTGTGTGTGTGTGTGTGTGTGTGCGCGCTCTCCTGCAATTTATGTAGACAATCATGTATTACAAAGAACAGGTACTGTGTGCGCTAGGGGCGCGGTGGCGCAGCGGGTTGCACCGAGTCTTGCTCTAGTGGGTCTGGGTTCGAGTCCCGCTGGGGGTGCCTTGTGACGGACTGGCGTCCCGTCTGGGGTGTGTCCCCTCCTCCTCTGCCCTCTGTTGCCGGGTTAGGCTGTGGGACAAGCGGTTCAGGCGATGTGTGTCCGGGTATTGTGTTAGATGGACCAAAGGGCGACCAGAATGTTTCTTTTTCTTCTTATTCCTCTTTTACAGTTAACAAATGCCTTAGTTTAAAACGAATAACAGATGTGTAGAAAAGCAGAGCAAAGCAATAAGAAGCCCGCGTGTCACACTGTGCAGTTCGCACATGTTCAGTTTGTAACACACCTGCACGTTCGCTTCTTCTTTATTGCGGGGCACGCGACAGCGTGGTTAAGGGCCGCCTCGTGTGCGCGCTCGCTGAATGCACTGTGTGAGAACGGACGTTGCTCACATATATTCTAGTCTCTTTCGTGTTGTAACAAACTGACAAACAAACTGTAGAACGAATCTACAAAATACATCTGTTGTAGCGAGATAATTAAATTAATTTGTCTGGGTTTGCACTGTGTTGAACTAGTGATCCGGAACAAGTAGACGTGCCTCAAAATTCTTGGCAATGCAGCAAGGTATTTTCTTTTTAAATCTAGCAGGTAGAATGTTTAGAATGTTCGGTGGCCGCTTGTACGGGTACGGGTACGGGTACGCGAGCGTGTGGTCACTGTGCTCCGTATGCGCTTCCTCAGTCTTTCCTGGGAAATCGAAAACACGTGTTATCTAGTCTCTGACACTGATATATGCGCAGTGATTTATCCACTTGCGTCATCCCTCCCTGATCTTTTTTCAGGTGACATGTGCTAAACCCTGCTGGGGGAAATTCTCCCCTTTAAACAGAACCAGTACCTTAGATACTATCAACAAAGATACAGACGACAGCCTTCCTGGTTCTTCAGTTTGCAGAAGTGACATGCGGGATGCGTTCCGTCTTGTGGCCTTGGAATGCTATGGTCCATGGATACCGGGAGATGCGTTCATGCTCGAGATGAATTTGTTGCATGCAGAGAGAGTGAGAGACAGAGACGTAGTAGGGGCTCACAGTTAAGGACAAGACAGTGCATGGCAAAAGAAATGGGTTTCAGTCACTGGTGTGTGTGTGTGTGTGTGTGTAGTGTTCGGCAGCAATGCGGCACAGGTGCAAGATGCCCGCACGCTTTATGAATTCATTATGTAAAGATGCCTTTCACTTTTCACAGTGTGAAACCTGTAATTCAACCCAGCCTGAGCGAACTTCACTGTTTGGAAAGACACAGGCAGACACACACACACACACACATACACACACATACACAGAGCCTGAAACCACTCATCCCAAGCAGGGTTATGGCAAGCCAGAGCTTAACCCGACAGCACAGGGTGCAAGGCTGGAGTGAGAGGGGACACACCCAGTACGGGATGCCAGTCCATCACAAGGCACCCCAAGCAGGACTCAAACCCCAGACCCACCAGAGAGCAGGCACAGGCCAAATCCGCTGCGCTGCTGTGCCACCCTCCAACCCCCCCCCCCCCCCCCCCCCGGAATGACTGCTTTATTATTCACCAGTTCCCCCAAACCTCCCCTCCCCCACTTGTGTCTCCAAATTGTAATATATGAATTTTGAAAAAATTTTGCCAATAATCAGCAGTGCAGTTTATTGATTATTAGTACAGTTTTAGTGCACTCTTTAAGACACTATAAGAGTGATAAGGTTGATTATTAGACTAGTAAAGACAACTTGATGGTTATTGACATGCCTCCAGTTTTTTCTGGAGATGCAAGAGGTACAAAGAGTTCAAAAGGTACTCTTAGTTAAGTGGTCAGTCGGGCTACTGACAAAATAGTTTTAAGTATTTCGGTTACATTAAAGTAACTTGCAGGGGCTGTATATTTTACAAATGAGCAAATCGCTTGTTATAAAACTTGATTTTCTATGTAATGAATCTGTTTAAAGGTTGAGAAAAGCTGTCTCCCTAAAATCGCTTGAAAGTCCCAAATTTGAATGTTTCACCTTAACAGCAAACACAAATATCACAGCAATGAATAAAGCCCATATATTCCAAAACTGCATGCCTTCAAAACAGGATACTGAGTAGATTTGTAGTGGACGCAGTCTCTTGATTCGAGTTGTGTGAGAAAGTGAGGTGGACAGGAGCAGAACATGAGGATGCACTCTTTAACCGACCCCCCATGGCTCTGCTTTATATGTAAGAGGATTTTAGGATTGAGTGAGAACTGTGTGCTGGATGCGGCCTGTTAGTGAGCTGCTCAAATGCTGTGGTTGCTGTTTTGCTCACACAGTGATGCTAAATGACTGCAAAAGTTCACGTTACTTACACAGACTGGCAATTTCACACTGATCCATTAAATGTGTACTTTCTCCTTGTAAATAACCCTGATTTTTTCACTCTAACAATGAGGTTTAAGTCATGAAGGCTGAGTTGAAGTCAGGGTTGAGTTATTGTAACTCGTGCAGTTTTGCAAGAAATATGTGGGTCATCCTTACTTATTTTTACATTAGGTAAATATCCAGTGGTAGTATTTTTAATAAAAATGTCCCCGAGGTACTGTCCTTTTGCCCTTAGACTCTTAGTGACTGATATTAATCTTAATTTTACACTGGAAAAATGTCCCATAAGCAGCAGAGTGCGGTTTTGCACAATCGTTCAGTCTGTTAAGGAGTCATTCAGGGATCAAGCGGCATTATTGAGTTGTTTAATTTTATACTAAAATAGCTTTGGATTCCTTTTATCCTTATCAGGAATGTGAGTTTACGACATCCAGGGTCCGCAAAGCCACAGTTGGAGCTTGTCGACAGGAACCTGCGCTGAGTGGACGTGCCCCATCTCCACCTAGCGCTTCTTCAACTGCAGTGTCATGTGGCCTGCAGTGTGTAAAAGAAGCAGCTGTCTCGGCAGGTGTGTGATAAATCAGGTTGGTGTCAGGGGTATTGTGAATAAGGGAGTCGGCGATGCTTTAAACTGGCAGAAAAGGAATGGTTAGGTATCAGCAAATAGTTTTTTCTTTCTTTTCTTTCTTCTTTTTTTTTTTTTAATCTGTAAGGGTGCCAACGCTTTGTGTTAGAAGGAGATTTTGTATTTCCTGATTCTTGATAAAGGACTGCGCTGTTCAGCCTTGCTGTTTGTGACAGGCAAATGTTAATGCATGATTGCGTAAATTATTGTATCAAGAGGAACGATAAAGTATTTTAAACTCTTTTTATGGCAGTGAGTCAAGACTGAATCAAAGCAGATTCAAACAGGGCATGCGTGTGGACAAAAGACGTAAAACAAAACGCTGTATGAGAAGTTAAGCTTTTAGATACAGCCTTTACTCTGGTGAAGATGAAAATTATAACAGTTGCAAATGCCAGAGATCTTCATTTTGCCAGGATACCTTTTAATCCTTAGAATGTTGTGCATAACCTGTCTCCTGTAAATTGAACAAAGTATGATTGCAGGTTTTTGCCACAGATGGGTCTGCCTTCAAAGTCAATTTTCTTCCAATAACGGTGACAGTTTCTTTTTCACTTCTGCCGGTAAATGTACTTACTGTACATTTCTGCAACAGTTTGCCAGGAAGAGAGGTGGCTGTGGAACTTTAATGTATTTTGATGTAATTAATGGAACAATTACCACATGCATTTGAGCTTGATTGGACAGGCCTTGGAGTGCAAGCTGTTTGCTGCTGGAGATGGAAAGGAAGTAGAAAAATCAAATGCAGGTCAAGGTCTCAAGACTCCACTAAAAAGAAACTGATTCAGTTACCTGACCGTGTATAGTTCACAAGATACACTTAATACACTTATATATACATTATGTATGTGCATAATTTACGTTACTCTGAAATTTGTTCCTTTAAAAAGACACTGAACAGACTTCCAGTGGCCTTAAGTTCCACAGGGATAATGTCTTTACAAATTTTTATGTGTAATAGGCTTCCTTTCTGCATACTCCTTAATGGAGCACATTAGGACAGAATAGTAGGGCAGAAAGTCATGGGGGTTTTCCCCTTTGGTTATTCATTTCCTTTTCAGAGTTATCTGATAACTTACTCAGATTTCACTGATACAATGGAGCTGGGTTTTCTGGGGACTCTACAATGGATCAGGTGAAAACAATGCAAAA
Source organism: Scleropages formosus (assembly GCF_900964775.1). Lineage (NCBI taxonomy): Eukaryota > Metazoa > Chordata > Actinopteri > Osteoglossiformes > Osteoglossidae > Scleropages > Scleropages formosus. The sequence goes on from NC_041826.1 coordinate 13,618,492, forward strand.
CATGATGGTTTTAGATGAAGGAAAACAAAAATATATCCAATATATTTCCTTTACAGATGCCTTAAAAGCTTTGGCAGAACACGTCAACCCTGCCGACCTTTGACTATAGCTCGAACCTGTTTCCTGCAGCAGGTTAGTCACTAGTCACCACATGCATGACCACATGGCAGTCAGTCCAGTGACTCAGTCCAATCACAGGGAAGTCGAAGGTGACCAATCATGTGTAAAGGTTATAAAAAATGAACATGTTTTTTTGATTTTAGAAAAAAAAAATGAAATCAGCACCAGCTTGGAAAGGATATAGCTTTAGTTGTAAGTCAGGGCTTATTAAGTGTTATTTTTCAATGTGTTTTTGTTCAGTTAGTTATAAAATGACTCAGCAATCTGCTATGGTTTGTTTTTAAGCACCACAAATCGCATAATTAAATATCGGCATCTTTATCAGTTGTTCTCAGTATTTTGTATATTGTGACATGAGTTAACCGTTTCACCGTAGCTGCGTAATGGTGCATTGAGTGATCTTGTAAACATAAAGGTCCCCAAGCACTCTTTAAAATTGTGTGCATACCTATGAAATGTTCCATAAAGCCTTTATTCAGGATGGCTGAAAACAAGGAAATATCCTGTGATTTTGCTGATGGTGCTCTTCTGAAGGACAGACGGCAGTCGGGGTGCTTTGTGTTATGCGGATTGTGAGCAAGGGTAATGCAGCACGCAGGTAAGGCAGGGCAAGTTACCCAGGTTCCCCGAGTGGACTCGGCATAATCGCCTTGTGCAGGTCTGCCAGGTGCCTGCGGCCAATGCTTCTGGCTCTCGGCACCAGGAGATTCACTCTCACGGAGCAGGCTCTGGGTCCACGTGACTCATGGTGTGGAAAAAAATGAAAGGAAACTGCTGTGAGGTGGGGCGGGAAGGGGGTCAATCGGACAAGCACTCCAGTTGCCCTTTGCTTCTTTGGAAGTACAGAGGAAGATTTCATTACAGATCCTAGTTAACTCAGCCCCTTAAACTGTTAGGTGTGAGCTACTGGCTCAGGCCTAGCAGAGGTTCGGCGGAGCCCGGCAGCTTTGCGTGTGGCTTTGGGAGAGCTGTCGCAAATCTGAGTTTATGTGGAAGTTTTCTAGATGCAGTATGGTAGATGTCTGAAATATACAGTATGTGTTATGCATTCATTATGTTAAATCATGTACGGTGTAAATGTTCATGCACCGTAACTTCATGATCATCCCCAGATAGGCTTTTATGCAGCCACTACTCCAGTATTGTATGTGAATGTTTGTTTGTGTACCTTATTATTAAAAAAATTTTTAAAAAAAAAGTTTTGTAAGAGGTTATCAGGATCCATCTATCCTGCATTTTATGCGCCTGTTTGAGCGATGAACATCGCTGCATCAAGTGGAAAGTAACAAATTGGGTTTACTTAAGAGTCACATGTCTGCAGCTATGTCTCTTTCTCTTAATGTAATGCACAAATTGTATTTTCGCTGAGATGCACGTCGCTTTGGAGAAAAGTGTCCGCTAAATGAATAAATGTAAATGTAAACCAAATGTGTTTATTAAAATTTGTTTGTTAAGATGTGAATACAAGAGCTTAGAGCATGTAACATATTTTTTTTAATCCAGAATGGCTGGAAAACACACACACGCACGCACGCACACACACACACACAGACAAAACTTTGCACAAACAATAGTCTAACTGAGAAATATGTTTCCTTCAGATAAGACCTTTAATTTACCTATTAAATTCTAAAACTTGAGGACAGAGTCATTATTTTCCAGTGCCACTGTCATGGATTTCAGAAGTGTTAACATCCAATTTAATCACCTAAAAATGTTATTGTCCCAGTTTGTCTTACATCTCCACCATTTTAACATTCTGTTCCCTAGCAGCATAACAACTAAGACAGTGTGTTTGATTCAGTTTCTTTGTCAAAAGAGACGTAATCTGTGCCACGCTGTATGCAGCCACCCTGTATGGTATGCTGCAATCACTAAAGTCTCACACCTAAATCAAATATTTGTGCAGTGTTGCTAATAACTCATGGGAAATAATCTACAAGAGTGCATCTGGCATCTGGAAGAAATTAGTAAAATATTACAAGGATATTGTGAAGACTAAAACAAAATCTGTATTCGAAGAATATCTGAATCACATTTTTTTTAGCTCTGTTTACGAAGATATTAATTTTTTTAAATCTGTGTGACTGTAGCATTTTCCAAAACATATGTCATTATGTTATGTGAAATGTTTGCAATATATTAACATGTTGCAAAATGCACATATCTGATTAAAATTGCAGGATACTGGTTGGGACTCTTCATACATGTTAGGACTTCCTGGAGATCCAGCGTAGAACTCCAGACTAGAATGTTCATTAGCTACCTGGCAGATCATTAAATTAAATCTTAAAATGCATCACTTATCTGAAATTCAGACAAGTTTCGGCCTCATGTCACAAATTGACAAGTTAAATCCTATTGGATCAAGCAAATGGTTAGCGGACCTCCTTTGGCCTTGGTGGTTTTAGTTCAAAGCACCGTAGAGCAGGAATTCTTGAATGTGTATTAGGCTTTCAGACAACTTTGCCTTACAGTAATGTGTTGGAGAAAATTAAATTTAAAAATAAGGTTTCGAAGGGGCTTTTAAAAGGCATGTCTCATAAGTCCTCTGGCTTCCTCCCTGTACCTGCCACACTTACATTTCCTGCTAGGAGATTAATTATGTGTTGCATCTCGCAGAAAGATATGCCTTGAATGTTCTCAGGTTATTCATTTGGCCTTTATTCCTTCACTCTTAGCTGTCCTGTGTTTATTTCCTGTCCTTGGCAGATCCTTTCACAGAGAATAGTTAGGACAGAACCTACAGGGAGCTATTTTATAATTATGATTTGGGACGAGCAGTTGTTGACAATGGATGGATTATTTATCAGCTTCTTGTGCACTCAGGATATACCCAATTTATAGTAACGTTTAACTTTGGAAAGCATTATCACTTTAAGAACTATGGTCATAAATCTAACGTCAAAATCTGATCATATTTCTCCTTTATTCCAATTCTTTCACGTTGTTTGTAACTCAAGAAATTTCTCAAGTGTTGAGTCACAAAAGACACAAAGGCCGTGTTTCTTCGCAGTAAATACTGTAAAATAATGTGAGCTTGTTTTTGGCTGAGCTGTCAGTTTTCTTATCACACCCATGTCTTCTTTGTTTTTCAGATTTGGATAACTGCTTGTGTTCATTTGTTGTTCTACAGCACGTTTTTTACCTCTTCAGGTGGAATCGAAAATATCGTAACAGATGACGTCAATATAATCTCTCTGTTGGTAAGACCTTTTTTTGTCCTGAATAACAGCTCATTAGCAACAGTTAAGAAACTATATTAGGTTGCATCAAATTTCTTTTGTGCTGATGCTTTGGTTTTTTAAAAGACATACCAAGTATTATACTAGGAGGGTTCATAGTGTAATGGTTAGAGCTGCTGCCCTTGAACCCAAAGGTGAATGTTTCAAACTCTTCCCCCCTGAACACAGTACCCTTGAGCAAGGTACTTACCCTAAATTGCTCCAGTAAAATTACCCCTCTGCATAAATAGGTAAATGATTGTGGATAGTTTAGCACTGTAAGCTGCTTTGTGTCAGCTAAATGAATGCATGTATGTATAAGCTTGATCACCTTTGCATTATGTACAGACTGTTACTCAGCCATTTTCCATATGGAGTATTTTTGGTTCAGAATGGACAAAAACAGACCGTGAAATATAATCAAGACAATGAACTGCTCTACTGTTCCAGCTGTCACATGCCGTTGGTATACAGTGTGTCCACTAATTACAAGCATAATTGTGACTGAGAGTTGGTTAATTACTTGCAAAGCTGGTTAATCGAATGCCACTTGATGTTATAAATTCTATAGTTGTATTCTACTCTAATTCTGCATGCAGCTGCTCGTGCGATGCACTCCAGAAAAATAAAAAACAGAGAAATTGGACTAATTGACAATACTTCAAAAATCACATGTGTATCTCTATTCCTCTGTAGTCTCAGTGTAGTGTTCAGTTTTGGAGAAAAGTGTCTACTAAATGAGAAAATGTCCATGTAAATGTCAGCAATACAAACAGCTCCACGGGCTTGAGCGGCAGAAGTGAGGTTTTTGAACGGGACCGTTGTGGAACCACAGACCATCTCCCCACCCTACCCCCTCGCTTTCTTTCTCTGTCACCATCTCTGTCTACCTCTGAGTCGCTCACAGTGACCCCATTGGCAAACAGCCCTGTGTACCCGACTGTACACTCTCAGTTCCCCTCACTGGATATTTACGACCCGTTTTAAAAAAGAAAACAGATGAAAAAAACCATGGCTAAAGAAGGGTCTTGAAGAACCTAAGGCAGAGAATGTCCTATTTGCGATCACTATCTGTTGGCACTTTGGGTGAAACTTCAGTTTGAGAAATTTGAACTGGTATGCTAACTATACATATATATAAAAAAAAAAAAAAATTAAAAAATACTTCTCAAAAACGTTTATTAAGCAAAAACTTTGTTAGAAGATCAGGTCCTACCGTGTACAGTCTTTTCCCGCCTTACAAAGTTCAATGTTCCTGAGAAACCGTATCGCGGACTCTCATAACTTGAAGACATAATTACAATTAGGTGCAGTGGTATTTGTGTTTGTGTTCTACAGTCCCCAGAAGTGACACCTATTTATGCGAAAATATTACCATATGAACACAATTACTATTGCATTAACTACTCTTGCATTAACAGTTACTGATGCTATTACTATTGCTGTTACTGTTGCTTTTACTACTCCTGTTGCTATGACTTTTGCTACTACTGTTGATATTAGTATTGATATTGATATTAATATTGTTATTACAATCACTATTCCTATTAATATTACTGTTACTGTTGCCAATTGTATGTGTTTGTGCGTGCGTGTTACTTTGCTGATGTGTGAATGACTGTAGGGTCTTAGAGCAGACTGTTAGTGGATCTAACACTATGTCACTTTAGCTGAAGGTATGTGCTAAATATTAGTTATCACTAAATATTATTTGATTACTATAATTCAATTTGAAGAAAAATTTCTGCTAAATGAATGCATGTAAATGTTGTGCATTGCTCAGGTGTCTGGAGGTGTGCAAAATGTAAACTCCTTGTAAATGTGTAAAGACGTGTAAAAATTCCTCGCAAATCTAAATTGGGGTATTAAATGAAATGCCTCATAAAGACAAATCCTTGTAACTCAAATCAGTGCATCTCACTGGATGACTGTGTGGCTACATGTGGATGTTAGAACAGCAACCAGTTGCAATTATATTACACATTATTTTAAATTTATTAACCAGATTGTTTTTCCCCCCAGAAACAGAACATTCCAAAAGATTACAAGATTGCCATACGTCACATCCCTAAAAAAACGGTAAAATGTTTTTATTCTTCTAACAAGGCATGAAGATCACAACCAAACTTTTACAAATGTAGCTCTGTAAATACATAAGAAAAATGAGTTGCCATTAGAATTAATTTCAATTAAATGTCTAATCTTCTGTTTTTCTCTTTTTTTTTTTTTTCAGGGGGGCTCGTGTTGGGTTCATCTTAATGTTTTTCATTTGGAAGAAAGCTTAAATGCTCTTGCAAAAAAATTTGGAAATGTTTCCACCAACAAGGATAATATTAACATCTTTATTGAAAAGATGCGAGATGTGCGGGTTAAGATTGATGACCTGGTATGTGGATGTTGTTTTATAAAATGATTTGTTTTAAAATGTATTAATTTATTTTCATTTATTTAGCCTTTATTCAGCTGGAACAGTCCCACAAAGATTGCATAGACGTCATAATCTATATAGCAGTTAAGATAAAGTACATTTTTCAAAGCTCACCAAGAAAAAACAAAATGTGTTTTGACAAAAAAGGTACAAGTGACACATCAAAGTAAGACATATTAAATATTTTAAAGATTCATGTTCTTGATCTGCATTTCTCTTTCTCAAGGAGCTGATGATGCAAGTTTTTGAATGCCATTACACAGAAGAAAAATTGCAGACAGGGGATTATTTTGACTACATTTATGACCTATTAAAATCAGAACCTTCCTTAAATGGAAATGAGAAATGTCTCCCCCCTTCGTGCCCCACGTCAGCAACTTCATTCACCACAGCAGGTAGGACAGATGACACAAGATCTTTTTTATTATCCGGTAAACTGTTAAAAATACAAAATGCAGCAATTAAATATAACAAGATACGCAAGCAGAGTAAAAGTGTGAAAAACCTGAACTTAGTCACATTATGATCCTGGTTTCTCACCAGCAGCAGTGGAGCCCAGATACCACCCGTGGAAATGTTCAAATTAATATCTGGTCTCTCTCTTAATATCATTGCAGTTACCCATTAATACACAACCTTTTTCTCTTCAGTGTCACCCAGTAAAACCCCAAGGATGGCAGACTGTAATACTTCCTTGCCCGACTGCAGTACATGTAAGTTAACGGATTGAGAATGAAAGTTTCTAGAAATTTACAAATTTCAAGGTGCCAAGCTTCCAAAATCCAAGAAATATGCACAGGATCTATCAAACAATGGTTGTCCAGCAGATAACTGGAACAGTGGTTGACCATTTAGTCGAAAGGTTGCAGGTCCGGGTGTTTCTGTTTCTATCTGTATAGTTTGTTCTGCCAACAATATATAGCATTTAAAGTGCATAGATGCCACAGTGGATGTCAGTTTAAGCATATTAAGAAAATTCAGGGAAAGTTTGAGATTGTTTTCATTCTTGTTTTCTTATAATGTGTGTATTTGCTACATTGACAGAGGGATCATTAAAGCAAAATGTAATTAAATAACCAAATAAATAAATAATCTGAGGATTGGAGGTTTTTGCTGATAGCATAGAGCTGCTGCATTTGGATCTGAAGGTTGCTGGTTTGAATCTCCTACTGCTCTAGTACCCTTGAGCAAGGTACTCACCCAACATTGCTCCAGTAAAGGTGCCCAGCTGTATAAATGGGTAAATAGTTATAAGTACCTTAACAGTGTAAGTCACTTTGGAGAAAAGCTTCAGCTAAATGAATATGCTCCTCTACCTCTGCCGCTTGGTGATCCCACGTACAAAAGGTCCAAAAGCAAAAGCACAAGGTTCTCGGTTCTGGCTCCGATGTGGTGGAACAACCTCCCCTTCTCACTCAGAACTTCTGAATCTCTGTCTACATTTAAAGACGGTCTTAAAACTCACCTCTTCGGGTCTCACTTCTCCCACAATCTGTCAAGTTCATGCAATGTATAAATGTTCATGCTCTATAACTTTGAGGTCATAAGTATTGAACAACGGATAAACCTTCATGCAGCTACATGTGTAATGTAATGTAAATGTTTAAAAAAAATAATAGGAATGTGATTAGGAATTGTCGATTTTTGGATTAATTTTTATATAGCTACTTGTGTGATGTACGTGGGTTCATATGGCGGAAAGTAACAAAGTAACTGTACTTGAGAATCACGCGTCTGCATCTAAGTGTCTCTTTCTGCTAATGTAATGCACAAATTGTATCTTCTATGAGATGTATGTTGCTTTAGAGAAAAGCGCCTGCTGAATGAATAAATGTAATATTTTGTGGGTGCAATGGCTCCATATCATACAAACACAGTTGGGACTGAAAACCTGTTTATAACTTAATTCATTCGTAATGCCAAAGTCACTTTTTCCACTCCATGAAAATCTAATTCAAAATTAATCTAAATTTGAATTCAGTACAAGCTGTATAATACATAGTCCTTCTGTTAATTTATGGGCTGGATTCTATATAAACCTCAGGTAAAGCCACACACACACACACACAGAGTCTGAAACCACTTGTCCCAAGTGGGGACACAGCAAACCGGAGCCTAGCCCAGTAACCCAGGACGCAGGGCTGGAGGAGGGGGGCACACCTGGAACAGGACACCAGTCCGTCACAAGGCACCCCAAGCGGGACTCGAACCCCAGACCCACCAGAGAGCAGGACCCGGCCAAACCCACCGTGCCCTCCCCTCTAACTAAAGCTATAATAAATAAAAATATCCTGTAACTCTTGACTTGGATGCAGACACATGATTCTGAAATACAGTCAATTTATCACATTCCGCCATATGAACGAGTATACATCACATGAGTAGCTGCATAAAGATTTATACATTATCCATCTACTTCTTGTCCAGTACACTGTGGTCCAAAGCCTATCTTGCAAGATGTGGGCATGAGGCAGGAAAAGGATGAGTTCCTTGCAATGTAATACTTTTACTGTACCATTATTTATTTATTTATATAACTTCAAATTACATCAACATTACCATTTATTTAAAACAAAAGCAAATAATCTCCACAGCTTTCTACTCAATCCCAAATCACATGAACATGTCAAATTTTTGCAAGCATTTCACTTTCCTTATTATCTACAAATCAAGAAGAAACAAAACTATAGCTATTACTTTATTTAAAGGTAAGGTTTTGTTAAAAAAAAAAAAAAAATCTTGGCTATTACTTGTAATAAAAATTATTTTACTGACTTTTTTTTTACTTCAAGCTACATAAAAAAAATATTTAAAATCAGGGAAACTAAAAATTCATTCTCTTCAGAAGCTTGTATTCATTGCCAGATGTTAATTGAGTCATTCCACAGATATATATATATATATATATAAGGGGGTGCGGTGGCGCAGTGGGTTGGACCACGGTCCTGCTGTCCGGTGGGTCTGGGGTTCGAGTCCCGCTTGGGGTGCCTTGCGATGGACTGGCGTCCCGTCCTGGGTGTGTCCCCTCCCCCTCCGGCCTTGCGCCCTGTGTTACCGGGTAGGCTCCGGTTCCCCGTGACCCTGTATGGGACAAGCGGTTCTGAAAATGTGTGTGTGTGTGTGTGTGTATATATATATATATATATATTGTTTTATAGATATAAAAGATACATATGTCTTTTTATTAACCACCATTCCATTCTATTTGAGCACATTGTACTGAAAACGACCAGCTCACCATTGAGATACAGATTGCTTTCCATGTGCAAGAAACAGAAACTGTAGAACTTGAACAGTGAAGAACCTACAATTAAAAATTAATAAGGTTTATTTCACGGTTATGTTTAGGTGTTAAATCTGGAAGCAGTGATGGCTTAATTTAGATAGCACTGGTGCCTGTCAGTGCCTCGGATGTGAGTTTAAGAATGGGCTCAAATCCAGTTTTGTCTGATTGTTCTTCCTGTGTTCACATGGGATTTCTCTGGGTGCTCCAGTTTCCTCCTATAGTCACAAGAGGTGTGTGTGTGTGTGTGTGTGTGTGTGTGTGTGTGTGTGTGTGTGTGTGTGAGAGAGAGAGAGAAAGCGAGAGAGAGTTCCCTATAATGACATGGTGCACCCCAGTGTACCCTGCCTAATCCCTTGTATTTGTCCCAAGTCGTTGATATTGAATGAATGGATATTGGCTTAATGCAGTGTAAAGAACCTGTTCTTAGATTTGTTATAATTAAGGGCCAATGAATCTGACTAACCTGTTTAAAGGTATCCCGATGAGTTAAATGTATCACCGTGCTGTCAGTTATTCTGTCGCCTGGTAATTAAAAAAGCATTTTGATTATAGCTTTGAATTACAGTATCTATTGTATGCATGTAACCACACTGCTGCATACATGTGTAAACTTGGTAGTTTAACACCGCAAGTCACTTCAGAGAAAACCATCGGCTTACTGAGTAAATAGTATTAAGTAATAAGTACAGATGCCAAGTCACCATCAATGTCAAACATATGGCTTAGTTAATGCCGTGTTTTCATAGCATCATGCTTTTTTTCAGGAAATTTTGCAAAACTGTATAATTATGGCAAAACTTTTTACTTTTTGTTTTGTTAAGGACACTATTGCATGACTAACAGCCAGTGCACAAAAGTTTTGGCACTTTGTGGATGTTAAGATTTTTAAAGACCTCTTGATTTTGTTCTAATTTACATCTACATTTATTTATTTAGCAGACGCTTTTGCCCAAAACAACTTCCAGTGAACTCTGTGTAGTGTTATCAGCCCACACACCTTATTCACTGCTAGATACACTGCTTACACTGGGTCACTCATCCATACATCAGTGGAACACACTCTCTGTCACTCACACACTATGGGGGGACCTGAACAGCATGTCGTTGGACTGTGGGAGGAAACCAGAGCACCCGGAGGAAACCCACGCAGGCACAAGGGGAACATGCAAACATGCAAATATTATGCGATTTTTTTTTTTTTTTTAAGTTAAAAACCATGAACAGTTCATACTTTTCTCATGAAATTGGACTGGGAATGGACTGTGAAAAAGCTGAAGTTAATGTGTTAAATCTTTTTTTTGTTTTGTTCCCTTTACCCATAGATGAAGCAGTAAAGTACCTGCCTGAAGTGGTTGGGAAAAGCCTCATATCCTTGCTTCTCATCCTGATGGTCGGAGTTGTGTTCTTGTTATACTGGAAGGTGCAGACAGCTAAAACATTTATATCCTAAGAGATCTGTCAGCTCGTTTCCTTTTTCAAGTTAAAGTCCATTTTGAATGCCGAGTATTTTGAATTTTCTTCTGTTGTGAGCTTATCTTTTCGTTTCATTCTTTGGTGCGATAGATAAAACGTGGCAGAAGACAGCAATCTCCAGAGACCAATATTGAGCTCTTCACTGGAACAGAAGGGGTCCCTCCACCAACAGACATGGAAAGATCAGAGGAAAAGTAAATTTGCAGTTGATATTCCATTGACTTATGGAATATTTTTCTATTTTTCATAGGTCATGCAATTGAAAAAAATCAACTTATTGCAGAAAATTGAAAATTTTAGCATTGTACACTTATTTGTTATTAATACATTTATTTTTAATTTTTTTCTTTCACTGTAGGAGTCAGCTGAACACCATCGAAATTGTGTAACTTTTTCCCTTCTTTTCAAAAAATAGGTAAGGAAAATGCTTCTGGAGAGAGAAACAGCTTCATATATAAATGGAAATGCATGTTAATATAGTTTGAAACTGTGATATTGTGTAGAACTCAAAATTCCAGGAAAGTAATGCTAACCTGTGAACCCTATGTCAACCCATTTGTCTTAACGGTTGACCAAGCCAAAATTACCGCGCCCCAGTGTCTATAGAGTTAATCACGATATTTCCTCTACTGTTACTGAAGAATAATACAAATTTTGTTAATGATTGGCAAAAGCACAATTCATTGAGGGAATATTTCTTAAAATGTTTAGAAGTGGCCTATAATAAATATTTATATGGCCTAATATGTTGTTCATGTTCAAGCTTTATTGTCACGTGTATTTAACGAATACAATGAAATTCTTGTGCTGCTCCTCTCTTTTCCTACTACTAGTAATTGGATTGAACACACTGGCCCTCTGTGGACTGAGTGTGACTTTAAAGTGATTTTAATAACTTCAGCAAACCAAGGTGTTTAAATTATAGCCTGAAGCAGTGCTTCTCAGCACTGATCCTGGGTGCTTGTGAATGCCGAGTGTTAATTTTTTTTTACGCTTAATTTGTCTATTGAGCTTTTTAAATGAATAAATCACATGACTCATATCATGTTAATCCAAGCATATCCATTGAGGGTTTTAAACGTGAACCACATGTGTTCGAAAGTCAAGTATTACCTGTCATAGAGAAAAGACAAGTAAAATGTCTCTTTAATTTTTTTGTTTTTGCCCAGAAAAGAAAAAAAAATAAAAAAAGGTTTTCGTTTCTTAAACTAATGAAATGCTAGTGAAATTCTAAAGAAACTAAATTTTAATGTATCCATTTGTTTTTACAATTTTCAACAAATCAAGATCAAATGATGGCGCTGACTTTTTGTAGTACGAATGCAGGTCTTTTCAAAAATGAATTTTTACTTCTATCCATCAATAGCTGTGATATAAATTTGTAATTTCTCACAATCCAATAAACCTTAATTGACTAAAGTTATCCAACAAATATTGTATCAGAGCCGAGAATTACATAATGAGATATTTCAACTACCTAGGTGTTCATTTTGTGTTCAGAACCCTGGTCTTGAAAAACTTCTGTTGAAGACAACTGTATTATGTGAACCTCATAATATAGAGTGAAGTTGCCAGAGAAATGTTTTTGTATGATTCTGTGATAATGTGTGATACTTGATAATGTGTCACACTTTCAGTAGACTTTGATGTTAATTTCCAAACAGCAGATGAAGTTTCATGTAAACTGTTTGTGATAAATTAAATTACTTTCTAACTTTTATTATTTCTTAGGGGACTGTACTAAAGATCCCTTTGGGGGAATAAGTCTTAACGCAAGCATTCACTGTGGCTTCAAAACAACTCTCCAGCTTTGGCATGGATTAGGAGGACAGTTCATTGAAGTTTGATTCGTGTGTCTCGCAAGTGTTACTGAACCCCAAATGGAGACGCAGAGCTGCCACTCATGAACATGAACGAAAGCATGGATGTTTCCTTCTAGCCACCGGCAGACTTTTGGCCAAAAAAATCACTCAAACTGAGTCAGAGATAGCAATCTCGCTAAGAATCTTTGAAGAATTATTCGAGGAGGGCAGTCTTGGAAGAATTGCGTCAGACAAGGAGATGCCAATTTGAGGAGAGGATTTACACCAAGGAGTTTGCACCAAAAGTCAAAGATTTCCTAAGGGTCATCACATATATCAGAGAAAAATGCTAAAAGTGAGGATTGCAGCCGAGTCAGCACTCTGGAAGGATCTGGAGGAGCTTGTCATGGGACAGTCAAGTTCAAGTTTTTGGTCTGTGATTATAACAACTTGCAAGGGTTTACATGGTTTTGGATCTTAGTTCTTGGAGAATGCAGTGAACTAAATGGTCAGTAACGGCTTCATTTTATGGAATATATAATAGTTGCTATTGACTACCTCCACTGATCTTTCATTTTTTTTCTGACCATATAACACAAACACAATAATATTCTTACAAGGGGGTTTATCATAGGCAATTCTGAAGTACAGTTTTGATGCAGTCTCAGGAAAAGTCACCCTGCAATGTAAAATATTGTCTAATCCCTACCATATTTTCCTTCTGACGTTTTATACCCTTCTGTAGCTTCTGTATTTATTTCTCCGAATGAAAATATGCTTTGTTACTGTAAACCTGCCATATTACAGAAAGTTTTTAATTTTTCTGAACATCAGACCAGGTAAAATCACAAAAAATCTGTTTTTAATGTGATGTACAGTATAATTAAGCCCAAAGCCCACATCTCTTAATGAATCTAAGAAATCTGTTATTTGATATATAACTTTTGTATTTGCATGAACTTGCAAAAACCCCAGTTTGGATGCAAATATGCATTCAGCACACATATTCAATTCCAGAAAGTCACGAATAAAAGAGTTTTAATTATTTAAAATTACACCAGCTTTTCAACTGAGGTCTGTGTTTGCTCTGTATAACATACCGAGTTGACAGTCTGTGCACAGTGAATGTATTGAAAGAACAGAAGTAAGATGTTCTTAATTTCACTGTTTGACTATGGAAAAAGTTTAACCTTGTAGCAATTCCATTAATTTCACCTGGTTTTTGGTTGTGTTGTCACAGTTCTGCATTGCATGTAGAGCATGAAAAACTGTTTCACACATACATGTACACTGGAACCATTGTTCTGATCCACACTGCAGCATCACCTGATTGTCATTAGGTCATCCTGCGATCCTACATTAGCAAAAATGACATGAATAATTTTTAAAAATACCTGTACCAAAATCTGTACCATCTGCCGTCTAAATCTATACTTGTGTTTTGCCAGTTTCCCAAGTTATATGTAAGATATCTAGAAAAATTAACGTTTCCGGAAAATCCGATTACATGCTGGTCTGAATTTTGCAGCTGAAAGTGAAAACAGGGAGTGACAAACACATTAAACTGTTTGACTCTGAACTGAGTAACATGAATCACGCAGGAGGAGGCAATACTGAGAGGTCGTAAGAAGCTTTTTCAGAGATCAACAGTGCAGCAACTCCCTCAGTAGTTGTATCAAATTCGAAGCATTCTTAAAATGTTGCTGTAAGACCTCTGAAAATATTCCTGTAAGCTGCCGAATCCCTTTGTTTTTGGCCACGTTTTGCTTGGCTGATGAATTCGACATCGATTTGCTTGGGTGGTAAAACTCATCAGAAACCCATCCGTTATGCGCAACATTTTCTTATTCGGCTTGGAATAATCACCCTAAACCATGTGCATCTTTTTGTCACATGATGCTGAGGTGTAAAGAAGGCAACGAAAATAATATACTGTTTGGGAAACAAACTGGACTGAACACCCCATAGCGTCCAGCGGATGGTGTTACAGCCCTGCCAAGTGAATCCACTGATTCTGTGCCTTATAAATGCTTTTCATTACATTATGACATGGGGTCACTTTACAGGCCATGTCTTTACATCGTTGAGGTTGAGAAAAAGCTGTTTGGCTGCAGGTGCCTCAGCCATCCTGTGACCCATTACCTACTGCAGAAGGAAGTTGTAGAAGAGTATGGATTGCACTAAGATATGTGGGCTGGAATGTGCTGCATGTAGCCGGCGGCTCCCAGCTAGCAGTGAAGGATTCCTCAAAGGCATGCCACTGTAGATGCACCGACATGTGAAGAGAGATTCACCCTCGGAAGGTTCAGCTCCTGATTCATGGAAGCATTTGCACTCCGCCTAATTTTGTTTGGTCTCTGGCTAAATCTAATGACATGAATGGCTCTTTTGTACTGAGACCCTGCTTTGAATTGACTGCTTATGGGCGTGACTCAATTTGCGGCTGGTTCAACTTTGAAGTCTCAAAAACAGAAATGACAGTGGCATCTCGGACAAGATGATTGGACGTTTTTGTGATTTCGAAAACATTCTGTAAGTCGCACGTGGGATCTGTATCAGTAAACTGTATTTCACAGTGTTGAGTGCTGATGTGGAAGGTGAAACATTCAACACTACCAGTATTTACCTACAAATATCTGCATATATCCATCAATTATCATTGTTTCACATTTTTGTCACTTGGGCTTCTTGAATGCGTAGACTGAGCGTATGTGTGTGTGTGTGTGTGTGTCTGTGTGTGTGGGACAGAGAGAGAGGTAGACAGATTATTAAAAGGACTTCAGTAAAATTTCTTTTTTGTGACTGTGTAAATAAAGCTGCTGCAAGTTCAGCCTAAACAGACTCTTGGTGTCCCATGATATGGCCCTAAAACAAAATTATGTGCATAATGTGCAAATACAAACAATGTTTAACTATTAGAAGAACCATATTACTGCCTATATTAACTGTAAGTCTGTTTCAGATTGTACAGGACGTCATTATCTCAATCTCTTTCAATACTGTTCTTGTCATTTAAATGAGCCTTTTTCCATAAATTCAATACTGTATTAATAAGACTTAATATACATGTAGGAACTATTTTCATCCTAGTACTGAAGCCAAAAGAAGCTGGGTGTAGGAAAAACTGTTTTGCTATTTTCAGATGATACAAAGCATTTTTTTTTTCATTGATGCAAGGTATTTGTTAATTATCAGGAAAATTATATATAATGCATTTTTATACTCCTGTGAATCCCTACTGTTTGGTTTCGCGAAATCCCACAGGTAATTTGGTTAATTTTCAGGTGTAGGATCCATGACCCTTGCTCTTCACAGAGACAAAAGCAGTCAATGTGCAAGGTAAAGTGGCTCACGGCTGTGCCAGCATTACCTGCTGTAAACTCTTGAGTGGAACCACACCACAGGCTTGTGGTCAGAACATCAGGGCTAGGTGTCACAAAACAGTCACATTGTGGAACTTTTTGGTGTCATCTCATTCTGTATTTTTGTATTAATATATGCTGTGAAAACAAGCAAAAATACATAAATAAAAGTATTTATATCCAGTTGCTGCTTTTGTTTGGATCTTTAAGTGTTCACAAGGCAGGAAGATAGTCATGTAGATAGATGGATGTGGGGTTGGGCTGTTTCCTGAACAGTACTTGTTTAGTAGAAGCTTTATGGATTTACTGCTGAATGGGTCATCACTGCATATTTTTATTATGCTGTCATCACTTGTTTTTGAACGAGCACTGGACTCATACTGAAAAGTAAGTAAGTAAGTTATTTTTTAAAGCTGCTTAGCTACCTGAACCCATTGTTTCGTTTGCCTGTGCTGTGTGGAAAACGGGACGGAAATACACAGGATACATTCCTCTGAGACATACCTTCCTAAGAGCTATAAATACTTCTTCAGGACACCCGGCCTATAGAAGTTTGCAAACAATACTACTCTGATGGGAATTCTTCGAACAAAGTGAAATTAAACATAAAAATATTTGGTTTAATTTAATTTTTTGGAACGGAAAATTTTTAAACTAAAATGAATTCCTTCTTACTTATTTAGCTTTATTTAATTTAGTTTATCCAATGCAACAGGTTAAATGGTGGAAAACAACACTGCTTTAACCTAAAAGTTATAAAATGATATAGTGAATACAGATATGTTAAATACGGATATGCTACCTTGGGTCTGAAAGGACTCGGGTTCCAATTCCACCTTTTGTTACGCTACCCTCGATCAAAGTATTTGCCTTGATATTTATTTCAGATAATAACTGTCAAGCTGTATGGGTAAATAACTTAAGTTGTTTTGGACAACAGCGTCAGCCAAATGCATAAATTTAAATGTATCATGAGGAGAGCAATTGTGGGAAAGGATGTTGGGTGGCCGTGTAAGGACACATGTGAGCGAGGGATCGCTACCAGTTATCTTGAGCCAGATGGTTTTGTTTCCCTGTTTTCCCACCTCCCAAAGCTCCCTCCACTTTTGTTGTGCATAGAAGGCCTTCCTTCATTGTTCGCATCCCGAGCTGAACGTGGATAGTGGGCTAACATTTGTGCCCGCGGATGCGGTGGGCCGATATCGATTCACAAAAGATTCAGGAAAACAAAGACACCTCAGAACACCGTCGCTGCAACGTTCCCATCCCGCTCCATGCTTACCTTTCGCATTCAGGGCGCAGCCAGGATGTAGAGCCGTGCAGCACTGGCCGCAGAGCACTGCGTGCTGGGTCTTCCCTCTCTGCTTTATCAGGTCAGCGAATTGGGTGTGGGGCACTGGAGGACGTGCGCGAAGACCAAGAGGCCTCTGAAAGCTCCGTTTCAATGGTACCCTTTCTGTGAAGATCAACCACATTAACAAAAGGTATTATCTGCCTGAATATGTGACAAAGCTCTTTACAGATTTAAACTGTTTGGTGGGAACCGGCAAAGGACATTAGTCACAGGTCATGTGGTTTAAAGTTACTAATAGCCGGGACCGATGGAGTCCTGTTCAACATCTTGCCGTCGGAGAGTGCTTTTCTGTGGCAAAGAGAGAATGCAGCTCCCCCTCCGCAGCCCCGGTTGTCGAGTGGAGACTCAATGAAGGTTGTCCCGCGAGACCGTAACCAGAGGCCCTCTAGGCCACTTACCTGTTCTGTAATACTCCTGTGAAAAACCATTTGAACCATCTTCCCATATCGTGCACTGACATGGAAAATGCCACCATCGAGGTCCTGCGAAAGCGGGTCCCCTGAGTCCAGGCTCTCTGGTGTGCTCTGATGAGTTGGGTCTGCCCCCATACTATGGCCAGACTGCACAACTGAGGAGGTGTCACACCGTTTCCGGTCACCCGTGCTCTTCCCACGCTCCCATCTCCTTATTATTGGAGCTTCTCAGTACATCGCTATCTGTCTTGGTGCTGCAAAATTCTGTACAGTTTTCAATACACAACTTTACTGAGCATTTTGTGCAGGCGAAATATAAGGCAAATTTTCCTCACATTTCGTCATAAAAATGTCTTATTCCATAGACCTCATAGAAATTTCTTACAGCTTTAACTTTGAAACCATCAGTGCCTTAAAAATATTGACCTAATAACATATTTGATGACAATGACTTAAGATGATAAAATCAAATCCAGGAAAATTCAGTTAGTTAGAAACAGTCTGTTGAACCTCCACTGTACGCAAATTAAAAAGAAGTTTTAATCTGACTATTTTTAACCATTTTGTTACAATCAAAAAAAAAAAAAAAATTAATGTAAAAGTTAGACTGCTAAGATAACCTTTCCTATCCAGATAAGATCTAGCAGATGACAAATGCTGTAGAGAGTTTCAAGATAGTGCCACTGTTACAATGCAAGTTTCAACCTGTAAAAATCTGCAGTCTCAGACACTCCTATTCTCATGTTATTGTTGAAGTTTAGCTGGGCTATATTTTTCAAATAGGCTATTAACACCGTGAACCAATGAGGTAATACCACTATATTTAATAGTTTATCAGTTCCTTTTTGACTTTATTGCTGAAAGAAAACCAAAACCTACGAAGAGGCATAAATTCTGAACAATTTTGAATTTGCTCCTGAATGGAAAGCAGTCAAAAAAGAGCTCCACAAAATGATTTCTTTTAAAATGTGTTGCGGGTTTTTTTTTCTTCTTCTTCATATTAGTTCACTCATTTGATTTTCGTGTGGTCATATTTAAAACATTTTTTCACTGGTTAATGTATATTTCATTCTGATGTTTCTGCTCTGATTTTTTAAACATCTTTAATAATTAATTAGAAATGAATTTTATGAAGATGCCTGTCACTGAAGGCAACAACAGAACTAGATAATTACATATAATTGCAATTATAAATAATTGCATTTTGATTCCCATGGAAATCATGAGTAGATACAGAGAGCACACTGCTAAATATTTCATTTTATTTCATTTGCAAATCTAAACATGCTGAACTGAATCTTTCCTAACTGTCACGAGTAGTGCCATGACAGAAATAACTGATAACAGTTTCCTAGGAATAGCCAGATCTGAAACTATGCAAGATCTGAAAGGTTACCAGAGAAGCTTGCAATTTTATGAAGACAAAAGAAAACGCAAATACACCACAGACTGTAGGAAGCTATGATGCCCTGGTTCTTTCCTTTAGTGTCAGAGGAAGTACTGGAAGTCAGGAAGAGAGGGTAATCATATTTGATATGCAGGAGAAGTGATAAAAATGTTTGAGAAAATTGTTTGTACAGCTTAAATATTGAAAGACAACTTATCGTACCAGTAGCCAAGACAAACTGATTCTGCCTTCATAGCTTTGATTTAAACAGCAAAAAGGTTTTTTGTTTTTTTTTAACTTGGCAGCCTGGAGATCTAAACATAGCCAACAAACACACGTTCTTGAGGGACAGAAGACCAAACAGGATTTTAATTAAAAGGCTGTACGTGTCACACACTAACAACTGCTGAATACACACGGCAGAGGCACGCAGACGCATGAATAGAGATTAATATACACCTTTTCCCGCTTTTAGAGGGAAGCATACCACTGCACAAGGAACTAGAATTCTCTGTAGAGAGTATAAACTGTGACTTAGACATTTTGCCAGGGGGTAATGTAATTTACCATTTCTGTTTCATGGGAGAAGGGGGGTGCGGTGGCGCAGTGGGTTGGGCCGTAGTCCTGCTCTCTGGTGGGTCTGGGGTTCGAGTCCCGCTTGGGGTGCCTTGCGGCGGACTGGCGTCCCGTCCTGGGTGTGTCCCCCTCCCCTTCTGGCCTTACGCTCTGCGTTACCGTGTAGGCTCCGGTTCCCCGTGACCCCGTATGGGACGAGTGGTTCTGAAAATGTGTGTGTGTTTCATGGGAATGTCCCTGCATATAAATGATAGTATGATTGCTCTCCTTGCTTGCACATGGGTTATGATATATGGAACAGAGTTGAAACTGAGCACAATACTGTCATTATTACTTATCTCACACATGCTGAAACATTTTTTTCCCCATCTAGCTGAATTTTACTTGTATATGAGCAACTGAGAAAGTTATATCTGAAAACTAAGCTGCTTGCAGTTATTTATCCATTTACATATCTGGGTATGTTTTACATTTACACTTACTCATTTAGCAGATGCTTTTCTTCAAAGCAATGTACATTGCATAGTCTTACCGGAGGAACAGAGGCTAAGTACCAGAATTAAGGCTACTACAACAGGAGGTGGGATGTGAACCTGTGTCTTTGAATTGAAAGCTGATTGAGCTAAAAACCACACAACCTACTGTCTTATTATGTTCCAATAATTCAGACTTATGCAAGAAGAAAGATGTATGTCATTAAAAAACAGTGCCACAAGTCAACCTAATAACAACATTCTTTTAGTACTAAGAGGAAGAGATTTTGTGTGATATGCAAAAAAAAGCAAATTGTTACTGGGAATGCTCACTTTCGCAGCAGAATGCAACTCTTAGTACAACTACAGTGATTGACCTCTCAAGTTTGGATTGCGAAATCAACATACACATACGTTGGTATAATAAAACTAGGGCCCCAGAAAAATGAAAAAAAATAATATAGTGGGATGATATCATCTTTCACCCAATTTACTACATCTAGATGGACGTTATGTCTGGAGAAAGCCAAAGGACGCCTTCAACCCACAATGTCTGTCAGCATATGTTTAACATGGTGGAAGATCCTCAATGGTATGTGGCAGTTGTCTCACTGGAGATGATGATTGCTTTCATGGTCATATAATGGCCAAGGAATCTGAGGCCATTTTACAGGATGCGGTGCACCCTGAGGTGCAAACATTGTTCTTCCATGATGCTCCCATATTCCAGGATGATAATGACCCCACAAACAACAGCCTTAAGTCAAACACCATGGCCTCATAAATCAGTTCTAGAGCACAGAGTGCAAAGTAGTTGTCCACCTCTTTCATCCCTCAAGGAACTCGATGCTTTTCTTCTTGAAGAGTAGTGTAAAATGCCACTACACACAGTTCAGGTCTTGTACGTAGCATTCTAAGAAGGTTTGAAGGTGTTCTGAAGACAAACAGTGGCTCTACTCCTTATGAGATCCTTGATATTAATTTATTGATTGGTGTTTCAGATGTTTTGTCCAGAAAAAGAAGTTGTGTGTCAAAAAAATCATGTTCAAGGCATTTATTTCAGAGTGTAGGAGAGTTCAGAAAGAGGCTTTGAACGTTATAAAAAAAAAAGTATGTACAATATAACAAAAAAAAAAAAAAAGGTGCCAGAAACTTTTGTTGGACTTCATCTATTAATACTGTAAAACTCAGACAATGTTGTTATCAGAAGTGACTTACAGATATACATTCATTCAGAAACACTTCAGCTCAGAGCTTTGCTTCAAGCTGAAACAGCAGAGCTCCCTCTGAGTTTTAACTTGGCAACTGTCCGGCTCAGAAGACGGTAACCTTAAACATCCAACACTTGCTGTCCTAGACATATTTAACAACTTTTCTGTCTGGTTCACATCTTTGTGTAGTTAGTCTAGATTGGGTTTGTTTTCTGTGGAAGTGTGACAGACATAGATTATATCAAAAGTGACAGTTACACAACAAGGGAGTTGGCATGTTTGTTGTCCAAGGAAAACAGAGTACCTTCATGCCAGAGCAACAGAAACACCGGAAGTGAACACACACACACACACACACACACACACACATTTTCAGAACCGCTTGTCCCATACGGGGTCACAGGGAACCGGAGCCTACCCAGCAACACAGGGCGTAAGGGGAAGGGGACACACCCAGGACAGGATGCCAGTCCGCCACAAGGCACCCCAAGCGGGACTTGAACCCCAGACCCACCGAAGAGCAGGACTGCGGTCCAACCCACTGCACCACTGCACCACCGCACCCCCCTGGAAGTGAACACAAGCAGTTTAACTATTTCACAGTCACTTCTGCCCAGTTTAGAATACATTTCATGATAGCAATATAGACAGGATTTGAGACCCCCACAGACGTGTCTGGGTACTTTATGTACTCTACCTTAGATCATAGGAAGGTGAAGTATTTTGAACCCTTGATCTCTTAAACCTCTAACATGTGTTTGGCTCTCTTATCTGGCTTATAGCTACAGGTGGGTTCGCAGGTTTATTTGGGCTGCGCTCTTAAAACAAGAAAAACTGTCTCCTTCACTCACAAGCCAAAGGGATAAGCAAATGGCCAAAATCTGCTCTCTACAAGAAGGGGGGAATTTCCTTTTCATGGTTGAGTCACACAATTCTATTCCACAGGGACATCGTACTTATGTTTATGTGGCCTTTATGTTAACAAAGCATAAATGAAAATTGCATTATGGTTAAATCAAAGAGAGCTGGATGAATGGGTAATAGAACAGCTGGAAAATTGCAGCATTATAATGTTCCATAGATCAGTAGAGCTCCAAGAAAAAAAACACTGTTCCTTCAACTTGTGTGGGTCATGTGGTGCTTTTGCAGAACTGTTCTGTGGCCCAGGTTGTGCCGTAGATGCATGGACAATTTTAATATATGTATCTCTGCAACCAGCCAATGGACTTTGTCATTTATTTGGTGCATGTTATCACTGAAAGAGATTATATTGTTTGAGCAGTGAGCTATCAAGTAATGATCTACTTGTTTTGACAGTGTTTCAACATCGGACGTGGATTATTCTTTGAGACAATTAAATGATAGTTCAATTTTTAATATTAAATTTTGGATTATGTGAAGTTGGGGATAATGCAGGTATATTATTAAATTTCCTCACAGCAGTCAAATGTGTCTTAGTCTTGGAAAACGTTATATAAATATCTTGCTTTTCATCACTTGTCTTATCTGACAGAACAACATAGTACAAGTTAAAACTAGAGGAAGATGTTAAGTAAAATAATGAATAAAAATGCTTTTACTGCTTATTTGTAGGGGGTGCAGTGGCGCACCAGGTTTGGACAGCGCCTGCTCCGTGGTGGGTCTGGGGTTTGAGTCCTGCTTGGGGTGCCTTGTCACAGACCGGCATCCTGTCCTGGGTGTGTCACCTCCCCGTCCGGCCCTGTGCCCTGTGTTGCTGGGTTAGGCTCCGGCTCGCCATGACCCCACTTGGGACAAGCAGTTGTAGACATTGTGTGTGTGCTTACTTGTAGAATGTTAATTAATTTCACTATGCTAGTTTTCCTTTTCCTTGCGCCCTGTGTTGCCGGTTTAGGCTCCGGCTCCCCGTGACACCGTATGGGACAAGCGGTTCAGATGATGTCTGTGTCTGTGTCTGTGTGTGTGTGTGTGTGTGTGTGTGTGTGTGTGTGTGTGTGTAGTTTTCCTTTTGTTTTCACCGTTGGATCTTGATGTTGGAAGTTCTACAGAAGTCAGCCACAAGTGCATTCTTACATATTGCAGTGCACAGTTATTAAGAATTTTTTATTTTTAAGTATTTAACACGTAGATCTATTTTGTTGAAAGGGGGTGTGGTGACGCAGCAGGTTTGGCTGGGTCCTGCACTCTGGTGGGGCTGGGGTTCAAGTCCCACTTAGGGTGTCTTGTGACAGACTGGCGTCCCGTCCTCAGTGTGTCCCCTCCCCCTCTAGCCCTACGTCCTGTTTTGCCGGGTTAGGCTCCAGTTCGCCGCGACCCTACTCGGGACAAGTGGCTGCAGTCAGTGCAGTCTGTGTCTATTTTGTTTAATAAATTCTCAATTTATTTTTAAATTTACAAAGGAGTAAAATTAAAGCATGCAAACTGTTGGCTTTTCTGTTTAGGCATTAAATAGACAAAGGACAGACAACTCACACACACATTTGCAGAACTGCTTGTCCTATACGGGGTCACAGGGAACCGGAGCCTAACCCGGTAACACAGGGCATAAGGCCGGAGGGGGAGGGGACACACCCAGGACGGGATACCAGTCCGTCACAAGACACCCCAAACGGGACTCGAACCCCAGACCCACCGGAGAGCAGGACTGTGGCCCAACCCACTGTGCCACCACACCCCTCTTCAGGACAGACAACTCATTTCTGTTAATTGCAAACAGAGGTTGCAAAGAAAAAAGAACAATCCATAGAAACAATTATAGCGTACACAAATACAATTTATTTGCCAGATGCAGAAGAGAACTTTTTGAATAGCCACTTGAAATTACAATAACATTAACAAACCTCAAAGCAGATGGAAGATTTTAACACTGCTTCCCTTCACAGGCTCTTGGCTACATACAGAAGATGCAGCAATTAAGAAGTTTAAAGTCATAAGAAGAACAAAAGAAAAAGAGAATAACAGCACTGCCACAAGAACAACATGCTGAGCCAGTAATAACCACTGTGTGTATATATCTACACCAGGAAAATGAAATGACAGCTCAAATCCAAATGGTGATTGGAAACACCAGGTGCTGGGTTAAAAAGCAACTTCAAATAAAGGAAAATATGAGACAGTTCAGTGGAAAACATTTAACATATTTGGTATATTCTTCTGGTGTTGCAGCAGAACACTTTTGAAACATTTTCTTTTGAACATAGAACTTGTCTTTTTGGATTCCACGCCCTTCTATTACCTTCAGTCAGTCAGTCATTCAGTGAGCAAATGTGACAAATAACTGAAATGTTTATTTTCTGAATTCCTGTTCTCACATTAAGCAAGTTAAGCAAACAGTGCAGATGAATGATGTGAAGGTGAATATAATCCGGCCACTACAGCATGTTTTACAAATGCTGACAGGTAGTATGCTGGTAATTAAAACCAGGAGGCACTTCAGACAGTTTTCAGATTGGGTTTCAGATCAACCCGCCAACCTGAAACGGTGGAGAAAAGCCTCAGACAACCTGTTTGTTACGTGTATGCTTAATACGCTTTTCACATGAGTATGTTACACATGTGTGGCATGTTCATGTAAAAAGCATATTGTAACGATCCGTGTTACTGTTTTTAGCGGGAAATGTGTTTTATTGTTATTGGTTAGTGTTTGGTGACGCACGGGGAATAAAAGGGTGTGTTTGCATCTGCCTAGGAGAGAAAGAGGAGAGAATCTGGGGGCGCTAAGCAGGCTGGGAAGGCTGGCTGTAGGCGTAGGTCTTGAAGGAAACGGGGTCCACGGACCGAGAGCCCTATTTCCCTGGTGCCGGTGTTTGAATAAACTGTTCTAAATGAACGCTGCCTCTGCATCCTTCTTCGCCCCATACAAACTCGTGGCGCTATGCGCAATATTAACGATTAATAATCATGCCTTTCTCCGAGCATAATTTGGAGACTACAATATCTATCTATTTCCCATGCACTATTACAGTCCTTGAAATGTCAATTTCACTATTTCACAGTTACACATAAAAAGACATGCTTCTGTAGTACATTTACCTCGACACACACTCAGAAGGATTTTATAAGACCCGTTTAAAAGCGAGGTGTAGTTCACTAGTTCCAAAAACTTGTTTTACTATTATTTGAAACTCTCTGTTTCTCAGATGTAATTGGTCCCAGGTCACATCATTCAAAATTATCATTTTGTTTTTCAACTCAAATTTATCCAGTGCAGCTTTAAATATTGTACATTTATACTTCTAGTTATTTCACCAGAACAATTCAGGTCACATACTTTGCAGAAAAGCACTCTGGACCACCCTGGCTAAAATAAGGGTTAAAACTAGCAAACTTCGGTTTCAACACCACGTGCTTAATCATTGCCCTAGCAGCTGCATTGTATCTCACCCAGCCCTGCCTGAGAGTCTTTATTTTGTCACTGGAATTTAATAAATCCTGACATACAGTATATCCTTGTATAAGGTTATAATGACTCCTTAGTAATCAATCAGACATCTTTTGCATCATAACTTCAGGTTTTTGGGAGTATATGGAGAATACACAGTTTGAGGGTATATCAGGTAAAAGGAAATAATAAGAAAAACTAAAAAACTAATTGGAAAGAATTTTAGCACTAATGTAAATACAGTATAAAAATCCAGACACTGAACTGTTTCCATCACAGTTAATCAAATAATTAAATAGTTCAACACAATTTAACGGGTAAAGCATAAGCTCTATAAAGAGTAACATGACAGTCATGGAGAGACAAAGCAAACAATTTGACTTTCATTATGTCAGTATTCTGTTGGTTTTCAAGTCAGGTTACAAATAATTAATAAGTTATCAAGACAATGTTGAAGACATTTTATATTAAAAAGATCTATACTTCACAGTTACCTGCCTAATTGTAGTCATAGTGGTTGAATAAAAAAATTAAAGACATCATAATTTAAAGACCTTACAGAATTACCATATCACTCATCCACAGTTTTTCCAGTTTCCTGTTGAAAGAACGATGCCAGCACTGGATAAATCAAGTGTAAATCATTCTGCTTGTGAAAATCACTCCTTTTGGGTTTTACTCCATATTTCCCTTCAACATTCCATGCCTGATAAGATAGACGTACCATGAACAATGAGGAAAAACATTCTCCAGAAATGTCCAAGAAATTCTTTACAAACCATGTAACTGTGCATTTTTTAGCTTTATGGAGTTAAATAATATATTTAACAACATTTCTGTTTCAATGTGTTAAGCATTTTATGCTTGCTCTAGCCACTGAGCAGAACTGAAGATAATGTACTCACTTTTAGTTTATTTTAAAGTTCTATATAAAATACAATTTTAATATTGTTAGCATAAAGTTATTACAGCTATTTAGTTGACACCTTTGTCCAAGGAAAGTTTCAAAGCTAGGTTTTTGTAGTAAGCTATATACAATTATTTACCTTTTTATGTAGCTAGAAATTCTAACTGGAGCATTTCAGGACAAGTACAGGATAATGTACCAGGGCCAGTGATATGAACCATGGGGTCTCCTGATAGTAAGGTAAGAGAGCTAACCACTATGCCACTGTTACAGTCGGGGACAGGAGGCAGGAGGTAGGTGGTTTGGACCCAAGAGCGGGTGAGGTCATCCCAGCTGCAACAAACCCACAGAGGCAGATGAAATTGGTGGTCAGGGACAGACGTCAGTCGATCAGGGTGCAAATGTCGCTTCGAGGGCAAGACAGTACTCAGAACCAGGGAAAGCAAGCAGAGGTCAAAAGCCAGATAAACACACGAACGAGGAACAGGGTGCAAGGGATGAACTGCTGAATTCGCAAGCCAAGGCGTTGCAAGATTTTGAAACCTTGTGCCGGGATGGCACTGCCTTTATCCCTGGCCTTGTTGATTGTCGTCAGGTGTGACTGCTTGGCTTGTGGGTGTGACAGCCACCCACTACTTGTTAGATAAGTTTAAACAAAATTGAAGACAAAGTCATGTGAATAATGAGAGAGAAAAGTGAGTCAATATCTAACAAATTCACACCAAGATGAGCATTTTTGATGATCAGGGAATATGCAAAGAAAATAAAAGATGCATCCATGGATCTACATGTCTCCATCAGTACAGTAAATGCTATAATTCATGACTCCATCATTAGGAAGACTGAAAAAATACAGCTTTTATGGAAGACCAGGCAGGAAAATAAAAATAAAAACATATTTTCTCCAAAAACCACATTTTGTGAAAACCACACAGAGTATATCACCACAGGAACCTGACATGAGTGCTCCAGCACAGAGGTAGAAAGGTGACTATTTTGGACTGATTTGCATCCTGTGTGGAAATGGACAAAGTTTCAGAAGAACAACCACTACTGCAACACTCTACTGATCTGAAATGTGTGATAGAGTGGCCAGACAGAAGCCTCTCCTCAGTAAGATACATGAAAGGCTACCTGGAGGTTACAAAAAGGAACCTAAAGATTCTCTGGTCTGATGAAACCAAGACTGAACTGTTTGGCCTCAGTTCCAAGCATCATGTCTGGAGGAAACCAGGCACCGGTCGTCACCTCCACAATACCATGCCAATGGTGAAACATGGTGGTGGCAGCATCATGCTGTGGGGTTTTTTTCGGGGACTGGGAGACTAGTCAAGGGAAAGCTGAATGGAGCAAAGTACAGAGGTATCCTTAATGAAAACCTGCTCCAGAGCACTCTGGATTTCAGACTGTGTCGAAGGTTCACCTTCCAGTGGACAATGATCCTCAGCACAAAGTAAGGACAACACAAGAATGGCTTACAGACATCTCTGAATGTCCTTGAGTGGCCCAGCCAGAGGCCAGACTTGAACCCAATTGAACATCTCTGGAGAGACCTGAAAATAGCTGTCCATGAATGGTCCCCATCCAACCTGATAGATCTTGAGAGGATCTGCAGAGAATAATGGTAGCAAATCCCCAAATCCATGTGTACAAAGCTTGCAGTGCCATACCCAAGAAGACTCAAGACTGTAATCACTGCCAAAGATGCTTCGACTAAGTACTAAGTAAAGGGTCTGAAAACATTTGTCAATGTGATATTATAGTTTTTTTATTTTGAATAAACTAGAAAAAAATTTTGAAAATGCTGTTTTCACTTTGTGATTATGGGATATTGAGTGAAGATTGATGAGGGAAAAAAATGCATTTAAATAATTTAGGATAAGGTTGCAACATGAAAAATGTGAAAAAAGTGAAAGGATCTGAATAATTTCTGAATGCACTGTAGGTATATGTATGTGTGTGCCAATCCAGACTAATAGCAACCACCCGTGTGGTTTTCATTGCAAGGGAGGAATGGAAATGGTTTTCTATTGCTTTGTTCTGTGCATGTCTGTGTGGTGAAAACACAAGGAGAAACATGCAAATTCTGGGTACCCTGGACACAACACTGAACAGAGGGCTATAGAGATGTTTTTTTTTTTTTTTTAATTTTCAGTCATTTTAAATTATACTTTAATGTTGCCATATGTTAATAAAAGATAATAAAATACATTGATATCCATGTTGCATTCTGTCTCACACCCAGTGTTTGAAGTATAGTGTAATCCTGAAACCCTGCACTGCATGAGTTGCTCATGAAAACAGAATAAATGTTTTATTGTGAATTTTCAGTTTATTTTAGCATTATCTGATGATTTTACCATTACCAAATCAGTGAAAACATTGAAGGATTAATCTGTATTATTAAACTTTTATTGATTTTGAAAAAGTGACTATTTAAGACGTCTTAAGCACAGTTCAGAGTTACCAATGACATCTGGTCCTAGCTGTGTTTTATAAGTTGTGGTAAAACTTGATTCATTTGTGAAGCACTTATGTTTAAGAAAAAAAATATTTTGCTGTATTAATACTGTTGTATCAATATTCTTACAATAAGTCTGAGTGTTCTGGAAGAAATTATAACGGTTGGTATGTTTACCTTTGGGAAAATAATAGAGAGAAGCGTGCTAGCTGATGTCACTGCATGGTTGTGTTATGGAGCATGATAACACACATACACACACACATTTTCTGAACCGCTGGTCCCAGGGAACCGGAGCCTACCTGGCAACACAGGGCATAAGGCCGAGGGGGTCACACCCAGGACAGGACGCCAGTCCCTCCCAAGGCACCCCAAGCGGGACTTGAACCCCAGACCCACTGGAGAGCAGGACCTGGTCCAACCCACCGTGCCACCGCACCTCCTGAGCATGATAACAATAAATTAATATTATTGCATAAATAGTGTTTAGAATTTATACAATTTGAGTGTTTGAATGAATGTCATTTTGTTTTGTTTACATCCTTAGGGAAGCCCATGTGAAATTTAGGCTGGTACGTAAAGGATTGTTTTCTTTCTTTTTTCCCGGTTCCAGTAAACTCTGAAAGGAAAATGTTTTGTAGCTTGACTCATTCTGCAGATTCCGGGGCACAATCAGAAATGAACATCACCTGTCTTTGGACTGTGAAAGGAACCAGAGCATCTGGTGATAACCCACAGAAACAAAGGGAACACACCCAGTTTCAATTCTACTTCCTAATAACTTCCAGAAAGGGGTCCAGACATTCCAGAATTCATTAGAATTTCATGCAAAGCAAAGGTTAGTTTTTCATATGGGAGGGATTTAAGCAATTCAGTCATCCACATATTAACAGAGGGAATTTCTAATGTAGATACAACATTACTTTTACTTTCATATTCTTTGCTGATTATTTAAAAATAGTTAGTTTACATGCATTGCATTGTTCTGTTGAGTACTAGCTTACATCTGTTTCACCCAGCAGGAACGGCAGCCAAGCCATCCAAAACCCAGCACCTGTGGCTCCACATGCTATCCAAAATAAGATACTTCAGGTAACAATTTCTGGAACATATTTTTGCAAATGACTAGAGGGAGATTTGGGTTGAGAGCAACTGGAGATCATGATAACCATTGAAGACCCCAGGTATGTCTTAAAATCTCTCCAAAGCAGAATAATGTAGAATATGAGAAAAATCTTGGATAAAGATGTGATATTATGAAATTTCTGAATGTAACTGTCTTGGGTAGCATAAAGCAGACTATATACTAACTCGCAGAGAATCTGTTCTAGCCTGCCGCACAACAGTAAAATCTCACATTTGCTACAGAAGCCCAACTCTTGTCTTTCAGTTGTCAAAGTTAAGACAGCTTAATTCTGAGCCTTTTATTATTCCAGATAAATACAGAGATCAGGGTATGTAATTCGATCATCTTTAATTTTCATAGTTAGCGGTGAATAGTTAGTGAATAACTGGTAATTACCAATTTTCAGATATTTTAACTGAATGCATTACTACTTATCACAACGTTTACTAATAGTCTTAGAATGGAAATGTAAGATAATCATACATTCAATCTTTCGGAAACCATATAGACATGTATACTATTACAATCCACCGATGATTTTATCTCAGTGTAACACTTTTACATTTGTTTTTTGATTTGTCGATTTAGCAGATGCATTTTCCCATAGTATGCACATCTCAGAAAACAATACAAAAGTGCATTACTGTCCTATTAGTGCCACCTTATAGTTTTCTCTCACCCCTGAAAACTCTGGGCCAGGGTTACTGCTCCAGGGTAACACTCTTTTGTTTTTAATTAATCCGTTTTCCGCAGGATGAGCAATAAAGCAAGCATGAATCCACTGAGCACTCAGAGTATATTGTGAACAACTTTCTAAAACCACACACTGTTGCTAAAGCTTTCCTGCTAATTGCTTGATTTATTGCAAAAAGTAGCAGATGCTTCTTCCTCTACTTTATATCCCTGCCAGTTTCTTTCAAGTGACGAATCATATGGCACCATGCAGGAGTGCTGCCTTTGGAGGAGCACTGTGACCTATCCTCTGACCCCAGCAACTGGCATACACCTGTCACTACAGGTACCCAGGAGGTGCTGATGTGAGACCTACTGCCACTGGCTCATCAATGCAACTATTGTTTACAGTCAAGTAAATCAAAGTAAAAGATTGTATCTGTAAAGCTGAGCAGTAGCTAAAGAAGCATGCTTCAACTGGCCAAGACATGTGATTAAAAAATAAGTATACTCAAAGTTTTCAGAAACTAATACAAAAAGTACACTTTAAAAGTCACAAAAATTTTTAAAATGAGACCATTTGACGACTAATAGTTTATGAGAATATTTGAATGTAGAATGGTATGATGAGTAGAACTGGTTTGGAATTTTCTGGCTTTGGGCTGATTTGATACAGTTTTGCCCATCTGGAGTGTTCTTTCAACAAGACATCCTAGAATTTCTGTCTTCCCCAAACAGATTGTTTGCGTCTGGATGGAACACATGACAGATATTTACAAACGCTGTCTTTGTATTTTTTGGGACAAGGATGTAGACGTGGTCTGTCATTTCAGGCGGAGAAAGTAAGAGAGTGAGAAAGATCATCTCTCAGAAGGAACTAATTTCTCACTGACGGAGTGACCGTGTTGACGGCATGACCTTGCTTGGAGGGCTATGAGTGCACAGTACTGCTCACGGGTCACTGGAGACACAAGGAAAGAAAGTCAAAAAATGTAATTCATATGCAGTAGGGTAGCTGTTGTCATTTTTTATCTTCGTTTCTATTGTTTCCTTTTTCTGAGACTTCAGAGAGAGCATGAACAACCCCAGCACAGCTGCTGGAACTCAACAGGGCTTTCCCCTCTTTTCCCACAACTGTAGTAACAAGAATCCTGCACCAGTTTTTATGGCACTATGTTGTAGGTCATGTTACTAAATATACAGCCCATGTTGCTCCCACAGGAATCAATTATTGGCTTATTGCAATGTTGTGAAACCAGAGATTTATTTGAAGCGTTAATGCCTCCGGTTTACTTTGTACAACTCTGGACGCTTCAGAGAAATTCTGTCTTAATTCTTTGTGGTATTTATTTTATTTTTTCTATTACATAATTGTAAAATTCAAAAGTAGGAAGTAACTGTAGACGTTTACTTTATTTTGCATATACAGCGGGATTCAAAAACTAGTTATCTCTTTCCTTTTTCACTCCATCAGTGAGAAATTATGTCAGTCTGAGAAATGATGCCTCTCGCTGTCTTACTTTCGCCACCTGAAATGTCAAAGCAGGCCAACTTCCTTGTCCTTTGGAACCATTGCGAATCAGTCTACATCTCATTGTAGAACTAAGTTTTAAAAATTTTACAAAGGTATGTCAGTATGCTATCTGAGCATTCCTCAGAGAAGGTAGCCAGTAAAAGTACAAGGTTTTTTTTCTTTTTTTTTTTTTGAGGTTATTTATTTCATTTTGCTGAATGTTCTGTTTAGCAAGAATGTTAGGACAAATGTTAAACTATGATAATGCCAGATGACACAGAATTCAGGGTGTATAAAAGTGCATTTCACTACAGATAAAGTTTTTAGATACAGATGTGTTTACAAAGCGCAGTTTGTATGAGGCTACCATTTTTGTTGGCAACAAAATGAGTTCTGAGCAGCTGCGCATAAAACTAAGGGTCATCAGGGAGTGTCTGAAGACAATCAGCAGCTCTGAGAGACGGGGGAAGCTCGTTCCATGACATCGGATCCAAAACCAAGAATTCGACTTTTGAACGTAAAAGAAATGTGACAGTAAGTTGTTGCTCCGCTATTGCATAGTTAACTTAGTAGCTATTCACTAAGAAGTTAACAAGCTCTACTTGCTATCTGACTACAACTCCAATGTAAGCAGTAGCAATAGACTATCAAGTAACTGATAGGCAACATTAAATTAAGCTGGTTGCTATTAAGTAAGTATATAAATTGTTTTCAAGCCCATGCTCGCCGCTGTCTGATTTTAGTGTCCTAAATTAATCTAGCCTAGCTTGAAACTTCAAATGAGCTATACTGACTAAGTGAAATAAGCTCATAAAATGTGATTAACTAGCTGAATGTTAGCAGACACTGGTCTTTTATGTGTTTTGTACTAAGCTCATGGAGGGGGATGCGGTGGCACAGCAGGTTTGATTGAGTTTGACTGGGTTTGACCGGATCTTGCTCTCTGGCTCATCTGGGATTCGAGTCCCACTTTGGGTGCCTTGCGGTGGACTGACATCCTGTCCTTGGTGTGACCCATCCTGGCCGTGTCTCATCCCCCTCCAGCCCTGCACCCTGTGCTGCCGGGTTAGGCTCTGGTTTGCCGTGACCCCATTTGGGACAAGCGGTTTCAATCAATGTGTGTGTAATGTCATTGAACTGATTGAAAATATCTGATTTTATCTGAACAGCAAATTAAGCACCTATACTCTTACTATGATGGGGGGTGCAGTGGCACAGCGGGTTTGGCCTGTGCCTGCTCTCTGCTGGCTCCGGGGTTCAAGTATTGCTTGGGGTGCCTTGTAACAGACTGGTGTCCCATCCTGGGTGTGTCCCCTCCTGCCTTGCACCCTGTGTCGCTGGGTTAGGCTCCGGTTTGCCACGACCCTGCTTGGGACAAGCGGTTTCAGACAGTGTGTGTGTCCTCTTGCTATTGTATTGTTTTTACTACTGTACCCACCTCTTATGAAATTTCACATGAGCACCCATTGAAATCAAAGCCCTGGTCATACCCATGGTTGTGCTTCTCTGCCTGTCATCTCTTTTTTTCTATTCTGAACTAGATGCATTGGATCACTGCAGCAATAAGTGTAGGAATCTGTTACTAAAAGATATCGCCTGTGGAAATGAAGCCATGCTGCTTTTGTATACCACCCACTGGCAAAGCTTTGAGTTTATTCCCTCCATTGACTTTCAGTATCAAGCCTCTGTTGTGCTAATGGCAGCCAAACACACACACACACAAAAACACTAAAACAGTTTCATATGTCCAACAAGATCCCAAAACACCTTTGGATAAATTTAAAAAAAGGTAAATTAATTGCATTTTGTCAAACGGTCATTTCAGTGGTATATGGGATCAATTAAAGCCCTTTTTAAAAATGCTGTTGTGAACAATGTGGTAAACAGCTGTTCCGTCTCATTGCTTCTGAGGGCAATTTGAGCTGTTTGATCGTAAGAGACACTTTAACAAGGAATTTCACCGCACACCGGATATCCCCACGTGAGTCATTCTTTTATGTTAATCGTGAATACCTAAAGAGGGTGGGCAAACACAATGCACAGCAAAAATATGGCTGCAACAAAGAAAAGCAACATTTTATGTAAGGTAACAATATATTAAGTCTCAGAGAACAGCATTGTTATTATTATTATTACATACATTGGCTGAAACCACTTGTCCCGAGTGGGGGGGTCATGGCAAGCCGGAGCCTAATCTGGCAACACAGGGCACAGGGCTGGAGGAGAGGGAACACACCCAGGACGGGATGCCGGTCCATCAGAAGGCACCCCAAGCAGGGCTCAAACCCACCAGAGAGCAGGACCTGGCCAAGCCCACTGTGCCACCATGTCCCCACTGGTTATTATTATTATTTAAAAGCAAATTAATTTATATGGCTAAGTATAGAAGATGGAAACAGCTGTTTGCAGGGGTCTTGAACCAGCAGATTTCAAGTTATAGGTTTCCTTAAGCGCTATTGTACTCTCTGCCTACCTGTTAACACCATGAGAAATCTGAACATCTGAACAGGAATTTTATATTTCTGTATTAGCAAAATTACATTGGGCTTCAATAATGTCACAGAAATTGGGGGTTGTCTGGCTAAAAAGAAAGGTTTTTTTTTTTTTAATGTAAGTTTTAATTGTAATAAACATCTTTGTCCTCAAAATTAATCATTCTTAATGTGACTCCTTTAGAGAATTCATGGAACCTAAAATGTGCAAACTGGGCTGTGATCTGATAGTGAATATATGAACAGTGATGGAATACCTTAGAATTCATTGTGATAAAAATTTGTAAAATCTTTTTTTTTTTATTATTTTGGTATAGAAACATGGCTTTTAAAATGACATGGTTGACTGAAACAACACACTTCTGTGATTAAAGAAGCTGTTTTCAGTTGTTGCCCAGTGAGCAACAGCAGCCAGTGTGTGGGTTAGAGCCCTCGATGTCCTGGCTGATTGCAGAACAGAAGCGTGCAACGCGAATAACACTCATGTGGGTAGCTTAAATTCAATCAAATGTGTCAGAAGCTTGCGGTAATTTTGAGGTCATAGCAAATCTCGTGATATCAGCACGAACGCTACAAAACAAAGGCCAACAATGCCAAATTCCATCTCAATGAACTCACTGTGGGTCTGAATAAAACTCCCTTTATTAATATGAACCCAAACTGTTAGTAGGCTAATGGATTTTGTCATATGCAGACCATTTGTATGACTCTGTATAGAAAGGGTTGCTCTTGTCAAACTCAAAGCATTTAGAAAATAGGTCAAGCATAATGCATAAGCTTTTCAATATGAACCTTTTTTCTTTAAAATGTCCACAAATGAAAACAACTTTGCATTTTAAGTGCGCTGTCTAGTTATTCACTCCGGTGATACAGACACACAGAGTAGATACTTTAAGCCTTGGCATCTGAACAGCTGACGTGAGAAGTAATAAGTACAGATTTACACTTAACTTCTGAGAAAATTGAGTTGCTTCAGAAATGCTGTGGCTTTTTTTCCAGAATGTCATACATAGAAACTTAAAAAGATTAAATAGGTACAGTTGCCCTTGCACTACTCATATTTAGCATATAAATCAGTTTTTCAATGCTCATTAGTAGCTGTTGTAACTGTTCTTATAACGGAAATATCAGACCGACAATCACAGAGCAAAGCTCAAAAAATGAATCTCCAACCCAGTGTATTATGCGCTACTGGGACAACATCTCAATTTCATAAATTAGGTTTGTTAAAATGTGACATTTCCAGAATTTTGAAACTGAGTGCATTTTAAGTGTGATCACCATTGATATTTCTGTATTTATTGTTGTGATTTTGTGTGCCTGTTCCTTAATGTGTTGTCCCCAGAAATGTTCATTAAAACCCAAGAGATCTTCCCATTCTTCTAATACTTAGATTATGTAATATTTGTCTAAATACTATTACTTTGTTTAATCAGATGGGCATTTAGACAGTGTTCTTTAATAAAATTAAACTTCTTAAACTAATATAAAATTGTGATTATGAAGAAATAGGACAGACCGAAAAAGAGAGGGAAAAAAATTTACTTCTAAATGCATAACTTGTGTCAAGGCTTGTGTTCCTAATACGGGACTTGTTTCCAAATGGTACTGTAGTTTTTTTTTTTTTCTTTTAGATGTACCGTCTGTTTATGACCTAAAGGCTCTTTAAATTTGAAGAAGAAAAAAAAGCAGGAGCATTTAATAAGTTTCAAGTATTCCACAGCAGGTTTTTGTGGGTTGTTTGAACCTGTGGAGCTTGTTTTCCAACAGCTTGGTGCCAGACTCTATTAGGGGGTGTCTCGGGAATGACTCTGGGGTATGATGGCAGGTCTCCACAATACTTTTCAAGCAGAAGGATTCTTCGGTAACCTGGGGTCTGTTTTCCAAAAACATTGTAATAAAACAATGGTCATAGGGCAGTGGAAAGCTAATTAAGTTATGATCACCATAGCACTATGGTGGTTTTGGGGGGGAAAACCCCTGAACACCAAATGAAGGGTATGACCTGGCTGGGTAATAACCTAACTGTAGTCAAGAGTCTGAAATAAATACCATAACAAATAATTACAGTGTCACATCACCAGGAGCACCACAAAGATGTTCCCCTGTGGTAAGATTCTTTTTTAAAGCTGATTACAGTGAGTTCTGGGGACATGATGCCACCCTGGATGCAATTGGTGCTTCACGGCTTCTCAGTGCGTGTGGATTTTGAACATCTCTCCCCTTGTTTGCACCACCTAGACGTGCAGAAAAGCTGGTACTAGCAAAAAATATCCTTTCTTCAGAAACCATGTGAGTGGTCACTGTGAGTCAGCCTTCACCCGATGGCACTTCCCCCATCCAATAGTGAGCTCTATAGGGATTGCGCTTTGTTAGAGTTTTTATTTTATTAACAGCGATATGGTCATCACAATATTTAGAAAGACAAAACACAAAATTAAAGTGCTAAAAGAATATTTTTTAAAAACTAATAGCCATGTTCCGGTGAAAAGCTGCACATACTGAAGTCTAAAACACATTTGGATGGCATTGATCGGTTGCATTGTCCCAATGAGGAAACTAAATTACTGTAATCGCTTTTACTGTGCTTACTCATCAGTTGTTAATCTGTATGTCCACAATACAGATGAATTACAACTGGAGTTCGACACACTTCAGCTGGAAAATTTAATAACATCCGGATGACTCTGTCATGATCCACACCCATGTATTTACTAAAAAAGTGAATTAAGGGATTGCAGTCTGTTTCATCTCAAGAATCAATAATGAGATGCTTTGCAAGACACGGTTGTCATTTATATGTTTCAATCAGAACAGTTCAATATTTTCTAAGCAAAATATGATGGGATTTTTATTACTTGGAAATGCTTTAGGTATATGAGGTAGTGAAACAAAATACCAATGGACAAAATGACTCCTTACAGAGATGGTAAATACATTGAGAGGTTGCATTATTGTACAGAACTTGACTAAATTTAGGAATGTATAACATGGTACAAGGTGAAGTTAAATGTCATCTTAATTTCATTATGGGCGAGTTGTTTTTCCTCAACTAAAACAATCTTCGTGACACAAACCCCATGTTTTCGCATTTACAGATCATATGAACATTTCATTATTCTGAAACATATTTATTCATTTAGTTGACGCTTTTCTCCAAAAGCAACGTACATTAAACTACCTACCTTCTATTACCTAATGATGACTTATCCATTTATCTGGAGAAATTTAATTACCTTGCTCAAGGGTACTACAGCTGAAGGTGGGATTCAAATCCACAACCTTACACTAATAGCTGCCCATTATGTAATATGCAATGCACAAGGGATAGTATACATTGTGTTGATACTAAGAATCTGTTAAAACTTTTTGATCCTATCTGCAGGTGGTTAATGAAATATGAATTAAAAAGGACATGTAAAAGGAAAAAGGTAAATTAAAGGTAGAAAAAATGTTTCATATCTTCATTCCAGTACTGTTCTAATATACAGTACATAAATCAATGCTTAAAAAAAGCTGGGTGAAACACAGCAATTTTTCCACTTGAGTACACACACACACACACACACACACACAATTTCTGAACCGCTTGTCCCATACAGGGTCACGGGGAACCGGAGCCAACCCGGTAACACAGGGCGTAAGGCCGGAGGGGGAAGGGGACACACCCAGGACGGGACGCCAGTCCGCCGCAAGGCACCCCAAGCGGGACTCGAACCCCAGACCCACCCGAGAGCAGGACCTGGTCCAACCCACTGCGTCCCCTGCTTCCACTTGAGAAAATACATAAAAATTCAAAATATCTCCTGTCTCACCTCTGTGTTCATATTAACTGAACAGCCATTCTTTAACTGAACAGTGGTGAGATTGCAAACCCTTTGTAATTATCTGGATGTCTTTAAGTCCTTAAAATGTCATCTTCAATTACACCAAAATAAGTCTTCAAATATTTTACATGTACCATATCTTTACTGAATAAATGCTTTAAACAAATAAAATGTCAATGATGGGAAAAGCATGAAAGCTTCATGTAGAAACAAGTGGAAGTGTGTTACTGCAAATATTCTCAAATGCTTTCTGTAGCTGCTGGTCGGACCTGAGCAACAATGTGCAGGTATTTCACATGCATATTATAAATATAGGTTACAAAAATATCAACTCCATTAAATTTAAAACCTCATTTTCATTTTACTTAGTGTTTTATGAAAAGAGCAGGCAAAGAATTTCTTAAAGGGTAGTGAAGTGGACAGCAGTGACACTTGTTAGAAGCAATTACCCTATAATGTTGCAAAACACATTACACACTGCCATAAATAAATTGACTGGAATAAAATTTCACTGAAACGACAGAATTGCTAAATGAATAACACAAAATTAATTACAATCAATAGTACCAATACAAAACAAAACATTCTGCAAAAAAAAATCATTCACAGTTCACTAGTTATAATTGCTGACTTACTGGAGGGCATAAATACAGCAAACATGTTTCTCCTACACGCAAGTCACTAATGCCAAAGTAACAGATGAAAATAGAATAACAGACTTGCGCAAAAAAAAAAAAAAAAAAGAAACTGGTAAACACGTTTGTGAAGAGGATCCCAATGGATCGTTCGAGACTAAGAAAGTCATTTCTTTTTGAACAGTGTACGGACAAAGGAGTCATTCAGTACTTTTTAATTGAATCATCAAATGAATTGTCTGCTCACATGGATCAAGGCATAATGATGTTACGTCCATGTGTGATCAAATGTCAACTATGTGCTTGCATGTCATAGGGTTACAAAAGCAGCCTGGAATACATTAATTTTCCATGGGGAATCTGTAGAAGAGGAAAGTGCCCAAGTGAAAAATTTTAAAACCAACACTACTGAACAATGCTGTCACTAGAAGTCATGCTCTGAATGAGGCATTAAGACCTTTTTTAAAAAAAATTACCCAAAAAAAAAAAAAAAAAAAAAAAAAACTGTCAGGACAACAAGTCATGTAAAAATGCAGAACATCTGCAAAAGAGAAAGATAAATTCATACTAATTTCCTGAAGGTAAATTAACATACATTTAAGTTATAAAGTACAATTACAATTCAAGGCTAATTTTGCCTATATTATGTAGATGTGGAGTTTAACCTAGTTTATTTTCTGCTATCTACGATCAAGAAATCAGTGTTACTGGTAAACAAAACTATGAAAGTACATAATGCAATATTCCACTTGTAAGTTCTCTTTATTTTGAAGTAACAAGTCCCTTCACCAAATTGTGCGCAAATTACAATATGGGAAAATTGATAAGAATCAAAACATAGGAAGAATAGTTTCCACATAACTTGAGTCCCCCCCTCAGAGTAACAATACTAGACAATGGAAAAAATACCTTTGATCTGCTCTCTTAAGGTTTTCAAGTTTTTTTTTTTTTTTTAACGAAATTGACAACTGCTATAGAATGCGATGTTTCTATATTTACTTGCATCATCTGAAATGGTTGTGTCTTAATAGCAAGGAAA
This sequence comes from Scleropages formosus, assembly GCF_900964775.1. NCBI lineage: Eukaryota > Metazoa > Chordata > Actinopteri > Osteoglossiformes > Osteoglossidae > Scleropages > Scleropages formosus. Next base: position 13,658,633 of record NC_041826.1, read on the forward strand.
CTAATACATGAATGTCACTGAAAATGTACATGATAAATAGTAAATATGAAGAAAAATGTCAATGGTCCAACTTAAAATACATATCCACAAAATAAATAATTCAAAGAGTCTTCAAAGAATCTAACGCTCCTTTTGTTTTGCAGATACTTAATGTCACATAGTGAGGTAAACAATAATCAGACTAAAGTAAAGAACAAACTGAAGTTTCTTTGCAGTTTGCTTCAGTGCCAAATAGTTAAAAAACTGGCTTTATCATTTCCCATAAAGGCTTGTTTGCGGTCACTACTCCCATGTGTGACGTGAGAAATATTGTGAAGAGATAAACAGATTGCTTTCTGTTGAGACAGAACAAGAGTGCAGAATTACACTCCTTGATAAAGTCCTGAGAGAGATCAAACATTAAAAACTTGGCTAAGAACATACACACACACACAAATACGAATGGGTACATGGCCCCTTGAAACGTGTGTGTGAATAAACTGATGCCTGCTTTGTAGGGTTGATAAATAGATGCGAAACACTGTTCCAAATGACCATATGCATACTCCTCATTTATAACCAGACCATTCGTTGACAGATTTTTAATTAAATTTTAGACTGTGACAATTATAAACGTGTCATTGGGAAAAGCAAGAGGAAAGAACATTAGCACTTTGTGATGCTTGTAGTGTGGCATGTGTGGAGAGTGCATGACTACCAGACATATCTGGACCATAGGGTGAAAATAAAAGCCGTGAGTAACCACAAACAAAAACAAAATACCACTCAGAGGAAATACGGGTGACCTCATGGAATTTTTTTTTTTCTTTTTTCAGGCAGGAAGTTGGTCAGTCCGGACAAAGCTAGTCTTCTCAATGCTGTAATGCTATTTTGTGTTGCAGCTGCGGAGGGTTATTTGTAGTTATTACACATATCTCAAAGTGGATTCAGTCTGGAGTCATTTCCTTTTACTGTGACTATATACTACAATATTACTTTACATGCCCCTTCGCAAAAAAACGGTGATCAAACACAAACTGAAAATCAATACAAACAATAAATAATTGAAAAATAAATTCAAAAACCTTATTAAAATACTCAGAGAGGGGTTCAGATTAGGATTACTTGAAATATTGTGCTTTGCAATGTTATGTGCCCTCTAGAAAAAAAAAAAAAAAAAAATTACTCCTTGTTTATTCAATGACGGCAAAGTACAAAAAAAACCTGGTTGGGCACACTGTGACATGCAAACTCGAGGAACGATGTGACTGATTATATAAGGGCCAGCATTCAAACAGGTCCTGATTTGTGTCCTTAAAATAGTCACGTAAAAACAGAGAGCAATAAACAACAAGGTTAATCACCACTTAATATACGTTCAATCTCCTCTAGTCTTTTTAGGGCAGCCGCCCTTTTCTTTTCTATGTCCTTAATCTCTTTCGTGGATTTACTCTTAGTCCGCTTGTCTGACTGGCTACCCTCCAGCTTCTTTGACGACTCCTCGCTCCGAGTCGGGGGGGTTTTCCATGTATTCTTTTTGTTGCCACCCTCCTCGTCCTTCTCCGTATGGACAGTTTTCCCTTCCCCGGTAGAGGGAGAGCTGCTCTCCAGTGGAGACAGGCCCTGGCCAGCAGCACTCATGGCTGCCATCTTGCTGCGGACAATGGCCAAGTGCCGGCGGACATACTCCTCGTGAGGTGCCAACGCCAGCGTCTCTTCTAGGCACTTCTCAGCACGGAGTAGATCCCGCTCCTCAAAGTAGACAACGCACAGGTTGTGCTTGCCCTGCACATTGGTGGGGTCCATCTGCAGAATGCGCTCGAAGCATGCCTTGGCACCCTTGGTGTCCTTCTTGTGATTCATCAGGATGTCACCCTTGAGGACCAGGCCCTTGACGTGCTCTGGGTGGTGGTGCAGAAGCTCCTCCAGAACGGGCAGGGCATCCAACTCCCGTTTGGACTGCGAGTACAACAGGGCCAGGTTGAACAGAGCACTGCGGAAGCCAGGCTGTAGTTTGATGGCCTTCTTCATCCACTTCTCTGCTGCTTCGTTTTTGTTTTCATCCATGGCAAGCATGCCCAAGTTGAAATAGCCATTGGCATCATCAGGCTCCTCCTTTATGTATACGAGGAACCTTCGATTGGCCTCTGGTCTCAGCCTAGGTTCACCTACAAGGGTGATGCATTCTATAAACTTAGATAGTAATCTTAAAAGTAAATATTAAACTTTTAAAAAAGAAAAAAAAACCACGGACCCCAAGACTCGAAATTTTATTAAAACAAATGCCTATTGTTTATTTTGGGAGCCCAAATCTCAAAAGTAAGGAAGAATGAATCTGAAACATGATTCTTGCAAAGCACTGTGGTTTAACTCCTAAAACATGAGGAAATAGAAGGATTTAAAGTAAATAACAGCCCCTGGCTCTCAGAAGACTTAATGATGCGAGACATCAATTCATTTCAGTGTAAAGTGTCTATTTCTCCAACTCCCAACCTGCTGGCATCCACTTCCCTAAAGCTATAACCAGTTTAAACAACACTGTTGGGCAAGCATAACCGATATCTGGTTTACCAAATTCATAAATCACACAGTTCAGTTGTCCAGAAATGTCAAGTGGATTCAGTGATTACAAATTAAACTTTGAATTACATGTCGGAGTCATTCAAATATTTCATCTTGCCCTTCAATTTTACAGCCAACTGATACCTGTAGCACCAAAATTTAAGATAACTGACTGCAGGACAAAAGTTCTGCAGGACTTCTACTTGTCTATGTCCTACGGAAGCTGGAAAGAAAGTACTTACCGGACTCCTGCATGAGGAGGGCAGAGTTGAAAAGAGCAAGTTTGTGCTTTGGGTTCAGCTCCAGTGCATGATTGAAGTTCTTCAATGCCTCTGCTGGCTCTTTCATCTCAATGTGAACGATAGCCAGGTTGTACCAAAGGTCTGCATTGGTCCCGTCCAGCTCCAGGGCCCTTAGGTATGCATCCCTGGCCTCTGATGGCTTGTTCATCTTCAGCAGAAGCTCCCCTCTGTAATTGGAGCATTTCAAATGGAAAAAATCAGAAAATGAAAATGTGTCCTGAGGTTCAGAAAGTGTCCCACCAATCAAGCCAACATTTTAATGTTTTTACGTTAAATAATCTCTCTAAAGAGAATGGCATTCAAAGCACACTGAATTTCTTTTGGAAAAAGCACTCTGTTCTGGAACTGTTTCTAATCTTTAGCTATAGCATGGCAAATGGGCAAAAAAAAGAAGTCTTAGAACATGACTGACTGACTGGCTACAAGCATTTTTCTTGGCATTCACCCCAAATGCGGGCCACATGAACTCAAAAAACAGGAGGCATTTCCCAATAAGGGCATGATGAAAGAGACTGCTAGTACTTCCTTTTCCTCATAACCTTATCGACAACATGGTTTTCTGTTATCTAAATACCCAACCCAAGCCTGCACTGATCTGATGCAACTGTGTTGGTTATCCTTGGCACGAATATAGTGCTTCTGAGAAGTCAATTATTTTATTTCATCTACTTTGGAAGGTGGCTTTTTGGGCATGAATCATTGTGTGCAGATATCGCAAAATGCAGACATTCCTCTACTTATGAAACAAATCTATCACTGAATATCAAATCAAATGGCAGCACGGTGGCACAGCAAGTAGCACTGCTGTCTCACAGCACCTGGGTGGTGTGAGAGAACATGGGTTCAATCGCCGCTCAGTCTGTGTGGAGTTTCCATGTTCTCCCCGTGTCTGTGTGGTTTTCCTCTGGGTCCTCCGGTTTCCTCCCACAGTCCAAAGACATGCTGTTCAGGTTCACCCATAGTGTGCGAGTGTCAGAGAGTGAGTGTGTTTTACTGATGCATGGATGAGTAGCCCCTTGTAAGTAGTGTATCTAGCAATGTAGTCACCTTGGTGAATAAGGTGTGTGGGTTAGTAACACTACATAGTACTTGTTGTAAGTCGCTTCGGACAAAAGCGTCCGCTTAGTGAATAAATGTAAATCAAAGATCACTAAAACAACAACAACAACAACAACAACAACAACAACAAACTATCAGCCTGTTAGTTTACCATATATCAAATTAAATGTAATGTGTACACACAGTCTCCTGATACCCAGTTTCTCACATACCCAGTTTACTACTATTATATCAGTCATTAACTGGTCTCCATTTGCATTCATTCGGTCTGCCAAATACAGTCCAGGCCAGTGACATTCACCCCAGCACGATAAATTGAGACCACTTTTGAAAGCTGCACCAAACAGCTGAGAGACATACTCCATTGCGAAAGTGGACACCCTTGTACTCAGTTGTGGTCCAGCATTTTATGGACAGTACACCCTGTACCACCTCACACCTGGTCACTCCCTGAACCAGACCACACCACCTGATAATGTCTGCTTCCTGTTTTGCACTGTTGTGATTTAATTGCCTAATTATTCATATTTATTATAGTGCTGTATTAAAAAAAAAAATCTAAAACAAGAAAAAAAATTGTGTCAGCTAAGGTGAAGAAGGTAAAATGTCCACAAATGGCTCAATTTTGAAGTAAAAGCAAGAGCTGAAAATTTCAACCTGTCCATGACAGCCTCCTCCAAAAGATATTTTACTGAAAAACCCAAAACAGATAATGACTAAAGACATATGTCAACATGGGTAAGGGTCGGAGTAATTCAGAGGTGGCATTCCTCAAAAGGTTTGATAACGGAAGGGAGCAAAACACCTGCTTATGTACGCTTGCTTGAAGTCTGGCCTCATGCTGATGGCCTGCCGGTAGAGCTGGTCAGCCTCTTCCAGGCGTGAGTCGTTGGTACGGATCAGGTTTGCCAAGTTGATGTAGACATTAAGGTGGTTGGGAGCAACACGAGTGGCATACTTCTTCCCTGGAATTACCTAAGAACAAGATAAGAAATTCATTAAATACTGGGGGAGTTAAACTCCTGATTTTTCTATCAATGCACATGTGCACATCCAATCTTATTGACACTAGGTATCTTCATGAACTCATGCATCTCCTTTATCGCATACCTGGGGCATGAGAGACTTCGCAATCAAGTAGGCATCTTCAGCTTCTTTGGTTTTGTTTAAATTCTTGTATGTTCTTCCCACGTTCATATGTGCTCCAATGTCATCTGCAGTATGGTAAATATGCAGTCGTGTCAAAAAAAAATAATTTTGGTGACAAATCAATGACTCACCCTTAGGCAACTGAAACATAAAACGCTTTTAACAGTTTTCTAAAGGGAACCAGGATACCATTTCAGTTGAGATAGAGGTTAAGAAGGTGGGGGGGGGGGGGGGGGGACTCCAAACTGTACAGTAGAAGCCTGAGAATTTGGAAACATTTGGATGTCACAGAAAACCAACTGAGGATTTCCTCATCAAGTTCTTGGTAAAAACACAAATCGAGCAACTAAATTCTTGCTTGTTATTCAAAACATAACCAGTGCAACACAATGAAAATAAAGGCTTTGTTTAACAGTGGAAAGCGTGGGAATGTTCACTCCAGATGCAATACCATAGCTTCCAATTAAGCCTTTCTGGTCAGAAAACAATATAAAGCATATAGTGCATTCAAAATATATCCCCTTCAAATATTATAGGTTGACACACTCCTGGAAAAATGAAAGCAGGAAAAATCACTTCTTTATTCCATACTTTCTAGACAGGATTTTGGCAGCAGTTAGTTCTGACACTTTGTAGGTATCTTTATCAACTTTGCCCCATTGTAGATTTTGGTATATAGGCAGACAATTGTTGTTCACTAAGTTTCAGAAAATAAGACAGATTTTCAGTAGCACAAAAGCTGAGCTTCGGCCGTGCCATCATAGAATATTGACTTCAGTCTTTTAAGCTATGTCTTCATAGTTTTTGGTACATACTGTGTGCAATTGTCCCGTTGGTAAGAAGTCTGTCCTAAAAGCGCAACTCCTATAACCTGACAAAGTTCTCTCCCTTTTTTTGGCACTCTCCAAGTTGCCATGACAGCAACAAACGTCACACTCCCTGCTGCTGAAAAGCAATCCTACCAGCAGATGCTGCACCACAATGCTTCAAAGCATGTAGGGTACTACCTGGGTGAGGGACTCTCATTTTTGCTAAACGTAGCAATCTGCATTCTGGTCAACCACAGAGCCTATGAGAAATTCTCTGTTTTTTAAATGGATTTCGGCAAACGTGGCCAGTTGCAACGAAACACTGTGCCAGAGCAGGCTTCAGTCTAGTCTCTCTTCCAGGGAGTCCAATTCTACATTGCGGTAGTGATTGTTGACCGCTGGGCAGCATTTGCCCATTTAAGTCAGTCAGCTCTACAACTTGTAAATTACCTCTTGGTCACTTCACTGACATGTGGTTTTTCAAGATGCTATGACACTGTGCCTTAATATTAAGGTGTTTTGTATTTTGTTACAGTGGATTTCTAGAGCTTCCTGGGAAGATTTCAAACCTTTTAATAATTATTCATTTCAAAGGTTTTCGCCAAGGAGATTTAAAACAGAAAACCAAAGTATTAGAACCAAAATTAAAAAAATGAAGGCTGGTGTCATTCTCTGTATTTTCACATTTCTCATCAGTTTAGCCTGAAGTGTTTAAAGTGGGCCAAGATGTCAAAAAGATGCACCCGACCTTAAAATGTTACTCCGTATAACTATTTGACTACTCATTGCATAAAAACACTTTATATGTGCCAGGTACTGCTGCAAGCTATTTTTTCTTGTAGAGATTTGAGTCATTTCTACAAATTAAAGCCTCTACATTCAAAATTAAACCATTTCCATAAATATCTTTTGAATGAGTCTCATTCATTTTGTTGTGTAATCAAATTCATTTTTATAACAACACCAAAATACATATTTCAGTAGAGGGATCACAGAAAGAGTAATTTCATTTATGTTAAGCCAGTTATGCTTTGCAATCAAAGAATCACATTATGACAATACAACTATTTTTACCTGGTTGGACTCTGGTGGCCTGTAGAAAATATTTCAATGCTCTTTCATAGTTATTTTGATTCTCTAGAGCATGGCCAACGTTGTTCCAGAGCTTGGCATTATTCTTATTGACCTGGGAACAAAAGCAGTTTGGGGATTAGATTCAATTAAGCAGGACTGAGTGCTAACTGGAGCCCTTCAAACTTGTATTTAAATATTTGCAGAGAGCTTGATTTACAGATGAGAGAGAGACCGGAATGTAAAAGCGTTGCCAAATTCAAGCTTCACTGATTACTCTGGAACAAGCATCACTACTTAGGTCAATGTGTATCAGATAATGAGTGTATGTGTAGTGTTTTTCACCATTTATACAGTTGTATACATTTAGACAGCTAAAAATTTATTTTGGTTTTCACCTGTTTTGGACTCACTTCTCCCCAATCTCTCAAGTGCTCGAAAAACATACAAGTGTCTGTTCTGTTTAACAAATTGTTTAATAGTGGAAAAGCCTATATCCAGCTGCTCATGCAATGTGTACTGATGCATAAGACGAAATGTGACAAAGCGTACTTCCGAATCATGTCTGCATCCAAATCTCTCATTCTGTCGATGCAATTTACCGTTTATTGTTCTCAGAGATGCAATTTACCATTTATTGTTCTCAGAGATGCATGTCACTTTTGTCCAAAGTGTCTGCTAAATGAAATAATGTACATGTAAATGTTTAAGTGGTTCTGCTCAACAGTAATGACTCCCCTGGACTTTCAAGTCCGTAAACTGCTGCTGCAGCACTTTTACTGACATTTTTCACCATACTTCCTGAAGGCCCTGTCTAAATGCTGTACTTTGTTCCAGCCACCTTTTCATTAGTTTTCTGCATGGCAGACACTTTAACACAAAGCAACTTACATTTAAGATGGAACTGGGTAAGTATTTTTCTCAAGGGCATTTCAGCAGCTGAACCAGGAACCTTCAGGTTAGACATTTATGTCCTTATCCACTACACCACTTACTACCTGTGATTAAGCATCAATTCTGATAGACCAAGAAAAAAAAAAGATATTCACTTATTCAAATGTAGTTGACACGTACTTTTAATGCAGATGTGAAGAGCGTGTATTCTGACTCCCAATCCCAGTTCCTGTTGAAAGTCTTGACAGTGTGGGTTGTGAGAAGGATTGCCATGAAGAGCCATGACACTTTCTTTAAGCTCCTTCAATGAAAAAATGAACAGCATTAATAAAAATCTGCTAAATGTGTTCAGCATATCAATTTTACTGAGCACTGAGCTACAGCATGCTAACATGGGTACAAACTGTTCTGAAAACAGATCATAGATTTATATTGACTGACCTCAGACACATGCTTAACTCCTTGAACTTGCATGTGTTCTAGTCAATAGAACAAATATCCTGACAAACTCTTGAAACAAGAGTAATGTCTCATGAAAAATCTGTGAAAACAGCAGGTACCAATACTGTCCAAAGATAAACTGCTATTATAAAAAGATTACAAAGCCAGTTTTAAAGGCTCAAAAAACATACACAAAGTAAGGTGTTTTCATTACAAATATTTAAATATTCTATAAACTGTTGGTGTAATTCACTTTTGTACCATTTTCCGAGATGTGCATTCCTTTGGAAAAAAGCTTCTGCTAAGTGAATAAATACGACTAAAAATTAATAAAAGAATAAGGTTGGCTGTGGCAATAAATTTTAAAGACAGCACTTGTACTTACCCAGTATGAGAAAGGATTCCAAACCCATGAGCAACTAACATACAGAAGCCCATGCTGGGTACGTACAGGACCCTCTCAGCCACCACAAAGCCCACTGGGAAAAAGAGATTTGAAGCCGGGATAAACGGAAGGACGACCAAGGACAGGGCCTAAAGGAAGACAAAATACTTATATTACATTACATATAAAAAATAAAAAAAAACCACACAATACTTCAACGTAAATAGAAGTACATTTCACACAGAACCACATACCCACTTCTTGACAGTTTTACCTCCACTCTAAGGAAAGCGAGATGCTAGATGATTGATGCAAGCAATGAAACTCGTTTAATATCAATTTATTTTCCACTAACGGGACACAAAGCTTCTTCCTGTTAGTGTGTATTTATAATTTGTTCTGATCCCCAAGGCTTTGATCATTTTCTGTTAATATACAAGTTAATAAATCCCTTTTCCTTTCCAAAAAACAGCATTAGTGCAACTTGCTCTACTTATGGTATAAACAAACTACTATGCATCAGACTGCACGTGGACAATCAGTTGTGATTTATACTGAACTCCAGTATTTGGCAGCAGCATAGAATATCAGTATACAGATACACACACAGAATTTACAGTACCAATAGAGTGATGAGACAGGAATCATTAATTTCTCTATCAGTATTATGTTAGACATAAAAACACTTTACGTTCTAAAACCACTCAGCAGCAGGAAGAATACAAGTCACTTAGGATGTCACCTAAATAAATAAGAATACTTGGAAATACAACCACATATCAATTAAAAAGGGGCAGGGATCATGATATTACAGGAAAGTCAAGCCACAACATTCTAAAACCTTGTGCCTTAGAATCAACTTATAGATTCTGAGAAATAAACAAGAGAAGTAAAGGATGGTCACAGTCCTCAACGGCCACAGCGCACTCTTGACCTTTCTTTACCTTAGCTCATAACTACTTTACTAAAGTAATTATAAGGAGATCAAGTCACCAAACTTGGCATCTTGCCTAAATCAGAGTCTTTTCTCTACAAAGTACTGGAACTATTATCATCATCTAGGATGTAGCAGAAGCCTCCATCCAGTACTAGATACACCACAATACACTCTCTACAGTAATTCAACCATATATTCTTCAGAGCAGTGTAACAAAATGTAATACATAAACACAGTCACACAATTCACCTGAAATGCATGCTAACAGGCAATACGAGGAAAGTGACGCAAACATGCAAACTCCCCACCTATTGAGCCGAATCCAAAACCTACGTGTGAAACCACAGCCTAGGTGTGATGAGGCATCAGTGCTACTAAGTGAGCTACCATGCCACGCATGGACTGCACCTTTAGCCACAGAGCAAATTGGTGTGTCCCACATCCCCATACCATGATAACTGTCTTCGCTGACTTGGTGGAGTGACGGAGACTCTGAAACGCTAGCACGCTCAGTAGTGAATAGAATGTGAGCGTTGCCAAATTCCTGACATCCAACAGCGACTCCACCAGCGGGATGGTTCCCATGGTCCAATCACAGCAGAGTTCAGAGGGGTTGAGGAGGAGCCACGCATTGACAGGGAGGAGGTAGTTGAACGTGAGCTGCCTTGCAGGTGTCTGGCTGACAGCTGCAGGATTATCAAATCTGAAGTAGGGAACATGAAATAGCACATGTGTAAAAGTGTAAACTAAAAAGCTTCACAATACAAAGTTGTTTCATTAACTTAAACCTCAAAGCACACTGATATATTACAACACCTTTTGGTATAAGTCGATCAATTCTGACCTGGTAAAAACTGGCAGCTGAGACTGGATGACTTGAACTCGAATGATCACCAACAGCAGGGTGCTGATGATGAGGACGATCAGCTTCAGCAAGGTTTGCAGAAGCGTGTATGGCAAACCGTCCTTTCCCCGGACGACCTGGAGCATCGTATCAATCAGCATGGGCAATGTGAACTGGGGAAAGGGACAGAGAAATGCAAGCGGAAGTGAGATCAACAAAATGTTGTACAGACAAACATCTTATTGAGGGCTTCACACACCATGAATACTGACATTAGTAACACAACTCCCCCCCTTCCCCACAGGTCTCGTGGTCCAGGACAGAATCTTACATCAACAGCAGAACAGAAACATAAATTAACCAAGACAAGCTGAATCTGAACTTGTGGTTGTATTACCATTTTAAATCAAAACATGCTCTTAGAGGCCTTGATTAAATCCTATTGGGCAGAAAACGCTAAATGTCCTCAGACAGCAAGCACCTCTAGCTGAGAAGGAGTGACAGAAAACGTTCCTGCAGTTATTCACACTACAGTTGTGGTGAGAAGTGTTGTCACTCATCTCTGCGGTGCTGACGCTCCAATTTCATGTTAAAGAACTGCTTAAAAAAAGGTCTTCATAGTTAAGCGTTTCCCATTACCATACAATCAAAACTTACAGTTCTTTTTCCACACCCCAGTTTAAATACACTAAGAGTACACATTATTTTGCCAGTTCTATTGTTAACAGATGAGCCATTCTCCACTTTCCAAATATGCATTTTTTTTTTTATAAAAAAAAAAAAAAAAAAAAAAAAGATTTTTCTAGACTAAAAAAAAAATGCACCAGTATATTTAAACACGTATGAAAGCATGGAATGGGTCCTGCTCTCTGATGGCTCTGGGGTTCGAGTCCCACTTGGGGTGCCTTGCGACAGACTGACATCCTGTCCTGGGTGTGTCGTCTCCCTCTCCAGTCTTGTGCCCTGTGTTGCCAGGTTAGGCTCCAGTTTGCCGCAACCCCAGACAGTGTGTGGAAGCATGGAATATATAAAAGTTACAAATTTACATAGTTATTTCCATTGGTGTTACACAAAAACAGGATGTACCAAGAAGCAACTTGATGCAAGAAGCTTCTGCCATATGGAGAATAAACATAAGCATTTCTCTTATTAAAAAAAAAGTCAGTCTGGTTTTCAGTACACACTAGTGCAGCGTTAACACCTTTTAATCAGCAAACACTGATTTATTTAAACACTTGGAACTCTTAACTTGTGTAAACAGCTTTTACTGAGTTTTATGCAAGACATCTCACCCTCCCTTCTGGTATGACTGTAATTTTTCAAAATTCCCAGTGGTGTTTACTCATCACTTCAACTGCAAACTTTTGAATAATTAATTCAGCTTCATTATGAAAAATTACTGTTCTGGATCCAAAATACAATGCAAGATGTTTATTGACCTCGGTGAGTTCCTTCATTTCTCTTTATAAAAAAAAAAAAAAAAAAAAATATTATTCAGCTGTAAATTCCACTGCAGATTATAGAACAACCCATGGACGAATAATGGCGTCAAATAATACACTGAGGTGTGTGCACCAACGGCCAGAAATAATCATACAGGTTTTGGTTCAAAAATGAAATGAAGTTACTGACACTGTACACAAACAAAATTCAACATGTATATATCGAGCTGTTCTACTTCCATTAGGGCGGGTCTGGGGTTCGAGCCCTGCTTGAGATGCCTTGCAGAGGACGGGCATCCCAGCTCCCGTCCTGGGTGTGTCCCCTCCCCTTCTGACCTTGCACCCTGTGTTGCCAGGTTAGGCTCCAGTCCACCGTGACCCACTTGGGAAAAGCGGTTGTAGACATTGTGTGTGCATGTACTTCCATCAGTGTGTCACACATATCTTGTCTGCACACCAGTATTAGCAGGAAATGTTATTTTGTAGCTTATGTCTGGTTCAGTTACCTTGTGAAATTTGTACAAGTATCCCTTCAGTGCACCATTTTTAATTGGGACAGCTCTGAGAGCCCAAATGACAAAAGTGTCAGCCTTATTTGTACTACAAATAAAAGCGATGTTATTAAAAGACAGAGGCTCTTGACCACCAACACGGCCAACATGCAAAAGGAAGAAATGGGGGCTGGTGGCCTCAAATGGCAGATCCCAAGCGACTCGTCTTAAGGGAGGCTGTGGGGAATTAAGAGTTGTTTACTTTCATCAATTCCAATTTTCTGGCTTGCAAAAGACCATGTCAGAGACAGACCGCCTTTGCGACAACAGTTGAAACAAACAGTCCAGCTGCCACCAGGGACACGTCTGAAAGAAATGCTCCTTGTTCTTACCCCTTGAGCAACAAATACTTCGTACACGCAGCAGATGCCGATGACGGTTATGCCCTGCTCCTTACACAATGTGGCCGCAGCAACGAGAACCACTGTCAGTGCAATAGGAGTCCAAACTGAAACACAAAGGCAGTAGAGTTAGTGGTGCAAAAAAAGAAAAAGAGCAGGAACACATTTATTCATTTAACTGACGATTTCTCCAAAGTGATTTACAATGTTAGTCTACCTACAATTATTAACCAGTTTATACAACTGGGTAATTTTACTAGAGCAACTTTAGAATAAGTACCTTGCTCAAGGGTACTACAGTCAGAGGTGGGGATTAAGGTTGCAACCTTTGGGCCCAAAGGCAACAGCTCTAACCACTATGCTACCAGCTGTCCCAATAACTTCGCAACTGATATTTATATTTCTGGAGAAAAACAATGACCAAAAAAAAAAAAAAAAAAAACCATCTGTTACACATAATTATCCTTACACCTGAAGTATCGCGTTACCTTAGTCATGTATACATTTTCACAGTCAAGGTGCACCGACCAAGATCTGCTCCTCTTATCAAAAGAAATCTGATGCCCATAAACAGGGCACGGCATCAGGCACACAAACACAAAAAGGTCAAACACGTGCACAGAACCTCAAACCACCCCTTGGCAACAACTTCTTGGACTACTTTATTTTACATGGGGAATTTGCGGCGTTTATAAAGCTATTCTTTTTAAACAAATGAGACAGAGGACTAGATCCAGCACGTCTCAGCTCTTCCTGGGGCTTCATACCAGTCATTGTGGCACTAGGTACCATAGTAATTACCTGATTTATTTCCAACAATTTGTTTTTTTTTTTTTTTTTTTTTTTTAAAATTTGGAATCAATTCCACCCAAGCCAGTTCAGTTCACAGACTCACAACGTACATTGTGATACACAAGAACTTTAAGTGTATCCCACTTAATGCTGCCAATCATCACATAGTGGCATCTAGTTAGAAAAATGAATTGAGGACAAGGAAGGAGGGGGGGGAAAAAAAAAAAAAAAACAAACAAAGATTACCTACTTAAAAACAACAGCATATAGTTGGCAGAAGTCTGTGATGAGCAAACATTTATTGCTGACAGGCTAAGGTGTGGAGAAATTTCAGCTGCAGGCAATTTAAGAGATTAAAGTGCGTTTGAACTTGTTCACAACTTTCTTTCAAATCCTAGAGACGTATCAGCGATTACACAAAGAGCAGGTAAAGGACTGTCGCAACATTTAAAGCTGCAAACAGTGTTCAGAGAGAGACGTACCGATAGAGTGGTCGGAGCCTTTGGATTTGGTGTAGGACAAGAACGCTGCCAGGAGGAAAATAGATGACAGCAGCTCAGCTCTCCCAACAACACCAGTGACCTTGCAAGACACAAAGACAATTTTAGAGATCCCACTGAACAGGACACATCCTGAGCAAGAGAAATCTGAACACCCGATTTACAAAAACACAAGTGGCAATTCTGTTTTCAACCTCAACTTTCAGTCTGACACCACAAAAGGTGGTGTTTCCACTACAATTTACTGAAATGTGACACTGCGAGACCGTTAATTTTTATTCCTTGAACAAAAAAATTGCAAGATTTGAAAAAGAACAACTGAATTACTGTCGCCATCTGGTGGAATCATCTGCATCTGTGTTTTCTTTTTTTTTTTTGCTTGGGTGGTTTAATTTGTTTTTGAAATCATGAGCATCTTTGTTTTCAGTATGGTGATGTCTCTAGCGGGGCACTCAGGAAGGTTACACCTGGAAAGAGTAAGGGAATGATATGATCCTATACCATTTCTCACTACAATGGCTCCTCAAGTTTGAATGTTCAATTGCTCATTTCTGAAGATACAATCTTTCAAAGCGCCTTTTTTTTTTTTTTTTAAAGTGCATTTCCTTCACTTATCTATTTTCTGGTTGTAGTGGCAAAAAAACACAGCCTAAGTTAACCCACCAAGTCGAGAGATGGCAGTAAAGCCAACAAAACAAGTACTGGACCTTAACACACCTTATTCACGGTGTTTAGAGCCAACGTCAACTGTTTGTGAGTGTTGGCGATTCAAACAGTGCTAGTAAGAGCTGTACTACAAAGCCCAAAGTACTGGTGATGTTACAATTTAAACAGTTGCCGAGTGCTCAGAAGATGAGCACTGCATGTGCCTATAGAATAGATGGGTCAAAAATTTGTTTTGAATCGTACTTTGTGGAAAGAATATATTTTCCAACAAATTTTGCTCATGCAATTAGAAAACAGGTAGAAGTTATAAAGTGATATCCACCCATATTCTACCTACATAATTTAAAGTTACTGAAAACGTATCATCAGTATCTATATGTTGCTGTGACCCTGCGCTGTTCATAAAAGCAAAAGTAGTGACTAAATTTTCCATTATCTGTAACATTTTTGCAAACATAACCTGCAAATACATTGAGGGACATCTCGTAAACATTTATCCAGATCTGAAAGTACTTGTGAGTTACATGTTACACATGAATGCTTGGAAAGGGAACAGGTCTAGCTAAAATCTCAGTGAGAAGCTCTTTAACAGCAAAAGCCCCACACTTACTGCTTCTGTGTGGATTGGATGAACAGCAAACAGCAGGGCCGCCACAAGGCTTGAGGTGTTATCCAGGATGATTCGACTGACGCGCAGGAAGAGGACACACACAACTGCATGCAGCAGCATGTTCAGCAGGTGGTAGGACATGGCCCCCAGCTCGCTGATCAGGTAGTTCAACCTGAAAGTGAGGACTGTGAGGGGCCGATAGGACTTGTGGCTCCTCTCCTAGAGGAAAGAAAGCAAAACGCGTGTCTCAGTTGGGATTTTCTGACTCAACTGTGTGATGACAAACGGTTAAATAGAGACAACATTTTTTTTTTTTTAAAAAAAAAAAAAAACAATTTATGCCATTTGGTTCTCTGACGATGTTACTTTAATCACCAGAAATTATTTACAAGTGAGTTAAAAAAATGAAACCTTTGCCAAAGAGCTAATTACATTGCCAGTGTGGTAATATGTTATATAATAGGTTACATAAGGGAGACTGGCAACAGATTAAAGCAAAAAAAAAAAAAAAAAAAAAAAAAAAACCACCAGCGAAGGTATGAAACTCAGGACAGTCATGAGGAAATGATTCGTGTAACTGGCCTCAACAAAGATTACTAAAACCAGAGAAAACATCTGACTGAATACGCAGAAGACCGACTCACCTCAGACATCGGCGTCCCCCAGAAGTCATTAAGAAAGAGGTTTACAAGCGGGGTGGATGGCCGCAAGTCCTTGTTGTCCAGTATAGCAGAGACATCATCGAACACAAAGCCGCAGGATAAGCTGTTCCAGTAGCAGCCCAGCACCACTCCAGCCAACAGGCAAATCTCCTTCCATGTCACTACAGCCATCATTCCCCCAAGACTTCATTGACCGCTGTGAAAGGACAGTCATCATCATCATCATCCTCCTTTGATTAGGTAAAGCCTTTGTGAAAGGTGACTTACACTGTTACACTGTTCAGGTTTACACCATCTTACCCATTTAAAGAGCAAGCATCAGTTGAGGGTAAGTATGTCAGTAAAGTGTACTGTAACAAAGAGGATTCAAACTGTCAACCCTCACACTGAAAGGCTCGAATTAGAGGGCAGTGGTTACTAACTACACCACCCGTGGCCCCCACTGAAAGGGTTATATTTACATTTATTAGACACTTTTCTCCAAAGTGACTTCCAATGAACTTTATGTAGTGTTATCAGCTCACACACCACACCAGGGTGACTTACACTGCTAGATACAGTACTTATACTGGGTCACTCATCCATACATCAGTGGAACACACTCTCTCTGTCACTCACACACTATGGGAACCTGAACTCCATGTCTTTGGACTGTGGGAGGAAACCAGAGCACCCGGAAGAAATTCACATAGGGAGAACATGCAAACTCCACACAGACTGAGCCGCTCGGGGATCGAACCCGTGTCCTCTCGCACCACCCAGGTGCTGTGTGGGACAGCAGCAGTACTTCCTGCTCCACCATACCGCCTCCAAAGGGTGGGGACACACTACTTGGTTAATCACTAAGAAAAATATATACATAAACTGCTCAAATTAGTTTAGGAATACACATGGACTATCTATTTTACTACACTTGCTCTGTGTCTGTGCATGTGTGTGTGGGGGGAAAAAGGGTAAATGACAGCACAGAGTGCTTCATTCATTGATTTAATCCGTTAATGAAAGAAGCTTAACAATGATATTCTGTAAACAGAGCCAGAGGTGGCAGACTGAAAACAAAACGCAGGGGCCCCGTTAGTCCACTGGAGGGATCCATGTGGATCATAGATAAACGTGGGCAGGCAGGAAGTGCTGACAGAGCAATACGCTGCTGCTCGCGGCGCCGCTCATCACGCATCAGCCAGGTAACTGTGTGGTAAATGATCCGCATGAGCTTGATGAGCAGCAGCGTCATGTCTGCGCTCACCGGACCGACACAGTGAGTGAGTGTGACAGAGTCAGACACCCCGCGCGCCTTCGCGAGTCCTCCACTCTGCGCTGTCACACTAACGCTGCGTTTCAAGCGGACACAAGCGCCCGCCACGAGAGCCCGGAGCGCAAGACGCAGGAAACACTCTTACCGGTCACGTCCGGAGAGCGCTGTGGATGAAGGGCGGCATCGAGACGAGACGAGACGAGACCACCACCACTCTGCCGTCCGCTGGCATACAGCCCCGACTACCTAACAGCTTCCGGTTCAGAGGGGAACGCCCTTAAAGGAGCCTCCTAATGAAAATTGTTTCATCGCACATCATGCAATTTTAATATATGACACAGGTCGGAATAATATTACGTTAGGGAACAGAAATTATTTTTATACTTCAAATCGAACTTCATTATCTTTTTTATACCAAAAATGAAGGCTAAAACTAGCAGAAGCCGGTACTGCAAGAACTACTAAGACCACAATTATTATTATTATTATTATTATTATTATTCAGCACTGGCAAGAATGGCAGGTGAATTTGAGAAATAATTTTTCTGGTCATAAAAATGTGCACAGCCTTCCGCTGGGAGTGCCGCTGTTGCAGGAGCTATTTCAATTTCCTTTTCGTTACTTTAAATTCTGCCGCAGCCCAAGACAAGTTCGTTCCAAAATGACATATAAACATACATAGGCGTTAATAACGTTAACTAATCTGATCTTTATAGAGCAGAACCTCCTGGAAACTGGTCGCCCTCGACATAAAGGCCCATAAGGCCCTGTTCCTGGCGCAGTTGTGTGTAACTGAGGTGCTGTGTTGGGGTGACCTTAGGAATATTCCAGAAAGTCATCACAGTTACACACAAACAGCAGCAAAAAGCTCTTTTTTACATATGGGTGCAATACAATTTTTTTACTGCAGTTGTGCGAAGTTCCTTCCTGCTTCAAATCCTCGACCATCATCCCCATTTCAAAGAAACACAAAATCACAGGACTGAATGACTACAGATCTGTTGCCTTAACGTCTGTGGTCATGAAGTCATTTGAAAGACTGGTGTTGGCCTACCTAAAGGACATTACTGGACCCTCTCTGGACCCCCTGCAGTTTGCTTATCGAGCAAACAGGTCTATGGATGATGCAGTCAACATGGGACTGCACTACATCCTGCAACATCTAGACAAACCATGGACTTATGTGAGGATCCTGTTCGTGGACTTCAGCTCAGCCTTCAACACCATCATCCCACACCTCCTCCTGTCCAAATTAACCCAACTCCCTGTGCCCACCTCCATCTGTCGGTGGATCACCAACTTCCTGACAGACGGGCAGCAGCTAGTGAGGCTGGGAAAATTCTCATCCAACACCCGCACGATCGGTACTGGCGCCCCCAGGGATGTGTGCTCTCCCCACTGCTCTTCTCCCTGTACACCAACGACTGCACTGCAAAAGACCCCTCTGTCAAGCTCCTGAAGTTCGCAGACGACACCACGCTCATCAGCCTCATCCAGCATGGTGACGAGTCTGCTTACAGACAGGAGGTCCAAGAGCTGGCTGTCTGGTGCAGCCATAACAACCTGGAGCTGAACATGCTCAAAACAGTGGAGATGACTGTGGACTTTAGGAGAAACACCTCAGTATAATCCCCACTCACCATCATGAACAGCACTGTGGCGAAAGTGGAGTCATTCAGGTTTCTGGGTACCACCATCTCACAGGACCTAAAGTGGGAGCCCCACATTGACTCCATTGTGAAGAAGGCCCAGCAGAGGTTGTACTTCCTTCGCCAACTGAGGAAGTTCAACCTGCCACAGGAGCTACTGATGTAATTCTACTCCGCAGTCATCCAATCTGTCCTCTGCACTTCCATAACTGGCTGGTTCAGCTCAGCTACAAAATCAGACCTCAAAAGATTACAGCGGATAGTCCGGACTGCTGGAAGAATCATTGGCACACCCCCCCCCCCCCCCACTCTCCAAGAATTGTACTCATCCAGAGTGAGAAAAAGGGCTGGCAAAATCATTCTAGACCCTTCACATCTAGGCCGCTTCCTCTTTGAACTTTTGTCGTCTGGACGGCGCTACAGAGCACTGAGCACCAGGACGGCTAGGCACAAGAAAAGTTTCTTTCCTCAGGCCATCTACCTCATGAACAGCTAAATGCCCCCTAGAGAGTAAACTGGTGCAATACACAATGCTATTTATACTTATATTTATTTATCACATCACATATTTTATTTACATTCCCTTGCATTTGTATATAATATACCTGTACATACATATAATGTCTAGTGTCTATTTTGTATAGGAGTGCGGTGGCGCAGTGGGTTGGACCCCGGTCCTGCTTTGGGGGAGGTCTGGGGTTCGAGTCCCGCTGGGGGTGCCTTGCGACAGACTGGCGTCCCCTCCCCTCCGGCCTTACGCCCTGTGTTACCGGGTAGGCTCCAGTTCCCTGCGACCCTGTATGGGACAAGTGGTTCAGAAAATGTGTGTGTATACTTTATATTTTATATATTTTTTTATCTTTTATTCACTTATTCTTTTTTTTATTATCTGTCTTGTCACTATCATTCTGTCTGTGCTGTGGAAGTTTTGTCACCAAAACAAATTCCTTGTATGTGTAAACATACTTGGCAATAAAGCTCATTCTGATTCTGATTGTTGAGCACTACTAAAAACGTTGTAAAAGGCATTCCATTGAAGTAAAAGTGATTTTAATGAGTATTTCTCTTTGTCATGAACAGCCTGGCTCTCAGACGTTTTATTACTGAATTTATTACCTGCTAGTCCTATTATAAACATTTCCTACAAAGCTGGGCATCATGAAAGGAATCAGAAAAAACTAAAGCACATGTAAGGTAGCCCATGTATTTGTTCTATCTCCTGTAATTTAGAAATAACTTTTTTCTTTTATAACCTCTTCCAATGTCTT
This sequence comes from Scleropages formosus, assembly GCF_900964775.1. Classification (NCBI taxonomy): domain Eukaryota; kingdom Metazoa; phylum Chordata; class Actinopteri; order Osteoglossiformes; family Osteoglossidae; genus Scleropages; species Scleropages formosus. The sequence goes on from NC_041826.1 coordinate 13,678,801, forward strand.
GTCTTAAGTGAGCAATATACATAACTGGGATATACATCTAAATACATAATTCCTTTTCATAAACAATTCGACTTACGTGGCAAAAGAAAGACACGTATAAGTCAACTCGTAGTTGAAGCAGCCCTCAGAAAGACTCTGGCATAAATATTATAAAGCCACATGAAATGTGCAGTAATGTTAATATGTATACGGTTTGGTCACTCACTAGTATGGGGCAGTATGTAGTGCAGGAGTCACCGACATAAAAGTGTAACCTGGTTCTTGAGCCGCTCTCCACTACTACTGTAGCACCCTTATCCTGAAGTAATCCAACAAGAATACCAAGTTCAAGTTCAAGTTATTTTTATTGTCATTCCTCTATATAGCTTGTATGCAGTGAAACGAAATGCTGCTTCTCCGGAGAACATGGTGCAACACAGAACAGGGGTGCAAGACAATAGGCAGTTTGTAGTTTATGGAGTCATGCTGGGTTAGCTGTTTGACTTTGCCAGGTAAGCGTTGGGAGGCAGAAAGATGTTGAGTACTCTGACTGCTTCAGGGAAGAAACTGTTGCAGAGTCTGTTGGTGGAGGCATGGATGCTCCTGTACCTTCTGCCAGATGGCAAAAGGGCAAGGAGTCCATGAGAGGGGTGAGAGGGGTCGTCCACAATGCCGGTGGCTTTGCGGATGCAACGGTTTTTGTATGAGGAGTCGATGGTGGGTAGAAGGACTCTAATGATCTTTTCAGCTGTTCTTACAACTCACTGTAGAGTCTTGCAGTCAGAGACTGTGCAGATCCCGTACCACACGGTGAGACAGCTGGTCAGGACACTCTCTGTCGTCCCTCTATAGAAGGTGGTGAGGATGGGAGTGGGGTGTTTGGCTCTCTTCAACCTCCGTAAGAAGTAAAGATGCTGCTGGGCTTTCTTGGCTAGGCAGGTGGTGTTGAAAGTCCATGAGAGGTCTTCTGTCATGTGCACACCAAGAAACTTGGAGCTTTTGACTCTTTCCACAGTTGTTCCATTGATGTGCAGTGATGAGTGGTCTACTCGGGTCCTCCTGAAGTCGACAATCATCTCTTTAGTCTTATCAATATTAAGAGATAGATTGTTGTCGCTACACCATTCTGCATGCTGGTTCACCTCCTCTCTGTATGTTGACTCATCATTGTTGCTGATGAGGCCCACAACTGTAGGGTCACCAGCAAACTTAATGATAAGATTTGAACTGTACTTTGCAGTACAGTCATGAGTCCGCAGAGTGAACAGCAGTGAACTAAACACACAGCCCTAGGGAGCGCTGGTGTTCAGTGTGGTGGTGCTTGAGGTGGAGTTGCCAGTCCTGATGGACTGTGGTCTCCCAGTCAAAAAGTCCGGGAGGTGGTCAGACCCAGCAGGCTCAGTTTAGTTATCAGTTTCTGAGGGATGATTGTGTTGAATGCTGAACTGAACTCAATGAACAGCATCCTTACATAGTTGTCCTTTTTGTCCAGATGGGCCAGAAAAAGGTGGATGGTAGCAGGTATGACATCTTCTGTGAAATGGTTGAGTAGGTACCGAGGTACCGATTGAGGCGGTACCTAGTTCATTAAATTGGTCAAAAACTGTAAACTGCTTTGGCTGAAACCACAAGTTAAGCCTTGATTTGCTTCAAATTCTATTCCGAAAGCAATGCAGCCCAGCCAGCTCGTCCCCAGCAACCGCTCAGTCATATTTCTTTTCTTGTGCTCAAGTTCATGCCACTGTGTTGATTTAATATGAACCATTGTTTATTTCAGTTTCACCCATCATTTCAGCTCAAGTTAACTCATGATACTTGGCTTGATGGGTGTACACATCTCTTTGCTCTTTGACAGATACAATTACACGTTAATGACAGACACCTGTTGTGAGTGTGGCCGGCTTTTCTTTACATGTCCCTCGAGTGATATGCACTGTCTGATATGCCCAGAAGGACTGAGCCCTTTTTTCCCCCCAGGGCATTTTACAGGGAAATGCAAAGATGTGATAACAATTCTGAATAATTTACTTGGTGACTATAATCCTGCATATCTGGACAAGTTCAAACCCACACAGCACCTTGCTGGGCTTGTGTTAAGAATTGCAAATATTCTGCATTGCTATACAGAGGAATGTAACCAGATATGGAGATACTAATATCTTCATTTAAAATTTCGCATTATTCAGTTTCTTGGTCCAAACACCAGAAATTTCAATGCTGTGGATTATTGCGTCACTCTTACGGCAAATTTGGTTCCTGTCGTGCACTACTAGCATACACTTGTCAGTACATGGCTTTATTAACGGGAAGCAGCCAGTCACCTCTCCTGTATTTCACCGTGATTTTTCTGAATGGCTTAAAATGTCTCAGATCTAAACAATTAACTGCAACCCTCCCCAACACGTGCGGAAGGAAAGTGAACTATAACAAGCTACAGTAAGGATATAAAGAAGTAAATGTTTGTCTTCATTTGAAAAGATATGGTAATATACTCATGCAGTCTATCATGTGGACAATACACAAGTGCTCCAGAAGCTGTAGATCAGAGCTGTTGGTCGAGGGGAGGAGGGCAGCTGCTTCCCCATGTCTCACAGGGTCACAAGGCAGAGTCCAGTCCCAGTGGAGCATTCAGAGTTTGTGGCTGGGTTCGAGCAGAGGTGGCAGCTGTGCTCTGCGTGTCTGTGTCTACACTATTGTACAATCAGCTGGGACTCGTCCATTTCAGACAGATCATGTTCAATGGCCAACAAAGCCAGCCGCGTTGTCCCTCGAGTTCTTCCGGCTTGTTATTTTATCCATAAATCTTAGGAAGTGTTGCAGGTTTGTTTTCTCTTGTCCGGCAGAAATATTCTTCTGGAGCATTTCAGGTAAAGTACTTTTTCTTAAGGTCTCACCAGGTTTCTCAGACTTTATAAGTCAATGGCACTGACTATTACACATACACACACATTGGCTGAAGCCACTCATGCCAAGCAGGGTCATGGCGAGCCAGAGTCTAACCCAGCAACAGAGGGTGTAAGGCTGTAGGGGGAGGGGCTACACCCAGGACGGGGCGCCAGTCCATCATAAGGCATTTCAAGCAGGACTCGAACCCCAGACCCGCCAGAGAGCAGGACCCAGCCAAATCCTCTGTGCCATCGCACCCCCTACTGATCATTACTTCCTGGCCAAACATTTAAATCGAGGTTCATTCTTAGAAGTCAGAGTGCTTTAGCAGAAGCACCCTCAGGATTCATTATTATTATTATTATTATTATTATTATTATTATTGTGTTAAATGTATAGCCTAAATTTCTAGGCAGCACAAATCACTGTGGGGCCTGGTCAGCTTCACTACAAGTATATCCTTTTATGCTGCCACGCTTGTGTTAGGTGGTATTTATTTTTTGTAGTGCTCAGCTGAACAGGTGAACGCATCTAATTGCAGTATAGCGATGGAAAATACTCACAAGCTCTGAGGCAGTGGTGAGCAAGTGAAAAATAAGCCTCATTGGTTAAGTAAGGCCTGTGACTCTGTTAAAACTTTTTCTGGAGAACAGATATTCCTGCCACATCAGTTAAGTAAGTATTTACATCATATAGACACATGATAAGACATGTTTGGCTTTTTCACTCGAGTGACTTGCTCTCTCTCTCTCAGTTTACCATAATGACAGTGTCTGTGGTTGAAACCACAGTGGAGGCTTTAGTCTAATTCAGTGGTGCTGTGACAGGTGACAGATAATTAAGCACTTGGTATCCTAATCATTTTGACTTTATGTTTTTTTTTTTTTTTTGCTTACATTGAGTCAAGTCAAGTGGGTTTTTATTGTCATATAAAGGCTGTATACAGTGGAACATAATGTCGTTTCTCCGGGACCATGGTGCAACACAGAACAGCACGCAAGACTTCATAAAGTGTAAATACACAACAGTGTGAGACGAGTGCAGGACAGTAAATATGCAGAACAGAACAGTAGATACGCAGGACAATCAATACACAGGACATGAGCTGTAAACAGTTTTGTAGTGTAGCAGCAATAAGTATTAAGTATATAGCGGCAAAACAAATTAAAACGTGAATAAAAAGTGATATGGTAGTTATTCGTGGTACGGATGAAGCAGTTTCACCGCAGCAGCACTGGGTGTCAGTGTGTCACCGCTTGCTGGTAGTGAATGGGGTACCAGTAATTCCATTCCCATGAGCTGCTGTATCTCTTTCACAGAAACTCTCGGCCCTCTTGTTTCATTCGGTACAGATCATAAGGCAACGCTGAGATCTTCTGCCACCATTCCTTATTTATTCTGTATCACAGTGTACACTAGATAAAATGCAATTACTGTGTTCTGCAATGCACAAGTAATTATTCTAATAATGCATATGTGGGGTTGGTATAAACCCCAAAACATCCACACTGCTACTGTAGCTAATGATAATAATAATAATGTCTCAAAAGAGATTTTGACTCCAAAAAAAGGATGAAAACATATGTTTACTTTTCATTTTAAAAATGCTTTAAATTAACTTCTGGAGTTTAAAAGTTGTGTTTTATTTACTTGTGTTTTTTTTCATGGAGGAAAACTAACTATTTGCTTTTCAGAATGCTCAAGATGGGTTATACGCCATCCTGAAGAAGAATAATCTGTTTCCGGATATTCTGATTAGCATATCAAAACAAACGCAAGCCGTTTTCACCCATTTTATACACTAGCATATATACAGGTTTCTTCACATATATACATGTTTTTTTTCACCGTGTTGTATATTCAAGAGGTGCCCCATAAATACATGTCTGTTTTTTTTTTTACGGATTCTCAAGGTGGTATTGTAAACAAAACAACAAATATCCCATTAAAAAAAAAAGAAAAAATCACATTAAAATCATTTTAAGTGTTTACATTTATTCATTTTACTGATGTTTTGTTCCAAAGCAACTTAAGGGTGTTAGTAACACTAACCACTGTGCTACCAGCTGACCCCAAAACATGGATGGCATGTTGTGATGTTGAGCGTATTTGCTGCTATGACACAAAACATAAATGCTCGGATCACCAACGACGCCACTGATGCATTTAAAGGCAGAAAAGAGTGTTTGTCTTCCGCAGAACACATTTACATGGCTTCCTACAAAGAGAGAGCGTTTGGTTAGCCGTGCATTCGTTGAGTGCAGCCTCACTGCGATACCACGCATTTAAAAATTAGAGTACTATATTATTGTGGCAGTTATTGAAGTAATCAGGCCTTTTCAGTCTGTTGTACATGTGCAGCATCTCCGCACCGGGACACTTGGACCAGGTGGGGAGGATACCGGTGTCCCAACAAAGCAATGAAATCACTAACAGAGAAATGCTTACCAAGTTTATTTTATTATTGGCTAGTTCTCTCCAAACAGGCTTTAATGCAGCCTGCGGCAAACATCATTAATCCATCCAGTGAAAGCTATCTAGTTGATTTATATTCTCAATTAAGCTCTTCAGCAAACCACTTAGAGTCATTTGAAGTTGGGGAGGCGGTTCACTGTCTCTTGGGGGAGACAGACTCAAAGGAGATGTGGGGTGAGAAAACTGGAAGCAGTCAGGCAGGTGAAAAAAAGAGCAGCAACTCCAGCTTTCTTTTAAGATTAAGTGAAATGTACCTTACCGTTTGCCTTAGCAAATCCTCTATTTTTAGCAGCAGTGGAATTCCTACAGTTCTGTATCACTTGATATCATTTTAAATTCAAAAGATAACCGGTGACGCAACAAGTAGCATTGCTGTCTCACAGCACCTGGGTGGTGCGAGAGGACGTGGGTTCGATTCCTGCTCAGCCTGTGTGGAGTTTGCATGTTCTCCCCGTGTCTGCGTGGGTTTCCTCTGGGTGCTCTGGTTTCATCCCACAGTCGAAAGACATGCTGTTCAGATTCCCCCATAGTGTGAGTGACAGAGAGAGAGTGTATTCACTGATGTATGTATGAGTGACCCAGTGTAAGTAGTGTATCTAGCAGTGTAAGTCACCGCAGTGAATAAGGTGTGTGGGCTGACAATGCTACATAGAGTTCATTAGAAATCACTTTGGAGAAAAGTGTCTGCTACATAAATAAATGTAAAAATGACTGAGTTAAATTTAACTTTGTAAAGAAAATCTGCGAGGTTCAGATGAAGGAGTGAAAATCTTCATTTTCATTACTTGAAAACTGTCCTGTAGTCTGTTTTTTTTTAATCATGAGTATTTACAGTTGACTGTCATATAAATGACAAGAAATCAGTGATAAAAGTATCCTTTGATTTCTATCACACTTCCCTCATAACATTTATTCCATGTGAATTTGTATGATTCCGCTTCAGTGTGAAACAAATTTCTGGTGTAATTAAGAAAGTTCTTATAAGTGATTTTTTTTTATTTCAAGTATTGTAAAGTATTGACATTCACATAGTCATACATTATTAAAGTACGCTCGCTGCCATAGGATTAACTATTTATTATTAATTGAAAATTTCATCTTGAGCCTTTGTTTTATATATCATTACCCACGAATGCGTGTTGTGAAAGACCCGCTTTTTGTTTTTCACTGCTAATGTGATCATTTGTCACTGTTCTCCACCGGCCGTTTACACTGTCATGACTTTCATCTTTGAGGAATTAGATCCCAGGCGATGGGATCAATGAGGCAGCAGAGCTGCTGAGGACTTATAAGGAGGGCTCTGGTGAAACATGAAGCTGTCAGTGCATCTCAAAATTCACGCTGCATAACAAGACAGTTGTGTCTAAAGTGGCTTTCTTTCTGAAGGAGACATCACAAGGGAAGAAGGTTTCAGGGAACATTGAAGGTATTGCAATTTTGCAAAATTCTGCAAATTTGACACTGGGGCGCGCGGCGCTCTGGGGTTGGATGGGGTGAAGAAGGACACGCAGGCAGCGTTCACTTTGAACGTTTGTTTGAACACCAGTACACAGATAAATAATGCTCACGGTCCAAGAACCCCCTTTCCTCAAGGCCCTGTGCTTCCAATCAGCCTTCCCAGCCTGTTTAGCTGCTCTCTCCTTCCCACTGGCAAACACGGTCACCCCATCATTTGCCCCAGAAGTGCCCCCAGTGGTTGAACACTATTTTTTTTTTTTTTTCACGGATCATGATGGATCACCAGCCCACCAAGGGTGCCTGGTTCCACACACTGTCCAACTCGACAGGAATAAATTTCTCCATTCGTAACTTCCGGTAATTAAAATCTTTATTCAATAAATAAATTGATCCTAAAAACTGCCATGCCAATAATAAAATCTAAGATAAAACAATAAAAATCAATATGACCAGCTAGGGGGGTGTGGTGGTGCAGTGGGTTGGCCCACAGTCCTCCTCTCCGGCAGGTCTGGGGTTCAAGTCCCGCTTGGGGTGCCTTGCGACGGACTGGCATCCCGTCCTGCGTGTGTCCCCTCCCCCTCTGGCCTTACGCCCTGTGTTGCCGGGTAGGCTCCGGTTCCCCGCGACCCCGTATGGGACAAGTGGTTCTGAAAATGTGTGTGTGTATGACCAGCTAATATGAAGACCGCATGGCAGAACCTTTTAAAACATAACCCAACAAGGCTTAAAATTTTATTTACAATTTACCCATCATGCATCTATATACAAAGCTTCCCGCCCAAACACACAGTAACGCGGGTCAATATTAACTGCACATGCGGTTTTCAGTATTGTTCTCGTAAAACAAGCAAATAACTGCTAAAGATACAGAGGAGAATTCGGATGACAGTAACGGAACACGTAAAAAGTCATATATTGGGTAGCTATGCACGGTGATACGCGTTCCACTTTCTACTGTACTCACCACAGTGACCACTAGGTGTGGGTATTGGGCCATGTGGCAGAGCACTGCCTCCAAAGCCAGGCTTTTCATTGCAAGAAAAATCTCATATTAGACAATAGGAAGAACACCTAGAAATACAGTAACATGAACTTTTAGCAAAGCATATGCATTTCTAAAGTATTTTATTGTAATTTTTTCTCAGTTGCCTTGAAAACAGCTCAGAATATTTTTCGGCAGGGCATAAATCAAATGCTTGGTAACTATACATTTAGAACCCTAGAGAAAATGAAATGACATGCTTTCGCTGATATTACTATTTGAACACTGTCACTGATAAATGTGGCACGTGCTCTGCTCTACAGTACCATACTTACTGCTGTGACAACGCAACTCATGGGATGTGAACTTCTAGTTGGCTCAACCCAACTGGTGCATCGAAAATGTTGATTTTCAAACAATAACACACCTGAAAAATCTGCTTTGAGTGCAAAACCCACGTAAGAAGAATTAGTGATATTCACATTTTGTCTCATATTGTTTGTAACATCATAGATTTGGACATGTAGCACCTATACGTCCTAATTTTTAGGCATGTAATTTGGAATGAAAATTAGTTAACAAGGCATATATTTGTATCCGTCCTCCTATTTTTCACATGTAACTGTTGAAAACCTTTCATTTGTCAAAACAGGGGTTTAGCCCTAAATGACAAGATGATACTGTGTTTTTCCTAGTTATGTGGATACATTCATTAGCACTTTTTTAATGTATGTATTTTTATTTTCCTTGGGATACAACTCTGAGATCCCTTTGAGCATCAGCTCTGCTCAACACAGCTGCAGCAGGAGCACATGTGCTCTTCAGGTCTAGGGCCAAATGCATGAGAAATGCTGCTTTCTTTTGAGAAGGGAGGTGTTTCCTCTAAGTGGGGGGGGGTGTGTCACACTATTGACCTGGATGAAAACACAAAGACACATAACGTGTGAAAAATGTCCAATTAATTTTAAAATGTTCTTCTTGCACACACCTCCAAGTGTAGGCAGCTGTCACTGTCTATCGAAGAAACCTACTTTTTTCCTTGTTTTCAATTTTCTTGAAATGACAAGTAGACGCCCATAGAACCCACATGCTGTTCATTATAATTTGGTAATGAGTTGTTTTTGTATATTAACCCAATGTTCCAATAATATAAAAATAAACATCTCTGGATGGCCTGGAGGAGCGAACCAGCTCCCATGTTTGAAAGAACCGTCATGATTTTGCATTCTCAGCAAACAGAACAGCAAATATTGCAATAAATTTCAAATTATTTCATCTTCTGAAGGTTATATTTAATTCCACCTCTTTACGCTTCCATTATTTTAATGAGGGTATAATCAGGAAGCAATACACTTCAGCTGAAATAATGCAGTAGGTACAAATTTTTCTTTCCACTCACTCCTCTGGTGATGTGTTTCACTGTCACTACATCCATTTAAATTAATTTGGGTCATAATTTATTTTTGGAATGATATCTTTCGCTGGCACTCCCGCACCTTCTTCGCTCCTTAATTTTCCTCTTTTTAATTTTATTAGCATTTTTACATTTTTCGCCATGGATATTCTCGTCCATGATGGTCTTCAGCAGCTAGTTCAGCTTCTTGGTTTACCTCCTCTCTTGATAGTTGAGGTGTAGACAGTTATAATGTAAGATGTTCTTTTTACTTCCCCCTCCCCACACAAGCAAAATAATGAAACTTTATACTCAATTAACTCTTTAACTGAAAGGCAGTACATTGCAATACTATATAAACATAACAGTGCCATGTGCAAAGTAAATACTGCAGTGCCCTTCACTGAAACAGTTATTTAGATTATAATGTGCCAACCAATTCACATATTTTTAAAAATATTTTTATTTGTGGTTCATTTCAGGCTAGATTAATCTCAGATGTGCTGTCTACACACTGAAAAATTTTGGCAATACGTTTTTCCTATAACTGTTATGCTTTCATCATCTTCCAAAGTAACTTGGCTATATGAAGAAAAACATGCCAGTGGCATTTGGAGGCCAGCATGTGAACGGGAAATAATAATCCTTTTGATGAAATGTCAACAATGCTGGCAGTGTCAACAAGATAAGGCATTGCTTGGTTCTCAAGACTTCCTCGCTAGTTTGCACACAATGTGACCGATCCACAAAGGAGACCATGTCCATTATTCTGCGTCATTTGTTCGCATCGTCTTTCTTGAGGAAAAAGATGGTTTCCTGTTTATTAGCAAACAAACAAACAAAATTCATAACAGTAGAAAGATACTCTGTCACACACCTCTGGCTTCTTCCAGAAGACAGTAGTCAACATCAATGTGTCAGTGTCATCACCAGTCAGCATCAGTATGGACATGTAATTCTATTTTAATTATTCCTGCTGTTCATCAGGGCTTTTTTATAGGAAGCGATCCAGTGGGTTCTTTATTCTTCTTTTCTTTTTTCCTCTAATTCAGGTGTTCAGCCCCCATGAACTATGTTAGATTTAGAGATACATTTGCGCCACATGAAACTCCACATTGCGAAGTATGCTGTAAATGTACACAACATCCCGTCGGTCACAAAAATACTTTTATCACAGCGTGACACTAATGCAGCGGCCTGTGTGGAGCCGATGTTGCTTTGCGGACTTCAACAGTCTTGTTCTGCTTCAGGTCTGCCGTCACTCACAGGGATCACTTAGTGCAAGCGGTGGAGTGAGTGCCATCCCACAGTTGATCAGTATGTAGTGATCACATTCATCACACTGAATGCTTACTTGGTGGTCTCTCTATTCCCAGATGTACACAACCTACTTAGTGCATAACTCTTCTGGAAACAGCCTATCTTTGCAATCAGTGTTACCCACACACACAATCTATACAACCACCTGTCCCAAGGTGGGGGGTGTCACAGCAAGCTTGAGCCTCACCCAAGGAACAAGGCTGGCAGGGGGCATACCCTGGACAGAACGCCACTCCACCACAAGGCACCCCAAGCAGGAATCAAACCCCAGACCCAGCACAGAGCAGGTCCCAGCTAAACCCATTGCACCCCCCACTACTTTTTGCAGTGTCTACAACCACTTGTCCCAAGCAGGAGCCTACCTAGTAACTCAGGACACAAGGTTGAGGTGGGAGGGGTCAAACCCAGGACAGGATGCTAGTCCACCACAATGCACCTCCAACAGGGCTTGAACCCCAGACTCGCACAGGCCAAACCCACCACACCACCACACTTCACCAACCTTACCCAACAAAGCATTAATAGATGCCAAAGGTGACCTGTCTGGTGCCGCTCTGGATGGCTGTCATTTTCATCAGACTTCAATCTGAAAAGCTCCTTGTTTTTGAATTTTGAATGACTGGAACGTAGTTTTTCTTAAGACTACCGTCAGTGACCCATGTGCCTCCGTTTGCTTTGGTTAGGGAAAAGTTTGTAATATAATCACTGCGAAGATACATAATTTAAATCTATTGAAACAATTTTACATTTCTTTATGCCAGTGTTTGTTAACAAGTTTGCAGCTCTCAAAGTGTTTCTCCAAGTGTTCTATAAAGTTTTGGAGGGAATGTATAACTGGATGAGACGTGCTGTTCTGAATTTCCACCTGCTCTAAACTAGGTGCATTTTGTAGGATTTCAGTTCATGCCTTTATATTCCCCCTCCCCCATAAGTGTCAGTTAACTGAATTGGTGAATTTGACTGGTGGGGGATTCTATCCAAAGAATAGTGTGCCATGCAGCATTATGGACCGACTGGCCGCACAAGGATGGACCAGATGCAGCCAGCGTACTGAGGTGGACTTAAAGAGAGCAGCAGAGACTGCGCTGAGGAACAATGAGTGGCCGAGTGCTGTCGCCAATGTAGATGAATGTTCCTTTTTGTGATGAAGGTGCTGATGCTGCACTGTTGGTTTTTTATTGAAAACAAAACTGTGTAAGCCTCATTCCCGGTCATCCCCTGGACTGGAGACACATCCATGTGTTGCAAAGTTATTCAAAACCTCTTCCCATACAATACAAACAACAGAACTGATGCAATCAAGTAGAGAGGTCCGGCCACAATTTTTGCATGACTAGGAATACATTGGAACAACTGCTCAATGTTGTCTGTTACAGAGTCGCTAAATATAGTGGGTGTGGCACCGACAGTGATGTTTTTGTTAAGGTGCCTAAAGCAAAAAACAAATGCTGAAATACTGCATACATGTATAAGAATTTCAATCCATCGGGCAGTGGACCTGCAGTCAGATCTTAATTCAGAGGACTGAGTCTGAGGCTTGTGCCACCCCGTCCCCTCCCCACATCCCTGGAAGAATTTTTGCATCTTGAAGGCATTCCTTCATCTGCAGAGATTGTCACTGACAGCCATGTGTTATCTCCTCAGGACCGACTTCCCAGCATGTCAGGATTGTTGTTCTGCTCTTACTGTGACTTGCATGCTAAGTCTTTGGCTGTATCGTCCAAACAGCAGCGGTTATCTCCGCTCACAAATGAGTACGGAAAGTTTCTAGAGTGGAATTTTCTCCTACACCCCTTGCAGTGAGTCAGAATGCCAGATTTTCACAGAACAAGTTCTTTTTTTCTTTTTGGTCTCTATCTTTTGTCTCTTTAAATTACATTTTCAATGTCTTTGTCTTTTCCAAACACAACACGAACAAACTCCTCGTTTGGCTTGGAACACATATTTTCCGAAACCCCCCAAGCGCATTAAATGTGCCACATGGCATCGCGGGCCGCGGTGCTTCCACGGGAAACGCCAGTTCTTTGCACGTGTCTCCAGAGGCAGGCAGACCTCACACTTAAGGGCTGTAGCAGAAACACCTTGTTATCCCCTCACAGCTACAAATTGGGGAGTTCACATTGTGCTGTCAGTGAGATGCCATCAGCGTGCAAGTCCAAAAAAATGACAGCAAAATTCTGTGATAGGCACTTTTAGTAAAAACTGGATTTACTTGTCAGATGCTACACGACTGTGAGAATTTGCAGGGCTCAATATTATTCATAAACAACAACACCGTCACTAACTTGTTTGTCTCGATGAGGAGACTCGCTGACAGTAAGTAACCATTAAATCGTCTGGTATTGCAGGGAAAAGACTCAGAAATGTGTTTTAAAAAGCTTGCATGTCAATGCATATTGTTGGCACTGCGACGTCGAGCGAAGCTCTGCGGTAAATCCTTTCATGATGCTTTGATTCGCTAAACTGCAAGGAGCTACAAGTCGCTGGAGGCAGCAGATTTTCCCAGATGCCCAGGTGTCAAGTATTTGACTGTCCAAAAAGATGCTGCAGAAGCAGGGATGAAGCAGGCAGTTACCTCGGGAGATGTGCTTCACTGCCTGCTGAAAGCCGGTTGATTAATTGCGGGGCAGTGGATCTGGGTGCAGTCACCTCTTATTAAAAGAAAGCGGTATAAGCAATGTCTCAGGTGAAATAAACCGAGCAGCCGAGACCTGCACTATTGTGCCAGCGTTGCCCTGTTCTCAGTCAGATTCACAGAACTCACACGCAGTTATGATTTTTTTTGTGCAGTAGAGTTTTTCGTACAGTCTCTCAACGCACATGGGGAATGACTCATTAATTTATCATTATTAATGTTTTAATTACACATCTGTTTCATGAGCACTAGAATAAATTATTCAGGTATAATTATGGATTGAATCAATATGAATGTATGTAACATTGTTTAAAATCTTCAAGGCATCTATAATTTATGTGTCTATGGTTGCTTTTTTGAATTAATTCATAACACACAATGTGAAACTGCATGTCACAAGCGGGGTTGCGGCAAACTGGAGCCTAACCTGGCAACATAGGACGCAAGGCTGTAGGGGGAGGGGACACACCCAGGAGGAAATGCCAGTCCATTGCAAGGCACCCCAAGCAGGACTTGAACCCCAGACCCACCAGAGAGCAGCAGAAGGCCAAACCAGCTGTGCCACCGCACCTCCTAATTAATTCATAACTTTAAACTTATTTTATTATTAAAATAAAGTGGTAGTAATTTTTATACACATAGACTAATTATAGGTTTGTTTGGAAATCAATCATCAAAAATGTTTAGGTAACAAAATTTACCAAGACCTGAAAGATTTTTAAATTGATAATTAAGATGGATTATGTGTGTAAGAGACATAGGGAAGCTTTTCATTTGTGAATTAAACTCAAATAATTATCATTTGACTAATTTTTCATTGCAGCATTTGCTATATGTATATTACTGTATTATGCAGTAAATCCTAAAGTGTTAAAGCTCAATAGCCAAAATGTTGAACCTTTTTCCAACACAGCAACAAAAGTTCTCCCTATCACTGTCTCACTGCATTTTAATAAATAATCCAGTGACTTCTTGAAATTCAGTCCTGACAGTATTCCTGTTCACAGCAATGTAGGGACTTTTCTGTTGTTTTTTTTTCTTTGGATATACATGTTCTTATTTTAAAAAAAATTCCTGCTCTTAAGTGTTAATACCATCATAGCATGCACACATATCATGATCAGAGACAAATGCCACTCTTTCGGATATTTTATCTTGATTGACCTCGGAACTGCTCAGGTTATAATTTTTGGTACCTGAGCTGGACGAGGTCTCAAACAATGGCGAGGGAGACAAGCTTGAGGATGGATTAAACATTGATAGGCAGGCACTGTTTTACACTCTCACTGCTGGCTTAGTGTACAGAGAGCCTGGAAGGCTGGGTAGTTTGGGTAGGGTGGTGGGAGCTTCGGAGAACATCTAAAAATATTACAAAAGAGAAGACGTGGGAGGCACACCGAGGTAGGAGGATGACTTCCCAAGAAACCCTCGTCCCCTTCCAGGGCTCTCCGGCTGTACTTCTTCACTCTTTCAGTTGACACAAATATCATGCGTTCCACTTGGTTTTGAATGGGATTAATGCACTGTCTACATCTCTGAAGAGAAAGTTAAGTGGTCATGCATGAAGACCACTATAAACTTTGACTTAACTGCATTTTGTTAAATTTACACTGCAATATATATTCCATGTCATCACAATTCTGTTTATCCTGCAGATGTACAGTATGTATCTCTCTTCCCATGTGGAAAACAGATTTGAAACAGGTTGCATACCTTAACTGATACCCTGGTTAAACTCCTGCTGAGCCACTGCTAAGTAGCAAGTATGAATTTAGCAGTGATCACAGCAGAAGTAAGTAAAACATGGCAGTTATTCTCAAAGGGATGAAGATGAATCCAGATGAATACTGGGCAAGAGAATATATTCAGTGAACTTTTAAGAAGCGTGGAACTTGCAGCCAGGGGCATGTTAGAAAGAGTAAACCCCTGGAATTTTCATGCATGTCACTGGTCTATAAAGAATTGTTTACCACCCTAAGAACCAAAACCTGTGGAAGTTCCGTTGTCAGAACCAGTGTGCTCATCAGTGATGCCAGTGGAGGCTGACACACCGTGTATAGAAACAAATGGGATGCAAACATTTGACTAACAGCTGAGTGCAACAGTGGTGCCAAAAATCACATTACAGAATACACAGCCCATCTCATTCCAGATATAGTACAATGAAACTAATTTAGTACAGAGTCCAGTCAGTTCAATTCATTCAAATCCAGTCAAACATGTGTGGGATGAGAAAGGGGAAGAGATCTAACCATCAGCCAAATTAAAAGCCACTCTATAAAACAATGATGTTGTTATGGGTATCAATGTGGGGCACTTTCAACACCTTACTGAGTGTGTGAAATGATAAATTCAGACCGATCTGCAGGAACTGATATCGGAATCCAGTAGTTCAGTAACTAGATAGTTACTTAATCTTCACCATTTGTACACAACCATGTTACATCCTCTTTCTAATGCACATGAAGACTTGGATATTATAAATCACTTCCCAAATGTGCATTTATCGCTTAATTGCTCAGTTTGCCCAAACATGCAACCAATAATATGCTGTTCTTAAAGCTGTTCTTTTCTTGATATTGCATGATTGCCATATGATGAAACAGTGCTTCATACCACTTTGTACCTCATAGTAGTGTCTACTGTATGTTTTATTGTTTTTGCTGTGGGAGGTTGTGCAATGTATTTGTGAGTCACAAGCTGTGTGATGCATAGGCTTCTTTCAGTATCAGGTGATGATATTACTTCTGCAGAATGCAATTTTACAATATTTACATATTTACATGTGCCATTACATTGGGGGTCATTAAAAGGAGAAGGTTAATGAGCTTTGAAGGACTTCCAGAGCGGGTGCCTTGGCAACAGAGAAAGAGACGGGAAATAATCCAGGAGTCTGCGCTGTCGGTATTAATGATGGCCTTATAGGTGGCAGCCCTTGGGTGTGGGCTGTAGTTCACCCTCACAGGCACGCAAATGTCACAGGCCATGGCTGTGATAATCAGCCACCTTTGTAGAACAGGAGGTATGGACAACTTTGAGCCCTCTAGCCCATGGTACCCACCGTTTTGTCCCAGCCTCCCTTGATTTCCGCTCACAAGTGAGAGATTACTCATGAGCTGCAGGGGAATGGAGCTGAAAACTTGTCGGCACAGCCGCTGAGGAGGTATGGGGAGCTCACGGGTTGGACAAGGTCTTGTCCACCTTTTCAAACTCAGAATGTTAATCTGCATTTTTTGAATGTCCAGGGAGTTCATGGGTTCAGCAAAAGCATGGCATGGAACCATATGGTTTTCACTCTAGGGCCCTGAGTACTCTGTTGTGCTGGGTGGGAACTAAAGAGAACCCTCGTTTTATTTTGCACTTTTTTCCCTCTTTCTTTGTTTGTTTTTGCTCAGAAAGGAAGCAGAGAGCAAGTCAGCATCAATTCAGGACACAATAAGTCTAATCTGTGGTGCATTCCCCTCCGTGCAAAATGCCCTACCTTTCGCTCTCCCTACACGCTTTGCTCTTTTCCTTAATTGACAATTCTGGATCCCGTCTTGCAAGTCCTCACAGGGGGGTCACCTGCCATCTGGCCTCATCTACATGCAAGCAAGCTGATAAGATGCTACAGTGAGACGTTACTTTATCGTAGCTGTGCAAGCAGTTGGAATTAGTATCCAGTTGAGGGCTACAAGCGCTAAAGTACTAAATTGCTGCCTGGAGATGCTCAGCAATTTAAAGAGGGTACTAAAATGGTCCGTCGAGATCTGCGGCCTTCAAAAAATGAATTTCTAATCAACATGGGCAATGGTGCATATAAGCAGATTAGGCCGCCTCCATTCAATTTCAGCCTTAATAATGGAGACGATCAATGTTCCACGTCTCTAGGAGAGCAAATTCCAGCTTTAAACTCCGCTGTTGTTTCAACGGTCATGGTTGAAGAAAAACATTAAGGATATGCGCACAGATGCCTCAGTCAACTCAGTGTTAGTCCAGAGAAGTGCGAGCTGTTTAGGCTTCGTTGGAGCTGCAATTCTGCTTCCCGGTTCTGTCTGCAGCTCAATAATTCATCCCGGCACACAGTTTCTTCTGCAGAAGATCAAAGGCTCCGAAACAACAAAGTCCAAGGTTTGAATGGCAATCGGGGGGGGGGGGGCACAGAAGATTTTCCATTTACACTGAAGCCACATCACACAAAGAAAAGCCTGCGAGTTGAAATTTTTTTCCCCAAGAAAAAAGTTTGAAAGACAAAATTAGTTTCACCCTCAGATTAATTTGGACCCAGCGGAATGTGGATGCCGAAGAAGAGTGCAATCCAGAGATGCTTTTCCAAATTGTTACCAGTCTCGAAAGGTCAGAGACGTGCAGTGACACTTCTACACGTTACTGTGCAATCTGTCGCATCTTTCAGTCTGACATTCCATTGCTTAAATGGTAGGACAGACTGAGCTCATATATACATTTACTTTTGTACATTCAGCAGATGCTTTTCTCTAAAGTGATCTACGTCTCATATGGAAAATACAATGTGTGCATTGCATTAGCAGAAAGAGAGACATAGATGCAGACACGTGATTCTTAAGTACAGTTATTTTGATTCTTTCCACCATATGAACCAAAGTTCATCATGCGAGTAGCTGCAGAAAAGTTTATCCAAATATTAGCAATTCCTAATCATGTTCCAAACAATTTTTTTTCATATGTGGATTGTATTTATGCTTTTTTTGTGACGAAATATACATGTATGTAAAATATATGTTGATTATGAATTTTCCGTTATATGTTTTATAGCTGTTATGCAGCTGTAACCTAGATGCCTCATCCATACCTATACCCTGAGGACCTCAGAGGATACCTCTTCAGCTTGTAATACTTAACAAAAATGAAGAGGTCATACTGATATACAAGTAAACATGATTGCAAAATTAAAATCATGCAGTAGGACATTCTGACTGCACTTCATGTAGAAATAAAAAAAAACTCGTGTAAGGCCTCATTCAGACATTGAAGCAAATGTGCGATTTCATCTTCTGCTGAATCATTACTGTACCATTAAAGGGAGGGAAATATTCTGAATATTCTTTTTTTTTAAATTATGTTTTAAGATCAGACACTGGAATGTCTCTAATTATTAGAAGGGTTTTACTATGAACCATAGGTGTTCGACCTCAAGGTGAAAAGAATTAAATGGGAATAGCAAAAATGCAACTGCAAGGTGAAAAGAATTATATTCCTTGAAATGGGAATTGCAAAAAAATGCACTGCTTGGCCTTGCCTGGTTACTCTCAAGTATTCATGCATCTGAAACACAATTATTATGCTTCAAAAGTAGGTCATTCCATTATTGCTACTGAAGGTGATTTGATTGTGCTACGTTAGGAGGGTGGTTTTCCTACCATTCCTCCGCACACTGGCCATCTTTCCGTTTCCTTTACATTACTGGCCTTTCACATTAGTGCCATACCAACACAGTGTCACTTTCCCAGCATAGCCAGTACTGATATAGGAATGTGACACATAGACTGGATGCATTAAGACCAGAGGCAGCTCAAAATATTATTGACCATGTCCTCTTGTACTTCTGAAAGCGGTTTTCCCAAACAACTAATCTTTTTTAATTAACTATCTGTCATGCAGTACAGCAACACAATTCATTACATTTGTTTTTTTCCTTGTCAAGGGGACAAATAATAGAAAGCACGTCCATAACCATAACTAATTGTCCGACTGATGCATATTGACTAAAATGGACCACACGAAACTTGTTCTGCAGTTGTCATTTATTGTTTCTTTAGTCTGGACAAGTAAAAAGGTGAACAGTGTTTAAAATGAAAGTTTAAATGAGACACAGTAAAAACATTTTGCCCGTACTCTGTTTTGTATGCAATATGTAATTTGGTATTATTGATGCAGAAATCTCAGAGCTGATTATTTTCATTAAACATGCCAGAATCTAACTGCAGACTGTGAAGTCATAAAATCTAATTTCTTACTGTCCTCGAGAATGGATAAAGTGGAAATTATGTTAAGTATCTGGCATCTCTGTAAGAACTTAGAGAAACATGTAAAAAAAACATTGGTATAATTTTGCCTTATTGTCTGTGTTGTTAACATGTCGGATTAAACCACTTTTATCAGGGTGAGTTTTATCATCTAACTGCCTCATCAGCATTTTCTTCTGTAGCGTTGAATGCTCCGAATTTATCATACAAACATGCTAATTTCACATTAAATCTCATTATTTGATCTGCATCAGCTTAAAGACTTTTTTCTGCACACTGACAAATCAATGAATAACTAGACAGACAAGGACATTTTTTGTTATTTTGAAAATGTGGTTTTGAACTATTCCCGCTTTCCCCACTTAAATAGATTAAAAATATTTCAGAAAGTATAAACTCAAGGCACAATACTTCAAATACAACTCTAATGGAGTGGAATTTTCACCGTAAATTTATAATCCTTTGATATTGATTAGCAGATCAAAAGGCTAATTCACTTTGCGGTTAGCGGTGGCTTGAAGAGCGAACCCCAAGGACCTCGTCTGGTGAAAAACCCACACGTCTTCCGTGTCACCTCCCCGACCTCTTTGCCGTAAAACAAAAAAAAAAAAAAAAACTGTGCTAATTTCAGACATTCTTGCTGACAAGCAGCCATGGGAGGACTTTAAAGCAATTAAAGTCAGTTTTACAGGTAAACCCCCTAAAGGTTTGAATTCAGGGAATGATATTTAACTCAGCTCGCTGTTTTATCAAGTCACGGTGATTTGGAAGAGAGCTTGGCAGGTTCTTGCAGTCTGAGTATGAGCTGGAAGTGTGGGAGAGGTTTTGTCTCGTGCTGTCAGTTTTATGTCACAGCATATCAAACCGGCTGAATTATTTTCCCTAGCAGAAAGAACAGTGAAAGATGGAGCACACCATCATGCACATCCTACGATGGCCACATGCTGAGTGGCTGGAAAGCCTGACAGTGCAAGTCAGATGTAACAGTAGGTGACTGGATGAGCCCGGAATCGTGTGAATAATGGATGTCTCGGTTGGACTTCTCCTGTTTCGTCAAGCGCATCCCGGCCAGTCACCTCCTGACATCTAGCCCTAAGGCCAACAAAACTTGAGAGGGCGATGGGAGGGCTCTGTCAGCAGTCTAATCGGAGCATTTCTTTTTTTCCAGGCCTCGACACCCGTAATACAGCTGAAGATCTCTGCCTTTACTTCAGCTGGTACAAAAGAGGTGCAGAACCTTTAATACCGGACTGTCCCAGCTAACTCAAAAGGCATCATGACAAGTAGACAGTGCATTGCAGTAGGTAATATATTGTTTAAGGTCTTGAGACTATAACTTAAAGGTTGATGGCTTAGGTCTCAGGAGCGAGCAGCAGGTAGCCTAGCTATTAGAGGTGCTTCTTTGCACTTGAAGGATGTTGGTTCAAAAATCTCACCTCCAGCTGTAGTACCCTTGAGCAAGGTGCTTACCCTGAATTGATACAGTAAAAGTTTACCTGGTACAGAGAGAAGCAAACTGTTATAACTTGCTTTGGAGAAAAGTGTCTGATAAAAGTAGTAAATGCAAGAGGCTGGAATTAGATAAATGTAATTGCTTGGATTTAGCGTTTTCAAATGAACATCTTTGATACAACTTTTTCATTTAAAATATTTTCAGATGTCTTTAAGTAGGTTCATTTTTTTGATTCAGCTTTCTAGCCGTATTTCTTCTCTTTTTTTTTTTTGCCACTGGGTGAGTTCTGTGGATCTGTGGTTTGGAATTGGCTACATGGACAAGACTCTGGACAGCAGGTTTTCCAAACAGTGCTGAATTGGCATGGGTCAGGCACTTAGGAGATGTCACTCGGTGCTAATGCTGCCCTGTACCATGGCTCCGCAACCAGCCAGTTCACAACACATCAAAGAACTGGAGAATTCGTGATTTTTGTTTCCATATTGATCTGTCATGTGACTCTAGAACACCAAGATGAATATGACTTATCTGCGTCAGTCTCGTGTAGCCCGGCTGTGGTGTGCAGCCTCTGGAATTACCACCTGAATACTGATAAAGGGTGGTCCTAGGAGACACACTTAGGAATGGATGCTTGGAGAGCAGAGTATTAGGCCTCGTTATAGAATATAATCAACCTTCAGTTTTGCCAATGGAAGAGAAACTGTTAACATAGGACAATGAACTGTGAAGGGCTGAGGTAAATGACTGGAACTAAGTGTACCCACTGGCCCACACATTCTCAGAGGTCCCTCCCTTCCTGCCCTGTCGACACCACACACACGCATACATACTGACAAAGACATCTGTTCTGGAGAAAAAGAACAAAGAATCCGAAAAATAAATTTCACTGACAGTTGCATTGTTTGTCAGTCTTGAAACGGCACAGGTAAAAAGACAGTCAAAGTAGTTGTGGAATACATGTAGAGTCACATGAGCTAAAAACACGTAAGGTCCCCTGCTAATGCATTAATTTCAGTTTTCTCTGAATTTTGTCGTTCTTTAATGAAGAGTTGAATCATGGCAAATAAACTAAGAAAGAAACAAAAGCTCTACAACATAAAGACACAATTTCTTTGAATTATGGTCTTACTTATTTTTCTAGTTATCATGAATTATGTGTGCTTTTAAGGAAGACATTAGATGTTTATTGTGAAATTCCATGGACAAAATGGGAAGGCAAACTATGTCTGAAAGTCTTTCCCGGGAGGATTGAGCTGAAGAATTCTAATTTTGTTGTTAATTGATATAAATGCAGAAATTATCCCCTGGCAAGACTTGTGTGACAGGGCTGTGGTGTTGATGTACCTACACGTACACACTTTAATAATGGAACTGAGTCATCGCGCCTGAAGTAAAAGACATTATAGGAGATTTGACTGGGTTTGACAAAGCTGAGAATTCAGAGCCTGCCAATAATCTCTATTTCCAGCTCAACTCAGAGAGAAAGACTTAAGGCAATGAATGAAAAATGAGAATGACAGAGGTACGAATATAAATGATGATGATTTTTTTTTTAAGTCACACTATGTATAATACTTTTCTAGGTGCTTCTAAATATTTGAAATATTCAATGAGCATTTTAAATTGTAGCACAATGCTTAAGCAAAGAAAGTTCTACTACTGTCCATAAAATTTGATGCTCACATGAACATTTCACCTACATACAGATACAAATAAAATATAATCTCTAAAACAATACATTTCAACAGATTTATATTAACCAACAATATTTAAGTTCTGTCTGTGTCCAGGAATATTTACCAACAATACTGAAGTTCTATCTGTGTCTAGGAATATGCAAGAAGAGTGACCATTCATAGGACCTACCTATCTATCAGCTGTGTCCACGTCGAAGGGACATTGGAATCTCTATTTGAGTTGAGTCGAATCCTAAACTTATCGTTCGACACCACAATTAGGTGTTATGTTTCATGTAATATTTATTGCTTAGTTGCACTTTCTGATGACTTAATGCAGAAAGTATGCGATTTACAAGGACATATACAGAATTTGATTTTTAGTAGAGAGCTGGAGACCTGGTTGGACTCGGGGTATCACAATGGCTTTGTGGTGTTTAACTCGGTGTCGGCTCTTGCAGGCCTGAGTTAATGGCTGCGCTCCGAACGCTTTTAAAGTTGCCATTATTAGACTGTTACTAAAGAAACTGGATCTTGACTGTAATAATCATAGAGCTATCTCAATTTCCATTTTTGTTGCTTCCCAAATTGTAAAAACCCTTCATCATCATCATACTTGAAAAATTTCAGTCTGGTTTCCGGCCTGTTCATAGCAATGAAATGGCCCTTCCCAGCATTGTCAATGATATTCTTATCTTGCCTGATACTGGTGATACCTCAGTCATTATGTTACTAGAGTGCTGCTTTTGATACTGTTAACCACGGTATCTTACTCAGTAGATTCTATATGTAGCATTATACACACTTTAGTATTATTACTGTATCATAGAATAATAGTAAGATACTACTGTAGTATCTTACTCTGTAGACTTGAATCCCTGGATGAACTAAGAGGCACTGTTTGAAAGTGGTTCCATTCATATCTAACTGCAAACAGTTTGTTCTAAAACCTGATGACTACTTCCCTTTTTTCTCATCTGTGGTTGAATATAGTATGCCTCAAGGCTCTGTGCTTGGTCCATTATTGTTCTCACTCCACTATTGTCCATTATTGTTCTTGTCAATATTACCATTGAGCGATATTATTTGTAAGTTTGGCTTAGGGTTAGGGTTTTGCTTAAGACTTTTGTTTAAGTTTTTAGTCATATGTTGATGACAATAGATAATTGCTATTTTTGTTATATGTTTCATTTAAGGCCTAAGATCCATCACATATTGCATCTTTAGTAAATTGTTTTCATAATATTAAATTTTGAATAAGTAATAATTTTTTTTGTAACCTCTGAATGCCAGAAAATTAGGTGTTTGTGGTAGGTGGTGGTGCTGAAACCCTTGGCATAGACAGCTCAGGCTTTGCCACCTATGGGTTAAGTTTCATCACCTTATAATTTTTTTTTTAGATGGCACGTTGGCACAGTAAGTCTGTCTGACAGCCCCTGGTTGGTGTGAAAGGGTGGGGGTTAGATCACTGCTCAGTCTGTGCAGAGTTTGTATGTTCTCCCTGTGTCTGCATGGGTTTTCTTCCTATTTACTGTATGTAGCAGTCTAAGTCACCTGTTGTGAATAAGGTGTAGGCTGATAACACTACATAGCATTCACTGGAAGTCGTTTTGGAGAAAAGTGTCTGCTAAATAAAGTAATCTACAATACCCAGGAAGGTTGGGCAGCCAGTTTAACCCCTAGGGGTGTTTTTCTCCCTTGCATTCAGGTTCAGAGTTTTTGTTCCTTTTCTCTTTTTTTGTTTCTCTTTTTCTTGACTTTCTTACAACTTCTAGTAATTCAATGGATAGCAGACTTTTTATTTGTATTATATTTCATCCTTTATTCATCACTCTGTTTGACTATGTGAAAAGAGCGTTCTGTAAAAATAAATTGAACTGAAATGAATCAATCTAAAAAACTATAAGCTAGTGTGCCAAAAACATCATTAAGAAGCACCTTACAGTGGGGAGTTAGAGTTCTTATTACTCTTACTACAAGTTCTTACTGGTTTGTAATTAATAAATTTATTCATTCATTTATTTTGCATTTGTCCATCTGAAACATAAATTCATTGTGCCTTTGTCAGAGAAAACTCAGAAGTCACACTGAAATGCAAACAACAGAGAGAGGAAGATTATATGCCTACTGGGTCTCTCCCTATAATTTAAAAAAATATATTCCCTTTAGCAAATAGCCAATATTGCTTTTGCACTCCTATTCAGTCATCAGACCACAGTCAGCAACACACAGCAAGCTGTACCTGTTTCACTGGGATGCAGAGAAACCTACAATGAATGCCATATGTTCCAGCTCTCCTACCTTAACTCATCATATCTGGTCTTTGTTCCAGGAATAGCAACTTTTTCTGTGGTCCAGTGACCTGGGCAGAAGTGATGCCTTTAAATGTGCTGCGCTATTAAATTATAATTTGCCCTTTTGCGACAACTACATTGCAAGATGATGGCTGCAAAGTGTAAAGAGGTCCTTCTAAACCTTTAATGGATTCTTGGAAAGATGCATCATTTCTACAGTCACAATTACACAGAAGAAAGACGCATTAAATTCTGGAAGAGAGCTTTCAGAATGATGCAATCTAGAATCCTCAACAAAAACATTCCTAGTTTTCTGCTTTTAGCTCCATCCAACTTTGTGTTGTACATCTGAATAACGGTTGTCATACTTTATATCTGCATCCTCCATTGCTTGGTCTATGTCGAAAATTTTATTTCTATCTGTCTACTGTCAGCGAGCGAGGGGTGCGGTGGTGCAGTGGGTTGAACTGGGTCCTGCTCTCCGGTGGGTATAGGGTTCGAGTCCTGCTTGGGGTGCCTGGTGATGGACTGGCGTCCCATCCTGGGTGTGTCCCCTCCAGCCTTACGCCCTGTGTTGCTGGGTTAGGCTGTGGTTCCCCGCAACCCCCACATGGGACAAATGGTTTAGATGATGTGTGTGTGTGTGTGTGTTGTACTGTCAGTGAGCATTTTGTCAGCAATAGTATAAACTTTTAACTAGTCCCCAGAACTGATATCTGCCTTACATTTCACATAAAATTTGTTGTTAGTCACAATACATGGGTTCCTTCAGATAATAATCTTCGTTGTTGAAATACAGTACATTAAATTAGATATCTATAAAAGTATTGTGTTTTGATGAACATTTTGAACTGCATGGTCTTTTAACACACACACACTTTCAGAACCGCTCGTCCCATACGGGGTCGCAGGGAACCAGAGCCTACCCGGTAACACAGGGCATAAGGCCGGAGGGGGAGGGGACACACCCAGAACAGGACGCCAGTCCGTCGCAAGGCACCCCAAGCGGGACTCAAACCCCAGACCCAATGGAGAGCAGGACTGTGGTCCAACCCACTGCGCCACCGCACCCCTGGTCTTTTGACATATTTTACATTTTTATATACATTAGCAAGATAAATGTAGTTTCAAAATTTTACTCAAATTTTAATGACCAAAAGTATGTGTGGAGTATGACATATAATATCCATCCATCCATCCATCCATCTCTCTATCCATCCATTATCAATTACCACATATCCAGTTTAGGTCACAGTTGTCTGGACCATATCCTTGAAGCATAGAGTGTGCAGAGTATACCTTAGATGGGATGCCACTCCACTGCACGGTATTCACATGCACTTATATATCCTTCTATTATAATACACACACACACACACACACACCGGCTGAAACCGCTTGTCCCAAGCGGGGGTCGTGGCGAACCAGAACCTAACCCAGCAACACAGGGGGCAAGGCTGGAGGGGGTGAGGACACACCCAGGACGATACGCCAGTTTGTCGCAAGGCACCCCAAGCGGGATTCGAACACCAGACCCGCCAGAGGGCAGGATCTGGCCAAGCCCGCCACGCCTCTGTGACCCCCGTCTATTGTAATAGATTTGCACTATATTCAAAAGTAAAAAATGAAGTACAGTTTTTATAATTGCAGTCCTATCTCAGCCTTGAGTGTTTGTCCTCTATCTGTTATTGACCCGCCATCTTTAGTCAATGAGAAAATTCAAAGGACTATTGAAGTCCCGGATATTTTGGCATTTCGACTGCTGCTAAATCTGTATAGGAAAGGGCCAGAGCACAGATCTAAGGCAAAACTATATTAAATTTCATTTTCCAGTTCATATTTCACTTGTTCTTTATTCTATTTATTTAACCTATTAAGAGAAAGTGTCCTGAAACAGATCGTAACAAGATAAAAACATTGTATCAATGTAGTAATGTATTCTGTATACCAGAGGAACGCAGAAATTGCAATATGACCCTTTATTATTTCATGTCTTTTTTTTTGCTAAGCATCTGATATTTTCATTTAGAACTGAGCTGCCACCTTTAATAGCATATTGTAGACAACTGACTACATTTTGTCAATGTACTTTAACTTCTGGATGACGTAAGCAGGTTATTAAAATGTAATGTCTACCATTATGTTAATAGTGCATTCATTAATGTCAGTAAGCAAGCTAATAATACTGTGAAAGTAACAGCAGCAAAAATAGATTTTAGCTTAAACTGCTAATTAATGCTATGGATCTTATAGAGTAATTTACTTAAATGTCCTTTTTAATAAATTTTCCATTTATTTCTGTTGCTGCCTAAATTCATTTTGTGGTGAGATAGCGCACAAGCAATTATTATCTGAAATATATTGCACTAGAGTGCATTCAGGAATTGATGTGATTGCAATAAAATGTGTATTGGACTTTGACAAATGTTCGAACCCGAGAGGTCCTGTGTCAAACCAATGAATCTTTTGAGTTGCTCCTGCAAAGTGCCGACCTCTGGTAATCCACAGTCCTCACTGCCCGGCCGCAACCTGGAACAGTGTGAACCGTCCGTACATACATGCAATTTGCATTCAACAGTTCAAGCCTTTGGTTTGCATTTAAATTACTTTTTCCCACATTATCTGGGAGAGGGGAGATAATGTAAACACCTAGGCTTTTTGTTTAATTAAATGCCAGATTAATCAAGTAGCATTTTTTAGCTATTGTACAATTAGATGAGATTTCCTGTGGTGCATTACCTTGAGGAGCTCAGAATGTGCAATTATTTGCTGTCGTGATGCCAAGGAAATAATGGAAAATCTTACCAGGCCCGAACATCATACTGAACTGTGATGAATCCTGAGTATTTGCAGAATTTGTCAAAAAATAATTAACTGTTTTTGTTTTTTAACCTGCTACTTTGATAATCTTAGTTCCACAGTGTAAATTCTGGATATCTGAGGCAGAAATTCTGTTCAGAAGGCTGGACGAGATACGCGGCAGGTGTTGCAAACTTGGAGGTTGTATGCTTCCGGCTGCCAGCTCATCTGGAGGCCAGGATTACCCAGAGTTCCTTGTTAATCCACACATCAGGTGTTTGCACTACGTCCACCGCCTTGCATCAGGTTGGCCACCTCCACTCATAAGCCATCATGTCTTAAAGGACAGCCCACCTCAACACACAAAGCAGCCCCACACCTCCATAACAATACTGCCTCCTCCCCTCACCACTTTGGTCACACTAGCTGTTGCACCAGCGCTTTGGAGACATCCACCCGTCTGACAGCTGCCTTTGTGCCGCAGGAGCAAGGCGGACAACAGCTTCGGATATAGCTGGAAACAACTCACAGGAAATAAATAACTGATGAGGCTCTCTAGTTATGGCAAGTGAAAGTGTGTGTATGGCCCATAGGTATACGTTCTAGTCCTGTGTGCTTTCAGCTGTGTTAACACTCTCTTTATTCAATCTGACCTAGCAGGAGTTGGAGGCAATCCACAAATTAGTGTCAGTTTAAAAAACAATAATGATAAATGCCTGATCACGTATCCAGGTAGGCACCTGAACTGTTTAACCTAAGAAAAAAGCAACAAACTGGATATATCCATTCTGCTTTCTCATGCCAGAAGTAAGGTGGACTGCTTTACACGCATAACATGTGTATTGCATTCTTTCTACATGTTGATGCTCTAAAGTTCCCTGCTTTTAAATATCTCAGCTTTCTTGAATTCTTGAATCAAGGTTTGAAGAGAGTGGAGCAGTGATATTCTGCAAGGTACATTGATACTAAAAATGCACAGTTTCCCTGCAGCCAAGTGTAGTTTGGCTTTAGCATTTTGTGTGATGTACTGCCTTCAAAGGTTGTAACCCTTTAGCTGCAGCTCAGGTGATGCTGCTGCTGTTCAAATCCAGCACATTCATGTCAGTCAGTGTAATTGTCAGACAGGTAAAAAGCTCTTTAGCAGTCTCCCAGCCTAGGAGGGCAAATCCTGCTCAAGTCCATTAGAGAAGCTCATTCATTATTTACCACTGTGTGTTTCCTTACTCCTTGCTTGATGTCCCCATCATGGCCCTTTTAGTAATCACTGACAACAATTAAGCAAAGAACAAAAAGGGCCTTCATGACAATTACAGCAAAAGATACGGTGCATAATACATAGAGGATGAACCGCTTTGTGTCATAAATCATTGGCAATTCCTGCTGTACCGCTGCGCTCTGCAGCGAAAGGCAAGCGCAAACAGTTGAGCCCACCAGCAGAGAGAAGGACGCCACTGTCGGAAAGCGACAGCAGGAGCAAACGACGTGAAGCAGACAAACGATTATTGTATCTCAGTGTGAATTATTAGAGATTGGGAAAAGGTTAATATTATCATACATATGAGAGAAGAGCCGTTTAGCAGGGAAATTGCCCCATGATGTAATGTAAGCCCTGCCAGGCAGCAAGGACAGGAAGGATGGGAAACAGATAGATTAACGTAGTGGCGTCCGGAAAATAGAAAATACTCAAGTGACACTGAAAAGCTTTTCTTTAAAATCAAATTCCACCGGTTGAGCTCTAAACCAGAATTGTCCGTATTGCAGCACATTCATATGATAAATTCCATCTTCGGAGGGACTCGCAATTAGTCACCATGGCTACATTAGAATAATTCACTCAGATGGTGTAGTGGTAATGTACTGTTAGAATTTGATTAGGCATATATGGCATGGCCCTTGAAATGGCACATTTAATGTAGTGAAAAGCGCTAAAACAAACACAACCAAGCACTCCATGGAAAACGTGACTTTTAAGATATTTGTGCATTTCTAAATCTCTGCTTTTTTCTGTAGACTCAGTAGAGTAGGTTGGACATGGCTCATTTTTCAAACTTTCCATTATTCAGGATAAAACTCTCCACAGCATTCTCTTTGTCCATCTAGGAGACCTGAACAATTTTTCTGAACCACTTCTACATGGAATCATTTTATCATCAGTAATTCAGATTTTAGAAAGAATTCTGCAAGAAGAAGAGCAGTCCAATCAATACAATAGTTCCAGCATAATAAATCCGAGACTGACCTCTCAGGTTTTTGAGTATTTTCTCCAATTGTGTTCCTGAAGCAGTTTTGGCAGTTACCGCAGTCCACCAGTAGAGTCCTGACCCGTAACATCTACCCTCTACCCACTCAGCCTCCCACAGCTGGGAGATAAGATTAGGGATGCTTTATGTGAGTGATCAAGAAGATTCTGTTGTGGTTTCTCCTGTTCCTCTTATTCCACTGGAGCGTGGAAGGAGACAAAGTCACAGGCCAGGCATCAAAATCAGGCTAGACACTTCAGCACTATTCGTAAAATGATAACTGCTATTCAAGAAAAAAACATTGTCCCAAGGCACTTGTGTCAGACCACCTGAACAATAATCGTTTATGCATCTTCTGAGTTGAATTGGTTGGTGAATTGGACCAGAGGAATCCATTACCTGCAATTTATTTCTGTATTCTATGTGTAAAAAAAGACACTTGTGTCTGAATAATATTATTCTGCTTTCTTGAAGCAATATACTGTTGCTCCAAGGAAAAATGCAGAAAGACAGTTGTAGCACACAGAGGCTGCCCGGGGATGGGGCAGAGACAGGGGCAAAGCAGCCACAGCTGGGGCTGATTTCACTCCCTATTTCTTCCCCGGTGCCCAGCAGTAGAGAGAAGAGACCGAGGAGGAGAACGAGGCAAATCCGAACCCGCTTCCTGAGACGACGCTCGCGTCCCAACCGACCCGACTCTCCCAGCCCCCCTGACCAGCACGAAACCTCTCCCTACCTGTTCCCTGGTCCCCCTTTCCTGTCTCCTTCCTTCTCCCCTGTCTAAGGGCAAATAAAATCCCACAGCAACGGGCGACTGCATCTCCTGTCTCCTGCCTCGTCTCTTACAACAGTTCAAACACAAAACAAAGAAATAAATGCAAATCTCTTCATTTTATGTGATCATGATGGTTTTCCCATTGCTTTTATGAATGCCAATCAGCTGAGCTATTTTAATTTGTTGGAGAACAATGGCTTGGACTTCCTTTGATGTTGTAATTATTTATAGAAGCTCCAAGCTAAGGGAGCATTCCTGTTGTTGTTTATAGGTCTTCCCTCCCCAGCAGTATACCCACCGCCCCATTTATAAAGAGCCTTCACCTTTTGAGATCGATGTTGTCCTTGATTGGTGCTATCGCAGCATGCAAATAAGTGAGAGCACATCATGGAGCATGGAGTCAGGTCCTTCCAACAAGGCAAACAGCTAAAATTAGACAGAGGCTCATGTTTGTTGGCAAGTTTACTGCATGCTCAGGCAACCTTCACTGTGGCCTTCATCCATGAGAACTGAAGAAAAATTTCGGTGTAATTTCTTTTACGTAAGTCTTGAAAATTTAATTTGTATTGAAAGTTGAGTTAAACTAAAATGTCTTAGCATTCCGATTTCCCCAGCAGCAAATGCATCTTTAAGGTAATTGACCAGTACAGTCTGCATTCAAAATATCCCCACTGTTAACGAAACTACCTCTCAAAGGGAAATAAATGAATGGAGTGAACAAATAAATAAATAAGTCTTTAATTTATTTCTTCTAAGATTTTCCGTATTTGCTGTTTCCAGATAATGGGAAGTTTTAATTACTTTCCCATGTTTAATTAGTGTGATCTATTTTGATGTTATATGGCGAAGACAGCAAAAAAGATAATTAAAAAAGCTGGAAACTGGAAGAAGTTTGCTGGTGAAGAAGATCTAATGTGTTAAATGAGCAGCAGCGCTGGCAGGCACTAAGCTCCTATCAACAGTATGGGTTTTTTGTTTCACCTGATCATGTTCTTCCAAGGACAACTCCACTAATGGTGTGTGTGCAAAAAAAAAAAATGGTCACGCCATTTTTTGTGTCTAGCAAACCCGTCCTATAGCACGTCGCATGAGATGGCCCTTCAGCTACGCATCATTTCTCCCCTGACTCATGATCCATCATCTGAAAAGGCGGCTGACATCCGCCATCCACTTTGTCTCGGTTCCTCTCATCTGTCTCAAACTGGGCCATGTCACGTCCAAGCATAGCCTGCATTTACACTCGTGCTGGAGTCGGAGTATAAACAGAGTATAACTCAAGGCCCCAGGTTGCTTTGTCTAACCTGAAACTAGGTTGCTGCAGTCATTGTACATGTGAAGGTACGATGTGTACAGGTGAAGAAATTTACATTTACATTTATTCATTTAGCAGGCGATTTTCTCCAAAGTGACGTGCATCTCAGCAAAAATACAATTTCTGCATTACATTAAGAGAAAGAAACATGGCTGCAGACATATGATTCTTAAGTAAAACTAGTTTGTTACCTACCACTTGCTGCACCAAGGATCATCGTTCAAGTAGGTGCATAAAACACAGGATAGACAAATCCTAATACCCTCCTACCATTTTTTTTTAATAATAATATTAAGATACACAAGCAAGCAAATACAATGCCAGAGAAGTGGCTGATAAAAGGCTCAATCTGGTGATGCTCATGAAGTTACAATGCACGAACATTTACACCGTACATGAGCTGGAGAGATCTTGGGAGAAATGGGTACGGAAAAGGTGAATTTTCAGACCCTTCTTGAATGTAGACAGAGTTTCCACAGTTCTGAGTGAGAGGGGAAGGTTACTCCACAGAACTGAGAACCTCCGTGCTTTACCTTTTGTGTGCGGGATCACCAATCAAGCGGAAGTAGACGAGCGAAGGGATCTGGTTAGGGTGCAGCAGTCAATCAAGTCTTGTAAATTGCTGGGAGCAATTCTATTGATGTATCTGTAGACAATAACCAGGGTCTTGAATTTGATTCGGGCAGCTATAGGAAGCCAGTGCAGAGAAATGAGTAGAGGACATACATGGGAATGCTTCGGCAAATCAAACACAACTTGTGCAGCAGCATTCTGAATCAGCTGCAGAGGTTTGATGGCAGTTACAGGAAGGCCATACAGGAGAGAGTTGCAGTTGTCCAGACAGGAAGTCACCACGGCTTGGACAAGTAGTTGGGCAGAGTCAGTTATGAGGTTGGAACGGATCCTACAAATATTATGCAGGATGTATCTGCAGAACCAGGTTGTGGCTTCGATATGTTGAGAGAATCACAGACTCGTGTCAATCGTTACTTCCAGACTCTTAGCCAAGGAGGTAGGCGAAATGAGTGAGTTGTCCAGTTTGATGGACAGATCGTGACAGGAGGACAGGTCAGCTAGGAGGTGAAGAATCTCTGTTTTGGAGAGGTTGAGTTGGAGGTGGTGATCAGACATCCATGAAGAGATGTCCGATAGGCAGACAGCAAAGCGTGCGGAGACGTCTGACGCACCAGGTGGAAAGGAGGGGAAGAGCTGGCTATCATCAGCATAACAGCGGTATTTGAATCCATGGGAGGCTATGAGCGGATCAAGAGAGGAGGTGTAGATCGAGAAGAGAAGAGGACCCAATACTGAGCCCTGCGGGACACCGGTTGAGAGAGGCAGAGGAGAAGAATGAGAGCTCTGCCAGACCACTTGATAGGATCTATCAGATAGGTAGGACATACAATAAAAATAGAAATAAATAGATAGGCAGGACACACAATAAAAATCAAAAGAAAATTTAAAGATCAACTTTGGTCTTCGAAGGAATGCCACCATGTCTATAGTCAACAGTTGTAAACTTTCGTAGTCATGTGGTATTTAGAATTCGTCACGAATGTTATCAAGAATGTCTTCAAGGCTCTTCCCATTCCAGTAGCTGTCCTTGTAATGAGCGCCATAGAACCTTGATGCCAACATATTCGCAAATTGTGACAAAACAACACAGCAAGAGCTCTCCCTGTGACGCCACCACCCTCTGCATTCTGGTTTGAAGCTGTTCCGATGTGTCTTTCAAAATCAGCATGCCGCGCATAACTGTTCTCCCTAAACATTCCTTAAAACGATTCTGATTCTTCTACTTACACTTGAGTTTTGCATATCCTGTTCCTGTAGAGTCTCAGATGGAAAAAAGGGACACGTATGAATTAAACATCAAAGATTGCACTTGAACACCCCACCTGTGTTCCTGAGAATCCAGTCATAGGCAGCTTCACTATTCTCGTGTAATTCTCAGCCCCTTCAGTCACTGTTAATACCCCGGAGGTGGAGATGGCTTTTTATATTTTTCAACTTCAAATGAGGCAACTTCAAAACCTTCACGGTGTCTAGTTCTATCCTCTGAATTCCACACTACTCTTCTGAATTTTTAGGAAAAGGCTTCTGTAAAGAATATCAAGAGATGGGTAACTGCTTTGATAGGGTTTGGGAGGTGTGAGGTGAAGCCTTTCTGAAGACCCCTACATCATTAATACTGAAATGCCGTGGCATATATAGACAGCGAAAATGTCTGTGTTTTTCGTTAAATTTCCTTAGGATGTACTCACCTGGACTGTGATTTTGGTTTACATTGATAGCACAGTCAGTACTTAAAGTTTCAGGTCAGAAAATCAGAACAATGACACAATGAGATCCATACTGGACTAAGGTGAAATGAGAAGCAAAAGATAACACTGAGGCACACTGGATCAAATGTCTCACTACAAAGAGACAAGTCCTACTCCAGCTCCTTATCATCCATTCTGAGCACATTAAGAAAGGAGAGTTTTAATGCAAAGAACTGAGTTTATTTCAGCTGCTTGGCACAGTCACTACAACAATATTGATTTTTCACACTGACACCTACAAGATTGATCTTAAGTACAGGAAGGATGTACCACTCCACTACTCGGCAATATCTCCAAGTTCAGAATCAGCGATTCTCAAAAAAATTAAAGGTGAACGCATGATTCATTTAGCATATTAAAAGAAACGAAATTACTGTATGTATTAACCATTTACTCTGATACTGGCAGGACTGAAACATCACAGAAAAATACAGTGCCAGGTTATACCCAGTAAGTAAGGACATTTAAAGATTTTAAATTCTGGTCTTCCATAAACTATTTTAATTTAATATACTCTAGATTTGCATAGTAATTTCCTATTTATTTCTTGCTTCAGGTACTAAAGTGATTTTTTGTAAACAAGATGCCCAAATGTAAAAGAAAAAATCAAAGCACCTGTACAATAAAACTGATTAAAGAAACACAAAGTACTGAAATTATTACAAGGACGGAATACATAATTTACCAAGGCCTAAATGGGTTGCACTCAGTGAATGCATAATAGATATCCAAGTGGAAAAAATGTATCTTTCAAAGAGAAGTATTTTCAAATGAAAAGAATTTTTATAACCTCTTAATCTCGCGTCAGAAATGTATACTTCAATTCTTTCCACACTCCATTACCTCCTGTTATTCAAGTCTGCATTCACACTTCGCATTTTCGGAAATTGTTCACTCTACTGATAGCAGATGTTCTTGCTCCACAGGAATGAGGAAGACTTGGGCCTCATATGGCTCTCTGACTTAATTGCAACACAACATGAGGTTTGACTCAAATAGTTTTCTTTGTTTCTTCCTTATACAGTGAAATATATTTTTTTTGATTAAAAAACAATTATCTTTTTTTTCTTGGTAATAGCTCATTTTTTATGTTAGTCCTTGCAGTTATTGTGTGATGATGATATTAGAGGTTCATTGTGGGGCTTGTGTGGTCCATTTGCAAATGCACTGATGAGTCACCAGTGTGGTCAAGAAAAAAGTCACCATCTGCAGCTTAATGACTAACTTCATGCTTATTCTGCAATTCACTCTTTCTCTACAATACCAGTTCAGTGTCGAATGCTGATACGTGTGTCTTATCTTTATATCTACTTGTATGAAAAATTACAGACTTGAATTTAAGAACTTGCCAGATTTATGTCTGGGGCATATTTTAGTTGTTTATACTGTCGTTTTGTTCAGCTTAAAGCAGGTTCATTCAAAGTAAATTCAACTGACAATAAAAATACAATGTAGTATTCAATTCTATTCTATTTTATTCTAGTCTATAATTTGCTATGTGATTTGTCATTATTAGCTAGATGGAATAAGGTGCTGCTTCTATTATTGGAAGTGTTACTATGATATGTTATGAACAAATAATCTAGTTCCATGAGAGGTCAAAAGATTTATTTGTTCTGGGACTCTATTTTAAACTTGTCTGTAGAAGCTGTCAGTGGAAAAAAAGCTCTTTGGCATAAAGGTATTGTCTTTGCTTGGCTTCTTCACAAACACAGATTGTATCAAATAGTGGCAAAACAGCTCACATCATTTAAATTCATATATCTCACTGTGATTAATCACACAGTGATTCAATGGGGAAGGGGGTGTGGTGGCGCAGTGGGTTGGACCACAGTCCTCCTCTCCGGTGGGTCTGGGGTTCGGGTCCCGCTTGGGGTGCCTTGTGACGGACTGGCGTCCCGTCCTGGGTGTGTCCCCTCCCCCTCCGGCCTTACACCCTGTGTTACCGGGTAGGCTCCGGTTCCCCGTGACCCCATATGGGACAAGCGGTTCGGAAAATGTGTGTGTGTGTGTGTGTGTGTGTGTGTGTGTGATTCAATGGGATGAACAACAATATGAAGCCTGGGAAGTCTGAAAATGCAACTGTTCCTGCAGTAGTTTTATAATACTTCTGAAAGCAGTCTTCGCACAGATTGTTCTAGGGTTTTGTTTTTGAGGAAATCACAGGAGAGTACACAGCAGATCAATCATGTTTACATTCCCAAGCTAAAGGAGTAAAAAGTAGCATGTATATAATAGGGCTTTCCACAATCACAGACCAAAGGGATTTATAGCTATCTATCTTTTCAATCAAACTTTAGATATTGAAGTCATCTACACCTGCCACAAACTGAAGCATGCAGAGAACACATATGTATGTGCATTTTTCATCAAGCTGCTTATATTGACATGTGTTTCTCACCACATTCGCCTCCCAGAAGCCTTGTTGGGACCTGAACAACACTGGGCAGAGATGCAGATGCCTTAACGCAGGTCATTGTGATGAATTATCTGAACTGGCACTGACATACTGTATTGCTCTATGAAACAATCATTCAAAAGATTACAGAAACAAATATGATACCAGAAAAACATAGACATATAATTATAGAATTGTGCCATCACAGAAAGTGGCAGCTCAGCTGCAAAAAGCTTTTAAAAACAGCAAAAAACTTTGAGATGAAAAGCATGGAGGTTTTGCCAGTTTTTATTAAAAGGAGATTCCTCTGTATTCATGTAGTATATCGAAAATAATGGAAAATTTAATGGAAAGGGCAGCAACAACATGCTACACACATTTGTCAGGGTTCTTAGTCCATGCTGGTTTGACAGCTTCACATGCACTGTCACGTTTGTCATGAGAAATGTTTGAGATGACATTTGCTGTGTGACATGGTACATTATCCTTTTAGAAGCATTCATCTGAGAAAGGCTACACTGGACATTGAGGGTTTTACCTGGTGAGCAGCAATGTTTTGGTGCTTTGCAACACTGACCAGTGCTTAGTTGGGACTAAAATACCTAATATGTGCTAGAAAATATTTCCCACTCCATCCCATTAACATCACAAATCTGTGCTGTCCAGAAAAATGTTTTTCCTCTCTTTAGTGGTCCAGGTTTGGTGACTACTTTTGTTTTGGGTATGGTCTTCATTGCAACACAAATTGAACACCAGCAAAGGTTCCACCTACAAAAAAAAAAAAGAAAAAAAAAGACTGTTATTTCAACATTCAAACAAAGAAAACCAACTGTTATGCTCTTCATCAGAAATATGTCTACCGAAGACACACAAGAGGAAAAAACAGTCTGAAGTCTAGATTTAAAGGCTGAAACAGAAGGGACATTCCTTATATTCCAAAGTTTAGGTGCTCTATATCTAAAAGTAAACCTTCCCCCTGAAATTCTATTAATTATGGATACTTGGATTATTAATTATGGATATCCAGCATCTAAGGATTGCAGACAACATTCAGGAATATAGGAATTAATATCACTATGGTAAACTGGAGTGAGACCATCAACAGCCTTGTATGTTAAGAGGAGGATTTTATAAAAGTTCTGAATTTAACTGGAAGCCAGTGTAGCAGCTTAAAAAAAATTGTGTTATATGGCCATATTTTCTGGTTATAGTGACAATCCTTACAGAAGCATTTTGTATCAACTCCCTCCAGGATATAGTCTGATGCAGACAGCTCGTTAATAAAGCATTACAATCGATTCAGCTCACGATAAAGACATAGACTAGCTTTTCCGCTGGGTCTCAGTTTACCTTTTTTGTAAGCTTGAGGAAAAAAAATACCTTATTAATGCAGCAAAACGAGAGCCAAACAATAAACTAGTATCAAACGATACAATCAAGTTTCTAGCACAACTGGAGCAGTTAAAATTTAGTCCTTGAGAATTTATAGTGGAAATCATTTGTTTATGGGTTCTGGCATCCCCACCAACCACAAGTTTTTCTATTTTATCAGCAAACTATTGCTCATCCACTGTTGTAATTCAATGATGCAATTAGCTAGAACACAAAGCCAGATTAGGGAAGAAACAAAGAGCAGAGTATCATAGGTATTAGAATGAAAGCTAATATTATACGTATTTTACATTTATCTGCAATTGCATTTGCATTTGGATTTATTTTCAAATACTATCCCCCAATGGCAGTATATAGTGCAAGAACAGGAATGGATCCAACATTCAAGTGGAGAAAACCATAACTGACCTTAAACAAGCATGAGGCAGTTTCACTATTTCAAAACACACATTAATACATAGGATTATATATCCTGGTTGCTCTAACTTTCATTTTTATAGTAAGGATACTTAAATGCTTTGTGATTGTGTAGCATGTGTGATTTAATGCTAAGTTACAAATTAAATAAGAAATTTAATAACCTGCACAACAACATGACAATACTGTTGAAAAGAAGTTTTTTCTGAACATAGTTTAAAACTATAACAATCATTTACAATGACAATGTAATTAGATGATAACAGCAACATACTT
Source organism: Scleropages formosus (assembly GCF_900964775.1). Lineage (NCBI taxonomy): Eukaryota > Metazoa > Chordata > Actinopteri > Osteoglossiformes > Osteoglossidae > Scleropages > Scleropages formosus. Next base: position 13,717,269 of record NC_041826.1, read on the forward strand.
TCACAGAAATGATTATTTCAATATTTAAAGAATTAACCCCCACTGCATTGTTCTGCACAAAACAACAAAAAAAATATATGCTCACATATTTAAAAAATATGCTCACTCATCACATGCTCCTCACTGTTTGCAGGAATGCAGCCAAAAGAAGTGTACAAGTGACTATTGCAAAATTGCTGATAGTATTGATCAGACTAAAAATATTAAACTTCCCACAACATGTGTGCAATAAAATATTTAGGAATGATATAAACCATTTAATATGTATCATTATTTAAATAGCTTATTTCCAAATTTTTGTGACAGGACTCATGACTGACCTCTAGCTGTCATGCCCACCTCCTTAAGGTGAGGGCAGCACACTTGAACAGAGTATAGGTCCAGTATAAATAGAAAGACGTAACCACTGAGAAGGTTCAGAATCTCGCAAGAGCATACATGCCTGAAACCCACACTTTGCACTTATTCTCGCTCTATGACCTTGAGATCAACCACACTTTGTCCTCAACCACACTCTAGCACTGACCCCGAGAACTCCTGCCCAGCGTTGACCCTGCTCATCCTGGGAGTACGTCTGACATCTGCTCCCATAATTCCCATCACGGTTTCAACTCTGTACATATCTTACCACGATCCAGACACCACCCACGACAACTTCATTGGTCTTGACCTGCATCTTCCTAATGACACCAAGTTTGATCAACCTCTCTAATAATAAAATTTGGCTCTTAGATCCATTCCTTCCCCTGCCTTCCAGTCTGTTTTGTGCCACCAGCAGGGAATGAGCATAATTTTTCTTGGAGTACAATGTTACACGAGAGGGACAGAATGAGCAGTTCTGTTATTTAATTTGGATGATGTTGTAATATGTATTTATATGCAGACACACCCTTGTCCTGTTACGATCAACAATATTGTATAACACACAAAAAGTAATAATTAGTACATTTATCTCATCACTATTCATCATAATTTTGGAGAAATTCACACATACACTCTATGAAACCACTTGTCCAGAGCAGGGTCACAGTGAACCAGAGCGTAACCCAGCAACACAGGGCATAAGGCTGGAGGGGGAGGGGGCACACCCAGGATGGAATGCCAGTCTGTCGCAAGGCACCCCAAGCAGGACTTGAACCTCAGCCCCACCAGAGAGCAGGCAGAGGCCAAACCTGCTGCGCTACCATGCTACTGCACCCCCTGGAGAAATTCAAAATAAATTAAATCATGTTTTCAGTTCAGTTATACATGTCCACTGGAACCTCTCCTTCTTCTGAGTTTATCGGAAATTAATCCATCTTGGCCTTCTGCTGCTGTAGCCCATCTGCTTCAAGGATTGACAAATTGTGTAATATGAGGTACCCTAAGGCACAATAGTGTTTTATTAAGTTTTTTACTTTTTTGTGGCATGTTAGTTTGCACATGTCTTCTCATCATCCTCTTATATGTTTCATCAGTGAGTCTGATTCACCCACTGGACTGCCAATGGCCAGATTATTTTTTGCCCATCACACCATTTTCTGTCTAACTGAAGACAGTGCAGTGTGGAGAATCCTTTGAGTGTAGTCGCTTCTGAGATGCTGTGACCAGTATGGCTGGTATTAATGATCATAGCACATTGAAGAATTATACATCTGGTCTGCTCTAACTTTCATTTGAACAGCAACTAGACCTTCTACAGCTGTTTGCATGATTTGCAAGCTGAATCACAGGCATATATGCAGTAAACCTATCCCTCACATAATGGGGTTAATTTATCCTGTTAAATGACCCCTTCAGACAAATTCCTGTTGCAAAGATTTGTTGTAATTTGTAATTTAATTGTAATCTGGAATTTGTTGTTTTAAATAATTTGCAGCAAATTACTATCATTTCTTATAGAGGAAACTGTTGCATGAAATTAATTAAAATTGCAAACTAAAGGGCACTTTTATCCATGATATTGATAACACAAACGTACTTTATAATGTCATAGCAAATCAGTACGATGGCACAGTGAGTAGAGTTGCTCTCTTGCAGCACCTGATAAACTCAGAAGAAGAAGAGGTTCCAGTGGACATACGTAACTGAAATTCAAGACCCTGGTTATTGTCTACAAATACATCGATAGAACTGCTCCCAGCTATTTACAGGTCTTGATCAACTGCTATACCCCAGCTAGACCCCTTCACTTGTCTGCTTCTGCTCGCTTGGTGGTCCCTCGAACAAAAGGTAAAGCACGGAGGTTCTCAGTTCCGGCTCCGTTGTGGTGGAATGACCTTCCCCTCTCACTCAGACCTGCGGAAACTCTGTCTACATTCAAGAAGGGTCTGAAAACTCACCTTTTCCGTACTCATTTCTCCCAAGATCTCTCCAGCTCATGTACGGTGTAAATGTTCATGCACCGTAACTTCATGAGCATCACCAGATTGAGTCTTTCATCAGCCACTTCTCTGGCATTGTATTCGCTTGCTTGTGTATCTTATAACATCATAATAAAAAAAAAAATAATAATTGGTAGGAGGGTATCAGGATTTGTCTATCCTGTGTTTTATGCATCTACTTGAACGATGAACCTCGGTGCAGCAAGTGGTAGGTAACAAATTAGGTTTACTTGAGAGTCACATGTCTGCAGCCATGTCTCTTTCTCTTAATGTAATGCATAAATTGTGCTTTTGCTGAGATGCACGTCACTTTGGACAAAAGCATGTACTAAATGAATAAATGTAAATGTGTGAGAGGATATAGGCTGAAACCCCACTCAAAGCCTGTGTGGAGTTCACATGTTTTCCTGTGTTTGCATGTGTTTCCTCCAAGTGCTCTGGTTTCTTCCCACAGTCCAAAGACATGCTGTTCAGGTGGATTGGTGACTCTAAAAGCCACCCATGGTGGATGTGAGTGACACAGAGAAAGTGTGTTTCACTGATGTATGGATTATTGACTCATTGTATGCAGTGTATCTAGCATTTAAAGTCACCTTGGTGAATAAGGTGTGTGGACTGATATTATTACATAATATTCATCGGAAGTCGCTTTGGAGAAAAACGTCTGTTAAATCAATAAATGTTATAGGTGCAAATTCTAATCCATGGGAATTTGGTTGAGACAAAGTGCCCTCTAGGGGTACCCTATTTCAGTATTCCCATGATTTCTTACTTTTCTCTAAGTATGCTGAATGACTTCTCTTAACCACTAACCAGGGTTGCAGTTATGTTGTCTGGAATTACTTATGCAGGCTTGAGTGCATGTGTGTTGCCGTGCCGCCTGTCTTTTAAGGGTTGCATGAAGGACAATGACTGTGTAACAGTTTTCAATGCCAGTGGGGTATGTTATGAGACTGGCACAGAAATTGTATGTATTGTCATAAACTGTTGAACCAATTTTTTTATTGTACAGCTGTCTTAATGGTTTTGCATTTTGACACTAATATATTACAGAAAATAATTACATATAATTTACACATGTTCTATGTGTTGTTTCCTGTCTGATATGATTACAGCTCAGGTGCTGACAGTAACAAGGCTTTGGGATACTTTCTTTTATTAGTGTACAGTGACAAAAAAATGCATACTTCTTAAAAAGCATAACAGCCAGTGGGTTGCTGAAATGGTGGGAATCCATTATTTGCAGTCCTCTTATAATGTGAAGACTGTTGTGGCTGAATTGAAAAGACTTTTTTTTCTCAGATGAATGTTTAAAATTAGCTGCCCAGTGTGTTGCTTTCTAACTGAATCATGACGCCTTCTAAAGAGTTGGAAGCAATGAATCCGCTACCCAGCATTCCATTGCTGAAAAGGACAGGTATGGCAGATTTGCTTCTAACTGAAATCCACAAACCAAGAATGTAAATATCTGTATAATTATACATTTTTCAATGCAATCAACACCTGCTGTTTTCTCATGACCAAAAGTTATAATCACAATATTTAGTTAGCTACTTTGACCGAGGGTCCCACCACAACCTATCTTTTATTTCAACTGGAAAATTTACAATTTAAAATCCGTGCCCAAATATGTTGTGGTACATAACTCTTAAGAGTATATGAACACTTCACAATTCATAGAATTTTTGTTTAGTGAAAAGTGTCCGCATCTGTCATTGATCAAGTTATTGAGCCATGTGGGATGAATGGTGACTTTCGTTGTACGAGCACTTTTTTCTGTTTCACACAGATTGCCTGAAATTGCAGCTGGCTCAGAGAATCAAAATGTTTCTTCATTCTGGTGCCCTGAAGAGGGTTGGCACATAATGTCCTCCCTAGACATTGTGCCAGTCCATCATAGAGACTCTACCCCATGCTGTCCCTGGGTGGTAGAGTGCCAAGCGTTGATGGGTCCTGCATGTATCTTTAATGGCATTCGTAGAACTTGGCTTGAGTTACAGCATCTGGAGTCATTAATTAGGGAACAGATTCATCAATCAAGATACCAGAAAAGAACTCTGAATGTTGTTTTCTTATTTTCAATATATTAGTTCTGCACAAAGGCAGAATGAAAATGATTACTACTATAAGATGGTTTACATTAAAGTAACTCCTCCGTGAACCACCACCTTACCGTGGTGGAGGGGTTTGAGTGCCTGAATGACTCCAGGAGCTATGTTGCCTGGGGCTATATGCCCCTGGTAGGGTCTCCCATGGCAAACAGGTCCCGGATGACAGACGAGACAAAGTGCGGTTCAAAAGCCCCTTATGAAGAAACTAAAACCAAGGCTTTCGTTTACCCCGCCCGGTATGGGGTCACCGGGGCCCCACCCTGGAGCCAGGCCTTGGGGGGGGGGGGCTTGCATGCGAGCGCCTGGTGGCCAGGTCTATGCCCACGGGGCCTGGCCGGGCTCAGCCCGAAGCCATGACATGGAGCCGCTCTTCGGTGGGCTCACCACCTGCCGGAGAGACCGTAAGGGGCCGGTGCATTGTGATTTGGGCGGTGGTCGGGGTCGAGTGCCTGGCCGACCCAAACCTCGGGCGCCAACTCTGGTTTCTGGGACTTGGAATGTTACCTCACTGGCGGGGAAGGAGCCTGAGCTGGTGCGGGAGGTTGAGAGATACCGTCTAGATATAGTCGGGCTCACTTCCACTCACAGCTTGGGTTCTGGAACCACTCTTCTCGACCAAGGGTGGACTCTCCACTATTCTGGCGTTGTCCAGGGTGAGAGGCGACGGGCAGGTGTGGGCTTATTAATAGCCCCCCAGTTTAGCTGCCATGTGTTGGAGTCTACCCCGGTGAATGAGAGGGTCATCTCCCTGCGCCTTCGGGTCAGGGAACGGTCTCTCACTGTCGTTTGTGCTTATGCGCCTAGCGGCAGTGTAGAGTACCCGGCCTTTTTGGAGTCCCTGGAAGGCGTGCTGGAAAGCGCTCCCACTGGGGGCTCTGTCGTTCTACTGGGGGACTTTAACGCCCACTTGGGCAGTGACAGTGACATCTGGAGGGGCGTGATTGGGAGAAACGGCCTCCCTGATCTGAACCCGAGCGGTGAGTTGTTATTGGATTTCTGTGCTAGTCACGGTTTATCCATAACAAACACCATGTTCATGCATAAGGGTGTCCATCAGTGCACTTGGCACCAGCACACCCTAGGTCGGAGGTCGATGATCGACTTTGTAGTTGTTTCTTCTGATCTTCGGCCATATGTCTTGGACACTCGGGTGAAGAGAGGGGCTGAGCTGTCAACTGATCACCACCTGGTGGTGAGTTGGATTCAATGGCGGGGGAAAAAGCTGGACAGACCTGGCAGGCCCAAACGCATAGTGAGGGTCTGTTGGGAACGTTTGGCAGAGGCCCCTGTCAGAGAGGTCTTCAACTCCCACCTCCGACAGAGCTTCAACCGGGTCCCAAGGGAGGTGGGGGACATCGAGTCTGAATGGACTATGTTCCGCGCCTCCATTGTCGGGGCGGCGGTTCGGAGCTGCAGCCATAAGGTCTCTGGCGCCTGTCGCAGTGGCAATCCCCGAACACGGTGGTGCACACCGGAGGTAAGGAATGCTGTCAAGCTGAAGAAGGAGTTCTATCGGGCCTGGCTGGCTCATGGGACCCCTGAAGCAGCTGACGGGTACCAACGGGCCAAACGGAACGTGGCTCTGGCAGTTGCCGCGGCAAAAACTCGGGCTTGGGAGGAGTTCGGTGAGGCCATGGAGGAAGACTTTCGGTCGGCCTCAAAGAGATTCTGGCAAACCGTCCGGCGACTCAGAGGGGGGAAGCGGTGTTCCACAAAGACTGTTTACAGTGGAAGTGGTGCATTGCTGACCTCAGCTGAGGATGTCCTCAGGCGGTGGAAGGAGTACTTTGAGGATCTCCTTAATCCCTCCAACACGCCTTCCGTAGAACAAGCTGAGGCTGGGGACTTGGAAGGGGACTTGTCCATTACCCTGGCTGAAGTTGCTGAGGTAGTCAAAAAACTCCTCGGTGGCAAGGCTCCGGGGGTGAATGAGATCCGCCCCGAGTTTCTCAAGTCTCTGGATGTTGTGGGGCTGTCTTGGCTGACACGCCTCTGCAGCATTGCGTGGAGCTCGGGAACGGTGCCTCTGGACTGGCAGACCGGGGTGGTGGTCCCTCTTTTTAAGAAGGGGGACCGGAGATTGTGTTCCAACTATAGGGGGATCACACTCCTTAGCCTCCCTGGGAAAGTCTATGCCAGGGTACTGGAAAGAAGAATCCGACCGATAGTCGAACCTCAGATTCAGGAGGAGCAATGCGGTTTTCGCCCTGGCCGCGGAACACTGGACCAGCTCTATACCCTCACTAGGGTGCTGGAGGGTTCGTGGGAGTTCGCCCAACCAGTCCATATGTGTTTTGTGGACCTGGAGAAGGCATTCGACCCTGTCCCTTGTGGCATCCTGTGGGAGGTACTTCGGGATTATGGGGTTCGGGGCTCACTGCTACGAGCTGTTCGTTCCCTGTATGACCGGAGCAGGAGCTTGGTTCGCATTGCCGGCAGTAAGTCAGACCTGTTCCTGGTGCATGTTGGACTCCTCCAGGGCTGCCCTTTGTCACCGATTCTGTTCATTATCTTCATGGACAGAATTTCTAGGCGCAGCCAGGGAACGGAGGGTGTCTGTTTTGGTGGCCGCGGGATCTCGTCTCTGCTTTTTGCGGACGATGTGGTCCTGTTGGCTTCATCAAATCAAGACTTGCAGCGTGCACTGGGGAGGTTTGCAGCCGAGTGCGAAGCGGCGGGGATGAGAATCAGCACCTCCAAATCCGAGGCCATGGTTCTCAGTCGGAAAAAGGTGGATTGCCCCCTCCGGGTTAGGGGGGAGCCGCTCCCTTAAGTGGAGGAGTTTAAATATCTCGGGGTCTTGTTCACGAGTGAGGGAAAAATGGAGCGGCAGGTTGACGGACGGATCGGTGCGGCGTCCGCAGTAATGCGGTCATTGTACCAGTCTGTTGTGGTGAAGAGGGAGCTGAGCCGTAAGGCGAAGCTCTCAATTTACCGGTCAATCTACGTTCCTACCCTCACTTATGGTCATGAGCTCTGGATCATGACCGAAAGAATGAGATCGCGGATACAAGCGGCAGAAATGAGTTTCCTCCGCAGAGTGGCTGGGCGCACCCTTAGGGATAGGGTGAGGAGCTCAGTCACCCGGGAGGAGCTCGGAGTAGAGCCGCTGCTCCTCCGCATCGAGAGGAGCCAGTTGAGGTGGCTCGGGCATCTGTTCCGGATGCCTCCTGGACGCCTCCCTGGTGAGGTGTTCCGGGCATGTCCCACTGGGAGGAGGCCTCGGGGCAGACCCAGGACACGTTGGAGAGACTATGTCTCCCAGCTGGCCTGGGAACGCCTTGGGGTTTCCCCAGAGGAACTGGAGGAGGTGTGTGGGGAGAGGGAAGTCTGGAGGACTCTGGTCGGACTGCTGCCCCCACGACCCGGCCCCGGATACCGGAGGAAGATGGATGGATGGACACATACACACACACATTTTCAGAGCCGCTTGTCCCATACGGGGTCACGGGGGAACCGGAGCCTACCCGGCAACACAGGGCGTAAGGCCGGAGGGGGAGGGGACACTCCCAGGACGGGACGCCAGTCCGTCGCAAGGTACCCCAAGCGGGACTCGAACCCCAGACCCACCGGACAGCAGGACTGTGGTCCAACCCACTGCGCCACCGCTTTTAGTAAAATGCCATTGAAACCTCTTTGGCTTTCCATGTTTTTTTTTCTTTTTTTTTTTTTTAAACAGAAAACAGAGCAGTAAAGCAGAATGGATTTTACTTCTGTAATATTGTTTACACGCAGCATTTCATATTTATTTGTTTCTTTATTAATTACATACATTTCTAATGTTTTGTTAAGTGTACTCATAAGGACTTCTTCTTTACTCCAAGACATTTGGCTTTATTGTGTTCGGAGTTGTTAAAAATTGAAAAAGACAAACATTAATTAAACATCTCAATTTTACAATACACATTTTCTGAACCACTTGTCCTATTTGGGGTCACTAGGAGCCAGAGCCTAGCCCTGCAATGCAGGGCGTAAGGCTAGAGGGGGTGGGGACATACCCAGGACAGGACGCCAGTCTGCCGCAAGGCACCCCAAGCAGCATTTGAGCCCCAGACCCACCGGAGAGCAGAACCCGGTCCAACCCACTGCACCACCGCATCCCCCCTACAATTTTACACTAGATTAAATGAATAATTCATATCACCACTTATTTTGCTGAAAACTTCATACATCTTCACAGTTTTATCCTGTTACATAACACTTTGACAACTGAAACAAATGATATATGTCAATATAAAGGGGGCAAAAGTTGAAGTTTGCTGTAGTTTCTCCCAGGAACTCCAACACTGCCTAAAGAAATAAAAACGGGAAACATTAAAATAGCGGCAGACATAAGGTTACTTCAAGTCACATGAAGAATAACACACACTATCTTCCGGTGAACCGTCATGACTTTAAACAATTAAAATTGACAAAGATGAATGGCTTTTTTTCACTCACAGATCAAGAATACTGAAAAATAGAAAATTTAGTGACTTTTTGAGCAGTGAAATGTGAACAAATGGGCTGCTGCACTTATGAACACTTTTTACATTTTTTTTGCTAAAAAATACAAGTATAAAACCTTAAAGAAAAGACAGGGATTTTCAATGGTCATTATTAACTGTTAGACATATGTGAGTGTTTATTCATACTACAGGCATCAAATTCTTTGGGTTTCTCACAGTTTAACTTTTTCAGTGAAAATACATTCTGAGATATATTTTGAACAGAGTTACAAATTATGCTGAACCCTCAGTCTCTAATTAGATACATTACTGTTTTGTATCACTGTGGTGACTGATTTCATCTCTGACTCAAAATTATTCAAAATGAGATTTTGTCTTTCATTCAATAACACTTGTCTCATGCATTATTTCTTAATGCTGCCTACTGTGCTGTAGAAAATGAATTTCAAATGAATGTTTTATGCATTAAGTACGGTGTAATAGCCACTTTTAATATTGACTGCTTTACTGCTGGTACAAGTTTTATTGTACTTTTCTGTTCAGAAAGTACAAAACATAATTAAACATGTACTGACAATAAAAGAATATTAGAGCATACTTTCAAAGCAATTACCACTGCCAAAGAGTTGATAAAAGGATTTCTGTGGTTCAGGTATAAAAACATTAGCAGTTTCCTGTTGACTGTCTGTCTCTGTGTGTGTGTGTGTGTGTGTGTGTGTGTGTGTGTGTGTGTGTGTGTGTGTGTGTGTGTGTGTGTGTGTGTGTGTGCATGAGATTGAGTATATTTGCACACATGTACATTCTAGTTTGTCTACACTTTTAAAATGGCCATGAGTGAATGTCACAAGGTCAATTTTTATATAGTTTGCGTTTTAGGACAATTAAATTGGATAAAAACCTTTTTCTTTGTTTTATGAGCTTGTAGTTGTTTTCGGTTTGTGTTGCTGTGGGATTATTAGTTTGCAATTAAGCCAGATTCTATTTGAAATTCTTGAAACGATAAGTGAATGTGTGTGTGGAGGACAAAGCAGTGTGTACATGCAACCACATGCAACTGCGCTGTAACCAACTTTCAAAATTATTCTTAATATGCTTGACAAACATCCCTTCACCCTCCCTGTGGGATGTCTGGTCTTGCTTCCAGTCAGCCACCCTGCTTCTTTTTACAACTTCTCTGATTCCAGTTATGCTATCCTACCTTCCCTGCTCCACCATGCAGGGAAGCCTTGTCTTTTTTCTCAGCTAATTGTCAAGCACGCTTCCCAGAGACCCTCGACGTTGCCTTGTATTACATTATTGTATACAGCTGCATAACCTGAGATGACGTTTCGGGGTGTATTTTTACAAGATCATCTGCTTGGTTTTGTGACGATAAAAAAAGGCTTTTGAGTTTAATTTGATGTATTTTCATCAAAAACAATCCATGTGCCATGCAACAGAAGCACACCTTAGATAGCACAAATTAGTGTTTGAAGAACAATGCAAAATACCTCTTCAGTGTAAATTTGAAAGGAAGGAATTGTAAACAAATTCTGAGTTCATTGTTTCAATACAGTACTTAATGGATGACAAAAAAGTCTTCTCATGAGCTCTTTTGTAGCGAGTATCTACTTGACAAAGAGAAGAAATTGCCATTGTTAGCAGAAACCGATGTCATCACATCAACATTATCCAACACAATTTACGTTCTGATAACAGAAAAGCTTTGGAAAGACAAAACAGAATCCCATTTCCAGTGTAGCTCTCATATGAATTGAAATCAGAAGACAGTTTTTGTGCTTTTCTCCATTCATCACTTTATTGAAATGGGGGCCATTCTCTAAATGTGGGACCAGATGCTTATCTCCGAAATCACGCACGAAATGGAGTGAGCCACATGTCTCTCGTAATGTACTCCACGCATAACAATACTAGAACCCATTACCAGTCTAATTGACCTTTGCAGCTCAGAACTACATTTTGCAATTCATTTCTGAAGTTAAATGCACCATTATTAAACTGAATTTTCAGTATAGCCTTCTTTCTAAGTGGTATCCAGTAAATACCTAATTCACCAAACAGATAAACTGATGTTGATGGCTTTGAGTGTGCTTTTTAACACTTGAACTTGTCTGTTCGCTTAAAATGCAGAGCAAAATATACATTAAATATAAGCTGGTCTGACTCACCTCATGCACCTCTGCTCTACAGTAATCTAACTTACTTGACTTTGAATACACCCACAAGTTGTGCTGGGAAGATTTTTTTGGAGAGAGAAAAAAGGTGATGAAAAGTACATTCAGTGGGCTGTTCTCATCATTCCGATGCTAGTATTAATTCTGAGCTTGATATACACACACATTTTCAGAACCGCTCGTCCCATACGGGGTCACGGGGAACCGGAACCTACCCGGCAACACAGGGCGTAAGGAGAGGGGACACACCCAGGACGGGACGCCAGTCCGTTGGAAAACACCCTAAGCAGGACTCGAACCCCAGACCCACCGGCGAGCAGGACTGTGGTCCAACCCACTGCGCCACCGCACCCCCTGAGCTTGATATAAAACTACATAAACATTAAAAATTTAAAAAAATAATGAGGCATGGCATATATTAAATACTCTGAGTGACATGTTCACCGATGGCTCATTAAATGTGTTATATTTGCAATTAAATTAACAACATCTCATACATAGTTTCTTATCCACCATGAACCTGCACATTCCTCTATGCATACAATGATATACTGCACTTTTACTGTTATTTTTAAACATTGGTATTTGTTGCATTTAAAAATAATAGGCTGTTCTCTAGAAAAACAACATTTATATACTTTCACTCTCTGAATTCCCTCTTTTTCTAGTGAAAGCTATATTTAGTGCTGCTTCATTTGCAGCCCAGCAACTTTGTTCAATGTCCATTCTGCCCCTGCTTGTGACCTTCTCCCATAATGCCTTGGGGTGCTCACCCAAAGGCATGGCCCTTGGGTCTCCGCTGACAAGAGGTTCCCTCTTTTCCCCCACTCTGCTCTCTAGCTCCCTTATCGCTCACCAACTGTCAGCCAGCCAGCTCTGCTGACTGGATGGAAAAAAAAAGCATAGCCATGTAGTGAAAATGAAGACTTGATGTGCCCTTTGCAAAACCTTGAATTTATAATTTATTTTCTAATTTGGACTTGACATGTGAATATTTGCTGCCTTCTGCAGATCTGCTCCCACGAGCGTAACCTCTGAAAACGTAACACGGAGGCTGCGGTACGTATTCTTTCCGTGAAGATAACGTTTTTCTGTGACCATGAAGTTGAAGGGTTTTAATGAGGCTCGCGATCCCTGTAAGCAATGGTTTTTTAATTGCACGAGCCACTTTCTCATTAGCAATTAATTCATTTTCAGTCCATGAAATTGTTCAAGATGTTTTAATAGCCTTACACTGCCATCAGTAATAAAGCCATTTTATTTGTTGTTATCTTGACAAATGGTCTTTTCTTTATGGTGTCCACAAGGCAAAAATATCCCACTCCTCCAAATACAGCTTATGCTGCTGGCTATTCCCTGTCTGGTAGCAATATAGTACTGGTACTTTCAATGTAATGGTCCATAATAAATCTAGAAATATTCTCAAATGCATAACATTAGTACACCCAGCTGTGTATCTATTCAGTTTTGCACAGTAACCATGACATACAGGTCAAATCTGGGATTTGTGGTCAATTTAATGGAATGCTGGGTAAAATCCAATATTTAAGAATACCCTTCTAATCATGAAAGGAAGTTAACAAAACCATATGGCACCATACTTTCATCTGGCTGCTTTTCTAAAGTTGCTGGTGGAGTGCCAATTTTTACCCCGCTTTCCAAAGAAGACTAAGTGTGAGTCACTGGAAACACCAAAATTCTGAAAATGAAGCTTCCGCAAAATTATGAAACTTTAAAGCTACTGAAAGAAAATTACAATCACGTAACTGAAGGGTGTAAATAAACTGGCTCAAATTCTTAGAAAAAAACTATGAATGTATAAATTAAAATTCTGAGAAAAATTCAAAACTTCTACATGGGAATATTTCAAGAGAAGTCTTTCAAGCCAAAATTTTACCACATATTCTATAGAATTTAAAGTAATTCCTACTTTAATAATATGGGACAAGTTATTTTGTGGATAGCTGCATTTCTCCATGAAGCCGACAGTATCTTCTGAGGAAGTGTTGTTTTTTGGCCGCTAATATCAATTCTTTCTTTTAATAATATATGCCTAACATGTGGTATTGAGTTTGGGTAGAGCAAATGTGCTTCAGTTCCTTCAGCTGCAGTGTGCACATCAAACATGAGGAAAGTACTCAGTAAGAATATTTTCACACCATTCCAGGTAAGAGGTCAAAATAGACCGTTCTATGCTTCTTAGAAATTGCGGTCCACCATTAGAAATGTAAGGCACTAAGATCAAATGAATCCTGAGAATACAGACATGCATGCACAATCAACCAAGTCTGTTTCTTGTTGAAGAAAGCCAGGGTTCGCAAGATGGATAATGTGGGTTTTCACTGCCTTTGCAGTTTGACCTTGCCAACACACCAGCATGAGACATTATATTCAAGCTCTGCATAGATTAGTTTAAGTCCACAAAGCTGTATATGCAGAAAAACTCCACCAATATTAATGTTTTAAATTGCGTTTTTGGTTCTTTGGTTATACAGATATTTTATACATCTTATCTAGAGGTCCTCAGGTACTGATGAGACACAGTATCTATCTATCAATCAATCAATCAATTAATCAAAGGTTTATTTGTCAAATGCCCAATAATACAGCATACCGCAGTGGTTGCTGGCAATGAAATGTCTTTTTCGCAAGCTTGTGGGGGTGTAGGGGTGTGGGGGGTGACAACATACAATAAGATTACAATAAGTACTAAGTTAAAAACAGATGAAAAAACAACACAATAGTATGTATGAATATTGTACTTTAGGTACCTAGCAGGTAAAAGGGTTGGGGAAATGTATAGTTTTTCTAATATTCTCAGTTTATTTAACCTCTTTAGGCACAAAGACCAACTGGGGTATATTTATGTTGATCTCATCCTACTGTAGCACCACAATACAGTATTTCCTTGTCTATATCAATCAATGCAAATGCACATCCCTTGCATTATTTTCCAACAAAAATAACTACTGACACAAAACAGTTATTTTTTAAGCTAATTGCATGAAGAAGGAAATCAATTTCATTCGCTTTTCCTTAAAAGCTGTCAATCTTCAAATTAAAAAAGAGTGTGACATCCATAATAACAGCACATCTTAAGTGATTTATAATTCTACATTTAATCTATTTTTGTTTGGCGGGGTCACAGCATGACAGTTTGAGTTTTAACTCAGCGGGGCTAAAAAATGTACTCATCATTTCAAAATAACCGTGCTTGCCAGAAACACTAACCATTGGCAAATATTCTTTTTCACTTTGAAGTATGAATCATTCATTTATTTTAAGGGACACATTTTCCTGCATCTTAGCACTGTGGAAACTCACTCTGTGTGGGCTACCCATGGGACTTAGTTAGCCTGAAACGTCTGTACATAATAGAGTTCACATCAATGTTGTTTTACACTGGAAGGATTCTGTTTAACTAAGGGACTGTAAATGTTTTCTTCCCCAGAATTTTCGAATAAAATGAGGCGGTTCGGTAGGAGAAAGACAAAACAAACAAACTGCATTTTCCATGATACTACTCTTCATCAGTTTTCCACAGTACAATTACTGAACATATCAGCGTTGCTATGTATAAGGTTTTCAGTGCACTGCACAGATTTGTCTCTCTTGGATCTGCACTTACCGTACCATGTACCACCTGAAAAAAATCACACACACATACACTGTCTGAATCCGCTTGTCCCAAGCGGGGTTGCAGCGAATTGGAGCCTAACCCGGCAACACAGGGCGAAAGGCTAGAGGAGGAGGGGACACACCCAGGACGGAACGCCAGTCCATCACAAGGCACCCCAAGCAGGACTCGAACCTCAGATCTGCCAGAGAGCGGGGCTCAGCCAAGCCTGCTGTGCCACTGTGCTCCCCATGCCCCCCACCTGGAAAACTAAACAGAATAAAAATACCTTGTAGCACATATTGAAAAATAGTTAACAGATTTTTACATAAATGTATTTCTAAAACTTAAACTGTACATGTGTAGACAGAAATAAACTGTAAAAAAGCTTTGAAACTGAATGACAAGTTTCAGCAGACCACTGAAAAAGCAGCTATTTTAGGCACTTTTCTCTCATTAAGTCTTTTTTGGTTGTTGCATGTGGCAATCAGGGTCACACTGCTAATTGTTAGTATAGATCAAGCTGTGCTGTGACTGACCCCTGTGCTGACTGTTTGGCCGAATGACACTGTAGCTCAAAGTCATTCGACAAGAGCACATTTTATTCTTCTGCAAAGTGTGACACAAACAAACGCAAAGATCAGTTGAAAATGTATACTGTACATAACTGAGAAAAAGACCACCTTTTTTGCTTGTTTTCTTGTTACACTAAATACAGTACATACACCTGCAAAGGATTGGTGTTCCATCAAAGGTGTACCAGCCTAGCACACTGTGCTTCTGGGACAGGCTGCACGCTGCTGTGATACTGACTTGGAAAAGCAGTGACCTGGTGATGGAGGAAAGTGAAGAAAAACTAATTAGACTCATCTTCCCCTGATATTCAAATTCTCAATATCCAGTCTTTTCACGCATCTTTCCAAAATTATTAATCCTATATATGGTTAATCATGTATCCAGCCTTCCACGTCCATTGCTGGTCCAACAACTGAGAGCATTTGAACATTGCAGCAAGCAGAAATGTTTGATAGAGTGTGAGATGCACTACATTCTGGGAATGACATACCCCTGCTCTCATGTTCTGGCAGTACAGTTTCTCTTACATACCCATGTGTTTCTGTTTGGGACCTCAGTTTTGTACCATTGTGCTTACATTTTCAAAATATTGTATTCAATTCCTTCATCTTCCTCAAGGCATTTGACACACACACCATCACAGTCACTGTACTTTATGAAACCATAAATTTTTTTAGAATTTATTTTATATTCATGGCCCTTCAAGAAATTTCCACAAGCAGCTTGACGTTTAAACCTTAAAAAATATAAAATATGAAATCAAAGTTCAGCATTAGTTAAAAATTTTGACCAGAAAAAATTTAAGCAGAAAATAAAATGAAAAAGAAAAGAATTGCTCTTACTTCAATTCCAAATGTTGATTTAGCAAAGAATCAAAAGCAGGATAGTGAAGGAGCTGTTTATGTTTCTTTTTTATCTTTGTCTTCTTTTTCATTTCTCTCACCTGGTTCTACAGTATTCAGTGTCAGGCCTCCTAGTCTTCCCCATCTATATCTCTTCCCTTGGCTCGTCATTGCCTGTCATGGGCTCTCCTATCACTGCTATGCCGACGATACCCAGCTGCTCTTCTTTTTCCCCCTACAGCTACAGACATACCCTCACATATCACTGCTTGCACATCTCTGCTTGGATGTCTGCTCACCACCTACAACCTTTAAAACCAAAATCCTTTACCCCCAGCAGGTCCAACCACCCATCAGGAACTCTCTGTCAAACTGGAAAATTTTCCCATTTCACCTGTTTGATGCCAGTGATGCCATAACCCTGTTTTGCATATACAGCCTGCTGAACATTTCCAGTGTGCACCTTAATGTCTGAACAACCTCTATACAACCTCTGGATCAAGCCATGGTGACTGCAATGCCATCCTGTTTGGCCTTCCGGCTTGTGCCGTGAACTCTCTGCAGCTGATGCAGAAAATTACTTGTTTGTCCTGCCAAAGTGTTCCCAAGTATCCCCCCTCCACATCCATCTCCATTGGCTTCCCGTACCTACCCGCATCAAGTTCAAGACTCTGCTTACAGCTTACAAGAGCATCAATGAAGCTGCTGCTCCGATAACTACAGGACCCGATCACTTGCTGTGCTCCATCTAAACTGCTACGCTCCTTCACCTCTGGTTGCTTGGTGATACTATGAACAAGAGGGCGAAAATCAAACCTAAAGGTTCTTGGTTGTGGAGCCATTGTGATGGAATGCTCTCCCTCTGTCCCTCTGAACTGTTGAATCCCTCTCAACATTCAAGAAGAGTCTTAAAGCATGTCTTTCAGACCCACTTCTCTTCTAATCTTGTAACAACTGCATAAACTTACACTGAAATATCTGTTTTAAAAAAAATTGTACTCTACTTATTCTATATGTGGCTTCTTGTGTAATGTATGCTTGTTTAACAATATTGATGGAATAATTTATACTTTGAAAATCACATTTGCATCTACAGTATATCCCTCCATCAGTTGGTGAAATGCACTATTTTTTGCTGTATGTCGTAAAGGAGAAAAGTGTCTACTAAATAGATAAATTTAAATGTACAGGCATATGTTTGCTACTAGAGTCACAGGTATAATTCATGAAAGCACCACATGCACGCCTGTGATCTTAAAAAAGCTCAGCAAAAACATGCACAATTCAAAAACATTTCATGGATACACGAACTCGTGAAATTACACAAATTCCTTATGAAATTACACATCATTTTGGGGCAATTTTGGAGTGAATTTTGTATGGTCTTGGGACCAACTGGAGTTTTTCCTCATAAGAAATATTGCATTAAGTAATTATCCTTATCAAGTTTTTGATATTCAGTTTTAAGGAATGAATCAGGACTGGTTAAAATGGGATAACACTTGAACACAGAAGAGTTCTGACCTCAACCCCAACAAGATATATTTGAATTGAAACACATAGACAGCCCTTTTGAGTAACTCATCTCTCTGATGCTTTAAAGGAAGACAGCAGAAAAATACCAACGGATGTCTGCCAAAAACAGAAATCCTTACACACATCAGAGCACTTATGAAGGTCAAAAGCAATCCAACAGGAAACTCATGTTTTGGAATAAAAATACGGTTTAATCAGTATTGCCGAAGTTCCACAACGTTTCTCGGAATCGTGCACTCTGCAGGCCTGTTGTGTGCTTCTCACCTACCTTTGAGCTCAACCCGCATTTTCTTTATGACATTTTTCACCCACCAGCTACCAGAACATGGGCTGCAGGTGGATGTAAGGGCCTTTTGAGCAAAGCCGAAGAAGGCCTGCGCCGCGAACTTGATTAACGCTCACGGCAGGTAGCTAATTCACGTCAGGAACGGATTCCCGCCATTCTTTTTGTCGTCATGCCATGCACCTTCCAGAAGGTTTAGCCTCAGGTGCCTCACGGCAACCAGTTACACTTGACTCATGACTGTGCCCTGTTGTGTTCGTGCTTGACCGGTTTATTCATTCTTCTTTATTTATCATATGGATTATAGATATGTTTTTTACTCTTAACTGAAGTATATTATTATGCGATCTATGCCTCCTGTGCCTCTTGACACTGCTAGCTAAAGCAGCCTTAGAAAAGGTAGCTACCTGTAAATCATCGTTCGCGCTTCGACAAAATATCACTTCAGCGTCCACTTACGCGCTTGCTGTTATAGCGTAAGTGAGTTACCGCCTTTACCCCGGTAGTGTGGTTATAATACTGTATTTTTCATCAGAACGCGAAACTGTGGGGTGAAAAGGGCTGGATTAATACGAAGGGGGGGGTGGAGGGGGGTTGCCACTCTTGGCGAGAACACCTCCTCGTATTATAATGAGCTGGAGTGTGGGCTTCCCTGCGTTCGCTCGCCCCAGCACACAGGTGTAGGTCTGAGGAGAGCCCCTTCAGCACACAGCCGCCAAGCATCTCTCTGCCATTCATTCGTTCTCCTGCCGCTGTCTCATTTCACCGCGGCGGGCGTGTGTGCGCGCAGCCGAGCGCCCAACTGTCCATCTTCGGAGCGGAGGGACCGGAGGAGCAGGTATCGCGCGCCACGGAGTCAGTCAGTGCCTCACACACATACATACACACACACACACACACACACACACACACACACAGCGCGTCCGTCCCTCGGCTCAGCGCCGGAGGATTTTCTGCTGCTGCTTCTCTTCACTCGACGAGGACACCGCTTTTACGGTTTCGTCTTTGTAAATATACGAGTCGCTTCCCAGAGGGAGGGCGCGCAAGTTAGCCGTGCCCGCGAGCGCACGTTTCTGCAGCAGGGGGTAGGGAGCCCCCCGAATGGACGGACGCGCTCCCTCCGCTCGTCCCCAGCGGTACGTACCCGCGCCTCCGCTCCGCTCGCATCCCCCGTCACTGAGCCGCCCGCGTCGGGTCGGGTCGGTCGGGGCTCTCCGCTCTCGTCTCGTACGCGGAATCCCAAACTTTGGTGTGGTGCTGAGTGAGTGTACGCGAAAAACAAACCTTAAAGCCCCTTGGTGCTTAACGAGAGCTTTCCGGCAGAGCCCGCACCCCGCCGCCGACATGACGCGTATGGACGAAATCATGATCGTTCAGAAATTTCACTCGAGACCTTTGTGTTTGTTGTTGGGGGGGGGAAAAAAAAAAAAAAAAACAGCACGAACGCCGTCTCACGTCTTTAACTAAGACTCCGTAGTGCTGGCATCGTAGTGATGTCGTTTTCTCCTGATCTCAATGAATGAATGAATCTCAGGCAGAGATGCTTCACTGTAGCAGAAACCTAGTTTCCAACACACCTGCCACACATTTGCGGAGCATCCTACACACATTTTTCTCGAATTTACCACAGTGCAAAACCTTGGCATGTGTCTGACAGCGGAGTTTGCCTCCTCCTAGTGCCTCTTCACTTCATCCTTCTTTCTCGTGTGTGCCAGATGTGAAGATGAAAGGACAATAGGCTACATATCACATTCCAGTAATAACATGAACGTCTCTGGTTTCTCCTGGTGCTGTTATTGGTTTCTTGTAGTTCAGAAGTGAGCCTGAAGCAACATAAATAATGTGTCGTGTCTGGTTCTGTAGGCCATGTCACCTCTGCCCCGCTGCTCTGAGACAATGATGGAAGTTTTTAATTAGTTTCTAGGCGATGCGTATGAACACGAACGAGACGTTGCTGTAGTTATTATTGTCGTGCTCCAGCCTGGACTGTGGGGACCTGCACGCCGTTGCGTGAAGCGCCGGGCGTGAAGCGGACTGGACGTCGCTCCATTGCAGGACAGCCCGCACCCAAACGCACAGCGTCACATGGCACAGGGCAGATTGCGCTCCCTAATTCACCTTCACCTTGCTTCTTCGAAATATGGAAGGAAGCCAAAGAGTCCGGAGAAGACCCCGCAGAGAGGAATGAACGTGCAAACTTTACGGAGCTGTAACAGTGCGCAGCCCCGGAGTTCTAAGTCTACAATGCCACCCCTTCTGGTTTCTCAAAGTTTAAGATGTACGCTTTTTGTCTAGTCAACACACCTCTGCACGCTCCAGATGTGCTCTTCATAAAGAGACAGAAATTCACGAACACATATGCCTTGTGTTCGCTGTGTTTTCTTCACTGTGGTTAAATGTCTTGCAGGGGTGATTGATTGCTCATAATTTCTATAAAAATTTAAATTTGTTAATTTAGCTGATCCTTTACTCTAAAGCAATTTACAGCATTTGGCTACTGATAGAGCTAAAGAAGTTTTACTAGAGCAGCTTTGTGCATGTACCTCCTTCAAGGGTACTACAGCAATAGGTGGGATTCAAACCAGCAACCCTTGGATCTGAAGGTTGCTGTTCTAATGACTATGCTACTAACAGCCCCAGAAGTGTTCGTGATGTTTCAGTTAGATGTAAAAACCTTCTTCTGTAGCTCCTGTGACTTTTCTGGGAACTGACCACTTTGATTGCATGGCCAGTTTTAATCCACTGTCATTTGTCATAATCATGTCACCCCATATGAATCTCAGTCACAAACAGCAGGAGGAAGTTTGGACTCCTATGTTCCTAAATTTACATTTACGTTTGTTTGTTTAGCTACTCTTCTCTGGTGCTATGTACGACTTACAGTAAAAAATGCCTTGCACCCTCCTGTGTGTGTGCAAAAAGACTTAGCCTTTGTAAAGAGGGGAAAGGAAGTTAATGGTTACCATCGTCATTTATTGTTATGGTTGTCTGTGTCGCGCAGTAAAAGGATGCTGGTTTTCTAATGTGGAGACCTGTGCCTACAGACAAATAAAATGGAAATGAAAATGCAAAGAAATAATTCATTTCCAGTAGAGGTACTGTGTAAACAAAAATATCCACATGCAAAATCAGTGACTATGCTTATCGGTTTCAGATTTAGAGGAATCTCTTGGTTATTCAGTATTTTGAGTATATTTTGATGCTGCTTTTATGTGTAGATTGCAGTGTTTTCTGACAGTTTAATGGCTGATCATTTGGGAATACGAAAGCAATTGCTGGTAGCAATAAAGAGGTTTTAGACATTCATTGTGTTTTTTTTAATCAACTGATAGTTATCAGCTGCAAGCAATTTTGAATGTTTTTACGTTAAACTGAAATGGTATGTTATCTTGAATTGCTTGGGAAATGGAACGCATCAGTTTTTTGAAAAACTCTATTTAAACAAAATATTATCATTATGCATTTACCAGTAGTAGACATTTTCCTTTTCCTTTGTCAGATTGAAACACAGCAGACAGGTTCTTTTAACACAAACCATTGAATAATCTATTAAGACTTTGAAAAGAAGTGTAAAAATGTTTGAATTAAGCAGAATTAACATGCAATGTAAAACATCCACCAAAAACGTAAAATGTTCATCATCGCTCGAGATTTATTACAGTCATCAGTCACCTGATGGAAATGCCTTCCTTAAAGTTGATTAAAAATCCCTTTTAGTGATCAGTGTGCACTGCTTTTGTCTGTCAATGCTTTTATTTTATATCCATGGATACAGTGCAGTTGCTTTGCCAGTTCTTCACCATTAATGGCAGTGATTTGCTTAAGGATGCAGTTCATTTTGTGTTATGTATTAAATATCATTTGCAGGCCATTATCTCATATGTTGTTTTGTTATTTCAATTTATCCTTTTTTCTGTTCTGACACTTTTTGGACCTGCAGTTGACTGAAAGGGATATGAAGATATGTGGCATGTACTGCACCCTTCTGGGCACCCAGCCACCAGGAAATGATGGCTTTGTGATGTTCTTGTTTGTTGTTTGTGATGTAATGATGATACTTTGTGAGTTCTGCATATGACTCCAGAAGCAGATAAGATCTGCCCAAGTGTTGGACATCCCAAAAGGAGGTTTATTCGTATTCTAATGAACTGCTTGCCAAGCCTGAGACTTTCTTTATAGGTTTCAGGTCAAGGTTTACCACACCGGATAACAAGCGGATTTAGCCCCTCACGCTGTAACCCTTAGGTTGTGTTCCAGTCAACTTTGACAAACGTACAACTTTTATCTGTCATATATATGGCTTCTTTCATCTGATTTCCATAAGACTTCATGACATGCTCCACACTCGTCATCCGAACACATAAATTATTGGTCTCCAGATTCAATGAATTTTACATGTTTTATTCAAATTGTGTAAATTTGTCATGTGTACAGTCAGACCTGCCCAGCTGTAGGAAAAGAATGGGTGAGACAATTTCATCAAAGAGCAAAGAGTATTAAATGCAGAATTCAGGAGTTCACATATGTACACGAGTGGTGTAATTTCAGGTAAATGAGGTCTTAAATAGCATACATTTCAAAAAGAAGTGCAGATCTTGTAATAATTACTAGGAATGAAGCTGGTTAAAAGGTGATGCTGGTTAACGCATTAAATTAGGTGATTGTATATGTTTAATAATTACTTTATAATAAAATAGTATAATAATGTGAAAGATGTTGCATTTGTTCAGAGTTATTAAAGTTTGAAACAGGTCTCTAATTATTATAGATATCTTTCTAATTTACTGCTTTACCTCTTTAATTAGTACACCATGGCTCCTTATATGAATTATCATACTTTTCCAAAATTATAAATATGCAGTAAATGACATTTGCAAACAATGGCTGTGAAAAAGTTGTACCTTGTTATCGTTATTAAAGTTTTTTTTCTTTCTGTATGCAGGGTTTTTTGTGAGGAAGCAGAAGTCTACAGGAAGTATTCAACAACATTTTCACATTTGACCAAATAACAGATATCAGGTAAGATTTCCATCAGCTCTGGGTGTTATAAAACTGAAGTAAGAAGAATGGAAGATAATTACTGAGTTCTATAGTACATGTATCGTATATGTGAAGAAATGAAGCTGCCTCTGGAAAATGTGTGCTGGTTGAATTACTTACAACATTTTATTGACCACTTGTCTGCTTGGTAAAGGCCCCATATGGTACAGATCAGAGTATTACACTTTTGGCCTAGTGGGGGCCGGGGCAGGAGGGTGGAGACAACTGTGTCATTTATGTGGAATATACTTAATCTCAAAATCCCCTCCGCAACTCCAGCATGGCTCATGATTTTACATAATGTACAAATGCTCAGTGTTTACGTTTCACTCTGTTTTCTCTGTTACAAAATACAGAATATGTTTGATCATACAGTGCAGCTAAAGAGCAAGTTTAGTTTTAATGCATTGTTCTACGTTGCTACCTTGCGATGAACTACTGTCCTGTGTTCTGACTAGACATAAGTGCCTCCGGGAGAGGTTACAAACAACCACTATCCTGACTTGAACAAGCAGTTTTCAAGAGTGAGTGAGTGAATGAGTGTTGTATACTAATAACTGGGTGCCACAACAGGTAGCGCTGGTGTCCAGAGGTAAGCAGTCAAAAGCAATACTGAAGTATACTGTTACCTAAAAAATAATAAATATACTTGTGCAAAAAAAAAAAAAAAAAAAAAAATTGAGTAAATATAAAATTCATGTAAATTAACTGCTGGAGTATCAGGATACTTTGATTCATATTAATTGTTGTTATGTTCTGAACCACTATAAATATTAACAGCTCATACATATTACTTTAAGGCTTGAAAAAATCAATGTATCTTTTGAATAAATTAAATCTGATATGACAGTAAAATTATACAAATCAAAGAAAATAAAACTATTATTTTGCTTTTTGCCTTTGTCCAAGGCAATTTGCAGTGTCAGGTCTGTATGCTAAGCTATTAAAAAATTATTTATCCATTTATACAGCTGAGTAATTTTTAATGGAACAATTCATTGTAAGTACCTTTATCAGGGATTCTACTGCAGGAGCAGGGATTTGAAGTTGTGCCCTTTGTTTGGAAGGCAAGTGGCTGTAACCACTATGCTACCCTTTGCTCCAGACAGACCCCTACATCCTTAACTGGTCATTTAGCTTTATCCTTTACATTTTAAAACTCTGTACCAATTTATATGGCGTAGTATTTATACAGCAGTTCAGGGTAAATTCGCGGCTTAAAGATAATACAGTAGTTGCAGGAGCAGAATTCAAACCAATACCTTTAGGTTAAATATCATTTTCTGTAGCCACTACATTACCAATTGTCCCACAAAGAGAAAACCCAGATGCAAAGGAGCACTATCCAAATACAGTCTTTCCCCACTTTTTCAAGGTAATTTGTTTCTAAAAAAAAAAAGCAAAAAAAGAAGATATAAAATGATGCCATTATAAATTTGACAATGCTGCTCAGTTACTTGTTTCCTGAAAAGCCCTCTGTACAGCGAATTTTCATAAATCACGACATAATTACTAGTAGTTTCATTGGTACACATTTTTATGTGTTCCTCACTGCTAAAATCTACACCCACTTATGCTAAAACTTCACCAAATCTCATTAAAATGATTACAATTACTTCAATATTTATCATTAGTTGTCATAACACAACATAACAAGGCAGTTTCCCCTTATTAATTACTCTATAATATCGTATGGCTGTCTGCATCTTTTACAGCTATTTTGTTTATTTAATACTAACAAATTATGTATACATGATACTCGGTGACTATGTATTAATTGAACTTTCAATACAAAAAAATAACAAAACAGAAGAGTAAGGACAAAATAAATCAACGAAAACAATCCAAGTGAATCCAGACTCACCAAACAAGATAACATTATCTGGAGAGAGCAAACGACAGCTATGATTACTGTTTGGGGTCCATGTTTTTCGACACTGTAACAGGTGAAACTAGCAAACAAGGGTTAGCGGAGGCTGAGAATTTAATACGGTATGAGCCAAATCCGTGAAGTCCAAGTAAAGTCAAATTTTCATAAGCTGAATGGGTGCATGTCTGTAACTAACATACAAAGAAATCAGTCCGTTCAATTTCTCAAAATACCAAGAAAAATAAAACTCTATAGTGTTAGTTCATTTTTATTATCTTGCTTTAATCAGTCATGAGATTATGTGAAGTTATCTAGCTGGGCAATGGTACGCCATTTAGGACACCGGAATGTGATAATAGCAAGTACTGACTTGCATATTGGTTATATAGCTTTTATTGCAGCTAAATAAATGTTGTCTGACTTGGCGATTTAAATAATGTTTCATTGCTCATGAAGTTCTATCGAAATTCGGACTATAAAGCATTACCCTGTTAGTGAATAGTTAGCAAAGTAGCCGCACAAACGGAAAAAAGGAAAAATGAGCTCAGGTTTTTCGTGGATGTGGATCTATGTACTGTGAGACTGATGTTTTTTTTAACAAACAAGATGAAATCGCACATCGCATGTAGGTGGGTCTGCTTAGAGTTGGGATGGATGTGTAGCCAGTATAGCCTTTAGAGGGAATGTGACTTTGTTTAAAGACAAGTGTTTGGCAAACAGGATGATGAGGTAAACTCCACTTCTGGTGAATGAAATGGGGACTTGATATTGCAATTTTGCAAAAATAAAGACTTGTAGAGGATTCAGGGATGTGGCAGGATTAAACCCAGATCAAGGGCTCAGGCAAATTGACGGCTGAGCCTTCAGGTCTCGGGTGCACCCGTCTTACTAATTTAGCAGAAGACTCTAAATAGATGATTAGTAGCTAGTTTATTAGTTACTGCTTTGTTTGGAGATTCCTGTTCTTGCTGCTGCCACATCAGACCTTGTGTATCACACTCCTCCACTGTTCAGAAACTGAGTAGGGTCATTCAAGAGGATCCCAGATACCACGAGTCCAGTCAACCTCAGCAACTTCAGGCAGCTCTAAGGTGATCCATGTGTCACCGCCACCCCCTGGCAACAGAAAATAACAACATCGAGGTTGGCAGCATCGAGTGGCCGAAGGATTTTTTCCATCAGTTTCTGAAATGTAGCTGAAGCCTTGTGGAGCGCAAATGGCAAGGGGACAAACTGGTGTAACCCAAAATAAGTTGGCATGGAGGAGCTTACAAAAGGAGGAGCATGCAAAGGCTTCTTTGGACATTGGCAGCAAGAGAATTTGCCAATAGCCCTTGATCAAGTTCAGAATTGAATAGACGTGAACATTGCCCAGTTGGTCTATCAGTTCATCTACCTAGGGGACAGGTGTCAAACCTGGTGATCTTTCACCTTCTAGTAATCCACATAGAAACGAACAGAGCCATTAGGTGTAGGCACCAGTAAAAGAGGATAACTGAATTCGCTGTACTGTACACTGTACATTTCCACTTGGCAAACTACCTGGGTGAAAGGTGGCAAGTGATGCAAGGACTTTGTCTCCCAGTTCAAAGTATCACAGTTGGCTCCTCCTGTTGTATATGCGAGCTTGGCTTTGCTGTGCCTGCAGCAAATATTCCTGTGAAGTATGACTCATCTTGTGTAGCTTTGCCCGCAAGTCAAGTATATACTATACTGTTTTTTTTTTCTTACATAGCAGATGAAAAGGGGAAAACCCAGGGTAGGCTTGGGTATGTCCTGCACCATAAACAGCAGGGGTCAAACATTTTGCCCCGCAAACGTGCATCTTCAGCCACTTACTTATAAATCATATTTTTAAGCATGCCATTACAGTTGTCTTCCATTTGCAGATGGAACACACTCATATGGATGGTATCAATTTGTAATAATTTATATTGTGTATATTGTGTGCGTGACCAGAAAGCTGTGTCTTGATCTTTGGGGATTTCCTTTGGAATCTCTACACCGGAGTATAAAGAAACACACACACACACACACACACACACACACACACACACACACACACACACACACATTTTCAGAACCGCTTGTCCCTTATGGGGTCACGGGGAACCGGAGCCTACCCGGCAACACAGGGCGTAAGGCCGGAGGGGGAAGGGGACACACCCAGGATGGGACGCCAGTCCACCGCAAGGCACCCCAAGCGGGACTTGAACCCCAGACCCACCGGAGAGCAGGACTGCGGTCCAACCCACTGCGCCACCGCACCCCCGGATAAAGAAACAGTCACTATGAAACACTTTTTAGCTGAAAAGTTAGCCAAGAAGTTGGGGACAGTTGGTGGCGTAGTGGTTTGAGGTGCTGCCTCTGTTTGTAAAGGTTGCAGGTTTGAATCCCACTTCCTGCTGTAATACTGTTGAGCAGGGTACTTACCCAAAATTTCTTCAGTAAAACTACCCTGCTGTATAAATGGGTAAATAATTCTGAAAGCTTAACATTGTAAGTTGCTTTGGAGATGGAATAAATGTAAGGCAAAAGTTACAGAATAGTACTGCCTCAGGATATCAAGTTGCGTAATGTACAATTACCAGTGATAAGCAATATTTTTATGGTTTTTGCTCTGAGGCCCAATGAGATCCACTCCCACGTGCTTTCCATACACCACCGAAAGACTTACCCTACCAGTAGAGCCTGTAGACGGTGCCATGTTTTATCCTGACTGAGATGGTCTGACATCAGGGTGTACCACCGGAAGAAGAATTTTCCAGTAGGAGAATAATAATTATTAATAATTATTATTACAGGAAGTAATAATTGTGCTGTCTCCTCCTCTATTTCTGAGTACATTCTGTACAGATGATCATTTAACATAAAAAAACATGGATGGCTGTCCAGGATTCATTAATACATAATCTACTTTTGCAACATACCCGTAGGCATAACGGACAGTATCAGCCCTGTACTGCCAAAGGGAACAGTCCTTTACCTCCTGCTCCTTGACAATCCCGGATCCAGTTGCATTACCCATGGAGATGCCTCCCATCTCCCATTGACCCCTGTAGTACAAGGCCCTTCCCCAGAATCATCCTGGTTTTCTGGTTTCTGTCCCCTGCGGCTGCTAGCCCATAGGTACATCCATCCACTGACGAAGTCCTTCCTCCTATGTATGAAAAGGAAAAGTCTCGTCAAATCAATTCCCAGGATCAGTGGAAAGAGAAGGTGAGGATTGAACTCTGCTGTAAAGCTACATTTTTCCAGAGCCTTACAGTTGGATATTGATGAATATCCTTGTGTACACATAATACTTTCACTCTCTACTGATTGCTGAGTTTATCAAAGCCCAGCATGTAGCCCCTTGGATCCTTACTGGAATCGGGGACCTGCTAGCATCCCGTTAGACTGCTTCTGAAGTCAAGGTGACACATCCTGCCTGTATCACCAGTGATTCCAATGTGATCTAATGGGAATAGCTCTGAAGTGGAAAAACACTTGCCAGCTTTACTATAATATTATGAAAATGTGGTCAAAGTATTCAAAAACCACAATCAACAATAAATTACAGTAAATGCATGTCCACAGAAAAAGTACTCAAACATTTTTAGTAATATTATCATTGATGCAAAATTGTCACAAGCCTACCCTAGGTGCAGCCTTTTTTAGTAAAAATGAAAAGATAATTCACGAAAATGAAAAAAAGTCAAACTCCAAAAAATACATTAATTGTGTATTGCTATTGCTTCGCTACGTTGTGAGGTGCATTCCATGAGTATATTAATTAGACTATCAATTAACATCAATCAAAGGTAGAGAATAATGGGTTAGATTTATTCTTTTGTTTTTACTCAAGATAATTTTTTAAATGTTTGAAACAAACTATTATATAGAACAATTATACAGGTTAAAATATTACACAGTTTACTCAATTTCATCAGTTTAGTTTAGGTTTAACACATTATTAAGAAGCAAAATTTAATTTCTCTTATCTCGTCCTGTGTATCTTGAATGTCTACATTTAAATTAAAAAAATAGGAGCAACTAACTTTATAACTGAGTTCAAGAACACTTAAGACCAGCTTAACAGTTATAAAATTCAGCTCTCAAAATGTGGAAGACACTTAATGTTAATTAATGAAACATACTTAAACAGAATTTCTTTCCTGCCCTTGCCATGAATGATCTAGCAGATACAAACTCTAAAGTATCACTGCAGGGGAACACTGGTTTATAGGCAACAATGAAATACACAGAACTTGTCAGCCAACAGCTAAAAAATACATGATTATTTTTACGGAAAGAAAGCTAAAAATTAAATGTGAAACTTTAAAACTATGACTGGCTTTTTTTTTTTTTTTTTTAACAAATGAACTAAAGTAAAAATATGAATGTAAAAAATTTAACCTAAATTGCCATTAGTTTGTGTATGTGTGGGTAAGTGATTGCCCTCTGATGTGCTGGCATCTCATATAGGGAGTACCTTGCTTCACACCCTTTACTTCTGAGACAGGAGTACTGTGACCTAGAATTGGATAGCTGATTATTGATGAACGGGCATAATTATTGTATAATGTCATTTAATAATTTATTTTTTCTTTGGACCGTTTTCAGGTGTCTCATTTTACATGCATTCATATTTTACACGTGCATACTTTGTGATTTCCTTCTTTAGTCTGCTCAAAGGGAGCAGTGAGCTTATTTTTATATCTGACATTCACTCTTTACTTCCTGCTGTAAATTATGTAAAACTCATCTGGGTTTGGCTAGACATTAACAAATCAGGTACAGGATGGGAAGGAATTATTGCATCAGTTAATGTGCAAATGAATTATTTGGAAACTCAAGTCTCAGATTGTTAAGATATTCTATAAAAGTGAAGGTGTTATAGTTTGTGATTATGTACATGTCATGATCAAGTCACACATTAAAATAAACCAAATAAGTATTTTTATGGGATTACAGGATTAGCATCAAAACATTCATGCATTGTAAAAGTGTTTCTATTATTACTTAATTTAAAATTCAATTATCTTTTGTGCTTCTCAAGGCACTTTTTAATATATTTTGGAACTTTAAGAAAAATCTTAAAGTACTTAATTCAAATTGTTCTGTGTTCGACGTTGTGAAATCATAAACAAACGAAAGATTTTTCAGAAGTTTCTGGAATGCCTTACCTTTTTCTTTTTTTAGTATCGACTTGATTGAAAGACAGATAAGAGCATTTGTAGGGATGTCTTACATCAGTGCAGTTGTTGGGGTCCACAGGCTCAGCGCTGACCTTGTTTCTGAGATGGTAAAATAACCTTATTCCTTGCAGTGAGGTATTTACTGATATACATATGCTCACCCACTGTGGAAGTACAAAAATGTTTTCCAGATGCGCAATACAACATGGAGTTGAAAAAATGTCATTTTCATTCCTGAAGCTGACTGCATTTTTAACGTGTTTATAATTTCTTGTTTTTAAAACTGAAGGAGACCATGCTGTGTTTATGCTTTGATCAGTGAAGAACGTACTCAACAGTGCATAGCACAACGTTCACAAGTTTTCCAGAACAATCACTGCACTGTTTAAGAATGTGTATGTGTATGAGAGAAACATATTGTATGATTCATTATATCTTCATTAATCATATTCAAATATTTGCCTGCAAAATATTTGCTCATAACCTTGCCTACTGATCTACCATGTGTTAACGTGTTAAAATGCATCTTCCAATTGTGTTTTAAAATGTGTCCTTATAATCCTCACACTGTTACTGAAAGAAACAATATTTAGTGCTAAGAATAGCAGTCGTCCGTGCTGTCAAAGGAGTCTGGGGAAAACGGCTTTTGTGAAACCTTCATTAGTATGGAAATATGGAAATTCATTTGGAAGGTCATGAACTTGAGGAATTAATGCATCTTATATACACAGTTTTCTCCATAAAACTGGATTGCTGGGATGTCTACATAAGCAGCATATTTTTATTGTATGCACACTATACAGAAAGGAGACATATTTCCAAAAGTGTGACGAGAATGAACATTTGGGAGAAATGTCATTTTACAATAATTATTATTTCAGAAATCCTACCCTGCCATAGTGATTTCCTGGCGACTTCCTCCCCCCACCTTTTGGAGTGACAAGGCCCCCCACGCTTGTAGGAGCTGTATTTAAATAGTGAGTTTATGTCTGTTATGTGTATGATTACCTCCATAATACATCCAGAACTGTATATATAATAGTATATTTGTGGGAAAAGAAAAGGGGACTTTTGGATAGCGGGAATGCACTGAAATCAAGCCTTTGAGTAAGAAAGCACAACCTCAGTCACCAGAGTCGTATCAAATGATAGCTGTTGTTTCCCTCAAAGATAAACTCATTAACCTTTTGTACTGTGCACACCTCTCTCCATCAGTACCGCTGCTCTTACGGCTCGTGTTTTTTTTTTTTTCTTGAAAGCCAAGCGTTTCGTAGAGCCTTTACATTTAATTTTATAGAATCCGATGTAAATGTAGAGACACATTGATCCTCAGCAATTTAATTAAAGTAATGATTCGTAAGGGCTTCTTTTGAGCCATGTCCTGCAAACTGTATGTCCCGGGTCCACGATTGGAGTGTTAGATGGTAACGTTCAAATCTTCAGACCTTTATTCTGGGAATAGCTCATGTTTTAAACCTTTCACTGTGAAATTAA
Organism: Scleropages formosus; assembly: GCF_900964775.1. Lineage (NCBI taxonomy): Eukaryota > Metazoa > Chordata > Actinopteri > Osteoglossiformes > Osteoglossidae > Scleropages > Scleropages formosus. The sequence goes on from NC_041826.1 coordinate 13,748,802, forward strand.
TCAGGTGTATAAGCATTTTTTTTTTTTTTTAACTAAAGAATAAAATTCAGGCTGATTATAGACTTCATTTTTAAATGCATTATCACTGGCAATGATGACAAAAGCTCAGGGACACCAATAAACTCTTAAGCCTTTGTCTCCGTGCTGTTAGCAGACTGCAAAAAGCCAAGAGCAGTTAACTATTCATTACGTACCTGTCTGAATATGTGTTATGAAATATTATTAAAAATGGGGTCTTGGTGCAATAATTTCTTTGGTCTTGAACAAAAAGAACCTACACTGACAGTACAAAGTTGCTGCTATTACAATATATGTAGTCAGTTTTTACTATATGAATGTAGTATAGAATTCTCATCCATCACATCAGGCCTGATTGGGCTCAAATTGCAGAGTCTAATAGATAATTTGCTGGCCATACAATGCCTATCATTTCATTAATGTCTTCTCTTGTGGGAGTAAGGTTAACTCCAGCCAGACGTTAGAAGTGCCATTGTTATCTCTCGACAGGCAATTAAGTCGGAATCGCTATCCCCGCGCTGCATGCTAACAAATGCAATGGAGGGAGCGATAATTAGCTGTCCTTTTTTTAATCTTCTGCAAATTTCATTCTACTCGAGGCTTTCAGGTTGATGGCGATTCAAGAATTAGATCCATGGTAAATTAGCCTGTCCGATTTGGAGAACATGTCGAAATAGGTTGCGCACTCGGCCTCGTTTGGTCGATGCTGCCCTCAGCCCCGGTGTTTGCGGGAGCTCTGATTGAGTCGCTCAGCTCTCTGGCAGCCACGGCAGACACGGCACATCTAAAGGGAACGTTTAGCAGTTTCTAAAGCTTTTGCTCCTCTTTTGCTTCATTATTCGATTACATTCCAGATAAAGAGAAGATTCAATTGCCTCAAGGCACTGAGAGAATCTCCCATTCAAGGGAACAAAAGAGCGACAGTTTCGCGCAGCTGTCTGAACTTGTGTCGGAGACTCCTGGAATAGTTGTGTTGCTCTCATTATTCCTATGGTTTTTAATTAGCAGGACATTATCCAGGCACAGGACAAACTGATCAGACCTCTTTTAATGTGCCTTTTAGATGCGTCCAACTGCTGTTGAGTGTTTGCGGTCGTGTTCACGTTTGATGTCACCGAGGCGCGGGGTGATGGCACTTAAGCGTGACTAGGCTCACATGTTGAATCAGCTTCCCTCTGCCCTTTATCTAGAACTGGAGAACATGTTGTGCTACATGCTTGTTATCCAGCTCACGTGGCAGCAGAAAGTGGGCTAACCATGCAAATTCCCTGACTACCCATTCTTCACGTCTCACATCCACAGCAAAAACTCAGCCTGTCACGATGATGTTTTAATAAGCAAACGTAACACTGTATTGAAAAGCTGTTTAAAATTTTTCTTTAAGCCACTTTTTTTCTTGCTAGGATGATGGACATACGGTGCTGGATGCGTTTTACATTATATTTGGTGTCTTCAGCAATTCAGTCAATCTCTCAGTCACTGTTAATAATCGCTTCTCCAAATACAGGGTCATGACAGTCTGGAGTCTATCCCAGAAGCTAAGGGCACTAGGCTAGTCAGGTTGCACCTCAGACAAGATGCCACACACTGCAGTTTACAGTCACCAGTTTACATGAAACATATCTTTTTGGACTGTGGGAGAAAACCAGAGCACTCGAAGGAAACCCATGCAAAGGGCATTGGACCTACGCCCTATCACACATCCCAAGTGCCGTGAGGCACCCGCACTGCTCACTGCACCACTGTGCTGCTCCTAATTCTAGTAGTGATTTATTAAAATCAATGCCAACCGGGGTATGAAGTGTAGACAGGACTATATTATACACTATATTAATATGGACCCCGGAACTTTGATTTAAAAGTTTTCAAGTGACATATTTTGAGAAACACCAACTGCTGTAGCCTTTGCTGTGACAAACAACCTACTGTATGTTTTATTTATGCCACACATAAAGCATTGCACCTCACAATATTAAACTTGTATTACCCCAGGTTTTGCAAGGAAAAATACACCCTTGATATTTAATACTTTCAAATCCTTTGTATTTAATCCTGAAAAAATAAGCTTTACATTATGTTTCTGTCTTCCATTTTAAAGAGAAAGTCCTCCAGGTATTAATAATATAATGACATATTAAAGATGTACTACCAATATTATAGCAATGTTTTTATTCTATTTAAAAAAAACTCGATAATTCGTTTCTACAGTATGTCTCTATTTGCCATACAGCTAAAGTATATTGCTGGACCCATCACCCCACAATGAAAGGTCCTGGGTTCAAATCCCACTCCCACTGCAATAGCCTTGAGTAAGGTATTTATCCTAAATTAAAAATTATCCTGCTGTATAAATAAATAAATAATTGTAAATAGCTTGGTATGCAAACAATATTGCAAGCTTGCTTGGAAAATGGCATCTGAAAATATAGTATATTCACACACACAGACTGAAACCGCTTGCCCCAAGCAGGGTCGCGGCGAGCCGGAGCCTAACCTGGCAACACAGAGCGCAAAGCTGGAGAGGGAGGGGAAACACCCAGGACGGGACGCCAGTCTGTCGCAAGGCGCCCCACGCGGGACTCGAACCTCAGACCTGCCAGAGAGCGGGACCTGGCCAAATCTGCTGCGCCACTGATTGTATAAATAGTAACAGTAAAGCAATAAATAGTAACTTTAATGAAACGACATCTACAGCCATCTCCGTTTCAAGAGTTATAATGTTAAGTCTCCAGTTCAGCCATATCTGTACAGAGTATTTCTTTCAGTACTGTCCTTATAAACTGTCATAGATGCCATAGTGAGCAACACTGAGCTCAAGCTGCCATCGAGTTGACACCAGTTTCTCAAGCTGCTTGCAAGGTGTTAGACTCTAGTAAATATTTTTGTCTGCACTATCATTTTTCTCCACATTCTAGTACATATTTACAACGTATTTTGTTTTAGAATTTCAGAACTCAGTCTCGCTTTAGGTTCTATACAGCGTTTTCTAATTTAATTCAGAGTTGATTGGAGTTTCCTTCAATTAGATGCAATGTTGATGGTCACACTTAATTTGCATTTCAGAAAGTTTTTTTCTTTTTTTTTTTTCTTTTTTTTTTTTTTAACAGCAGCACAGAGACTCGGTCTCATGGTAGCACAGACACACTTTTTTCTTTCTCTATACCAGTAGCCTCATTAAACTTTCGTATGGTGTGGGTAGCTTGTAGTGTACTGGTTGCAGGTTCAGATCCCACCTCTAGCTTTAGTACCTTTGAGCAAGGCTCTTACCCTAAGTTACTCCAGTAAATGCACCCAGCGTTAAATTGGTAAACAATTGTAGGTGTTTGTAGGCAGTTGTTGGACTTTGGAGAATAGCATCAGCTAAATGAGTATCTGTGTTGTGAAATGAATTGTTAACACTCCTATAAGTGTGGGAAAATGGGCAGTCTTGCCTGAAGCAGTAATATTTTTCACTAATACTAATTGTTTTGCTATTAATGGTATGGTTAACTTTAAACATGACAGCATGTATTCTCATGCATATAAAAAACCGTATTGACTTACATATTCAAATACATGACTTAATAGTGATCTATTTTTGCTCGTAGCCCATGGTTTCGCTTTGCTAGACTTACCCATCTTTGAAGAAATGTTTCTAACGTAATGGCTTTTCTGAAGTAGAGTAAACAAGAAGCCAATCTCCTCGGGGATCTTCGGGAAAAGACGGAATGTTTTTAAAAACTGAGCCTGGCTTTTTTGTTTTAAAAACCTAAATTGAGACATCCGCAAAACAAATGCATATTATTATCTTTTTCGCATTGTCAAGATGCTAATAAAGACTTTCTAGGAACCGTAGTATACAGCAGGGATGGCTAACCCAGATCCTGTAGAGCAGCATTTTATACTAGCTCTTGCCTTACCTCAGCACTTAATTGCTGTACTGACATCATTATCTAGAGGGTAAATCACTTCACTTGATGTTGCTGTGTATAAATTGAGCTTTAATTAACATTTTTCATTCAAACCCACAGGACTGTACCCATCCAGGACCAGAATTAGCCACCTCTTCTGTACAGCATCTAAAAATGTAAGGAATTTGGTGGGAAGATTAGTCATGATAAAAAAGCAGTTAAGCCCCATGAAAATAATAATTATCAGAGATACACTATAAACCTGATATAAAGCGGGTCCAAACTTGCATGCCACCTTATAAGTGAGTCGCATTGGAACGAGTTTCCCGCTGTTGACGAAGGTTGGAAGAAAGTTTAATTCCAGTTTGCTGCTGAGAGAAGATTAACGTGAGTAAAAGGAACCAGCCGCACATGTATGTGAGCGAAAATAAGCGATGTGTCGCAGCGTTTTTATTGATAAACCGCAACATAATGACGAGAGTATCCACAAAAACAGACTGATGTTGATATCGTGGGAATAACAAAACAGGAATTTACAAAGCTGTTTTATACGAGTACAAGCTCTGATCGCGTTATGTGCGATCCCAAGTTGTATCGAGCCACTTTCTGTCGGGTCTACAGTGCATATTCAAAGATGTCCCTAATAATACACCATGTACCAGGTTCTTAGCCTGAACGCCTCAATTTAGTGGATTGGCCTTGTTGTTCTTCTCTGAGTGGTGGAGCAGCTTAATTCTCAACGCAAAGTGCCTTTTTCTGAAGTCCCTGCGGTTCGACCCTTGTTTTGCTTCCATTTGTATCTTTCTAGGGGGCAACATGATTTACCAGCATTTTTTTCTTGTTTTTCCACTTCTGCTGCAGTCCCAAGATGTCTTTTGTTATTCGTTATTCTAAGAACATGTTACAAAAGACGCAACAAAATAGCGCAATGTTTTCCCCCGGGTTTTCACCTATGCACGTTCCAGAACCAGGTAGTAAATCGCCTCCCCCAGCTGACACGTGGCGCTCCCAGCTCAGCTTGTAGACCTGCGGAAGTCATAGCTTTTTTCAAGATTTGGGGCCTGAAGCGTTTTAATGACTGCGAGTACTGTAAGCTGAAGGGATTCGGAACCTGAAATTCAGTCTAATGAATTCTGTCGATTTTTACAATTTAGGTTAATATAGGATCCAAGAGTATGAAGATATGTTGGAAGGCACCGGAAAGAAAGCAGTGGCTAATGACAGACAGTTTGTCAGGAACGTTGCAGACTAAAGTTTCTAAGAACGAAAAGAAAGCAGAGAGACTCCCCATGAAATATGCATCAATGCCATATTGTCACATGCAGAAAGCCAATGGCGTTGGCAGTCTGTGGGGGGGGGTGAAGGGGGACAAATAGAAACAACGGTTTATTGCACAAAACTCCCGCAACACCAGCTGTTTGTAGTGGAAGAACAGACGCTGCGGTTGCTTCTGAGCTGAGTGCGAGCTCATCCTCGCTGTCAGCGTGACAGATGCCTGGCAGGCAGCACTCTACCTGTGCCCGCATGCGCTGCGGCCTCACGTCCTTTCAGCTCCATCTCAGTAAGGATGCCGTGCCAGCATAGTCCGCCTTCAAACACGCCGGCTACTTTTTTAAGCCTCCCCAGCAGATTTCTTACTAACACATGGCTGCGAAGTGCTACAATTAGATGGACTTTTGACAGCCATCAAGGCGTAAGCGATGCCTTTTTTTTTTTTTATATTTATTCCTTTTTATATTTTCTTTGTCAGTGTTGAAAAAATGTTCTATTATTGATGCTGGTGTAACACTTTTTAGTGTTTTATCTGCTCAGTGCTTATCTATTTTAGTTTTTTAAGGAAAATATTTGAGATGTTTGCAAGTGTGTACTTTTCGGTGTAACAAAGGCCCCGTGCCTTCAGTCTTCTGGGCACAAATCACACTCGTGCTGCCTGATGTGGATTTACTCAGCTAACCCTAATTATAACTCTAAAATTAAATAACACAACTACTGTCTTCACAGCAGGAAGAATTCTGTAAACACAGCTAATGTATTTACCAATTTCTCAAAAGTATTTCATTTAATGTGATATATGTTCAAATATCTGACGTTCAGATTTGACAATTTCAGGGCAGAAGCAAGTGTTTGTCATGGAATTTCTTTTATTTATTTACTTTTACAGCTTTCGGTGTATGTTTGTTTCACAGTGGCAATAGAGTCTTTCATAACTGTTTCAGAAGTAGGTGGGCCATGCATTGCATGCAAGACAGTTCCTAAAGATACATTTTTACAGTTCAAATATGCAAAAAGTAAGAAGTTTCCACTGTGCTTGTTATATATAGCTTTTAATTAACACAGTCAATAGTTTCACAATTATTTAAATTGGAAAATTTTTAGCAAAACTGTGCTGTCGTCGTTGACCTTTATACATTACATGGGTACAAACCAAGTTATTTATTTATTTATTTTAAATAAGTTTTAATCATGTGTTGTGCCGTATAATGATGAGTAAAATGTGACAAAAATGAATAGTGGCTGCCAGTTAGTTTGGTTTTTTCCCTTTGTAATAGTAGCAGATAATTTGACACTGGAACGCAATTATCGCGGATGATGAAAACGCTCTCAACATGGATAATGGCCTCAGCTAAATAAATTATTTTATTTTATGTTGTTTACATTTTATTTTGCAATTTTAATGGAAATGAAATTGCGAAGGTCACTTATGTACATAATGGTTTGACGCGCTATTTTAAAATGTGTACGTTTGTCAATACGCTTTGTCTTCCTAATTGCAGAAGCAGTGGAAATTTCCTCAATTCTCCTGCGTGCTGCCGAAACTAGAGGGAGAACTTCTGCATGGTCATAAAGTGGAAAGTACAGTGTGCAGCCTGTCCAATACTATAGTATGCAAAGGGCAACCAGTCAAACACTGATCGTATGTTGCATAAGCCACTGGACTGCTGTTATGACAATTATGATACGCAGCTCATGACTCATTGCAGCTGAAGGAAGCAACACTCCATATCGCCAGTGAATGGGTTTCTGAGAGTTTCACAGCACCAGATGCTGGCACACTGTGAATGCAGGCTAGTAGCATTCAGATATGTCAACTCAACTCTTCTTTTTCCTACAAATTCACTGTCTTAGATTTCTCCTTTGCATTTTTTCTGTGTCAAAATTGAGCTCATGAATTATTAAGACCCGTCATGTGGGCACTGGGCCTGAACTATAATTAGTTTTTTAGGACACCTCTTGTTACAGTTCAGTACCTTTCATGGGCCAGGGGTGGAGTTTATTTCCTTAGGAGAAAAGAGTAGAATACCTGACTTCAGGAGAGGAGAATGAAGGAGAAGCCATGGAGAAGAATGCCTGTAGGAACAGTCAGTGACACCTCAGCACTAAACCAGAAAGATGTGCCTCTGTGATGAGTGCTTATGCCACATTCCCAGCAGCCATGCGTCTGCTTCTTTGTGAGTCACGGTTGACTGTTCCAGCTGGTTACGTATGTGGGGCACCTGGGGAGTGCTGAGCCTGCGCAGCCACAGATGCTTCCTGTTTAGAAAAGCATGTCCCAAGTTCTCCACACCTCAGCCCACTCTTCCCAAGGCTGCTCTCTTCCAGACCCAGACATGATCTATCAGGCTACCCAGCATTGCTCAGAGAGGGATCTGTGGGTGCTCTTCCGTGGCCGGCTGCAGGACACCGTTGAGGCAGGCCAACTTGTAAGCTTGTTGGTAATGATCATCTCCTCGTTACAGGAAGCAGTTACAGGTTATGTTTGTGCCAGCTTTTCCTGTGGTGCGTGATGTTGAGTTTCTGGATGGGAAAGGACACAGGGCCGGCGTTAGATTTTCAAAAGATTTCTGTCCTTGAGACAGGGATGTACAACCCCAGTGTGATTCAGTTGACTTAGTAATGAGGTGAACCCAAGGCTGGTGTGGATCTACAAAGGTTTATTTTTTCAGCAACTCCCCAGTGCTCCATTTATAGGTGCAAATATCTTAATGATGACTATACAGAAACTTAAGACTTCCACTAGTGAACAACAACAGTCTTAACACTAATACTCTTCCTCCACTTGTTCTCTGTGCTCTGTTCCTTTCTTTCTGCCTCTGAACTGAAGCAAGTATATACATGCTAAGGTGGAAGTTAGTGAGCAGAACGGCTGAGGATGGAGTCTATATATGGAGCATATACTCCATTATATAGACTCCATCCTCAGCCATTCCAGTGACTAATATCCATGTTATATTTAATATGCAACAAAATAACAGTGCAATAACATAACATTTTATTAACACAGTATTTCGTACATTCAACTTCATTCAGGTTATGTAAAACAACATACAGGACCCCGACTTATGCTGACACAACGTAAGATTTTTTCGACTTGACGACAGACATTCAGCAGAAGCCGTACTTCGAGTTTTGAATTTAGATTTTTTTCCTGGGCAAGCGATATGTGGTGCCGATACTCCCTTGCGATGCTGGGCAGCGGCAGCAATCCGCATCTCGCGGTCTGCCACGCAGAGGTGTGTATTAAATGCATTTTTGACTTCAATCGGGGACCAACTGTATCTAAAATGAATTTTGAAGCAGACTCTTCTTCTAGGTATTTAAATGGCTCCAACTCCTATAAGTCCTTTTGTCATCTTGACCTGCGATTCCATTTTACATTTAGCTGACACTTTCCTCCGAAGCAACTTACAGCGTTAAGGTATTTACAATTGTTTACCCATTTAGATAGCTGGGTAATTTTTACTGGAGTAATTCAGAGTAAGTACCTTGCTCAAGGGTACTACAACCAAAGGTGGGGATGGAACCTGCAACTTCTGGATCCAAAGGCAGTAGCTCTAACCACTATGGTACCACTTGTCAGCTGCCCAAAGTAAGGCGTGCGTTTATTTCTCGGTGTAAAAAACGAATCCCTACTTTTTTCATCATTACACTACATATATTCTGTAACATAATAGTGTTATATATTGCCCATAATATTCTCTTTACTTCTGCACATTCTTATAAGCATAATCTGTGATACATGTGTGGAGCAACTGCTCCATCTCACCCAGGGGCAAGCCCTGTCACGGCAGGAAATATGCAGTGTACATCTGAAATATTTAGGTCGGTGTGGGACATTTTCTTTAAATTATCTGATGCCCGGTGATGCTCTCAGTGGGTGACAAAGACAATGACGATGACACAAATGTGAAACACTTGAAGCAACATTTTATTGTTATGCATGGACAAGTTGATTTAACAGAAGAACCATGCAACATTTAGCGACCTGTTGAAATTACACTATTTAGAGAACAGAGGACGCAAGAGTCCCAGTGCGGATTTGAATAATTTATTGTTGTGTTTCACATGAAAATTTCAGAATGGACAATACTGCGTTTGTTTTCAGAAATGTTAAAAGATTGCCTTTTCTTGTGTTGTTGAATCTTTTTTGATGTCAATAGTGTGCTTGAACACTTTGTAAAATTTAGCTGTGTTTTGAAAGTATTGTAAGAATATTTGCTTCCATGTCACAGTTGTGTTTTATTTTTATGTGAAGAAAAACAGCTAGGTTGTAAAATATCAACATAGCTTAATGTTTCTCTTCATTTGTGTGGTTTGAGTACTAAGAGAGTTATAGTCTTATTCTTTCTTTTTTGTTCAAAACATGTATTTTGGTCTTCTGGAGGAAGGACCATGAGTTGGACTATAACTTATATAAAACATGACCTTTTTCAAAACTTTGCAGTGTCTTAAGGCCTGATTCTTTCTTTTGAGATCACTGTCTTTTCAGCAGGTCTGTTTGATAAAATACACTTGGCACGATGTGGAAGGATATGAAAGGAAATGAAGGGGTGCCAATCGCAAGTGAGCATTTAGTTCACAGTAATCTCCAGTGTTGGTCAACACAGTACTATTCATTTGATCTTCGTGCCAAAATAGAAATGGACCTGAGAGACTTGAGGATTTAATATTTCAGGGTGATGGAGATGTTTGGGATATTTTTACTGTTTGACATTTGGGAATTTTTTGAAGTAGTACTAGGTACAGTTCTTGATCTGAGTTGAACCGGTGACTGAACAAACAATATCAAAATAGCATAAATAACCTTCCAGCTTTTTGGCAATATTGTAAGATGATTTTATTTCTTAAAGTATAAACAGATGGACCTTTGAAGCTGGATCTATCACCACGTTTTCTGGTTGTAAAGGATGTGGACTTGTAACTGAAAACACACACACACACACACACACACACACACACACACACACACACACAGAGTTTGAAACCGATTGTCCCAAGCGGGGTCGCGGTGAACTGGAGCCTAACCCGGCAACACAGGGCACAAGGCTGTAGGGGGAGGGGACACACCCAGGACGGGACACCAGTCCGTCGCAAGGCTTCCCAAGCAGAGTTCGAATCCCAGACCTGCCAGAGAGCAGGACCTGGCCAAGCCCACCGCACCCCCGTGCCCCCCACACTGAAAACAACTCAGTAAAAATATTTGTCCTTGTATAGTATTGTTTAATGTGTTCCTAAACTTTAATCATCTTTTAAAGAATTAGAACCCTTGGATGTCTTTCGACAACTGCATGAATACCAAATTTTTTCTTTCAAGACAAAAAGTTGTCAGCAAAATACTATGTATATGAGCAATATTGCTATAATGTAATTGCATATTGATATATGTTGCCATAAGAAATGTTCCTACAAACAATATAATATTTTACAATGTGCACTGAAGTAATCGCATTCATGTGTTGCATGTTCATATTTTTGCACTCTTTCCAATGGCCGGAATTTAATCTGATGTTAAACTGTGCAAATGTCCATTATGAACTGTCTCAGTGCTGCCCAAAGCCCCGAAGGACATATCAACTATGAGGACAGAAAATGTCATTGAAGGATATTGATTTCTGTACCATAAATACATTAGTGATGTGTTTGCCCGTACTGTGGGACTGTCCGCACCGTGGCCTGTGCCGCTGAGCACACGTAGTCAGTGGCTGATGATTTTTAATCTAAAACTTGACAAGGGGGACAATTAACATGCTAGAAATCTCTGCGCGCAATAGCTTTTCTTGTTGATTATAGGCAATAGGCGGCGATGTAAACAACTGTCACATTCATGCTGTCTCTTTTTCATTTCAGCTCACTCAATGAGTGCATAGGAGGGAGAGGAACGAGTCATTTTAGGTCATTAATTCATCGAGACTTGAAGCAGTTTTTCACAGCGCACATGTGCCAGAAGCAGTGACCAGGAATGAGTGGACAGAGATGGCTGGCGAGATTTGCTGGATTTGACAGAGACGAGCCTGATGTGTTAATGATACAGAGTAGTAGATGGTGTAGTGGCTACTGCTGGGTCTTGGTAACTTCAGTGCTCTCCTAAGTCCCCGTGTCGGGGTGGCCGAGTCACTCCGGTAGAACAAGAAGCTGTGCATATGGATGAAACCGTAAGTCACTCCGGGTGAGATGAGCACAGTAATAATTATATCTCACAATAGATTTTTGGATGAACACAGTGGAGGAGGAGTGGGCCTAGACTTAGAGTCAGCAAATAGCGTCAAATGAGCTTTCTTTGCTTCTGTTTTACATTAGATAAACGTAAACAGATGCACACGAAAACTGCTGTGTTGCTATAAAAAGTGTTTTCCATATGGAGATGTAATATATTTAGGGGAACAAAACAAAGTATAATTACTTTGAGCTGTATGTGTTAAATAATAAAGATAAAATGTTCTCTGGCAAAAACAGTTCTCATTCCAATTAGTCTGTTTTTTTTTTTACCCCCCCCCCCTCCCTCCCGTATTCTTTTTATTGAGGCAAACAACAAACCAAAGAAATTAAAAAGTTATTTTGATTTTAATTATATTTTAGGTCTCTGAAGTTTTGTGCTCATTTGAAATAATGGGGCTTATTTATTAGGTAATTGAAAATATTCAAATTATAAGTGAAGCTGGAAAGCGGAGCATTTAGACTACCTATTTTGAGCATAATTCCTGCCACATTAACGCTTCAGTCAAAATGTGTGCCCAGTTAGTTGCTTAAAACAAAGTCTTTCCGTGTTATTAATTTGTGTGGAACAGTCACAAAATATATTCCCAAAGAATATGAATTTCCCAAAGAATTATGGCTTGGCATTGTGTTGTTGGTGTAACAGCAGCAAGGCTGCACCAGAGCATATTTTTTTTACAGTTTTTCCCTTGTATTTATTTATTTATCTTAGCTGTAGCTATTATAACATTTTAGAATAATTGAAGTATTTTTTTTACACTCAACAGTTCTGTAACAGGATGGTTTTGATTTTGCTTTTTAAAATTTAGGACATGGCTTTTCACCGTTCTAATCGTGTCTCATTAATGGTCACTGATTCGAATTCGTGCATTAGCAATTGCAAAATAATTAGATTCATCCTGCAGGTAATGGTTTTCTTAATTAAAAGATTTTTTTTTTGAAGAACAAGTAGCACTCTGGCATGATAACGTCGCTAATAAAGACAATTTGGAAGTCGGTGTATCATGGTTTAATTGGCAGTGATGGATGTTGAAATACTAGTCTAAAAAGATAAAAAGTTTTCTGTACACCTTTTTTAATTTGGCATAAAATAAGACACTGGCTGCCTAAGTAGGCTCGTGTAAAAATTATATATATTTTTTTCCTAAGTTCTTGAGCCGCTGTCAATAACTGGACCAACTGTATATGACACTGTATGCGTTCAATCCAAGGCAGCAATGAAAGCTGTTGAATTCCATTACTTCAGATCGGTTGGTGAATATTACTATTCTTTTTCATGTGATGCTTCGAGGAAACAAAATTATTACTTCTTTCATTTTACAGGCTGCTGATGCTATGAAATTGAATCCTGTTTTCAATATTTTATTTTGATTTTTAATTTGCAGCTTAAGTTGCAAAAGAAAGTTTTAAAATAACTGGTAGACTATTTTATAGTCTTTGGTCTTTTATTAAAAATACATCAGAGATATTACAGCATGCAATTTATGAATCATTTGTTTTTAACATCAACGGTCAAAGCTGTGAAAATGTAATGCATATTTTGTGTTGAAATAGGGGAAATAAGCCTCAATTTCACTTCCAGTTTTGTAAAAGTTTGTGTGTTCTCTGGACGTGCCAGAATTCGAGTGTCTCGGCATAAACTGAAGTGTGTGGAAAAAAGCGTTGATTATTCTATTAGGCTTGAATTCAAGAAAAAAATACAGTACAGAGTTCTAGTGAAACATCGACACTGATCTCAAAATGTGTTGACAGAAATGGATGTTAAATAAAGAACAATTTCATGTAATTCCCACCTTGCCTCCAAACAAAAAAAGTGCTTCAGTTGAGATTCCCATAGTTTAACCAAATGCACACATTCATTTCCAAGATGATGGTTGCCAAAAGCAGGGGGTGCAGTGGTGCAGTGGGTTGGGCCGCAGTCCTGCTCTCCGGTGGGTCTGGGGTTTGAGTCCCGCTTGGGGTGCCTTGTGGCGGACTGGCGTCCCGTCCTGGGTGTGTTCCCTTCCCTCTCCGGCCTTACGCCCTGTGTTACCGGGTAGGCTCTGGTTCCCTGTGACCCCATATGGGACAAGCTGTTCTGAAGGTGTGTGTGTGTGTGTGTGTGTGTGTGTGTGTGTGTGTGTGTGTGTGTGTGTGTGTGTGTGTGTGTGGTTTCCAGAAGTGCACCAGGGAAAGGTGTCTGTTTTCAGTGTTGACCCTCCATCCCCGCACAATTAAAACCGTTCTGGATTCGCATAGATAAGCTGAAAAAGGATGGGCCGATTGAAAGGCTTTGAGAGATGAATGCAGCGTGCGGTGTTCGGCCGGGCCTTGTCAGTGACCTTCCAGACTGTAGAAGATGTTTTGCATTAACAGAAGTACATGCTACGCCATAACCTGGGGCTATAAGTGGACTTGTGCGAGATGCCTCTGTAATGGAAAGTGCTTACTGGGGTGGAATGAGACATGCTGTACTAGGCAGCACTGCGAAGCGCCACTCTGCGATGCGCTCACGTTCGTGCGGCGTACTGCTGGACGAAGGAGGGCGACACACGGACGAGCGTCGACTTGAGAAGCGACAGGATGGGAATTGCCACTGGCGGACAAGTGGAGTTTTACTGTAATGTAAAAATAGCTGCTTAATTGAAATAATTCTGCAAACCCATAAAACCTTCAGGAGCAACGCTTGTGATGCTGTCATCAAGTCCTGTATTGGCCCTAAAGTCTGCTTAAATACCTTAGGGCTCTCTTGGCTGCACCTGGTACCCATATCATCACAAGGTACGGCTGATAATCCAGGAGGTGGGGGCACGGACTGAACTCCTGCACACCTCATGGGGTGGGTTTCAACAAGGGCTTGAGAGTCAGTGAGCAGATGGGGTTCCCTTATCACGGGGCTTGAGGGACCGCTCCAGCAGGCTGAGGGCCAAGTGTCGGCTGAAAGCAAATCCAGTCAAAGACTAAACCTTCTGTTGTCATGATAACAGGTGAACGTCGCGCGTCGTTCCTAATGGCACTGCATGCAAATGATACCAAGAATGAGAATTTTTTTTGACTGCGAGGGTAAGTGAGATGAGGTGGGTTCTGTCCTCCTTGTTGATCAGAGCAACACCTGCGGTCAGTCTGGGGTCTGCAGGGCTGCAGGTGGAGACCGGTGAAGTGCTCTTTCTTCAGGGTCTGATATGTTACCTAATGAAGCCTGCAGAGCGTGCAGCGAAAGGATGGGAGGGCACCACGCAGTACGGTATACACGTCTCAGTACTGGTGGGGCTGTTGTGCTTTGGACAGAGAGGAGGAAAACTGGGCGATGGGCTCAGACTCTTATAGCAAGGATATAAAACAGCAAAAATTAAAATAATAAATAGGAATAATTGGAATGGCACACAGTAAAGGATTTTTCACCATGGGAGAAACTGAAAATAGTATGTACAAGAGGGAAAAAGAAAATGTTGCGAGACTCCTCTTTGTCACACTGTAATCTTGATTTACCCCTGTATAAAATCTCAGTGCTCTCTTTATGTTTTCTCATATTTTTTGCTTTCTGTCTTCAGTGTTTTTTTTTTTTTTTTCTCCTCTAAATGTTACCTAACATTTAGATAAATCCTTGTGCAAACTAAAACTTTCAGCTTAGGAAAGGTCAGAATCCATTTTGTAATGGTTTTGTATTGTATTAAAGACCACTGATTCATCCCCGGAAGGGATTTCTCGCAAATATTCGAATCACACACAAGCAGTAGCTTTCAAACAGAGACTTCCCTGTGATTTATGGACGCGTATTGTGTGGAGAAGAGCGACACGGACGCCGCGCTCTCGAGAACGTTCGTTGAAGGCGATGAGTACGGAACGCCGTGCCGAGGAGTGTACTTGCTCACTTAGTTGCTGTAGAAATTTGTTTTGGGTTGCAACCTAATTTGTCTTCATCACAAAACCAGCTCTTGGACTTCACTCTGGATAAATTGGATCAACGTGGCTTAACGGCCCAGAAGGCCACATCAGCATCACAGACTGCCTCTCTGGTTTCAGGAACTGAAGATAGAGCAGCCAGCGGTATCACAAAGCAGGCTGGCAGTGTTACCTGAATTCATCCATAGGCACAGCGCTTCTGCCTGGTGCTTTCAGCCCGGCCCGGTACAATCCAGGTCTCATATTGCAGGTCCCGCCAGGGATCTGGAAGGGAAGATTAGTCTTTGCTCAGGCCAGCTCCAATTGTGTTCTCTAGCAACTCGGAGGAGGATGAGAGAGCGTGTGGGTGGGATGGGGGTGTTGGTGTGGGGGGTGGGGTCACGCATCGCTCAGAGGGAAACAAAGCAATGTGTAAACCTGCTCCCAATCTTTAGAAGTCTATTCCAAACTGAAGAGACATGCAGAGCTGTGTACTTGCAGAGTAAATCAAATAAGTTGAACCAGAATTTCTCGTTCGGCAGAATTTCTTGTCTTTTATGAGCTTTACAACATCAAGAGATGTCATTCATTGCACCACCATAGTTCAGCTGAATGACGGACAATAAATATAAAGGCACCAGCAAAGGTAATCATTTTGACTTATTTAGTTTTGCTTCTCTGTTTTCTTTAATTAGAACTAGAACTGATTAACTATTAAAATTTACAAAACTGATACTGTGCAGGGGGTTGGACCGGGTCCTGCTCTCCGGTGGGTCTGGGGTTCGAGTCCCGCTTGGCATGCCTTGCGACGGACTGGCGTCCCGTCCTGGGTGTGTCCCCTCCCCCTCCGGCCTTACGCCCTGTGTTACCGGATAGGCTCCGGTTCCCCGCGACCCCGTATGGGACGAGCGGTTCAGAAAATGTGTGTGTGATACTGTACATAAAGGAAGGGACCTGATCCGGCTCTCGGCCCACAGCCAGCCCTCGATGTGAGAGCGGGTCGTTTTGACCCCACTAATGGCACCGCATGCTTCCATTCTGTGGATGCGGGACTCCTTTTATTCACTCTGTCCCCAAATGACACAGCCCCCTAGGTCAATTTGGCTAGATGCAGTAGTGCTGTCCCAGAGGAATAGCTAAATGACTTGGCCTTCCGCAGGACAAAAGCCCATCTGGTCTTGGACGCAGCACCAGTCAGTGGAAAGAAACCTAAGCGCTTCTACGGTGGTGGGGAGGGGGGAGGGATTTGCAGTATTCTTATGCCCAGAACCTCCTCATCTTCAGAAATGATGTGCATGCATGACAGAACTTATATTACAGCCTGAATAATGCTTCATTATTTTGGAAAGAGCAAGTCATGAGTGCTATGCAGTGCTTGAAAATTGCATAGTCAGAAAATTCATTTATTGCACATTTATTTGATTTATTATTACACGATTAGTTGTTGTTGTTGTTTGTAGATGCTATATTTCTTGGGCCTTTTCACTAATTAAATACCCAGTCTAGCAGACATACTGTGGCTTGCAAAAGTATTCCGACCCTTGGAAAAATCACGCATTTTACTGGAGAATATGATTCTTTAATATTTTTTTAAATGAGAGTTTTACTTCAAAACAGTACTACTCAAAATAAGAGATCTGCATCACAAAATGAAAAAAAAAAAAATGAAACAAGGTCTTTTGCATCAGTATACACACCCTTTCATTGATGCAAACCTTAATTCTGATGCACCAAATTGTCTTCTTGAGGCATCCAGTTATTTGAGTGGCCTTTGCCAGTGTGAAATACACACACACACTTTCTAAACCGCTTGTCCCATACGGGGTCGCAGGGAACCGGAGCCTAACCCGGCAACTCAGGGCGTAAGGCTGGAGGGGGAGGGGACACACCCAGGATGGGACGCCAGTCCATCGCAAGGCACCCCAAGTGGGACTCAAACCCCAGACCTACCGGAGAACAGGACCAGGTCCAACCCACTGCGCCACCGCATCCCCCGGTGTAAAATATTGGTTCACTATGTATTAGAGATTTCAAGATAAAAACACCTGTGAACTATCTCAGTCAGGTAATGAAATCGGAAGCAAAGAAATCATGAATGTCATTTCAAGTTTATGTAACATGTATGAAAATTGGTTATTGTCCATAAAGTAATTTTAATGTGAGCACATCACATACCAATATCACGGCTATTTGACAATGATAAAACATGAAGCACTGCAACTAAGCGTATGGTTTAAACAGTTTTGTTTCTGTTAAAGTCCTGCCTAACCTGATGAGCTGTGAAATAAAAACATCTCATTATGTTTTCTGGGGAGATGCCAAGCTATGGTAATGATTTTACTCGCTGATCGTATTTGATATCCTATATCCCAGTGAAGTTCAGTGGTTATGCAATTATGATAATTTGTGTCTTACATTACGCTAGATCATATTTTATTATATAAATTGATCATTTTATGATATTGATAACTTAAAGAAGTCAGCTCTTCACTGGTGTAAGGCACAGTTCTTAAATAGTAAAACAGCAAATGATGTATTAAACATGGGTGGCACAGCGAGTAGCTCTCCTGGGTGGTGCAAGAGGATGTGGGGTCAATCCTCGCTCAGTCTGTGTGGAGTTTGCATGCTCTCCCCGTGTCTGCGTGGGTTTCCTCTGGGTGCTCTGGTTTCCTCCCACACTCCAAAGACATGCTGTTCAGGTTTCCCCATAGTGTGTTGAGTGACAGAGAGAGTGTGTGTGTTCCACTGATGCATGGATGAGTGACCCAGTGTAAGTAGTGTATGTACCAGTGTAAGTCACCTTGATGAATGAGGTGTGTGGGCTGATAACACTACATAGAGTTCATTGGAAGTCACTTTGGAGAAAAGTGTTTGTTAAATTTAAATTAAATAGTAAAACAAAGTAACAATGACATGTGTGTTATGTACCCCAATGTTTATTCCTTTCTTGGATTTGCTATTCTTTCTCACTCCCCCCATTCCCTGATGCTTGTTCCACACCGCTTGTGCAGTACCTGTTACTTTTGCCTGGAAACATCTGTGAGATTTCAAGCCTCAATTTAAGCTGTATGAAATGGCATCACAATATGGGAGCCAGTTAGGGCTCACTCGTCTGGAGAAGCACCATGGTGAGATGTAAAATAATATACTGAACAAGGCAATTAAATGTGTGCGGTATAGTTTCCCAGGGAAGTCAGCACTCCAACTGTAAACATGAGATAATTGATCTCGATTGATCTTCATTTTTAGTTAACAGACTGGAAATAACTCAAAAATCATAAATCACAACTAGGGATAATACGTTTGAGAGTCCCCTGTTCTCATACTGTATTTTCGAGTTAACTATTTATCATCTATGTGCTGTCATCATAACCGCAGGTGGCGATTGTTTTTCTGTGCAGTGAACTTTTACAGCCTCAGGGAGCTCGCAACACAGCGGGCTAAATGAGATTATGTTGTCAAGTCCGCTTCTAGGCATGAAAGACATCAGTCGGCTTGGGGGCTGCAGGCATGTGATGCATTGAAAATAATCGCGGAATGATCAAATTTGAGAGAACATGTCCCGTCCTAATGAGATTTTCTTGTGACTGTTGTCTTCAGCGCAGAACACATTTGAAGGGCTGCCTTAAATGTGTTTATGGAGAGCGTCTAACTTTAATGGAATCGTAACACTCCGCCATTAAACGGATACATACAAATACACCGCATTTCCTGCTGCAGACAAGCGTGTGCATTGTGTCGCGACCCGATTGCTTTCACCACTGTAACCTTTTTGCCGCTATTAGTACAAGATGTGATGGATTCTCTACCTGTAGTATTTCCCAAAGTGGATTAGCGTGCATTGTTGCATCACAACAGGGTCTTTTTGCCATGTCCAGAAATAATTAACAACTTTGCCTTTTCTGAATGCCCACTCTTTGAACCCCTGTGCAGGGTTATCGAAGCGCATCGCCGGCCGGGGCCTGCCACCACCCACCTGTTCCGGTCGCGTCGACTTGGGTGACTGTTGCTCGGCAACGGCATGCCACGGCACCCTGCCATGTGGCTTAATGTCTATAGTGAGGTGAGGTGGGCTTGCCTGGCCACAGATAAGGAGCTTAGGACAGCGTTCCACTCAAAGGTAGCTGCCTGTAATTTATCTAAGGTTTTTGTGATTCATATATACCGTTCGACAAGCAGCCAACCATTAAATTGCTTTCCTCTGGGAACTGGCCGTGCTCTGGGGTCCACAAAACATTGTGATTTTTTTTTTTTTCTTTCCCCCGATTTGAAGCCGAGTGGTTCATCTACGCATATTTCTGCTGAGATTCTGCCAGTGACATCCCCCCACGTAATTAGGGCGGGAATGAATACAGTCCCGGGTTTTTGAAGGTGAAAGGGGTGCACGTCAAATGAAGATGAAAGCATCCTCCCTTGGTGGATCAGGCCTATTGCTGGAAGCCTGCGTGCGTAATGGCTTATAGAAAAAGGATAACAACTGTCTGGAAGATTTACAGTTTAACAGTGTGCACCGTGAGGAACTGCCTCAGGCTATATTTTGACATGGATACTGACGGTCAGTTACTCAGGAAATAGGCTCCGCATTTCACCCATCAACTATAGTGCCACATGCATTTCGGACTTATACATTTCTAACTACAGAAATTACATGTAAAAAAATATGTATGTGTATATATATATATATATATAGATAATAAAGTGTAACTGTTACAGCACTATGCAGAGGTAATGACACTGATTTTACTTTATGACATTAACATTGCTGCAGTGATTTTTCGTATACCTTCAGGAAATATACTGTGGCTGTATTTATCTTAATTGGCCTTGTAGGTGACATAAAATAAGAAAGCACGTTAAGCTTTATGAATACAGGAGTACTATAAAACAGCATTATTAAACTAGGAGACAATATGATAGTGACGCAAAGCTGTCCCTGCTTCCACCCCGCAGCAAAGAAAGGCTTCTATGTGAATCTGAGCGACAGGGGAGCCACGGTAAAAGGGCTGTAGAAAGTCTCAGCTCCGTGATATCCTTCTGAAGCATTTAGCCCCCAGCATCGTTACGGATTCACTGCGCAAAATGCTGATTTAGATGTAGTAAAGAGGGGGCTGAAAAACACACGCCAGTTTGCAAGACTATAGTTTTCAGGAAAGCGTAGCTCAGTTCCCTTGGGATGTCATACCTCTAAATGTAGCTTCAAGTAGCTATAAAAGCTTGAATCCAATATTCAGACTTTTTCCTAAGATAGGAATGCCGTCAGTAGGCTTGTGATTCCTTAGGTCCTTTGTCAATAACATTCTTTTTCACTGGCAAAAAAAGAGAAGTTTCTGTCAATGAATGGGTGATGTAGGGGAAAAAAAAAAAAACAAACATTGTAGTTTAACTTTCTAGATAAGAAAGTGCCATAATTAACAAATCGAGTTTAATATAGCTGCTTACAGAAAAGCAATTTTTAATGTTTTTATGAACAAAAATTCCTCATCTTTGATTGTGACTGCAGCTATGTACTGTATGTTACATTCATTAACTCTATTAAATGTTAAATTTGTTTTGGCACTGACCAGTGTATAGCCAGTTGTGCTTTAAGAGTGTAAGCAATTTATGTTATAATGTGTTGTTTTATTCCTATAAGTGGGGCTAAATAAATATAATGCATAGGGTGAGAAGTCATACATTCTTATAACACAGTGTTAGCACTCTAGGCAATATTGTTCGTGGAAGTTCAGCCAAAGTATGTTCAATAAATGACTCTAAGACCTGTCCTTTCTTTGTGAGATTTAATGGATGAGGTTTCTTCAGGGCATCTGTTTTAATTTTGTCAAGGGGATGTCGTAGTCAGTCACATCTGAGGTCAGCAAAGGCATGGTGTTTTTAAAGGTAACTGATTTATATTTATGAAGGAGATGGAAATCAAATGGAAAAGTTAAATTCAGCTATTTTGTCATGTCATCAGAATAATTTTTAGGAGAAATAGCAGAGGCAAAAGAACTATAATTAGTTTAGTGTGGGGAGGGGGAGTCATCCTCACACCTGTGGTTTATACTGATTAATGTGTCATAATTAAATAATGGATCAATCCCTCTACAGCACTGCAGCTGTAGAGATCAATGTGTCTAAGATGTAATATTGTACTTGCATAAAAACCAATGTAAAGTTTCTTTCATTAGGAACATTTGAAAGTAAAAAATCTTTTTGAAACGGTTCCTCTGATAACTGATACCTTTGAAGTATTTCATTGATTTGTTTGATGATGTTTTTGCTGGGGATCCAGATACGAGCAGGTAGCGTGGCAGTAAGCTGAAGGTTGCTGGTTCAAGCCCCACTCCCTCCTACTGCTGTAGTCATTTTCAGCAAGGTGTTTAGCCTAAATTGATAGAGTAAGAATGACTTCCAATGTTAACAGGTTGAACACTGTAATTCTTTCGGATACGTGTCAACTGAGATACGAAGTAATAACGGCAGCTGTATGTGCCTAAGAGAAACAGCAAAGCATAGTGTGGTATTAGTGCTTGAGGCCAGATGACATTCTCTGGTACTGATGATTCGTTTTTATAGTCATAGAGATATCGTTTTTTTTGTGATTCTGAGAACACACAGGCGAAGAGCAAGTCCCATTATGTTTTTGCTGTATTCATGTGTCCAGCACTTTTCGAAGCTCTGGGTCATGACATCTGAGTGCCAAGGTCCTACTATTCTTGTAGAATGGGCTGTTTTTGATTGTACCTCTCTCGAGTCAACGTGCTCAAGGGGGCTGTGCAGCCCAATAATGGGGTCATTATTACTAATTGTATGTGTTTCTTGTGTTTCTGGACTTTTTGCATTAGATCTCACGTTAAATACTCCAAGCAAGTGTGGGTGGAGTATCAAATAAAAATGTGTGTAACTTTTTATGCATGTAAAATGTTTTGTTCATTTGTTAAGTATTACAGAATCCATTAAGGTCCAGATCCATCTCACATAAACCAAAAAACTACATGGAATAAGGAAAAGGCCTTGCATAAGCTTTGGACGCAGAAAGAGAGTTGTGCCACCATGTGACAAGTGTTCTGTGCACTGCTGGAGCCAGTGGGTTGTTTATCTAGGTTAATGGCTCCCTAAAGCCATTTCCCTCCCTAAAGCCAGTACCTCTTTTCTCTCTCTATGAATTCATAGAACTGTATATGATTTATGGACTTTTCATTCCCATTCAGGTGATAGATTAATTGTTTCCGATTAAATGGAAGTCCTCGCTTAACTTCTCTTCCTCACATGCCCATGCTGTGATGGGCAGCCTATTAAAATTATAATAAAAACATTTCCTCAGACACAGATATATGTCCCTATAATACGTACAGTAATAATTTAACTTTCAGAATTTAATAGATCTGGTTGGAAGATAGGGTGCATTAGACAGAACACATTACTGGCTGTCACAGGATTACCTGTAAAGGCAGAGAATGTTTTTATCAGTTTTGTGGCAGGTAGCTGATCTGCTTTACAGGTGACCTTCACAGGAGCTCTGAACAGAGCTTGTTTTCGGGGGGTTTCGTTCAGTCGATTTGCTGTGATATTGAGGTTTCTGGCGCACGGGGGTTACGGTGTCATCCATAGGTGGCCGTCAGTGAAATGGTGTTGAAAATCCATCATTGGAAAAAGAAACTGTATACAGGATTTCGGGGCTGTCTGGAATTCTGTCAAACCTGCCCTGAAGGAACATAAATGAAAGCAGTTTAAGAATAACTCGAGTAAAACAATGACAGGCTGAAGGATTGTTTGAGCTGGGTGTCCTTGAAAGATGTATGGAAGGAACATTCATCACAGAAGCCAGAAATTCCTCGGACAAGGGTGGCAAGGATGCGGCACGGGATGAGATCACCAGGTTAACTCTTGGGCGGGAAATCATTCCCTATTGTGCCAGAAGCCATGATTTGCTACAGCTCTGAACGCGAAGACCCGTATTTTGAACGTGGTCACTTGGTATGCTATGATACACATGGGCATCACAAAGTAGATGTTTTCCATTCCATAGCGTTGAACGGCTGATGACCCTCACAGGTCACCCAAGCGATGAGGCCATACAGGATCCCACACCGCTCACGCGACATGTGATAGACGGAAAGGTTGTCCACCTGCATGATGTCGGGTGAAGCTGCTATAAATGTCGGCAAACATTTAGGACGAAATGCTGAAAAAATGCACCAAAGAGGACCTGAACTTTGGAGTAACGCTGTTATAACTGCACACTTGGCCACAGGTGTATGAAGTGCACTTATTATTTATATTTCCGTTCATTTGTTTAGGAGACCCTTTTCTCCAGAGCAAAGGGCAGCTCGGAGTAAACAAAAGTGCATTACGCCAACAGAGAGAGATACAGTGGTACAATTCACAAAGTACCATTCACAGTTAGTCTAATACCACAATTTGTCAGCATACGGTGAAACATCCTGGAGTCCAAACCCTTGCTCTCTCAAAGTGTTGCCATATTCCAAGATGATAATGACCCTCCAATTTACTTAGAAATTGCAAATGCGTACAAAATACAGGTAAATACAGCAAAAGGGCAAAATATTTATATTTCTCAGCAGCAGTCATTACATTTAACATTTACAGTTGTTCATTTGCCAGACATTTAGAAGACAACTTTTCATCCATAGTGAAGTACATCTCCGAGAAAAATACAAAAAGTGCATTAGGAAAAGGAGATCTGGATACATGTGATGAATTTGTCTTATACTGCCATACGAACCAGTACACATTACATGAGTAGCTCTATATAATTTTTTTTTTTTTTTTTTTTCTTTTCATTATCAAACATTACGTAGTACACATTGTCAAGCACACAGGAGACCAGGGGAGATGTGAGTCTTAAAGAGATGTGCTTTGAGACCCTTCTTGAACGGTGAGAGAGATTCAGCAGCTCAGAGTGGTCATGTAGCATAATCTGAGCTCCAGAAAGGTAGTGAGATCTTTGAGAATTCATTGAGCACTGATTACTAGCAGGGCAGGAGCTCTTCTGAACAGTTTTTCCTACCCTTTATTTGTCACTTGATATTCATATACGTTTTGGTGTCTCCGCTCCTTGTAAATGCGGTTTTACGTATTCAGACGTGCATGTGTGCACAGATATACTTGTTTGTTTACGTGTCCCTGAAAACAGTCAGAGACGGATGAAACTTCAAATGAATCATATCCGGCCTTCTATTCCACTCTTTCGTGTGATGAAAGGGGTCCGAGAGGGTTAGCGTGCATTTGTAGTGTGAGCTTTGCTCTTGCGCAGAGCTCATGTGGGGAATGTCAAGCACCTCCTCTGCATGATGACATGAAGCAAAGGCTGGAAGTCTCCGCCTCGACAACGGAAGGCTGATGCGAGCTGATCCGAAAGGCATCTGGCATCGCATTTAAAGTCGGCACGTGGGTTCGAGCTATGCCGTTTGCTGTGTCCAACCGTTGAGTGATGGCAGCTTTCATTGGAAAGGGAGATGGATACCCTTCAGTTGCGGGGTTGCTTTTGGTTTGGTATTTTGAGTGACAGGTACAGGCTTTATCTTGCTCTCTGATATGGGCACACTTGTTGTTTCCTTTTCTTTAACACTCCCAGCACAACTCTCCGCAGAACAAATGCCAAGGCAGATCGTGCTCTCATTTAAAGGTGATGGAGTGACAAACCAAAGAAAGCCTTTTTTAGACTGACCGTTGCTAAAATAACGCTGAGTAACATTTGATTGCTTAAAGGTTCTGGCGACTTTGCAGTCGGTTGCATGAGTAAAATGTCTGCACTAATGTGGATCTTACTGAGAAACTGCAGTTTACGTGGGTTACCAAAAAACGAAATTCGTCACAGAAACACGGCCAGTGGCTTCTCCCGCATTCCGATCTCCAGGGCCCGGCCTCTTTTGGGTTGAATTAGCCGGACGCAAGGCAAATCTCCGGCCACAATTTATTTCCTCTTACATTTTTAATGGAGACTGTCATGTGAAACAGATGGTGCATTAGCTGTAATAAAGTACAGCTGACATCAGTGGTTTCCAATGCAGAATTTTCAATCTCGCTAAGGTTTGCTTTTTTTTTTTTTTTTTTGAACTGCCTTTATTGTAACATCTTTTTTGCTGCCCGCTTTATAATTATAATAGCAGCAAGCAGTACCCCCCCCACCTCCGTTAATGAAATCTCCAAAGGTGTTTAACTTGTGACGGTTCAAATAAACTGAGCGCAGGCCAAACTAATATCTCTTTATCGGCATCACAGTTCGTTTCTCGCTGGAGACCAACGTGTTGACGGATGACAACAGAAAGGATTGTAAGCGGTTTTGACCTTTCCGTTCTCCAGTGCCAGCGGTGAAGTTGGCATGGGCTGGTCCTCTGTGCCAGCACTAACTCTCACCTCCAAATAAATATCTTTCACAAACATATGCAGTGTAGCAGACAGCACACAACAGTTCCAGAGTAGCGGAGAAAAACAGATCTCTGCCCTTGAACACATTTGTTATTCTGGCCTGTACTGTACGAGATAAGTCATCCCAAGTGGTATGATTTAATAAACGTTGAGCTAGTGAATGGGCTAGCGGTCCAATGAGCTTGACTCATAATGCACATTGGTCTGTCCTCAAAACCAGGGCCGGTTTTACTGTCATGCATATAATTAGAGTTAGATCTCCATTAAAGCTTTATGGAGGAATGAATCAGTAGGCTATGCCAAAACTAATGGATGGTCAGTTTACATTTTCATTAGTCACAATATCATTTGTTGTGAACAAAAGGAGCATTCTCAGGTATAATTAACACACTTATACATGGAGAGATAGGACAAGTTAAATGCGAGCAGTAAATACAGGCAGACTATGTCTCGCTCAAGCTAAAGGTTTGCATCGATGTAAATGTATTGACTGTACCGGTAAAGGAGCTCAGTTGAGAAGAACATGGATGTGTGATGGTTAAAGGCTGAAAGGCCACAGGAGACATGTCATAAGATGATCTGAAAGGCCTTCAGCGCATCATTAGTCTAAGTCAGCTTCAGCTGTGCCTTTTTATTTAATCACATATTATTACTTTTACTTGCGTTGCAGATGTTTTTTTTTTTTTTTTAACCAGAGACACTTACATAACACAAGGATGCAGCTGTATATATCTTATGCACACACACGTTTTCTGAAACCTCTCGTCCCAAGCACGGTTGCAACAAACTGGACCTTAACCTGGCAACACAGGACGCAAGGCTGGAGGGGGAGGGGACACACCCAGGACGGGACGCCAGTCCATCACAAGGCACCCCAAGCGGGACTCGAACCCCAGACCCACCGGAGAGCAGGACCCCGCTAAACCTGCTTCGCATCTTAATGCAGATGTCAGTAAATATTTAAGTACCACAAAAAGTTTCCCACTCGAAACTGAAGTTTTAGGCCCATAATAGTAGAGGAAGCTTTCTGATCATATGTTCCTTTACCTTGACCAGACTCTAAGGGGTCTGGCCCCTTAGCTTGTCTCATACCACAATGACAGGAGCTCAAAGGAGCGTGGCGATGTGTATTTACCGCATCTCAGCGTACTGGATTATTGTAAGTGCTTATCAGTGGAGCAATTTCAAAGCCTTCTGTCAAAATTATAAAATGTACTCTGGACCACACAAGGAAATAATTCATAATATCATAAGGTAATTATTTGCATTGATGAAAGCAATGTTATGGGTGCTCAGATGGAGGAATTTTAGTTTCTCTCTTCTGTACAATAATTGAAGGGGTTTAAATGTCACAGTGCTGTTTTAAATGTCAGTGCGATGAAAGTAAGGACTTGCAATGATAGTCTTTTTGACAGACTTTATATTTATGGCTTCAGCAAGTGCCTCCTGACTTCAGCCCTTCAGCGTTCCTCTTTTCTGGGTGGGATCCAAGAGAGAGCGTGTGTGGGCGAGAGTGAAGTTGTTTTTTAGACAAGCGTGCTGGCCGGCTCGCAAAGACCGTGGCAGAAAGTTATCATCTGGTTTCATTTCTCTCGCGATGCCCTCCAGTGAAAGATTTTGGAAGTGAGGCTGACAGGTGTGGATTAAAGATCCTATCAGAATCCCATATGGGCGAGCCTGTTTGTTGAGAAATGACGCAACAGATAAGGGGTCCAGGCGCAGAGAATTTTTAGAGTACCGTCGCGTTGTGATGTATTACACGGAGGCCGCAGATACGGCCGTTATGAAGGCTTGACGCGTTGGCTGCCTAACTGCCAACAGATTACAAACATACCGGGAGTGCAAAAGTGGCATTCCGTGTGGGAAAAGCTGTAAATACATATACTGTGGCTCACCGTCTTTGGGGGGAGTGATGCCATAAGCAGAGTGTCAGGATGAGTTTAGCGGAAAAAAAACAACGCAGATGTATTTCTGAAAGACGGAGGAGAACAGCAATTCGCAGGGCATTATGCAGCTGTTGGAGCTCTTATATACAGCATTTTTGTTTGGTGCCCTTGGTGTAGGACGCGGTGGAGCGGTGGGCTTGGCCGGTCCCGCTTTCTGGCACGTCTGGGGTTTGAGTGTATTATGCCATCCTGTGTCCTCTCCCCCTCCAGCCCTGGGCCCTGTGTTCCTGTTTCAGAGTGTGTATGCGTGTGCCCTTTTGGTGTACTGGACTTAATGAAAGTATGAGATAATGTATTCTCTGTTTATAGTGGGCAGCATGGCATCCCACTTGAGGTCGATCCACAATCCTCATGTTCCACTATGCCCGAGTGTCCTCGAAACGCATCTCTAACATCTGTGGTGTCCGTGCGAGCTGTGTTTGAAGAATTAAAGCAATCTTCCATTTTCTGTGCTTGAGCTGGCAGAATGTAAAATGCATTTCCCTTAAGTAGGCATATTCGTGAAACATTTAGCAACGTTAAGATTAAGTGGTCATATTTATCCCGAAGTGAGAGCAATCTGCTAATCCATTCAGGCCTAATTGGTTGTTCTTTCTGGAAAAATCTGCTTGCAGGCTGACCTACTGCATTGCACAAAGTGATCGACAGAGACGGGCCATGGTGGCCTGCTTAATTCTTTAATGTCTCTTTTATCAATTTGTGTTGTCGACTGATGCTTATTTTTCACCAAATTCACTGACGCATAACTAGTACACTTTCGGTAGGGGTCTTCAGATCAGTTGTCATCTTAAGATTCAGATGTATGTTGTGCTTTCCATTCACTGGAGGGAGTCTGTTCATCTCATATTCTTTGGGCGGATAAAATAGTAAACATTTTATTCAAACCTTTGGATATCAATTTATAAAGCCAGTATTAGGCTATCGCATCCTAAAAAACCAACCAACGTATACAAGCTACTTGTGCCGAGCGGGGGTCACGGCGAGCCGGAGCCTAACGCAGGGCGTAGGGCTGGAGGGGGAGGGGACACACCCAGGACGGGACGCCAGTCCATCACAAGGCACCCCAAGCAGGAGTCAAACCCCAGACCCACCGGAGAGCGGGCACCAGTCAAACCTGCCACATTACCACCCCCAACCCCCCTGCTGTCACATCCTAAGTTATATTTATTTTCCATAGTCAGACTCATAGATCAGTTATCAGTTTGCTTCCAAAAACTGTATTTTACATACATATTTTGACACTACTAAATGTATTATTGTTGTTGCTCTTGAATGTGAATATTGTTCTCAATTTAACTGGCACTTCTGCCCAAGCAACTTTGATGATTTTTCTATGTACAGAAGAGTACTCTCACGGTATAAATTCAGGATATTTTGATTACTGCAAAATACAAAGTCCTGCAACAGGAGGGAAACACCGGCCAGGGTGGTGTTTGTAACTTACGGACTGCAAAACAACGGTCCAAACAATACACAATGTGCTGCCCCCAAAGTTGTGTACTTGAATATTAACAACCATGTACATATACAAATGGTAAATATTTAATATTTAATATTTTCTCCAGTGCCATAAAACAATTACGAACAGCTGAGTACAAGAGAAGTTTGTTGTTATGGAGTCAATCCTCTCTTACATTGAGGTGCACCTGATGTGGGAACTCCCCACCATCTGTTAGCTTTTTTAAGGCTTTAACGGGAGGTGTGTTGCTTGACCACGGGAGCACACTGCCATTGCCGCAGTCCCATGGGCCTTTCTCAGCCAAGGTGCTGCGTGGTTGCTGTGACACGAGGGGATTCTCCCAGTAGTCACCCTGCAGAACTGCGTCCGACCCAGCCGCAGCCATCGAGATAGCATCAGATAATTAGAAGATTTGTCCGGCGCCAGTTCTGTGCAGAGGAAGCCGAGGCTATACGGCAACAGCAGAACCGCAGCAAGAGACAGCAAATGTGGCTCCCCATGACTGACATGCAGCTAATAAGGATGCTGTTAGATGTGAAATAAGCCATGTTTTCAGGAGCAAAGCAAAAGGAGAGGAATGAGCTTTTAATGGTATCCTGAATGTAGATTGATGCAGACTTGCAGTTTCCTGTCATCCAGGAAGAAGCAGCCTTAATAGCCCTGGGGGATCACGTATGCGTTCACTCATTTCACTGTGCTCATATTATTACAGCTTCAGGAACGACACAAAGCCATGTTTTTTCCAGCTCAAGAAACGTCTACCTTTTTGTCGCACGTTAGCCTTTTCTCACATTGTGTTTTCATGGCTGTTACACCCTTATTACAAAATAAATCAGAGACAATAGAAGAAAGACGCATTAAAAGTCTTTTTTAACCTGTAGGGTTCATTACCATATTACTGGTTCATTACCATATTAGTGGTCCCATAGCTAGACTGTGAACGAAGTTGATACTTTTTTCATTATGCCGTTGCAATTCAACATGATAAAGTGTGATGAATGTGACGTTTCAATGTATTCTCGCGCGATGAGAAACGACGAACGGCCCAAAATTGAGGTGCTTGTGTAATGCAAATTCTACCTTTCTCTTCATTCATTCCATAAATAAAATTTCAAGTCAACGCTTTGTGTGGTTTTTCACTGAATTTTTCCATCCAGAGACGACGTCAGGGGTTATGGAAGTAATATTTTTCAGTGAAAAATTCAGCTGTGGAAGAATTTCTATCAGTCCATTGACTGGGCACACAAAAGCAGCAGAGAAACGGCTGTGTTGCGGAGAAACCTCCCTAAGTTGACAGTCGATTAACTGCATAGACACAAAAGTGTCTTTATATACATATATAGTGTATGTAATGTATATAGACGAGGCAGCTGTGTGCCAGTTATGGGAGGTTTGTCTGTTCACTTTATTGGAAAATAAACATCTTGGGCCCCATTCAGCTGTGTTATCTTTAACCAGAGCTAAAAACGATCAAATAAAAAGCCCTTGAAATTAGGCTGTCTGAACTTTTTCTTCGATCCAGCGATTCTTCATCTTTAGAACTCGTGACACGCCACGTGATTTATCTCCTCGGCCGGCTTTGAGGTAACAAAATTACAAACAAACTAAAGGGGAAAAAATCAATGGGAAAGTGTCTTGCGGAATGATGAACTGGCACTTCTGTGGAAAATCAATTGCGTTTCAGCACTGGCTTTCTACGCTGTGTCTATGACCGATTCAGTTCCACCCCCATATTCACTGACCTTATTATCACTGCGTTGCTTGTGCACTATATAGCGGTGCTGAATTTAGCACGAGCTCTTTCGTAACATTGCAGGATGGCCACGGCAGAATGCCTGTCTGTTATGTTTATATACTGAAGGTATTCGTTTTGTTAGAGTTGGGCGGCTCACATTGGTGTTTAACCCCCGAAAATAGAGCAGTGGTCGGCTGTAGCACACGGATACGCAAATAAAAACAAGCCCGCACATGCACATATTACAGATATATTAAGATATTTCGTTTTTTGTACGATTTTTCCCTAGTAGTCTACTCTTTGCAGTCTGCCTTTGTGTGCGTTTTCTGAACGTGTCCTTTTTTATATTGCACGTAACATGTGTTGTGCGTGTTTTCTTGTTAAAGATTAGTTTGCTGCTTGGTGAATTTTTTTTTTTTTCCCCATCATCTGAAATCAGAACAATTGGTTCTTTGTGACCAGCTGGATTATACTATTACTTACCGTAAACGCCCATTCCCTGCCAAACAGAAAGATTTGATAAATGAGTAATTAGCCATGCGGTAAATGCAATGAAGTTCCTAGAGGGCTTTGCCGAGATCAGAACAAGAGACATCCATTTAAAATGTAATCTGTTGTAAAACCCAGTGCACATAATTATAAGTGTGTTCAATACATCTCTTTGTACTGACAGGTCCTTCTGTCTTAAACATTACGGCTCATTTATGCGCTGTGAAACATACAGGATTTTTCTTGTAGATTCCGGCTGAAATGCAGGCTGCTTAACACGCGCCGTTTCGCTCAAAATATTTATACAAGGTCGGCTATTCTATTTTAAGTTCGGCGAATTTTATTTTATTTCATTGATGTATTGAAAAAGAACGTTGCAAATTAAAATCACCAGTATCTGCCACATGGAATCCTCATGTGAGGTTTCTTGTCAAAAACAGTATTAATTGCACTTCACATCTGGCTGCCTATTTGGGCAACGTTCTTGGGATGCGTGCCACCACATTTGATGGGGCAAACCTTGGACAGCTCGAGGAAGGCCTTAAATGCTGTCTCCCCAGGACCGGAGAGTGTGCTGTCAGACGCACTTTGATATTGCAGATGCTAGGTGCCGTCTGTGACAGGTACCCGTCAGGACCTCCTTTCCTGCTCGAGGGAGGGAGGTCTGTGAAATATTCATGAGGATGCTGCTCCAGCGCTTTCATGTTCTCTCCTTCTCTTTCTCTCTGGCACAGTATTAATGAGAAATATTCTTTCTGCCCTTGTTTTTCGTGTTTGATGGGTGCATTTAACAGCGAGTTTTTCACACCGCTTGGTAACCCCTTCCTCAGTTAATGGCAAGGTCTGATTTTTCTGTATGTTTGTACATTCGTGATACTTTATGCTCCTCTCATTAATATTTCAGCTGAACGTTCGGGCATCCCATAACATACATAGTAAATGTGTGGGAAACTGCGTGGATGGAAATATATGAAGTTAATCACAAAAACGGCAAAACATAAAGCTTATCGAAAGCTTGTTGAACCTTTCCTCACACTAGGAAAAGCAGTGAGAGAGCATTTCTGTAAGACTCTTAAAAAAGGATTAGCCTGGGGGAAGATAAACAGGATGGCAATAAAAGATGCATATTGTCATTTTAAAACTATTTCAGCAGTTCACAGCAGCTCATCACAAGAAAATGGTCATATCTTCACATTCCCCATAAATATCAATATTGATTTATGAGCTTCCCAGAGGCAAGGTCTTCTCCAAATTAAATCTTTAATCACTGCAGACTGTAAAAAGCTGGGACGACGCTTCTGTGAATGGTGGGCAGTGTGAAGTTATTCAATAATGATAAAAGATAATTGGGCCAGGGCCATTATTATCCTCATAAAACACTAAGGGTTTTGTTATACATACCGCATCATTTAACTCAGCTGTCGAAGAGCGACTCGCTAGCAGGCAGCACCGTTATTTCGTTTTAAAAACGGAGTGGCCGAGGACATGTGTACGTGGCCAGAACCGAACCTTTTTTCTCTTAGATTTCACATTAGCGTCTCTGAATCGTTAACATTAGCAGCAACTGGTGCCTGCGGTGACTTAGTCTCTAAATTCATAGTTCGGATGCAAAGGCGAGTCAAAGGCAGCAGGCTCGGAAAAGCCATGAACTTACCCACGATTAACCTCGAAAGCACAAGGTGCATTGCTTTGAACCAGACGCTCCTCACAGAAAACTACCAAACATTTATCTGAAATGGATTCCGTAATGTATTTCATAAAAGTGCAGCAGTTCTATTCTATTTTAGATCTCTGTTGAGCATAACAGCCCAGATATATATAATATATATATATATCATACTCGTTTTATCTTCTGCTTCATATAACCTACTCCACTTCTTAGTTCTCCAGCCCAAGTCTTGTTCTCAGTCATTTTTTCTTGATGGAAGTGACACAGTTAAATAATTTCAAATAAAGTATTTAATGACGTATTTGTTGTCAAAATGTCTGTTATCTTACGTTCCAAAACGGGATGTTTATGCATGTTTTCCATTTCAGCCATGCTCAAGGGTTCCTTAAGAAAGATCGTTTCATTCAAAAGGTGACTTGAAGTCTAAAAATGGTGTGGGCTTTTACATAAACATCATAGCCATTATCATCACATCTTGAACTGGTAGCTGCATGTCCATGAGCAGAATAATTGCAAGGGGGATGTAGAGAACATGTCTGTGACCTTTTCAGAACCTTCAAGGAACTTTTTCGAGGCAGTCAAAAGACAGTGTTGGAATAATATTCAGATCATTGTGCCTCCTGCCTTCCCTTTGTGCCCATTTCCAAACCACACTCTGAATGGGATGTCTGGCTGTCATTTGCGCCATGGAATAAAGGAGTCCTCTTAACACCTCTGGACCATCTTGGTCAAATAATGCCAGACGTTCTCCCGTTCACATGCAGCAGACCTGGTGTCATGAACACAGTGAAGCAACATACTGCAGTCACCTCTAGCAGCGATCCAGCAAAAATGCTCATTTCTACGACGCTATAATAGTTGAACACTTTTTCGAGGATTGACAGTAGAAATTTCACACTGATTTGTTCAAGGGTCCATATTAAAAACTCTGCTTTGGCTCTTCAGTCTACTACCTTCTGATCATAAATTCATTTTTTTTTTTTTTTTTTTTTTTTGCTACAAAGCAGGATTTCTTTCAAATGTATATTTCAGTACTTTAGGGGATTTTAGAATAGCTGTCCCCAAATAAATGTCCACAAACAAACGAAAAATGCTGAGAACTATTTTTGAGACTTCGAAATATTGGATCCCTATATGTGCAGCAAAAATGCACAATGAACTGTCTAGGCCGCAGGGGTAAATCCATGCCTAACGCATTGTGTTTTGCCCCAGCCTTGCCCTTATTCGCAGCCTTCATTCCCAATGAAAATCCCTTGTCAAATTCCCAATTTGAATTGCAGTCCCCTAAAACTAGCGTCGCACCGGCGTTTCAAACATAACTTTACTGCTGGGGTTCGAAGTGTCTCGGTGGGGCCGTCTATCTGACCTCATTTCCGAACACACTGCCCTACATCTCCCTGGCCACGCTGTTGGACAAGCTGCACATGTACCCCTCTGCCAAAATGCTTTAAGCAAATGCTGGGGGAATCTGATTTGTATGTAACAAAAGCCTGTCTTTCAGTATAATAGAAATTAGTATGCTCAAAAGAATATATCATACTAAATTTTAGGACTTTGTTTATTGTAGATGGGCGGCATTTCTTTTTAACGTACAGCCATTCCATTTTCTCTACGACCAGCAGTACCCTACTCTGTTGACTTGCCATCATACCCCAACATACACCCGTTTGGATTACAAGAATTCTGCTTTTCAGGAGTTTCAGATAACGCTCCTCCTTTGGCCACCTGAGCATTTCTCTGCATTCACGAGGACCAATTTTGGATTGTGTGTATTTCGAAGCAGCTCAGCAACATGAGACCAGTGCCACTAAGCGGTCTTCTTTGCAGTTATAGTTTGGCTCATGATGCATTAAGCTTTCAGTCATCATTACCCTTTGATTCATTGATTTCTTTCCTCTTTTGTGGTCTGTCTTCTATTTTTTCATTAAAGGTTGAATTAACACTGACCATCATATGTATGTATGTATGTTTTGTTTCTGACCATTTATTAGGTGTATGGTATATACAGTGGGGGGTGTGGTGGTGCAGCGGGTTTCAACGGTGCCTCGCTGTGTCATGGGTTTTGGGGTCGTGTCCTGCTTGGGGTGCGTCGTGGCTTCGTGTTTCTCCCTGCATTTTCATCCCCCAACATGCAGAGGAATGAACTGGAAACCCACCTCTGTAACGCCGTTGACTTGCCTCGAAAACCATGCGAGTGGTCGCTGTGGGTCAGGTTTGACTTGGCACCTTGCATCCATGTACAGTAGCTACAAAAAATTGAAAATGATAAATTTGAAATTGGAGAGGGGGGTGTGGTGCTGTCGCGGGTTTGGCCGGGGCCCGCTGTGTGGCAGGTCTGGGGTTCGACCCTTCTTGGGGTACCTTGCAACAGATTGGCGTCCCGTCCTGGGCGTGTCCCCTCCCCCTTCGGCCTTGCGCCGTGTTGCCAGGTAAGGCTCCAGCTCACCGTGACCCCACTCGGGACAAGAGTTTGTTGACGATGGATGGATGGATGTACAGAGGGTTTTTCTGGAACAAATTTTTTTTGTAAGGTGGACGAAGACCATATGTTATTGTCTCATTCTGCCTAGTTCTCTGTTCACATAACTAGCACTACATAAGACACTAAGACATGTACTTGAATCTTTCCGAAGTTCCGCCCAGTAAAACTAATAACTGATTTCAAAGCATACTTTAAGAGAATTAGTGTCACATTTACAAAGGCTCCTTTTTAATAGCTTCTGTTCTTTGCTTAATAATTAGTTACATTCAGATCTCTGAAAAAAACATGCTTCTTGAGCAATTCAGCAAATATTATAGGAAGCTGGGAAAACATTTCAGCCAAGGAAAATGAACAGAAAAATAACCTCTCTCCCTTTAAAAAAAAATTAATAAAAAAAAAAAAAACTCAAGACTGAACCAAATGAGAAACTCTAAACCCAAAGGCCAGTACTCCACTTCCCACAGCAGGTAGGGGTTTAGGGGATTTACACGGCTCCTCTTGTCTTCTCTTCAGACTCTTTTTAACCGACGTCCCAGCTTGTCCCACACAACAGCAAGGTATCTTTAACCGGTGTGACTGCTCAAGGCTGAACTTGTTACTGGAAGCAGTCCAGCCTCTCCTTGCCAGTATGCGAGTACACGGCTCACGCGGCGTACACTCTTTCATGTGCGCTCAGTCTATTGTCACACTGCCGAAAGGGCTCGTACTGACGGTATGTCAGAAACCTCTGATGGCCTATTTTAAATGGTGAGCTATGAGTATTTTTTACAGTATACGTATCAGCAGTTGTGTGTTTTCACTAGGGTTACAAATTTTGCAGATTGTATTTCTGCTTTTTTGGCTATATATGGGGATTTTTTTTTTTTTTTGTTATTGCTGAAAAAAGCGAGGCACAGCGGGTTTGGCCCGGCCCTGCTGTCCGGTGGGTCTGAGGTTCAAGACCCGCTTGGGGTGCCTTGCGACGGACTGGTATCCCATCCTGGGTGTGTACCCTCCCCCTCCGGCCTTACGCCCTGTGTTGTCGGGTTAGGCTCTGGTTTGCCTCGATCCCGCTTGGGACATGCGGTTTCAGACAGTGTGTGTGTGTGTGTGTGTGTGTGTGTGTGTGTGTGTGTGTGTGTGTGTGTGTGTGTGTGTGTGTGTGTGTGTGTGAAAAAAGGGAATTTAACAAGCAACATGATCACAGGCCTCCTTGCGGAAGTCCTGTCTCTGATTATTGAAATTAATGACAAAATGCATGTAGCGTTCCAAACAAAGACTAGAGTGAACATTTTCACACAATTAATACACAGGAATACAGGAATATTGCCAGGGCACCCTTAACATATCCTTACCGGACATGAAAATTTCCCTTACATTTGATAAGGATTGTATTGTGCGGAGCATGTTTTCACATAGCTATTCATTATATTTTTTTATTAACAGCATACATGATTGGTCAGACTCTGTAACTAATGTGCCATATATAATTTCAAGAACATTAATTTGATGGTAGTTTAGAACTCTGGAGTATTCCAAGCTATTAACTGTCATCTAGCACCATATAATTATATGTCTAAGTCTGATGCAGGTCTGCTCTGTGCTTTAGCACCTTTCACTATTATTTGAATAAATAAATAAATAAGTATATATACTGTGTAAATATATATAGAAATATATTCTTGCACAGAAGTATTGCTACTGTTCTCACCAAGTCAATGATAAAATTGTTGGACAAATAATAAATGAGAAATATGCAAAACAATGTGAATTTAATTTACATGCAAATGGAAACTGATGGAACTCAAAATAGTGGGTAATGATATTGAGCCAATTAGTGTCTCTGCTAGAGTCTGTTTCCACATTAGGATTTCTCAGAAAAATCTACACACCATACTATATCATGATGTGAACAGGCCTTTTGCAGATGTGCGGTATTCCGTACAGTGTTGGCCACACATACAGTATATTCACTTCTTAATTGTTGGTCAAGCCCTTCAACCCACATTTGTCAGGTTATTTTTGTTCTGTCAATCTAATGAATTTTCTCACTGCATTATTACGCACTGGGAAAGCATGCATCACATGTAAATAGCACATACTGTATGTTTCTATGTATTGCATCAAGTCTTTTGTGTGACTTATCAAAAGAAAAACTCTAAAGTGATCTCCAGCTCAGAAGACCATGCCGCATTTTCACACGCAGTAATATTGATGTTTTATCCTCTGTTAGCGATATAGTACAGTTTAGGAAAGTTAAGCAATTTTCATAGAGTATCAATAAGCCACGAAATGTAACCTTAGCTTTAATACATGTTTTTTTTTTTCCACAAATGCTCAAATATTCAGTGTATTTGAACGTTGTCTAGACCTTGAAAAGGTTCACTGGAGCCTTAGTTTTAAGTGATCCTGAGCAATATCAGCAGTATATTCAGTGAGTGCAGCTGAAGTGAGCTGTATCAGATTAATCATTTTCCAGCCCTGCCTTTTATGGTAACATCTGGCCATAATCATTCGGAGGCTGTGAAACCACAGCTGCCCTTATTGCCGCCATGAATCCCACTAATTAAGAACCGAAGAAGGCTCGTATTCAGCACAGTACTGTTGAATTTTTGTGGAGAAAAATAATCTAAATGCCAGCTACACTATGTACGGACCAAAGCGAGGGTCATAAACAGTATCGGTAGGAGGAAGAAAGATGCATAGTTACTGATGAGACTTTTAAAGTGATGCTTGATAGTAAAATTGATCCGATGTGACAATTACATGATGGGGTATGTATAGCTTACAGTGCTATGATTAAGGTAGCTTAGTGCCTGTAAATGCAATAGAAATCCTACAGATATGCTGCAGTCTGAAAAGTTTACAAATGGGCTTTGCACCCTGTGTCAATCCTGCATATTTTAATTTAGTCTTGAATTATTTCATTGTTTCCCGTATACAGTGTGACAGATAACGACTGTTTACAAAAAAAACATAGTGTGGGGAGGTGGGGTGGGGGTGGAACGATAGGTTTTATCCTACACTAAATGAAAAAATTTGTTGTCGTTTCACTTCCCAAAACTTTCGCACGTATTAGTATAAACGTTTTAGTTTGCAGCATTTGTGCGATCTGTATTTTACTAAATGTTTTACTTATTATAAATGTTTTAGTATGAAATATTTTACTGGTCTGTAATTTTTTTCTTCATCTTTAGTGTCTGACCCCTTGGCTCAGAAGCCTTGAAGGATGCAGGCCTTAAGGGAGGTGGTAGTTAGTTGCGTGTTCATATTTGAAGGGGTCAAAAACAGCTACGATAAAAATGCTAGCAGCCATTTTCCGCACATCGAGTAAGGTAATGCCATTTCCTGACTTCCCGCTGTCAGCAAACATAACATTAACTGGTCTAAAGGGTTTGGACGACAAAATATAAATCGTGTAACCTTGAGCGAGTAATTAACTCATCCTCAGGCTCACCCTTTGGATTCGTTTAGTAAAGAGAAGATCTAGTAGAAATAAATTGTTTGGTGTGCCGTCCGTGACATCTGGGAAAGGACTGTCAGTGGACTGTCAGTTCAAATCGCAGGAAAAGTTTTACACTTTAAATTGAATTAGCTGAGGCTACAATGGTTTATCTATACATTTTTATGAGTGAGAATCCTGTGGCTGGTCAAGTCAATTACATGGTTAAAGTTTTATATAACTGTGAATGGATAAGTTTGCATAGCCTGTCTCATATAGATGAGGGCAGCATGGTGGTGCAGCAGGTAGGATGCCTCATAGCTCCTGATCTGTGGGTTAGGGCATGGGTTCAATCCAGCTCTGCATGAGTGGAGTTTGTATGGGTGTCTTCATATAGGTTTCCTCCTGCAGTCTTATAACATTTCAGGTGGGATGGAGACTACACTGAACTCAATGTGTGTGTGTGTGTGTGTGTGTGTGTGTGTGTGTGTGTGTGTGTGTAGGTGAATGTATGTAGCTTGGTATAGCATATGTCGTATTGTCAATGTCAAAGGTGTCAGCTAAATACTAGTTAAAAATAATAATGTTGACTGAGTCGAGTGACTAATTATAATAGCAGTTTAATAGCGTTTTTATTACAACAGGCATGTCATTTTCCTTGTGATTAGTAAATCATTCAGTTATTTTCATTAGTGTGGTTAGGGTTAAATGGAAGAGCTAATGGGAAAAAGCTGTGGTTTTTTTTTAATTAAAAAAAAAGAAAACCTGTTTTTGTGCACCCTACTCATCGGATAATGCATGCCTCTCAGCGCTGAAGGGCGAGTGGGAGAAGACACAGTGTTCGGAGACCTACTGCTCCGGAGGCGTTTGGAGTTATACCAGCGGGGTCAACAAGAGCGACAATGAGGGTGACGTGGGCAGACCGTGCTTGTAAAGTACCTGCGAATGATGTGCACTATCTTCTCTTGTTGTACAGATGCAACAAATGGTCACTTGGGCCACGGCTCACTTGATGTTAACCTTTGAATCGAGTGGAAGGCCCACTTCAGAGACACTTAACTTCTACAGAGAGGTACAGTTGTAAATATACTTTTTTCCACGCCACGCAATGTACCGTATTTTGTTCTATGTTTTTATTGCTTCATTTGTTATGACACTGTGGAAATTCCTCATGTTGCTTTTCACATTGTGTTGAGACAATATGATTGCCTCCATGTATCATAAAGGCAGCTGTGGAGAAACGAAAGGAGGGAAGGGCAATTTGTATGGGTTCAAATTTGAGAGATAACAACAATAAGTTTAGTCCCTTTCTCTACAGTTTTTCTCTTCTGTCAGATACCTTTCACTCCTACTTGCATCCCTGTGAGGTCCTGTTGCACTGAGCACTGTCATCTGACTTAGGGATGTGTTGGGGGCATTTTTTTGAAGGCTTCTCTTTGATGGACAAGCATGTGAAGCCTCTACCAGTTTACATGTGTACGTTGCCTGTCCAGCCACAATACCTTCATAGCAAAAGCCAGTTCTGCACAAGGCAGATTACACCGGTTGCATCTCATTGCTTCATTGCTGCATTGCTGGATGGAAATGAGTAGCAAATCTTTTCTACAAATAAAAGCAATGTTACGGATGTAATTAATTGTGATATTGATATGAACAGCTCCTACTTTTGTTAAATGTATGCTCCAGTAGTTAAATTGTAGCAACACACACACACACACACACACACACACACACACACACACACACACACACACACACTATCTGAACCACTTGTCCCACATGGGGTCGCATGGAGCCGGAGCCTAACCCGGCAACACAGGGCGTAAGGCTGGAGGGGGAGGAAACACACCCAGGACGGGACGCCAGTCCATTGCAAGGCACCCCAAGCAGGACTTGAATCCCAGACCCACCAAAGAGCGGGACCCAGTCCAACCCACTGCACCACCGCGCCCCCCTCTAAATTATAGCAACCCGAAAGATTAATAAACATACACATGAAACTTTCAGGTCCTTTCCAACATGACACTGGATGAGGTCTTTAATAGCATTAGAAAAATCATTCTATTTGAAGCTCTTGATTTCTCTTAAATGTAAACATTTACCTGGGATTTGTTAGCATGCTCTCTGCGTGGACCAGGCAGATTCAGGGCAAGCTTTGAAGTGATAGGCCCATATGTCACGAATTCTTAACCACATACAATAGCTCAGAGTTTCAGCATCCCTCTGTAAAGCATTAAATACCCCA
Source organism: Scleropages formosus (assembly GCF_900964775.1). Taxonomy (NCBI): domain Eukaryota; kingdom Metazoa; phylum Chordata; class Actinopteri; order Osteoglossiformes; family Osteoglossidae; genus Scleropages; species Scleropages formosus. The sequence continues at coordinate 13,789,879 of NC_041826.1, forward strand.
ACTGTTGATTCTCTTATCCTTCTGTGGGCTGATTGGGAGGCTTTTTGCTGAATTTATTCAGCACAATTCAGATTAGGTTTGGAAAGAAAACCCTAACCTAACCCTTTCATGACTGAATAATAAGAAATAAATGTCAAAAAGTTGAGACACGGGCTTGTCCTTCAAGACTTTGGTTTTACAGTGGCTACTTTAAACGTGGACTGTGTGGAAAATTATCACTGTTGTGCCATTTTATAGAGCCCTGTTGGCAATGAGATAGCTGGTAAAAGGTAAACCTTCTACCTAAACTTGTAGAAAAGTTCAAGTCATGGTAGCATTTATTTCAACTGAAATTTGGAAGTTTAATAGCTACAGATCATATTCTGATACAGATCTGCATTAATGTTTAATTAATGATTTCGAAGAAAGTTTGTATCCTAAACCAAATATCGGTTTGCTATAGGAACACATTGCTCAATGTTATCCTGTGGATTTCCTCTGTCTCCTGCGTATATCTTAGTTTGGAAATGGAGGAAAAATGCAAAATGCAAAATGTCATTATTTCATTTTTACCAAAAATTGCTTAAATAATTTTCATACATTTACTCATTCATACAGACAGATACTTTATAATAAAGTTAAAGTAACATTTAAGATCCTGAAGCATAAAAAGTACTGCTTTGTTGTCAGTGGTACTATTTTCAGTTCAACAAACTTAAAATTTATTCAGAATGTTTAAAGTGCTTCAAAAATGATGAAATCTGTGACTTTTAGCTATTATATGGCTAAAAAGGAACCCGTCAGAGAGAAAACCCAGGAGATATTATGCCAACCGACATACAAAACACAATAACAAGGTAGCAAAACATAATTGTTTACATAACGTGTCTGCTTTGCAGGATAATGAGAAATGAAGGCTGAACGAATGTCTGCAGAGCATTCACCTGACGCCATTAGTGTCAGCAATTTTCAACTATTTAGTAATCATCATACGTTAGTTATTGAAACTTAAATGTCAAGATTGTATATATAAATACCAAGGTCTGTCATTAACTGATTTCTCACATGAAATATAATGAAAATACTTTTCTAAAAATGATGAAGTTTGCCCTTTATTTAAAACTACGATAAATTAAGATATTACAGGCTTGTGAGCGTTTTTTTGTTTAATTTTACAATATGGTCTTGTTGATTCCAGACTGCTGCCTATTCAGAGGAATATGTAAGTGTTTATTTTTTTTGCACGTGTCCAGAGCAGATAGGCAAGCGAGAGATCTGATAATGGGAAGTCTCTTGCTTCTGACAATTTCCAGCTCTATGGTGTGCTTTGGATAACCATTCGTCTTAATATAAGGGGAGCTACTGCTTTGATGGCTGTCTCCAAAAATGCCCACCGTTCTTATTTATTTGATTCATCCTAATGCAGTGCTATTTATTTTCCGATAGACAAAAAGATTTGAAGCAGGGAAAAGGTTTTTGGCAATGATGAGATTGCCAAGCCCATTACCCACGTAAGAGAAAGTGCCACATCAGGCTCTCGAATGGCACGTCTGTAGTCTAGCAACAGCCACCGTACACCATGTGCTGATATCTCTCTCTCAGCAACCCAGTCCTGTTGGTCTTCTTCTTGGCAACAGGGTCTCCCTGATTTCCTTCACAACGTGCCCCCATGAGCAGAAACCAAAATTTGATTTATTTCTCAAATTCCCACATACATCTGCAGAAGGTAATTTAAAGAAGAAATCCAAAAACCTGTGCTGTTTTCAAAAACATTCTAAAATTGATTAAAAAAATTTCTTCCAAACCAAAACGTTCTGCTTATGCACACTTACAGATGGAAGAAATATACCTAAAAGAGAGTGCTTTTCTGAAACTCAAATAGTTGGTCTTATACATTCTTATTATTATTTTGTTATGCATTCTTATTTGTATGTCCTACTGACTGATAATGAAATACAGCTAATCTTCTTTGATAGATGTGAAAACCAGGTTGAGATATATTTTCCTTGTAGCTCAGTAAACAAATTAGTTATTTTTGACAAAGGCAGTGAGTAATTAGGAGCTTTTGTTTTACTCTTTTTTGTTCTGATGGCTTTTATCATGTGAAAACAGAGGCCAAGCCATTCTCTCTAACCATACTTGTGCAGACTGCATATAAATACATGAGGCAAGCCTTGTAGCTCAAGGTTGGATTCAAGGAAGATGATCAAAAAGGGTAGACTTGTATCCTATGGTGCCCCGAGAGACAAATGATTAAGTTTATCCTCCATTTTCAATGTTTTGACAGCAAGTGGCACAGCACTGCCAGTATGAGAGTGCCCCAACCTTGCTCCTTTTCTCGGCTTACAATAAGGTTTGATTCCCCTTGGCTAGGTGCAGACAAAAAAAGCCTCTTTCAGGTGCTGTGGGTTCGTATTCTGAGCCTGTGAGCTTATCGGGCCACACCTCTGCGAGGAAAACGCAGGAACACTGAGAGATTAATACACATCACCTGTCGTCACCTGGCAGATGATCAGAAGATGGTCCTACTTTATGCCAGCATGAACGCCCACGATTCACCTGTCACAAAGCAGGACTGGGCCCTCAAAAGGGCCCCTGTCACATTCGGGATGTGGGGCTTTGTGAGCGGAGCTCAGAGGCCACCATCCTGGAGTGGTGGGAATACGAGGTGTGAAAACTGTGGCAGGGAGAGCAAGGAGCATCAGAGACCTGCTGAAGTGCCCATGACTACAGGTAATACAGAGCCTGCTTCAAAAACCCTTACATAGCTGGAAGTTTGATGCCAAAGTAGACCCAACCCCCCTAGCCATTCCTGAGCACTCCATAGGCTATGTATATCTGTACTATGATGTGATAAGTCACTAAACACATGTTACATGCTATTTCTGTCAGTTTCATTCATATGAAAGAAATAAAAATTCTTCGAGTAACCTCCTCCTTTGATTATTTCCTTCTACGCGTGAGAAAATTTTTCAGGTGTTGCTGCATAACCACCTAGCCGCCTCACCGATCACTTTAACATTATGCAGATCAGCATTCTTAACACGACGAAACCAGTCGTTACTAGTCACAGATGATTGTGAAACATTTGGATATTTTCCCTTTATGTCTTTAAAGATTCATAACCCTTGCTTAAACAATCTTTAGGCTTAATGGGACATGTCTTTGGATTTGGTCTTCCATCTACATTATTAATAATTTTTCCTTTTCATCAATAGCACCAGAATGCTGCTTTAATATTGTTGTTGACTTTAAAAGGGTTAATCCTTTCACATGTTCTTGTAACATAGGCTTCCCTTCAATAGTGTATTCACTCTTGACACTGAGAATCCGAGTTCATGCACTGTTGCCGATATTTCTCCACATTCAACAAACCAACATCTACAGCCACTTGTCCCGAGCGGGCTCACGGCAAGCCGGAGCCTTACCCGGCAACGCAGGGTGCAAGGCCGAATGCGAGAGGGGACACACCCAGGACGGGATGCCAGTCCGCCACTAGGCACCCCAAGCACCTACCACATACCAGGCACCAGTCAAACCAGCCACACCACCACACCCCCTTCTCTACATTCAAATTTATCATTTTCATTTCTAAATTAATTTTCCTTCATTTCTGTATGGGTTTTGCACGGTTAACATCTTTTTGCCTCTTTCTTGTCATGATTCGAAAGAGTGAATGAGTGAGTGAAAATTCAAAAAAGCAACGGATCGGTAGTAAGTTCAATGCAACCTGAAGACTGAGAGAGGCAGAGGGAGCATACCACATGAGTGCTGGTCGTTTGCAAGAGATTACTGCAAGGCAACAGCACTCATAACACAGATGGTCATGATATTCAATCAGTTAATCAATCAAATAATCATGATTAAAGAAAGAATTTTCAGAATTTTTACTGCTGACTGTTTTGATTTCGTAAGTTGCATTTCACTTAAGCTAAGGTGTGTCTACTAATACATTTGTTGAGTTCTTTGCTTTAGTTATGGAGAATTCCCCTGATACTTCTCAAACACTATAGGTAGGCTAACCTCTTTGTAGACCTTAAATGCTATATTTTTGCTGATGCAGATTCATATGGCTTTTGTGTGAGGTGTTTGATCTTCCCCTACTTTCATCCTGGCTAAAGAGTCATAATTGAAGCTCTCGTTGCTTTCAGAGCCAGGACACCTCAGTCAGAGCAAAATGCGGCACTTCATAATTTCATATTAGACTGTAATGTAGGCATGGGCTCAGATGTGCTGTTGTGATCAAATGTCAGCTGCACTTCTGCAGAACCGAGTCAGTTATAGTTCACTGCTCCAAGACAATTTTGGGGGTTTTATATATGTGCATGCATGTGCATACTGTTAAGAGCTTCAGTGATTTCGGCTTAATTCCGGAATATCAATTCTCTGTTCTTCACACTTGATAAAGTTTTCGTATGCTGACTAACAGTTCCAGTCACGTGTCTGATTTTTTTTTATTGCAACTCAGTGGCGTAGAGGGAGTTTTCACGTTGCTAGCTACTCACTTGTTCGGTGACAATGGCAGATTATTAACAAGCTTGCAGAGACAGCCTAGATCCTATTCATTTTATCATCTTGGATCCCAGGGGTTTTGGTGACAGGGCATCAACATCCCAGAATAACCTGTAGTTTGTTTCACTTTCGGTTTAATTTAACTAAATAAAAACCGCATCTCCTGTACACTGCATTTTACTATATTTCTTTAATCATATGGTCTGCAAAAATGTTGTCCAGGCTTTAAAAATCATACTGGTGGACTTTAGAATGGGAATTTCTGCTGGCTGATAGATTGCATTAGCCATTCTGCCTCTTGGAGTATTTTAAAGGGGCACTCTTATTAAACTGGCACATTACAGTGACATTAAAACTTTATGCAGTCTACCAGGACTTGGCTCGAATTTCCTTAATCTAATGCAAATGTCCCTTCACATCTCCCCCTAGAAAAGTAATTACCGGAAACCACTGCGTGAAGTCTTTTGTAGCGAGAAAAGAAGGCTTCTAAAAGACCACAGGAATAAATGTGTCTCCAGTAAGCAAGAGCCAATTACCTTTTTTTTCAAGGGGAGTGATATCAAATGAGGAAGGAGATCAACAATTAGCTATCATTATTTCTCAGTCGTTCTGCTGAGAACATGTTTGTATTGGAGAGACTCAGTAAAAAGTGAAACTGAGGGTCTATATAAAAACACATCACTGGCATCAGCATCAGAAAACAAGCATCTAACAGCCATGATGTCTTGCACATCGTAATATTTCTGTAGTACAGATGTTGAGGTCTTCAAAGAATTGTGTAATAATGAATTATACTGACGTATCATTGCTCACTTAATTTCAGACAGTGTCAAGAGTTCCAGCTCAGTCTGTAGTGCACTAGATATTTGATTACAAATTTTGGAAATAGTAGTTAATGTACCAGTTTAGAAAACTGCAGTTTGCCTCAAGCTATTTTTATGCAGTCAAGGAGGTAATGTGCAATAAAGCTATAAATGAATATCAGGATCCATTGATTAGAATGTGTATAACTAGCATGTGTGAAAGTGTAGGGATAACTCTTTGTACCGTGTGCTTTCCCGAAATAGGCTTATTTGTGGTGAGTAAAATTAGGCACTCTCTCAGAGCGCAGGTGTGGCGGAGAAGCTCAGGTGAGGATTTGAATTAAAAGTGTCCGACCAACAGAGTCCTGGGAAGGGAGCAAATTAGCGGTGTCCGAGTTGCTCCGTGTGGCCAGCGAGTGGTGTCACCTCTCCACTCCCCTATCTGACCTCTTATAGAGCTCGATACAATGATGGGAAGCAAATCTGTGCAAATGGTACAGAAGAAAAAAGCACCACGGTTTTCCAAATTCACTGTCAAACACTGTATTTGGCATAATAATTATTTTTCAGTTTTTACCTTTAACTGCACAAGAACAGTTTGCTCAGCCAGACTCAAAGAAATGCCACGGGACTCCCCGTAGAATACCATATGCCAGTTGACAATGTTTTCTTTTTTTTTTTTTTAATTCATTTCAGTCCAACTGACCAACCACAAGCAGTACTTCAGTTGTTGACTTTCGGGAAAGTTTTTAGGGTATTGTAATTGAATGAAGACAAAATACTTTATGTCATTATTTAGAAATCATGAAGAATAATCTAGTTTACTTGGAGCATTTTATTATGAACATCCATAAAATATTTTATGTATTACATCTGCTCCTCTATACTAATTTTGGAGAATGTATTTATTGATCTTCAGCCACCCAATATATCTCAGGTAGAAGCAATGCAGATTTATTCAATTTTGTGGTTTCTAACAACTTAACCCGTATCCCTCTTTAGCTGAAACATGAGGTGGTTTCTAATTAAGAAGATGCAGAGACCCGGACTCACATGATTGATTAGGCTTCATGAAGATGGTTTGCAGTTCACTTTTGCAGAGGAAAATGTATTCATCATGTGCAAATATGGCCACTGTGGCAAGGGGCCTCTTGAGATGCAATGAAGCAGGATTCTTAATAACCATGAATTCACCAATTAAGTGACTTATATTGAGGTTAAATTATGTGCATTTTAAATACAGGTTTTTAATATGTAAAAAAAAAGAATAAGAAGGGGCGAAAACTTGCTTTCTTGTCTCAGATGTTCAAAGGACCCTCGGTTGTAAATACTGAAGTAATTAAGATAATTAATGCTTTGATGTTCCCTTTGCAGCATCCTTCTCGGTTGCTGAAAGGAGGTGTACAGTGCTCGATAAGGCAATGGCTGCGTCTACACCTCTCATTTACACTGACAGTGTGCGAGCGAAAACACAGCATTGCGTTTCGCGCTGAGCTCCGCTTTCCCGGGTCACTCCGACGGCTGGTTTCCCTTCGCCTTGCAGATGCCTAGCTTACCTTTCGCAATACAAATCCGAGCGATCCCGCGTCCTCCCACCCATTGCGAATTGAGAATTTACAGCACACTTACTAAGAGAAATGGATGTTACAGGGCCCCTCACTGCCAATATTCCCTCTCATGAATTATAACCGAATTACAGAAGCGCAGCAACACAGCTGGTTTGCCCTCATTCTCTCTGCTGTATTTACTTATTTGTAGCTTCCTACCACGTTATAACATTTTTCTTCATCAGGATGCTTTATGCCCCAGCTCTGGTTTTTCTTGCATTAAGCCACCCATTTTGTTGGCCCTGGAGACAGCACTGCTGAGTGTAATGGAATACCAGTGGAGTGCCAACAGAGTACTGATAAAGGGGAGATCCTTAATGCAGCAACATTGTGCTTATATTTACATGTTCGCTATGTATCTCGCTGTCTGCTAGTGTCTCACAGGTTCTGGACGTTGGATTTGGACATGAGTACAAATGTGTGCGTCGAGTTTGCATGCTCTCCGTGTTCCCATAAGTTGCCTCCATGTTCTCCGGTATTGTCCTAAAGTCCAAAAGCATGCATTTCTAATGTTAAGTTGCCTGTAGCGGCTGAATGTATGTGTGACTGCCCTGCAATGGATGTGTGTCCCATCCAGGGTGAACCTTGCCTTACTCTCTGTGTATCTGGGAGAGGCTCCAGACTACCAGGACCCCGTGTTGGGCAAGCCCATTACTGATAATGAATTTATTAGTTATTCATTAAGCAGTCTCAGATTGCATAGAAAATGTGGGACATCACCATAACGTTATGTTTAAAATCCCAGCTTCCTGTCAAAAAAAACAGAAACTGCCATGCTTCTTGGAGAAAATTTAGCTTTGCATCCATCACAGGGTGCTGTGAACCTTGGCAGGTTCCCCCCCCCCCCCCCCCCCCCCCCCAAGCCCTGCACCTCGTTCATCGGTACAATCGGCCGTGACCGTGGACAAGTGCGTGGCATTTTACTCAGCGAGGAGAAGCAGTTTCAGATGACTCCTACTTCCCTCAATGTAGCCTCTAATCCATCTTTAGCAACCCTGAATGTATCAAGAGTTGTCAAGGCAGTGCAAACGGCAGCACCTCAGGGCATTACCTCGAGCACTCATTTATAGCATTGATCAAATGCTTTCTACACTCATAAATAGCATTACTTGTCTTTCCTGAATATAGCTCATAATAAAATTCATATCTTTCTTTTTCTCTCATTGAAATGTCTGACAGGAAAAACATGTGGAGGGGTATGTTTTGTGTTGGTGGGGTGACTGAGCTCACACCCTCCTTAAAATCACCTAGGTTAGTTGAGAGGGGAAGTTAGCTCTTACTGCTGCGAAGAATGTATAAGCCAAACTCATTTGTATGCAGCTCAGCATGAAGACAGCCTCAGTAAGCCAAAGTTTTTCATTTTCTTGACAGTGCCTTTGAATAATGTTGATAACTCGGAGCTCGGGCGCTTCTAGAGAGGCTGCACCTGACAGTAATGAGTGGCTCTGTCGAGATGGTCTGTACCGATCCCACGGAAGGAGCCTTTCTCCAGCCCACCAGAACCGAAGGAGGCCCGAGCGTCGCTTGAATTGACCTCTTTATCGCAAAGAGCCTCCGCAGTCCGCGCGTGGCCCACGGGTGTGAGCCGGAGCTCCCCTAAGGCAAGGCTGAGGGATGCGTCCAAGATGTAATCATCGTATCAGAGCCGCAAATTATCAAAGTGCACAAAAAGTGCCAACTTCCATTATGGTTGTGCTGAAAGCGTTGTGTTAGAAATGTGACCAAAAAGGAAGCACTTGTTTCTTGCTTTCGATGTTGCAGCTCTCTGGCAGTGCCTTCAATAAAATGATCTTTAGACTTAAAAAAAAATTTCGAGAAGCTAATACGACGACTTTGGCTCAGCTCTTAAAATTTTGTTTGCTTCCTTGCCTAATTAAGTTTTAGTGTTCAAATATGGGGGGCGCAGTGGGTTTGGTTAGGGCCTCCTCTGTGGTATGTCTGGGGTTCGAGTCCTGCTTGAGGTGCTGTGTGATGGACCGGTGCCCTGTCCTGGGTGTGTCCCCTTCCCTCTCCAGCTCTGCACCCTGCATTGCTGGATTAGGCCCTGGCTTGCTGCAACTCCGCTTGGGACAAGTGGTTGTAGAGGTTGTATGTGTGTTGAAATATGCCTTATGCATACAATTTTGAACTGTGGTATAAGGGGTTAGGCAACAACTGAGGAGAGGCACAATAACCTGAGACCCCTCACTGAATACAAGAAAAATGGCATTTTGACTGTCATGCATTATTAAGGCATTTCATTTACATCATATTTAAGCAGGGACACGTGGAGCAAGCTCTGATTCATATGTCTGTGTACATAATCCCTGCAGCACGTGATGTTTGAATGGTTTATGCTTATTTTATGTTTACATTCTGAACTATATGTGCTACTGTTTAAAAATATAACAAAGTGTGGTTTTCAACAGTTGTCCTGCTAGGAGATGAGGTTTTTCTTTTAGTTCAGGTGTATCCAAGATGTAATTGCTTTGAAAGCAGGAGTGTGGTGATGCTGTGATTAACCCACCCTGGGCAGACATTGCAAATTAGCATCAACCGGTAGAGATTTTTTCTACTGCTCGCATAAATTTGGCCCTGAGAGGGTTAATCCGTGTGCCTCACACAGTGGAGAAACCCATTTGCGGTCCAGTTCTAAGAAATGCTCTGAGTGGCGTTCATAGAGACTCCTACATCTTTTAGGTGTGTCTTCATTTTAAGGTGTGCAGTATATGAAGTGCTTTGAAGTGCATGATGCTGTCTGAGAACGGACAAAAGGGAACGAATGCGCATCATAGACATCTGGGAAAAAATCCTCTTCGTGGGTGCTTACTCAGTGCTAAATTACTACCAGAAGAGCCGAGGTGTCCGAAAGGAAGGTACACCGTTGTTTGGAGGTTTTACGGAAACATGGCACTGGAACACTCGGAGTGCACAAATAAAAGAGTTTATTAAGAACCGCAGCTCGTGTCGCAATCTCTCTGTGGAACCTTTTTGCTCCCACGCGAAAAAAAAGAGCCTGCGTTAGACCCAGTACAACCGTTAACAAATTCCCGCTTCGATTAAGAATTGACCAATCACAATTAAGCAACCTTTGTCAACTTACACCCTATAGGTTGGCAGGAACCTTTCTTTTACAAAACTCTAAATGATTTGCTCTTGGGGTGAATGGATTCAGTGGTTGGTTGCAGGTGTTGCACTGGAAGTAAGCTGGGAGTAGCAAGTCCCTCCATTCTTTTGCGGCCAGGTCTGCTGTCGGGAAGAAGCTAAAGCAAGAAAAGCTAAAGCAGCTGAAGCCCTGGCACTATTATAATGCATTTCTCAGCAGCTCCGAAACAGCTGTCAGGCCTCAATTAGTTGGCATTTCTTGCAAACCACACCAGACGCAACACCCACTATTGTTTTCCTTGCCGAATGGTTTCCAGTAATAGAGTTTATGTGAGAAAGGGCCAGTATTTAATTATGGCCAAATCAGCATCTAAACGCCTTCAGGAACAGAGCACGCAGAAGTATAACATTCATTCTCTCCTCCTGCTTTTTTGTTTGCGTGCAGAAAAGCTCTATCAAAAGGTGTTTTATTTAAAAAAAATAAAAAAGAGCAGCACAGTATTTAGGCTCTTTACAGGATTGTGTGAACACACGCTGGCAGAGGTGAAGTGGGGTTTAGCCAGCTGTTTGGCATGGTGGGTAATTTGAATGGCTTTTCGCGAGTGTTAATGAAACCAGCGGTGAGCTGTCTTTCACTGTCCGGCCCCTCTGCAGGTCGCAAGTCGCAGTGAAATGTAAACTGAAGTGACACTTATAAACCCGAGCGCGGGTGGAGAAAATGAGCTTTCAAGGGAAAGCAGACCCCTCTTGAATAGGCAGATTGACAGGCCTGGCGGTTGGCGGAGATGAAAACGGCCCGGGCCTTGGCGCCACAGCAGGTCACGATTAAAGTGCGCTTTAAAATACAGCTGTCATCTCTTCACTCGTCATGGACGAGCACTCGTGGCCTAGCCCTTCGCTGGCCCCGTGGTCTGATGTGTTTGCAGTGTTCGTCGCCGTTGCGCTAAAGTTCCTTCGCGCCACTCGTTGGAGGTGCCGCCCTGTACGGACAGCCACTTTCGCAGTCCGGACGAATCCTTCTGCTTGCTTGTTCTCTGTATACTTCATTGGGCTGCGGTCCGGTTCCAGACTCATTTATGAAAAACATATATTATTGTCTGAGATTATATTTGACATTTTAAGAGCAGAGGCCGAACTTGTAGCGTTGCACGTAATGTAACATGAGCTCTGTTCCTGGACTTACTGTTTTGGCCAAAGCTATTTAGGGGGTGTGGTGGCGCAGTGGGTTAGACCACAATCCTGCTCTCTAGTGGGTCTGGGGTTCGAGTCCTGCTTGGGGTGCCTTGCGACGGACTGGCGTCCCGTCCTGGGTGTGTCCCCTCCCCCTCCGGCCTTACGCCCTGTGTTACCGGGTAGGCTCCGGTTCCCCGCGACCCCATATGGGACAAGCGGTTCTGAAAATGGATGGATGGATATTTGTAATTATTACCAGTAAACTGTAGCGCATTAGATATTTGGAAAATTATTTAATTAAATATGCACGGTAATTAATTTCATAATGAAAAACTTTGAAGATGGAGAGAGTGTTATTTTAGGGTCTGGGTCCGTCTATTGTTCCTCACAATTCCTTGTACGTGGAACATTTCCACATATTGAGTAATTAATTTCTCCAGCAATTATCTTCTCAACTTCTTGGCCTCAAAGTTTTTGTTTACCAGGCAGTAAATTATTCAAAAGTTAGAAATGATCGCATAAATATATATGAGCCCGGTATTTTTCATTGTAAAATGGACCAAGCTAGACTTTTTAACCTTACCATGTAAGAGAATGTATCATGTTAACAACTTTATTTTTATCTGCAGCTATTCTCACTTGTACTTCCACTCTGCTCCCTTCTGGTTATCTGCTCTTGTAATTGTTTAGTTGAGTCATAAATCACCGCTCGCACCCCTGCTTTGCGACAATATCGCTGCCACCCATTCAGTGTTATACCACGTATGATAGCGTGGGACAGATGAGTTGGAGGCACAGGAATCAGTAGACGTCGCTCAAGTATCACATTGTGGCGGTTCTTGTGCGAGCCAATGTGCGAGTGCCATCGAATGGTGCTGCTGAGTTTCAGAGCACGTCTCAATATCAAACAAGGCAATAATGAACGTGTAGATCAGTGCTTCTCAGGCACAGTCCCCATGGGCCCGTGTCCTGTGGATATTTGTTCCAGCCACGCGCAACAACCAGCAGATTTAACTCATTAGTTACCTGCCTTGGTCCAAGAGCTCGGCTAATTTGTTAAATCGGATTGCGTTGTGCATGGTCGCACCGAATATGTACCGAGCATGGGGCAACAAGCACTGTGATTAAGGTCCCCCGGTAGAGATGTGCCGGTAAGCGCGCCCTCGCCATGTCCCGTAGCCGTGCCGTGGAAGTACTTTCGTTCCCGTTTAAAACTGTACCACTTCCTGGGAGCGCAGTTCCCACTGTTTGATTTTAATTGCCTCAAGCAAAGACTTCAATCCCGATTTAGAGTGACAGTCGTCCTTCGCAGCGCTTGAATGTGACGATACTTACTCTATGGGCATCCTTTGCCCGTAGCAAGAGTTGAGCTGCTCCAGCAGTGCAAAATGCTCGCGGCACTGTGCGACAGAATAAAGAACACTTCTAAATTAAAAATGTGTGATGTTTGCCATCTTCTCTCGTCGTGAAACGCTTCTGCTCAGTGCAGCCGGCCTGACATTTTTACCTTGGCATTCATTGGCATGAATCAGGCGTCATCTGTGCAAATCAGCTATTAAAAGACATTGACTCAGAGTATGGCAGTCATCACATTATTTTTTTAAAACTAAAGCTGTTCCAAGGCAAGTTTTCATACAGATGTCTGCTGTAAGTAAATGAAAAGAAGGTGTATGCTGACAATCCCGCACGCACTCATCTCCTTTTTTATTTACATGACCTCGGCAAACATTTGGTGCATTTAGGTGAGGGTTCTTAGACCCAGAGACAGAACCAATGTCAGTGTCTGTCCTTCCCCTCCTGTATGCCCAAAGGGTTGTCTTTTTGGATTCCCGAAAACCCCCTCAAAAGTGCCATCAGCAAGATGCTTAAATTGACCATATTCAGTGAAATACATTGTTTTATCAATAGACATAGTTTTACCTTACATTTTTTTATTTAGCAGATGCTTTTCTCTAAAGCAACTTCCAGTGAGCTCTATGTAGTGTTATCAGCCCACAGACCTTATTCACCAAGGTGACTTACACAGCTAGATACACTACTTACACTGGGTCACTCATCCATACATCAGTGGAACACCCTGTCTGTCACATACTACAGGGGAACCTGAACAGCATGCCTTTGGGAGGAAACCAGAGCACCCAGAGGAAACCCACATAGACAACATGCAAACTCCACACAGACTGAGCAGGGATTGAACCCATGTCCTGTCGCCCCACCCAGGTGCTGTGAGACAGCAGCACTGCTTGCTGTGCCACCCACTAACACAGACAAAAGTTTTGACTAAGGAGTAATCATTGTCATTTCATGGAGATTATTTAGGCTAAAAGTTATTACATGTCAAAGTACTTCTGCCTTAAAACATTTGTGTGCATGTGCTGATGGATGCACCTTCTAGATCTTCATCCTTTTTCAGAAGTGGCCCATTGTTCTGCAGAAACAGACTGAAGACACCCATTTGAATCCCTTAACAACACACACACTTGCTGCAACCGCTCGTCCCAAGCGGGGTCACGGCAAACCGGAGCCTAACCCAGCAACACAGGACACAAGGCTGGAGGTGCACCCAGGACGGGACTCCATTTCGTCATAAGGAACCCCAAGCAGGACTTGAACCCCAGACCCACCAGAGAGCAGGCACAGGCTAATCCCGCTGCACTACCATTCCCCCCTCCCTTAATGACATTTCTGTTAATTTTTATTGTTTTTTTTATACCTTGTGGCAGACTTTGTTAACTAAGAGTCAATGTAAGGCGTTGGCATTGGATGCTGACATTCTCCGTAGTATAGGCAAGATTCATTTTCATGTCCTGACTCAAGGCAGCAATCAGTGTGGATCATCAATAATGCACATGGGGTCTTACTGCAGTGTTAACCCCCTCCTTAAGTGTGAGATTGCTGGAAAACTCATTTCAAATATTGATACTTTTTAATTTCCTAGGGTGAACGTTTTCCTATTTATGGCGTGAGCAGCTCCTATGATATGTGGTATTCGCAAAAGGGACGTTCACCTCCTTTGCATAATAACCTATGCATAATAAAAATGTGCCACCTAAATTTTTACCAGCATCAGGTCAGCTGAATGTGTGAATAAATAGCATTCATTATGGTTGCAGCTTTTAAAAGTAAATTGTAATACAAAGTAAACTATGATGTGTGCAGGCTTTTGCTTCGAGACAGGTGTGGTTTCGGTAACCATTGCTTTTAGGCTTTTTTAACCAACTAATGAACAATAAGTGTTCTCTTTATCAATCCCTTTGAAATGTGAGGTGTACATAACTACTGATGCATGTCACGGTAACTCAGGTATACCGTGTGATTTATTTCTCACTTTGCTTTGCTTTTTAATTCCACTGTTTTTGTGGGGCGGCACGTTGGAGTACTGCTGCATCACAGCTCCTGGCCTGGATTGGCTCAGTCTGTGGAGTTTGCATGTTCTCCTCGTGTTGATGTGGCCTTCCTCCCACAGCCCAAAACAGGCATTTCAGGTAAATCGGTGTCTGGGAACTCTTCATAGTTTGTGTATTGGTGAGAAAATAAGTGTACCATTGCCTGTGTTAGTAACAGACTGGTTTCCTGTCTATGTTGTACCCCTCCTTCATAGGCTCTTTTTCTGGATTCAACCTAGACTATTGCAGATCTCCATGAGAGAAGCATTTCTTGATAATGGATGAATGTACATTGATGTGAATAAGAAAGTGCACCCTCTTTCAATTCTATGGCTTTACATTCGAAGACGTAGGGTAGTGGTACAGTCATTCAAGCAATTTTAACCATATCTCTTAAAAATGAAATGGAAAAAGAAAAGTATTCCTCAATTTATTAATTTAATTCCCAAAATAGCTCATTTAAAAATATTTCAAAGCATAGTATTTTTCTGTTAAAAAGCCTTGGACAAAATTATTGGCACTCAATAATCTGTACAGCCTTCACAGATTATAACTGCCTAACTGTAATTGTCATGCTTTCCTTGCAGTAGACAAATCAAACTTTTTGACACATAGCATTTAAGTTTTTTCTTTTATTCAGCCAAAGATAAGTCAACAGAAGCCATGTGTGAATAAGCAAGTGAACTCCATAGAGCCATAGCTTGTAGAACCCCTTTTACGAGTAGTTCTTTCAAGTAACTGCTTTCTGCGACATGGTAGCACAGCAGGTAAATCTGGTTGGGCTGTGTGTTTTGGACAGGGGTTCAAAGTCAGCTTAGTCTGTAGAGTCTGCATATTCTCCCATTATCTGGAATCCAAAGACATTTGCAGAAGAATATAATGGTGAACCACTTGCATACCTGCCCTTTTCATGAAAACCAGGCAAACGGTCACTATGAGTTGACTGATGGCACATTCCCTATTCCTAATCATGTTCTCTATGAATTCGTCTCTCCTACACCACAGAAGTTCTGTTCCACTTCTCCTTAAGCTGTTTCAGTTCATTGATTTTGAAAACATTCCTTAACATCTCAGTGGGGTTGCAGTCTGGACATTGACTTAGTCTCTGCTAAGAAAGATCAGTCTTTTGCAGTAATTAGAGTAACCATTTCGGATTGACCTTTTTGTTAATTTGATATCTGAATTACTGAGCAATATTTTGCCAGCCTGGCTTGAAACCAAATTCAGTTGAATAAACTTGTCAAAAACTTAGTTTGTCCTTGAAAAATGAACATGGCTGAAATGCACGTACAGTGCTTCTTGAAAGTATGTGAAGCCCTTTTCTCCCTTAGTTTTACCACAGAATTATTATGTGATAGGAACCAGTCTTTCTTATGTGACATAATAAGTGCGTAATGACTAATTCAGCATGTCGGTCTAGAGGAAATCATCCGTGTAGATGAAGAATGCAAGTAGTACAGGTGGAAAAATGTGAACCCCAAGTTCTATTGTTTAAACCAAGTAGGATTGGGTGTGTGAATCATAAATCAAAATCACTTATTAATTTTATAAGTTTTTTTAAGATCAGTTATATCTATAGATATTTTAATACATTATGCAAGAATAATGACCATCCCTGTAGGGTTCGCTTACTTTCAAGCATCACTCTATTACCATACTACCAACAAGCAAGCAAATACAGAGCGCAAACCAAACTGCTGTGCCAATGGTTATACCTGACACACATTTTCATGTGTTGTTGATGAACAGAAACTGAATTAGTCTGAAGAACTAGTCATACTTTTTCACTCACCTGTGTGATTTTTACTTATTATTACCCTTTCCAAGTTATCTGCCTTCATTTAAGGCAATGGTGTGAAAATGTAGCTATCCTGTTGCTCAGTAACAGGAGCTGTTTTTGAACACTTACAGAATCTCTCTGTAGTTCTCACAGTAAGACAGCGAAAGGCAAGGACCTCAGTTTAATTGCAAGTAAATATCTTTGGTTTGCTGTGTGGAGGCTGCAGTGGCGCAGCAGGTTTGGCTGAGTCCTGCTGTCTGGCAGGTCTGGGTTTGAGTCCTGCTTGGGGTGCATTGCAATGGACTAGCATCCTGTCCTGGGTGCGTTGCCATCTTAGGCTCTGGTTCACCGTGACCCTGCTTGGGGTGAGCAGTTTCAGACAATGTGTCTGTGTATCTTTGCTGCATTCTCACTGTATGTGAGCAGTTTGATTTGTTCTATATTTATTATAAATACTGCAGAATGTGCATTTACTTGTCAATGCTCATATCAGTATACCAAGCCACATATTTCACTTATCTCAGTAATTAGAAAATTGTCATTTGCAGCAATTCAAAAGTGAATGTAAAATATATTTCTGCTTCACCACACTTGAGCAGCTGTCACGCAAAATGTGTGATAGTTTCATGTTATCTTCGCAAGAAGCGATGTTTAATAGCTTGTACTTTAATTTGATTAAACACTGCCAGTCATATTAATTGTAGATAAAAGAAGTGTGTCACGCACTAGCCCAGCCATGCCAACTAGGGCCTGCATGAGATAAGGTGTGCAAAATCAGCCTCTTAGTATCATTCCGTGAAGCGACTGTCACCTCTATCTGTCCCGTTCCCTGAGGACAGTCCTCTCTCATCCCTGGGAAAGCACAGCTCTCCCACCTGCACCAATTATCCAACATTGTGCATGGAAGTACTTCCTCTGGTTCTCTTTGCTGAATCTGCAAAGTTATGACCTCTGATTTTGCCTCTCTCACGCTGCAGTCTCATATCCACATGGCTCTGCTGCTAGAGCGGGAACATCGTTACCATATGGTCATTTGTTCTCATTAATTGGTATTCTTTTCAACATGCACAGCACTGTTAACTAGGCCAAGGTCAAAAAAAGCATTTCAGATGTCATAATGTTGGTAGAGCAAAATTATCTTGAACAATACCTGCTCAGTGTAAAACATAATGTCATTTTGTAAAATGTAATTTCCATCATATCATCCATGATCTCCACTTGGCACATACAGTATAGTTTCAGATGAGTGTTTCTAACCTTGTATAGCTTTCCACAAGCAACATCTTTAGGAGTTACAGTTCATTCTGCTTGTAGCTTGGTTGTTTTGATGACTCGTTCTGTGTGTTTTAGGGTTAGGCTTTTCAGTTCCGGTCAGTGGAGGGCTGTGGTCCGGCTGGTACTACAGCTCTCATTACACACACATGGGCTGAAGCAGCTTGTCCCATATGGGGTTGCGATGAGCCAGAGCCTAACCTGGCAACATAGGGCATAAGACTGAAGAGGGAGGGGACACACTGAGGACAGGACACCAGTACATCGCAAGGCACCCCAAGCGGGACTCAAACCCCAGACCCACCAGAAAGCAGGACCTGACCGAAGCCACTGTGCTACCACACCCCCCCAGCTCTCATTACACCACTAACAAATCAGAAAGAGAGTTAAACTGACTCAGTCAAGATGATTTCTTCACTAGGATGCTTCAGTGGCTGGGCTGATTGAATGGCTGCTCAACCACAATCCTTCAGGGCTCAACAAAATGGCTCTAATGTGCGGTGTTATTAAAAAAAAAAAAAAAAAAAACTCAACGCAGATACAGATTCTTGAAGTGCAGCAAAATGGAGTATTGGCCAGGTTCCTGTACTTGAAATAATTACACAAGTTGAAAAAGCAATCCCTTTCATTCTCTCTGTGTGCACTTGACTGGCTAAGAAGAATAAGGAGGGCAACAATACGAGCAGAAATTGGGCAAAACACAAAGAAGGAGGGCCCCTGGGCAGGTGTTGAGGGACATGGGAGGTCTGACACTGGTCTTTACAAAGCAGTTCTCTCTATACATTAAGGAATATCTTTTTTTTTACATGTTGCCTTCAGCATATTGAATGGAACATGCCGTTTCTAAACAATGAAGAAACTCATTGCCATTGTTCAAATATCTTATTGTTCCTCTCCTATTATTTGAGTTGTTGCCAACTCTCAGAAGTGTGAGGAACCACGCAATGATCAGAGTCCAGATTTTCATTAGCGTGCACCATCTGCATGCACACGAGCAATGTCTGACTCGCTCTTCTTCATTATCTCACTTGGCCTGGAATGAAGGTTATTGTTCTTTTCCTTTCCTATTTTGAGCGCCTTTCTGATGGCACCGAATTGACACTTCATGCATAGTTTTTATGCACTCATTGTATTCTGATCGTCACCGTTCTAGTACCGAGAATGTCCACACTATTCTCTCCATTGCTCGAGCAAACACTGGTTTTTTGTTCACACCAAGATAATTTTGCAGCGACAGTAGAGTGGTTTGCTAATGGTGGTTGACAGTCATGGTGTTGATATCTACTGGACTACTCAGGGGACGTTTTAGGATACAGCACATCGCTAACTTTGAGGTTAACTGGATATGGATAAGGGGGGCATAGCGGCACAGTGGGTTTGGCCGGGTCCTGCTCTCTGGTGGGTCTGGGCTTCGAGTCCTGCTTGGGGTACTTTGTGACGAACTGGCGTCCCGTCCTGGGTGTGTCCCCTCCCCCTCCACCCTCGCGCCCTGTGTTGCCAGGTTAGGCTCCAGTGCGCCACGACCCTGCTCGGGACAAGTGGTTGTAGACTGCATGTGTGTGTGGATCTGGATAACTAAGAGCCCTAGAAGCTGTGAGGTCACCCTCAAAACTTTACTCTAGAGAAAAAGAAGCCGAGTACTCAGGTAATGACCTGTGCCTGACAACAACTGAACTTCATTACTTTGACAACCAGAAAAGTGGGGTGTGTTTAAGACAGTGCAGGAAGACTGCCCTCAGTGTCTACTACTACGTACAATGTAATGGACACCAAACTTAAAGGTTGATACTGAAGTTGCAAATTATGTCAGAATTTGTAGAAGGTAGTCATAGAAGTAATATGTTCCATGTTTTGTAATATAGCATTATATGCTCAGGAGAAATGCATTTTGGAGACGGGCATTAAAGCTGTCCTGCTCCCAATATTCAACACCACAGCCTTCCTTGTTTACCTGCACCTGTGCCTGTTTTGCCTGTGATTCTTGAAGAGTCAGGTGAATGCAGGGGAAAGCCAAGCAGACTGTCAGTCAATGCCAAAATTAAGCCAGGCTGTTACTGTATTTCAGTGCTCTTTTGTATTTAGCACAATTGCTGTGAACAGGTACTTGTGCAAAAAATGGCAGGGATAATGACAGTCATTAAGGCAGAGATAAGCTCTTCCTGAGTTCTGTAGCTCCACATGTGTTTTGGATCTGATCTGTTTCTCTATCTTTTCTAACTGTGATCAGGAGCTCCACAGTGCTGGGAGAGAGTTTGTCTTACTCCAGCATGCGGTACGGCATGGGCCTGCATCCCGTGGACCAGGGAAGCGCATGTGTTTTGCTGGCATTGAAGCGCTTGCATCCACGCATTCTGATGTCAGGTGCTGAAAGAAAACAATTCACTTTGCAGAGAATGTTTCAAGACATCATGGTTGAGATAATAATAAAAATCTCCAGTTTAAAAACCTGTAGTGTTATATTTTTAAACTGACACATTTTCCCTATCCATAGTCTACTGTCACAGGAATGGAGACTTTCTTCTGCCTTCACATGAATTAGTGTCTGTTCACAGGCTAAAGAAAGCACAGAATTTCTGGTACAAACAGTGCAACATGTCTGGTAGGAACACAGGGGAAGTTAACAAGCTAGAAAGGTTTTGCAATGTACCAGTATATGTCTGGGGAAGGGCTGACACATGGGGTGTTGGGTTCTTATGAATCACAAGGAGCATGTGGTAATTTGAGTACATTGAGAGGTATGAATTATTATAAATCCACTGGTTTATATATCATCAAGGTATAATGCATACATCTGCAATACTTTTTTAAAACATCTAAGACAGTACCGTGTTCTTAGTTGGCCGCCAGCAAAGCCCTTCTGAAAAGTAAGAGGGTGGAAAAGTAAATTGATTTATCTTCTGATGGCTTTCCTAAAGTGTAGAAATCCAAATTGAATTTTAAATCCTGGAGATCTGAACGGAAAAGAAAGTGAATTTGCACTGATGTCAGTGGCAACTTTGTTAAATTAATAAACTACCTAAGTGTAAAATGGCATTTTAATCTGATTTTGGCTATATACACCAGAGAGGTCAATTCCAAAGAAAGAAAGGCTGCCTTTTCTTGTGACATGAATATTATCATTTAGCACTAAGAACAAAAGAAGATTTTTCTGATTGCTGATACATTGATTTCTTTTGTACTTCCGTGATTTCCCATAATTAAATATAAGAAACTAACTTGGTGAGATTTGACTGTAATCATATTTTAAGGTCCTTGTATTTGACTAAGTTGCTGTTTAGGAAATGTTTCTGTTCTATTACTGTACATAAACCATCCTCTGTATAAACCATCCATTTCTTATTCAGGGTCATGCTGTGATAATACATTTTTATTACTGTGCTATAATAACTGTATTATGATTGTAATAACTCCTATAAATATGCATTGTTGAATCTCATTGCTGGGAATTACAGATGATTATGGTTAATTGAAGGTCTTGGGTTACTAAATCGTGCTGATAAGAGATCCTTAGGGTTGTTATAAGTAATGAAAATGACCTCAGGCAGTTGTAAATTATAGCTCGAGACAAGGTAATCAGTGTGAACTTTCTGTTTTGCGGCAGGGCGCTTTTCTCCGTTGATAGCAGCATTACATTTGACAGTTTGACTATTTTCATAATTTTTTTGCAATGACACTTTTATACCCTTTGTTTGTTCTGTTGTCATTAGTTTATCATAATATAATATGGAAAAAAATATTATATTCATTAGAAAGTGTTTTTACAACAACTACACACTTCCCTCCTTCTATGAAGATTCAGACTTAAGAGGAAATATAATCTTCACCCTAAAATTCAAATGACAAGCTATCAAGTCTTATGTATTAGAGTTCAAATTTCACTTCAAAATATGAGCCTTACTGATGTCGTGCAACACACAAAGCTAGCAGGTCCTTTCTTTATACTCAGACATCTCCTAAGCATCTTATTTGTCTTGTAGGTTCGTGCAGGTTCACAGGCATCTGTCAGAAACCTTGTGACTCTTATCTGTAATAACAAGAAGATGTAACGTAAGTAAGAAAATGGTAAAAGATACCAGTGAGCTGCCCAAGAATAATAATATAACTAAATAAACAAAAACAATAATGGTAAGATTAATGAACAGGAAGTGGAGGATATAAAAAAAGAGCATGCAAATGTAGTATGTGTAAGCGATTGCAAACGTAGGTCTTGAGTGTGTATAAATAAAGGTGCCCAGAGTAGCTTTGTTATTGTGGACTTGGTTTTCATTTACATATTGTTCTGTGTTTCAAAGATTTAAGTCTCATTTTTACATAACTGATCTGTGGAAGCAGATGCTATATAAATAGTTTTCTCTTTTTAGGTTTCCCTTAAGAACGATATTTACACCCTCTTTGGCTCCAAGCTGTAGCAACCTAATGACTTGAGAAGAATGTTTTGGATTCATTGGGCATTACTTTTGATCCTCATGAGTTACTCACAATCCAAATGCCCTGCTATGTTGCTTCAGAGTAATTATTGTGACAAAGCAGAAAAAATGTGAAATGAGCCATGGTGTTCATAAGGCTGAAGGGCATCAAGGGCTAGTTCTGATTCTGGGGGAGAAAACACCATTGTTCAGACTGTATCTGTGGATCATCACGGTCTCTGAAACTGCACCGGTATGATTTTGCTCACTCGCCACTTCATGGTAATTTACCTGACAACAATTGTTTGCCCTTCAAGCAATTTCATTCCCTTCCCTGAGTCAGCCATGTTTATTCAGTGCTCAGTCTAAATTCTTCAATTGCCATGCAACGGGCCACTGGAAACTCATTTGATATTGTCTGTTTTTCTAGGACTGTCAAACTAAAATATAAAAGCTTTTTTCAGTGATTTAAGTTGCATTGTGTCAAGTGTTACATTGGATTGCAAAATCGTGTTACAGTCCAACATGTAAAAGAAAACACTAGAAGCATCTATCAAAGGTGTTACCTTGTATCTGTGTAACACATTTATTTTTACACTGTAAAATGGATTAAGATTGCTTGTTATTAAATATGCAGCAGTATCTATTGTTACTTTACAGTATATAGACTGCATATACATATATATATACTGTATACATATATATATATATGGGGGGCGCGCGGTGACGCTGCGGGTTTGGCCTGTGCCTGCTCTCTGGTCGGTCTGGGGTTTCAGTTCCGCTTGGGGTGCCTTGCAACGGACTGGCGTCCTGTCCTGGGTGTGTCTCCCCCCAGCCCGACGCCCGGCACTGCCGGGCTAGGCTTCGGCTCGCCATGACCCTGCTTGGGACAAGCAACTTCTTTCAACGTGTGTGTGTGTGTATATATATATATACATATATATATATATATATATATATGTATATATATATAGGTGCATGTAATGTTTACCAACTCCAGTATTTACTGATTTCAGGTTAAGGAAAAGGTTCTTATCACAGAGGTTCAGTAAAGCCCCAAAACCCTCATGTCCTTAGCCAGAAAAAATTCTTTAACAAAATTAAATATAAGACTTTCTTTGAAATCAGCATTGGCAGTCCTCTTCTGTCCTGAAGGAACAATCACTGTTTTCAATGTTTTTTTTTTTCTTAAACATTTGGAAATGAAATCAAATACCGCATACTAACATTAGCGAAGCTCCAGTGCTTCACAAGACAAGAAATGGTAAAATACAGGGAAGGAAAACAGGGCAATTCTCAGCTCAGTAGCCTCCATTGAGGTTGTATACACAGTTTTGGGGAGATTCAACATCCTTATTCTTTGAAAGTCATTTAAAGGGAGTCATGCTGACAGATACAGTACTTTATTGATCTTTGGGGGCGCAGTAGCCAATACAGATTTACAGCCAACACATAGAACAAAGACTCATGACAAGGTCCACAGACAATACAAATAATGGCTTGTCAAACCTAAACAGACCAGTTACACAACAGCTTTTAGACTTAAGTAATTAATGTAATTTTCTGCAAAATGATTTTGGCTGCCATCGTGATTAAAGCATACCATGCCTTGATTTAATAAACTAGTGACATGCACTCTGGTGCTTACTGCAGTGTGTAAGGAATTTGATTGTTTCATCACATAACCCCAAAATGAAGAATGCAACTTATGCACAAAGCACAGTCATGTGCAATGTTTTTAGGCTCCCTGTGATGGACTGTTATGGGAATTGTATCTGAGCGTATAAATACGAGTGGAAAGGGTCAAAAAACGAAACGGTTATATCTAAGAACATAAAATTATGTCCTGTAGTGGCAATATGAGATTTCATTCAATTCTGTTCAGAATAAGTTTTCAATACAAATTGACTAAATTCATCATACTGTACCTACCACACAAAGCATTTCTCTAACATTGTTGCTTGAAATTCAGTATTAAACTTAATGTATGTTCAGTATTTGAGCTTTGAAAATTTCTAAAATTTGAACTTTGCATGAAAACTATGTGGGTTTAAAAAAAAAAAAAGGCAAAATGGGAAGCCCAGCAATGGGTTATTCTGGTGTGGTTAGAAGGTCACTGGAATTGGTATGGTACACCTTCGGAAAGCACTTTAGATGCAAAACCAAAAGTAAGACCAGAGACACTCCAAGATTAACACTAAACTTTAGTCTAAAGACTAAAGCCTTCATTTCATACAGCTGATATGGAAATTGGTTAACCAACTTCAAGTAATTTACAACTAGAGATACTACATGGTCACCACAAACACTGAAAGATATTAGAGCAGGTGCTGGACTCTGTAAACACGTGAAATTGTGCAGGTGCGACAGCACTCGGTTTTTACCGTATTTATTGTGGCGGGAAAATGTAACACGGACGCATTTTGGCCTCGAGCCTTCTTCAGCGCATGCGCACATTAATGAAACGTGTAATGAACTCGAGAACATGCGACGTCGGGCGAGTCACACGAGTTTGTGTAACGCAACAATATTGATACAACCTTTTGTCCTCTCTGCGCAGTATGGGGGCTCACACACAGTACAGTATTTAACTGAAAAGTAGGCTATTGTTAGTCAACCCCGAGTTGCAAACCTCCATTTTACGAAAATTCCACTTCTCTATGGGTAATAAAAAATAATGTTTAAAAAAAAAATCACAGTTACGAAAAGAATTAAGAGAAGCAGGTATTTAATCGTTCTTAGGATCCTTCATGCTGATGGACGAGGCGGTGCACCACGTGCTTATCTCGACACTTAGTGTCGAGCCGAGTTTGCGCAGCATCTCCCTGCGTTACTGTACCGCTCCTGCAGTCTTTAGCTCTAAGTTCAGCGCATCACGGCTACACCAAGTGACAAAATTATGGGGGAAAAAGTGAGAATAAATGAAATAGTCGCTCGCACGCGCGCACACTCCCAACAGTTTAGGGAGCAGTTCACCTGCAACGTGTCTTTGGGAAGACACCCCCACGTACACGGGAAAAACATTCAAACCCCCCAGAGACTGGGTGGGGCTCGAACCATGGCATGGCATGTCCAGTAGCGCAGCCCGGCCCCAGGACATGATAAGACACCAAAGTTTTTTCCCGTTTTTGTGTCATCTACATTGTTCTCAAATACTTTTGTATTTTTTTTTACATTAAAGGTTGAATTAATACATAAACTTTGCATTGCACCGTTCAACGATCTCAGCAGAGTATAAACACAAGGACACAGCGCTAAGCAGGAATTAAAGCGCACAGGTGATACAGCATAGAGACAGCGCCAAAGGGGCCGCATGGCGTGTTACGCAATAAGTGAACCAGCGATGCGTTGGAAATACAAGGCGGCACACAAGACCTGGACAGGATCGCGAAGGACTGGAACAGAAACACACCTGACCAGTAGCGCAAGACCGCAAGCCAGTGACCGAGGGCCATTAGTAAAGGGCTCATCGTTATGGTTAATCATTTTTAACAACCATTTCTTTAATAATGGAAAAGTGTATATGCAGCTACTAGTGTAATGTACTCTGGTTCACATGGTGGTGTGAGACCAGTGGACTGGCCTCAAGATTCAAGTGTTTGCATCCAGATCATTGAAGGTGTACATTGCTTTGGAGAAAAGCATCTGCTAAATGAGTAAATGTAAATGTAAACAAGTATCGTATGTATGTATGTATGTGGTGTTTGAGCATTGAAGTGAACGATATGTAACAAGCACAGGTAGACAGACATATAGAAGCCTATTAGTAATAACAACAACAATAATAATTATTATTATTATAAAGGCACAAAGTATCTAGAATAATCAGTGAAGGGGAAACTAGTTATGCAGTCTTAATTAACTAATGTTAAGTAATAAAGTCACTGTCCATTTTAATGGATTTGGTGAAATTTTCTTATAAATAGTTGTCACTTTTACGGACTGAGGAGCACATAAAAATGTTTTACATTGAAACTAATAGTAATTTTATCTTTGAGTTTTGAAAATTATTGTTTTCCAGAACTTTATTCTTTTTCACCAGGGGTTTTCTGGAACCTATTAATTAACTTTGCCAGGAGGGGAAAGATTGTACTTTTAGAAATGCTCAGATAAAAGGACACGTCCAAAAATTTACTTGAACAGAACAAAAAAATATCAAGTCAAAAAAGTATTGCAGTACTGATTTTACTTTGATTCAAATGAAGCTTTTAATGTTATGAACCAATGCCAATGTTAACATCTGCAATATGCAGTTTTATCAATTTTTTTAATGAATTAAATCTACTTTGCAAATAAAATTATTTTGAAATACATTAATCGAATAATTGCAAAAGAAATATAAGACTAGATCCTGCTAGGTATTAATATTAATCTTGATGGACTTGACCCCTTGGTCTAAGGTAACTTTGATTTTTATTGAATATTAAGATAAGGGACAAGCGGTTCTGAAAATGTGTGTGTGTGTGTGTGTGTGTGTATTAAGATAAGGAAATTTTTCAGATGGGCAGCTATTTTTTCATAACCATCACCTGGTTTATGCAGGTCAACGATCTGTTGTCTCATTTCTTCGTATTCTCTGTTCTTACCCATACTGATGTTTGACTAACGGGGTCTGTCCTGTCCATTACCTCATATTTATACCTCATTTAGACAGGAAGTCATGGATCACTGTTCGAGTTTTTCGAGACTTGTGTGTGCAAACTTTTTTGAGAACTATCTAGTGTTTTTTCATTGAGAGAGCTAGTGTTCCAAATCAAACTGTGAACCAAAGCCAATGCACCATCCATCCAGTTTCAATAACCGCTTATTTTGAACAGGGTTGCAGTAACCGATAGGGTGAACCGGAATCATCAGGCATAAAACTGCAGGGGGGGTACACCCTGGACAACATTCCTGGTCATTGCAGGATAGCCATACATGCACACTCACACCCACACAATCATTCTCCCATTCACACACTGAGTGCAATTTAGAGTCATCGATTCATCTGAACATTTTCAGAGTATTGGAGGAAACCTACACACAGGAGGAGAACATGCAAACTCCACACAGACTGAAGGGAGATCAAACCCAGGTACTCTCACACCACCCATGCATTGCAAGGTGGGAGCACTACTTGCTGCACCACTGTGCTCCCTGAAGTAGACCAACAGACAGAAATCCCAAAGAGGAAGAGTTGCCGTCTGTTATTCAGCACCCTGCTCTAGCTCTGACCAGGGTTCTTGGTTGTGCTTTCTTATTTACAACGCGTCTCAGAAATTCACTCCCAGGAGACTCCAAATGTACAGGCGCGTGCACAGTTCATCCGAGGGAACAGCTTTCTGTCAGCCTGGTGTCCGCAAACTGCTCAGCGGGAGAAAGAGAGACACAGTCCTAATAACTCCACTCTTTAGTAGGCACTTTTCTCCAAAGCTGCTTACAGTTCGGAGTAAACAAACGTCTGTTTTGCAACCAACAAAGAATAATTGGTGCAAACATGAGATTCTTGTACATTCTCAAGTTAGTCGAGCACATCACACCAACAGCTGTGTATAGTACTGATGAGTAGTAATGAGTACTGATGAGTACTGATGAGTAGGCCCTCGCCCACCTTGTGTCACATTTGACTAGTAATCTTTTAGGGTAACCAACTCTTTATCCCAGTTAAGTTTGTAAGTGGGGGACCCACTGCACATTTTTCCTTTATATATGTACTGGAGGAAAAGTTAGTTATGGCAATGTTTAATCTGAACAGTGCCAGTTTCTCCAAAATTGTACTTAAGCACAGGTAACTGAGTAAATGTAATTTGTTACTACCCACTTTTGGCTAAAAATGGCACCGTTTGAGCACAAAGCAGAGGGAAACAGAACTTCATATTTAAGAAAAATTCAGGCCATCAGAAGGTAGCAGGGTTACACCAGTAACAGAAAAAAGAAAGAACTTAAATCACAAACGAAAGCATTAATCCCAAGCAGCATGAACTAAAGTGCAAATTACATAAAACTTGTTAAGGAAGCACCCTCTTTCGTGTCAAATGGGAATACTATGTTCAATATGTGAATATACCAAGATTCCCTTTGAAGTTTAGAGAAATAACTGCATTAAAAAAGCTCTATATATCTGCATGCTTCTGTGATGCTTTGTAGGCTTGTGAGCTTTAGTAGGCATCCAGTATGGTCTGGAGAAATATACTCTTGTACCTTGGATGTGGATATGTTGGACTCTGGGCTCACTTCTGTTTTTGCACTTTAATAATGATGTCTCCTTTTCTTTCTGCTGCACTGATATTGTATGAAAAACTATTCCCCTTCACTTTGGCACGGAAGCACTTGGCAAATGAGCCATACAAGCAATTTCTATAGAAGAGCCAGCTGTTGTACTTAAAACTTTTGCATACATAAGTAATCGTAGTAGACATCTGGTAGCATAGTGATTTGAGCTGCTGCACTTGGTGCCCTAAAGTTACCAGTTCAAATCATTTCTCCAGCCATAGTAACCTTGAGCAAGGTTTTTACCTTGAATTGCTCCAGTAAAACTGTATAAGCGGGTACATAACTGTAAAGAAGCCTCATGCTCTAAGTCATTTTAGATAAAAGTAAATGTAGTAGTAATAATGATAAAGGTGGTGCAGTGGTGCCTCATGGTTGCTGGTTCAGACCCTACTCAGTTCTCCACATGTTTCTGTGGGTTTCTTCCAGGGGTTCCAGTTTCCTCCCACAGTCCATGTGTGTCTTTCAGGTGAACTGGGGAGTCTGAACTGTTTTTGGGGTGTTGGATAGCTGGCAGTGTAGTGGTTAGAGCTATTGCCTTGAGAGTTAAAGGTTGCAGGTTCAATCCTTTCCTCTGGCTACAGTACCCTTGAGTAAGGTACTTATCTGAAAGTGCTCCAGTAAACTTACCCAGTTGTATAACTAACTATAACCTTGACATTACAAGCCTCTCTGGAGAAAAGTGTCAGGTAAATACAAAATATGTGTGACAGACTTGAATATGAGAGTCAATCCTGCATTTAAATGAAAGTGATAATCTCAGTATACCATACATGAAGGTAAACTGAAACCCCTATTAATGTGCAGCATTGACCAGTGACTTCTACTGAGCCCTGTGAACCTTTGAGGGGTCTTAGCCCCCTTCTCCTAAACAAAAATGCAAATGTTTTAAACTGGTAGAGCATCATTCTGCATCACAGGTTCTCGTACTTATGCGGCCTTGAAAATTATAAACACTGGCTGCCTCATCTTTCATATCTGTACATCAAGATTTATTCTATTTTCATTTCCTTTGAATGCAGTGCTTAATCTGCCCTTAAGAAATAAAAACACGGTCCATGATTTTTGATGAAATGCATAAAAATATATACATGTATGCGTTGATTTTGTGCCTGATACAGAAGAACCCAAAGGCACTGTAGAGTGGGAATTGTAGATGTGTAGTTCTTTCGTGTATTTTCTGTGATAGTCCAGTAAACTGGTTTATACTTGAGAAAATGAATTTACATTTTGGTGAGGGAAAGGATTTTTTTAGCATCAGATTTGTAAGCGTAAATTCATGTTTATTCAATGAACAGGAGCAAATAATACATGTCAGCCTTTTGTCGATGTTATAATGTATGTCACTAAGCACATTCTCTTCTGGAAACACATTATTGACCTCAGTTTTAAAAAAAAAAAAACCTAATTGAAAAAGTCTTTTTCCTGTAACCAATTTCTTTGCCACAAATATTCCCATGTATATTGAATTCTCGCATAAAGCTTAAATCGGTTTAACGAAAACAGTCTGTCAGTTATTTCTGTCTGCAAACAAATGAACAATGGTGTTTACCAAAGACCTTTGTTGTACAACATATTCCGTTATTAACATGACATATAATTAGAAGCGCCAAGCAGCCGTTTTACATGAGATTAATTTCATTTTTGATCGCACTTCCTCCTCATTATCATATCATCTTGTGTGAATGCTTTGACTGCAAAAACAATGCATATTCATTTAGTGGAATCTTGGAAATTTTAGGAGATTAGCCAATGGCAAGAAAAAAAAAAAACAGCAATACCAGCACTGCCGGAAAACACAGTGCCATTCTTATTTGCCATCTGCTGGCAGTGATTTAGGAGTCCTGTGTCTTCCATCATGTCCAGTTCTGCTGCATCTCTCTGGCTGCAGTGCATACAGCTATCTAATTTACGATCTAATTGACGCTAAAAGATGCTGAATCTGAAGTTACTTGCTTAATTTCACCCAGACAGTACAGTAGGAGGAAAAAACTTAACATTGCATTTTGTAAAATTTGCAGATTTTAATCGCTTTGGTTTATAGCTGTTGTCTTATATTTGAGTGTTTTTCATCTAATGTATAATAATAAAATCCTGCCCGTGTCATTGATCTCCAAATGCACACCTCCAGCACTTAAGGAATGTGTGGGAAATACAATATACCTCGTTATTCTATCCTTCAGGGTTTCAGATCTCTGGAAATGGAGCTATATTTCAGATTTCTGCTTGGGGAAAGGTGTGTCCTTCTAGAGGACACACATGTAACTTTTCGGTTTGATTGTACTGCTTTCACCACTTGTTAGTGTATGAGGTCTTTGTGAAAAGACTCCTTTTAAAAGGAGCAAGGTCCTCTGCGTACGTATACCAGCAGGCATATTCTGTTTTCCAAGAATTTCTCTTCCTTAGAAACATCTAGTTTTGGAATCCCTCTGCATTGATGAAGTGCGAAGACAATAAAAATTGTTCTATACAGTATCTGTTTTTGACCCATATTTCCAGTTAGGGCCCTGGATGCAAATTTACTTTACAGCTTCCCACTCCTAATGTACTCTCAGAAGTCTGTTTTTATATTATCTGCTGTAACCATCTCTCCCTGAGGAAATTTCCTCAATCTTGAAATGTTAACCAAGAAGTGGCCATGTTTTTAATTTAACAGTGTATGGGTGTGTGTCCCAGAATCAGGCATATACAGGCAGTCCCTGGATTACAAACGAGTTCCGTTCCTACGCCTGTCTTTAAGTCGAATTTCTACGTAAGTCGGAACAGTTCGGTACAGTTCGTGTCTAATGTCAGTTAGTCATTTGTTTGTCTTAGTATGTCTTGTATCTTTCTATGCTTAAAAAACATTAAAGAAACACTTCCGGATACACTAAAACATCTTTAATATAACAATACAGTAATAATAATAATAATAATAATAATACAATGTAATGAAAATAGTGATATTATTATTATTATTAGTAGTAGTAGTAGTAGTAGTACTGAGCGGGCAGGAGACTGAGGTGTTGTGTGTGTGTGTGTGTGTGTGTGTGTGTGTGTGTGTGTGTGTGTGTGTGTGTGTAGATCCAATCACGGGACTTTTATTGTCAGTAGACAAGGGAGCAGGCGAGATCCATGGTCAAGGACAGGCATGGGTCAGTCAATGCACAAACATAGGTCTTGGGGAGAATCCGATGTCGTAGCCGAGGAGGTGATGCAAGCGTTGAGGGCCGTGGACGTCAGGAGCGGAACGAGGGATTGAGGAGAACGAGGGACTTGGAAAGTTGGGTAGGTTGTCGTGGGTTCATTCGAGAGCGCTGGGGAGACGGGTTTCTCAAATGACATTCCGCAACCAGGGTGTGCAGGTGTGCAGGCTTCTTTATACCCCGCTGATCTGATTTCGGGTGCGGACGTTCGGGGCGAGGTCGTGGGCATGACAGTCCAACTGAAAAGAAGGAAGTCTCTGTCCTACCTCAGGCTCACGCGCCCATGAGCCGACAAACTGCCGTAGATGCGTAATGTTTTGAAGGCACCCGTTTGATATTATGAATCATTGTACGTAACTTCAATATTCAAATTAATAAGGTTTACCAGGGGTGGTTTGTAACTACGGGTTGTATGTAAGTTGGATGTTCGTAACCTGGGGACTGCCTGTACCTTGCATGTAAACATGAGCAGCTCTTTCCTCCAGCTACAGTGCTTCTGCATACACACCGCCAGTCTGTCTAGCCTGGTGGCGCAGGGCTGGAGGGGGGAGGGGACACACCCAGGATGGGATGCCAGTCCATTGCAAGGCACCCCAATCAGGACTCAAACCCCAGACCCGCCGGAGAGCAGTTCTTGGCCAAGCCATCCGCGCCACCATGCCCCTCATCTCTGCATACAGTATAATGTATTTTACTCCACAGCCTTCAGACATTAATAATTATGATGGAAAGGTATCTGATAGGTGTAACAGATTGGTACAGTATCAGTAAGCAGCTTGATTTCATGAATGAAAATGAGCAGGCAATATAGGGTCCCTCAGTCTCCAGGCCACTCCGATGGCCCGTTGGCAAACCACTAATCTGGGTTAAAGTGTTAACTGCTGAGAAGAGCCTGTGTGTCCCAGGTCCCATGAATCATTTTTTAGCGCCTGTGTCCTCATTACCCTTTTGTACGGATCCGTATTGCACTTGAGCTCAATAAGCCCACAGCTGGCACTCTGCACACTCCTGCTGCTGCAGCTGCTGCTGCTGACACATGGACAGAAAACAGCAGTGTCAGGTAAATGTGATATGACATTGTTTGTCGGATGGTCATACCCTGAAAGAATATGTCATAAACCTTTATTTACTTTTTTAATTGTTAGACTTTTTATAATGGACCAAGCGATTTTGATGTAAACAATATTAATAAATAAATCATTACTTCTTATTTGCAGTTTTTTTTTTTTATAAATGTTATGTATGTGTGTTTATGTGTGCCTGAAATCAATAAAGATGTAACTTTATTGGAGTTCAGGAAGTACTGAAACAGTAAAGCCTGGCTAGAAAGGATTACAGAGGATTGACTTGCACTTGGGGAGACTAAAAAAGCTGCACTCTGGGTTAGGTGGAACTGTCTGATGACACTCAGAAGAAGGTCAGTCGGAAGACCGTTACGTTGGTTTTAAGCATGAGATGACCGGGGCCGGAACCTGGAGCTGAGCAGAGTGAAGAACATTTACATCCATCTGCTGCTCCTGGTTACTGCTATTACATGGAAGCAAATCGTGATCCGGCTGCCAAGGGCAATGGCACAGATCTTGGCAGTCACAAATATTCAGATCAATTTATTTTTACATTTGGCCTGTGTCAGAATTTGCATCAAAATAATATGTTTCGAGATGCAAAACAAGTTGTAAGAATACTCATTCTCAGGGGAAAACAGAAAATATTGGTTCTGGTCCCTTTACACAAAGAATCTTCAAAAATATTGATAGCATACACTTGCTTAATTGCACAGCCTACTAGGAGGAAAAAGAAGAAAAAGATTTCGAGCAGGCGAAGGGCTCATTAGAAAGATTCACCAGTTTGTCATCGACAGCTACTATATCTGTCAAGACACAGATTTGCAAATCAAGTGCTGGTAGTAAGAATGACACTCTAATTGGCTCTTAATGTCTCATTCTGATAATCACTTTTGGAATGGTTACCCAAATGGCCACTAATGCACATAGTTAATCAAAGATGTTGCATAATGTAATGAGAAAAAAAGAAAGCCATTCATAAATATCAAATGTACTGCACTGGGCACAAACTAGACGATCTCTAATTAGATTCACATTTTGGCCATTCCACACCATATCCTTTGCTTTTCCTTCTCTTCAGCAGTCATTGACTTTTAATTAAGCACATCGCTGTCTATAAGAGCCATCTATCCCCAGATGTGATTAAATTCAGCATAAGTTCTGTGCCTTGAGACCTGCCCTGACCTCACGTCTTGACTTTCTCCGTGCTTGGTGAAACTGTTATTCCATCTACAAAGGAAAGGTTGAGTGGAATCATGAGCCACAAAGGACAAGGTACCGAGGAGGTCATCCCTGGTACTCCTTCCAGCCGGGCCAATAGCTGCCACTGGCAGGAACCTGTCAGACAGTGTCCAGGAGGAACAGCACGGGCTTCCAGCTCTCAGAGATGAGTGCTTCAGCCAAGCACGTCAGCCGATTTCCCACATCCACTTTGATCCTGGCCCTGTGTCTCTCTTCTGGAGACCCCAGCCGGTCCAGATGCACCTGATGACGAATGGAAGCAACACACAAATTCAAGCCTCCAACAATTAAACAAAACATAAAGAGCTTCTCACTGACCAGTGCCCGCTGTGTGGCGGGTCTGGGGTTCGAGCCCTGCTTGGAGTGCCTTGTGGCGGACTGGCGTCCTGTCCGGGATGTGGCCCCTCCCCCTTCGGCCTTGCGCCCTCTGTTGCCAGGTAGGCTCTGACTCGCAGCGACCCCGTTGGGACGAGCGGTTGTAGCCATTGGTTGGGTCGGTCGGCTTCTCATCGATACATAACGATTTGAGGGGTGCCAGAAATAGGCCTTTTGGCTTCCCATTTTTCACTTTTTGTTTAAAACTATTTTTTGTTTAAAACTATTTGTTTAACTAGCCCAAAGTCTGATACAGTACGGCTGCTGAATTCATGGCATTCTAACCTTAATTGATTATTTGTGCAGAGCTGTGTATCTGCGAGTTTAGAAATACTCAAGGGAAATATTTCAAAAAATCGGTAAGAAGATTAAATGTGGGAAAATTGCTTTCTGCTGACGGCATTATTAATCTTTTCCACTCTTATTCAAAGCAGATTTTTTTTTTTTTTCTTTGAGGTCTCCCATTAATATGGAGTTTCTGTGCCTTCCTGATCATTAGAAAAGGCTTTCCTAATACATATTCAGCACACCAGTATGGACTGTTGACAAAGGTTTACGGTGAGCTTGATTCTGCCAGCAGCTGCAACAAAAAATTTTAAAACCTTAAGCTGTTTTCATTCATACATATTCCCCATGGTGACAGTATTTTAATTTTCCAGTGGCTTTTCTGATGTTTATGTTTTTTCTGTTGTGGAAAGCTCTAAAAGTTCTACAACTCCAAAAAACAGAGCTTAATTCACACAGCCAAAAAAAAAAATTTGTAATAAGTACAGTTTCAAATTTTTGATTTGTCCCTGAGGGGATGAAATCTGAACATTTTCCTGAGTGTTGTTCACCCACCCAATGTTTTCCCACAGTCCAAAGGCACGGTGTTCTTAAGACTGTGTGCTTTTTGTGAATTTGAGTTTTATGTGACTTTGTTGGGGGTAGAGTGTGATACGGGGGAGGGGACAGGCGTTAGCTACATCCATCTCCATAAACATACACCAATGCATTAACCTACTAAGACCTGCACCTGGTTACCATGCTGGTGACATCCTTCCCTAACGTTCATGCTCCTAGTTATGGTAAACAAGCATGTGGCTCCCAGTTTTCCAATTCAAACCCTCAGCTAGAGCGAGAAAAGGTGGAGAAAAGAGAAGAGCAATAAGACACCCAAGTTCTGAAGTTTAGGTCTCTTCCACGCATTATCCCTTAAGTTTGCCGTTTTCTTGCACCACATTCAGCCCCCATACTATTGCAAATAAAGCCCACTTCTGAGTTAACAAACAGGTGTCCAAGGGCTATCCTCACTTAAGTGTCACCAAGATTTTGTAATAATGCACTGAGATGAGGCACGTAAAAGCTTGATATACATGGCAATGCTGTGAAATAATTCTAAAGCTCAGGTGTGAAATAGAATACACACACACACACACACACACATTTTCAGAGCCACTTGTCCCATACGGGGTCACGGGGAACCGGAGCCTACCCGGTAACACAGGGCGTAAGGCCAGAGGGGGAGGGGACACACCCAGGACAGGACACCAGTCCGTCGCAAGGCACCCCAAGCGGGACTTGAACCCCAGACCCACGGGAGAGCAGGACTGCGGTCCAACCCACTGCGCCACCGCACCCCTGAAATAGAATACAAATAAGCATAAATTATATCACGTTTGCTTTACATCTTGGATAATTGTACAAAAGGCCAGATCAAACATACCGCTGAAGACAGCCGAAATAATACATGAACGTTGTTTTTTTTTCATTTAACACGTGTTAGGTTTTACTGAAACAAGCTGCTCATTAAATTTTGAAATGTTGGTGCCCATCTTTTTCTTTTATTGTTCAATAAGGCCATCATTTCATTTCAGCACTTTAGTAAGTTGTCATCTCAGGGAAATGCCAGTTTGTCAGTTATGTTATACTTTCATAACCAGACTTCGCTAAATTTTTCCTGGTTGCCAAATAAATGTACACGGTAAAAGGTACACATCACACGCAGTGAACACCTAAACTATATGAGCTTCTCTTAGTAAAACATTTTTTCAGTATTTACATGTCACCTACCACTGAAGTTTGACTTAAACATTGATGACGAATCAGAAATATTGGTGGCTTCTGTACACAGTTAAAATATTTCATATTTCTTAGGAGAATTTTCATCAAATTAGAATGTCCATTAATGAAAGAACAAATGTTAATAGTATGGAAGTAAAATTAAGTATAAAATATAAAATTACTGAAAATATATGATTTTGGTAGTAATATCTCATCGAAATCTATATACTCAATAGGTTCTTATTCTGATTTTTTTTTTTCTGTTTCTCTCTTATTTCTGTTTTTTTTTCGTGATGATATGTTTCTGTCACAATCACTCGGCAGCAGAGCTGAGGATGGATCCAGTCACCGAGTTTTATTGTCTGGAACAGAGCAGGATCTCGGTCATGGGGCAGAAACAAGGTTGGAACCAGAGAAGTTGTTGTGGGCAAGGTCAGGGTCAAGGTCGGGTACGTGCTGGGTCGAAGCCGGGATGGAGATCTTGGGATCTGACAAAAGCCTTGGTCTTGAGACAAGCAGGGTCAAAGCCAGGACAGGAAGAGCGGAGTCTGATAAATCATGGTTGTGGACAAAATTTGGCTGAAACCAAGTAGGAATGCTCCGGGACAACAAAACCGTGGTCGAGGACAAAAGTAGGTCGGTTCCTGGGTCTGAGAATGATTGTTTAGCAATGAAGTGTGCGATAAGGTATATAAGCTTCTCCACTATGGATCCCTCCTACTTATGCTAGTTCTTAATCTTCTTCAGGTGTGCTGGGCTCACGTCCAGGAGGAGCTTGTGGTGGCTGTGACGGTCTCCATATTCCCAGCATATCCCATACAAAATGATAAAAGAAATATTTCATATACGTTCATATTATATTGTAATTAAATGAAACGCAATAAAATATGAACAAATAGCAATAGTGAAAATCTGATTCTCCCACTGGACAAAACAGACATTTTCATTCTATTCTTTGAGATACAAATTTGATTTTAACTGATGAACGAGGATCGATGTGACAATGATCTCTACGTACACAGAAAGTGGACAGAGTAAGATGTGCTTTTTTTCTCGTTTAACAGTTCTGAAGTTCTTCAGGAGAATTTGTATAATACTGTGAAATACTGCTTTTATTGTAAGTGCATTAAAGACAGCCTTTCCTTGCATCACCCATCCTTTCAGCATTACTTTTGCAAGCAAAACCTGTAAACAAATCTAGACGCACAGATGTTATCCCTAAATGGCCTGTGTAATTGTGATGCTTCGCTGTAAAATTATACCACATGCCACGATTTTTTCCCAAAAGATAGTTCTTGTGCTTGAAATGCACATTTCTGTTATATTCTGTCATCATGATTTGACAAGCACTGTATATTAAAATTTTTCTTGCATTTTTGCTGTAATTAAGAATACATTATTGCTAGAAATGCACATCAGTGTTTTCGGCTCCTTAATCAACAATGGCTTTGGAGCGTTGCACAGAAGCTCAGAAAATTTGTGGTGAAGAAGAGACAGATGCATTAGTGCGCAATGTTTTCAGTCCAAATCAGAGGTGAAGTCTTCTCATCTTGATGTTTGTCACACTGCTCTTGGATGAGATCCCACATAAATCTGCTGGTTTTTCAAGAGTCTTTCATTAATCTATCTGAATGAATCTCTGTTATTTGTCTTGCCTGCGCTGGAAAAAAAAATAAGTGTGACATTTTAGATTAAGTAAGCAGGATATTAAAAATTCTTAGAGTGATCATGTGGCTTGACTGCTTTTCAAGTCCCTTGCTGCACGTTAGATCGACTCCTGACAGCATATGCATGCATGACCCCTTCTCAGTGGGGGTTTACTGCTCTGTTCATTAGTGATATTTGTAATAAACCAACGCAAATACCAGGTTAAGCCGCTTACAGGCATCCGCTTTAGCCTTTTTCATGCCGTTCAAGCGCAGGATTTGCATTTTTCCAAAACACTGGATGGAAAATCTTTTCTTTTTCCACCTCTGACTTTTCATGCATATTTGAAGGTGTTACCTTTTTGCTGTTGTTTTCCTGGGCATTTATTTCAGTCTGTTTACAGTGTGAGCAAGGCCTGTGCATTGTACAGGGTACTGAGGTGACTCATGTTACACAGACGTGATGGAAGAAGAAAACATGGGCATTTAATCAATGTTAAGATGAGGTACAAAGAGCCTCAAAATCAATTGATGGATGCAGGTTTGCTGACGGACGGAGCGGTACGCAGATAGAGGCACACAGCGTGCCATTGTCACATTGCATGTTTATCCCATTAGATCTCAGTGAGTGACCAGCCATCATGAGACTGCCGTGGAAGTACCTGGACAAGATGAGGTGTTTCAGGAAACGCTCCACCTTCCCCTTGCTGGGCATACTGATCACCTGTCTCATCTTTGTCAACTTGTACATGGAAGATGGATACGTGCTGGTGAGTCATCTCTCTGGACGTGTGTGTGGGTGTTCAGTGCTGATGTCTCTGACCTTTCAGTCATGAACCCATAGCAAGCATATGGACACTCACTTGGGGCCATATGAAATTTAAGGGAGCAAAACAGAATATGTAGGTTCCAAATATGACGTT
Organism: Scleropages formosus; assembly: GCF_900964775.1. Classification (NCBI taxonomy): domain Eukaryota; kingdom Metazoa; phylum Chordata; class Actinopteri; order Osteoglossiformes; family Osteoglossidae; genus Scleropages; species Scleropages formosus. The sequence continues at coordinate 13,828,608 of NC_041826.1, forward strand.
GAGAAGACATCTCATTTCTGAAAGGAAAATTGACCATAAAAAGTTTAGATTACCATAAATACATCCACTACCGAGCCAAAATTGTCAGGAAAGGGGCTTTTATATTTGTAAAACTAATTACAGCACATTATTTCTGTGTAATAATTCATTATCCTCTTAGGCAACATGCTGAAAGTTTGGGAATGCAGAGTCAGATTTTTAGACTGAATTTCTTGTTTTTATAAAATCATCGGAATTTAGTAATGTTAGCCGTACTTGTTGCCTAAATTTCGAAAGAGCTGTTTTCATCGCATGCAAACTATAGATATTAGATATAAATGTAAAAACTATTTAAAGACAGAGTTCTGAAGAAACTCTACTAAAATAGGGGGTAAGTATACTCTCCAGGTTTTGAGTGAGAACCTGTGCACTCTCTCCTAGTACGTACTGCTGAATTAAATGCATATTTTTTCTGTGAAATAGAAATGCGTTATTAATTTTTCAGGTTTTTTGTGATAACTACTGCAGAATACTATTGGGGATATAGTGGCACTATAGTGAAGAATAATCGCTTAGCATTAAAATGAAAAGTATGTGGTTTCTAGCATTCCTAACATTGCTGGAGATGAAGGTTGTTTCTTTAATTTTAATTTGATTATAGGAAGAGGACAAGAGGCAGCTGAGAGAGACATCAATGCATCAGTTGAACTCTGAGCGATATCTTCATACCTTCAAATATCTGACTAATTTTTCTGGAACTATAAATGTTACATACCGCTACCTGGCAGGATCGCCTGTGTCACGCAAGAGTAAGTATATGGTCATCTGTACATTGCTTTTCCACAGCATCCACACATTCACACATTTCTGTGAGAAAAAAAAAAGTGCAGCACGACTTTAATCCACCTTCAAATGGGCCAGAATTGCTGGCATCACCCATGAACCATACGGTATTATTAGAACTTCTTTATCTCCTTAAAAACTATTATAATAAAAAGCATCATCACTGGATTTTACTTTTTAGTTTGTTTGGTAAGAATAATAAAACTAATGTATTGACTCATTTTCAAGAATGTCTAAAGTAAACAAATCAGCTGTTTTTAATATTCTAGATGCTTGGTCCAAATGCCACTCAGGATGTGCAGAGTTTCTGTGGTTCTCTCCATGTTTGTGCCCCCTCAGACATGTATAGGAGAAGGCACTGCTATACTACTTCCGTTCCCTCTTTGCATTGAAAATCATGCAAGTAGTTGCTACAAAATGGACATGACTTCATATCACTTCCATCCATCAATATTTAATTTCCATAGATATCTCAACTATTTAGGAAGGGGAGTGAACAATAAGGCCCAGCAGTTTTACCATTTATGTTAATCTTCAGGGCTTCTTGGTAAATATGTTTTATGAAAATTAAAATGGCAAGTCTGAACTTCAGAGAGGATATGTAATATGATATTGTGATTGCTTTCATTTGTGTTTGCAGAGTATTTAACCATTGGACTGTCATCTGTCAAGAGAAAAAGAGGGAATTACCTAATGGAAACAATCAAGTCCATATTTGATCAATCTAGTTATGAGGAGCTCAAAGAGATTGTGGTTGTAGTTCATCTAGCTGACTTTGACTTAGCATGGTGTGAAAGCCTGGTGCAAGACATCTCCAGGAAGTTTGCCCACCACATCATTGCAGGGAGGCTTCTAGTAATCCATGCTCCTGAGGAGTATTACCCATCCCTGGATGGATTGAAGAGGAACTACAATGATCCAGAAGATCGGGTCAGGTTCAGATCCAAACAGAATGTTGACTACGCCTTTCTCCTCAACTTCTGTACTAACCTGTCTGACTTCTACATGATGCTGGAGGATGATGTCCGTTGCTCTAAGAACTTCCTGACAGCTATGAAGAAAGTCATCACCTCAAAAGAGGGCTCTTACTGGGTGATGCTCGAGTTCTCAAAACTAGGATACATTGGGAAACTCTACCATTCCAAGGACCTGCCTCGTCTGGCCCACTTCCTTCTCATGTTCTATCAGGAGATGCCCTGTGATTGGCTGCTGATACATTTCAGAGGCCTGCTTGCCCAGAAGGATGTGATTAGGTTCAAACCCTCTCTGTTCCAGCACATGGGATACTACTCCTCATACAAAGGCGTAGAAAACAAACTAAAGGATGATGACTTTGAGGAGGACTCCTTCGACATTCCAGATAACCCACCTGCCATTCTACATACAAACATTAATGTGTTTGAGAGCTATGATGCCAGCAAAGCCTACAGTAGTGTAGACGAGTACTTCTGGGGCAAAGCCCCCTCAACTGGTGATTTCTTTGTCATTGTTTTTTACAAATCTACTAGAATCAGCAAAATTAAGATTGTCACTGGGACTGACGACCGACAAAATGACATTTTGCATCATGGAGCCCTTGAAGTCGGAGAGAAACTGATTGGGAGCAAAAAAGGCAAGCAGTGTTCATCATACATCACTTTAGGTGAATTTAAAAATGGGAACATTGAGGTTCACAATGTGGATCACAAAATTTCATTTGAAATTGAATGTGTGCGGATAGTGGTCACAGCTAGCCAAAAAGAGTGGTTGATTATCAAAAGCATCAGCCTTTGGACTGCTCCATCATCAAGTCAGTGAGTATGCAGATTTATTGTGCCCCAACAAAATATTTATGTATTTATTTTATTAGATATCACTACTTTATTTATAAGAATTGTCTGTATTATTGTCTGGAACCCTATATGATTTTTAGTATATGCCTCTCAATAGTGGCCTGTCATTAAGCATTATAGTTTTGAATAAGACCTCTGGGAAAGACTGACTTAAAATGTTTCTGCTGTTAATTTATGAAAAGAGGAATAGTTGTGTAATTCAAGGGTAATTTGAAATAGATTTTTTTTTGCTTCACTGTACTTTGTAGCCTCATCAATATCGGTTGCACACCCAAACCTCCTGAAAAGAACAATACTGAACCTTGTTATTCCCAAAAAATATGTCATTGATTACATAAAGCAACACACTAGGCAACATAAGGCCAGCATACCCAAAGGTTCTCTCACACACAGTCTTGACTTTTCTCTGCTTCCCCCAGCTCCACATGGGTACTGAAACTGAATAAGATGCCCACTGCCCCACAAATTTAAGAATGGTCCTTTCAAATTCAAACTCAGCACAAGTTCAGTGGTAGCTTGACAGGACATTGTACAGCAGGCAGAACACATTCCTTGTCACCTTCACAGTACTAATAGAATAGCCATTTGTCCACTCAGTGTTGATTCCTCATGTGACAGGTATTCAGGCATCCCTCAGTTTACAGATTCTCTTCATCCAAAATTTCTGTATAACAGCACTTGGCTTTGATACCCAATTTTCAACTTAGAGAATAAAAAATCAATATAAGGGCGGCACAGTGGCGCGGCAAGTAGTTCTCCCACCCCACAGCATCTGGGGGCTATGAATCAACATGGGTTCAGTCCCCACTCAGTCTGCGTGGAGTTTGCATGTTCTCATCATGTCTGCATGGATTTCCTGCCCCAGCATAAAGACATTCGCGTCAGGTGAATTGGTGACTCTAAATTCCCTTTAGTGCGTGAATGGTTGAGTGTGTGTGGCTATCCTGTGATAGACTGACGTCCCTTCCAGGGTGTATCCCCTCTAGCATTGCACCTTAACCCTAATCAGGACAAGTGGTTGTTTAAAATGGAGGAATAGATCTATGGATGGATGAATGGAAAATCCATGTAACGAAATTCTTCCGAAGCATGTCCGAAAAAATTTGAAAGTGATGCACGTAAGGGCATTTTAGTAGCAGCGCAGTTTTAGAACGTTGTTCACAATAAAAGAAACACGACCAGTGGATCCTTGACTGGTTTATTGCTCATCTTGCAGAGAACTGATCAATTAAAAAGATAAGTGGGATTTTCTGGAGTAGTAACTTCAGAAAACTACCAGGATTTTTTAGGCACAGTCCGGAACCAGAACAGCAAAGGTAACAGGTGTTGTTTTGTGACATGTACGTGTCTTGGGAGAACAGCATCTGCTAAACAAACAGATGTAAATGTGTTTTACAGTGTGCTGAAATCATGACCTGATCTATCAGTTATCTAGGTGTTTCACAGGGTTTTAGTGACATTTGGATAAAATTTGTTTGGGGTTGGAAACACATTATCATTTTTTCCATTTAAAATAATGGTAAAATAGGCTTTCGGTATCCAAAATGTATCTGCACCATTTTAAGGAATGGATTCATTTCGTAAATCGAGGGATGCCTCTATATATAAAAATAAATAATTTAGTTTTAATGTTGCATGAACAGGATTTTGATCTGTTCCCTAGAGAACAGGAGTTGGAATTCAAATTATGATTCAGTGTACTTGTAGACATTCAAATTACAGATTTTTACAAAAGTAACTGCATGTTTTTTCTTCCTAATATGAAAGCACCAGCACCAACCCATGCAGCTATAATCTTCAAATAATCAATAACAAGTTATCTTTTAGAACTGGAACATCATATGCCTAAAACGCCTATTTTTTACAGTTAAAGTAAAGCACTTTCCGCTTTTTTCTGGTCATGTATAATTTCATTATTCAGTTTTTATTCTGCCTCTCTGATGAGTCACATTCTTCAAAATTGCATTATTTTGATGTACATTTTACATCAAATACATACATACATACATACATACATACATACATACTTTCAGTATCAGATAAAGGTTTTTCATAAACTTCCATATTTCACATGAGAAATTGTAATACATTTCTGCACATAAATATTCAAAATTCTTTCAATGTTCCTTCAATGAGTTTTTTTAAATTCACACAGTGATAGCTTCATATCCAGTGGGATACCCAGTATACTTATCTTATTTATCTGCGAGATAATTTCAAAAATTATACAGACAAAAAGTGAGTAACAAATTATTACAGTTACATTTCATAATATTCAATGTGTTATATGTAATATGGTGAGAATGTTAATTTGTTTACATGTAAACATTCTCAATGACTCATTATAAGTGTCATGGTGCTTCATAAACAAGAACAAGCAGTTTATTTACTGTGACCCTTTATAATAACATCATAAACCTGGATTGGGGAAAGTGTTAATTTCACACATTGCATGTGTTTTCTTGAAAACCATAAATGGCCTGGTGATACCTGTCATTTTAGGAATATGGTTTTAGGCTAATGATCTGTTGTCTAGTGGTTGCTTTTAAAGTCTGATGACAAAATATTTGGTTTGTAAATGTATATTCTTTACTGAGTTAACTGCTGCTCAAAGTATGTTTTACTTAATGTGGTCTGTTGTACCTATTGTATAGAGTACTGTTCAAAGATTGTTTGTTATATGAGTGAATCTGTTTCTCACATTTTCTGCCACACAGTACTGTATGTATATTGTAAAATAATTATATTTTTTTACTATGTATAAATCGAGCTATTTCATTGTGTGCATGTGTGTGTGTGTGTGTGTGCGTGTGTGTGTGTGTGTGTGTGTATGTGTGTGTGTGTGTGTGAATTGTGTATAATTAACTTTTAATCGTGTTTTGGTAAAAAATGAAAACCATATAAAAGTTCATATCAAAACCAAAGTTCTGAATTTTTTTAGTTGCCTAAATATTGATACATGAGTGAATGTGGTGGTGCATGAGTGAGTCAGGAAATTTATTGTCTGTATGTTAGTTTTTTTTGTGTTTTTTGGGGATTTTGTGTTGATATTGGACTGTGGTTTTTCAACAAAAGAGTTTTCAAGACCTACTACAATGACCCAACTAAGCTAGAGGGAATGTGAAAGAAATAAAGAGGATGGAGAGTTGAGAAATGTTTACAACTCTTAAACACTGCACAAACAAACCCTCTACATTGATTAAAAACAGTTGCTATTGATCTTTCCACAGCCTAAAGCACTGACCTGGCATTCTGATTGTTCAAAATATAAGTGATGAATATACATCACATATACCTTCTGAAGCATTCTGCTCTCATACTTCTTCACTCTAACATGACTGAAGGAGCTGCTTTAATACAAGTTGGAGACATGGTTCGATCATCAGTTCAATGGTCATCATCAAACCTGTCTCTTGTATTATAACCATGTGAAGCAATATTTCATTCCACTTCTAGTGGATTATGTATTCCACAGCATTACATGCCTGCAGGGATTCCCTAAGAATAATAATCATGCCAATTTTTGTTGTTTACCAGATGTCGCCACCTGAAGTTCTCGCAACAGCCACCAGAGTTTCTCAAAAGCAATGAGAGATTCTGTTTTTTGGACTGCTGAATTTAGCTCTCTCTATATCCACTGTAAGGACATGAGTACCACAAGGGCCAAGGACATGAGCAACACACTGACTTTATAAGACAGCTTTGTACACCGTACACTAGAATTTGTTCCATCGATTTCCTTCCAACTAGCAATTTCATTATTGTGCTCTTAAAAAAAAGCATTACTGCATTAAATTTATGTATAATTGTTTCATATATATTTACTGAATAACATCAGTTTTAGAAGATGCTTAATATTTCAATTTTCATTAATCAAACACTTCTGAAATAGTTAAGTGAACAGGACACATTCTGGGCTATAGATTACACAAGGTCTGCACAAAGTCATCCTCCAGGTAGCCCTCCATCGCTGTAATTTGTAAATGATGTGATTTCAAGCTGTTTTCTTTCTGAAAGCAAATGGTAAAATACCACCCCTGCTCGCTCTCTCTCTCTCTCTCTCTCGCTCTCTCTCTCTCTCCCTCTCTCTCTCTCTCTCTGTCTCTCTCACTCACTGTTTCCAAAAAAATAAGGCCCCTGCCTGTGGAACATACTGAAGAGATTGATTGATTCCAGTTTTTTTCATTTCTCTTTCAAAATCCAGCATTAGCATAATGATTTAAACTGACTCAAAACATTATGATGGTCATTTTCAAAAGTTGCCTGTTTATCTGGTGAAATAAATTGCAGTGAATATTAAAGTGGAGCCACTGTGTACTGTACTGTTACCGTACTATAGATGTCTGCTTTTAAGGTTTTGTAGAATACAAAAAATATTTCATATTGTTAATATTTTAGAATTTGTGACAAGATAATTTTAGGTCTGTCATTGAAGGGCAGCACTTTGTCTGATAATAAAAAAATTAAAACTGTTTGTTGTTTTCAGATAAATTATCAAAGAATGTCACATTCTAATTCAATGTTTATTTCTTCTGCTGCTCATTTCCTATTTGTTCTTTAAATTTATTTGCAAAATCATGGTCTAAAATGTAATACCCTTTTGATTTAAAGGCTAGCAGATTCAGCACAAGCATCAGTTAATAACTGCAACATTTTAATTTATGAATAGGTGAATTATTGCAGAGTGTAGGTTATCTAGCATTGTAAGTCACCTTGGACAAAGGTCAGTTATATACTACTTAATTAATAGCTATAATATACCAGAATTCGTCTATATACAGAAGACATCCCTGAAGAGGGGTAGTATGTTGTTTGCAGAATTTATAACCACAATCTTCTCATGCTTGTTTTGCCTTGTTCTCTCAAGAATTGGAAGCATAAAATATGACACTTTTGCCTTTTTGCAAAACACATGGAAACTAGGGCATCGCCACATTATCCTTCAAAGTGAGTGGGATTCATAGCAAGGCAAGTCTGCATGGCAAGAGCAGAGGAATATCAAGGAAATCATGCTTCATGTACATTTTTAAGGCGAGAGCAGTGGTCAGAAAACCAATACTTCATGATGACAAGAAGAAGGGCCAGCAGGAGACTCCAGGAAATCAATTCCTGGTTGCCATGGAACCAGCAGAGATAGTAAAAGGGAAACTAACTGGAGAATCAATCAATAAGAGAAAAAAAACTCCTGGCAAAATAAAGAGCATCATCCATGTTGTGACTTTTTTGATTTAAAACAAGAAAGTAAACATGAGTCTAAAAATGACCATTCCATTTTAATTGAATCACTAATAAATATCAGAAAAATGGGACAAACACGTATATGCAACTGTAGTACAACTGGTAAATAATACATGTATTTTCATACATGCGAGGAAGCGCTCAAACCCGTGTCACTACATGATTACAGCATTTATGACATATTGTGTGGTCTGTATAAGTTTGTTATGACTCCAGTTGGGCCGAATGAATCCCCAGTGTTGGCAGAATAGCTGCCTACTGTTCAGTTAATCGAGGCAGCAGAGCTAGCAGAGATCTCGCAGTACACCTGAAGGAAGACACAGTCTGTCAACAGCTAAGTGGTGAGGGAATCATGTAGGGGCAGCAGACTAGCAAGTGGAAGGTAAGGTTCAAGCGAACAGTGGAAAGACCGTAAAGGCTATGGAAATCACAGTAACACACTTGAGCAAAACAGTACAAGCTTGTTTTTTCTCACAGCATTTTTCCATGTCTTAATCAACAGTCACAAGGGGAAGGCAAGACCTTCAGGCTAAAGTACGATGCCAGTTTTCCTGAAGTTCTGTCTTCATCACACCTGGAGGTGATCTTCTCCAAGCACAGTTCTTTACAACGTCTCAAGCTCAGATCTTGTTTTTACAAAGTTATTACCTCAACTGAGTTAGATGGATATCAAGACACTCTTTACTAGTCTAGGTTGCTTAAGGCTTTCCTTTTGGAAAATAGAAACCAATGAATCCTAACAAGTCTAAACATGCACATTTCCTTTGGGTGTTAAATATTTCACAATGTACACATTAAAGATTAATCAGGTTTAGTCAAGAAATCTTTGTGGAACTAATTGTTTGGTGCAGGAATATTAGGCAGGCATTGTATCTTGGTAAACAACATATTTGACTGCAAGCATTTCTTTATCAATACTTTCGATGTTCACTGTTCTTTCTTGATGACTAGGTACTTCTTCTGTCATGAAAAAACTATTACTCAGAGTCATGCTTTGTAATACTTACCAGGAACTTCATGAAAATGAAAGCTTGTGTTTTTATTTACAAGTGACTTTGCCTCCACAGAACACAATAATATAGAAAAGTGTTTGTAGGCCACACATACAGCATCAGTATTAGCTACTAATAATGGAAATACTTTGCTATAATATCCAATATGGATAACTATTCATTAAGTTAGTAAAATTTAATAATTTAATAATAAATGGTGTGATAAATGGCTTGCACTGTATATTTTTTGTGTACCGTTTCTCTTAAGAAAGTTAATTTATAATCCAGTGTTTTACGGTTGCACTTTGTGCATTCTTACCATAAAGCAATGTCTATCCATCAATGCTGGTATTCCACTAAAACGCCCTCTCGCTCCCAGTCTAACATGTCCTGAATAGCTACACGTTGTACAACATGTTCTCAGATTAGTAATTTTAATTATGCATTCACAATTTGGTATACATACTTGATTTCCTGAGCAGAGTTAAGACGGTTAATTTCCCCAGATAATATTTTCACCACCCATCTAAAAGACGGCAAAGTACCACTCACAGAACGCAGATGCCTGGCCTTCTCATTGAAGGGCACCCAACTTGTGCATAGCAGAGGAGAGGGGGTCATTTCAATTTTCACATACAAGCAAACAATCAGCTAATTCAATGCTCTTCGTAGCCACGCGTGGTTTCCTTCTCCGAACAATTACCGCCGTCTCCGTCTCCGTCGACGACAAGACATTCTTTTTAAAAGGCAGTCCACATCGTGCACATTGCTCCTGCCTTGTTGTTCCTACGTTTTACCCACAGTGCTCCTCTGGCAGCTGTCAGGGATAAAAGAACTGTGCCGTGGACATGTGGCAGTACCGCTTGCCTCGGCAGCTGTAGCATAGCCTTTACATTCCTGGTTCAGCGGTCGGGTGTTTTACGCTTTAATTAAATTTAACAAGCTTGCACCACTGGTGTGGTTTAGGCTGCTTACAAAGGCGATCGGCAATCGGACGGAGATAGGGGAGTGGACTGCTAAATGCAAACAGCTATTTATTTTGCTTCAAAAAGGTGTTGGGTAACTCACTCCGAGGCACTCAAAAAGTAATTGTAGAACAGGCAAGGTTAATGGCTTTCACACGCGGCGTGTATGCTATGTGTTTTGACCTCAATGGTCTGACTCATGCAGAATGTAGAGTAGGGCCGAGTCTGGGTGGTTCGGAAGTAATGTAAGTGACTGCTTTATTAAATGGGCTACACTGCAGACGTCTGGAAGTAGAACAGCAGGAACCCTCTCTCAGAAACATACAGAAAGACCCTGCTGTAGACAGTTGAATTCAGTTCAATTTTCAATTTAACCCATTTTTAGAGAGGCAGCACATTTGCCCCGAGCACTTGCATTATGAAATATGAGAACTGTCTAACATTCTCCAGACGATAAAATGCAATTAATTCAGTAAGTCGTCTGCCATTGACAAGTAGCAAGCATGTTTCTTCTCCAGTCAGTACATTTAAATTCTAAACTCATGTATTTCCTGTAAATCTGGGTTGGAAAGTGCATCAACGAATTTTGTGAAGAAAATATGTTTGCAATCCCAGGAGCAGTTACAGGGCTGAGTTTGTGCGAACATGAGCTTTAAAGTGACTTCCAGAGCGCTGACGTGCAAGAGTCCACCCACGGCCAAACTCTGAGCCCTCGCTGTTAGCAGGGGGCCGGGCGTTCTCCATCGCTGCTCTTCAACTCCTCCATCCTCAGCAAGGCGAGAATTCTGCTGCAGCAATTTTCCCCTCACGAGCGGCCTTTAATGATCTGCAATAAAGAGCCTTTTGTTCTTGCTCCAGCCGGTAGTTTAGCGTGGGGCTGAATGCACGCTGACATCCAGCTGACACGCAGGCAATGCGGGACTGCCGCCGGGGCCCATTAAACCAGCGGTGCCGCCACGGTGGACATTCGCCAGCAGCCTGGGACGTGAAGCGAGAATCTGGGGTGGTACGCTGCCCTCCGCAACGAAATTGTCCCGCGGGTGGCTAAATGATGCTCTTCTGCCAATACATTTGTTACAACCCTTGCGGTGTTGAGCTGAAGGACTTCGCTACAGAAAAGAGAAAGTTTAACATTTAAAACTGACCACTTCCTTGTGCACAGAAACACCCAGTGCTGCACATGTATGATCAAATGAGCTGGAATCCATTTTTTAAGGAATTAATGTGCATTCAGCCCAGGGCCAGTTCTAAACTGATATGAAATTGTAACTTCATATAGGATCACATCTAAAATAAGTTCTTTGCATATTTATCATACGATCCCCAGCGGCCTAAAGAATTCTAAATAGTTCATGCTGTCATTGGTTTGTATACGCAGTGAACGGTGCACAGTGAGAGGCATTTTCAAATAGCAGCACTACAAGGAAGGCTGATTTCCAAGTGAGCAGCCGCCATTGTTTAGAGGGGTGATATATGAGCGCTACTTGCACCAAGACATTTCACCGTTTCTCAGCAACTCACTATTGTCTAGATTGGTTAGCGTTCACCATATGCAGCTTAATTGTTTGCTACACAGCAGTGGTATGAGGTGGGGCTTGTTACACCGTTATATAGTTCACAGAATCGCATCTCTTACCGAGGATCAAATCCTCGTTCTTTACACGCAATCATCTTGATCAGGATCCCTGGCGCAAAAGGAAAAAAAAAAAAACACTTTTGCTTTCACACCCCCCCATAGCTAAGTTAAACTATCAATCTGCATTTTGATTGGAAATTTCACCTGAGCGATGACACCGGGAGTCAAACGTGGTCGCCTGGGAGCGGCCTCCCCGCTGCTCCTGCAAATGCTACACCAGGGAAGCTGAAGGTCCAAATTGGTGCCAGAAAGCAACTTTAAAACCTGCATAGCACTTAGGTCTAACAACCGAAGGTGTCACTCATAGGTTTTCCCAAGTATTCATAATTTGATTGGAAATCAAATGAGTCGAATGAAGAATTCCTGAGGAAAGCGATGAGTGACATCTCGATACCTCTTAATTTGTCACAAAAATATGCTTGCATCACTCTGAAAAGGAAAAATGTCTGTTCTACCTTTGAGACAGGGACCATTCAGTAAATATTCCGCTAAATAAATGTGTAAATGTTAAAAACTGCATTTATGTAAGTAATTTGGGTGACAACCCTTCCGAGTCTATAATGCCTACATTATTAGGAACAACTAATACAGAGAGCGAGTGACCTTGATCCAAATCTGTGGATTAGAGCACGGACGAGAAACCAGTCCATCATAGGACACTGAGACACTTACACATTAAGGACACTTCATAGTACAGTAATCTCAGCACCACACTTTTGGACTGCGTGAAGAAGTGGAAAGACCAGAAGGAAACTCATATGAATCAGAGAATATGCAAATACTTGTTTCTGTATCTGAACCTGCAACCATTGAGCTGTGACCCACAAACACAACCACTATGTCACCCTGTCAAGCAAATAAAAACACAGAAAAATATGAGGCGATGTTAGGACCACCCTGTAAAATTACATTTATGTAGAACCATGCCTCCCTCTAGTGATGAGCTAATAAAAAAAACATAAATCCAACAAAACATTCGAAGATGTAAACATTTCCAAGTTTTTTGAATGTATTTGCTAAAGAGCTATAAGTGCTTTATTTCCACTATTAGGGGATAGAAAAATGCACTTAGAACCGAAACTCAAGATGCAGGGAAAGGGAAGCAGTTAGCGTCACCAAAGCTAATGGACAGGTATATTTATATTATCGTACTGTTCTGAATACAGTCTTAACCACATGCTGACAAATATGTTGATGTGATGCATCTATGGCTCCCTCTTGGCCAGTTCTGTGAAATATATGAGACATGCTCTCAGCATTTAAGGCGAAACACTTTTTAATTTGTTCTCCCCACAGGATCCTCCATTACACTGAAACTTACCCTCCTCTCTTTCATTCTACTGTGGCACCTGATCCTTGGGAAACATGTCTTTGTCTGTCATGTATACAGCAAAACTGAGCACTTGGAAATCTGTTTGTAGTGGTGATGTTTTTTATTTTTATTTTTATTTTCAACCACTTTAAAGTGGACTTCACTTGTTGTCATTGTGTGCTTTTTGTTTTTATTTTTTAAACATAAATAGAAATATAATATTAAACAATGTTTTTCACAAATGCAAAGTCTGTAAGTTGAACATCTGAATGCCGGAGTTCACTGTAATTATAAAAAGGCATTAAAAATACTCAAGGACATTAATATCAGCAGCAAAAAATTTACATGCATTGTGTCTTTTGTCCAAAATGAGCTTGTGTACTGCTATTAATATTAATTATTAGGTTATTAATATTAATTAACATTAATGAATAAGAAATGTACTGTATATACATGGCTTTAAACTACACTGCCTCAAAATGAGAGTAAGGCACAAAGAATTTGTGAACATTCTATCGCAAATTTTTTTTTTTTTCAATCAGTAATACACACACACACACGCACACATTTTCAGAACCGCTAGTCCCATACGGGGTCACGGGGAACCAGAGCCTACCCGGCAACACAGGGCGTAAGGCCGGAAGGGGAGGGGACACACCCAGGACGGCACGCCAGTCCGCCGCAAGGCACCCCAAGCGGGACTCGAACCCCAGACCCACCGGACAGCAGGACCATGGTCCAACCCACTGCGCCACCGCAATCAGTAATATTTAGCTCAAATTAAGCATTTTCCACAGATGTGAAAATCTTTAGGAAACAAGTGAAAACTGGGGAATGATGATGACAGCAAGGACAGTATTATTTTGTAACAAGTGCAGTGTACTGTAACACACACTGTCTTATGTAAGTAAGAGTAAATTACTTGCGTCCACTTGGTCTTCTTCAGGAGACCCTTAATACATGAAACTCAGTCATGCTTTGAGGTCTACAGCTGAACTGCTATTAAATTTCTTGGAGACAAATTACTTTGAATATTTAAATTTATTTGTTTTCCAGCTTCACTTTCCATTCCCTGTTCACCACAATGAAATGACCACCTATAGATTAAATTTGGGTTATTCAGCTGCAAATAAAAGACTTCTGAGAGCGCACACCTTGTTCTACCAATATTAAAAAGGGATGAGCAAGATCTGGGGTAAACTGCAATATTTCCTATGAAGAAAACTCAAGAAAAGGTCAAAGTATTTAGTTTTTTTTTTTTTTTTTTTTTTAATAAACGTAACAAAGTGTTCAAATTAGATTAAGCTGCAGGTCTGTGAATTTGTCTAATAGTGAATTAGTTTAAGTATTATATGCAAAAAGGTAACATTTAATGTAATTAAAGATATAATGTGTGCCACGTGTTCATCCAGTCCTCGTTCATACATACTTACAGTACAGGGTTCCTTCGTTCATCGTCACGTTTTACACGTTACTCGTGTTCACTGGAAATTTTGTGCTGGGTGTAGAGCGCCATCTACCGCCGCCTGGAAGTACTACCGCGCAGAAGGTCACGGTTCAGCTGATGGACACGTGCTCTGGCTTCTTCCCACAGTCCATAGACACGTGACCAGTCACTAAAAAATGGGCCTAATTGTAGGTCTGTGTCTGTGTCTGTGAACCGGTGTGTGATTCTCCTCCAGTGGACTTGCATCCCATCCACAGGTGTACCCCACCTTGAACCCCATGCTTTGTGGGCTGGCTCTTGCCCCCAGGTGTGGGTTAAGCAGTTTATAGAACAGTTTATGAAAACGGAGAGTGTTGCTATTAATTTTCTGGAGTAGAAAAATCACATATTTCATCCATTGTCAACAAGCACTTGTCCCGAGTGGGGTCACGGTGAACCGAAGCCTAAGCCGGCAACACAGGGCGTAAGGCTGGAGGGGGAGGGGACGCACCCAGGACGGGACGCCAGTCTGTCGCAAGGCACTCCAAGCGGGACTCGAGCCCCAGACCCGCCACATACGGGTACCAGCTGAACCCACCTCTCCACCACTCCACATACATCATAATAATAGAAATTAAAAACATAAAATCATACAAAAAAGAAATCAGGAATATTGACAGGTTTGGTGTTATATGAACCAAGCTGTAATTAACATACAGCATGTGAACATTTCAAAGGCTGGGACTGGCTGCGTGTTCACATTCCCTAAACTCTTTTTGCACAGCCCACGGACGTTGTAAAGGGACCACAAAAAGGAATTGTATGTATACATATTATCCTGCTGGTCACAGCTCTCATCATCATATGGATTTTCGACTGCAGAAGCTATGAATGATATGAAATAAAGAGAAACTTTATAGGGGAAATCACACACACTGTCTGACCCACTCATCCCATACAGGGTTGGGGGGAACCAGAGCCTAACCTGTCAACACAGGGCATAAGGCTGGAGGGGACACACCCAGGACGGGACGCCAGTCCATCGCAAGGCAACCCAAGCAGGACTCGAACCCCAGACCCACTAGAGAGCAGGACCCGGTCCAACCCACTGTGCCACTGCGCCACCACACTCCCCTTAGGGGAAATCATTTGAATCTATTTTTTTTCTAATAATAAAATGGCACCAGAGAAAAATACAAACCATGAGATGCCTGCGAGCACCTGTTGTTGATGCAAGATGAGTTCTCCTGTTCAGCACTTTGTGCTGCCTTGCTGAGAAGAGCACCATGTCAGACTAAACCGAACGGAAACTGAGCCGGATGGGTAAATGAACCTTTAACATGTAACAAGAAAGTTTCCGGCGACTACCGTGGTTTACCTCAGCATTTCATCACGATAGACCTGGGCGCATACCGCCTGATAATAATGCGAGCCATCGTGCCTCAGCGGCCGGACACAACTGGTCAAGGTGTTGCTCATGAGACTTTGGGACCTTGTGCTGCTTGAAATTTAAAGCATGCTGTAAGAAGTCTCAGTCACAGATCTGTCAGTCTGAGGTTATGTGGGGCTCATAAATGCGTGGGATTGAAAACATGCGCCGCAGTGGCAGGTTGCATCAAGCCGTGGGCCGTGAGAAAGCAGCGGTGTATGGATTTCACCGACGGAGCCAGCAGAGCTTCCCGCCTGTGTGAAATCGCAAGTTCCGGCAGGAGCTCCTCCGACCTGCGCGGTGGATCCTATCCAACGTTCGCTGTTCACGTAAAGTTCGGAATCATAATCGTACCGTATAAGAAACGGCTAATGAACATAAATCCTTTTAACTCATGACAAAGATTTATTTATTGTGAAAAGGCAGTATCTTTCATTTTAGCAACACACACACATAGCATATACATTACAGTGAAAACCAGCTACGCATGGGTGGGAACTACCTAGCTCATCGTTACACTTTTACGACGTCTTTTTTATACAGTATTTTGTTTCCGCACTAGGCAGCGATACGGATCAAATGCATATGGATGATCAAGACTCGCGTATTAAATTTCTTTACGGTCTTAAATCACACAGAGAAGAAAACAATGCAGAAGTTGTGCAGCTGAAAGGAAACTAATGTAAACTGGTCTGGAAAATGATTTGCTGCAAGTTTTATTTTCCCAACCCAGGTTAGTTACAGCGAGGAGCTTCCCAGCCTGCCTGGGGGACGGAGGGCCGATATGAGGGAAAGTACGAAACAATAAATCACAAGGATGCACGAGAGTAGAGCCACATATTCACAGAATGTATAGTGTCTCTCCCGGGGAGAGTGAGGGGCAACGGAGGCTCGGACTGCGGAGGGTCGGGAGGGGGGGGGGGGTCAGTAGCTGGCGAGTCGCTTCAAAATGTACGGCCTTCTCGCTTTGCTGTTGTGCAGCTGCCTTTTCAAAATATACGGTGATTTCCTTTTCGGCGGGCTCTCGCTGTCCGTTTGGTCCGGGTCCGGGTACCGTGGGCCGCTCGGCACGAGCTGCAGACGAAACACAGCCATCGGTTGAATCCTGCCACAGGCGTGCCCCCCCCCCCCCCCCACTCTCCAGGAAGATCTAACTTACACCCTCAGTACTGGCGTACAACTCCAATAAGTACTATCAATAACATTTTTTGGTCCCCCAACACCTGACAAGTTGTTACATCAGTGAAACTTATCCTGTCACCATGGAGCTGTAAAATTCAGGGGCGAAGCAACCAGCTGCTGCTATAATGATCTAAGCAGTAAAGACTTAATAGCCTCTTAATTATTACCCGTTATATACTTACGGCTCGTGAAAATAAGCACAATATACGACATAAAACGTGAAATATAACTTTAATAATTCTAGTCCCATGTTTGGCGATAAACTCCCACTACTGAGATATTCCTAGTGTGAATAATATGGGAGGATCTGTGTTCTCTCTCACCGCCCATGGGAACAGCATCCCGCACAGGTCCTGCAGGCCGTCAAGTTCCTTCAGCAGCGAGGAGAGGGGCGACACGCGCTCGATAGCCCCGATGCCCGCTTCGCTCTCGAGGAGGGGCTCGTTCCAGCGGCTCAGCAGCTCGCACACGCTCCTCAGAGTCCCCCACCAGAAGGGGAGGCTCCGTTCACTCACCTGAGGATGAGCGCCATAAATCCTTACTTCCCGCTACACAGGAACGTGCAGCGCTCTGCTCCACGACCCATCCGCCAAGGCTGACGGATTCATCTGGAATGTCGTTATTACCTTTTACATGGAAGGGGCTGTTTCACGTCACCATTTATCCTATAGCTTCAACTGAACTTTTTTTTGTAGATGATACATCTTGTGGAATTCATGCTGCCACATGCTGCGTGCACACATTCAGCTGAAGCTTTTCGCCGAAACAGCTGACGATTATTGACCCATTTTTACAGCTGAGTAATTTTACTGGAGCAATTTAGGGTAAGTACCCAAAGGTCACAGGTTCGAGCCTCACCTCCTGCTGTAGTACCCTTGAGCAAGGTACTTACCCTGAATTGCTCCAGTAAAATTATCTGGCTGTATAAATGGGTAAATAAGTGTAACCTTAATATTGTAAGTCGCTTTGGAGAAAAGCGTCAGCTAAATGAATAAATGTAAATGTAAATGTAAATGCTCAATGGTACTAGATCAATAGGTGGGATTCAAATCAGCAACCTTCAGATTTGAAGGCAGCCGCTTGAACCACTGCTACATTCTTCCCCCAAAGTGACCAAAAGTCGGCCTCGACTGAACAGTTAAATCATCATCAGTACATAATAAACGATGAAAGTTACCAAAGAACAGTCAGTAACTAAATTAGCCTGTTTATATAGTTTAAACATGAAAGGGTGTTTTCCGTGGCATTTGGCTCCATGAAACTTCTGATTGATGGCACTGCAATATTATTTTCTTAAACTGTGTAGTAAAGGAGCCCCCACGTTGCGATGACTCTAGTACATATTTTGGAAGCCGCCCTCTTTTCCCACCTACTCCCTTTTAAATTGCTGTGGAATTTATCTTTCACAATAATTTAATCATTTATTTTTACAATATTATACTTTCACAGCAAATGTGAATCTGTTTTATTTGCTTTTGTCACCGTGACACCTTTTGTTTATCACCTTGTGTTAACTGTATGTGTTGTGTCTCTGTTGGAAATATCACTGTATGAAAAACATGCTGAATTCTGAAAATATTCTTTTATTCTAGGTTCATTCAATGCTTGATAGAATAAAACATATCAACCTTGTCAGCATTTTTCTGCCTAGTATAAAACTATCCCTGTAAGCTGTCTTGAACAAAGGTGTTATCCAAATAGATAAATAAATAAATAAATATTAATTTCAATCAATTCACAAGCATGAGCAATTCCCTTTATGATGGGGCAGGTTTCTATGAAGTGCAGTACCAGTGTCAACCAATAGAGGCGCAATAATCAATACTACTGTTACAGACGTTATTAATATAGTATTTCACTGGTAATATTGAATGAAATAATACCAATGAAATATTGGTATTTCATTAACAACATTTTCATTGGGGGGCTGAACTGATCTATGACAGAAAAACATAAAATCATAAAATCTGTGGGCTATCATACTGACACCACAACAACAAATCACACCAAAGGACACTTTAAAGACAGACAGAATAAGAACAATGAAGTGTCTAATATTCATTATAATCCCATATAAACTGTAATCTCAGATGTCACAATGCTACCCAGAGTTTTTTGTATTTGTTGTTACATCGTGACAACCAGTTTTGTTAAATTACCTGTTTTCAGAATTTCAAAGAGCATTCCAAGTTTTACACTATTGGACTGTTGTCAATAGGAGGCTATAAAGTGATTATGACTGATATGGGTTTAACTAAGACTCAAATAAAAGGAGCGCAATGTCCAGCAGCAAAATGAAAAAGGATGAAAGGGTCAGTGTTGGTGGGAAAGGTTGTCCTGGTACCTTTGGACTCTGCAGTGTGACCTGTGCCTCGGTGGCCAGGGGACAGTACCTTTGAAGTGAAGAGCCTGCTCAGTAACTCTTCCTCTGCCGTCCTCCTCTCCTGCTCGGCATCTGTCGTTGGGGTTGGAGTGAGGGAGTGAGTATGTCAGGCGGTACTTCTGAATATGCGTCATTGAAATACGACGCAAACACGATTACTTCTACTCCTGCTTCAAAGTGCGCAGCAGCCTGAGGATGCGGAGGTGTGTGTAGAAGGCTGACATACCTGGAGTGTGAACGTGCCAATGAGAGGAACGAATAGCGTACCCTCCCTCGCTTCCCCGCACAGGTGTTTCTTGCCACAATGTCCTGCTGACTACCTAGCGCTGAGTTTCTTTCACTTGCTCCAATTTGTCCCTTACAATCCTCAGATGCTCTTCAGACATACGTCTGTCCAATTCTCCCCTACAATCTACATGTTGGGGTGTAGAAGTGGTTGATGGGCACCACTCCAGCTCCTTCCAGCAGAGTACAGATTTATCATCAGCTCCATTTACAGTCCCTGTGGATTTCAGATTCTCTTTGAGATTCAGCTCTTCTCATGTTTATCAGTAAGAGCTTCAGCTTTTGAAGGTTTTGAAATATTCACGAGACTTCCATATTCAACACCCCTACCTATGTCTCATCCCAGTGATGTTCTGCCAAACACCAGCCTTTCATAATGGAGAAAATGCTGATTAAAACACCAAATCCGGGTAAACATTTTATCTTATTATCCATCCATCCATCCATCCATTCATCCATCCAGTCCTTCTATTGTAAACAAATGGAAGAAAAAAGCCGTAGAGCACAGTTTAACATGTCGTGTAACAAGACGTCCTTAATCACTTTAATATATTAGAACACTTCCTTCCAGTCCAGTTCAGCCGAACCCTGAAAGGAACAGCATATTCCAGCTCAGTCTGAGGAACACCGAGTTCTCATAAAGCCTCACTGATCTTTGGAAGTCAGAAAAACCTAACCCTCCCTGCAAACTGTCTCAACATCCTTCAAGCAAATCGCAAATATTTTGGTAAGTTAAACCAGTGCAGAAATTCCTCATCTACAGCATCAGCACCAGAGAATGGAGAGAGAAATCAGTTTCACTGTAAAGGCAATTAGAACATTCGGTGTCACATTAGCAAAGCACGGCTGCTGCTGTTTTACAAATCTGATTTCTTGAAACGGAAAGCTTGTTAAATAAGTGGTTACTTCCCAGGAAAAAAAATGGCATTTGTAAATGAAAACACATTGTTGGGAAATAAATAGCACATTTAAAAATCTTAGGTGAGTGTTTTTAAAACATGTCTGGGATTCTGTGTGGTTGTAACACTTAAAAAAAAAATCAAAAACAAACCAAAAAAAACATGCCGCTTAATGCTAAAGGAAACACTTGATGGTCTATTGGTTAAATGATTGAAACAGATTTTCCTGTAAAATGTAACCCATCTGAAGGGGTTGTCTGTCTGCAAATAAATGTATCTGATCAACCAGCAGTAGTAACAAAGACGCTATAATTGATACATTGCTGGATGGGTAATTTTATGTTTTAAGAAATTCAAAAAGTTATTGAATTGCTTTTACCCCATGCCCTTATCTGTCAGCCAGTCAGTCAGTCGGTCAGTTAATCAAAGCATCAAGTCCCCAACACCAGATTCTGAGAAGACACACAGAGTCACAGTGATGAGCACCGATGCTGTGGGACACCTACCGGAGCACGCTCCTCTATATGCCGAAAAGAGGATCACGATGCAGACGAGATGAGCCCTCATCTTCCCAAATCCACGATCTCTGTGCGTCTAGACAGCGACCAAGTCCATAAGGCAAGGACGTGAGAACAAGGACCAGACTCTTGCCTTCACCTTGTCCAGCCTCCTGGTTGCCTGGATGCAGAGTAGCAGTGTGAGAGTTCCATTCCCTCAGTATATAGGCAGCAGAGTGATGTCAGGGGTGCTCTCTCTCTCCACCTCCAAGAACCCTCACCTGCAAGGCCAGGACTGCATCCCGGTGACGTCAAACATCAGGTCGCTTGCGCATTTTCACTTGGAAGAACACACGTCATACGCCGTGATGCCTGACATTATCTTGAAGTGGTTCTCTGAATATCATAAGAATGGTTTTCAGTAGCATCCTAAGCAGCACATTGCCATCCTTCATATAATATAATACGCAGTCTGTCAAACAGAGAGACCCCTTCATCCTCAGCAGTTCGAGCACCTGTACGCGCTGAGAAATACCAGGAAACTGTGATCTTTTCCAACTTTTAAGCAGAAGCAGACCTTTTCTTGCCCAGTTGCTCTTTCTAACAGTGCATATAACATGTTTAGGAGCAAGTAAGACATTTTGGATGACCTGTTACTGGATAATTTCTTGCACACAGGCTTTGATGCTTTCATTAAAAATGCAACGTAAAAGCATGGTGAGGTAAATAATCATATTCAGTAGACCATTTTACTGTACTTATTTGATCCACTGTCTCCACTGAGTTTGTAGCCGATAAGAGAACAGTGTCATGCTGCTAATATCCCTATTATGAGGGAAACAGATGATTAATTTAATTAAGAAAATCTGCTGGGACTTTTCTTATTGAAGCAAAAAAAATAACCACTCAGTTTTAGTTCTTTTTTTTCTTTTGTCAGGAAGAACTAGTAAGGGGTTGAATTTAGACCTAAAATCCAATATCTTGCAATACAGGTATCAGGTGAAATTTAATATCTAATGTATCATATATTTCTCCAGTTCACTATGTATAGGCTACAAAGTTAAATTCTCTTCCCATGCATCTTAACAAATTAAAATCTTTCTCCAGCTGTTGAAAACTACGGTAAATAAAAAATATTTTCTATGAAAACACACTGAACACAGTTGTCACAGTCTTGATGTATTACTGTAAAGACAAAATGTGTGCAAAAGTCAAAGGATTGTCATATCACATAAATTAATTAATAGACACGGGAATATAATGGCACTTATGAAAAGGTGCCCAGCCTTCGCTACCGTTTTACCTGGATTAATTGTTTCCCTGCTTGTTTGGATATAACGGAAAGCTCTTCAAATAAATTAAATAGTACTGTAATCCACACATTCACGTTGTTTTGTAATACATTCTGAGATGTATAATCTTTTCTTTGCTGTTGTTTTAACACTTTATACAACATTCAGCCAATGTGTTCCTTTGGGCAGCAGGTGGCGTAGTGGTGAGAGCTGCCGCCGTTCCCTGAAGGATCCAAGCTTGAATCCCACATCCTGCTGCATTCACGTGCAGTACTTACTCTGAATAGGACTAAAACAGTAGTAAAGCGCTTTGGAGAAACGCATCTACTGAGTAAATCGTGTTTTACAGACAGACAGAATTATTTAAGGAGAGCCATTTCTACCGGGAGGAATTTTACTCGAACAAAAATCAGTGTAAGTGCTGTGATCAAGGAGTGGGATCCGAACGCAAGACCCTCACATGTTAAGGCAACAGCCCCAGCAGTGAGTGAGTGTGTGTGTGTGTGTGTGTGTGTGTGTGTGTGTGTGTGTGTGTGTGTGTGTTCGATTCCCCCCGCAGAGCGAAAGGGGCTGGACCGCGAGCGCTCCGAACTCCTAGGGGCTGGAAGTGGGAGGGCCGCGCGTGACGCCGGGGGGGGGGAACTTGACCAACTTGCAGAAGTTTGCGTGTCAAGGTGCGGAGCGGCTCCGCTATGCGCTGAGTTCGAGGCCCGGCACCGCACGGTCAGCATGGCGCCCCTGGGCAGGAGCCTCTTACGGGCGCGTTTGAAACACAGGTATTTATTTGCGCACTTTCTCTTCCAGCTCGAACTCGGTATGTGGCGATTGATGTCGAGGCCGCGCGCCCTCAATCGTCCCACTGACTGTGACTAGTTCTGTGCCGCGCCGTCCCTCCGTCCGTGTCGTGTGTGTGTGTGTCGTTCGGGTCCGGTACCAGGAGACCGATTTTCGCGTTCAGTCAGTGCAATATAATAAATTCAGAAAATCATAGTAATTTTTCCATCACGTAGGTTTTACTAATTAAAGTTTGATGAGGCGATAGTTCACCTCACGTTGATCAGTTGTTGTTGTTGTTGTTGTTGTTGTTGTTGTTTTAAGCCGCGATGCTGCCGCTGCGTTAACTTACGCCGTAACGTTACCGTTTTATACGGGTTCGACGTTTAGTCTGACCTGCGGAAACTTGCGTTCCGCACCTTTCCCGCGACGCCCGGGGTTCGTCCCATAATTTTCAGCAATAAATACACGTACAGAAGTTCAGCGTCATGTACGACTGGTAATTATATCCTGTAATAACAATGCAAGCTTTTTTACACGCGTCTGTACCGCCACGCGTGTTTATAACTGAGTAAACTGACACGACGGCGCCGCGTTGAAACACCGCGCGGGCAGCGTTTGGATAAGATACATACAGTACGCATAATAACTAAGAAACAAAACACAGCACAATAGTGAAGCTGTTCGTGTAAAATACATAGTAACGAGCAATAATAAAAGGGAAGCTAAAGGTAAGTGTACACCCCACAGTTCGGGTACGTAAAGCGAAATGATGATGCAGAAACTGAGGAGATCGATGCTCCGCGCGGGACTCGAGTCTCGGGGACACTTGGTGTTGCTGTGGAATTACGTCACTGGTGGCTCCCTTCCCGTCAGTTTTTTTTTTTTTTTTATTTTATTTTATTACTTTTACATATTCTTTGTGTTTTAAATAATGTTCTATCCCCACCCCCGGGTTTGTTCGCTTAAACCTTTAATCCTGGCGGCGCGTGCGTGGAGCGCGCGACTCCAGCGACTCGTCGCTCGCGCAGGTTGTTCAGGGCGTCGAAGCGAACGCGAGCGGAAGGCTCTGCGGCGAATGCCGCCACATTTGCGCTTCTTTTTCTCTTCACGCACCAAACCCTAACCCTACATCCTTACTGTAAATGAGGCCCTTGGAGAAAATTCCACATCATTGTGTCGTAATGCGGTGCCCGCGGTGTGGAGTTGCTGCTGTGGAGAGAAGGGTGTGCTGCTGCGGCAACGGATATTAAAACATATTTTAAAAAGTGCAAAAGAAGAGAGGGAATGTATTTTGCAATCTGTCAATCCATTAATTTTAGTAACCGCTCGTCCCTATAATGAGGGTCGCGGAGGTCCGGAGCCTATCCGGGAAGCGCTGGGCGCAAGGCGGAGACGGGGTACACCCTGGACTGGACGTGATCCCATCTCAGAATTTTACTGCATTACTCTGTTTATTGTCATTCATCTACACCTTTTTCTAAGGTGACTTGCATGTTCATCAGTTTTTCAGCAGTTGACCCATTGATACAGCAGGCAGCCTGTAACTGTATAGCTGTATCAATCCAGGACAGGTACCTCTACCAGGGTACTGCAGTAGGAGTGGGATTTGAACCCAGGATTTCACATTATAAGGCAATGGCCCTAACCAGGACAGTACCTGCTGCCCCTGTATACTCCCTAATTGGTGCCCTTGATTTTTGATGGCACGTATCTTTTGCTGGTTTTCCGTGCCGCTCTCTGGCTGAGGTTACACTCGGGCAAAGGCTCAGATCAAAGTGGAGCCATTCGCAAATCACAGAGAAGACCTGCCGCACATCATTAGTGGTGACTCCTTTACAACTTGCGAGTTCTGACAGAGGCGCGCTTGGTTTTAACCTCGACGCTCGTATAAATCAGCATGCGATTCTTTAAAGTGGGTAGGTTAATGCTTCTCGGTGATCCTTGGCTCCAGATGAGTAGACGTGGGTTAGGTGTCAATAAACCGGTGTATTTGCCACTGGCGTCAAACCAAGAAGATTACTGTTTATGCTCTCTTATGCAAATGATTGTTTTTCTGTTGAAAGCTCTGGGCAGTTAAACAGATGTATGGTAGTGATATGTGTGCAAAAAATGATGGAGACATGCTTATCCTGCTATAACTGACACTCGGCACTGTTACAGTAGTAATAGTTTGGGCTGTTGGGTGCAACAGTTGCTGGACTGAAACTATCATCATTTGCAGATTGATGTTTTTGGTTTGTTCTGCAACAAATACAGCTGAGGCTAGAACCATGCTGTCCACTCTTCACATGTACATTTCTTTTTGGTAATGTTCTGTGGGTGAAGCAGCATTGCAGTTTGTCTTAGAGGAGCACATGAGGCCAGTGCCAGCTTCAGTCAGTAACCACACGCTGTCTCTTCTTCTGGGACGACTTCCAGCTGATGAGATTCAGATTCGCCCGGGTGGTAGTGTTACGGGGCCTTGTAAGAAGGGACCATTTCTCATTTGCGTCCCGGTGGGGGCCTTACGTTGTACCCTTTTGGTAAGGTCCGTAACACAGATCGCTTCGGTTAGAGGGCAAAAGAAAAGCATCGGCTGAAGGCGTAATAATTGCATAAGAGGTGTGAGGGAAATGTGTGAACGTCGGTGAACTTGTGGACACATCAAGCCATCAGACGTTTATCTGCGCGAAAGCCAACGGCCGGTCCTGGAACCGGGTGTTTTGTCGTCACCGGTATCTGTCTAAGGATCACCAGAGAGCTCGCCGAGTCCTGACGGAACAACAGTAGTGTTCTCATCACATTGTCCCCTATCGTCTTCAGATAACAACCAGGATGCGTGTTTTATACTTAAACTCTTACGCTGATGTCAGTCCACATGGCGTCCAAACAAATCCGTGCTCGGTATTTGTATTCGTATTAAGGAAGATAAAGTGCATTCCACACGGAGTTCTGAATGGCTCGTTCACACCGACAGAGGACAAAGAGGCAGTGTTTGGCTTACTTTTTTCCCCCCAATCATTTCAGATAGGCTGTTCGGAACAGGCCAAGTAAACATTTGATAGACACATGTTGGTTTATTGTTTCGGTACTAATTGTGCACCGTTTTAAAGCAGCCTGATAAACTTTTTTTTTTTTTATTGGAATTTCCACAATTCATTTCACTTGAGGAAATGAATGCCTTTCTTGTCATCATTATGCAGGATCATAGTCCCGTGAAATTAAACAGTGTGACGTTTATGAGGCATGATTTGTGTGATTTGTGTTCATGGAGAATGGCGTGACTCTTTAAGCGTAATTTGCTGATTAATCAAACGTCTCACAGCCTTTTGAAATTATTTACCAATCATTCCCTTTTCTGAGTTAGATTGTTTTTGTTTTTTCTTTTTTTTTACGGTTTAGTCGAAGGATGGGTAAAGGCTTCGTTGGGTTTTGGATTTACTGCATGTGTTTAAAATAATGTTTTGTGTTTACCAGCGTTTAAATTGTATATACATGTAATATATGTATATATGTAAGATGTTCAGCAAAATAATAATAATAAAAAAAACCAATTCTGTATGATTAGTGAGTCAGGCAGCTTCTTGTCCTAGTCACAGTTGTGGGCAATATGTTTCTTTGAATGGTTTGCCTATGGGGCACACTAGGACGCCATAAAAAAATGTGATTTTTCTTATTCCACTTTATCTTCCACTTTATTAAACGTATCATTTTGGCTCGATGCAAGCGTCTGCAAGCCAGCTAAGGTGTTATCTAAACAGTGTTCTTCTTTGATCCACTGAAAGCTCTATCCCCACAATCTTACTTCCTGATATCAGTTTATATGCCATCAGTAATGACTCGATAGCTTTTAAGGCATTTTTCATCACTTCGAGTTACCATGACGTTCGCCAGAAGCACGTACGGAGAAGATGAGATGAGATTATTTCAAGTTTTGAACTGTGTAAGTGCTGAGCTTTCTGGAACTCACTAATGTGACATCAGGTGTATTGGTTTTTGACAGAAACCCTACTGAGCAGCGTCTGTTATTGAGGTACAATTTGTGCGTAACAACATCAGGTGCACTAACGTATTTCTGTTCCTGCACCGAGAACACAAGCAGAAAACTCTTTTTTTTTAAAAAAAAAAAAAAAAAAAAAGAGAGAAACTCTTTTATTACTTAATTCCTTTCAGCTCCAGGGTAGAATTCATTGTCCTCAACAGGAGATATGAAGTCCATAAACAAAGTACAAATATGACAAGTTGTTGCCAGCGGCCTTTTTTTATCGCTGTTTGGTGGTAGCACAGCTGCTTCCTCCCAAGTTCTCCTCTTCCCTGGGATTTGAAAGAAGCTTCACGTCTAAATAAGCTCGAGAAGATGTCAGACAAATGACTTCATCGTACTGCAAAAAGACAAAGAAAAAGTGGAAGAAACAGAATGTCGTCATCTGTGGAAGTGCTTGAGCAGGTCCTCGAACCCACGGTTGTGCAGGTACTGCACATTAGGTGTGCGCGGTTCCTACCTGGAGCACAAGAAGCCCTTTTCATGACTGGATTAGTTTTTGTGACACACCCACTCCAAGTCCTCGGTCCCCCACCTGCATGCTGGGGGTTTTCCTCCTATAGGCTCAGAACAGACCCATGGTGCAGCATGGAGAGACCCAACAGGTTCAAACGCTACTTGTGGTGGAACCCAGTTACCATGTTTGAACTACCTGGCCAGATGCCAAGTTATGACTGAACATCATAAGCTGTTAACATGTAACACACTGTAATTACATAACAAGGCAGTTGCCCTTCGTTAATTACTCTATAATGCTCCTTATTAATATTAGTAACAGTACTAGTAGCACTGTAGCTCTTTGAGTTCCTACA
This sequence comes from Scleropages formosus, assembly GCF_900964775.1. Classification (NCBI taxonomy): domain Eukaryota; kingdom Metazoa; phylum Chordata; class Actinopteri; order Osteoglossiformes; family Osteoglossidae; genus Scleropages; species Scleropages formosus. Next base: position 13,856,408 of record NC_041826.1, read on the forward strand.
TCGTACACTTAAACACTCGCAAATATAAACATAAGATATTCAGTTTATGGATTAATTCCGATTTTAATGCAGAAAACAAAACAATAGTAAATACAAAAGCATGATGAGAATGCAAATGAATTTGTACTCGCTGATCCAACTGATATGCTGTCTCTGAAGCTGGGCATGGGTTCGAGCCCCGCTCGGTGTGTGCGCGGAGTTTGCCTGTTCTCCCCATGTCCGCGGGGGGTTTCCACCCAAACGTCCATATGATGATGTCCATAAATTGTTCGTTGCGCATGTGTTGCGTTGGCGTATAAAAGGCCGAATGACTGCGTTGTTTACCGCGGTGTACTGCTGTAAGCCACCTTGGATAAAGGTGTCGGCTAAAGGCTCGTTAACAGTCACTGTAATTCGCTTTGGAGGAAAGTGTCTGATACGTTCAGGGAAATGTCTCGCGCTGCTCAGCAGTCGGGAGGCAGGTGACATTCAAATTCTTTCCTCCTCAACTCAAAGAAAAGCCTAGAAGGTCAAAGTAGGGACAGTAAATAAAACTCCTCGTCAAGTCGAATCTCGCAAGTGGAGCGAGCGTATCTCGGGGGGGGGGCTGTACAGTATGCAGTGTGTTCTGTAGTTTGTGTTCTGCATACCTCGCTTGTTTGCCGTCTTGCGTTTGTCTCGCTGCATGTGTAACCATTAACCAGCACGCCGCTTCATTATTTTTTTTGTGTCACATTCCACAGAGGTCTGTCACCAAAAGCAAACTTTGCCCAGAGTTTTGTTCGCAGTCCTCCAAGCAGATCAGGGCAGGTGTGGGTCATAAATCAACAGAACCTGGGGTCTATATCCAGCGCTTCTGTGTAGCGGGGGTGTCCCGTAGCGAGAGCTCCTTCTCCGTAGGAGCTTGTAAAGCGCTACGTGCACGCATTCCGATGACTGCGAGGCCTAAAGCCGTGAGGCTTGGCGAGAAGAACCTGCTGTTTATGGATGAGCTCTCCGGTGCGGAATCGCTGACCTTTGCTTCGGAGGAAGTGAGTAACGGTGGCGGCTGGAAGGGGCTTGTTCCGTTATCTGACCGAGTTACGCAACCGAGACGTTGGGTTGAAAGCACTTTCACTCAATTTGTGTTGCCCCTGTGTCACTTTCCGCTACTGCGATGTAATGCGCTGCACATGTTTTAACCCTTAATTTCCATCACTTCTGTGGTGTTTTTTTGGACATGGCTGAGCTTTCATGAGGGCAGTTGAATGCCGCATCGTTTCGTAGTGGTAAAGGCGGCGAAGGACGACTCATCGAAGCGTCCGTGAGTCCGAGTCGGTGACGGTCGCTGCCGTTTGTGTTTTGCTCCAGATCCAAGGACTGCAAGGCTCCGCCGGCTGGGAATGAGGTGCCAGTGTGGGTGTGCGAGGAGGAAAAGGCGGTGTGTGGCGTCACCAAGCGCACAACCTGTGAGGATGTGGTGCAGGCCTTGCTGGAGGACCACAGGAGCGGCCCGGAGGACGGGAGGGTCCTAGAGGGTGAGCCCGATGACTACTGCCTGCTGGAGCGATGGAAGGGGTTTGAGCGAGCGCTGCCTCCGCTCGCGCGTATCCTCCGGCTCTGGGAGGCCTGGGGTAACGAGCAGCCCCATGTGAGATTTGTCCTCGTGAGCTCCGGTGGGCTGGCAGCACAGGCAGCCTACCACGGGGGGCCCTCGGTGGTGCCGAAGCAGTGGGACCGGGGGCCGGCGCAGTACATCAAGTCCCTGCCCGAGGAGCGGCGGAGGCGGGCAGTTCAGAAAGCCTTCCGAAAGCTGGAGAGGATCCGGAGGGAGCGGAGGCCGCCGAGGAGACACAGGATTGATAGGATGGTCCAGCTGATCATTGCTCAGGACCACACGATCCAGCAGCAGATAGACAGGATGAGGGAGCTCGATCTGGAGATCGAGCAAATGGAGCAACAGCTGCAGCTTGAGCACAAATATTCCAGAGCGGAATGGGAGGGCGCTGTTTGCGGTGGCTTTGCCGAAGAGGCTGTTGGCCCCTCGCAGGAATCTCTCGTGGAAGAGTACCTCTGCGCTTCTGGTAGACTCAACCAGCTGGACCTGCAGATAGAAACGCAGCGGGACCTGGTTGAGAAGCTCACGCGCGACATCGATGCGGAGATAAAGCAGGTGTGTCGAGCAGAAGGTCAGGGGCCGCAGGGGGTTTTGGCAAACGCGGGTCCGGGCCTCGAGGGTCCCCAAGAAGCGGCCGAGCTGGGCAGGGCGATGTGTGATTTGGAGCGCTGCATTCGCTACGGCCTGGCTCTGCAGGCGCAGGTGGCGGAGCTGCAGGGGGAGCTGCAGCGCAGTGAGGCAGCTCTGCACTGGGGGCACCAGGAGTGTGAGCGCCTGGCAGCGCAGCTGAGCGCCTTGCAGGTGGACAACGGGGTGGAGCCAGCGGGGGCAGAGGGCGGGCCTGGACGTAGCCAGGCTACCACGGAACTGACGGACACGGATTCCGACACTGGAATAAGCTCCACCCACAGCCAGGACTCGCTGTCCCCCTGCAGAGACGTCCCACCACCTCGGGACACTGATCTGTAGAAATACACACAGTGGTGTTAAGAGAATGGTTTGCGCGTCTTGCCACAGGTGCCATTACACGTGTGATACAAATCAGTGGTATTAGGGACTGTAACACATTAGATTGCATAATATACGTGTAATAATAATGGATTCGAAGACCTCGACAAGGACACATTGCATTCACAGGAATCAGTTATGTTTACTAGATTAAAATCCATATACTTCATTCCAGTCTTTTCATTGTACATTTACATTCATTCATGTAGCTGATGCTTTTCTCCCAAGTGACCTACAATGTTAAACTATTTCCAATTATTTACTCATTGATAAAGCTGGGTAATTTTTTTTACTGGAGCAATTTTAGGGTAAGTACCTTGTTCTGGGGTACTTGAGCTGAATCTTAAACCTGCAACCTTTGGGCCCTAAGGCAGCAGCTCTAACCACTATGTTACCAGCTGAATAATAGCAAGAGCAAAAGTTAATTTCTCACCTACCTTTGATGGAGACTGAGTGGAACTATAATGTAGTTACACTGTTGTAACCATACCTGGCGTTATTTTGTAAAAATTTTTGTAAATGATCATTTTACAGGAAGCTTTAACCACTTTTAAAAGAACTTATTGATGTTTGTTAATACAAAGTATATATTACAGGTCACTGTTGTGTGTACACTGACTAAACCCGGTAGTTTCCATTTGTGCCCTGCCAGAGCATAGTCAGTTTTTAGAGCGTTCTGCATTTTTGTCAGCATTTGCTTTCAATTTTTTGACGTCATCTTCTTTCCTGAACTTTTAGTTGATGAACTCTGCTTAGAACTTTATTTAATAAGCATGCATTGTAAATACTGAGCTCTTAAAAATGGCAGCATTTTTGAAATTCCAGTATGTTTTAAAAGGGGGGAAAAAATCAGTTATGTTTTATATTAAAACATGCCTGTCCTGCTTGATGAAACTCTGTCTCTGAAACATTGTTGTAGGTCTTTACTTTTTTTCTTTTTTCTGCTCAGAGGCCTTACGCTTGAAGAGCCTTCTGTGATTTTCTTCTCGGTACGTCAAAGACTGGTGCGGATGGCCACAAACGCTCCTACCCTACCTCTCTAACTGGGTTGCCATTAGCCCCCCCGAAGCTCTTTATCCATTATATTCCATAGATGTGCACCATGGCTTGGTCTTGATTTCTTGCTACCAGGGAGATACCCTCCCGTTCTCGTACTTTCTCAGCGGGAACAGGATGAGCTCGGCATTGCACCGAACTGAACACCAGCGGTAATTACGTGGCGAAAAATGGCAATTGCAGGTGTCGCTCCTCTAGCATTACCAGTGTCGGCAATTACCGTGATCTGCTCTGATAAGCCGTCATTTGAGCCAAGGAGGACCGCCGTGCAGAATGCCACCCAGGGACGTTCGTGAGAGAGCTTCCTTGTTGTTGTTTTTGTTGTTGTTTTTTTTCCTCAATAAAACCGTTCAACTGGGTGCCAGGAAGACCAAAGACATTATGTAATGTATCGAAGCTAACACTTGGTCCATTTATCTGTGCAGATGAGATTCCTATCTCCCGGTGTCCTGTTCCTCACAGCGCCAGCTATTTCACATGATAATGAATCCTTTCTGCTCCCAGAGCTTGCACACAAAAGGCAGCCATCTGAAATTTCTCCCGTTCCCCCCCTGGCCTAGTTGACGTCGTCCAGTGTTCGCTGACAACACCGCGGTGCAGCATCCAGCAAGTAGCACCATGTCTTTAAAAAAAAAAAGAAAAAAAAGCTGGATTGCGGAGTATTCAGTCTGCAGGTCTGATTTACGGCAAACCAACACCCTGTCATGTCGCTAGTGCCGCAGCCTTGCAATGTGTGCGATGGCTCTATTAAAGACGACCACTTACACACCTTTTTTTTTGCATAAATCAACCACCCGAAAAAGGAGACCTGACATATATCATGACATCATGCCGTTCCATTATTATGGACTCTGCAGCCATGGAATGGAGGGGGGGGGACAGGTGGGACATGATCTACCCACATTTCCAGCGCTGTATGCCCTGAGAGAGCTATGTTTACGGGTGAATTCTGTCCCAGAGACTCTCACTCTCAAGCCCTGAACAGCCATAATAGCACTATTGCTTTTTATGTATTTTCTTTGTTTTTTTAAAGCTGAAAAAATGTGTACAAGTACTTTTTTTTAAAAAACTTGTTTGGGCCTTTTTACGCCATGCAGAAGGAACAGACTGCCAGTGCTGTTTCGTCATTAGGGACCTTAGCGCGTGCTTCTTGTCTCCAGCGCTCTGGGACATGCATGTGACGTGCTGGGGAAAGTATTTATCAGTACAGCGTGACATTTGAATTTCAAAAAAGAATCGGCCATAAAACTGGATCCGTCTCTTGGATTTAAGAAAGGGCAACATGTTCTGACTGTTCCCCATAACTTCACAGAAAATAAACACTTGTCCTCATTTTGGGTGTCCGGAAGCTTCCCTGTCTGTGAGTCGTGTGTGAGATACAGTAGCAGGAGAACTGCATTGTCTGTGTGCTGGTTTCTATCATTTCATACGAGTACATATTCCTTGCCGGAAGTCAGCTGATATTTACAGGAAGGATTCATCTAAAAGGGCAAGAAAGACTTAACAGTGTGAAAGCCATTAGAAGCTAAATCTTATACAATTGCCTTTTTTCCTTTTTTAACTTCTCAGTAGTGCTGCTTTCTATAACGTCTCCCCCACAGTGTCTTCAAATTGAGTTGCACGTGGTTTTTCTCTTTCTGTAGGAGAGGGATTATATTTACCCTGCCAGCAATTAAATCCAGTCTAGGAATCACCTTAGGAGAGCCAACGTGGCATCGCTCTGAGGAACGGCTGGGGTCTGAGTATTCCGGCCATCGCTTGTGCTTTGCACCACGTTGAGTCCTCTTGACTTTGAGCGCGCACACGCAAAACGTGTCCTGTTTAGTAGTTACCAAATAGGTTCGGAAGTGTAATAATTGTGCTTCTTAGAATAAAGGTGCATGCATAATATCCAGTAGTAATGATTTAAGTTGCATCACTTAGATCAGTTTTTTTTTCACTTTCCAATCATGCATGTAATTAAACAGCTGAATAGCTGCTTTACTGGAGGAGGGAGCGTTTAGTGTTTTTAGTGCACTGCTGGCACCACTTCCCGGTTTGTTCTGTACAGGTGGCCTGCTTCCATCAGCAGATTCAGGAAGGGGAGCTAAATTTACGAGCTGAGCACACACGCCTTTGTGATGAATTGGAAAAAAAGAGCAACGGAAAGAATGCGCAATAAAACAGCCCAATAAAATTACCGTTTCTCGTCGGGTTCACACTTCAAGCATATGCGTGGGTGACGACGGCGAGAGAGAGCAAAGCAAAGGCGTACGGTTGGCAAAGGGCGAGCACAAATTTACCTAGGAGTGTTAAAACTGAGCCACAATTTCACTGAAAAAGGTGCAGCTGTTGTACATCGTCAAGGACAATTTACAGCATTAAAACTCTCATAGATGCAATTCAAACTTTGAAAAAAACCCTTATTGTAGTGTTAGTGCTTACGTTCTAAAACCACATCTTCACCCCCATGAACGTCTCACAAATGCTATTCAGTACGGCGGTCAAACAATTTGACTTAGTGCCTGTAAAACAACAGCAGATGAGACTAAATCTTCCCATCTCTAATAGAATTTGTGCAATAGTTTTCTTCTGTTCCTACGCAAAATATTTTTTTTTCTGCTGAAACAACGTAAACTTGAAAGCAGCCTGTTCGAACACATCGGCTGTTACGTTTTATTAGCCTCGTTTTAAACGGTAACAGTCTACCGCCTTGTCCAAAAGCTATAAATTGCACAAATAAATCAGACAGTGACTGACAAGTAATGTCAAGTAATGTGACAAGCTGAAGAAGCCAGAAGAGATTCATCAAAAGATGTTGACAAATAGCGAAGAAATGCGGTGTTCTTAGTTACCAAGTGAGGTGATTATTAAATTCTTATAATTCTGCACACTGAAATGTCTGTAGTGTAATTAACATTGTGTTAAAATAATTTTTACACAATGAAAACTATCATTATTTAAATTGCAGACTGCACAGAAACATAGTTGTGTAATAATTTTTGCTCTTGAATGGATGGTGCTGTACATTGTAGTTCTGCTTCTGCTTGGTTCTTCTCATGCTGTAGTGGCATCTCAGATTAAAAGCATATTTTTTGCTCAGACTTCACAGGAGAACCTTTATTTCTCATCTCACCTTTAATTTTTCTCTCCGATGGGAACCAGTTTAGTTATCCCAGACAACAAAGATCTGTGTGTTTTTCTGAAGTTGTTTGCATTGTCACAGGTGCTTGTCGGAGTTCTTAGCTCAGCAGAGCTCAAGTCTTTCATTAGGGCCAGGAAGGACTTTGTCACGCCATCCTGCTACCTGTCCTACTAGGGATCCATACTGCCTCATCTTGCTCAGTAGAGGTAGTGTGCGTCACCTTTCATGCTGGGGGATATTAACGTTTCTACCGAATGATTTTTAACATAGATTTGATGAATCTGAGTTATGTAATCAACTGCATACTCATAAGTCCAATAAGAGGTGTGTGTCTCGGTATGATTTCCTGCTGCTGTTTCAAGTAAAGAATGCACCTCTTTCTCGTCTAGGTAGAAGTGTGGATTTTTTGTTAAGTGATGTCATGGTATTTCAACTGTGCTTCATGGAACTGCCAACGGTGACATTACTGTGGGTGTGGAAGTACTGCGTGATATTTACCTTTTATTATCAAAATGTATGAGAGTGGGAGGTTGGGGCCACAGCTTTGCATTTGAGGGACCCAGGTTTGTATCTCTGCTCCCGCTGAAATACCTTTGAGCAATGTACAATATAGTACTTACCTTAAACTGGCGGAATGAGAAAAATTTTGCAGCTGCATCAGATTGAGGACAGGCATGATGATGATGCCAAGAGTGTTGAAAATAACTTCCACCGATGAGGTATGCCAGACCTTTTCACCCTTTTACCTGTTTCTCAGAAAACAGAAAATGGCCATATGTAAACTTTTCTGGCAAAAAGCAGGGCAGCTGCTAGTGTAGTGTTTACAGCTACTGCACTTTGGACTCAAAGGTTGCAGGTTTGAGCCCCACCTGTGGCTGTAGTGCCATTGCATAAGGTACTAACCCTAAATTGTGCCAGTAAAGTTACCCAGCTATATAAATGGGTAAATAATTGTGACCTTAACATTGTAAGTTGCTTTGGAGAAAAAAAAATGTCATATTAATGTAAAAAAAGTACTAGCATTTATAATAAACATATTTGAAAGCCACCAGACAGAGTGTGAATGTCACACAAAAGCTTCGCGCAGTCTTAAGAAGCATGCTACAGCAGCCGTGTGAAACGGTGAGATTTTTTCCATAAGCCACCGCTCGGCAGGCGGCTCTTGAAAATAAACATTAGCTTTGAGACATGGTGGATTTGAAGTGGCAGCCGCTGAAACTAGCTCAACGATGCGGCCCGCGCGGCACCCCTCTGATCCCGCTTCGTACAGCCGATCAGCCCCCTCAAGAAAAGGTCATGCTGCTTTACTTATTAATCTTGAAGCCCTTCCTCACAAGTGAGTCTGTTCTGAAGACCTGCATTTGTTTGGAAGATTAATCTTATTGCAGAAACTGGAGTTAAAAACATTAATAGAGATAAAAAGCTATGAACATTTGAGGAGCTTTGTTTAACTTCTGTTCTCAAATGACATACATCACCTCTAATTAATTGCCACCCATAGTTTTTCTCAAAAGATCAATAGAAAAAATGATTTATTCGGAAATGAGCAAATAACATGGTAAGAAAAGTCATGAATAAGTAATCAGATGAATAAATAACCTGATTTAATGGGGTACTTAAATGGGACTGCCAACATTACTTATTTTGTAACGAAAGAAGGTCCCTAGGCAGATGAGAAAAGCGTAATAATCTTTGAATGAAAATTCTTGGCAATGCTAAGGCTTGAGGAGAATCTCAGTGGGACATACCGAGAGGTAAAAATTCTGGAATTTTCCACAACAGGAAGTACAGGAAATGGTGTCTTTGTGCTTGAAATGAGGTCATGACTGACGACATATGTTAGGTGGGGGTGCCATAAATTAACCTGTGTGACATGGGCCTTATCATGGCCGTGCACATTGAAATATGTCAGCGGGTGCCTGCGAATCCTGAATCCCACTTCTTCCCAAGGATTTTTCGTTATGCTCCCCTTCACGTTACAATGAGCTCTGGAATTATGGGATATTGACATGGCTAAAATTATTCAGAATTTCAGAAAGTCGAAACAGCATTTGTAATTATCGGGTTGTTCACAGTCATACAGTCAGAGCCAATTTAGTTTTGCTGCTTTCTTCAGAGTAACTTGAGCCTGTTCTGGAAGAATGTGATCAGCTTTAAAATGCTAATGAGAAATTGCTTCAAGCAGCGATCTGTTGAAATGAGTGAAAAATTCTTCAGACGTGTAAATAGGTATCGGTCTGTAGGTAGATGTAACAAGCAGGTAGAGCTTGAAATCACAATGAACATGTACATTAGCTGCAACAACGATAGCCTTTTCGGGGTGTATTTACTTTTTTTTAATTGAAATGAAATTTTTCAAAATTTACTGCTTTATTGCTTACCAAGATTTAGCCAAAGGCTTTGCTTCAAATGCACATAAGCAAACTGTATTGTACTGCAGATATTTGTCATTTGTTGTAGTTGTGCAGAGCTTTACGCTTTTTGTTTTGCATTCAGAGAACAATAGGGTATGGCCGAAACTCTGTACATCCAGGCTGCGCTGGACCATGGTGGCCCCAGTGTCACCTTCTCTGGCTCCTTCTGCCACTGGAAGTAAAAGGAACCATCTCATCAATTTCTCCATCATGTCCATTCTCTGAACATGGCAGTGAACATTCACAACTGATGTCAATGATGAGATTCCTTCATTGTGACAAATTTGGATTCTGCCGGATTCACGGTTTGATACACGGTGAATGGAGACAGATCTATCTCTATAGAGTCTTCCTTCACTTTGTTAAACCAAAAATTATTTGTTAAACTTCATTTTAAGAAAAATGTAAAAACACGTGATTTAATTAATAATTTGATTGGCTGAACTGTAACTGTTGCTTTGAAATATAACTGATTCCATCTACTGTAAAGTGCTAAGCAGGCACTTCTACTTCGAAGTGTAAGTACGTTTGTTCATTTAGCCGATGCTTGTCTCCAAAGGAACTTACAATTACTTACCAGTTCATACAGTTGAATAATTTTACTGGAGTAATTTAGGGTAAGTACCTTGCTCAAGTGCAATACAACAGGAGGTGAGAGTTAAGCGAGTAACTTTCAGATCCGAAGGCAGCAGCCCTAACCACTACGCTATGAGCCGCCCCCTAAAATACGTAGCCTAACGGTACGCAATGGCATGTGTTATTAATGCTAATTCAGCGCTTTTACTTAATCTTACACTTTTTTCTCTGTGGCTGTCCATCAGTTAGAAATAAAAATCAAGGAATTTACAACAGACACGAGAGGATGCAGTTTTCTCTAGTATTAACGGAAGCATTCTGCTTCAAAATCCACTACATTTCCATCCGACTGTTACAGCAAGCTCTCCCTTTCAACACACAGGAGATATACCAATGAGGCAGCAGTGAAAAATAATGCCGTGTCCTTGTTGTCTGCCTCGTCCCAGAAACTCCACTTGAAGTTGAAGCAATTTCCGATCCCCCTCTCTGTCACTTTCCAGAGCCCTTAAGGCAGTAAACATGTACATACAAAAAGAGCCCTGGGCACACATCTATATGACATCTGTATATACCTCTGTATTTCTTTTTCATTTCTGATTCATACATGTGCCTCCCACTAAGCTGTTCTCTGCGAATGCTTATTTAGTGTTTCAGATTGGGCCAGCTGTTATTATTAATAATTGTGTACGTGTGGACTGGGAATAAAACAAAACCCATTCTCTTAGCAGGACACAATGGGGGAACTGGGAGGTCTTGGGTCATTGTTACAATGGTAATAACAGTGTTTTCAACCTTAGGAAACGCCTTTGCCTTGAACCCTAGGACCGCAAATATACTTATACATGTGTTCAGTACTTTACGGTGTCTTTCACGACAAAATAAATTTCTGTAAAAATAACAGATAAGGCTTCTTTGTTAATTAAGAAGAATTACTAGTACTTTAAAACCTATTACAAGAGACATCAGCAGCTTGTGTATGACGAATATTTCCAATTATCTCTCACCGAAGCGCATCTATATGCGTAGCAATGGACGATAACCGTGGCAACTATTTTTCCAAGAGCAGAGGAAACGGGGAGCCAGAAAACATCTTTAGAGCAGGCCTACTCCTATTTGTCAAATATCTGTCGTGCCCATGGGGCTGTTCTGTTTTTCAAGATTGTTGCGCGTGTCCTGCTTTCTTTGGCTGGAGAGACGCAGGTTTTCTCTTTGCATCAGGAGGTGACCTCAGCAACACCTGCATACGAATGCGCGCGGGCCGGACAGGTGCCTCACAAGGCCGGCGACCTCTCTTCTCTGCCTAGAGACTCGAAATCCGGGAAGTGGACAATTGGAGTCGGCAGCCGAGGGACACCGCTCTCAGATCGGAGAGCAGGGGAGGGCTTCGGCATGCTTCGCGCCAAATCCCCAACCAACCTCTAAATTAGCTGGGACATGGGGCAGCTTTGATATGGAACAGGAAACACCCTCCATTGTTCACTTCTGTGGCCCCCGCACCCACTGAGGGTTCAAAAATGTAACACCAAGTAGCAGCGCCTCTTAGATTAGCTCCAGATCTCAGCTCTTCCCTTCCTGCAGGAAGGGACAGTGTTTGCCTTCCCCGCAATAACATGAGCCAGTGTGAATGGGGGCAGTCGTTTGCCATTCTCAGCAACTCTATAAATATTTTTCAGCGCTATCAGCCATGCAAAAAGCATAAGATACTCTGAATAACAGCTGTTTAACTCAGATCTCCGCACATGACGTTTGAAGCATTCATTTTTTCATAGCTCCATACTTTTGATAATATTTACATAACATCATTGTGCTTTATTAAGCCTTGCGTTCTCAATGATGCATTCATCTGCCACTGTCTCATAGTGTCCCAGTTATTCTAATTCTGAGGATCAGACCCCAGAAACCAGAGCCGAACAAAAGTGTCCTGCTCAGGGGGGGTATTGCTGATATTTGACAAAAGCCTCCCTAATGATAACAAGCACCTCACACTATCGTTACATCTTATTATGTCTCACGGCACAGGCGGCGCAGGCTGGAACAACTGGGCGCGGAGCAGGGCGAGGGGCGGTGTGGGGATTCTGGTGGTCTGATTCACTATTTATGGGAAACGCAAGAAGCGGCGCATCTCCTGGCCAGACATGCTGGCTGCGTGAAGCCAAAACGCACAGCGGCCTCAGGAGCCGTCATTCCTGGGGTGTCTGGCGCTCGGCCATCTCCGGTTTCAGAAGGCCGTATTGTTAGTATTTAGCGTTTAATGCGCTCTCGGAAAACAAAGATCCTATCACAAGGAGGTATTGCTTTACTTAAACTTTGAATTTGAATTATCTTCAGTCACAGTCAGACTATCAGGAATGCTTGCTTGATACTGTATCATGGATCAAGTTTTTCTCTCTCCTCCCAGTAAGTAAAATAGTTAAGGTGTATTAGAATCCTTAGTCCTCTGGCAAAGAGATCTTTCTTGTTCCCACCTATTGACAAATATAATAAGGCTGAAACTGCGCACATTTTTCAAGTGTTTCTGGTAAATTCCTGTCTGGAAACATACTGACAGTCAACAGAGCCCTGTTCACACTGAGGGTAAATGTCCTCATTTTACGCAACAAAAGGTATAAATGTGAATCAAAAAAAAGTTTTTTTTTTTTAATTTTTTTTTTTTAACTTTTTCAGAGAGTTCATTTATTAATTCATATGCTCTTCCATATGTAGATTTGTCAAAATTTAAAGTGTGAACTATTTTTAAATTATGTAAATTACTCTGATGTTTAATGATTAAATTATGACAACTTTCATTGCTAAATGAGCTCATTGTCAGTGAGGATTGAGAAAAATAGCTGTTTTTCTGCAGAGGTGTATGTGCCGAAACCTCAGTTACTAAATTGTATGCTATACAAAGGGCTTAACTTGATGATGTGATTGTTTAGTCTAAGGTGATCTCCGTTTGCCATTAGCTGGCGCATACACAGGGTAAAAGTCAAGTCTTCTAAGTCTGGGGGGGTAAAACTGGAAGTGGGTGTTTTGACAGTTTGAAAAATCTGACTTTGTTCTCACTTATCTTACGATTTCTCAGACGACATTTAATGGGCCAGCAGTGGAGACCGATCGCAAGTCTGACTCGCTAAATCTTTCATGTGCTTCTGATTCCATACAGGCGAACCTATCTCTACAGTTTCTGAAGAATCGCCTAAGTAAATGTGGGCTTTTTGAAAATATCTGGATCTGGGTTTCATGCTTAGTGGAGAAGTGGGGTTTTTCATTAGAGACTGCATTTAAATGATGCAGTATGTGCAATTATGGAATGAGTAGAAAGGTAGTCGCCATGTGTTCTGAATGAGTAGAAATAGAAAATGCCATAAGGGTGCGTTATTACGGTTAGGGTTACGGTTAGGGTTAGGGTTAGGTGGTGTTCCTGTGAATCAGTGTTACTCTGTTGTTAATAAAAACAAAGAATTAGCATGTGTCCGTTTTCTTCTCTTGCTTATATACTTGTTCCTTCACAATATCTTCAATTTACATAATACAGCTCTTCGTTCTAAAAACCAAAATCGGCCTTCCTGATTTTTACATTCCACAGCTATTGTTTTCCTTTACTTTAATAAACGCCAAGATCATAGATTAACAGAGGAGTGAACAAACAATTACGCTTGTCTTTGTTCTGGGTGCTACAGTGAGAAATTTAAATGGTTATTTGAGCTTCAGTATATTCGGTGGTTACCACTGAATAGCTAAAACACACATTGCCTCTAAATAAAACGAAAAAAATCTCATGTTAACAATAGAGATTAATTATTTCATACTCTGTATGTTACCATGGCCATTTACTGTGGTTAGGTTAATTCTGTGGCATGGTAATTACACTATATTGTTCGCAAGCAGCAGCATTTAACTACTGTATAACATTTAAATGCATCAGGCTGAGTAATAAATTATATCCAAAAGAATTATTCACTTTCTCTTTAGTAAAGTGGCAATGAATTACAAATTCATAAACAGTGTGTAATTTGAGTGATTATGTACTGTCGAAAAACTATAAAATTATATCATTAGCAGAAATGACAGTCTTAGACAGTGCTGGGAACTGTAATTATTCTTGAGATATGAGCATAGAGCCCTCGTTTCATGTAGTCTCACACACACACACAGACACACACACACACACACACACACACACACACACACACACACACTCGTGGCGAACCGGAGCCTAACCCGGCAACACAGGGCTTAAGGCTGGAGCGGGAGGGGGGACGCCCAGGACGGGACGCCAGTCTGCTGCAAGGCCATGTCATGTAATGAACAAATTAAAATATGCAAATCATTGATGACACAGAGAAGCAAACATCATTGGGAGCAAAAAGATCAGGGTGCAGATTTACAAGATGCAATTAACACATTGTTAACTGCTCTAGTATCTGTGTATCCCAAATTGCTGGATGCATAGTTACTTAAACAGACACAGATGCATATTAAATTGTGAATGCTTGCTTCCAAAACAGCTGGGCAAATTTTTAATTTTCTCCCCTCAAATAAAAAATACAGCTTATTAAACTATTTCAATTACTTTCTTACAAATAATGGCTGTTAGGGTTCAGTACAAATTTTTTCAGTTTTTTAGGAATGAGACAATAATGGAAAAAAATTACTGGCACTTCCACATTCACTAGCAAAGCATGATGAGTTCTCTCCAACAGCATGAGTCATTCTGTCAACAGCTATAATGATGCATTAATTATACGTTCGCCTGCAACAAAAACCAGCATACGCAGAGGTATACGAGCACCATTTTACATTGTTAAAGCAATGATTCCTATTTCATTTGTAATTTCCTGTGTATTGTATTTTAAGATGGTGGCACGGCAAGTAGCGCTGCTGTCTCACAGCGCCTGGGTGGTGCGATAGAACGCGGGTTCGATCCCCGCTCAGTCCATGCGGAGTTTGCATGTTTTCCCTGTGTCTGCGTGGGTTTCCTCGAGGTGCTCTGGTTTCCTCCCACACTCCAAAGACATGCTCTATAATAACTTCTTCATTATGGTAGCCATTAGTTGACCGTCTTCTTTGTTTGTATCAGTTTTTCTTGCTGTATGCCTGTGTTAAAGCGCTCTGTGTCACTGCGTGAGAAGAGCGCTCTATAAAAAATAAAATAATAATAAAAAAATAATGCTGTTCAGGTTCCCCCATAGTGTGCGAGTGTCACAGAGTGAGTGTGTTTCACTGATGCATGGATGAGTAGCCCCTTGTAAGTAGTGTATCTAACAGTGTAAGTCACCTTGGTGAATAAGGTGTGTGTGCTGGTTACACTACATAGAGTTCATTGGATGTCGCTTTATAGAAAAGCATCTGCTAAATAAATAAATGTAAATATAAGACAGCATTTATCAATGGGAAAATAGTGAAATTATCCAATATTGTACATTG
This sequence comes from Scleropages formosus, assembly GCF_900964775.1. Classification (NCBI taxonomy): domain Eukaryota; kingdom Metazoa; phylum Chordata; class Actinopteri; order Osteoglossiformes; family Osteoglossidae; genus Scleropages; species Scleropages formosus. Next base: position 13,871,571 of record NC_041826.1, read on the forward strand.
CCTTGGAAAAGCACATGCAAAGGTATAAGCTGAAAGTTTATATTAGCAAAATATTAAATCATGTAACATATTGCTTTAAAAATCCGAAGTCAAAAGGAATGTAGCGCTGTGGTGTAACAAGGAAAGCCGCAGAGCTTCGGAATGAAACGCGAAATGCTGACCGTGCTTTCTGAAGATCTTTTGTGTTGGAGGGTCAGTTAAGTGCTCCTTCTTCTGCGAGGTCTTGGCATGGAGCACAGAGCACTCCATGTTTCATAGATCACAGCATTTGTTCAGTCTGCAGCCTTTCACTGCTGCTTCTGTACAAGACTCCATGGCTTGGCAGTGTGAATTAGCACAGGAAGAGTCCTTCATTTTATTCCATGTGCAATCCCCATCCATAAAAAAAATCTTGTCATACGCAAACTCTAGGAATCAATATAATTTTATATTTATCTTATTTCATCACAGGAACAATAATGCACAAAGGCTGATCTCATTAGTCGGTCTCTTAAGCAAGGTCATCCAAAGACCTTGGTTTATAGTTTACTTTATAAGAGAACATGAATGTTATTAAATGATGTGCTTGATGCTGACAGGTTCATTTAGAGATGTGAGATAACACAGAAGTATGGGGTCAGGTACCTGTATAAAAACACCTAATATTTTTTTATATTTACTTGTTTTTTACTTCTCAGTTGTGTAATGACCTTTCAGATAATGTTGTATCCAATAGAAATCACTGTTTACAAAATGAACAAATTAAATCCAAGACTAATTTTCTTGCAGTTATGCACAACTACTCTAGAGTATCTTTCCTTCATCAGTAATAGGTTCATTTTTGTCTGTCTCGTGAAAAGGAGAAAAGATGTGATATTATTCCCTCTAGTAGAAAAAAAAAACTCTGAAATAATTGCAACTTGCACTATCCCACCCTGTGTTGGAGTATGATTTGCTTATATTTAAAACCACCACTAGATATGTTAACTTTCGGAATTAGTAAATCTTTCATTATTCATTGCATTATATCATTTTGAGGCTAAAGGGGTCTGAATTTTGAGAAGTAGATCAACATTTATCAGCTGAGAGACAAAGATTTTTAAAAGGCGTCATCAAGGATCTTAATTCCCTCTATGTGCCATCCTGCGTACAATTTCTGCCTAAGTCCAGTTTCCTCCACGTAATCTTCCCATCCATGTTGCAATCAACACCCCGCCGGGGTCCTCCTCACCTCCTAATCATCACTGGCGTGTTCAAACGCAGTCTCGGCAAATGGCTCGGAGGCCACGAGAACAGACCATAGCGATCCAGCACGTAAGTCCTAGCCATAGGAGCGCAATTACGGCACAACACAAGACGTCAAGTATCCGCTTAAATAATACATTCTGCCTTAGCTAGTAATTATGGAAAAGTACATTACTCCGGGTTTGATGAAGGAGAAGGCTTTACTCCTGTTTTTCGTCACAGTTTGTTATGTGAGACGTGTGCAGGCTGTTCCTGAGTCGGCGTGCTGCTGAGCCACTAAACACAACCCCCGTTACCTTGCTACCCAGATTCCCAATGGGGGGCTCTAAAAGGCATACTAATTTAATCTACTGCTTAGCAACAATAGAGAAATATATTGGTACTTTTAGAGATGTATATACTTGCACAAGCCATTGCTCTACATTGCAAATGAAGCCTTCTGCAAGCAAAGCCTTGCCCAGTCCTGGCTGAAAGCTGTGCTTAAATTTTATTAGCAATTAGGCTGTGTACGGTTTGAGTAATTAGCTTAATTAAACTACACAGCTGTGTGCTATGAAGCACATTTGACTAATTCGAATAATTATTATTTGTGCAGTACTAAAGGAATTGAATGAAACGCACAGCACGATGACTGTAATTTTTGGAGTGTGTGAAGACTTAAAAGATGTTAATTGATGCAGCTGCTAGTATTGAATGGCAACCGTTTTTTAATCTTCCCCAAAAAGGAAGCTCAATTCCTGTGACGCTGTAGGAACAAAAGGAGTTTACAATGAGGGATTTGCACCCACCATTTGTGGCACTTTTAACCCTTTGTCTACCAATGCGACTGAAGCCGATTCTTCTTGCTTTAATTGAGGGGAGGACAGCAGTAGTGTAATAGTAAATTAAATCTCATTGTAATCCAAGGCTTTGGGTTCAAATCCCGCCTTCTGATTTAGTTCCCTTAAGGAAAGTACTTGCCCTTAAATTCTCTAGTAAAGAGCTAACCAGCTGTAAAACCGGGTATATGTAATGGATCATTCATTCAAAGTATTTCAGTGTACAAGCCTAAAATTGTATTTTGCTTTGGATAAAAGTATTGGCTAAGTTAACAAACATGACTTTTGGCCAGCCAAGTGATCACTCCCATTTAAATCTGGAAGGTTCATTGTTTAAACCTGTAGATTTATTCCTTTAATATGTATCAAGATCTCAAAGACTGAAATGTGATGTATCTCACCTTGAATTTAATTCTGTTTGCTTTTCTTCGGAATCAGTGATCTAGAGTACCACTAAATATGCATACACTTGGTGGTTTACTTTAGTCATCTGTTTTTGTTTTTCCTGAGTCCTTTCAGCTTCACCGAGAGGAACATTCCACAGCCTGTGGAAAGTGAGGGTGGCATACCTAAGGTGAGAAGAGTTTTTTCCAGAGTTGGCACTGAGTTGACATTAAAATTACAGAGACGGAGGGGTCAGCCAGAGTCCCCGCAAACTGAGAAAAGAATATAGAACAGTCCATTTTTTGTCTCCACTCTATATTACATAAATTACCAATTTAATTGCTGAATCGCAGATAAAAATCTCTCCTTCTGTCTGCGGAGAGAGTCATGGCACCACATTCTTGTACATACCAAGGATTTTTCAAAGACCAATAAAATTTAATTATTCTGATCTTAAAAAAGCAAGGCTATCATTTCTTATATCTTTAATTTTTTAGACTTCATGCAATGCATATAATAAAAGCCTATCTGCATATGGTGGCTTCATGGGATGTGATGATGTGATAATGACTTACATTTTCAATGTATCAGGACTATTACTAGGAAAAGTTCTCATTTGTATGACAGGTTTTCATTTTCTGGAGTGGCACGGGTGCAACAATAGGTAGCGCTAGTGCCTCAGATGTGGTTACCATCTCTCTCTCTGTGGAGTTTGCAGGTTCTTCCAATATTTTTCTGCAAGCGCCTTGTCCACAGGATATTACTCTGTATCTGTAATTTTCAGGGCACTGAAAAACTGCAAATAAGGAGACAAATTATTTTAAAAGTCCATGGAGGTTCATTTGAATGAATGCTGACATTTTTCTTTTGAAAGATCCCACTCCAATGTTAAGCATCAGTAAATCTTCCCTATCTTATATCTTAATAGTAACTGATCTTTATATACGTTTACATTCATTTAGCAGATGCTTTTCTCCAGAGTAATGAACAATTCAGATAAAACACTTGTCACTCATTTCTCCATTTCAGGAGCTAATTTCCAGCTAAATTAACACATAGGATGGGAGTTATTTGTTTGTTTCTTTAATCCCTGAAATGTGACTTGAACTCTTTTTTAAAGATTGCAGCATAAAGTGTGTAAATTATATTTATCAGAACATATTATCTAGTACCCAGGGGAGTTTTATTCAACTGTTTTTTCCTGCACTAGCTGTGGGCTGCAAGTTAAACATTTCTGTTGTCCATTACCAAGATGAAGTATTTGTATTCCACCCTATGAGACGAGTGAAGTGGCTTTTTGAAATGTCTGCTGTATAAAACGGTACCAGCAGCAGATGCTGAGCTTCAATGACTCCCTAGTGGCAGTTGATGAAGGAGTTAATAGTCTTTTATTCTGCTGAAATATGTGGTTGATGTGCTGTGAGAGAGCAGCATTAAGACTCGACGCATGAATCTTGCCAAAGGTCAAGTATAGTTGTTGTCATTCTGAATACCTCAGTAAGAACTCATTGCCTGTTTGAATGCTTTGTTGCAATTTACTGTCAGACTTTGTTAGCTGAGAGATCTCTTAGTCCATCTCTGGGGCACCAGCACCTTCGAGGAGTCATACATTTTCTTGCACTGTTTGCAAAGATCAACATGTTCTCTTAGTCTCTTAGAGTAATCATGTCTATGTTCTATATGTTCGGTGTGGTCATGATATGGACTGATCAAGCCTACATTGTAACACATGAAATCACTGTATCATTGATATTCTCATGTAAAATCATGCGCATACCAAGAACAAAAGACAAAAGTGGGGTTAGAGCTTGCAAACTGAGCTCTCATTTTAATTTTGATGCTAAAATGAAACATAAAAGGTTGACACATATTTCTGCGTGTGTTCCATTTGAAATTAAATGTATATATAATTTCACACCTTCCCCTGACACTTTTCTACAAAGCAACTTATAGTGTTGCGCTACTTAGAGTTATTTACACCTTTATACATCTGGGTAATTTTACTGGACCAATTTAAGGTAAGTACTGTGGATTTATGGTAGCAGTTGTTGCAAACTACAGTATACAGTCCTGTCATGAGCCCCTAGACTCTCTGGCTCTATCTTGTCTTCCACATGATGTCTCTGTCCATAGAATTCCGCAACAGTTTCTTGCTCAAGGGTACTACAGCAACCCTTTGGTCCCAAGGCAGCAGCTATAACCACTACACTACCAGCTGCCCTTAGAGCAATGCCTCAAACCATAATATACTACATTTGTTAGCAGAGGAACCACAAGTGCACACATACTGTCTGAAACCGCTTGTCCTGAGCAGAGTCATGGCAAACTGGAGCCTAATCCAGCAACACAAGGTGCAAGGCCAGAGAGGAAGGAGACACACCCAGGACAGGATGCCAGTCCATCACAAGGTACCCCAAGCAGGGCTCAAACCCCAGACCCACCAGAGAGCAGGACCTAGCCAAGCCTGCTGAAAGTGATTAACAAACCCCAACTGCCAAAAAGTGATTAACAAAATTGGCTTGGTTACCTTCTGGAAGGGCTGAATATGTAATAAGAAACATTTTTGGTTGATCACAGTAAATAAACATCTGAAAAAATCATGTAAAATATTCTGTTTAGAGAGGCAAAGTAGTTTGTGCATAGAAAACGTTATGTTTTTGACTTCACAGGGTTACTTTAACAGATCTTTTATGAGTATAATTATTATTTACATTTCATGATTTTGATATTCACTTTTGTATGGATAAAAAATTTGAGTCTAGTTTAGAACCTGTTTCTGTCAGTGCATTCTAATTGGTATGCTACTCCTTGTACTACTAGAACATGTTTATGAATGGAAGCACCTCAGCAGTCATTTTAATCCCTTTATGACTGAATGTATGAATGAGGAGAATGTCATTAATGCAACATTGCCGAGATGGTACGTGGTGCGGAATTTCAACCAGCTACTTAAAACACCACTATTTATATGCATGCACAGAATAAACACCGAGCAGTTAGTGGCGAAGAATCGTATGGGAATTGAGATCAGCTGATTTCAAAAGCCCAAAATCCATTTAAATGGGCTTTTCAATTTGCCAATCCTCCTGGCACTCAAGGGGTTTAGGTAGTTATAAAAACTCAGTTCATAAAAATATATACAGTACATAATTATATATAAAATGCAAAGAGTGGGCCCCATTTTAGGTATGATTACATTGTTGAAAGACAAAGAGTACTAAATAATTATTGGATTTTAGTACTGTGCAACAAGACGGGCATTGCGGTCGCGGGTCATTTTGAGCATTGGCCCAGTTTTGCCGAGACAAGTTTAGCAGCCGCACAGATTCTTTTTCACACCATGAAGTCAGTGTCACTAGAACACACTGAGACACACCATCAGTGCGCTGTCCATATTACCTTTCTGATTTGCACCTATTTTATGTATAGGCTATAGCTGGAATCTATGTATCTTAGCATCAGTCTCTGGGCATTAACATGGGGTCAGTTTCATGTCCCACTGCCACTTTTTGCCATGTGATTCTTCAAAGCTTTGTGATTGACCAGTGTGCTCTCAAGCATCTGTCTCTTAACTGTTTTTCCCATTCACTGATGCCACTTCCTTTTTGAAATATGGTCATGTGACTGCCATAATCGCACACTTCCTGTCAGCCATTTTGTTGTTGTCTGAAAAATGGTGAAAGGATTGTTCTACTGCAAGGGCTGCAAAACTCATGACAGACTGGATAAAAAAAAATGATGACAGTGTTGTTTCAGATATTGAATTTAATGATATTACTGATTTTTTCAGAACAGGATTTGTTAGAAATAGATGACAGACAGTGATTTTGCTGAAGAAGTATCCAGTGCTGTGAGTGAGAACAAAAATGGTAAGGTTTTGTCTGTTGATCAAACTGAGCACAACAGTTTGGTAACACTAAATGCGGTACTATGGAACCACAAAAGATAAATTTGGTTGCTGCCTTTGTCTATAGACTTGCTGGTCATGTTGCTACGATAGAGTAACATAACTGTAATCAGGATCAACGCGCTTGACAACTGACCTTCTGCAGATCCAGAGATGAGAAGGTGAGAAACTGAAGGGTAAAAAAATTTACCCCATGTTACCCAATATGTGATTTCTTAGTGGTTTAATCTGGGTATAATTTGTATATTTACACTTAAATTTACATTTATTCATTTAGCAGATGCTTTTCTCCAGAGTAGCTTACATTTCAGAGAAAAATGCAATGAGTGCTCTGCATGATACATCAACAGAAGAAGAGACTTGAAGGCAGACATGTGATTCGGGATTTCATTACATTGATTTCTCCAGAATTCATCAATGTGAGAAGAGCACCGCAGCATATCATTCATCAGGTACCATGTGACTCTTCTATTGCTATACTAAAGACATATGAGATGAGACCTTCAGCTCTTGAATTAAAGATTTCTTGTTCTTCTTTAACTGATCTGTAGAATAAAGAATATAAAACATCATTACTCATAAGTAAGGAGTAAAGTGAAACTGCAAATGAAAATGAAAAGTTCAAACTATGGATTTTTTTTTTTTGTTGTTGCAGGCTGTCATGAATTCAGCACTTTGACACTGATGAATACGTCGTAGTGGGTGATTTCATAGACTTTCAGCCATAACTCATTTGCATAATGAGAGTGAGAGTCATTTGCACCGCAGTGAGCTCTGAGTCACCCTGCCCAAGGCAGGTCTTTGCGCCCGAGAGGCCCCAGTAATCCTTCATTCAGAGTACCAAAGACATCACAGAAATTCCTTGGCTTTTGCGTATTGTCAAATAACAGACTAGGTCACGTTCTCTCCGAGGATGCAGCATCATCGAGCTTTCATAAAATGTGAGAAGAGCATCGCAGCACATCATACGGTCACCATGACCCAGGGATTAATGTCACGTGTCAGATATCACACACACACACACACACACACACACACACACACACACACACATTACTGTGACTTTTTTCTTTCTGTTCTGGCCATCATTTCAAAATGTTGTACAAAATATTGTATTCTGTGAAGCGACAGTAATTTGTTTCTGTTACATTATGCGCTGATGCTTTTCTGGGTTGAAGGTGTTCCATTCAAACAATCCCCATGTAAACAAAGCAACTGTCGAAAAGTGCTCGTCTGCCTCTCTGTTACACTAATGCTGCCATCTGCTGACAACTGCAGGTTACATTCACAGATGCCCACGTTGAGATTTTACATTTATTCATTTAGCTGATGCTTTTTTCCAAAGCCAGGTATTGTGCCAAGCTGCCTACATTTATTTCCCCATTTAAACAGCTGGGTATTTTTTTTGTTGCTGGTTTCATTTTGGGAAACTGACTGGAAATTTGTAAATCATCAAAATACAAAGAAAAAATGTCTACAATAGCGTATAATGGTGCTTAGATCAATAGCAGAGTACTGGAAAACACACCACTTATGTTGAAGATTAATGCAGTAGGTCATGGAAAATGGGAGGTTGGAAAATTAAATGTGAATGAAACAATGTGGAACGATGAGTATTCCTTCCATGAGGGGGCAGTGGCCTCCAACATTTCTACATTTGCAGTAGCACTAAGGGGCCACAGACCATAAGGAACCTAAAGAGTCACTTCCTTAGCATCTGTGCTACTCTAGCTGCAGTATAGTAATCTACAGTACTGTAAATAATAGGCTGAAACAGTGCGGTATACACCACAGAGAAACAAGATAGAGCACACAGAGGAAACGTACAGCCTTAAATCTTGTTTTGGCTTTTCCACCCAGTGTCCCACAGAAGACATGGCTTCTGGTAAAATATAAATTTGAACACAAAAATGAAGAAAAAGGACTGCTTCCACATATACTGCTCTACATGGTCTCGCCGCTCATGAGCCCTAAGCCGCTGAAGCTGAATGGGGTACACGTGTTTGGTGGGTGACGGTGGAAGCAGGAATCAGAATGAGACCTAGAGGGGGACCGGGAGGAACACCTGTGGAGGCACAGCCACCCTGCTCACCCCCCCAACTCCAGTTCACACGCAGCAGTCTCAACCATAATTAACAATTAATTAACGTATTTATAGATGACCTGAACGAATGTGCATTGTTCCTGCAGGTTCTAACACAAGCAACTTGTGTTTTATAAAACTCATCATTTGTGTCATCATATATTTCATCCAACTTCATTTATACAAGCGTTTTAAAAAGTGGGTGGCTTTCTAAACCCAAGAACAGAATGGCAGTGTTACACCCAGCTCTGAGTACTGAAAGGAAATACAGTAATGACATTTTGACAGATCCAAGTTGTGACTACTTTTACTGCAGTACAGCACTGAGGTTGGGGCAGTGATTAGTGTTTCATGAAGCAACACAGTTAATTAGACAACAGAAAGGCCAATTAGTATAGAAAAGAGTGAGTGACACCTCGCAACACACCCCCTGCTCTGCGCTGTCTGCAGCCTTTATCTCCCTGAGTGGGTGGGAGGAGAAGCATTTAGCACAACCCCCCCCCAGGCTCATTAAATCAAGGCAGGCACAGCGGTCCTGATAACAGAGAGATACCACACAAGATAAGCAGATACAACCTGGGGGACCCATTTCTGCCAGGCTGTCTTGCTGTATCTGCACCGCTGTTGGAAGGGGCACCCTACTGGGACAAAGGGGGGGGGGTCCTTGGTGGCCCAAGCTGCTAAACCATCTGCGTCACCTGAGAAGGGATTCTGTATGCTGGTGTAAGCCTTGTCAGTCATCGGTGCGCATCACCTGTGGCCCCTCAGCATCTACGAGGTAAACAACTTTTAAGAGCATTTATATAAGTTCCCAGGATCATCTGGGGAAAAAGCTCAAAATGACTGTGCCAAAAAGAGTGTAGATTAGTGTAGACGAGAAAGCGGTATAAAATACCTGAGGATTTGCATTTAGTTCTGTCTCTTACTCAGCATTGTTGCAGTGATTATAGGATACATCTGAAATTGTATTAATGTGTTTATGGTTTAGACTGGCGTCCCGTCCTGGGTGTGTCCCCTCCCCCTCCAGCCTTACGCCCTGAGTTGCCGGGTTAGGCTCCGGTTCCCTGTGACCCCGTATGGGACAAGCGGTTCAGAAAGTGTGTGTGTGTGTGTGTGTGTGTGTGTGTGTGTGTGTGTGTGTGTGTGTTTATGGTTGTGTGAATGTCATAAGCACCACTGAGACAATGTTGAGTTCAGCTGGTAGGGAAAAATGCTTAAATAGCTTTTCATTTGTTTTGAGGATGTGAACATACTGTCACGGAGTACACACACCAGGGCTACAGGGCCCTGGAGGTAGGCGCGGTCAGACAGCTGGGCTCTGCTTCTCCAGGGTCTGTCCAGGCACGTCTGCCCTGTGTTGTCCTCTATGACAGTGGACACATTCCGGCATGGGGTGTTTTGAACACAGCCATAACACGCGGTGCACCATTTCGTGCGGTTACTGCTGAAACGGAGATGAGATGTCTGTGCCTACTCTCTGTATATTTCAGCTGTCCAGGGGATTCCTCCTGAAGATGTGGCCTGTGCGATCACTGCAGGAAAGAGCAGGAGAGTGGCCCGTTATTCAGACATTGCTCCCGCTGCTAAACACAGCACTCAAAATAAGCCTCAAATGTAAATGGGTAAATACTTGTACAGTAACTTAATGTTGTAAGTGGCTATCTGTGTGGACTTTGCATGTTCTCCCCGTGTCTGCGTGGGTTTCCTCCGGGTGCTCTGGTTTCCTCCCACAGTCCAAAGACATGCTGTTCAGGTTCCCTCATAGTGTGTGAGTGATGGAGAGAGTGTGTTTCACTGATGTATGGATGAGTGACTTATTGTAAGTAGTGTATCTAGCAGTGTAAGTCGCCTTGGTGAATAAGGTGTGTGGGCTGATAACACTACACAGAGTTCATTGGAAGTCACTTTGGAGAAACGTGTCTAATAAATAAATACTGTAAATTTAAATGTAAATGTAAGCCACGTTCTCATGACTGCCTTCCTCTGCTACCCTGGTCACACACTGGTCTGCCTGGAAATGTACTACAGTAAGTGAACTCCACATGTTGACCATTTTAGGACAAATTTTACAAAAATATGTCTTAAATCACTAACTATTCATTTATCAATAATAAACATTTATTATTACATGGGCTAATACCAGTTATCATGGTCATTGTGTACTGTGTACCAGATGTCTTGTTTATTACATTTAGCTGATGCTTTTCTCCAATGCAGCTTATAATGTTAAGGGTACAATTATTTACCCATTTTTGCAGCTGGATAATTTTACTGGAGCAATTTAGGGTAAATACCTTGCTCAAGAGTACTACAGCCAGTGTGGGGGTCAAACCTGCAACCTTTGGCTCCAAAGAAAGTAGCGCTATCCACTACGCTACCAGCCATCCCTTTTTTCTATAATATAAAGAAAAACAGCCCTCATTTTTACAGTACAGGAATTTATATTATTGATAGCATTACAGTGTCACTTCTGTTTTTATGTTTAACTGTCATGCTTGGACAGACTGTCCTGCCTTATTTGTCCTGCCCTGTGTGTCCCACTACAGTGGACCTATTTGGAGTACACATCCCCTCTCTCGGCCTCAGATGAAGGAGGAGAACTCCCTAAAGCAAAGGAGGGAGAGGAATCTGAAAGCTGGCTTAGCTCTCACAGCAGGCCATGGCTCAAAGGTTTTAGCGAGGGCTCACATAAAAGACAAGCTATAGTACAAACATGGTTTTAAATTAAAGAAGGACACTATGCAGGCTGCTTCTAGGAAGACATCTCCCAAGATGATGAAGCCCAACAGGTTCCGATGACCAGGACTACAGCACGAAGAGAATGCTGACCGCATCCACCATCTGATCTCATAAGAAGATGCTCTGTGTCTCAGCGCAGAGCAGCCTTCAGTTCAGCTATTGGCATATGACATACAACCATATTAAACAAAAAATAAACAGAACCTGGTTTGAGTGCCTTATCCCACACCTACGAACAGCAATCTGTTTCCATTGTGAACAGTATCTGCTGTGAGAAACACCATCCATGCCGGCTGAGCTCTTCAGCAGACAGAAAGAAACCCAACGACCACCCGACTGCTCCAGAAAGTGCTTTTTAAATACTTTCAATAAATATTTCCTCCCAATTCTATAAAATTAGCATGTCCACAATATGAACGCAGCTACTTGGCCTTGGGGCCTCAAAGATTTTTTTTCTCCCCTAAAAACGTTGATTCCATATTTCCAATGATTACATCACATATTTGTGTGTTACACTGGCCAGTTGTTGCATCATGTTGGGAAGGGCACTATACAATAATCAGCTGAACTGAAATTGAACTAAATAATCTAAGGACAGCTAAGTTTGTGTTGCAAGAATGCTTCCTGTCCCAGCTCCAAATGTCCAAAACAATGGACACAGCTGCCAATGTCCCACTTGTTCTCTTAGAAAGAATAATATATTTATCATAGTGCCTCCTCCAGAACACAGTGCTCTTTAACTTTGAATATCAAGATCTACCCATTGTTGATAAGAGTTTGTCCAATGGAGGGTCATAGTGGTCTGGAACCTATCCCAGCAACATAGAGTGTGAGGCAGGGTACCCCCAGGGTAGAGACCCAGTCCATCACAGTAACTCTGAACACTAAATGCATATCATTGTTTGCTTTGCATTGTACCAATGAAAATTGCTGACTTTTTTAAAGATACGGTATGTTAGCAATAGTAGAAATAATGCAAAGTGCTTTGCAGTCAGGTTGAATCAGGCACTAAGAGATAACAATATCAAAGAAAAGAGTGTAGTAAATATGTATGGTTTATTGTGCTGCTTCATCTTTAAATCCATCTCAGGAGTTTGGCCAAAAGACAGTTGGGTTTACTCCCTTATCCAGTTTTCGACGCTGAGTAAATAACTGTCGGTTGACATTAACATTACAAGTCGCTTTGGAGAAAATCCTCAGTTAAATGAATTAGTGTAAATAAGGGACAAATCTTGGAACTATTCAGTTCACCAAGACGTGGTTTGCTATTTCACATATGTTAATGAATGCTGAAGGATTATATCTTCAGTTTGGCAATGACCACAGGTCTGTCCATCTCATTTATAACACAAAATTTCTGCACATTAGTGGAAGCGACCAACAAATGCAGAGATATGCAGAAGAGGTTGAGTCCCGCTGTTTTCGTTGTTTGGTAAAGTGCTCTGGTGATTACTTAAGTGCGTTGGCTTGTTTTGTGTGTTTCCGATCAAGACACAGATCAAGAGGTTTCTTGGTGCGTATCTAACTAGCAATGTGAAAAAATTAAAATGGTAATGTTCTAGTAGAAATTTTAAATAATTCGCATTAAAACTCATTTCCTGTAATATTGCAAATGAAGAGAAAGGGAGAGTTTTTGCGTAAAAAAAAAAAACTGAAACCAAATGATAAATTTGTGAGACCCATCTTCAGAGGAACATGGCACGTTTGACGATCTGAAGTACAGAAGCATCCACCTAGCTGCCTTCCAGCGAAAATTGCAGTCACACTTCAAACTTTGTGTCTCAAGGAGAGAACTTTCCCGTTAACCCCATGCTGAAGTGATACACCTGACAACCTCCTTTACCCTTTCATTTTTTACCTATTTCTAATCAATTATTCCAGCTGTAGAGGGGGGTGTGGTGGTGCAGCGGGTTCAGCCGGGTCTTGCACTCTGGTGAGTCGTGGGTTCGAGTCCTGCTTGGGGTGACTTGCGACAGACTGGTGTCCCATCCTGGCTGTGACCCCTTCCCCCCCAGCCTTCTGCCCTGCATTGCTGGGTTAGGCTCCAGTTTGCTGCGACCCTGCTCGGGACAAGCAGTCTCAGACTGTGTGTGTGTGTGTGTGTGTGTGTGTGTGTGTATGTGTGTGTGTGTGTGTACTCCAGATGTGGATGCACAAAAAGACCCCTTCAACAGCTTAAAATGTCAAGTAACAGGTTAGATCTGCTACCTTTGGATGTAAAGGTCACAGGTTTGAATCCCAGATCTAGCTGTAGTAGCCTTGAACAATTACTTACCCTAAATTGCTCTGGTAAAGTTATCTAGCTCAGAAGTCATGCACACTCTATCGTTCCTCATGCATAGTGATCATGAAAGAAAGAAGTCACACAGTGTCACTATAAAAGAGTTATTACAACTTTTATTGCGTTGATATTGCAGGGATGTATTGTTGCTACTTTTATTGCTGTGATCTATCGCCATCTGACTTGCTTGGTCAATTTTAATGACTCTTTCAGATCTCTAGGATCTCATGACAGAATGCTTAGGGTCAGATGAGTCAGAGAAACCAGCATCTACCTTTAAACGGTTTTCTTTTTAAATGCTGCGACTGGCCTCAAAGAGACCAGGCCTCTGGAATGAGCTCACACTCCCCTGAGACTGAGGCCATAATCGCCAGCTGGCGAGCATTCGCTCATATTCATATCAGCTATGGCCCTGAACATGAGATCACATATAGCTCAAAGGCAAAGCTGCGTCTCCACTATCAATCTTAACCGGAATATACTCAAGCACGATAGATGCTGTTGGTGGTCTTAGAGTTGGTGGGGGATAAATGCAAATTCCCGGTCCATTCTTCATGCAGGCCCTGTTTGAAGCAGCGAAATGTATTTATCCCAGCAGCAAGGCCCCCAGACCCTCCTCTGAAACTCTGCTCTCTCGTCTCTCTCTCGTCCTTCCTTGTAGGAGTCACTTTATTAATAGCCAGGCCCACCCTACCGAGGTCAAATCCATCCCAGCCGATGACGGATCTGGTCTGCCGAGTCCACGGCGGGATGTTTTCTCTCGCCTGTGCAGGGTCGCCAGGGACCATTCATCTCCACAGCTGAATCGGACCAGCGGTTCAAAATTTTCTGGAGAACGTGAGGGTGGGATGAGGCGCAGGGGGGAGTGTAACTAATGGCCCTTCACATTCTGGGATCTGAACAGCACTACTTCCACCCAGCACTGTCTCCTGCAGAGTTCAGTTCTTGCAAGCACAATAAATGTAGTCGAGTATGCATTAAGTGAGGGGTAACAGACACAAATCTTCCCAAAAGCCTGCTTTTTCACTGTGATCATATCAAGAAAATTTATATTTGCACAGAAAGCACCAATGAAGAAGCACTATAGTTTAACAAACAATACAGCGGTCTGTAACTATAAATATCCAGAGATCTACCCATTATTGATAAGCGCTTGTCCAATAGAGGGTCATAGTGGTCTGGAGCCCATCCCAGCAACAGAGTGTAAAGCATGGTAGACCCAGGCCCTGAACCCTGTCCATCACAGTAACTATGAACACCAAATGCAAATCATTGTTTGTTTACTTTGTATTTTACCAGTAAAACTTGCTGACTTTTTTAAAGATACGGTATGTTAGCAATAGTAAAAATAACGCAAAGTGCTTGCAGTCAGGTTGAATCAGGCCCTAAGAGATAATAATATCACAGCAATGAGTGTAGTAAATATATAAGTTTTATTTTGCTGTTTCATCTTTAAAATCCATCTCTTAATTTTGGCCAGAAGACAGCTGGGTTTGCTCTCTTGTCCACTTTTCAAAGCTCAGATGCACAAAGAAAACCTCTTGATCTGTATCTTGATCTGAAACACACGAACCAATGCCATCATGCTTAACTAATCACCGGGGTATTTTACCAAATAACCAAGACAGCCACAGAAAAAAATTAAATGCACGGATATTCATCTTGGCATCTGACAAGAGTTTCTTTGCTAATTCAGTCAGGACTGTGCTCTGTAAGAACTGGCTTTTCCACCAGTAAGCCAAGGGATGCCATCTTTCAAAGGGGATGATCTCATGGATCAACTGAGTAAAGATGGTCGCAACCTGATCCTGGAGACAAATGCCGCAGACACTTGCATATTTTCGTAAACGCTCTGTGTGCGCGTGTGTGTGCGTGTGTGTGTGTGTGTGTGTGTGTGTGTGTGTGTGTGGTGAGCGAGGCCCACGAAGCAGGAGAAGGATCGAACGTGTCACATGCATCTTGGCTCATTACAGGAGACAATCACTCAAACGGTGCTCTTTCTGTAGACAGCTTGCCTCCTTAACCCCATCATACCTATGAGCTGTGGATTTATGTCAAAATGTTGCCCATTCCATATGGAACACGTGCAGTCGAAGTGTTGGTAATAAAAAAAAATCTCGGGCAAAAACTCCGAGCAGTCTTTACTCCTTCTGTAAAGACTTAGGAGCAAAAGAAAAACTCCTATGAAAAGGCATACTAATATAGCACAAATAAGATGGCACAAACCTTTTTTTTTTTTTTTAATTTCATACCCTTTAAAGACAGTACAAAAATAAACAAAACAGCTGTTTCCTGCTCATGTTGCAAAACAAGCAGACACAGCGAATAAAAATCACAGCTTTGCTGCAAAGCACACAACGTATGTTAGTCTGTCAGTTTAACTCATACCAGAGCTGTATGTATCAAGCCAGAGGGGGACTGAAAATTATTGTTATTATTTGTTTGTTCATCCATTCGCCCACTCATTCTCTCTCTCACACACACACAATAACACATATATATACAAATAGACACGTACACAAGCCACGGCTCACTGAATGGTTGTCATCTTTACTACATCTTTACTCATTTTTACTGATATATTGTTCAACTGTAAAACTGAAGCAACTGTTTGCTATTTACTGCATTCGTTGTCCTTTGAAAAACAAAAGAATGATTTCTTTTGAAAGCGTTGCTCCTTCAGTCAGATTTCCAGTATACCAGGGTATATATAAATGTACATCTACGTCATTCCCGTTACCGCTGTTCGGTTTATAATAAATGACACCTCTCTATCCAGGCCGTATGATTGTTCTTAATTGCGGTGCTGCAGTTTTCTTCATACCAACGTTCACATGGACCAGGAGATGTTGGCAGCGTGTTCCTTTGCTTTCATGCGTAGTACAGCGATGCTGGAGGACCTCCTCTCCAGCTCGGGTTTGGCCTCAAATGTATGCCCGCTGGGGGCGGAGGTGAGCAGGGAGTCCGCAAAAAAGCTGTTGAGGGAGACGTGGCCAAACTGCCCCTGCTGACCGGGGAATCCCACGTAGCCGTGTTCGCCGTGTGGTGAGGGGGCATAGGGTGTCACACAAGGGGAGGGCCCACGTGGAAGTACGCAGGATGACACCGCGGGGCTGCTGGGGGCCGAGCCGTTCCACAAGTTGTTGGGAATCTGCGTGCGGATAAATCATCTCGTTACGAGCTGAGCTGCCGAACTTGAACACACGGACTCCCACTTTCAGAGATGGGAACCCAGAGGAGGATAAAACCCCAAGCAACAATACATCAAATATAAATCCATCAGCAAACGATATATTCAACGTCAGTCGCTTGTTGGAAAATGCTGCATCTGCTAAAGTTACTATAAATAAATAGCAGAACAACACATTCCACTGGTTTTGGAAGCGTCTCCGTTTTAAAGGCGCTACATCAGATGTGTGGCGTAATGCACTGCACGCTCCCAAAAGCAAATGTTGTATAAACGCAGCAGCCGCACAAGCCAAACTGATTATATATCTTAAACACTCTGTTTATTCTCCTAGATCACCATAACTTGTAAAACTAATTTATGAACCCAACATTTTGCAAAATAAAGAAATTGAAATGAAATTCGTGGATGATTTGGTGTTTAAAATGGAAATATAATGATGTAATATCACGAAGTTTACAAGTCTGCCCACTATTATAAGTCAAGTGGGTGAAGTTTATTGAAAGAGATGGGCTTATTCTTGTATTTCTGTAAGAAGCACATGAAAAGGAACAAGATGTTGAACAGAATTTGTGCTTGGATGTTGGCCAGGCCACTGAAGCTCAATGGCAGCAGGCTCTGCATCATCAAAGCTTGTCCCGTCCGCGATCGGCTTTAAGCCGCGTCTCAGCGCTTGTGGACACGGCGTCCGACATGCTATATCCAGAAACACAAACGTTTGAGAACCACATGTACTAAAAATCGAGCACATAGTTTACAGTTTTCCATGAGCTACATTACAAATGTGGAAAAACTGCCTAAATTCTTAAGACCCCTTTCTGGGGCCTTTAAATACACTCATTTCATACAACTTTAGGTCCTTTCTGTGGTTTGACAAATAAAATTCATAGTTCTTATTAGTTATTTTAAATTATTTTCTTACATTTTTACGAACTTCTTATAAGTTGTTTTGATATAGTACATGATCTTAGAAACCAGGCCATGCCAAACAGAGTAGGAGCATGGTATAAAAAGAATGCTTTGATATGGAAAGATAAAAAATAACTAACCATAATGTAGGTTGAAAATTACAGTATGAATAAACAACACTGTTTCAGCTTAATAACCTATGGATTTAATGCTGTTCTTTTGAAAACACATAATTTACTTCATCATTTAAACATATATAAAGTGTGTACGTATTTCTGTGTTTTTGCATGTCCCTAATTTCCATAATGAAACAAATATTGGCTTATTTCAAAATTATTTGATTTATGAAATTTGTGCGTAAATAACTTCCATCTTATCCATTCATCATCAACAACCACTTGTCAGAAGAAAGCCGGAGCCTAACCCGGCAGCACAGGGCGCAAGGGACACACCCAGGGTGGGACACCAGTCCATCACAAGGCACCCCAGGCAGGGCTCGAACCCCAGACCCGCCACACAGCGCACACCCACTGAACCTGCCTCACCACCACACCCCTCCTCCCTGATTTCCATGTAATCTAATTCTTGTCTTAAATATATTTATGACAGTACAGATTCATAACATTCCTCAATCAGTATTCAAAATTTGAAAATATCTGATTTGTTTTACTTCCTCAAAAAGTTTTTAAAAAATTACATGCAGATAATGAAGAACAATGAAATACAGCATAACACAAGACATCCAGAAAGTACAAACATGATTACTTCATACGAAAAGAGAGAAGTATTTTCTACCTGTGAATAGCTGTCCGTTCGGGGCAGTACCGATATGTCGTACGTCGCTGCAAAGTGACTTTTTGCCTGCTGGATCTGCCCGAAGCGCTCTCTTTTCCTCCACTTCGCTCTTCTGTTTTGAAACCACACCTAAACATGTCATCAGTGAAAACAAGTTAATGCTTAGTATCCTCCTAGATGCCTTACGCTTACTAATAATACCTTTCTGCCAATATGTTTCAGTCCAATGACAAACAATTCTCATCAATTAAACAACTTTAGAAAAAACTGTGCAAAGAGCGAATACGACGACCTCGTGCATATTTGAGTGTAAATACTTTAAAACATGTCGAAAAGTGTCTCAGGAAAAGGAGCTGCTAAAATTTTTGATCAAACTATTGTGAAATAAAGAAGAAACAGGACATAACCTACAGTATCATATTACAGATTATATCCTGTTGCATGTTATTATTGAGAAAAGATTTAATTCTGATTTTAACATCTTGTGTTTTAGTTTCGTTTATACTAGACACCTAAAATTATATGTGGATGCCGGCTATAAATGTCCACAGTTTAGAGGGTGGAAAATATTTTCTTAGTGCACCAGGGCAGTTTAATTCCAGTCAAAATAATAATGACAAGAGCAGCAGGGAATCTCTTGTTCAATCAGAGCTTTTCCATTACAGTGTTAAGATCTTCTCCTGCTATAGTACCCTCATCAAGGAAGGAATTTACCCTGAATAGGTACGGGAAGGAAGCCCTTTATATAAATGGGTGAATCATAGTAAAGATGACCATCCAGCACTGCCAGTCACCTTGACAAGGTATCGCCTGAAAGTCATAAGAGCCCGGATGTAACAACTTTTTACCTTTATTCATTTAGCTGACGCTCTTCTGCAAAGCGGCAATTATTCACCCCTTTACAGCTAGATAATTTTTGCTGGAGCAATTGAGGGGTAAGTACCTTGCTGTACAACGCAACGGAGACTTCGCAATGCAATGAACGGACGATGATGTGCGCGCGTCACACTCCTACCTGCACCCGCGCCTCGGTGAGCTCCGTCCTCATGGCGAGCTGCTCGCGCACGTAAACATCCGGGTAGTGCGTCTTCTGGAAGACCTTCTCCAGCTCCTCGAGCTGCGTGCTCGTGAACGTGGTGCGGTGGCGCCGCTTCTTGCTGCTGGACACGTTGCTGTCGCACTTCTCTCCCGCTTCGTCCACGTCCGCGCTCCCGTGGCACGTCGCCGCCCCCGCCGCCGCCGCCGCCGCCGCCGCAGGGGAGGCCCTCACCGCGCAGCACGAGTCCATGGACCGTCCCAGCTCGGCGCTCAGGGCATCGCCCTCCGACTTCAGAAGGCTGTAGTTGGGCGCTGCACACAGTAAAATAATAACAACGTGGGGCCGAAATAACTGTATCAATTATACAAAATATAATTATACTGTATACGGTGTGTATATATGTATACAGTATGTATATATGTGTGTGTGTGTGTGTGTATACTGAAGATGATTATCTGACTATAGGACGGCACACACACATATATAAATGTCAGATAATAGTCAGATAATCATCTTCATCTTCATTTATATATGTGTGAGTGTGTGTGTGTAAATATATATATATATATATAGAGAGAGAGAGAGAGAGAGATTACCGTCGGACCCGTGCACTTTTTGAATACTACTCTACGATAAGGAATGTGATCATTATTATTATTACAGTACTTTATATAATAATGTAGACAGGGCAGAAACTCAACAGACCGCAGTCATTTTTTACTTTTTTTTCTCATAAGAAACAAGAGGAGCCTCATTTGTTTATCTGTGGTTCTGATTCTGCTTGCAAAAATGTTTAAAAAAAAAAAAAATGAGATTCGTTTTCCCATTTGCCTGCTAATAAATTCGATTTACCTTGTGGTGATATTATTAGATGACACATGGTATGACATAACAAAATGACTGCTTAACAATCAGCTATCAATAATATAAACTTAATGGAAGCTTCGCGTTACAAAGTAAAATAACTTTAAATTACTGCTGATGGTCCGTACTACTACTACTACTACTGCTCCTCAGTATTTATATTCTAAAATATTAAATATTGCTTTTGTGCACATTTACTCTACTGATAACGTGCTCCAGTGTTGCTGTTAGATAATCACCACGGTACAGTGACGTAAGCTCCTGTAAAGCACGGTGTTCCTATTGCATCAACGGGCGGAATTCAGGTTCTGAGGCCTTAACCACTACGCCACACGCTGGCCACTAAGTGTAGCGCAGTTACTGCACTGGGACTCTGACTGTTCTTCCTGAGCCGTGTGTGTGTGTGTGTGTGTGTGTGTGTGTGTGTGTTCCTCACCGTTTCGCTCCCCGCTATGGTCCTCGCATGGAGACGCCTGGTCCAGTCTGGGCCGAAGATCGCTGCTGCTGTGAGTGTGAAAGGCCTGGAGACACTTGGGCGAGCTCTTGTAGTAGTGCGTGTTCTCCAAACCATCCATGACATGGTCCAGGGAGCCTCCGGAGCCCACGTAGTACTCGCTCCCCTTCACGGCCGCAGCGCTCTTCATGGAGAACTTGTCGGTGATGAACTCCATCATCTCCTGTTCTCCTGATGCTTTTCTCCGGACCCTGTCCCGGAGCACAGAGACCCGTGAGCCCGACTCCGTTCAGCGGCGACACCATAAAGCCACAGTATACGGTGCGTGGAAGCGCAGATAATTTCCGTTGCTGCTTGACAAAGTCGAGGCCTCGCTTTTATATCAGGAACCTCAAGCGGTTCCTTGATGAAGCCACCCATCTAATCAATATTAAGTAGCTAGAACTCCTCCCAGAACCTTAATCCGGGACGGGAAAGACCTCTAAAAATTGCCGTAAAATAACTGTAAAGCAAAAGAGATATAAAAATAATATTACCATTCAGATTTTAAATGCGGCTTGTTAGTAATTACGGTAATTACATTGTCAGGACAGTCACTTTTTATTGAGGGTAACACTGTAATGAATATACAATTATCAAAAAACGAAGCCTTTATTAAAATAATTTTTCAGGAATTTCATTCGGTTGACCAGCGTTAATGGGGAGACGTGTATCATTTGAAAATCTCGATCTGTCCTTATTTGCTTCGATTTTATTTAACTGAGTAACTGTGTAGAACGAACCATACTGCATACATTCTTTTTACAAGCTTTTGGCACTATTATAATGCAAAATGTGCAGTGATACATTTTGAGATGGATATATTTAATTGTCTTTTTAAAGTCAGTTTTAAATTTTCTAATTCCTTATTTTTATGGCAGCTCGTCTGAATATCATCTGAAACTGAATTCTTATAATAAAAACCCATTAAAATATTAAATACGCGGTAGTATTCAAATGCGTATGAGCTAAGAAAAAAAGTGATTTCAAAGACCATTTTGCAACCGACGTATTTTTACCTTTTTTAAAAGTCCACGCGGAATAATATTTTTTTCCAGTGAGGTTAATGTAAAATTGCAGTGCACGTGCAGATGTTTGGAGCGTTTTTCTCGGTCATTAACTTAGTGAATAATAAACAGGATCATA
Source organism: Scleropages formosus (assembly GCF_900964775.1). NCBI lineage: Eukaryota > Metazoa > Chordata > Actinopteri > Osteoglossiformes > Osteoglossidae > Scleropages > Scleropages formosus. Next base: position 13,893,440 of record NC_041826.1, read on the forward strand.
ATGTGTGTATAAACTAGGCTGGAAAGCTGCATGCGGAGTGTAAAGCGGCGGAAAATGCTCCCTTTGTCTACGACTGGCAGCAGAGGACGGTGTTTCGTGTTCAATAATGTTAATTCAATTTGAGGAAGAATTTCTGCGACTTGCACGAAACTGCGGAGGAACGAAGAGCGCGCGTGTTCCCCGGTAATCGCACAACAAGCCGTTGTAAAATTGCTCTGGGAGTTATTAAAAATAGGGCTGTTCACACGAGAGCTATTAAATTAATGTTTTAAAAGTTTCCCGATCAAGCGCTTAACGCTTCCAGAATATTATAATTATAGACTTGCAGACAGGTACTGCATGTGAATTTAACTGAATTTATTTATAGCAACAATCGTCGGTCAATCTTTTTATTATAATTAATGAAAATCACACTATTTCTAGTGTAGGCTGAAGTAATGAGAGTGTAGACCTGCTTATTATACTGCTACAGCTTTAATAAAGTACGTTTGATATGAATGATTTAATTCACTTGTGAAACAGTATGAAATGAATATAGGAATTCAGAAACATAACGCTATAGGCTTTGTAATGTTTTCATTTTAGGGTCAGGAACGCATGATGTCTATTTCATAACGGTAAGCAGGTGGAGACAAACAGGACTTGAGAGACGTTTTTAAAGCTGCATTTATGAAAATGACTGTAGTATAAGATCGAGACAAATGTAAAAGTTTGTCTTCCCCTGGTTAGAAATAGTTTTCAGCTAATGAAGATTTTTGAAAAATGTTATGAATAGTTTACCGAAAGAAGGTAAACTACTCCTTATTGAAAGATCTCTGATGTTCTTTAAAATCATGACATATGACTGTAATATGAAATAAGCGCTGAACGAGTACTGCCCTTTAGCCGCGATACCTCCGGTGTTACTGACAGTTGTTATTTACCATGCTCACACTTAAAATCACTTCTCTGGCGAATTTTCACCTTAAATCGCCCACTACTAGTAATACAAATCCATACAAGGAAAAAAAAAATGTTCAAATAACATAACTTCGTGCATGCAGGGCATTTTTTTTAGCGTTTTTAACAAGCCTTTCGTGTTCTAACTAATATAGATCAAAAAAAAAAAATTACATTTATTCAGTGCAGCAGGTAAAACACATTTGACTGATGTCTGCGGTGTCTTATTGCCAAGAAGGCCAGTCGCAGCAGCGTTACACCACTTTGCAGTAAATTATACCGCAGGACATTATTACGCCATCCATTTAGGATAAACACCTTGATCAAGGCTATTACTGCAGTAAACTTTCCATAGGAGAGCTCTAACAGGACACTACCTGGCTGAGACGGTACCCTCGCTCGATGGGTCGGCAGGTGAGAATTAAAATAAAAATAAAACATAAAGATAAAATACAGGCGGACTCGTGGGGCTGTGGACACGTCGCTGCTGCTGTGTCCGCCGCTAATAAATAAGGTGACAGGTAAAAAAATGTCCTGGTGGTGGAAAGAAGAGCTTCAGATAACAATAGTGTTAGTGATTAACTGTTCTACATGAGTGACAAATTAAAAATCAATACGGATTTAAGCCCTTTAGCACTGCCAGGGAAATAACACTTGAGTGTGAAAGCTGCCACATACAGTCTGGATTGAGAGTATTGCGGCTTTTTCCGTTTGCAAAGCGCGGTGGGGGGTCCGTCACTTCTGGGCTCGAGACAACCCTTGCAGAACAGGTTTGTGCGAACATGCCAGAAAAGCGGTGAAAGTTATTAAAAGGACAACAAGCCTCTGCCCAAGTTCAGCTTTTCTGTTTACTTTTTCGTTTCACGTGTTCAGTCAGTGTCTCCTTATTTTCTGGGGGGAAACGCATTTTTGTGTGACCCCCCCCCCGAACTGACCAGTTGTGCTCCTAAATCTCATTTCGCTGGTTGTTTTCTCCCCAACTGTAACTATGAAATGTCTTTCTTACACGAGTAAAACCTGTTTCAGACCAATACTTTCAACGAGGTGTTTAACCGTGATGAAAATCATCTTAAAAACCAATTCATTACAATCCGCATATTTCCCTCATATTTTAATATGACATTTTACAGTGTGATGTTTATGCTTAATGTGCCAATTCATATGTTTTTTTTTTATCATTCATACGTTAATCCATCCATTTTCATGTTCAGAGGCGTTTGTCCAGCGCAGGGTCACGGCGGTGCGGAGCCGATCCGGCGTCGCATGGAGCGGCTTTCCTCGGCGATCGCACACACTCTCTCTAACACACGGCGAACCAGAATTCTGCAGACAGAAACACTGAAATGATCTTCTTATAGCTTGCAGCTGAAGATTCAAATGGAAGGGAATTCAATTCCAAGGAAAGATTTCCAAATTCAAATCCAAGGGAAGATTTAATTCGAGATTTTGAAAATGAATTCTTGCAAAAGAATTATTGTCCTCATTGCGTAGGATCGGGATTCCTCCCCTGAAAGGACAAAGTGCAGTCCTGCCATAATAGACAGCAGACTGGCAAACTTTGTGAATGATAAGAGAAATTTCACTAATCAAGACCACCACATGACAGACAAACACACCTCGTGGTCAAAACCCTTGATATGATCACTGTCAAAACAGAGAGAAATATTGGAAAGGAAAGAAAATAAATAAGGTGCAATACCTTGCAATGTTCTTTTTTAACACGATTTTAATGCATTCTGCATTCCTAATCTTATTTTCTGACACATCATGGAACAAATTCCAGACACCATTCCGCAGTTTCAGTCATCATTACATTATAGAATAAACACTGAAAAAATAAAACAGCTTTTTAAAAATGTATAAAACCCACATTTATAGAAGAGGAATATCAACAAATACTTAATGTAAACATTTTAAAAAAATTGTTAAATACTGTCGCAACAGAAAACTAAAGGCAACTGATGTGGGACAAGTAACATAACTAAAAACTCTGATTGATTATAATTTCCAGCAGTATAAAAGTATAAGCTGCTGTGAGCGATCGATGTTTTCTCAGTTTTCACCAAATACCTTGTTGAAAGGCTATAGCAATTTCAGAAACTGTAGCCTGTAACTGCAGGTCAATGTCATTACTCAATATATGGTACAGTCTGATGACAGTTGTTAAAATAGCAACTCTCATTTTCCAGTTCACAGTGTAGGAGTGGGAATAAAAACAGAAACTGATGATGGAAAAGTTGTGAAATATTTAAAAAAATTTACTACTCTATGAAAAGTAACAGATACACAAGCACACGCTTTATAGAAATTTAAAAATGACATTGCTCTCTGTGACTGAGCAACCTTTGCTTATTATAAATAAGACATTGTAATATTTCCTTTCAAGCTGCTACATGTTGTTACCAGCTGGTACAGGATGGTCATGTAGGATACAGTGTCATGTTGAATACAGTGGGCATAATTATGTCTTTTTCTGTATTGTTACAGGGACTTCTTCTTCCAATAAACCGATTAACAGATGTAAAAACCTAACAGTGCAGGAACACACGGACAGCACCCCGGGTGCAGTCTACCAGCTCCTGTTTTGTCAGATTTCCCTTGCACATCCATGTCAGCTGTTTGTGAGTGGAGCCATTTCAATTTTGGCCAAGGTCTTAGGAGCAAATCTTTACAAACACGGGGACGGGAGGGATCGGTCCGCTGACGTCTGATGTGTCCTGCTTGTAAATCCATAGCGGGACTCATGGAGATGTCCCGCATGGAATGAACTGTGTGTGGGGAAGGAGGTATAGGGTCGGATTAAGGTGCATTACTGGTAATCCACAACTCTAAATAACTGCAGCGATGTTTACATAGCGCAGAAACTGTATTGCTGTTGACCATGTTTTCAACATTTCGCACTGTGGCTGCATAAAATTGGCTGAACAGCGTTAAATTTAATAAATAAGGTCAAACTTGTTTACAGTGTGTTTGCATAGCACAGTAAAGCAAATATTGTATTTAATCCCTGTATCAGACATTATTTTTCTATTCAGATGGCCAAACATCATGTTTAGGATGTTCTTTATGAGAGGAAGAACATTCCGGAAGTATAGGAAAGACATACACACGAACCTAGAACTGAAGCATAGCTTCACTCTGGTACGCAGTTCGGAGTTACGTTTAAATGATTTAGTGATGTGAAATATTGAATTTTTGAGTCCTTCTTGCTCAGACAGAAGTTTCATTTTTCATACTATAGGAGACAGTTAGGCTGCTGATGTTTGATGTTAAGGGACATACAGCAGCTCTTCCCATCCGCCATGGGGATAAATAGTTTCACACAGACTTGGTCGCGGTCCTCGTGGGTTTCATTTTGCTTCTCGTCAAAATCGAATTTGCCTTTGTTAAAACGAACAGTGATTTCCTTTATTTTTATATGCTTTTGGTGGGCCTTATTTAATATGGTCGTGTGTAGCATCTTTGTCACTCAAACTCCTGAGCTGGCCTTTTTGACAGAGGAGCAGTCTCTCTCACTGTGAAAAAGCCTTTGCCATTTCCTGCTGGAGTGACCTCTTTGTCATGTCCTCTGCATGACCCCTTCCCTAGCAGCACCAAGAACTAAACGCACTATGTCACTGCGGTATGACAAATGTGTTTTATGAATATCAGTAATGCAATAGTTATGGTAGGTAATTATGAGCTTAATAATGTTATAAGTTCAAACTTTAGTATAATTCAAAAATTTAGAATGACTGCACCCACAATTAGTATTTTACGCTGCGTCTGCCGTACGTCAATTTAAGGCCAGTTTGTGGATTTGATTTACCTCGTCTCTGCGGGCATTGATCAAGTGCAACATCGCAGCAAGCGCTCTTTCCTTGGCTTTTGGCGAAAACACCGTTTGATCAGATTTATTCATGACAATGCTGCTGCGGGGACATAAAGTAGTACTGTTAAAAAGTGCGCTTAATGTCACCGGTCACGGAAAAATACATAACAAGAAAAGATTACCCTCAGTCGTAAATTCCAGCATAAAGTCCACTTTTACTAGTGTGATTGCTGAGTAAAGCTTTGCACCCCGTGCCTCTGGATTTCTTTCAAATGAAAGTAATTTCCATCTGCTCGGGAAAGTACTAACTACTGCAGACAGTAAACAGAAGAAAACTGAGACGTGTATTGATAAATTGATAACAGAGATGCTTGTTTGCAAAAACCGCCGTAGTTAAAAGGCTCGAAGGTCTGTTCTAACATGTTTTGACTACTTTCTTCATACAGAACAAACAAGCATGCGAGCACAGCGAGATGGTGATCGCCGGTGTAAAAAACTCACTTGCGCTTCCCACTGAGTGACTCCAGGCCAGCTTGTGTTCTTTTCAAGGCGGAGACAAAGCAGCTTCGTGGGCCACAGAGTCCAAGCCCTTGATCCGACTTGCCTCCGCCATCGGGACGGGCCTCGGAGCAGCGGGGGTGGCGGTGGGGCAGACACACACTTTAAATAAAATATGACATTTCATCGCGCTGCGCACGCCATGGCACTACAGGCCAACAAACAGCACATTCGTGAAATATGAGCCCCGGGCGGACGGATCGGAGTGGCTTCAACCATCCACGGAAAGCTTTTTAGCAAAGAAACAATGCAATTTGGAAATTATGACTGCCTGAAAAACGAAGCCACTGTCGTTGTTGCTCGTAATGCTAGAGAAAATTTGTAAAGAATAGTACAAGGTACTGCCACTTTTTCCTATCGAACTTAGAAAATGAGTCAGTAACGCATGTGGTTCTGCATCTGCTACGTGCTTCTGGAGATTGTATGGAAAATAAATAGAGGAAAAACAACAATTGTTATATAGTCTTTTTTGTTCCAAAAAAAAAAAACATTTAGTGTTTCTTCAAGGGGGTGCAGTGGTGCAATGGGTTGGACCACAGTCCTACTCTCTGGTGGGTCTGGGGTTCGAGTCCCGCTTGGGGTGCCTTGCGGCAGACTGGCATCCCATCCTGGGTGTGTCCCCTCCCCCTCCGGCCTTACGCCCTGTGTTACCGGGTAGGCTCCGGTTCCCCGCGACCCCGTATGGGACAAGTGGTTCTGAAAATGTGTGTGTGTGTGTTTCTTCATCTGTATCTTTAGACAGATGCATCATATTCTGAAGTAACTTTAAACATGCAATAACAATGCAATCCATAAGTACAAACAGCCTATGTACAACAAAACCAATGAGTCAGTACTAGATATATTACCCAGAAAAGAAAGCTATTTAAAAAGAGTCCTTCTACCACAAGTCAAAATCTTTACCTATTTAAAATATCAAAAATGATCACTAAGAAGCATCCAGTGTAGCCAGGCTAAGTAACAAAAATCATATGTACTAGTACATGTGCATAGTACTTGAGCAGTGCTTTAATAATATGTTGTCCGTAGAAACGATTCCCCTTGTTAGCATCCTGGTGTTGCTAATATCAGTTATCAAAATTGATTAAACCGTTATTGTAATTTTGTGGTGTCACAGTATGTTTATGGTGTATAACAAAGACAACAAATAGGCTCTCTTATGAAAAAAAAAATTGTAGGCTGCACAGGTTTCAAAACTGCCAGTCTAAATCATAATGGAAAAGGAAGTTAAAGAAGCTCAAGAAGACATTAGAAGGTAATAGTCCTGCTCTGTTAATTTATTTTGCAGTTACCACGAAAAGAAAAAGTACAATACTAAGGGATTTGTTTGTGCAGAATGTGGGAAAGAATTATACCCCAAGCTCCCCAACACAGTCAAGCACCTTCTTATAATTCATGCGCTCCTTAGCTGAATGTGAGGAAAATTTGCTGTTAAAACTGGGAGCTTTAAAATTCCAAAATGCCAAATAAATCAAACCGTTTTATTACCAATTCCTATAGGTCTCAGTATTACAGTCTCACTGCCAACATTAGCACTAACCAAGGCTGACTGTCAGTCAAATTTGGGTTTTTGCTGCAGTCTAAAAAAGGTAGTTAATAGTAGAAGGTCTTTTATATTCCAGAATATCTGTCTCCTTCAGTATTTACTCTTGCGTATTTGCCTTTTTAAATTTGTGGCTTTTTGTGCACAGGTTAAAAAATGCTAAGTGTTTTATTCCTTAAAAACCAAAAAAAAAAGCTTATCATTATATCAATATAGAGAACAAGCAAAGTAAATACAGAACAAATCAAATGTAGTGATATATTCTTGTTTGTCTGATGTTCATTTTCCAAACAAATTAACAGACTATATTGGTTTTGAATTTGAAATGATTAACTATAATTAATCTAAACAGTGTATCAGCAAAATAAGCTGTTTAAGAATTATATAATTCATACAATTCAGCATCAATATTTCTTTTACACTGAAAATAATAAGCTCAGAAAAAAAGCAATGCATTGATAATCACTTGCATGCTAATAAAAGTGTTACGTATTTAAGTCTTCCATTCCAAGATGTACCAAAGAAGTAAAAATAAAAAGAATTTGTGATGTCTAAAGGTAATTGTAAATCCACCAAAATGTTGATGGATTAAAGTCTCCCATGGGAACCCACCGAAAGGAAATTGTAATTCATGTTTGTTGGCATGACGGAGAGATCCTAGTGGCAAGTGCTTTACATACACCGGGGTGCAAAAAGCACCCAGTGGAGGTTAACTGGAGAAACGGTTTTTTCCCCGCACTGTCATTATTATCGTTCTTCACAGCAAACCTGCCACCAGCACGACAGGCGTTGACAGGATCGCTGAAAACGTTCAAAGCCCGTGCCACTCCATCCGGCCAAGGCTTTTCAATGACCGTCTTTCTCAGGGTAGCGCCGTGCGGCTCTCGCTCCACCCCAACCCCCCAGGAGTGCAGAAGTCAGAGTCGCTAAGCAGGGCAGTAAAAGGGATTATTCTTATCTTTATCTGGAGTCCTCACCAAGACGGCAGGACCCAAGTCGAGGCATCTGAGGTCTAGTCAAAATAAAGCAGGGAAAGAGGTCAGTGCCCACCGCACTTAATACTGACACTTTTTAACATAGGGAAGAGGGAAAGTTATCATAATTAACTGTGAACACTGCAGCACCATCTTTGTGTACAATTATAAAAAGCTTAAATCTGCGCCACGTTGGAACGTATTACGGCTTATATCTGTCCCCATATGAAGTTAGGCTCTGTAGTTTGCAAACTGTATTAGATGCACAGCGGTGTAATATTTTAATTACATTTCGGAATCTGTATCGCTGCATGAAAACAGCAAGGTGTTGGAAATAGGGAGAGATTGATGCTGACAGCGCCAGGAGAAGCTGCTGCAGGACTGGACAGGGCTCCTTGACCGCCGGTGCCATGAACCAGGTTTGCACTGCACCGCTGGCACGGCTCTGACCTGTGGAAGGCTCTCCTTCAGATCCTGCCGCCCCAGGCCACGTCGCGCCCCCTGGCAGGGCTTACATTTCAGGCACGGAGGCCGACCCCCTTCTGGAGATGATTATCCCAAAGCCATGACAGATTTTTTTTCCCCAAGATGTCAAACGCAGCGTGTTTATTCTGCGCTGGATCTTTCTGCGGACATAAAGCACTCAAGTAGCATACTCGCGACGGCTATCGGCTTACATGGGCCAGCAGCAGCCGGGAGCCACGGAAGGAGAAAATATTTCCTTTCGGTGATCTCCATTGTTGAATAGGGTCTGCGCTAGTCAATAAGGAAGCCCCCTCAAGACCCCCACTCCACACCACCCTAAATCCCATTCATGTCAAAGACAGGGGTCTCTTTCAGACTGAAAACTTTCGGTGGTCCTCTTCCCTCCCCATAAATGGATTTCACACATCAGATAATCCTTTGAAACATACTGCATTACAATAAACACATTACAATGGTATTACTTTTTACAAATGTTCGGGTGATAACACAACATACGTAGTTAAATCCACATTTCAATTCGTATTGGACAAGTACAGACACCTTACATCATTACATATTCAGAATCTATTATGGAATATGATACACACATATTAAGTACAGCCGTTGTACGTATTCATTTTGTCATTTGTATGACCAGTGAGCTTTTTGATACAATCCATTTGAGCAGGGAGGATGTTTAGAAACAGGAAACTTTTCCTGCATCCATTAGGTTTTGAATATTAATATACCTTTGAAGTCATTATTTATAATTATACTTAATGCATGCATGAATTTTTTCACTGTGGAGACATGCTTAGTTCAGTGCCCCAGACTAAGGCTCGCTGGCATCCCATACAGGCTCACAAAGAGATCACAAACGAACCTGTCGCGACAGTACGAGTCCATATACAGGACAGTGACTGACTGTGACTGAGGTCTGACAAGCTTTGGTGCAGCAGGGTACTTCGAATAGTGACACATCACACTTATTCCGTTTGTCTGGCAGGGTCAGACCATAGCTCTGTGACATCTGTCATTTTTTCATAATTATGTTTGAATTATTTTTGTAAATGTACTCAGAGGCCTTAGAAGTTTCGTTTGAGTTATGTTCACCAATTTGTCTGCGAACGCCACTGGGTGAGTGCTAAGATTGCAGTGTCACTGCCGCCGTGAGACTTCCTCATATAGGTTTCGCTGAACGCAGTACAATGTTCACAGGCTGTCAAGTTCCAAAATCCATAGCAGCCATGTACAATCAGCAAGGTCCCATATTCTCATCATATAACGTACTGCAGAAGGGACGTGCTGGATTAATGTTTTGTTTCGATCGCTCACTGCTCTGGCTAACGTTTCAGCAAGCTGCCATGTGACTGATGGTCAGATGACATCTGCCAAGGTAACATTTTGAAGTCTGGCATCAGACTGGTCACCTACAAATTTCCTAAAGGCATTCCTTGTACCTGTCTTTCCAGTCAATCTAAAAACTTGATTGTTGGTGATCCTCTAAGAGAAAATATCACTTGACTGGTGGGAAAGCAGCTCCACAGTAGACGTAGTAGAAAACTGCACTGACAATGATCTTTGGCATTAGCATCTGTGCATGACCTAAAACTTTATTATATGAAAAACAAATACTGTATATCAAATGTATGACAGAGCACAGTGGTATCTTTCATATCCAAATAAAAAGATCAAAATAACATTATATAACACACTGTACACGGCTGAATGCATGAGTGACTGTGAGTGTGTGTGTGTGTGTGTGTGTGTGTGTGTGTGTGTGTGTGGGGCTACCCTGCGATGGATTGACATACCATCAAGGATGTACCCCCTCTCATCCTGCACTCAATGCTTCCAGGATCGGCTCTGGATCTGAACAGACCTCCTCGCTCAGGTTATGGAGTGATATCGCGACTGGACCACTGCACTTCTTTACAGCCTCGCCTCGCCGTCTGGATTCTGTCATCAAGCATCTTCAGCTGATCCAGAATGCTCCAGAATGAGCTGTCTGACTTGCCAAAGCTATTTTATGTACCTCCAATCCTTGTCTCTCTCCACTGGCCACTGGTTGCCTGTTTCAAGCACAAGACTAAAGTAACAAAGGATGAGCGCTCTGATACTTACAAAACCTGATCATTGCCAGCACCCTGGAAGAGCATAGTGCTCCTCTGTCTCTGGCTCCAATCCATAGGTTCTCATTTTTGGTTTTAGTGTGGTGGGATGAGCTTCCTCTCACCCTCAGAACTGCTGAATCCCATCAAATATTGAAAAAGGGTCTCAAAGCACATCTCATTCAAACCCATTTCTCTCCTGGTCGCCTGTCTGTATAAACTTTCATCAAATCATCTGTCACTTTTTTTTTTGTATTTCCTATGAGTCAGTTGTCCGCTTGTGTTATGTGTATTAGCAGAAATAGTGGTATTGGGTAAACAAACAGTCCTTTCATACTCTGGTGTCTGTTTGTAACGCTCTAAACGTGCATTTGTAAAATGCGCTTTTGTTTAGCCTGAGGTATATGTCACTTTGGAGAAAAGTGTTGGTGAAATGTATAAATATAAATGGTATTACTGATATTAGGAATAAAGATAAATAATTTGTTCACTCACTGTTAATAAGTTTACCTACAACAGGGTTGTGGTGGTCCTGAGCCTATCCCAGAGCGCTAGGCAAGGCATGGTGCACCTTGGATGGGGCAGCAACCCAACACAGGGCAAAAGTTGAATATTAGAGTTAATTATACTGAAAATAATTTCAGTTTGGAAAAAGAATGGTTCAAAGGAAAAAAGGTCTCATAATGTAATTTCTTCAAGTTACTTTCCAAGATTCCCTCATTACTGGTTCTCCCTAGGTTGTTTTTTTTTACGTTCCTTCTCAACTGTCGCGGCAGTCCACCCTCCAGCTGCAATACATCTGCATTCTGCTACTGTGACGTGAAATCTTGAGCACCGTGTAGGATAAAATAAGAGAAGTTAATAGCACAAAAAATGAAAAACACTTGAAAAATGACATCTGGTGATGCGGAGGAAGCATGAGGCCTCTTAAAGTAATTGTGTTTTTCAAGGTAATAAATTTCTATATTAATCACCGCCACACCATATATCCTCGAGAACTAACAGCCAAAAACTTTCCTTTGGCCAAAGCAGCTGGTGAAACGGCAGCGTTGTTTTCACGGGTAGCCCTTGGAATCTCAACTTATTCAATGTCTCCACTCAGGAGCCTCTTTACAACTCAATTTTGATAATAATCTTAGATTGCAGGTAAGATAACATATAAATCTTTGTAGGTAAGATAAAAATATGCACATATTTTCAAACCCTCCCAAAGGTTTGCACCTCATTTCTCAAAAGCAATTTAAAACAGGTTTCTTGCTCTAAAATGAGTCCCTACTGTAATTACATAAATGGTCAATAGCACTGAATATGTCTTCATCAACCAATTGAAAAGAAACATCCTGTATTTCTGGCAAGTGTCAATCATTGATGATATGGATTTTAGAAGTCCCATCTGTAAATTCACAAGTAGAGTAAGTGTCAATATTTGGGACTTTCATAAAACCCATGCATTATAAGCATGGAATATTGGAGGGTTACAGATCAAACGAGTGGAGGAATATTGTGCCGTATCCCATTAGTAGGAAAAAACTGTTTAATTGCAGAGTGATCTGTCATTTGAACTTTCTGTGACATTTGGGTGTTATAAGACAAATGGAGCTGCAAGAATGTTTCTAAATCTTTGAATTCCCAGCGGACAGACTTCACAAGTAAGCAGACTGGAATCCTACAGCCCCCACTGCCTCAAAGTCCAAGTGATCTGATTAATCATCCCATGAGTCCTCGAGGACCCATTAAACATGGAAAAAGGAGAGAAAAAAATATCTCGGCGGGAAGTAAGATGTCAAGTAACATGTTTTTTGAAGAGTGCGTGAAACACGCAACGATGCAAACATCTCAAAGCGACGTCAGATTTGATGCAGAGAGCGTATGTTCCTCTGGCAGTCATTTGTAAAGATTAAGAGGTTCTCAGAAACCCTGTAAGTGAGACTTTCAGTTTTATAGACTGAAAAATCAAAGTAATTTAGGAAAAATAGCACTTTGGTTCTGGTCCCTATGAGTGATACAGATAAAAGCCTTTACTGAAGATTAAAAGATCATAAATTCAGCTCAATGAGCCATCAACAGATCCTAGCAATGGATGCAGTGATTATCTGAGATTTAAAAATGATATATCACTAAAAGATTTCAACTCCCACTTCAACTTCTGAACCACAGTGCATGGATCTTTTGAGCGTGTTTTTGTAAGATCTTGTCATTCAGTGTGATCTGAAGTCCTTTCATACATCGTTTGCCTGTCTTGTCCGTTTATCTGTGCTCGCTTTCTTTGGTGGCTGATGGTCACGATGTGTCCGTAGTGGCTGGTGACAGGGAGCCTAAACCTAAATCGGATTGATCTGTCTCTTAGAGAAGTGACCGGTTCCTGGTTTGTTTTACTTGGCTTGGACAAAGGGGAAGTGTCACTGGTGTTTCTTGATGCGGGATTCTTTACAAGAGTTTCTGTTTCACCTTTAGAACACCTCATAATGTCCTTTTCACTGGGAGAGCTAAATTAGAGCTAAGCCGAACCAGTGGCACATAATTCCATTAATGCTGGTTGGTTCCGCTTCCCCCTGTCCACGACCCCTGCAGCTGGCTGTGCTGGAGGTCAGCCATGTTGCCCCAGGTGCTGAAGTCTACCACATCTGTCTGCCCTCCGCAGTACCCCCCCATCGACCCACCACCCCTACTCAGTCTGGGATAAATTCCCAGTATCTTTTGCCCTTATACATACTGGTTTTGATGCAGCATCAGAAAACCAAGCACCACATTGGTAAGGGTGGTTAGCACACCCAGAAAACACAATATAATCCATCAAGCAGACAAACTGAGTATGTCTTTGAACAAGTACCAGTTGTTGAGCAATTAATGGAATAAATAGCATCCTATGACTGAACTGCTATTGCAAACTGTTCCAACTGCAGCCTGTGATAGAAAACATGTCATTTTAAGTGAAATGATATAAGCAGTCTTTCTCCCACTGGAGAATTAATAAATGGGCGAAATTTCTGAGCTGTACAAAGAGCAATGCTAACAGCACTATCATCTTCTCTTTCACGTCAACATTAAAGTAACCATGACGCTAAAACAGATTACATACATATTGTTATTGACTAAGGTGTCAACTCCTTCAACTGCAATTTCACCATGTTGATCTCAGAGCTGTGTGGCTCTGCAGTCTAGCAGAAGGGCCAGGGCCATCACTGCACCTATGTAAACCTCTGATGACACCAGGTCAAGTCAGAGGTTAACTAATCCCAGTGGTCTCTACCGATGTCCCAAAAGTACCATTGTCCCCAAAAGGAAGAAGCGAAGGAACTGTTGATTCTCCTAGTAATAAAGTCCAAAGTACTGTGGACTCACTCTCTCCTGGCTTATGGCTGAAAATGAAAAAAATCTTTCTGCAAACCACTAAAACAAAAGTCAACCCAGACATTCATTCATTTTGTAAATCTTAACATGAGTGCCTTTTTACTAACTTTTTAGTATATTTCAATGCGTATGCTACATTTGGCACAACTGAGTATAACCCTGAAGCAGGGAGGGCTGGTTGAGACTTAAGGAATTCATTGTCACACCACACCCTCCCTCAAACCATCTGCCCAACACGCACACAGAGAACAAGGAGGTGGTCGGCTGTTTCTGCCTGGCAGACGCCCTTCTGAGTGACTTTGTGTGTGTGAGAGATGACTCTCCGTGGCTGTTTCTCTTTGGGAGAGACCACTCAAAGTCACTGTTTCTGTCTGGTGAAAACCCCACCGAGTGACTGTTTTTGCACAAGGAAAATCCATCTGAGATTTTGTCTACGAGAGACCCCTCTGTGCGGCCGTTTCTGTCTGGATGACGGCCATGTGAAAACATGGACAACCTTACCATTGATCTCACCGTAAAAACTGCTACTTGCCGGCAACGGCAAGTGAAAGTGCCTTTGGCAACGGTTATGAGCACACTCCGCAACACGTCACACAGAAATATTCTCACGCTCTTCTGTACAGTAGAGCTACGTTCCATATTTTCTAAACTATCAAATACACTCATTCCCCGGTCAGTGAACGATCCTTTGATGGAAATCCTCTAAACTGGTCCAAACACATTTCATACCTTTTCACTTACTGGAGATCTTTCCCACTCCAGCAACAGAACTGTCTGCAATTTCTCTTTTTAGTGGAGCCGTTCATTTCCACAGCGTACAAGATTTCTTTTAAGAACTGTAATAGAGAACAAGACCTGAAGATGAATTCAACAGTTGCGTGGAGTTCTTTTTTCTCGTCAGCTCTTCTTTTTTCACGTTCTTCCGAAAGTATGATGCTTATATGACTGTTAGCCTTCAATAACTGTTAATTATTTTAATTTTACTTTTCTTTTTATTCTACCGTTTTTATTTAGTCCTCATGATTTTGTGTTTTGCCGTACACAGTCTGATGTTTTCTTCTTGTCTCAACCCCTGGGGGCAGCTCTCTGGTCGACCAACAGGGGTCCTTACACAAAACGAGCCAGCAGGATTCAACACACGTGCGTTCAATCATCCCATCGGGCCGGTCTTTAAGCAAGTGAAACACAGCTATGGATTTTGTCAAATCTCAACCAGTGCTCATGATCTTCTCTGCCTGCCTGATACAGTTTGCTCTGCCTTGTGTTCCAGCCTGGTTGCTTCTGTGTCTCATTTACCTGTTCCCTGTGTGCTCCCTGTACCTTTGTTGTCCACAAAGTCCCAGTGTCACCATGTCTTCAGGTCTCCATGTTTCACTGCTCTCAAGCTTCAAGTCCACATGGCATTCAAGGCTTCGCCTTTCACCTTTTGCACTTGTAAATCAAAGTCGCACTTGAGTCCACATAATGGCCAGTCTTCATGCGATCATGATATCGCTGAACAAAAGATCACCATTTCATTTTTTTATTTTTTTTCTGTATAAACTGGCAGTGTCATTCATAGAAAAGCTCTGTATGCCACTTTTCTAATCTAGTCTAAATAATTTGACAACTATGATAACCTTCATTTCCTGTTCCGAATAGTATCTAGGTTATCGGCAATTCTCCTGCTGCAGCCCCCCTTAGAAGTTGTAGCAATGAGCTCCGGGATTACTTCAAATTCGGGTGGCAATAATTCAACCGTATGCAGTCTTTCCCAACTTTAAAAATGTAATGTATTCGTTTAAAAAAAAAAATTTTAAAAAACCCAACATTTTAAAAATACCAACATGCATTGTCTCCCCTCTTCAGATTGTCCAAAAGAAGGCAGCAAGGTCGATCACTAGCACCAAAAATACAATCACATTACTCCAATTTTTCATTCCCAAAACTGGCTACACATCTCATCTAGGTGTGATATCAAAAACAGATCTTTTAACCAATAAAGCACTAATGGAATTAACAGCACCCTACCTCACTGAGCTTATTACCAAATATACATCTGAATTGTGCTCTTTGTTGACAAAACCTCAACGTACTTACAGTTCCCAAGATCTGTTTGAAAACCGTAGGTGGCAAAGTGCACAACTGCAAGGACCCTGAATTGTGGAATGACTTCCCTAATGATGGAAAGATGCCTCTCTGGCAAGGATAGGTGGAGGAACTGAACACAGTACTCAAGTAAAAGTACTTGTTCAAAAATTAATATGAATCAAAAGTACAAAAAGCATCAAGTTGAAAAACTCCAGGACTGAAGTTACTTTGTATGAAATAAAGCTTTTTAATGTTATGAACCCTAGCAATAAGAGCAGTTTTCAGCAGAATTTCCCACTGAGATTAATCAAGTTTCATTCGTTCATTTATTCATTCGTTCATTCACCCATTCATTCAGTAAAGTAAATCTGCTGTGAAAATAAAATCTGATTTTTTTCTATTAGACTAATCAGATAATTACAAAACAAATAAAAGACCAGTCTGGTAGGTATTATCATTTATTATGATTTTGCTGGCCCATTTGCCCATGGTGACTAGCAATTTTAGGTTTGTATATTAAACTACTTATTACAATTTGTAATTTTATACAACAGGGCCACTTTAACTAGAATTACTTCAGGATAAGTATCATGATCAGGTGTATTGTAGCAGGAGCAGGGATTCAGACTTGGACCTTTGACTGGAAGAGACAGCTGTCTAACTACTATGCTTCCCACAAAACCAAACTATATCACTTGTTTGCTATTTATCTGACCCCTTTATCCAAAGTGATTTACAACTGTTTACCAGTTTAAACAGTAGGGTATTGATACTAGAGAAGATCAGGATAAATGCTTTTCTCAAAAGCAATACAGCAGTTAGAGGACTGGGATTCCAATAGACGACTTCTGTGTTACAAGTCATCATCCAAAACATGAGTACTCACTGATGCATAATAAGGAAACCCAGACATAAAATATTATCCAGATAACTAACATATGAGAAGGGCAGTTTTTTATTAACGTAATAGTTAATTAAATTTATAACGTTGCTTGGTTTTTACTCTGCCATGCACGGTGAACTTCGGGACCTTATAAGGACAGGTATGTGCCTTTCTAAATCATGTCCAACCAAGTGAATTTGCAACAGACAGACTACCATCAAGTTTTAGAGAAAACTCCAAGATGTTTAAAAGAAATTGGATTTATTTTAATTCAGTTTTGAGTGTTTTAGTAAATGGCCCAAATACACACACACACACACACATTTTCTGAACCGCCTGTCCCATACAGGGTCACAGGGAACCAGAGCCTACCTGGCAGCACAGGGCGTAGGGGGAGGGGACACACCCAGGACGGGACCCCAGTCCATCGCAAGGTACCCCAAGTGGGACTTGAACCCCATACCCACTGGAGAGCAGGACCCGGTCCAACCCACTGTGCCACCATACCCCCCTAAGCCCAATGCACATCAACGAGAAATATGTTTTTCATTTTTTAACAAAAATTGGCATAAATTATAAAAATGAATTTTCCTTTGTTATTATGGGGTCCTCCATGTCACTTTGTAGGGAAAAATCTGATCAGTCCAAGTGTAGAGCAAACAAACTGTGGAAAAAGTTAAGGGGTCTGAAAACTTTCTGAAGGCACCATATGCATTTGCGATGGACATTAGTGGAAAAAGGAAGGTAAAGTTAAAAATCACTCTACTTAACATACTATATTATTATTATTTCTTGCATGTGAATATCCTAAGAGTAGTTTAATGTAGTTGCTTCAGTAGTGTGACTACATCTTTCACAGAATACACAAACTGTTTATGACATGTCTCATGTTGTGGACATCTGGATTCACTGAACAAGAAAGTGGACTGTGCCTTTATTACTGTACTTCTGTGACCTTTCCTTTATGAATTCAGGGGTTCAGTCAAAGAAAGACAGCCAGGTGCTGGAAAGACCAACAAAAAGAGCATACTAGTTCCTTGAATTCACTGTGCTCCTGGGTGAGCTAATGATTTCCCAGGCACAATCAGGAGTTTCAGATGATCCAGATGACATCATTTGGCAGTGGAGATTATGTATCTCTACAGAAGTAATGGATGCCTCACCAAGATGCTAGTTAGAAGGTATGGTGCTGTAAACCTACCAGAAATGGTTGAGGAAACCCATGAAACCAGATGCAGCAGAACTGGATGCAAGAGTAAAATGTACCTGAGGACCACCAAGAGCAACGTATTCTTGTGTGTATGAAGGAAAGAAAAATGTTTCATGACACTTCATTCTTAATAAATACAACAGTAATTGTAAAATAAGTGAAAATGAAACTGAATTCTGCACTTGTTCATTAAGCTTTTAACATTACAAAATACCAGTGTATTGATTCTTTCATTTTTGCTTTTCTGTATTTCCATGAAAACCCAAAAACTCCGGATGCCCACTACATTGCGCTAATTTTATTGTAAGATAAAAATTAAAATGTTGTTAAAGTGGGTGTTTTTTTACTTGAAACATTTACATAGTGCTGGATAATGTGTAAAAACAGAACTGTACAAATTTTTATTTGCTGGGTCTCAGGAGGATAAAAGTAGAAATTTACTGGACAAAGACAGCTAAATGACAGATTGATTATGTATTTTTATAGCTATTAATTGAATTTCTGGCTATCATCTGGTTACCTCTAACAGAGGCTCTGGGCCGCTCCACCCTGCACCCGATAAACAGTTACTGAAAAAGAAATACAGAATTCAACAACTTCTCCATGGTTGTCAAGTCCTCTAGACTGAAAGCAAAGCACATTACCTGAAATGTTTAAATTATCCTTTCCTAATGAGTTTGTAGTTGCTGTGGCAACATTTGATTGATTGAAAGGAAACAGTGACTGACAGTCAAGAATGACCAATGAATTCCCCAGTAGAAGTCAGCTGACAGTGAAAATGAGTTAGTATTGGTTCACAGTAGAAGTTACTTGATTGGTTAAAGAGAAAACAGCTGACGGTGGCCAATGACATCCACAGAAGTAGTCAGATGACAGTGAAGTGTTGCTAACGGTTACAGTAGGTGACTTGATTGGTTTGAAGGAATAAACTTTAAAGTGAAAAATTCAAAAGTAATGAGAGCAAAAAAGTGTGACTGAGGAAAAATTTCTTTGTTTGCAAATATACCTGAGAAAAAGTTAAAAATATAATTTGTCAAAGCTATCGTGAAAAGTACAGTTTCTTTGGGAATTTATTTCAATGCAAGTAATGAAAGTAGCTGTCCACTGATTTTGTCAGGTCAAATGTCAACCATCTTGCCAGGGCTTTTTGTCCAGAGCTGTTTACTCTGAGCAGAAGAAAGCGCTTAAAAACAAGGAACTCTTCCATCAGGTTAGCCATGTGGGGTGTGAGAGCTTAAGATGGGGTCTATGTCCAGTAGTCCCATGGAGTATTTTCTTAATGACATGGAGGTTAAAATTAAACTGAAAACAGCATATCTGAGTTTCAGGCCCAAGCCAAAATTGTGGGATGGTGAGGGGTCTTAAGTGTAAGAGTTTCTACTGAACCAGTCATTAGTGGGCTGCATGTGAGGGTGACAGTTGAGCTCTTTAACACCATGGAAGGTAGTCCTCACCCTGGGCTATGAAAGTGTCTAGTGAGTGTTGTTAGAAATCAACAAAAGAAGAGCTGGAAGTGGTACTAAGTGTCAGATGAGAACTCCTTTCCAATCATTAAAGCCTTAAAGGAAGTTTGCTGTTGGACATACTGAAGCAAAAAGTCTACTTTTGAACCTGACATTGTCATACATTGCATCAAACTAAAACACGACACCTACGTGACCATTCAATGTTTTTAATGATTGATTTTCTTTTTATTTTAATTCATTAGTGTTATAAAACGCTCTGTCACTGAATAATGACATTTAGCTAACACTAATCATTATCAGCTCCTCACTTCAGGGAATATACTTGCTCAATTTTCTGCGCTTGATTTGATTTGTAACTATTTGTAAATATCCCTTTTCTGTGCTTCATATTATCTGAGTGCAGAAATCAAATCCTAATGTGTTGCACATTACACATAATTGTGCTGTTTCATGCATACAGTTTAAACGCTGGCAGCACTGTGCGACTACAAAGCATTTTTTATGACATCAAATTACAAAAAGAATGGTTGTATATGCTGTAACTAGAAAAGGATAACTTAAAGTGGTGAGGAGAGTTATTGTCTGAATGTGAAAGCATATGGAAGCAAATTGGTCACTGTTACTCCTAACTCTGGCCTGCTTTCTCAAGATTCGAGTGCATATATTTAATATAGTGAAAGCTTTCTAGAAAACTCTTAAAGACACAGTGTTATTGAGCAGAAAAAAATGAAATGATCCCCATTCAGTTTTCGGAAATATTCTCTGGCACATTTACTGGGCCAGTTTTATGGCAAGCCACAGAGAACGAGCTCTGATAAAGTAGGAGATATAGCGCTAATGCCTGATGCAGTACTCAGGGCAGGCCAGAGGTCAGGGGAGCACCAGGCTGTATGTGGAAGGGCACAAACCCTTACGTAGAGCTCCACATGCACCTCTGGGTTGAATCTTGAGACAATTAAGCAGAACCCTTATGCAATATACATTTTAAAATCCAAATTCGTTATATGGCTTTCAACCTTCACATTGATATGGGGGGATGTATATATTGGTAACTTCCACATTTCTCTATCAAAAATAGAATGCAGAATATACCTAAGATATCAAACAAATAAAAACAGTGAAGAGGACTTGGCTTGCTAGGCATTTTCTGTGAGCTGGAAGATCAAGATTCCAGCCTTGCCTGCCCAGAGACCCCCTGAGATGCTGCACATTACAGACCTGCTTCTGGCAGATCTATGAAGTTGGCTGTATCTTTTGCAGCACAATATTGGAAGTATACTGTAGCAATAGTGAAGCCAAATGAGATGATCGGGTGAGAAGTTCTCATATCCTATGTGCAACACAGTGCCCACTGCTGGTATTAATGACTTTTCATTTTAAGTAAAATGATATGTTACTGGGAGGGCGCGATGGCGCAGTGGTTTGGACCAGGTCCTCCTCTCTAGTGTGTCTGGGGTTCAAGTCCCGCTTGGGGTGCCTTGCGACGGACTGGCGTCCCGTCCTGGGTGTGTCCCCTCCTCCTCCGGCCTTGCGCCCTGTGTTGCCGGGTAGGCTCCGGTTCCCCATGACCCCGTATGGGACAAGCGGTTCTGAAAGTGTGTGTGTGGTAATGTTACTCAGAATGCCCTGTTAAAACAATGTACTCGGATAAAGTTACGTGACTGATAAGTTTACATCAGTGAGGGAATCTTTTATTAGAACTGCAAGCTAAGTAATTTCCATGTAGACACCAAAAACGATTAATTGCTGCCTATCTTTATTGTAGTTTAATTTCATCTTGAGTTTATGTGCGATTTTGACTTATTTAGGAAATTTCTGAGTTCGGGTTAGCACTGATAATAAATAACCTCTTTAATACTTCTGGCTTTAAATCTTTTTCCCCATTTATTTCTCAGTTTTTTTTTTTTCCTGCGAATGAAAATACAGTAAGTTGAAAATATACTAAATACCTCCCCCTGGTGAACATTAAGAGTTGTGCACATTGAGCCCTTAAGTCTTGATATCTACTACCACTTCATACTGACTGCAGACATCTAGTGGCAGTAAGTGGGCAGATTTACTTTCTGAAATGCCATTTGTCTCTAGCCACAGGGTCACAACTAACTTATGGATCAGCAATGTACCTCTAGCTCTTTTACTGTACCCTCTTTCATGTGGGAAATCCATTGGCCTCAGCATGTGTTACATGGAGTGTAAACAGTGAGTACATGTTGCTCCATCGTGGGTGTACAATTCTGTGCACGTGTGTATAAAAGTCTGCTTTTTTGTTTTTATGCTACCTTTATTGTATTAGACATCCTTCACGGAAAGAAACACTAACAAAAATGCCACATACAAGGAAGTCTCTACTTTGCCCACAGGTAGTTAAGCATTGATGGATAATAAGGAAATAGCAGCTGCACTTTGGAACGAGCAAATGTGAACGTGGAAACCTTTCATGAAGACGTACAGTCCAAGGGAACCTGAGAAAGGAGCAGTCGCCCAAGGAAAGTGCGTTCTCAGAATGAACTTTATGATCCAGGGGATAGGACTGTTTATAACAGATTCGCTATATTCAAGCACTCTACTTAGTGGCATATTTAATAACTGCTGCTTCAGGGTAATAGGTTCATTGGAAAAGCTAAGCTTGCTGTTTGTAGTCTGTGAACTGAATGTTTATGCAAAAGTTTTTTGAATTTTTCTTTCAACTGAATTGCAGGAATACTGAAAGCAGAAGGGAAAAAGTATGAAGGTCGTTGAGCGCATACAAATTCTGAAATTCTTTTTGTTGGCTTTCAATGCCCTCTTTGTGGTAAGCAACATATTCATTTCAGGTTCTTTCCTGAACTCCCAGTTATTTAATGTTATTTTCTGTAACTTTCATATTCATCATATAAAACTGTCTATCTTGTGGTCACTATTCTAGTAAATCAAACTATTTTAATTATCTGTTCTGGTTCCGTAAACCATAGTAAATCACAGTTAACTTAAAACTTTAGTATATACTGATTTAGTAGAATGGGGAAGAAATTCTATCTTGTTTGCAGCTAGGTGTTAAGGAATATATATATACTGTTTATGTTCCCATCCAGATTCTTGGTGTAGCCATCTTTGGATGTGGAGTCTGGATTTTATTTGATAAAAACAATTTCATTGTAACAGTAAGCAATGGTAAGAAAGTTTAAGTTCTTACATATTGCATAATAGCATTAGCAACATTACTGCAGAACATGATCTCACACAGTACCTTTATTACGACTCATTAATGTAATTATCAGCCGAAATACAGTTTAGCAAACAGCTGGCTCTATATAAAAACTGATATGTGTAAACCTCCTCTTGAAGGGCAGTCCATGAGGATTATTGCTGGTGGACTTTTTGTCATTGGTCTGGTGGTGGTCACTGTCAGTGCCATTGGGTACCTAGGAGCGTTAAAGGAAGTCCGGTTTCTTCTGGTAATGGTAAGCACAGACTGAATGGGGTTCTGTGCGGAAAGTGCATGATGTTGGACTGAGATGATTGTCTATCTATTATCCACTGTCTATTGTGCTGTGCAGCTAAAGCAGCAGGTTTGCTTTGGAACTTCTCTATCATAAGTTCCATTCTGTGATGAACTGAAACAATTAATTCAGTCTTTATTCTCTAATTTCAATTAGTCATGATGTTTTTTTTTTTCCCCCCAATTTTGAACTCCGGCTATTAGTAAATGCTCAACCCTTTTCAAAACCTTACCAAATCTTTCCACTTCAGTGTAGTTTAAATGTTTTTCTCTTTGTGTTATGTCTTGCCTTTTAGCCCTCATTACTGTAAGTATGATACTCACAGAAAATATGTACATTAGAAACACGTCTTTCTTTTATAATTAGTAAGCTGTGACAGTATACAATACTGTATAACTCATAACTGATCTCGTCCTTTTCCTTGTTTAGTACATGAGCCTTCTGATAATCATATTCCTGGGCCAAGTTTTTATCACATTTATCCTGCTTTTAAAAGAAAATGAGGTAAGAAGAAAATCATGCACTCACAAAGGTCTAATATGTTCTAAAAGCATAATTTAATTAAACAAGAATGATGCTGTATACTGACAAAGTTTGATATTGGAACAAGATGTGCAGTACTTTTTACCTTATCAGTCAATTCACAAGTGCATTTTACCATAAGCTGGATCCCACATTAAAGTTAGATGTTTTTCTTAGATTACCAGAACACTGTCAGATGAAGTTGATAAAATAATCATAGAGTACGGGAACGAAACAGAACAGAGCAAAGGGAAACACACGTGGGATCTCATAGACACCATGCAGCATTATGTAAGTATGACATTGACGTTCAGAACAAACTTACGCATTGCCTGCACTGTAATTTATTTTGTTTGTAACTAACTTTTAACAATAACACAAAATCAATAAAAACTTAATAATGCAGGCATTTCTTGGTGTTTTTGTATATTGGGTTTTGCAGAAGCCTTGGACTTAGCTACAGTGGTTTTAAAATATGTTGTAAGAATTTTTCATGTTTTCATGAACTTTCAGTTAAATTAAGGTTAAAAGTAATCTGAAGGGATTGAAAATAAACATGCATTGTCTCCACAGACTCACACTCTGTTGTGATTGTAGACCATTTCATTCCATAAACCTGTGATGTGCCCCTGCATTCACCAACACTGATGAGCACTACACATGAACACCGTGGAAGCGAGTCGAATGAAGGCGGTCCCACATTCCCATTGTATTTCAGTGCTCCTTACTCCTTACACGTAAATCAAACATAAATCACAATCACAAAATTCTAGAAATAAGATGAGTGAAAAAACTAATTACAGCGTTCAAGATGCACAGAACATGATGTTACACCCCATGCGTATATTACACCGGCTCTACACAAGGACCCAGTCCAACCAACATCACCATGAAGCCACAGAACAACATTCAGCCTTACCAACAAATATATGTCCATAACTCAAAACTGAGAAGCTTAACTTCCTTCCTTACCCAACACAACCATAGGGTACCAACATGGGTATTTCACTGAGGTTGTCAAATAAATGAACTAACTGGAAAATGGTTATATCTGAAAATGTGTAACTTGATAAAACGGTGTATAATATTTATATTATTGGAACATTTATGTTTTTTTCTTCAATTTAGTGGCAGTGCTGTGGAAGAACTAACTACACTGAATGGAAGGAGAACACATACATAAAGAACCTGGGGGAAAGTGACGTGTACCCATGCACCTGCTTCAACCGCAGCACATGCCCACTCCTCGCCACAGGTGCCACCCAGCGGTTCGGCCATGGTTCAGAAGTCTACGACATGGTATGCAGACTTCGCATCTGATGTCTGCTCAGATCATAGTGTTAAGCAACATACATCTCTAATTCTCTTTTTTTTCTCTTTTTGGCCCACAAACTTCAATATCATCAAAATGGATTTGTGAGCAGGGCTGTCAAACACGTATGGAGGACTGGATATTACAGAATGCGCTTGTAATACTAGGCATGGACCTTGGACTGGCTCTCATTCAGGTAACGCAAGGCATTTGTCTTAAATGCATATACGGAAATAAAAGGCACTGCTGTAATTCACCGAAATCCCCTCCCAGTTACTGGTGTTGTTAAGTCATTTAACATATAATGCTTTTTATTTTCTTTGGGTGCTGTAGTCATTAGAGTCTTTGGCTTCTAATGTGAAAATTTCAGCACAAAGTTGTTGTTTTGAAGACGAAAAGTTTGAGGTGTATCAAAATCTAGTCTATGAAGATTAATTCTTCCCTTATGGCATTAGGATTTAGGGTGATTTTGGGTGAATCTGGAATGGCTTTGGAGCACTTCAGAATTGTCCATGTTGAAATTAATGTAATAAGTGTGCCCGTTACCTGGACTTTCTTTGTAATGGTCCTTTTTGAGAACACATTTGTTACAGATAACCAGGGACAGGTGTCAGATTTTTATTCGTCATTAGTTTAGCAAAGAGTGATTTTCCTGAGACTGCAATGAGAGATTTTTGGTGGAGCATTCACATTTCAATGTAACTGACCTCTTTTCCAGGTCATTCAGTTTACTCTCTGTTTGTATTTGTTCCGGAACGTGTTGAGGAAAATGAAGGAGAAACGAAACATGGACAACAGCTCCACAGCGTCTTCCACGCCGCGCTCCAGCCTCACTGATGAGAGGCCTCTGTACCACTGACTTTGAACAGGGGTGTCTTCGATCAGTATTTTCAAATGATTTATAGATGACAAAACACTGAAACGTCAGATAAGAATAACTTGTCTTCATTTTGTGATGAAATGGCCATCTGTAATTAGCTTTTTTTTATCCAAGATACAGTGTAGAGTATCCAGCAGTACTGAATTGTTTGTTGAATACTGTGTTGTATATGTATGCAAGAGTAACCCATTGTAAGTAGTGTACAGTACTAGCAGTGTAAGTGACCTTGGTGAATAAGGTGTATGCCTAACACTATGTAGAGTTTGTTAGAAGTCACTTTAGAGAAAGCACACACACGTACATCATCTGAAGCCACTTGTCCCATGTGGGGTCACGGGAAGCTGGAGCCTAATCCGGCAACACAGGGTGTAGGGCTGGAGGGGGAGGGGACACACCCAGGATAGGACACCAGTCCGTCACAAGGCACCCCAAGCAGGACTTGAACCCCAGACCTACCGGAGAGCAGGCACAGGTCAAACTCACTGTGCCACCGCACCCCCCCGTGCTTTGAAGAAAAGCCTCCACTAAATGAATAAATGCAAATGCAAATGTAAATGTAATGTCAAACAAAGGGCACGAGGTAGTGTAGTACTTCCTCACCTGTAAGCCTGAAGGTTGCTGGTGTGAATCCTCTCCTCTCCTGCTGCACTACCCTTAATTAAGGTACTTACCCTGCACTAAAACAATAACAATATTCTGTTGTATAAATGTGGGGAATTACTGGAAAGCTGCTTTTCTAACATTGTAAGTCACTTTGCACAATGGCGTCAGCTAAATATATAAAAATAGCAAAGAGGCTCATTGTAATGTGGTTAAGGGTGCCGACATCACGTCCCAGGAGTTGCATCCTTTGGCAAAGCAGACTACTGAATCTGATTTTCTCCACCACAATCATGCAGATTTTAAAATCAATGTAGATTAAATGAATGAATGAATGAATGAATGAATGAATGAATGAATGAATGAGCTTTATTGCCAAGTATGTTCACACATACAAGGAATTTGTCTTGGTGACAGGAACTTCCACAGCACAGACAATGACAGTGACAATACACAGATAATAAAAGTAGAGTGGGCTAATAAAAGATAAAAATATATATATAGAGAGTATAAAGTACACAATATACAACATAGACACTAGACATTATATGTTTGTACAGGTATGTTATATATAATGCAAGGGAAAGTAAAAAAGATATGATGTATGTAAAAAATAAATATAAATATAAATAGCGTTTATTACACCAGTTTACTCCCTAGGGGGCATTTAGCTGTTCATGAGGTAGATGGCCTGAGGAAAGAAACTTTTCTTGTGCCTAGCCGTCCTGGTGCTCAGTGCTCTGTAGCGCCGTCCAGACGGCAAAAGTTCAAAGAGGAAGCGGCCTAGATGTGAAGGGTCTACAATGATTTTGCCAGCCCTTTTTCTCACTCTGGATGAGTACAATTCTTGGAGAGTGGGGGGGGCGCGGTGTGCCGATGATTCTTCCAGCAGTCCGGACTATCCGCTGTAATCTTCTGAGGTCTGATTTTGTAGCTGAGCTGAACCAGACAGTTATGGAAGTGCAGAGGACAGACTGGATGACTGCAGAGAAGAATTGCATCAGCAGCCTCTGTGGCAGATTGAACTTCCTCAGCTGGCGAAGGAAGTACAACCTCTGCTGGTCCTTCTTCACAATGGAGTCTATGTGGAGCTCCCACTTCAGGTCCTGTGAGATGGTGGTGCCCAGAAACCTGAATGACTCCACTGTTGCCATAGAGCTGTTCATGATGGTAAATGTGGCCAAAGTAACAAATCCTTGTTAAGTCACTTTATACCAAGTGGGTGGTACAGTCATTTAAATTAGTGGGTGTACAAACACATCCAGGGCAGTACTACTACAGGGTACAAAGGTCCAGGATCCAAAGGTCACAGGTTTGATCCCCACCTCTGGCTGTGGTACCCTTGAACAAGGTACTTACCCTAAATTGCTCTAGTAAAATTGCCCAGCTGTATAAATGGGTAAGTAATTGTAACCTTAATGTTGCAAGTCGCTTTGGAGAAAGCGTCAGCTAAATGAATAATTGTACAGAACTGTGCAGTAAAGAGCCGTGGAGCAGGCAGATGTACACTGACAACACAGCTTCAGTCATATTTTCTTTCTGCATGATGAGGGCTCACATTTGCATAATAGAAACTTTGGTGGATTTCCAAAGGTGTGATGCTTTGGTAAATTTGCACATGGAAAATCACCAGAAGAAGTGGGAAGGTGTCATTGACCGAAACAATAAGCAAGCATTGCTCTGGGCTTTTGTTCCACAAGGCAGGAAATCAGAATGATTTTAACCGTTAGTGCTGCATGCAAGCATTTTATTCACACTCCCTAAACCCTAACCCTCATACAGTGTGGAATTGCTCAGCATCAGAGTTAAATGTTTTACAGCCTTAGGTGTTTATAACAGCTAAAAGTGCTTCTCAGTAAACACCCAGAGCTAAATGTCTCCATTTAAACTTGTCGTGCAGGGCTGTTCATCGCTTTGTCTAAACCACTGTGAGAAATAAATGGCTCTCTTGTCTCTTATCTACCTCGGTCCCTCTGTCCTCCCTGTTCTTCTGGTGTGTGTGTGTGTGTGTCAGTCCTGTTAAGAATGGCGTTCTTGTTTTAACTTTTCTCTCTTTGTCTATGCTCAAGGGCAAACGGAGGCGACTGAAATATCACATATCCTCCCTATATCCTCCCTATGTGTATAACCAATTACAGTGTTCTGTTGTTTAATATTACCTTTTATAGTCTTGTCCCTAGACCTCGACTCACTTTCTAAACCAATGAGACCTTATTTTTTTGTTCTGCAAAATAGTATATAATCTTTGTGAACATGCAACAAACTTGAGGAGAATTTGGAACGAAACACTCTGCTCGTTCTTGTGTCCTACTGCTCCCGGCGATCACTGGTCTTTGGTGTCCGGACGGCTCTGAGGTGGCAGAAGGCTGAGATAGAAATTAAAATAATTTCTAATCTAACAACCACCCGGCTGACAACTGCCGAAAGTGAACTGCTTCAACCTTTGTTCTAGAGGCATCTGATGCGTGTGCACCTTTGCACACATGAAGACTAAATCTGCTCATTTCTGGTAAGGAGGATAGCTGAGACCTTTACCCAAATGAGTATTATAAAAAGTCTGACCTGCTTCCAGCATAAATCCAGCCTTTACAATTTTCCAGTAATACACTCTCAATGGCCAGTAAGTGTTATTCTTTCATAAATGGACAGACTTCCATTCTATAGCATCTTAAGATTCTGCAAGAGGGCAGAAATGTTCACAGGCAGAAAAGTTTAGCTAAAATTAAATTGTCAGAATGTAGACATGATGAAAGTAACACCCCAGGGCCTGAAGCTGTGTGCTGGAGCAAAATGAAAGAAACAATTATATTGCCATAGTTTCATGATTTACACAGATCTCATTGAAAGCATTGTTCTGCAATTTCAACACAGTATATTTGATATTACTCCTAGAATATATGCAAAGAAAAATTATTTATGGCACCCAGCCATAATTGTACTGTTCCCCCAACATGACACTGCTTTTGAAAGAAGAGGAACTTGTGGTCAGACATGCAAAACATCAACTTTCCTGTCTTCAGGTCAAAAGGGTTTGGAAACTTAAGTCGTAAGGGGAAGCCCTGCTTTGGAAACCCAGGCTGCTGACGGGCTGTTGTTCCGAATTATTATGTAGGCACAAAAAAAAACACAACAAATTACGTGTTTATTAAAACACTGACATGAGCAAGAAACGTTTTCTATAAAATATTTATATCGATCCAGCGCGGGGTTTCTGTAACATCGCTGCCACACATCACGTCGCAAGAAGGGGTTATTTCCTGTTTCGCAGACATTCGCTTAGTTTCTGCGAAAACTCGCGAAGGGGGGGGGGGGGGGGGCGGATAAAGATTAGCGTAATTGAGCAGCGATGTTGCATCAGTCCCAGAGAAATCGCGCGACAGACGCAGACGGACAGAGGGACGGACGCGTGGAGCGCGAGGAAGGTGGCCGAGGGGCGGTCCGCCGGGCCGCCATCCATCCCCGCATTGCTAAGCAACGGCAACCTGCTGAGCATCACTTGAGTTCAGCGCAGCCCACCGACCTCGCCTTATTCCTTTTGAAAGGGCGAAGCGAAGGAAATAAATTAAATAAACTTGCGATGGATATGAAGATAAATACAGATTTATCCAAAGAGCGCAAATAACTGAAAGGTTTTTTTCCAACCTCGATACACGTTTTCCTACAGATCCTATAATAAATTCTCCCGATCTCCTCGTTCACTTTTGGCAATGAGGGCTCACACAAAAAGAGGCAGTTTGAATATGAGCCGTAGAATATTTGGAGGAGGTGATGCTTTTAAAATGGCTGCACATCGGGCCGGGCCGGCGTGCCGAAGCGGAGGCGGACAGATCATGTTTACCCTTCGCAGGGGTCTTAGCAGAGGCCGGCGTGAACAGGGAAAGGTTTTTCTCCAATAACTGACCAAAGTTAATTAATTCAACACTAGAATTGCCTCATTAATTAAAGGTTACATGAAACATCATTTCTCTATTAACAATGCAAATGAAGAATTGCATGGCATGATGAACTAAAACGCTCCGTCTCAAATACGTATGTAGACAAATGCCGCATACTAGTCCATACCATAGCCTATAGCACGCCTGTTAAAAAAAACCTCCACACACAAACAAGATCCGACATTCATCAACAAGAATAAAAACACCATTCTTCATTAAGCAAATAATTCATTAGAACAATGCAGACGGTCTTGAAACGCATAACAGAAAGAGATTCTCCGTCAGAAATTTCACTTTCAAACGTGTGGGCTGTTTCATTCAAGCTTCACGTTTTCATAGTAGAAGAAACCAAACGGATACGGGGTGATTTGGATCTTTCGAACACGACCCGACTGACAAACGGGGTCTTCTGTGAGACAATTTGGGTCTCGTCTTTTATGAGTCTCTTAATACACTGGAAACATTGAAGAAAAATGCGAAAAAACGCGCATCTTTCACTTTGGCGGGTAAAATTCAAATGTGAGAACCCCTCCCCGGAACAGTATCAGTTCGCGGAGCCGCTTTAAGGCCAGGGGTTTTTTTTTTTCTCTTCTACCCGGTACTGATGCCATAATGATTCAACGGATGAGCTCGTGGTCCATGTGCTCTGTACCGCATCGCAAACCCTCACAATAACTACTTTTCGGAACGATTCGCATCCCTACACATTTCCTAACACTTCTTCTTGATTACATCGAAAGGTAAACTTTTATTTTCACCTTAATTTTTTTTTATTAACGAAAATGATAAAGATAATGTAATTACTGTAATGTCACGATTATTTGCTTATATGCGGGAAAATTACGTTCACCTTCCATCTCTGTCATCGTTTCGAGCGAGAATTTCGTGTTATTCATTGTAATTCTGGCACCACAGTCAAATTGTAAATCTGATTAAATTTGTACACGCGTTTGTTGATTTGGAGGTTATAGATTTTGTGTTTGTACGTGTATGGCGTCCGTTAAAAACACAGTTACACGTTGTTTTACATTGGAGTAATATTATTATTTATTAGTAAAATATAAAACGGTGTGTGTGTGAGAAGATAATAATTTAGGTTAATTTCTGAAGTGTTGACAGACCTCGTCTGTCATTTAAATACGTCGCAGTAATTGATTACGTTGTGACGACTGTTGTTGTACTAAAACGTGTGTTCGTGAGGTTTTCCGATGAGACGTGACATTATGTTTATAAAGGGACGCTTCGAGGTGCCTGACAGGCCAAGTAGGGACGGAACCGGGCACGTGAATTGGGGCGGGCTGACGCAACGCGCCTTTAGGCCATCATCATAGATACCAAGCAAGTGGCGAAGAAAGCGGTTTTCGGCCACCAGCCTCTTCTACATCGCTCACATTTTGAAGCGATAAGCTGAGAGAAATAGAAATGACTCGTTTCTTATTTTCATCGGTGTCTAAATGGTTAATTTCCCCGTGCACTTGTAGACATAATAGGCTGGTGCCCCGAGGTGCGCGTCGCGAGTTATTCATGATCATCATCATCATGTGTCCAGTATTCGCACTGAAAGTCACTGTTTTGCTTTTTTTTTTAATACTAATCCTCATTTTTTCACAGTCTTTGACTGTAGACACGTCTTTCGTAAAATCAAATGTGAAGTTGTGATTTTCTCGGTTATGTTCCACAAAAATGAATGCTTAACTAAAACCAGTTACCGTATTAAATTTTCTAGATTTTCAATAAAATATCTTTTTTTTTTTTTTTTATTGTGGGTTTCTTTTTTTTTTTTTAAACAAAGCAAAGCTATCGATCCGCAGACCTCTCGTATTATTTGATGACATGCAGTTACTCGTTGGCTGAGGACGCGTTTGTGACGGAGCTTCGCACAGATTACGGTCATGATTTTGGCGAAGCAGTCGAGCATCTTGTGTGTTTCCCTATCGGAAATAAAGCACAAAGCCCAATTCTGAAAGATCAATCGCTCTTTTTTCAGTTAACGCCTTCTTTTGCTCTCGTTTCTGTAGCTGACTGGCAAACTGATTTTTAGTTACACTGTAACTTAACTGTTCAGGTTACGGTTTCATTCATCTATGCGTTTTTCACACACCTTGGGTTTTCCATTCCACAGCTGGGCAGAAAGGGAGTTTTGTCTCTGCATTGTTAGGAGTCCCGACCATCAGACTCAAAAAATGGCTCAGTTGATGCAGATCTGGGCAGTCCCCCCCCCCCCCCCATCTGTAGCGGAGAGCCTGGTGGGGTATGCCAGGTTCTGCCATGTGGCAGGTTGTTGCTCTGGGGCAGTTAAGCTGCCCAACACTTGGCTTTCAGTGACACCCTAACAATCAGCACACTTTCATAGCCTTCAAATTCCATATGGTGGTCATGATCACTTAAGGTGACGGTCACATCGCACTCTCTTCTGAGGCAGCTGTCAATACCCAGCTTGCGTCATTCACTTAAACTCTTGTAAGTAAAAAAATAAATCAAGTCCTCCAGGGATAACATGCACGCTCCTGTGAATGTTATTGAGCAAGCCAGACCTGCCCATGTAACCATGCAGTCGCAAGTTTCTCTCTGCAAATCGTAGTTAATACAGTTTTATGGTTAGACTTATTTCAAGTGAAAGCAAATAGAAGACGTGTTTCACCGTCTTACTCGAGGCATGGTGGCATTTCGAGCATTTCTGGTATGCCTTTTTACACTAGCAAGCTTAAAACTAGAGGTGGATAGGAAAAACTTCTGCTTACTGCAGGAAATAGGTAGCCTGGTGGTTATTCAGTGGCTTGGCCAGCAGGTGGCCTGGTGGTTATTCACTTGCCTGTCATGAGTCTTGAGCAACATCGTTACCCTGAATTGTTCCGGTAAGAACTGTCCAGCTGTATAAATGAACAAATAATGGCAAAGTAGCTCATTGGTCTAAATTTACATTTATTCATTTAGCAGGTGCTTTTCTCCAAAGAGACATGCATGTCACAGAAAATAAAACTAAATAAATAAATGACAAATTTTAGTGAATACTTAAGTAAATTTTAAATGTTCAGTTTTTGGCAATAAGTGAAGTATAACTGTAAAGAAGAAAAAAAAACATCTTCTACATTTCTGTCACTTTCTTCCTGTTACATTTGAGTTGTTGCCATTTAATGTTCATTCCTTTAAACCTGTTGTCAGTTGTGTGAACATCAGCAGCACATCCTCACTGTCAGCTGACTGTCTCTTTCCTTGGCAAAAGCAAGTTTACAGAATATTATCAACTAGCAAGATGATTAATGCATTTTCTTTTGTGTTTATTTTATTACTCTGACTGATAATATCAAATTTCAGTGGAACGGCATATTTAGTTGTTAAAACCACACATTTTCCTTTGGAGTTGAAAACGATGTATTGTGCATTGTTAAAGTGCTTTAGTGGTATTTCCCTATTTTTTCAGATGCGGAGAGAATGAAAAAGTAAATACAAATCATTGGAATTTTTTCCTTGAAAGCGTTGTCAGCATTCTTCCTGTGGCATTCTGTAACCTGCAGCCTGGTTGAGAACTTCACTTGCTCCTATATGAGAGACTGTTTCATCCACTTGCTAATCCAATGCCAAAAAACAACAAAGCCACCAACGGCAGAGACGAAGAGGATGTCACGGAGACTGCCAAGGGCCTGCTGTCCAACGAGGACACGGGTGATGATACCTTCAAGAAAAGCAAGCTAATTTCCAGTGATGTCCAGAAGAAAGTAAAAGATGCTGAGGGTGGTCTGGAAGATGATGAGGAGGAGGAGGAGGAGGAGGAGGAGAGGCCGATGTGGAACAACAAGCTGCAGTACATTCTGGCCCAGGTGGGCTTTTCAGTAGGCCTTGGCAATGTGTGGCGGTTCCCATACCTCTGCCAGAAGAATGGTGGGGGTAAGTCTACATTTTAGGGAGAATTTCCACCAGTGTAGTTGCTCAGATCCTCTCTTTTTAGCAGCCATAATGTAGATGGACGTTCATTTGTTGTGCTCAACACCAAAGTTATTTTAGAAAGACATTTTTCAGTACAGGGCAGCTGGTAGCATAGTAATTTGAGCTGTTGCCTTTGGACCCAAAGGTTGTAGGGTCGATTCCCTCCTCTGGCTGTGGTACCCTTGAGCAAGGTACTTAACCCTATATTGCTCCAGTAAAATCACCCAGCTATATCAATGGGTAAATAATTGTAACCCTAACATTGTAAATCGCTTTGGAGAAATGCAGGTTTCCTCCATGTGTTTCAGTTTCTGCCCAGAGTCCACAGATGTGTTTCAGGTGAACTGATGTCTCTGAGTATGTGTGTGCATGACTTAATGAGTGCAGGTAGTCTTCCAGTTATAATATATGTGACTTACAACTGCTGTTCCATTAACTTTATCTTATTTTTGAGTTTCAAGGTTTGGTCGTATTGTTTGACAGCTCCATCTGCTGTATGATAACATCATATGGCCAGACTGCTGCAAGGAACCATATTTTTATTGTTTCGGCCTCATTCTGTGTTTGGGTGTTTAGCAGCAGTTGTGTGTTTTTTTTTTTTTTTTTGTTTTTTTTTTTTTCTGTTTTTGAGATTCTCTTCAGATTACTTTATAATGCACAGTGAACGCAAGTAATGCAAGTAAAATGTGTGTTGTAGAGCTTCTGAAAAGAAAAGGGGAACACAATAGATTTAGAAATTAAAGTGAAAATAGTGCTGCATTAAAATATAATATTGTACTGTTATGATTGTGTGTGGGGGCCCCGGTGGCGCAGGAGGTGTTGCCGGGTCCTGCTCTCTGGTGGGTCTGGGGTTCGAGTCCTGCTTGGGGTGCCTTGCATTGGACTGGTGTCCCCTCCTCCTCTAGCCTTGCACCCCCTGTTGCTGGGTTAGGCTCCAGCTCACCGCAACCCCACTTGGGATAAGCTGTTTTGGTCTCTCTGTGTGTGTTATGATTCTGTATCAGTATTATTTTAACATGAGTGTGTGACATTAGTAAAAAAAAGTAAGCCCATTGTACAACATAGCATTCAGCTGCAGGACCACATGTAGTGTTTTTTTTCACACTTGTTTGTCTTCTTAAAAAAAGAATTGACTTACATGGTTCACATAAAATTATATTTTGCTTGTTATTCAAACAATGTCCTCCTGTACCCCGTAATTCTGATGGATCTCACTTGACAGGTGCATACCTCGTGCCCTACCTGATTCTGCTGCTGTTGATTGGGATTCCTCTGTTCTTCCTGGAGCTGGCGGTGGGTCAGCACATCCGGCGGGGGAGCATCGGGGTGTGGAACTACATTAGCCCCCGGCTGGGAGGCGTCGGCTTTGCCAGCTGCATGGTAAGGGTGCATCAGGGCTCTTAAATGGGGAAATGTCCAATCCTATGAAGTGGCATCAGTATGGAATTCTAATTGTGCTTTTCAGATTATTAAAGCAACCAGAAATTATGATGTTCCATGTATGAAAGCTTGAGTATTACGGTGTACATCGGAATGTAAACCCAGTTAAAAATGGTGGTTATATGTTGAGTGCGTGCTCTAAAATATTCCAAAATCCTTGCATGCAGGCTCATAATGGCCTTATATCCAGAAAGAGAAGTGATGAACTCCACTTTTATGTGGTGAAGCATCACATCTTTGTTTTGAAATGACATATCATGAAGTTTTTTTCTAATGAAAATTTGTAGATTGCCAAACCTTCAATGGCATGTTCCTTCATATGTCTATTTTAAGTACTAGACGTCTGTTTCCAAGTACTGGGGGCTACAGGAGCCTTGTTCACAAAATACAGGGGGTGACAGTTGCTCAATCTATGTCTGCAGGTCTGCTTCTTTGTGGCACTGTATTACAATGTCATCATCAGCTGGAGCCTCTTCTACCTCTCTCAGTCCTTCCAGCACCCACTGCCGTGGAATGAGTGTCCACTGGTCAGGAATAATACAGGCACATGTAAGATACTTTCTGCTTAAACAGTTTGTGAACAATCATTGTGAAGGAAATTCATAAGTAGGTCTATGTTCTTGAGCCTTATTTGCAACAGAATTCCTTGAGTAGGTTAAACTCCCTTGACAAAGATATTGGAAGTGTTTTTTTTTTTTTTTTCTTCTTTTTTAAAATGAGGAATTTTTCATCTTGATGCTGATACCTTAGAATAAAACATATGACATTCTACTTATATGGGGTTGCCAGATGTGAAGCCAGAGTGTGAGCAGAGTTCCGCAACAACATACTACTGGTACCGGGAAGCGCTGAACATCACCAGCTCCATTTCTGAGAGCGGTGGCTTGAACTGGAAGATGACTCTCTGCCTGTTGGCTGCGTGGATCATCGTCTGTCTGGCCATGATCAAGGGTATACAGTCTTCAGGCAAGGTGGGTTCTCAGCATCTCTTAGGTCCCAACAGTCAGTCAATGAAGACCCAGATTCATAAATAGTAGTTCACCTGGTGCACTGGGGTGTGACACGCAAAACCATTACACCATAATAGCAGAACTACATCTTGGTGTTAATTGTATCCGCATTTCAGAAACGTGTGTATGAAACAGATGATGGATACATTGATGAGAATGGATGAAATAAGATTTTAACTGTGCGTTAAAAGGCTGCTGT
Organism: Scleropages formosus; assembly: GCF_900964775.1. NCBI lineage: Eukaryota > Metazoa > Chordata > Actinopteri > Osteoglossiformes > Osteoglossidae > Scleropages > Scleropages formosus. The sequence continues at coordinate 13,930,122 of NC_041826.1, forward strand.
AATAGGTGAGGAAATGGGGAAATGATGTTGGATGTACGTTGGGTGTTCCCGCCACATTATTTTGTTTGAACTCCACCAATGAGGATGAAGGAATTGAGGGAAATGACCAAAAAGTGAAACTGCTTTTTAGATGGACTTAAGGGACCTTTTGCAATTCAGATTTCAACACAAATGCAAAAGACATCGTTTTTTTTGGTAGACCCATTGTGAGGAGTCTCTTTTGGTTTCCATGGTTACCCGAACAGTATTCCTTGGTTGAGAGGCAGACGCAGCTGGTAGTATGCAGATAGCCTGGTAATCATGGAGGCTAGCAGTGTGTTGTGGACTGTGCCTCTGAAAATGGTTTCCACGGCTACTTGATCATTAATCCTCAAATCGACGGTTCCCAGGTGGCCCCTGTGCCAGTAGTCCAGTGTACATGGCTTGTGTGGAGTGGCACTCTAATGTGCAGCAAGGCTGGACAAGAGTATTGTCATACAGTGGTCTTTGTCAGCATATAAGTGTATTTTCATCTTGTGTGTGAATGGATTGACCAGTTGTATACTGTTGCTGTATTGCTCTGTATACTCAGAATACCTTTAAGAGCTATACCCCGATATAGGGACTCCTGGTTCAGAGTTTTGGTATAACCATCCTAGAAAAGTTGTTCCTGCGTTCGGTATATGGACCGACTTCCCAGTATTGCATATTTTTTTGGGTGTTTGAGGCAGACTTTTCTCCAGTGATGTTGAAATAATGAGCCAATGAGACACAGACTTTTCAACAATATATGATGTCTTCTTAATTTTACATTGTTTTTCAAATTGTTTTTGGAATTGTACAGTGGCGCAGTATGGTGGGTTTGGCTGGTGCCCGCTGTGTGGCAGGCCTGGGGTTCGAGTCCTGCTTGGGGTGCCTTCCAGCAGACTGGCGTCCCGTCCTGGGTGTGTCCCCTACCCCCTCGGCCCTGCGCCCTGCGTTGCCGGGTTAGGCTCCGGTTCGCCGTGACTCCACTTGGGACAAGCAGTTGTAGACATTTAAAAAAAAAAAAAAGCACTTTTGAGAAATATTTTTAGTTTAATGTTTTTTTTTTTTTTCCCATACACATACCACTCTACATTTAAGAGGGGTCTCAAAACTCATCTTTCAGACTCCCTTCTCTCCTGATCTCATAAGTGCTCTATAAACGCATACATATTTATGTTTAGCTGACAGTTTTCTCCAAAGCAACCTAGTAAGACTTTTGCAATTTTTTACACACTTATATAGCTGGGTAGCTTTTACTGGAGCAATCAAGGATGAAACGGCAGGATGTGGGATTTGAACCTGGGTTTCTGGACTGCTACACTGCCTGATACTTATTTCATAATGAATTTGTTTTCTATGGCACTTGCAGTATCCTTTAGTTACCTTTCTTAGCCTCCTTTTCTGTGCAGGAGAGTAAGTCTGTTTAGTTTCAGGGCAGTGGATGAGATGCTCATAACTGGAGCACTAAACCTCAGATCTTGTTTGTGTTGTCAAGCATATCCAGACCACTCCATGGCATTTCCGTGTTTCTCCGTTTTATTTCACACGTCCTTTTTGGGATCTTACATACTTTTGAAGAAAAAATAGAGAGGGGGGGGGAAATAGCTAGTTTCAAATATTTGCATGGTCCAGTGCAGGTGTTGTCATGGCAACTAGGCTTATAGGAAGTGTTTAAGGGTTTTTCAGTTATCTTTTACAGTCAGAAATGTGACATGCCCCTGCTGTCAGACTACATTGTGTGCTTGGCAGGCAGTACTATGCCTAAAAATATCTGAGGGACAGGCGTTTCCATCTTCTAGTAAACTTTGTTCATCCAAAAGCTGAGCAGACAGATTTTGAGCTAGTCTTACATTTACTCATTTAGCTGATGCTTTTCTTCAGTGACTTACAGTGTTAAGGTCGCAATTATTACATGCTTACAGTCATTTACAAGCTGGGTAAATTTACTGAAGCCATTTAGGGTAACTACCTTGCTCAAGGTGGGGATCAAACCTGTAACCTTTGGGTCAAAAGGCAGTAGCTCTAACCACTATGCTACCAGCTGCCCCTTAAAAGCTGTCTTAAAATGAGTCGTGTTTGTTCTCTTCTGCATAGCGTACCAGTCAAACGTCTGAGTGCATTTTCTGGAAATTGTTACCTGAATGGCTCTTTAAAATAGTTTTGATCGGTATATGAGCTGACGCTCGTTCTATGCATGTTGTTAACTTGGATGCGTTTTGTGTTCTTGGATGGTTGCAGGTGATGTACTTCTGTTCCCTGTTCCCCTATGTGGTGCTCATCTGCTTCCTCGTGAGGGTTCTGCTCTTGAATGGCTCGGTAGATGGCATCCGCCACATGTTCACCCCCAAGGTACGGTGTGTGTGGGCCTCTTGGCCTAGACAGTGAGTCCGCCCTTCTCTAACCTTGTCCATTGCAGCTATTCCATGTAACACCACTAAAGAATGATTCAGAGCACAGTCAGTCTTTATATCCTTACTCCGATTGCACTGAAGAATTTTGTGCCATCTTAATAACCCCGGATATATTTGGAAAGCAAGTGAAACTGCTCTGCTCAATTTTTACACCTCCCTCTCTCTACTGTGCGGTTTCTAGTAGTGTTCTGTATTTTTATGTATGTGCAGTGTTCCTTCCCTTTAATAAGTGACCAGATTCACCTTTTTCTGTGTTCTATTTCACAGCTGGAGATCATGCAGGATATCGGGGTGTGGCGCGACGCTGCCATCCAAGTGTTCTTCGCCCTGGGCCTGGGCTTTGGTGGAGTCATTGCCTTCTCCAGTTACAATAAGCGTGACAATAACTGCCATGCTGATGCCGTGCTGGTCTCCTTCATCAACTTCTTCACTTCGATCCTGGCCACGCTGGTAGTGTTTGCTGTGCTGGGCTTCAAGGCTAACATCACGAATGCCAAGTGTGTCGCATTGTGAGTTTACCATTGAGATGCAGTGCTAAACACTCCCCATGCTGAATGTTGTCCACTGTTGCATCTGCCATCAGCTGTGAATTTGTGCACCATATGTTATTTCTGTACTTTTCTACAGGGCAGCATGTAGCACAATGGGCTTAGAAGCGTTTGTGGTTGCTGGTTTCAGGCACAGAATAGGCCTTTTCATATTGTACCTTTGGGAAAAGTACAGGCATCTCTCAGTTTAAGAACTCTCTTTATCTGAAATGTTGGAATAACGGCTTTTGGCTTTTGATACCCAGTTTTTGAGTTATGGAACAAAAACCTGTAGAAAGAATTTTACACAGATTGTGCCCTCAAAAAAAGGTGGAGCAAGTGAAGCGGAAGTCTAGTAATGTACTGTAATTGGTGCATCTGCATCCAGATTTCTCAGTTTGCCGTCTCTAGAAATCTGAGTGTTCCCTTAAGAGAGTAGGGCATTATGGGAAGTACATGTACATTTATTCATTTAGCAAAGCTCTGCTAAATGAATAAATGTAAATGTACTTCCCATAATGCCCTTCTCTCTTAAAGCAACACTCCTATTTGTGATGTATAGGAGTGTCTGCTGATCATATCGGGTGTGTTACTTAACTGAATAATTTCTGAGACAGCAGAGCAGTGAACAGGAAAGGTTTAGCTGGTGGTTTTTCGGGTATGTATGTACATTTTAGCAGCAGTGAACACTATTAAAAAGCTGTTCACAAACACAGCGTGCTCAGTGGATCCTAACTTGGCTTATTCCTAAACCTGCAGAGAAGTGATCAATTAAAATTACCTCAGAGTAGTAACTCTAGAAAACTGCTCTGGGTTTTCAAACATGGTTTGGAAGCAGGACAGCAAAGGTCACGGGTGTAATGCACTTTTGTATTGTTTCCTCAGATATATGTTGCTTTGGAGAAAGCCATCTGCTAAATAAACACGTAAATTTGAATACAAGTGTTTTATATCGTGCCGAAATCATGGGGTGATAGTTATACTGGTGTTTTACAGTGTTTTAGTGATATTTGGGAAAATTGGTTTAGGGTATTCAGATGGGCTGGGACTGTATTATTTTTCCCATTTTGAAATTATGGAAAACAGACTGTAAGTATCAAAAATTTCAATATCCGCACCATTTTCAGCATTAATTTTGGAAATTGAGGGATGCCTGTACTTCAGTTCTCAGTAACACATCCAGTAGTATATATAATAAATGGATAATTTTCCACAAATTTTTCTTGATCTCTTTTCTAGCCAGAATTACTTTCCAGAAACCTTAAAGCTGGTACCACACTGGCTAAGTTTACATTAGTTACTTGCCAACAGAGCTAGAATTTTTTTTCTCATTATTTTTTTGTACAAATAACACTGCTAATCATTGTGCCATGTACCAAATTATAGTATCAGTTTATGAATTTTGTAAAAATTATTCTGATAACCCAGAAATGTTGAGAAGATTCTTGGATACCTGGACACCGAAATCAGTCCAAGTTTGATCCCTTCGCGCATCAACTTCAGCAGTGTTAACCCTGATGACTATAGGCTGTTGACCTCCATCATCAAAGAAGTGAAGGACAAAGATTACCATCGATTGGGCCTTGAATCTTGTAATATCGAAGATGAACTGGACAAGGTATGCATTCCTAAAGGTGTAACTGTGAAATGCCCCTTTCTCCCCTTGTTGCATGTTGTCCAATGAAAAAGCTAAAAAGAAAAAGCAATGTACAGAATGGTGGTTTGGAATCTGTTTCACTGAGTAATTTATGTAGGAGCAGGGTTAGTGGTTAGAACTACTTCCTTGCACTCAAAGGCCCAGGTTCAAATCTCACCTGATGTAGTGCCTTTATGCAAAGTACTTACACTGCATTGTTCCAGTAAAGTTGCCCAGATTTATAAATAGGAAAGTCACGGTAAGTTGCCTAACACTGTAAGTCACTTTGGATGAAACCATGAGCTAAATGTATTAATGTAATGTACATGGTATACGTGTACTGTATATTTTGCCGCAGCCGGTTACACCAAGTCACAGGTACCATAGTGGGTGGAGCCATCGCCTTGCAATCTGATGGTCACTCGTTTGACTCGCTGCTCCTGCTTAAATAAAGAACATATACTGAATTGTTGCCGTAAAATATGCTTCTGCAAATTGTATGCAGCATAGCATATAAACAAAATATTATGCGTTGCCTTGGACAAAGGCTGGCTAAAATATTGGTTAAGGAATACCTTCAGGTTGTCCCACGGTGCCAACAGCATCCTGCTTTCCCACAGACGGTCCAGGGCACCGGCCTAGCCTTTATCGCCTTCACTGAGGCCATGACTCACTTCCCAGCCTCGCCCCTCTGGTCTGTCCTCTTCTTTCTCATGCTGGTGAGCCTCGGTCTGGGCAGCATGGTGGGCACCGTCCAGGGTGTCATCACCCCTGCTGTTGAGACCCTCAGAGTGCGCAAGGAGCCTGTGACAGGTGGGTTAATGCCTGCAACTACAATAAGAATAAATGCAGAGCTCATGGTTTAGGGTCTGTTCTATGAGTTTTCCATGTTGTTATTATTAAAATGGCTCCAGGTTTCTTTACCCCCTCAGATTGAATCTGCATTGGCCTTTGAGAGATTGTAAAGAGAATGGTAGCCTAAAACTGAAGCTTTGTGTGAATGTAATTGGCAAAAACACCCATCTCAGTAGAATGGTGAACCACTACATTAAAACCTAGGTGTATTCCCTGCACCTGTTCTGTTATTGTATCTATATTAATATATACAGGGTTGCAGCGACTAGCACTGTTGCCCCACGGCACCTGGGTGGTGCAAGAGAATGTGGGTTCAATCCCCACTCAGTCTGTGTAGTTTACATGTTCTTTCCATGTCTGTGTGGGTTTCCTCCAAGTGCTCTGGTTTCCTCCCACATTCCAAAGACATGCAGTTCTACTGGGTTGGTGGCTATGCTGAGATGGCCTGGCATCCTGTCCAGGGTGTACCCCCCTCACCTTTGTGCCCAGTGCTTCCCAGATAGGCACCAAATCACCACAACCCTGCTGAGGACAAGCGTTATTGAAATTGAATGAATTTGTCTATGATCAATAAGAATCTGGGACACAGTGGCAGGCTTTTCGGTTTCATTCGATTACAATGATCCACTTTGTGTGTCCAGCATCCTAATGTAGAACCAATCCTTTTCAAACAGCCGCTTTCACCTGCAACTGTGCCCACCAGTTGGGGACACCTGGTAGCATAGTAGTTAGAGCTGTTGCAGGTTTGATCCCCCCCATCTGGCCGTAGTACTCTTGAGCAAGGTACTTACTGTAAAATCCAGCTGTATAAATGATTGTAGGTAAACTAACATTGTAAGTCATGTTGGAGAAAAGTGTCAGCTGAATGGAAGTGTCTTTTATGATTTTTGTGCTGTTTTTATGTTGCTTTAAAGCTGTTCTGGGAGTGAAATCCTTAACTGCTCCTCTTTGTGTGTTTACTCTTCTCCCTGCAGCGGTTTTTTGCCTGATCTCATTCTTCATCGGGCTTCTCTTTGTGCAGCGCTCTGGGAATTACTTTGTTGCCATGTTCGACAGCTACTCGGCCACGCTCCCTCTGCTCATTGTGGCGCTGCTGGAGAACGTGGCGGTGGCCTGGGTTTACGGCACGGACAAGTACGCATGTTAGGGATGCTGGATGGAGTCCCACTTCTGTACTCTGCATACGGGTTAATATGTGTATGGAACAGGAGCGTGGTGTGATCACAACCCTCACTACATACTCACACACACACGCACTCTGAAGCCGCTTGTCCCAAGTGGGGTCACGGACGGCCAGAGCCTAACCCAGCAACACAAGGTGCAAGGCCGAAGGGGGAGAGGACACACCCAGGAAGGAACTCCAGTCCATCGCAAGGCACCCCAAGCAGGGCTTTAATCCCAGACTCACCAGACAGTGGGACCCAGCCAAACCCACTGCGCCACTGCACCCCCCCCCACACTGATCATTTGTTCCTGTTTATTTTTCCTTATTTTTTTAGCCCCACACATAAGTACTCTAAACTGTAACACCCTCCTTTAACAACCTTCTTTGTGTCATTATAGGAAGTGTTAATATGTGTCTTTTGACCTCTGTAACTCCCTTTTTTTTTATATATCTGTTTCACAGGTTTTTTCAGGACCTCAAGGACATGCTCCAGTTTTCGCCTTTGCGAATCTACTACTACTTGTGGAAGTTCATCACCCCCATTGGACTGCTTCTGCTGTTGGTGGCAAGTTTCATTCAGCTGGTTATGAATCCGCCGAGCTACAGTGCTTGGGTTGAAGACAGGGTAAGTTGTTAGTGGTACAGTCGTGTGTGTGTGTGTGTGTGTGTGTGTGTGTGTGTGTGTGTGTGTGTGTGTGTGTGCGCGCGCGCGCGCACCTCTGTGTTAGGTGTCTAGTATCATAGAACTCCTCAATGTTACAATGGCTTGGAGTTTTTCTGCAGATACAACAGCCTCTTCTATATTTTCTGCAAAGATATGTCAGTGTCTGGATCTAAAAGTGTATGTGTGCTGGCAAGTTTTTAGACTTCTGAAATGAGACAGCTGAGTTTCTATGTCATGGCTAAATGTTTTAGGCTAAAGAGGACACCCTCAGTTACCCCAGCTGGGGCCTAGCAATGTGCATCTCATTGGTGGTCCTGGCCATCCTACCTGTGCCGGTGGTCTTCGTTCTGCAGTACTTCCGCTTCGGCAAACCTGACAGGGCCTTGGCTCTGGGATACCAGAAGGGTCACGTTATTAGGGAACGCCAACTGCCGGAGGACGATGACAGTGATCCAGTCAACAGCAAGCTGCCTTGCTACAACCCCATCCTAACCGAACCACTTCCTGCAGGAAGCGGAACATCTCCTGCCATGAATGGTGCCACCAGTGCCCTGTAAGAAATAGACCATGAATAACCCCCCAGCAGCCTAATAGTTCCTGACAGCTCATGTATCATGTGAGCCTTTCCATTTTCATCTCATACAGCTTGTAGGCATGTGTGTTGTGTTGTTTGTTTTCAGCGATGATGTGAAAAATGGATATTAAAACTTTAAAACAGTAAAATAAGGTACATAAACAAACATAAGATGTTTGTATCAGTTAACACTGTAACATGCATTTACATCATATTTTGTAAATGTGTGTATATTGTACATATTTATCTGGATTAAAAAAAATTGACCTGGGCACCCTAAGCATAAAAAGGTATTCTCTTATACTACTGCAGAAGGCTTGTTCTTATTGTAATACTTTTTCTTCCATGGAATGGCTTGAAAGAGATTTAACACTTTTCTACAATGAAATTAAAGAACTAATAAATTCTTGTGCTTTTTTTAATAAAATTTGACATGATCTTTCTAAAAATTTATCACTAAAATGTTACATTTATCCGATGGTTTTTCCAAAACAACTTACAATGTTAAGGTACTTACAATTATTGACCCATTTATACAGCTGGGTAATGTTACTGGAGTAACTTGGGGTAAGTACCTTGCTTAAGGCTACTACAGCTGGAGGAGGGACTCAAATGTGCAACCTGTGGGTCTAAAGGCATCAGCACTAACCACTACACTACCCATTGTTCCCCTGACACTTTGATAATTGTAACTCCAAACCATCTACTCCCATTTTGTCTACAGGGATATTATTACTCATTGTCCTTGTCAGCTGCAGCAGTCCAGAACACATCGCAGAGGCTAGGAGGGCTATACCCTGGATGGGATGCTAGCCCATTACAGGGTAGCCACACAAACTTAAACCTTCCCACGCAAAGGGCAATTTAGGGTCCCCAGTTCACCTGAATCACATCTCTGTGGATTGTGGGAAGAAACTGGAGCATTCAAAGAGGTGGGAAGATATAGCCTGAACTGGATTCGGACCTAAGCCTGAACAGCCTCAGCACAGTAAGGTATCAGCTCAGGCCACAAGTAAAGAAATGTTTATTTTAAACCATTGATTAAATTGGTATAATGAAAATTCCAAATATACATGTTTGGCAAATATTTTTTTTAATACAAGATGAAAAGGTGGTTTTGTAAAACTTGGTAATTTTGCAGTCTTGCATCATGGTTTTGAGAGCAGTTTCCTTTGAACTAAATTGCTCCTTTGGCATAAACTCTCCTAGTGAACCACATGGACAGTTGATACAGTTTTTACAAATGGAGCCCCATACACCTAACAAATACCAATGATTAACTGAAACTATATATACTTTTTTCATGTAAAGTGCTTTTTATCCTTTACAAGGGTGCTTTTTTCCAGATAGATCTTATTACAGTGTGTTTTTTTATTCTCTACAACAGCATCACTATTTTACATTTAGCTGATGCTTTTCTCTAGAGCAACTTAGCATAATTTACCTATTTATACAGGTGGGAAATGTTACAGGAGCAACTTAGGAGGGGTACCTTGCTCCAGGGTACTATAGCCAGAGGGGGATCAAACCTGCAACCTTTTCAACCAAAGGCAGTAGTATGAACCACTACTCTACCAGTTGCCCCTCTTGGGGAAGAGAAGTACACACTACATATAACTATTTAATTATTTAAATAACATACATTAGTGTATAACAAGAATACCCTGAGGGTAGCAATTAAAACTTAATCTCGTGATCAAATAATCATCTAGTGTGAGTCAAGTGTTGGGAATTCAACACAGGGCCCTGTACTTTGCACAGTGGATGACATGGGCAGTAATCTTGTGAACTTTCAAAAGCAATTTTCATACAAATCTTTTGAAATCATAAACATCCTTTAGCCTAGTTATTAAAATGTCTCCTCCCAATGTATTCATGCTGTAGGGATAGATTCTGGACTTCTGCAACCCTGTGCAGTGGACAAATGAATGTAAGTATGTTGTAGGACAAGCCAGGAATCATAATTTAGTTGTTGGCATTATGAAATATGTTGGCGTTTTCACAGACAAGCATAAAAATTACTTTTTTTCCTTTGTTTTAATTCATGTTAGGAGACATAATGTCCTAGAAGTGAGGACATTGATTTTCTCAGTGTGGTGCTGTACTGGCTGTCGCCTCTAGAGGGAGACAAACACTGTGTAACAAGTCCTCCTGTTCTCACGTTTTTTACTGCAACTGTTATCGTTTCCCTGGCTTAGTATAAGTGCCTATGCACAGTGAGCGAGTGCGTATTTGAAAAATGCTTTCTTTCATTACCGATGAAATTTTTAGAACAGGGAGTTTGACAGAAATCAAGACCATCAGCTATTGACTGCCGCAAACTGTCAAAGTCCTGTATCATCACAATCGCTGTGATTGATTGTGCAATACCCAGACAGGCCAGTAGGGGGCCCCCTGGCTACATCACCGCACATGACCTCAACGAAGTCAATGCCCAGTTCGCCCCTATGAAAGAGACGCGGGGCAAACTTTATACACCTGCTATATAGAGTCAGATATAACTTTATATATCTCACTGTGACATGTATTTTATCAGCAAAACAGCCTGTATGTTTTGTATCATGGATATCTCCACTTATAAAAGGAAACTAATACAGGGTGGTGATAATTATAATAATCTATAAAAAGTAATATATTGATCGTATATATTATAATTATTTATTATGGTGAGAATTATAATTCGACAGTTTGCAGTCTTCTCCCACGTTACAAAAATAATGTGTTCCTAAAAATCGAGGCCAGGAGGTGGTGGGTCTGAGGGAAACAGCACATGTGGGAACATGCAGGGACATAAAGTGATGAAAAATGTTTAGAATTATTCTTCATTACTCGTTCACTCACTCACAACCTCTTCTAAAGGAGGGTCATAGTGCTCTGGAGCCTATCCCAGAAGCACAGTGTGCGAGACCTGAATCGGGTGGCAGCCCCTTACAGTATTAACTAGTTTTGTTAAAATAGTAAATGTTAATCTGTTAATTTATCCATTAAATGACAATTTCTAACCACAAAATTGTAACAAAAATTTCCACCAGCAGTTGCATAAAGTGTTTCCAGTATTCAGCAGTTATGATCACAAAGTATAAATAAAAAAGTTACGGTGTTATCGTCAGTGATGCTAACTGTAAAGACCTCATGTTCCTGCTTTTCTCTTCGTATTCAGTGGAAGAAATTTTCCTCTTTCCCGTAAGAGACCCTGAAAGAAACACGCTCAGATAGAGATTTGTCATGACAACATCGGCCGATGGGAGAGTCCCTGAAGTTGGGCGTCTCTCCGATCGTTCCCCGTCGACCTTCTTTATTCTACAAATCTCATACATAATGCATTTGTAGGCGTTTCGACAGGAGTGTCCATTTCTCTGGTCTCAGTAATTCTCCGTTTTCTTTGTTCTCAAAACTTTTTTGCTCAACCCCACCATCCAGTTTTTCCTCAAACTGGCCTTGCTCGCAAGCAAGGAAGGAACATCTGCCTGCGATAACATGGTCTTGATACGCAAGCAGGACCGCTATCAGGCCACCTCGACCTGGTGCCTGGTACAGCCTGTTCCACAGCGATTTTCCATTTTCATAACACAGTGCACTGCCTTAAAACACATTGCAAAGCAGTATTACCAATTACTATGTTTAACACTTTCAATGATTAATAAATTTCTATGACTAATAAATTTCAACACCACAATTTGCATAGCAAAAGACGGAACAAATTCCCTAAGTTCAGGGAAACCTACTAGTGTGTAGCTTACGTATGGAGCCCTTAGTTGTGTATTTAGACTGTTATACTGCATCTAGACGCTGCTTAAAACACTGTTTAAACTAAAATACAGTAAACATTTTAAATGCTTATTCAATCCACCTCCTTAAATTATTTAATTGCGCAGAGGTAGCTTTAAACTGTTTAGTCCAGCACTGTCTGTAATTGATAGGGGGGTGCAGGGGCGCAGTGGGTTGGACCGCAGTCCTGCTCTCCAGTGGGTCTGGGGTTCGAGTCCCGCTTGGGGTGCCTTGCGGCGGACTGGCATCCTGTCCTGGGTGTGTCCCCTCCCTCTCTCCAGCCTTACGCCCTGTGTTGCCGGGTAGGCTCCGGTTCCCCGTGACCCCATATGGGACAAGCGGTTCTGAAAATGTGTGTGTGTCTGTAATTGAAAGAACACACACATTTTCAGAACCGCTACGCCCTGTGTTGCCGGGTAGGCTCCGGTTCCCCGTGACCCCGTAATTGAAAGAAAATTTTCAAAATTTGCATTGCAAAAAGTTATTTTTAAAATACCACAAAGTGAAATGAGTAACTTTTGCTGCGAGCACGTGTTTATTTCTGTTTCCTGCGTCTGAGTAAGATGAGGCCTTTTTCAAGAAATACTGGGTATTTGTTTCAAGAGCCTCGAAAAGGAATTTGAGGACTTTGGCCCACATGAACTTTCAGTAGGGCCTTCCTGCAGTGACGTAGCCCAGGAAATATGTTTTACCTGGTTTGCGCCACCCATGTGGGGAAACGCCAGCTCATTTACATATTTAAATCTGCACCCGGGACCTCTCTGGCCACACATGTCTGTAAGAAGGGTCCGACTGGGCCGCGGTGCAAAGCCAATATGAGGTGGCCTGACTTCCACACACAGGTAAGCTGCACTTGTGCAAAAGCTGTGCTCTGTACTAGATTGCTCAGGGTTAGAATACAATGACAACGCAGTCACTGCTCCATTGATATACATGTACATATGTGCGGTTGAAATCGTCACAAAAAGAAAAATCTATATGAAGAACTCTTCCTGGGATGGTGTCAAACCATCCACGGGTCTCAGAAGGAGGCAATTCATCCTGATTGATTCCTAACGTTACTGCTGCAAAACTCCACTGTTTACCCGTGTATTTTACACGCACAGCAGGCATTTTATTCCACACATAAAAACTAATATGTAACGTTTTCCGCGCTCGTAACCCGTGTGTAGCGGAGCTAACGGGTGTTACCAGTCCAGTGCTGTAGCACGTGGAAAGAGGAAGGACTTTGAGTGACTCGGGGGAAGTGAAAAAGTCTAGGTTTGTCTAACAGCTGAACTAGTATAGCCAACGTCAGTACATTTAAATGTCACATCGCAACATGACAGTAATAATAATTAATAATATAATCATGATTGTAACTTAGTTCCCTTATCGTTTATTAGCTAACATCCCTTGTTGTTCAGGCGACCTAGTGAACTTCATAACGATTTACTCTATGGTGGAGCAGGAGGGTATCGTACCCTGATTTACGGTATTACAACAGTCACTGTTACACTGTGCGAGTGCAACTCGAACCCGCGCTCTCCAGACTGCACGTCAGCAGCCGCGAATAATACAGCGCTACCAAACAAGGCGACCGCAATCGCCCACCATTCCTTTGCTCCCGCGCGCGCCCGCGTATTCAAATTCTGCGCCTCGTGCACCAGTGGCAGTGACGTAACGGACGCGGGAGCAGTTCGCGAAGCATCAGTTCGGCTTTAATTGGAGCGCTTTTGTCGCGTTTTCGCTTTAAAGAAGTGCGCCGTTTTGCACATTTCCGGCGGTAAGTCGGTTAGCGAAGTAGCGGTGTTGAATTCCGTGTCCGTTTTGACGTACGTCCTCTGAGGTACTGGAGCCGTTTGCCGAAAGGTAAACACAAAGTTTAGTGAAGGGAATTAAACTCGCCTCAGTTATTCATAACCACAGCGCTCCTGTGAACGGAAAATACATCTTCTGTGCGGCTGCTGCCTTTCGAGAGTGTGGACGTCGGTTGGTGGATGGATGTTGCTGGTCTGGTTCGTTGAGCAGTGCCGCGTGTGTAGTCTAATCATGTATATAATATAGCTCGTTTAAACCCGTTTCACGAGCATAGAAAGGTCAGTCTTTACTTGAAGTTAGCATTACGTGACGTTTGAAATGTATACATGACGGTTTGCTGAAAAAAAGCCCCTCTTCGTCGGTTCTGCCGCTTCCACTCTCTGTCTCGCGTGACTAATTTTAAATTCTGCGGTCGACGTCGTGGATTTTAACTCACTGCCAGCAGCAGTGCTCGCGAAACCGGGTTCGTCACCACCACGCACGCTTTTTTTTTCTTGCTTTCAGAAGTATTTTGCAAATTAAGTAACGCACCGCGACATTCTCGCCTCGTGCCGCGTTTCCGTGAAGGGAGCACCGGACGGGACGGAGGAGGGCGCAGCTTCGCGGAGCTTCGCGGAGCTCCATCATCCATCCATGGCGAAGAGCGGAGCCGCTGCCCCGCTGCTCTTCATCTTCCTCAACGTCCGCGGCTGCGGCAGTGAGGAGCTCCGCAGGCAGCTCTGCGATCTGGGCTGGCAGCAGCTTGAGCTTCAGCTTGGGCTGCCCGGCGCCGGCGCCAGCGAGGAGGATGGAGAGCTGCAGGCCGACGGACACTCCTGCAGCAGCCCGTTCGGCTTCGAGGAGGAGCATCTGCACCTGCGAGGTCTGGGACTCGATCGATGATGTGGAGTTTCTTCTGAGCCAGGGCAGAGCCACATCACATCATTGCAGCTTTTTCTGTGCATTCATGAATAACCACTCGTCCAGTGCAGGATTTGCAGTGGTTCGGGGGCCCATGATGATGATTCTGGAAGCACGGGATGTGAAATATTCATAACCACACCGTGCCTTAATCTTGCATTTACAGCAACTTCTTTTGCGGTGACTTCTCCTAAACGTCAGCTGACGTGGTGTGTTCGTCACGTTTGTGTCCTCCCGCTGGTTCCTCGTTCACCGGGCTGTGTCGCCCTGTCTGGACGTACAGGTGACCGCGTGGACCCGGCTGTCCTGAGGGCCGTAGCGGAGGAGCTCGTGAGGATTGCCGACCAGCTGGAGAACAGGGTCGTCTCCCGGTCTGTAGAGCGGCTCATGGAGAGGTTGCAGGGGGCACCTAACCAGGTGAGCGTTTGTGCGCTTCGGAGCATTCAAGTGAACCTAAAGAAGCTGCGTTTACATTTATGCATTAAGTAATTGCTTTTCTCCGAGATGATGTGCAATTCATAGTTTTCGACGGTAAATTAACAGCAGTTCAAGAGCTTTAGATACAGACACAGGATTGTCAAAGTAAAGCTTGTTTGTTTGGCACCATTTCGATTAAAAACATCACGTAAGTAGCTGCCAATAGTAAGGGGCATCCATGCTGCGAGTACTTAGATAATAGTGGCAAAGGGTGCTGGACTAATTTACAAAGCAATCAGGAGATTGGAAGAAATCTGATTTAAAACATCAGGATTTTCTGGACCTAATTAAATCTTGGGAAGATTTCTTCAGTTCTGAAGGAAAGAGTGAATACGTTCTGCCACGCTGGGGCCGAGACTTGTCGCTTCCAGGCTGCCTTCTTGCCATCCAAGTTGGAGTTGTTCATTCTCATTGTTATGAATCCTACCGTGACACCAAGAATGTAATTTTTCCACACTGAAAACCAACAAGCTTTAGATTTTGGACCTTCATTGGTGAAGCAAGAGGTAGGCTTGATCAAGCACTGTGTATATCAGTGTGTTGATCCTTTGGCAGTCTTGTAGGCTGTAACAAAGTATTGATTGTGACTTCTTATGAACGGGTTTGGTTTGCCAGCTGGTAGCATAGTGGTTAGATCTGCCTTTGGATGTGAAGGTTGTCAGTTCAAATCTTATTCTCTGCCATAGTACCCTTCAGGAAGGTATGTAAGCTAAAATTGCTCCAGTAAAAATTACCTAGCTGTATAAGTAATTGTAAGCTTAACATGTTAAGTTTGCTTTGGTGAAATTCAGTTAAATGTAATGTAGATGTTCTTGCTTTAACTCCAAATGTACACTTAAATTCAGATGTAGAATGGCAAAACCTGCAATAGATTGGTGTACCCTCCAGCCTTGTGCCCAGTGATTCTGGAATAGGTTCCAGCCCACAATGACCCTGACCAAGCCAAAAGTGAGTGAGAGTAGTCATCAGGCAGCTCTTCAGATACAGGCTGCTGTTTGTTACTGTAATTGCACACTATTGCAGAATTCTTTAGACACATGTGCCGTTGGGGGGAAAAAAAATGGCATTCGTTGGCAATTTGTCTCGAATATGAGATATAGAAATGTGTGTCCCCTGCAAGGACTGTTGCTCATTGTTTAAATGAGCAAAGATGTCTGCAGTGTGTGCCAATTTACATAGTCATTTCCAGCCCTGTCAAGTCTTGCAGGCTGAAGATTTTATCAGTAAAAATTGAGTTCATCCCAAAACTCACAGGTGATTTCCATATGCAAGCCTTAACACATCAGTGTTAAAAAGTAGTGTGATTACTGAAATTTTATCACAAAGCTAAGAAACTGCATTTATAGGGCTGCCTTTCCCAAAATTTACCATTTTAATGAAGGGAGTCAAAGTCCCCTTTTTTTAAAAAAAAAAAGAGAACCTCTGCCTCCATGCTGTGCTCTGTGTATGCAACAATGTGTTTGCATTCTTAGAACCAGTCATGGTTTTTGCTCCACCCTTGTGTATTTCAACACATCAACACCAATCTATTTTAGGTGAAATCGTTGATAACTTTAAAATTAGCTTCCTGTTTGGCAGAATAAAAGATCACGCTGTAGTACTTTACCTTGTATGGGTCAAGAAGATTAACAAAATTCACAGTATCAGTGGATTTCTCTTGTAGTGCAAAGTAGTTTCAGTTGCGGAAGCTGATAGCGTAGTGGTTAGAGCTGCTACCTTTGGACCTGAAGATTGTAGGTTTAAGTCTTGCCTACTGCTGTAGTATTCTTGAACATAGTGCTTTCCCTAAATTGCTCCAGTAAAATTGTCTGCCTCTAAATGGCTAATAATTCTTGGTACCTTGACATAAGTCACTCTGGAGAAAAGCATTAGTAAAATGCACAAATGTCATATGTTTTTGATTATTTTCTATGATTCTGAGATGAACAGTGCTATTTAAGAGGAGAATGCAATCTGTAGTTTCCCTTATCTCCAGTCATCACTTGCACGATTAGTTTGGCTGAAGGTTTCACTAATCATTTGAGTAGCTCCAGATTTTGCTGGCAAGTCTGCTGTAAACTGAAGTTTTAGAAGCTCTCATGTTTTCATCTGTACATTGAAACTTTACCCTTCAAGCCCACCTGTGTTTGGGTGTCACAGTTCTCTCCTTCTACACTTGCAATGTTAAAAAAAACAAAAGCTGAAGCCATTTGTCTTCATACAAACTATAATACTAAAAATGCAAGCATATTTATACTGTTCTCCATTGTCATATGCAGACACCCCTCTACTTGCATAAATTTTACTTGCGTAAATATGGATTTACGTCAAAAAATCCCAACATACACATTATTTAGAGTTCTCACATAAAACATCTTAAATACATTAAGCACAATTCGGCGTAGCCAGACAAAACAGGAGGCTCCATCTTCCCATTTCCCACGCGTTTAGAGCCATGAACACATCTCTTGTTAGTATGGTCCTTTTTTGCATTTTTTTTTTTTTTATCCATTTCATTATTCCCAATGCCTGGTGGTAAATGAGCACTTGAAGGAAAACGAGAACCATCTCACAAGCATACAGCAATCGATTTGGAGATGAAATTGAAAATAATGAAGTATGAAGGTGGACAAAGATTATTGTCTATAGCACAGGAACAAGGTTTAGCCATATTGACTATAAGTACGATAGTGAAGGATGCTGCACGTGAAAGGAACAGCAAGCATGAAAATGACAATAACAAAGATAGGTCAAGGTGCAGCAATTGAGATGGTAAAATTATGTTGAATGGTGGGTGAGGAGGGGGAGTCTGACATAGGTAACTTGACTTACGTAAGGGGTTGAAGAAAGGTCTATTTGTGTAAGTCGAGGGGTGTCTTAAATTTTTCTGTAGCTAAAAAAAAAAAAAAAATTCTGTATACCCGCTGAAAACATTTTGTGTGCTGCACTTTGGGGGAACACAGCCTTATGACATTAGGTACTGTTTAGGATGATTTGTAGGGATAAATTTGGGATGGAGATGGAATTAATTGAAATTTTTCTCCTTAAAAATAATGGGGGGGGGGGTGCAGTGGGTTTGACCGGGTCCCGCTCTCCGGTGGGTCTGGGATTCAAGTCCCGCTTGGGATGCTCTCTGACAGACTGGCATCCCGTCCTGGGTGTGTCCCCCTCCAGCCCCTTGCCCTGCATTGCCGGGTTAGGCTCCGGCTTCCCGCAACCCCGCTCAGGACAAGTGGCTTCAGACGATGTGTATGTAAAAATAATAGCATAAGTAATTGCACAATCTGGTTTTTTTGACATTTGGTCAGTTTTCACAAATGAATTAGGACTGTCACAGTAGTGTCACAATCCAGGGTAAATAAGTCTTGTAAAAATCAAATGTCTGGTAGTCACTGTGTTGTTAAATCAAAGTGGTAAACCTTGAATACACATCTTGCTCTTGCGAATGAAAACAGCAGAGCTGTCTACTAATGAGTCAGTGGCAGTGGGAAATGGATGTGAGATGAAAGTCATGTGTATTTTTAATTACTCTTCCCCTACCCGGCCCTTTGTCTGTTACTCTGAGTAGTCCTGGAAGGACTACTTGTCTGAAGAGGTAATGATTATGCTTCATGGAAGCCTGGGGCCGGAGTTGAATCAGCTGCCCATGGAGCGGATGCTGCTGGCCCTTACCTTTACGCTGGTGAAGGGGGTGTGTGAGAGGGCCCCCCGCTTTCTCCGTGGCCTCTTCCACGCAGCAGTGCAGTATGTGGATGGTATTCCCTTTCTGCATTGACCATTTCCTGTGCAACACTTCTAATACAGGTGAGGCCCTCTATGTGAAATTGCAAAACAGCAGCTGTAGGTAATAGCCGTGCTTAAAGCCCTTCTGCATTCTAACGCAGTGCGTTAGTTTGGTCGGCTGTGGGCGATACGCACATAGCTTTCTCTACTTAATGCCATAGTGATAGCGCTGGCATGACAATTTTATTAGGTTATGCTGTTGCAGATAAGTTGGGTTCCTTCAACCTGCTTGCTGCTTTCAACCCATAGAATGACTGCTTGCTGCATCACTGTAGCACAGGCCTTTGGGATTTGAGTGGTGGTTTGAAAGCAGGTGTGTGCAGTTCCTCAGCCGCTTAGTAGCTATAGTGTGCTTTCCACCAAAGTGCTGTATTGCTGAACAGGCTTCAGCCCTATTCATTTTCTTTCTTGTTCTTTTTCAGTTTTCTTCTTGGTTTGCCAGTGAACTTCTTGTAACATTGTTGTCAACTGTCCATCTCTGATTTTGTCTTTGAGATTTTATTTTTGTACTATTTGATGGACATGTGGATTGTAAAACTTTTACTGGCTGGAATCCAGTTCAAGAGTTTATGTATTTTATTGCTGATTAAGTGATCTTGTTAAACTGTTCAGGTTCTGTAAACATGTTCTGTCATTTTTAAATAACTTAGAACTGACTTGACTGACTTGGTTTGTATTCTTGCCAAAAAAAAAATATTTTTGTATTAAAATCAACACTTTAAAATGGAGTGCAGCAGTTCACATCTTAAAATCTTTTTGTCATTGTGTGTGCACTCTGTACTTAAGCCTTAAAGGGGAACCTTATTTTTTTTTTCATTCTTTTTCTCTATTCTTTATTTTATTATTTTACTTTGTGTTGTGTCATAGATGAGTTGAACTATGTTCTGGTTTTTATGCTGACCTGTTTACAGTTTACTTCTCCAATGGGTCAATTATTGGGCCAGATACATATTTTGATCTATTCTTGAACCCTTTGAAAAGTATATCCCTCAGGTGCTGTTACCTAGCTGATTAGAGTAAATAATTAAGTCACTTTGGAGAAAAGCATCAGCTACATTTGTAAATGTAAGTACTGTATAATTAACGAAGAGAAATTCTAATAAGACACTGATGCTGAAATTTCTTTAGTACCATAGCAAGCAATAAACATCACACCAGCCTTTTGTCGAGTGAGTGTGACACCTCTGGGATCAGTCAGTGGGTTCATCTTAAAGCTGTGGAAAAGATGGTAATGATGTCAGTGACCATTCAGTTTATTGGCTTTGGGAACTTTCCAGACCCCATCATATTAACTGCACACATGTTCAGTGTTTAAATAATTTATTTCTGTTCTGGGCTTTATATATGTAGGAAGCTCAGTATTCAAGTATTGAAACAGTCCATTCCAAATTTCTAATATAAAGAGGTGGGGGGGAAAAAACCTTCCATAAAGTTTTGCAAATCATCTCACTTCAGGCAATTTAGTAAGGATGTATGCAATAATCTGTGCTCACATTACAGTCAAGATGTATACTCCAGCTCTAATTTTGCACCCTCCTTCATTTGGCACAGCTGTTTGCTCCTCCTGTTTTCATGCAGTGTGTATGATATTTTCCTAAAGGAGGATAAATGCTTATCTCCCACAAAGAAAGACTATATTTTTTTTTTTTTACTTTCATAAGTTTTGGTGTGTATTGAGAATACTTCCTTCATTAATGCAAGTGGGTGAGAACCCCTCCCCCTTGGCAATGAGTCTAAATATGTGTGATAGGGAAGTCCCCTACTCGCTGATTACCGTACTGGAGGGTATGTTTTTATCAGAGGAAGCAGTCCTGTACAGATGTGTGTTCTGAAAACTACTGAATTTGAACATCAGTAGGGAAGTGACTAAGCATTTCATAAAACCCAGACACAAACTCTCCAAAAATTTTCAATACCTGTCAAAAATGTGATGGAGATCTATGAATTACATATGATCTAAAGCCTGTTAATGCCTATAGTGCATTACATCTAGTTCCACTACTCTGCACTGTAGCTTCTCTACACTAGGAGCTGATACTATGAAGATAGCTTTTTTTTTTTTTTTTTTTTTTTTTATTCGCTTACTAAATAAGCTAAAATATACATGTTGGAAGTCAATAAAAGCCCATAGTGCAAAGTGATAATTTGGTTTCGAACTGATTGTCGATGATAGCGCTGGTGTTCAGACAACTGATCATTCTCCTTTGCCAACCACTCGATAAGAAAGGAACTTTTTGAATGCAATTCTTGATATCTCCGAGTTGGAAGACTGCTCTGACTTTCCCTGTTGAATAAACCTCAGCCCTGTCTGCTTTTTGAAACTTGATTAATCAGCATTTTAACTTTATTTGCTTTTTGCAATTTGTGAAAATTACTGATAGGAAAGTGGCCCAATGAAATTATTCATGCTGGCAAAAACCAGGTGAAGTTCTTTTGGTTAGTTTAATGCTGGGATAACAAAAAACACAAACTCTCCAGGCTTCACAAGGTGGACTCCAAGAGCTGAGGCGACAGACTGCAGGAACAGAAGGAAGGGTGTCATGTCTGAGTAGCCATGTTTTCTCAGGTGTGCATAAACATAACTAGAATCTCTCATTGTAAACTTCCAAATCAGAATTTCCTCCCAGGATTAATAAAGTTTCATTCGTTCGTTCGTTCGTTTATTCATTCATTCATCAACTCTTTGCCCTGGTAACCTGTGGGGTATAGAGGCTTTAATACCAATCCCATCGTGTCAGATGGCAGGTATTTTCATTTTTGTCAAAAATAAGATTACCACTTACTTATAGGAGCATAATAATCTCCTCCTTATACCATGATTGAATATCATATTTGGTGCTCTATGAAGGCCATAAGTTTAAAATAACTTCAAAACGTAAGATACAATTAGCAGCTGTCAAGCACCTTTCAGTGTCAACAGTGAATATCGCTTCCTGATTAAGCAAAGGAAATGTTTCCTTTAGATGTGGGATGACAAAGGTATGCACATCTATCCACGCTGGAATTTAATAAAGTTCACTCCAACTGCAGTCTGCTTAGACAGGAAAGGAGCTTGGCCAGAGGGGTTTACAGAAGAACGTATTCAGAACATAGTGAAATATGTGAAGACAAAGAAAGGAATTAAAAACACACAAATGAGAGGAGATGGCATAAAAGGGGGGAAAAAAATTCCCCCAAGTGTGCATGTGCAGACAGCACAGGTGTGAAGGAGGTGGCTGCTGTTACTTCCTCCTATAGGCCATGGCTCCATATGCCACCATGGCTACAATGGCCATCAGGGCAGCACCACCACACAGCAGAACAGGAAG
Source organism: Scleropages formosus (assembly GCF_900964775.1). Lineage (NCBI taxonomy): Eukaryota > Metazoa > Chordata > Actinopteri > Osteoglossiformes > Osteoglossidae > Scleropages > Scleropages formosus. The sequence continues at coordinate 13,951,975 of NC_041826.1, forward strand.
CTCCGAAGGCGGGGGTGATTCAGGCTCATTGTGAATGGGAGCCACACGGGGTGGGGCAACATGGAGCTCCTGTGCAGGGATTGGGGCCTGCACACTCTTCCACTGGGGGTCTGCTATGGGAAGGTCTTCCAGCTGAGCTTCCACCATGACCTGTTTTTCTGCCAATGGTGCTGGAAGCATCTGGACAGGCACTGTGGACTCCAGTATAAGAGGGACCGGACACCGTGGATCTGTGACCCCAGAGGGCTTGACAGGGAGCAGGGTCTCCGCAAGGGTCTCTGCCCGCAGCTCTGCCAGCTCACTCTCACTACCCAGCACACTCAGGACACTCTCCTGCAGCTCTGCCTCCAGGCCTCCAGGCTCTGGTCCTGTCTCCAGCAGCTCTGCCTCCTCCCGCTCCACGTGGACGATGTCCGAGTTGGACGAGTTGTTCTCGCTGTGCTCCTCGGCCAGCGTCCCACCCTCGTTGCTGTCCAGGCTCTTACCGTCTTCGGGATCCGTGATGCCCACCTGTGCCCAGGACTCCGTACCCACCAAAGACACGGGCAGGCTATCAGTTTGCCAGGAATTAGGGTCACTGTCAGCTACGGTTATCAGTGATGCAGGGGGGCTAAGCAGGTCACCTTGCTGCTCCCCAGAGAGAATGTAGATGTCATTACTGTCCTCAGCAACGATCACACTGGGGTCCTCCTCCTCTAGGCTGAACACTATGCCCTGGGGATGGCAGAAGTAAAAGAAGCACAATTACTAAACTGATGACTAAGTGTGCAACGGTTACAATGCGCTGTGCAGCTGCAGAAAAAAGGGGAGAGCTCCTCACTTCTACTGATCACGATCAAGTGTGGTTTGCACGTCCTGTGGAGCCAGTGCCACAGCTTCCTGGCTGGTTCTCTGAGTTCAGCAATGGGTTCACGTTTGCACTAACCAATTCGGTATGCATTAGAGCCAAGCAGCAGAGCCCGTTAGAGGTCTAGGAGAGCCATGTGCTCCTCACAACTCTGTCATTAACAACCTTAGCAGCAAAGCTGTGCCAAAAGATGTTTTCGGTAATCCAGGTGACAACATGTGCTCTCACTTACTGGAAGTGACATCACCGGCAGCAGTAAATCCCAGTTAGAACCAGTTAACTCATCAAGTACAGTCCAGAGACTGATTCCACATTCTCACATCATGAAGCAGCAAAGCCAAACGATGCGGAACCTTTGACCCTCATCGTTCCTACGTGTTCAACCGCAAGCCTTGCCTCCTGAAACACCAACAGTCATTTTGGAAGCAGGGTGAGACAGACCGAAGCTGAGCTGTGAACTTGGCGTATCAGCAGCGGCCACCGGCTGTGATTTACAGTTATCCCTCCCCCCAACATCTAATGTAACATCAGATCGCTTCATGTCATTAGACCTCTTGGTCACAAAGAGGCATGTTCAAACCCCAGAGCACCTCAAGTGGCTCATCTCATCCTCCAACCTGTTTCACAACGTATCTTTTTCTGCTTTTACTGGATTTCCTATTATGACAGTTTGCAACTTACGGGCAGTCTCTTGTAACTGTGTTTCTAGCACAGTCTTCTGCTGTGGAGCAAAACAGTTGACGGCTGCATCACTTGCCAAAAACGATGCATGCGGGTGGGTACTGCCGTGAATTCAGCGATGTGCATGTACAGTCAGCCAAGGTGCGCCACTATTTCTCCACCAGCTACACAGTGCTAGAGAACGGCGGCTCATGCGGCCATTGCCCTTGGAAAGCTGGACTGCTGGAGCGCAGTTGTGGCCCACAGGCTAACGTGATGCGGGGAGGCATGAGCACCGCGGTGATGAACCACCTCTTGCTAAGAGACAGCGCCAAGTGGGCAGTGCTTCTGCAGAAGCAAACTCAGGATTCACCACTCAAACACAGCTCCTTAACATTCACATCATGTTATGATCACTGGGAATTTAAGAGAACAAAATCTGTTTATTTTGCTCCTGGGGTGTGCAGCTGCCACCCTCTTAATCCTCTGATCTTGTTATTCCTCCACAGATTCCCATTAACACATGGCTAACAACAGGGTTCTCCCCGGTCTAGAGGAAATGACCAAAGTGTAGCAAGGATATTCAGTTCACGGGAAAATAAATCTAGACGCTGCAGTTTTATAGCGTGTGAAGACACCACCATGGATCTGGCCTCCATATAGCCTGGACTGCTGGACAACTGGAGCTGCACAGAAAACCATAACCACAACCCAACACTGCTGCAGAGCTTTTAGTTACATCTTAAAGGTGTGGCAGGAGGAGTTTGTATTTGAGAAACTGCATGAGAAGGCTTGGCCAACCAGTTGTTGGATTTAGTTTAAAAATAATATTTCAGAAAAAGAATTTTACATCTGACAGCTGTGGTCATTTGATGAGCCAACATTACCAGATATGTACAGTATATATACATACATTATATATATATATAAAACCATGAATGTTATCTGTGCAACTGAAAGTTGGAAGAGGAAGCAAATCTCGAAACACAACCTCAAAAAACCTTTTGCAATGATGAAGGAAGAAGGCTACCTGCTTCCAGTGCAGGAACAATACTTGCATCCAGTGAAGGAAAATCCCTGGGAAATACATCCTCAGCAAGTGATCTTATTAATATTTTCACTTTTTATTTGTTCTTGTGCGTTACGGTAGTACAGAGAGGGCCTCACAGCTCTTGATCCATGACTTCAAACATGGGTTTGAACCTGCCTGTCTGCGGGTAGTTTGTATGGGCACCTTGTGATTGTGTGCATTTCCTCCGGGTGCTCTGGTTTCCTCCCACAGCCTAATGACAACATTTCAGGTGACTTGGTTGATTCTAGAGTTTCCTTGGGGGGTGTGTGTGTGTGTGTGTGTGTGTGTGTGTGTGTGTGTGTGTGTCACACCCCATGCTTCCACTATAGGTTAGGGACCACTCCAACACTACACTGGACAAGCAGAAATTTATAATTTGTTGGATTCTGTTATTTTTAACACTGTAATTTTTTAAATGTTATTGTAATTTTTTTTTTTTTAACATTTATCTTAAAATTGCCGTATACTTGTCACCCACATATCTTTATTGTAAACCACTAGGAAAAGCTGCTTTTTAAACTGGCTGTATGAAATGATACTGTCTTCTATGCAACTTGTCACTAAGTGCTAAGACAGGTAAGGTTTTCTGTGCAGAAGGCATCACTCACATGGGGGGGATTCTGCTCCCCTCATCTGGTCTGACATCGCCAAGGCACATATTCTGAATTTCATTTTGTGAGGTGCTTCTTGTAAGATTCTAGCTGGTTGTGTGATTTTTAAGGTACAAATTACATTTGGTTGTAAGTGGGAGTTCTTGGAATAGGAGCATTCGTCATGTGAGGGAAAACCTGTGTTTTCCTGAGCTTTTACCCCACTTCGGGCCCACGATGAAACCAAAGCAAACATAAAGCAAGCTCAAAATAACGTAGCATTTGGAGTCAGCAGGTACCGTAGTGGTTAAAGCTCCTACCCTTGGAGGTTGCAGGTTCAGATCCCACCTTTTGCTGTACACTTGAGCAAAGTAATTTCTCTGAAAGTTACCCAGCTGTATAAACAGGTGAAGAAATTGTAGGTAGTTTAGCGTTGTAAGTGGAGAAAAGTGTGAACTAAATTAATAATTGGAAATGTAAGTAAAAACAAGCAGTGTCCATTCCCAGCACCTTCAGCTCTACATGTGTCTTTACCCGCTGGGTCTAAATCTCTGGTTTGAGATAATTCACCCTAGATTTCATATATTTACACACCAAGAAATTCAGATAACCAGGACAGAGTTGTCATACTTACATTTACTTATTTAGCAGTTGCTTTTCTCCAAAGTGATTTCCAATGAACTCTCTCTCACACACACACACACACACACACACACACACACACACACACACACACACACACACACACCTTATTCACAGGGTGACTTACACTGATAGATACACTACTTACACTGGGTCACTCATTCATACATCAGTGGAACACACACACTCTCTCTGTGTCACTCACACACTATGGGGGAACCAGAGCAGCATGTCTTTGGACTGTGGGAGGAAACCAGAGCACCCAGAGGAAACTCATACAGACACGGGGAGAACATGCAAACTTCACACCGACTGAGTGGGGATCGAACCCACGTCCTCTCACACCACCCCGACGCTGTGAGACAGCAGTGCCACCGTGCCGCCCTCATACTTGGTGAAATTACTGAAGCCCAGATAATAATAATCATGCTTTATTGGTCCCCATAAAGAAATTCAGTCAGGTGACCACTGCAACACATATGTGTGGCAGAAACCAAAGCACTTGGAGGAAACACATACAAACACACGGAAAACATGCAAATCCCCACACGCACTGAGCGAGGATTGAACCCACATCCTCTTGCACCATTCAAGTACCAGACAGCAGCACTATTGGCTGTGGCATCGTGTCACCCCAGTTGTTGCATAGAGGATTGTACATAATAATTAGAAATGTGAACCACAACAAAGATCTCTAATGCTTTCTTATAGCAGAAGTGGGGCACAAAAATATACATATATTTTGAAAAGTTCCAGCAACAAGACGAACACAGAACCCAGAGAACAAATCAGTGCAATCCAGTCAGGACGGAGAAATTTAAGCGCAATCTTTTCAGAAGCACATCTGCAGCAATCCGTACTCACCCATCCACCCTGCTGGATGATGAATTCTGCCTCGGCCTCCTCTAGATAGCGCACTCCTAGAGGCACCAGTGTGGTCAGCTGCTGTCCCTCAGCCTGCAGAGCTTGCAGCAGTACCAGGGGCACAAGCACCTGTTGGGAAGGGGGCGCAAACACACATTTATTCAAAACCACTCCTAACGTTAAGTTACTTGCAATGATTCACCCGTTTATACAGCTGGGAAAATTTACTGGAGCAATTCAAGATAAGTTCCTTGCTCAAGGGTACTACAGCAGGAGGTGGTGTTCGAACCCAGGTCTTTTGATTGTAAGGGGGGCAGCACTAATCACTGTGCCACCTGCTGGCCCCACACTGCTACAGCCCAGGACGATGCATAAGAGTAAGGACGTTGAGTGACTGGAGGTCTGCGATGAAGAAGGTGGCCGAGACACCATGTAGAAATCCACGTGCACTGAAGAGAAAGGGATTGCTTCACCTTGCTCCAGCCACCAGGGCAGTGAGAGGAGACGTCCTGCACGGCGTGTCTGAAGCGCTCGTAGTCCAGGGGTCTGCCGCACATGAAGACAGAGACTCAGTCGTCAGTCTGCGGTCATGCACTGTTAATGTTGAACCCTGGCTTAATGGGAAGCGGAGGCACCGGGGCCGGCTTGTCACGTGACCTAGGGACTTTGCACTTGAAGGTCAGACTTTTTTTTTTTTTATTAAAAAAAAAAAAAAAAAAAAACCTCGCCCGCTCACACAAGTCTGTCTTCCCAGAGCAGCTAAGCAGAACTTTGCCCCAAGTATTTTTAGCAGCTCCCCTCCACAGGAATTTATGGAACTCCACTGGTGTGGAAAGAGCCCCCCGACTCCCCCGATGTTGGTACATACGCTGTATGTACGTCGTGTCTTAATACATAATACACACGCAATGGAGCACCGCTAATGGCATTACTACAGAAAGCTGGTGTACAAGCAGTTAGGCAGGCGCTCGATGGCCACTCACGCTTCCAGAAGAGTCCGCAGGGCAGCGCTCAAGTGACCCTCAAGGTCCCGGGCCACACGGTCTCCCAACACGGCCAGACAGTCCTCAATGGAGCTCTCCGGGTTCGACGGGCTGAACACGGAGGACGTGTGGCGGTCGAAACCAGTTCTTGCAAAGGCTTACAAGACGGACGGACAAGAATACGCAGCATATATGAACATACAAACACAGACGGACGCACACTTCAGCAGCTGTTAGATGAACGTGACCATCAAGAAGACGTATCTGTGACTATGACTTTGGCCCTTGAGGGCGAAGCCACACTGTAGCGATGATGCCGTAAGTTTTCGTAAAAATGCGTGTCAGAGGGTTTATAAGTAACAAGGGAAATAAAGTCGAGTTCATTTGCATTTTCATTTAGCAAACACTTTGCTCTAAAGTTACGTACAATGATTAATATTTAATTCGCTCCTTTGTCCAGGGTGACTTATAAAGCTGAATATCTTACACTGAACTCCCTACAATCATTAACCTATTTATACAGTAGAGCAGCATAATACACTTGCAGACACACACACACTAGGAGCAATTCAGAATCGCCAGCTCGCCAGAAACATCTGTGGACCGCGGGTGGAAAAAGGGAGCACCTACAGGAAACTCACGCAAACACGTGGAAAATATGCAAACGCACACAGAGCAACATTCAAACCCGTGTCCCAACGCATAGTGCAGGAGGTGTGAGAGACCAGCACTGCCCTTTGAGTCACCATGATGCCAACATGGCCCACTGATGTGCGTAATATTGACCTGCGACACCCCCCCCATCCCACCCCACTCCCTCACACATGGCAATCTCCTCCTCCAGCTGTCGAAGCTCCTCCTCAATGTGGCCCTTCACCGCGCTGGAGCTCTCCCTGCCCGGGGCCTCAGCAGACTGGGCATCACCTGCAGGCACAACACGGGGCAAAGTCACCCACTGCACTGAGCACAGTGAACATTCACTGAAACCCGATGGGCACAACACAGTGGGCACCACCGTACCACAGCCATTAAACACCTGGCAGCAGGAAGGAAGGTAATGACCTACTTCTTAATCGCAAGATAACACTGCTCTGTACAGCTTGACATGCATCCAGGTGGATATGCATTACTGATCCACTCTGACAGACACCTGCTCAGCCCTGCAGAAGGATAACAAGGCAGCTCTCAACTATTCCCGACAAGTTGAGCATTTGGGAGGGCAGCACACAGACCTTCTGAATTAAATAAATTTGTTAGACAGCAACTTACAAGTATTTACCCACTTCCACCATTGGGTAATTTTACTGGAGCAATTTGGAATAAGTCCCTTACTCAGGGGTACTATAGCCAGAGGTGGGGATTAAACCTGTGACCTTTGGGTTTCAAGGCAGCAGCTCTAACCACTACGCTACCAGCTGTCCCTCCTGAATCAGAATACCAACAGCAGTGACGTACGGTTCTGAAAATGACTCATACAAATTTAACCGTGGACGAGCGCGTTGTATCTCCGCGCTGCCGGTGAAATCGGACTTGAAATCTGTGTTGTCAGTCTTTTACATAGTGATGCAGTCACGCGTGTTCAACGCAAAGCTGCCCGACAAAGAGAAGCGCTCCTTTCCACTCGAGAGCCGCTGCTGCCATAACAACGGCGAATGCGCATTCAACAAGACTCGGCACGAGTATACGAAACATCAATGGAGAGGCGTGCCTTCACATCTATGTGTATAAATAAATAAAATAAGTCTTATATAAGCAAACCTACAGACTTGATTTTGGGCCTCTTGCGAGCAGCACAGGGAAAGCGTCGTGTGCGACCGAGCAGCCATGCATTAACATGCAATGGTGAATCTAACCGTGACGTTCGTACCGCCAACGGGGCAACAAGGTACCCGCCCACGGATCAGGATGCGTCTGCACAATTTGGCCGTTCGGATCAAGGGGGAGGTGGTGTGGTTTGGGGAACTAAACCGTTACCCTCGTGCGCTTTTCTCTCGTCTCTGTGTATAGAGGGGTCCGAGATGAACCCAGCCACGCGCCACCCGGTCCAACCAACCGGGAAATGAGCAAACCGAACGTCCGCTGCCCGGTCGCCGAGGTAAATCCCCATCATTCGACACACCTCGGACCGATGACTGCCGGTCTGCGTCTTCTCCCTTTTGTACAAACACCCCCACATGTGGAAGTACGGCCATGTGTTCTTTATTTTCCGCTCCTGGTTCAGCAGCTCGTTGGCTACCCGAAGCGATCCTCTCATCAGATGCACGCAATAGGCTGTCCGAGACTCAAAGCAGCCTCGGCAGGAAATGAGGGCTCATGCGACTCTCTGTCTGGCTTGAGCTGGGGCATTAAGGGTATTGTGGCCCGAGAGGGGCATGGCCTCATTCGTATTCTATGGCAACGCGCAGGCAGGCAGGCAGCAGGAAACTGGAAGAGGGTCCCTCCCCCCCGTCTCTGCATTATGGGAACACAACTCCACCGTTTGTCCTTCATCAACAAGACTTACATACAAGACACATCGGTTTGTACTGAGGACGGGATCCACGGGGGTACACGGAGCGACAAAGTTCTCCAAAAATTCAGTTTCTTATTTCAGTCCCTCGAAAGCAACAGGTCGAACACAGCTGAATCAAATCAAGGCAATTATTTTCAAGTAAAACCACCTCAAATAACATGAGTGGAGCTTCATATGGATAGACTGGAAGATGTTCAAACCACTAAGCCAAAGCATCAACAGGACAGTAGACAAACTTCGCATGTTCAAACAGAGGTCTTATTTAATCGAAAGTCACTTATTAAACTCTCAGAGGGCAACTGTCATATTTCCCAAGTGTCACACACTCCTGCAGTGGGGGGGGGGGCAGGAGTCAAATCTCACACCACCCTATGAAGGAAGAGCTCATTCTCCAACAGATGTTCTACTTATTTGCCTAGCTGGTGTGTCTTTGCCCTGCCATCCACTCCACTTCATCAGAAGTCATACCTCGTGATGCTCGACAGGGGATGCCGATATCCTTGAATAACAAAACCCGCTTCGCTATCGACATTCCACTATCACTTTTATGGATGCAGCAAATGGCGCGATCAGGTTTGTACCCTTCGGTTTCGGTCACCTTCGGGGGCAACGCGGGTTCTTTGCAGCCTGCCGGGAGAGGGCAGCAGGCCCAGGTAGTTGAGGACGATATACTTGGTCTCAAAGCGGAAGCCCTCGAGCACTGCGGCGTCCAAGCTAGTGGTAGCCATTGAAGAGCAGCGCAAGTCAAGTTGGCAAACTCATACACAGCCAGGTGTAGCAGAGAGTGGGATTGTCCTCCTGAAAGGAAAACAAGTCGTTAAGTCCTTTAAATCATTTATAGTGCTTCGTCACTGGTATCAGTAGATGAGTCAAGAGGCGGTTGAAGAATAATGACCTTCCTGCATTTGTACTCTCACCCTGTAAAACCTTCCCAGAGGGAAATTAAGAGAAGCATAGTAAACTGCTCTGTAATGACAGTAATGATTTTCCAGATGTAGTATTTACTCAAATCACCCCCAAGGTGTTGAAAAACCCTGGGCTAGGGGGTCTGCGCACTTAGTGATTAAAGTCTGTGCAGAGTGAAAAATTATTTCACGGCTTCAATCATTATTTGTAGGCTCTTCTGCCATACAATAAATCAATTAACCGAATTACAACTGTGGATTACAGGTCATTGCAGCCGGTTATCTCAGTACCAAGAGAGCAGGAGCAACTTCCCTTTCCAGCCACTGTCAGGCACGTAAGAGCTGAGAAAATGTCAACTGATCAACCGCAACTGGACAGAGTGGAGTGGAGTGGAGTACAGTACTGTACTATGGTATTTACAGCCTGCCCGTGGTCGGAGCTGTCGCCTAGGGTGGCTCTGCCGTTATGAGATAATATGGTCCGTTTGACAACACCAAAAGAGCAGCAATTTTCGAGAAGAGGAGGCAGAAAGTGTTCCACACATCGGATCGGGAGGGTGTTTTAAACACGCCGATTTGCGCCGATCGATCCGATCGGCCGCACGAGAGGAGTCGCGGACTAAGTTTGTGTGCGGCGCATGCGGAGCGCGAGCTCCCGATGATCATGATAATAACACTAAACATACACAGGAATATGCGCATTTCTGGAATATTCACCGTCCGAGTTTCAGCGTGGTTCGCCTACCTTATAGTAGAACACACCTGCGTACTGACCTTTTGCCGTCTTTTCCCCCACAGTCCGCACACGTGCCACCAAGTCAGGTGAGGTGTGGACACACTGTGTCCACTCGAGGACTCGGTGTTCTTATGAAGGACAGCTGTAGTTAGGATCCCACGCAAAGTGGCCGTTTTGGTCCGAGCAGAGGCGCTCAGACGAGTGACACGGCGCCTCGGCGCGCTGCACGTATCCGCCGATCGGACCCGAGTCGGTCACGTCCCCCCCCCCCGCGGTGAAGAGCCTGTGTGTGCCTTTGTGTGTACGTGTGCGTGTGTGTCCCCGCGGCCCATCGGATCCTAATTTAGCGAGCGAGCGGCCATCATGCGGGGAGCGAAGGAGCGCGTTGCGCGCGCGTGCACGCGCGTGTGTGTGTCAAAGGGCTGTCCGGTAGTTTTTTTTTTTTTTTTTTTTCCCCTCTTTTGGGCCAAAGACACCTCATGTTTCGTCCAATGTCACATCCGCTGTCACGTGCACGTCTAATCGTAGTACAAACGTTGAGTGTTTTCAGGTGACAAGTGTGTAAATTCAAATCATACAGGTAAAGTGAGCAGAGCTCAGTGTTTTGTTTTCGCAGCAGGGTGTTTCTGTAACGCAGTAACCCTTTCATATAATAATACTTTCATTCCTTTAATTTCTACAAACTCGTTGTGGATTTTTGTTTTGTGTGTTTCGCTGGTATAAACTACCCACTAAATAATACCTGCAAACCCGTTACCTCATAAACCTTAATGTAATCTACTTAATCTCGAATTTTCTTCTCGTTGGGTGCGCGGTTCCACGCGTTTCCTCCCACAGATACAAAAACTGGAAGATGAAAATCGCAACATCGGTGCGCGAATCTCCCTCGGCTCGCGCCATTCACAGTTTTGCGCGACATCAATCGTAACATCTCAATACTGAAGCGTCCGTGTTCTGTTTCCAGAACAGTGTGCGTTTAACGCATTAAATTTGACATGATTGTATGCGAAGGGCTAGTACAGGAAGATACAGATTGATTTCAAGAGATAGTGCGGTTGGCGTAACTGTATTCCAAAACGTCATACTTCGCAGGGAGAAATAACTACACACTACTAGAGCTATGAATGAGTGGATCATATTCGTGCTAATTGTTTCTCGGGCTGTCTCTTCTGGATGGATATTAAGTTGTCTGATCATGTCCCTTGTTTAATGCGACAAACCGTTCGTTGTCGTCAGGGGCATTAAACCGTCAACAGCACAAGGCAGTGAGGGAAAGGGCTTTTTATTTTCAATATAAGAACGCGCAATGAACTCTGATTGGATTGAGACGCCATAGCGCGTGTCATGTGACCGGGGTGCTAGGTTCCGAGTCACGTGACAGGTGCTTCAGACAGTGAACGTGACGAATAACTTAGCCCGAGTCACGTGACGGGGGTTCGCACGGAGCACGAGAATCATATGACATGTTTTTTCTTTTTTTCTTCTTAAAGCGAGACGTAGCGTCTCTGTCGACAGCGCTGTATTAAACTAAAGCAGTTATTCGTGCAAACCCAGCCAGCGTTCGTGACATTTTCTGCCTAAACGCTTCGGCCATGGCGCTCAGCGACGCAGACGTGCAAAAACAGGTAAACCGGCCGCGTTATGTTTTGTAAAATTTTGTGTTTGTCCTCTCAATTGTGCTACCGGTCCGCTGCACCACGATCATGATCGGGTCATTTTTCCGCAGAAAGTTGCTGATTCTTGTGTGCGGAAGTTGTCAGGCTGCTGTTATAACGCTAAACTGTACATTTTCTGTCTGCTGAGTGGGTCAGATGCACTGTTAGCTGCATGTAATAAATAATCATAATCATGATCATGTTCAAGAAGATGGGGCAGCTGCTAGTGCCATGGCATAGTATTAGTAGTGCTTAGAACTGCTGTGGACCCGAGTTGCAAGTTCGATTCCCACCCCTGGCTGCAGTGTAGTACCCTTGACTTGAGCAAGGTACTTCCCCTAAATTTGCTCTAGTAAAATTACCCAGCTCAGCTGTATATGGGTAAATAATTGTAGGTAGACAGTGTAAGTCACTTTGGAGAAAAGTTTCAGCTAAATGAATAAATGTAAATGCAAATATTCTGCACAGCACCTCTCGTGTGAAACTTTCCATTTGTTATAAATTTTAAATTATGAATCCGTTCAGTGATTATGTGCTTCAGGAGGAATGCACATAATGAAGAAAGTTTCAGTTGTGCCCAAGAGGAACCGTGAGTGCCTGTTACATGATGGGAACCGGAACGTGAGCAGTTTCCGGTCAACGCCCGGCCTGTGCGGAAACATCTACCGGAACCACCTTCAGCGACGAAACGTGCAGATTGAGCTGCAGACGGGAAATGCGGGAACGTAACGTTGTGGCATTGTGGTTCGTTGCCGGATGATGGACCCTTGCTCTTTCCCCTTGCAGATCAAGCACATGATGGCCTTCATCGAGCAGGAGGCCAACGAGAAGGCGGAGGAGGTTGAAGCCAAGGTACGCTGTCAGACGCCAGGTCTTGATTCAGATCTGTTCTCTCTTGTGGCCCTTCTGCTGATTCCACAACTTCTGCTTTCAACTTATTTGTGATCTATTAACATTACCCGTCTATAGAGTCGGGTCACTTAGACACTGCTTATGACCTGTGGCCGATGGGTCAGCACCACGTTACCTACAAGACCCGATCCCTCCCTACACCCCTGCAAGAGCACTGCGCTCCTCGACCTCTGGCCTCTTGGGCGGTGCTGCCCACGAGCTCCAATATCAGATGTCTGTAGGTTTTTGCTTTAAGCTCTGACCGGGGGGGAATGAGCTCCCTTTCTCACTCAGAGCTGCTGAATCCCTTTCCACTTTGAATAAGGGTCTCAAAACTTATCTCTCTCAGACCTCCTTCTCTCCTGAACTTCTGCCTGCTCCATAAATTTGTGTCACGCCATCGTGTGTGTATTTCCTATAAAACCCAATTCTGTAGGCAATTTCTTGTGTAACGTGCTGGGGAAAAAAGTTTTATAAAACAAATTGACAGTGCTTTGAGAATAGCATGCCTGCATCTTAAGTCAGTCGGTGTAATGTCTGTTTACTCTGAGTTGTACATTACTTTGGAGAAAATCATCTGATAAATTAATGCATCTAACTGTAAAACTTTTTAAGCAATTTCAGTGATTTGTGCCACTTTCTGTTGTGCACCCACTGCTTGCAACCTCGTGGTTTCCTCACACACACACACACAAGTGCTTCTCAGTGATGCGCAGACAGCCTGCCACCATGTGAAATTGTCAGATATGTGTTGCCCCCTACAGGCAGAAGAGGAGTTCAACATCGAAAAGGGCCGCCTGGTGCAGACCCAGAGGCTCAAGATCATGGAGTACTATGAAAAGAAGGAGAAGCAGATTGAGCAACAGAAAAAAATGTGAGTCAGTTTTGGCTGGATAGCATCAAACAGTAGGAGGTGAGACCGATGAGAGAGTAGTTCTCTCACAGACGCTGGGTGGTGGGAGAGGATGTGGGTTTAATCCCCACTCCGGTTTCCTTCCGCAGTCCAAGGACATGCTGTTCATTTTCCCGCGTAGTGTGTGAATGACAGAGGGAGAGTGTGTTCCACTGATGTATGGATGAGCGACCCAGTGTAAATAGTGTATCTAGCAGTGTAAGTCACTTTGGTGAATAAGGAGTGGGCTGATAGCGCTACATAGAGTTCATTGTAAGTCGCTTTGGAGAAAAGCGTCTGCTAAATAAATTAACACAAATGAGAAGAATTAGTTTTCCCTTCTGATAATGTCCAAGTAACAGCTTTTCAACATGTCACCTCTATGTGTGAAACAGAAATTCTGTTAGTTGTCCATTTAAACGTATGTTCTGCTTTGTGGTCCTAAGTGATGCTACACTTCTGTTCTCACAGTCAGATGTCCAACTTGATGAATCAAGCAAGGCTGAAGGTTCTTAAAGCTCGTGATGACATGATTTCGGTTCGTACCCACCAAATTATGAACAGGTAGCTATAATGGTGATTCCCATAAGGTAAAGCACATTATTTCATGGAAACCCTTTCTCTCTTTTTTTAAACTCAGGATTTGCTAAATGAAGCACGCCAGAGATTGGCAGATATCACCAAGGACTCATCAAGATACTCTATACTGATGGAGGGGCTTGTGCTGCAGGTGAGGTCTGAGCTACTAAAAGGTGATCTTAGAGAACCTGTGAGAAGATGCTAGCTGACATGTATGCGTGCAGATGTAAAGTAATCCATGGTTGTTGCTCTTAAAGCAGGAATCTTCTTTTGCGAACTAGTGTCGTCTTGCCTTCCTCTTTTTGTCCATCTCAAAGTATGAATTATGCCTCAGTAAAGATGTGATGCAAGTCTATGCCTCTCCCTTCCTTCTGTTCACAGGGTTTATACCAGCTCTTAGAACCGAAAGTGACCATCCGCTGCCGCAAGCAGGACTTGCCTCTGGCGAAGGTGGTTTTGCTGTTGTCACACTTCTGCTGGATGCAGTGTCACTTGTGGTAGACTGCATAGGGGCGTGCTTGTGTGGTACAGACCAGATGGGAGAACTTAGCTTTTTTTTTTTTTTTTTTTTCTTTTCCCCCTCTCCAGGCTTCTGTACAGAAAAATATACGCATTTACAAAGCTGCAACAAAGACTAACGTCGAGGTCCGCATTGATCAGGACAACTTCCTGCCTCCAGAAACGTAAGAATCTTCAGTTATTTCCAGATATTGCCTGGTATGCACAGTTATAATCGTGATGATTAGGGTTGTGATGATGACTGTGAATGGTAATTTGAGTCTTTAGTGTCTCATACCAGGGGGCGCGGTGGCACAGTGGGCTGGACCGGGTCCTGCTCTCTGGTGGGTCTGGGGTTCGAGTCCTGCTTGGGGTGCCTTGCGACAGACTGGTGTCCCGGCCGGGGTGTGTCCCCTCCCCCCTCCAGCCTTACGCCCTGTGTTGCCGGGTTAGGCTCCGGCTCCCCGCGACCTCGAATGGGACAAGTGGTTCAGACAATGTGTGCATCTCATACCAGTTGTGTGCTTCGGTCTTCTCAGCTCCGGGGGAATTGAAATATACAATCGAGATGGGAAGATTAAGGTGTCCAACACCCTGGAGAGCAGGCTGGACCTCATTGCCCAGCAGGTACAGCGCTGCTAAGAGTGGAAATGTTTTCTTCAGAAATTTATTATGATATATTTATTCATGTAGCTGTCGCTTTTCTCCAAAGCAACCTAGTGTTAAGGTTACAATTATTTACCCATTTATAGAACTGGGTAATTTTACTGGAGCAATTTGGATTAAGTACCTTGCTGGAGGTGGGATTCAAACCTGTGACCTCTGAACCCAAAGTCAGCAGCTTTAACTGCTGCATTACGAGCTTTTAGTTTAAAAAGTCAACTGCTAAATTTAGCAGTTGACCTTTTGAATTTAAAATATGTTTTCAAAACCTTAACATTTGAAAGTGCTTTGTTACAATTCTGTTCACATTTCTGATGCAGTGTTTGTTTAAAAAGCTTGAGATGTTTATTAAAATGTGCTCCATTTCCACCCAGAAGAAACTGAATTAATGGACAGTAGATGTCTCTCTGGCACTGCGGATGGCAGTTATGCCTCTCTCATCTTTCTGCCTTCCCACCTTCTTCTTAGATGATGCCCGAAATCCGAGTGGCACTCTTCGGCGCTAATCCGAATCGCAAGTTTTTGGACTGATCTCGCACACTCAACGGAGCTCAGAAATCCAAAGGCAACTTCAGGAACAAGTGACATATCCAGTGATGTTTATTTAATTGCGTACAGTATTGAATTTCTGTGTGAGCTCTGTGAAATATTTTAAGCAGAGTGTAAGTTGGTTTACTCTGAATTCTCTGGTTTCAGAAATGGATGTCTTGTTCACACAGTGCCATTGTCCGATCATCCTGAAGCAAAGGGGAAACTCTTGACTGTATGAATGTCTATTAAAAAAATATATATATTCTGTCCATTTGTTATTGTTCAGCTTGATTTTATAGTCCATGAATGAGACCCTCTCTATTTGTCAAAGATGTTTTTCCAATGAAATATGTAATTTTGTGGTGATGGAATATGAAATGTATATGGATTTAAAATAAATTCTGTTGTCAGTATTTTTAAGTTGTGCTATGATTGTACTACCAAATATAATAGAACAATCTCATGTAATAGGATACCATACAATGCAAAAATGCTGCAATGACTTATGTTTCATATTCTCATATCACAGGACATGTTCAGCTGTTATGCCTTTTCTACTTCCATACAAGACCCTGATATTTTCCTGAGAAAAACACAACAGAAAATACTACCCTACATACATGCACTTAACACCACATATGATTCCCAACAACACAACACCCATTGATGGTTCTCAGTTCAGCAGTTAGTTAAATTTGTTCTGTCCTTTTCTTAAATATTTTAACTATTAAACAATTCTTAGGACAAAGCAACAGGGGAGAACAACTTCCTACCATACCCACAACCTCAAAGAATCATGACCCATTCTTATATTTCATTTGAAACATCAGATTCAATACCATTATTTAGTTGATGCTTTTCTTCAGTGGCTTAGTGTTTAGCATTTTACAATCATTTACCCTTTTAAACAGAAGGGTAATTTTCTTTTTTTTTTTTTTTTACTGGAGTTGAAGATAAAATACTCTTGAGCAAAGTATTTAACAAGAGAGGAGATTTAAACATATGACCACAGAGTCCATATAAAATTTAACAAACATGTAGATATTAATTTGGCTATTTCAATCATCGTGACAAACCGGCTTCTTTTAGGGAGCTGACTGATGACATTCAAGTCACATGTGAAACTTGTTTTGTGTTATTCACAGAAGGAGTGACAGGTGAGGCATAACAGTGAGACTTGAATGTGGGAAGTGGATTTTCTCTGACTGGAACATGCTCTCTGATCTCTGCCTGCACACTCTCCTACTGCCAGGGGGAAGGAAAAAAAAAAAAAAATGATGATGATGTGACAGATGACACTGTCCTTCCTCCTTTTGTACTCCTGCAGGCTACAATCATATAAACAGCTTTAATAATATGAATATCCTTACACTAGCATAAATAAAGCCTTAACCAAATGAATCTCTTCTGCCATCAAACATTTGTTTGCGATGCTACACAGGAACTCTAACGTCAGTTTCCTTGTGCTTCGCGGAGATGAAGACAGTGCTCCTGCAAAATGTATTAATTTGTATCATAAGCTTCCATGAAGTAAATTATCCAAGTGACTCTGTCCCACAGAGCATGTCCGTTGTCTCACACTGTGCTTGACGGGGGAAGATTCTAGACCTTTGTGACCCTGCACGGGACAAGTGGTTATTGATAAGGGATGAATGAGCAAAAATATAACATTAAAACACAAGCTAAAAAAATTAAATATTATTGTCCAGGTCATTTATTTTTATTTTGACATAAGACAATTGACAATTAAATTTCACAGGTAATTCACAGGTTAGTTGTTCACAAGTACTATCTAATGGAATATGTGTATATATAGACATATATATTTCTGATACAAAAGCCATTCAAAAGCAGACATTAAGCATCATCTCTACATTTGTGAGTGGGCCTTTTCTGCACTGTAAACTTGAAGAAACTGATAATTTTGTGTAAAACAGTTCATCTGCTCTTATTCTGCATGTTGGATTTTGAACCTTTGACTTAAAAGAAAATGACTTCTCTCAGTTTCGTTAACTGAATCATTCGAGACTTTACCTCATTCTAGCCTCTGTGATAAGCTGGTATGTAAAATGGACCGGCGCTTCCCAATCGGTAAGCTGTTAGGAACATGAAGCTGAAAGATAACGCATTATCTGAGCCACTTTCCCATCAGTCTCATGTAAGCGCAACGCATTTCAGTTAAACCGGCACTGTGCAACACAGAGATAATCGAACATAATTTTATTGACAATTGTGCATGTGGGTATTAAAAGAAGCATTAATAACATCAAGCCAGCATTAATACGGCCATCGCATTCAGAAAGGCACTCTCCGGAGGAGTTGTTACTGCAGCTTTAGAGTCCGGGCTGAACAGCCGCACGGCACATAAACATCCGCTCTCGCTGTACAAACTGCTGAGAGTCTTTCCCACACTGTGGGGTAGGAGTAGCAGTCCTCTAATTCAAAAAAGGGAAACTGCTTTAATGTCTTGGTAGTATTTTGAACAAATAACCATTTGTCCTGCAAGAAAACTGATGGTTTTAGTATCTACCCAAGAAGTGACCCGCCCAGGGGGTCGGCGCTCTCGTTACCAAGCGCAGTAGTTACCTGGGACAGTGATTTTACCCAAACGAAACACATAAATCAAGACAACTGCTACGCTGGTGAAAAATTTTGTAAAAAATTATTGTGAATTTGGTCACAGGTCTACCTTACTGCAACCTGGTGAAACAGAAAAAAAAGAGATCAGATTTGACACGTGCAGTTGACATGGCTCTCCAGCATCAGAGTATAACCCCTGCATGTACGCATGAACAAAGGTCCCGTGGGGGCAGTCAAAACCGTCGTGCCTCCGGCACGGTCCCACCGAGCGAGTCATTTCACTCTATACAGCGCTGTTAGCCACCGTTAGACATCTAGGAGCGTAGCGTTAGCATGCTAGCACTGTGCTCTTTGTGCGTACATTAGGATTCTAACCCTCAGTCACCCTACAGTCTCATTTGGACAGCAGATCGGGTGCCTCCCCTTTCCCTCTCCGCTCGCACTACGTGCCCACCTCTCTCGTCACCCTTCTCTACGAAATGAAACCGAATTTACAGCAGGGCGGACCCGCTCGTCCCTATCGGAACACGGCCAGCACCTGCTCCCCCGCACCCAGGAAATAGACTCCCTGCGCGATGCCGAAGAGCGGGGCGATGACCAGAGCGCGACACGTTGCCCCCTTCAGGAACGCTGACGGACCCTCTCGGCTCCAGATGCGACTGAGGAGGAGGAGGGAAAGGCAGCACACGGTGAGAGAAAAGCCCACGCGGTCACGTGAGAGAGATGCTCGAGCCTCGCGCGCCGTTTGACGGGCCTCACCGTGCGCAGTCGGCGAGGCCTCGATACGAATCCTCCCCTACACCCTTCTTCAGTGTCTGCAGCCTTGTCTTAATCACTATAAATACCCACAAACACACACGTAAATTACAGGAAGGAAAAATCACAGTACAGGCATCCTTCGAATTGCAGAATTTATCTGGTCCTGAAAACGGTGCGGCTATTGAAATGTCAAACACCAGAAGTCTATTTCCGATTATTTTAAATGGGAAAAAAACGACAACAATGCGCTCCCAGCCCGTCTGAAAACCCCAAACAAATTTTCCGAAATATCATTGAAATACCCATATAACAATCGACCCATTATTTTAGCACAATTTGAAACGCTTCTGCATTTACACTTGTCTATTTAGCAGAGGCTTTCCTTCAAAAGTGATGTGCATCTCAGAAAACAAAAAAAGCGTGTTACGCTTTTTCTCTTCGCTGTCCTCTTCCAGACTGTGCTCAGAAAACCCAGGAAAGTTTGCTCGGGTTACCGCTCCGGTGTAATTCCTACTTTTTTTTTTTTTTAAATAGATCAGTTCTCAGGATGAGCGATAAACCAAGCAAGGACCTAGGGAGCATGTTGCATTTATTGTAAACAACTTCCTAGAAACTGCACACTGCTGCTAAAATGCACATACATACCCAAAAAAGGGAAAGAAAAAAAAAAAAACGCACTAAAAATTTCCTGCTAATTGCCCTGCTGTCTCCTCATCATTCAGTTAAAAAGCACAGCCGATATGGCCAGCAGACACTCCTGTGGAGTTCCGGAAACTTTCCTTAATGCCCCACTCTCACACTCCAAACACACCCAGAGAGGGAGAGATCTGGATGCACAAACTCCAATTACAGTGCATTATTGCACTTCTGCATTGCACGTATTATGTTCCGTAAATCGAAAATTACGTGTCGAAAGGAAGGAGCCGTTACACCAAAATTCGGATATAGAGAGAGTTCGTACATCAAAGGATGCCTGTAATCCATTGCATTAAAATGCATTTGACAATTTATTTTGAACTTAGTTCCTTCGATTCTGGAAGCAGACAAAACCCGCTGTTAGTTTCCAGTAGTAAATTTAGATACAGAGCAGCTCACGAAGGCAGTGACTACAGAAACTCCATCATACCCACAGGTCTCACCGTCTAGTGGTGTGACGGCCACTGCAGCCACCGATCCGGCTGCGCAGCCGGCCATGAAGGACTGCACGAAGGGGGCCCGCTCCTGGGTGTCTCCATGGCAACCCTGCTCTCTGCGCCCCAACGTGTTCAGTTTGGCAAACAGAGGGAAGTAGATCATGGAGAAGGGGACATCTCTGGAGAGAAAAAGAGAGGAAAAACCGAGAGAAGTCATCCTCCTTGCCCACTACATACTGCAAATAAACTATACAATTAAATGTTGCATCAGCGCATTTCAGTGACGCTTTTGTTTTGACGTTCATGTCTGAGAATGCAGGGACATGACGGCACAGTGCAGAAAGCCAGAGGGTCCCGAGTTTCTCACCGGGTATGGGTTTGCGTGTTCTCGCTGTGTCGGCACCCCGCAGACACGCAAGGAAAAAAAAAAAAAGCAATGGCCAACCACTAATCCCTCCCTTGACCAGAAGGCCACACAAGTACCTGTTATGAGTCAGATTCAGTGTGATTGCACTTCCATCCATCTGGGAGAGCATGCGTACTAGCTGCGAATGTTATTTTATGCGTGCATTCATATGCATACATATAGGTGCTGTTGTGTGCATGACTATGCTCCGATTGAGGTCCATAGTCTTAGAAATGGCTGTGTAACTCTAGCCAGACTAAGGGGCTCAAATCATTTTTCTTCTGGCATGAGATAGCTCTATGAATCTATTTTACCAGCTTGAATTTTCCTGGTTAGGGTTTAAATAATAAGTAGTAGTACATTGGACAGCGCTGGCCCAAATAAAGCCAAATTAAATCCAGACAGCTGACTAATAACTCTTTATTAGGGTGACTAAAATTACTTTTTCCACACTTAATTACACATTTCATTATCTTCTAGACCAAGGAAATGAAATGAGTACAATGCTTCTGTTGCTTTTCTTCTTTCAGGTTCCATGTACATACGACTAGAACTGACAAGAAGATCAGATTAAATTTAACTTAAAAAAAAGGTGCAAAAGTAGAGAAGAATGGTAGGGGTGCAAATACTTGTGTATATTTTCCAACCTCAGCAGCGTGGCTCCAGCACCCCGGTACAATCCGATTAGCCCGCGGGTCCTCAGCAGTTCCAGGGTAATTCCGGTGGCGGAGGGGCGAGGCGAGGGAGGTTCCGTCAAGGGCGGGGCAGGAGCGGACACTGTTCTCTGCGCAGCTGCGTTTAGCAAACAAACACACTTTGCCTAGTTGATCTAGTCTCTTTAATCACTCCAGTAAACGGCGACATCTGTGCACGAGTTCTATCAGAATAAATGGTAATGTCAGTTTCTCTAATGGGACCCGTAAGTGGGTGAGGATTTCAGCAATGAGAACACCACCCCTAATGATCTACGGCACCCCACCTCACCGAGCCTCCCTGCATCCTGCAGCTGAATCTTCAGCATCTCCATGGGCGTTGTTACTACCACCTGACAAGTCCCTGCACCGCAGCCTGCGAGAATCTCTGCCCACAGGGGCAGTCTCCTGAAGAAAGGGGTGGATGGGAAGGAAAAGAAAAATTCAAGGTTTAATCCATGCTGCCCAGTGATGTCTCTTGTCTAGTTTCTAAATGATTAGGTACATTCTTCTGAGCCAACACTAGAATACTTATCAATTGTTAGATATGGCACTGAAAGTTCTCCACCTGACAACGTAAATAAACTATGAGATGCTTAATGTATAATTATTGTGTGTAACAACTGATAATATTATGTCCTGTTGAATCGGTTAATGCGTTTACTGTTTCGTTACACATTAAAATAAATATTTCAGTTCACACAGAGTATGTGACATCCTGTGATTTTCAGACATGCAGCCCTCAAATCTGTCCACAATAAATATCGTAGCCCTGGTTGACACCTGATTTAAACCGTTTAATACAGTGTAGAGGAGTGATCAAATAGATCGTTCCAGTAATTATTATATTCCAGTATGAGAGAAAACAACCAGGGGTAAATGCAGAACACCAGGAGGGCTGAGAGCGTTTTGCCGTTCAGAGCCACCGGATGCAGATGTGTGAAATGCTGTGCAAAATGTGAAAAAGCCCAAATTACCCTCCCTTAGAGAGCTTCTGCCGAAATACATCATTGGCAGCAAGTTTGATGGCTTTCTCTGGGGTGACGAGGATGAGGTTCACAGCTGCACCTACACAACAGAGCCAAGATGTTCATACAGAGGCCCCACATAAAGTATAACACAGTTGCGCAACGCAGAAAGACACGCTTACAATGTGCTACAACATGTGACTTGCTCAATACATAAATATCAAGTTAGAGTAAAAAAAAAGCTGACAGTGCGACACAAACGGTAACACATTTCTGCAGAAATGAGCAGCATGTCAACTTCCACCTTAGTATGCAAAGACCAAGAAGATCTGCCAGTAGGGTAGTACCTCTATACATGCCCAAGTAGCCTTCAGCTCTTATTGTCTTCACCAAACAGTCCAGCCTTCGAACGACAAAAGGAAACATTATAACCGTGAACCTGATTCAGTGAGGACGGGGACTAGAAACACAAAACACCATGCTAGCGGAAATCCTATGTAGTATATTGTAATATAGAACCCACAATCCACTGTAGACTTTTGTCCCCTGCTGGTTTTGGAGGCGGGTCTTGGCCAGGTCGATGGGAAACACGCAGGTCACCCCCACCAGCCCCGCAACACCCCCGTCGATCAGCTTAGCCGGAAGGCTGAAGGAAACGGCACCGACTGTTTGCGTGAGAAAGAACCAGGTAAAACGTGTCTGACTGACGAGGGGACAAAAATACCCAAGAGGAGGTACCTGACTTTGCGCTCCGACATTTCCCTCAGCGGGTGGCGGACGTCTCAGCAAGGTCTCTCTCCAACCTGGCCAACAGCACGCCTTACCTCCTCTGCACCGAGCCACGGGGCACAGCGGCACCAGTGCGACCCGCCGTCTCCCCAGCGCTGCCAGCGCAAAGGACACACTGCTTAGAATTACTCCTGCTTTACTCTGCTGTCTCCACAGCTGCGAAAGTGTCATCCACCTTCAGTCCAGCATCGCACCGGTGTAAAGTTACCGGTGCGGCTCACGCTCCCTTTCCTCCGTCCGACACCAGGCTGGAATTCCCACCGTTCTCAGTGGAGGCCTGATAGGGGAAAGCGAGCAAAGAGGAGTCCTCAGCTTACGTACCCACATCACACCGCAGTAATCCGCTACAAGCAGCCTGTCCAGTGGTCATTCACACGTACGTGCGCAGACGCACGGCCCAAGCGCATAAACTACAATAAATGAGGCATCGGTGCAAAACGATGACACCCGTACATTTATCTTTCACAAACAAAGCTCTCTTTGTTACAGCACTAATGGCTAAAGGTCCTTGGATTACCTGGAGAAGCAGTTTCGAACGATCTTATTTCTCTTCTCTTTCAACGGTGCCATTTAATACCCGCCTCCGTCTAGAGGTTTGCCAAGGTTTCTTAGATTTCTGGGAAATTTTTTTGTAGCGTGCTTCACGGACGATAAAAGTACTATTGTTTTTCTGTTTTATTCCTTGAGCGCACTATATATATATATATATATATGTGTGTGTGTATATATCTCTATATACACACACACCTACTGTTTCGCCATATGTGCCACATGTGCCTAAAACACACATCTGTCAGTTGATGGCTGTTGGTCGTAATGGGTGTCACGTGGCACAGGGAAGCACCGCTGGCCGAAGGAGGGCTTCGTATTTCTCAGTACATCCACCCAATCGCAGACACCCAAAACCTGGCTGCTCCCCATTCCTCGTTTCCTTCTGCGTTGCGCCATGCCTACCTACCTCTCTTTTCCCTCACTCTTCCTACTCTGTTTCATCTTCTTCCTTCTAGGATTAAAGCCCCATCTTCTCACCATCATTGCTCGCTCTCATCTCTCAAACTGATGGTCGAGGGGCCAAGTTCTACAGGTTTTAGAACGTAACCGGAATTAGCACTTGTTTTGCCCCGAAACACAGGTCAAGTGACATGCTGTGCAAATCCCTCATACAGGACAAACCCCTAAATTTGATTCTTTCTCACGTCTCGTCGCCCAAACCCCGTCTCTCTTCCCTCTCTTGGTCCACCCATATGCGACTCTGTGCCGCGCGGCGGCCTCTCCCCGTCCCTACGGCGCCGATGCCTAGTCACATTCTGCACGTGCCTTTCGCCGAGCCCCTCCGCAAAGACTTTCTTTCAGCCACCAAAGGCTTTCCCTTCGCAGTCCCAGCCCGCTCCGCCGCCAAAACAAAAGCACAAGCCTGCGCTCCACCCGGGTGTCTAACAGAACAAGCTGCGACTCCACAAAACCGCAGCTGCTCATGGGAGAGTCACGCAAACTTTCTTCTCTTTTGCAAAGTAGATCGCACTGCACTCACCGCTTTGAAGAGCTTCCCAAAGTCTGGAGGAAGAAAAAAAAAAAAAAAAACTGTCCGCTTCCCTATCTTTTCGGTCGTGTGCGCCGCAAGCAACAGCCAGCTGAAAGCAATTGGAGGCAGTGAGCTTCCACTAAGGGGCCGTTTCACAAATGCCAGCGTTGTCCCCCCCGTGCTCACTCCTCCCTTCTGTGACACACACACACACACACACAGAACAATGCAGCCCTCCGCCAACACAGACAGGCACAACACAACCATACCACGTTGTCACGGTAATGGAACACTCCGAACCAAGCAACATCGCTATAGCAACACAGCCCTTCCACAACTACACACCATTTGTACAAGAAAGGCCGCACGCCACAAATTTAATCATTTAATAAAACTATTATAACGGAGCAGATACACACTGTCACAGCTAAGCAAGAGCTCTACAGTGCAAAATGACAAACAAATGCTGCAAAGACACATTAAAGTGCTCTAGACAGTCACTCACAGCACACATGTGACTCCAAATATACATTTGCATTTACCTATTTATACATTTACTCACAGCACACTATTCTCCAAAGTAACATACAACTTCGAGTACACAAAAGCGTATTTCACCGACAACCGAAGGTACAAATGCACTCAGTCCAGCACTACTGTACATTATGTTGCACAAGTAGCTGCATACAGAACTAATAAGGCATAATGCACTGAAAGTTCACGGAGCAGATAGGAGATGAGAGGTGAAATGGACCCACAACACGTGTTTTTGAGACCCTCTTTGAATGTTGAGAGGGATTCAGCAGATCTGAGGAAGAGAAGCTTTGCTAACATTACCAAGCATTATTAATGTTGGCCATTTTTCACACGAAAAAAAAATGACAGGTTTCTGACTGACTTAGTGCCAGAAGGAGAAATATTTTTGAAGCATAGAATATCATTGTTGAGACAGTTATGTATTGGGAACTACACACACAGAGTCTGGAACCGCTTGTCCCAAGCCGGGTCGCAGCGAACTGGAGCCTAACCCGACAACGCAGGGCGCAAGGCTGGAGGAGGAGGGGACACACCCAGGACGGAACGCCAGTCCATCACAAGGCACCCCAAGCGGGACTCGAACCCCGGACCCGCCAGAGTGCGGAACCTGGCCAAGCCCACCGCACCGCTATGCCCCTTATTAGGAACTAGAAAAGATGATTTGCTATAAAGAGACACTTTCATGGATTCTTTATCCTTTATGGCTACAATGGGGAATGTCAAGTGAGGTCAAAGGTTTATTTTCTTTACCACTATTTTAGTTAGTATTTAGCTGACACTTTACTCCAAAATAATTCACAACGATTTATCAATTTATACATTTGGGTCATTTTTACTGCAGCAAATCAGGGCAAGCACCTTCATCAACGGTACTACAGCAGAAGGTGAGAGTCGAACCTGCGTCCTCTGAGTACAAAACAGCCCCCACTCCCCCAACCCCCTTTTTTCATTAATCCTGCCGCAGTCTATTAAACAAAATACTGAATCGTTCCATCTGCTCAGCACTACCCAATGTACTATACTGTTCCCTAATCTGCCGTCTCACACACACAGTGGTGGGTTTCTTACACTTGGGTTCCGGCGAGAGCATTACGGACAGTCCCTGGCAGGCAGGGGGAGGTGTCTCCCTTGAGCTGGGCCAAACTAGCTGGTCCAATAGGAGGGCTGGCAGGGTTGGGTTGGGTTGGGTGCTCAATGGGCCTCAACTGCAACAGCACAGTAGGTGTGTGTGATGACCGGACCAATGGGTGTCAGGTTACTCACAAGCTCCGTCCCCTTGAGGTACCCGTTGAACTTGGCCCACACGTCCCAGTTCTCACGGTGCCCCTCTGTCAGCTTGCCCAGACCCAGAGGATAAAGGATTGCTTGGTACTCATACTGGGAGTCTTCGGTGTCAAGACACTGATGTCATTATCAATGAATGGAGTAAACAGCAGGTGAAAGAAAAGAACAATAGCTGTTAGAAGGTATAGTGTAACGCTTCATCCGAGACCGTGCAACACACTAACAACTATTATGCTGTGCTTAAAGATGTGCCACTTAAAACTAACACACATCTAATGGTCTGTGTAAACTATATGTATGAAATACATGTTTAAAAAAAAAATATATTGGAAGTTGTCATGCCTTACAGTATGTAAGTCACACTAACCAAAAGCAAATAGAATAAACAGACCAAGGACCAAGAAAAGAAAGAAAGAATGTTCATATATTCAGGGATATTTTTTAAAATAAATTCCCAACTGGAGGCAAAATTTGTTGGTGAAATGAAGCAGGAAAAAATGTGAGAAAGACACCGGAGAGTCCGGTCTATCCTCAGTTGTCGCACAGAGGATCTGGATGGTTCCACACTAGACCGGATTGCTCATGTGTGCGAACGGCAACCACCTTGACCAAGTTTGGCCACCTTGGGCTTGGGCAGGCTCTGTCTCCTAGCAACACCAAGAAGGAGGCAGGGCTGGAAGCTCTCTAGGGACACAGAACCAGCCTTGGACCTGCTGCACCACAATGGCTGTCTGTGACCACCCCGGGGGCAATGGCACGAACATCCTGGATATTGCTGAACTGAGTTCAGCTCGAGCAGGGCTTGCTGGTCTGCCTGTCAGTTCCATTAGGCGGCTTTTTATCAGCACCACAGGCATGACAAGTGGGAAGCGTGACTCTCCCAATACACAAACAAGCCTGAGCACAACTCCACTGAGTACTATTGCTAATATTTTTTGACCCCCAATACTTGACAATTTACACTACCGATCAACACTGACATATCATTCCAAAGACAAGGCAGCAGACAAACCTGCAAAATATATCTAACTCAAACCAGCACTGGGATCATGGATAAATGCGTTCACTAGTCCTTTTTTCCCAAAATATTGCGAGTTCTATACGGACTGAAACAAGAGGTCTCATGATGGCCAGCAGGAATACAGTGAGTTCCTTCACTGTTAGGTGTACCATAATTCTCAGTATTTTGATGCTGTAAGAATGGGGGAAAAGAAAGACTACACACACACACACATTTTCAATTTTTATAAAAAAAAATAAATAAATAAATAAAAAATTAAACACATTCCTTCCACCTGCAGGGGGCGCTAAAAGCTAAATTCCGTTAAGTCCAAATAAAAAGTTGTACGCAAATGAGAAGTTTAATTCCAACAATTGCTCTGAGAATTATAACTATTTTCTGCTCCTAAATACCTGACATGTCGTTTCGTCCATTAACCGATTATTACTACTATGAACTTACATTTTACTGCTTCCCCTGTCGTTAGTGACAAAATTTTACGTGTTAATTAATTAAATTCAAATATGAGCACCAGTTATAACACACACAGGCAAGCAGGATTTTACCATTTATTTTGAAGTGTCAGTGTGAACAGACTGCGTAACTGAGAAAAGAGAACATTTCTGAGCGATTTGTTTTGTATAAGCAAAATCTTAGGAAGTAAAGTATGTATCAGATTGGCTAGCAAGTATTTTCAATGAAGAGAAAAACGGAAAATTCCTTCACCGAAAAATATCTTTAGATCATTATAATGCTACACGTGTTTCTTTGTAGACGGTACTGAGACCACGGTGGCTGCAGAACCACGTGTGTGTGTGTGTGTGTGTGTGTGTGTGTGTGTGTGTGTGTGTGTGTGTGTGTGTATCATAACAGAACCTTAAATCACGGTGTTTTCTCCTCCTCTTCGGACGCCGCAGCACTACAGGACACGGCGCTCAGGCAAAAGAAGCGCTTTTTTTTCAACCGCGTCCAAACCCACAGATCCTGCCCTTTAAACGTAGACCAGTCTAATAACGAGCGTTAGTGGGAGACGCGTGCGATCAACGACACGCACGCACGCCCGCCCGCGGACACGCACGTCACCATTCCAGTGATCCCGAGCGCAGAGACTTATAAAAAGATGCAACGGGAGCAGTGATGGTCGATAGCCGGGATCCCCGAAGCGAGTGTGGGCGCTGGGGCCGCTGCGCACCCCTCCCTTGCCGAGGTGGTAGGGTCCCCCTCGTCTGGTCCCTACTCGCGAAATTCGCAGCAGCGCACTCGGGCTCTCCGGCTTGCGATGGAGGGTCGGCGAGCGCGGCTTCTGCAATAAGTTCGCTTCGTTCGCTGGAGTGTGGGCGGCGCAGGCAGGGAGCTTGAGCGGATGCGAGCTGCGCAGGTCTCGGTCTCGGTCGCGGTCCTCGGCGAAAGATGTCCCAGGGATGTGGAGTTTCTGTGGAAGAGGTCCAGTCCTGGTGGGAAGTCCCAGCAATAGCCCACTTCTGCTCCATGTTCAGGACCGCCTTCAATCTGCCAGACTTTGAAATTGAGGTAAAGAGAAAAAAAAAAAAAAAAAAAAAAACAACCGACCCAAGTGGACGCCTTAATGATGTTAAAAAACGCCTTTTAACTTCTATTAAGCCTTTCCCAAGTTTCTCGGGTCGTTGTTTCCTAGATATTTAATGCGATTGGCTAATATCGTGTAATTGTGCTTAACCTTCTGTTAAAATAAACACTGGAGGTAACGCAGAAACAGAGTCGCTCAGCCGTTTCTTTATTTTAATAATTGCACCGTTGACTTGTTTTGATCGGTAAATTCCAACGTGGTGTGTGGTTTGTTTTCGTGTTGCGATCTGTTCAGCATCGCCGAAAACTCTTAGCGGGATTCGTTTTAAAAAATGTCATGTTTCTAATATTGTCTTATTTTGAATGCCTAATTCGATCCCCCCCCAATTTTAGGGGAGTTTTATAATTGTCTTGGAAGTCCACGCACCTCGAGTTGATCTTGGGTGAATGATGGGTAATGACCTAATCGTGGGGAAGAAGACAAGTTTGGGGCGCAGATGCAGGGAGCGGGTTGGGGAACTTCGCGCGTGGGGCTCTTCGCTTTTGTGTCCAGAAAGCACGCGCTTTTGTGTTTTGACATCATCAGGGACATCATAACTTGTCTAATACTGGGAGTCTAAATATTATCACCACCTCACCTGGAAGTAAATATTTGGGGGGGGCATTAGGCTAATTATTATTACTTAAAAATTGCGGGGGGGGGGACGGGACCGTACCCTAGTATTTATGAATATGGTCATAACGATTATGACGCTGGTCGATCGCGGCACGCGCACACGGTGATCGGGCTGACACGAGGGGTGAGCTGTTGCCGCGCGACTCTACGGCAGAAGGTGCGTTTGAACGGCTCCCGCTCCAGTCCAGGGGTTCCGTGTCGTCGTGGCGCCCCAAGTTTCCGGGGCTTTTTGGCCAGGTCGGCCTGCTGACGGATGGAGTCATCGAGCTGAATAGGAATCGTTTTTGATGCTGGAGAAAGACTGATGGGTCCCCGGGAAAACGGGTAAGGAAGGTCAACATCATGCATCAGCAGTCACCCCCTGCCCCCCCCTACCAGTTCCTCTGTGGGGGTGTGAGAAAGCCATCGCTTTGTTACTTGGCAGGCAGGAAGACAGAGCGGGGTACAAACATTGTCCTTTACATTTATTAATTTAGCAGATGCTTCTCCCCAAAACCGACATTCCGTAATTTCTCACCTGACAGCTTTATCCTAGGTGACTAACAATGATGCACTATAGTAAAATCAAGTCCCTACTGTCAGTCAGCTGTCCACACACACAGCAGAGCGGCGTAACGCACACAATGCCTGTCCATTTTAGAGTCGCCGGTTCACCCGAAACGCATGTCTTCCTCCTCTGGGAGGAAAAGAAATCGGCCAAAAGCGGCCCGCGGAAGAGTGGAGATGGAACCTATACCCAGTCGCACCGCCCCCACGCTGCCAGGCTCCTGCACTACGGACGCCTCGCTGGGCCTGTTACTAGAGCGACGAGTGCACTTGCGTTCCGGTGTTTTCGGCGGAGTTGACGTGACGTGGCCCTCAGTATCATGCGAGCCTATAATTTCCCGCCAAAAATAAAATCAAAATGTTAGTGATCAAAATAAAACGGTCAGATGCTTGTGTATAACTCCATTGAGTTCTGCTGCTAATATTGTTCTTCCGTCTCGACAAATACCTTGCACGCCATTACCCCGCTGCACCCCCTCCTTGGCTGTCGGTGCTGATGACTGATCGTCCGTCCCGCGCGCTGACCTCGTGCGCATCTCGAGCCGCACCGGAGAGGTCACCTCAAGAACAGATTAGTAGTGGAAGGCGACGCAACCTTATTACATCATTCTTTGTACATTCTTCGCAGAAGCCGGAAAAAAAAACACTGCAGGTTTTGTTAATCCCAGAAAAGGTGTAGGTGATCGGAGATGAAGAAAGTGTCCTAGAGGTGTTCGGTCGAACCCTTAATTCCTCCCTGCTAATTGTGCTCGCTGCCATGAGTTCTGTTGCTAATATTTTAAGTTGATCAGTCGTAAACCCCCGAGTTTTAATTAAATCAACACCTAGGTGCTGTGATTCCAGCTCTTTACCTCCATCACTTTCTGTGCACCGTCATGCAGCCCAAACTCGTCAATAATGAATAAATACACCATCTCTACTTTTGTGTTTTAGCTCGGTCTCATGATGTGAAATAAACTTGATAATTGTGAATCCGTGCCTTTGGTAATTTCCTTGGTGACCAGTTTGTTTACTGCTGGTAGGATCAGTCACCATTATATGCAACTGTACTGTGGTTGCATTACTGCCCTGCTTGGTGACAATTTTTTTTTAAGTGATATGAAAGTGTAGACTGTTTAACTGATCATTTGATAATCTGAACACTTTTTTTTTTTTTTTTCCCCCTTTTTCTTTGCATAGTTCTATATTGGTGTCCATCTGGATTTGTGCTGGGGGTGCGGTGGCACAGTTGTTTTCACCAGATCCTGCTCGCTGGTGGGTCTGGGGTTCGAGTCCCCCTTGGGGTGCCTTGCAATGGACTGGTGTCCTGTCCTGGGTGTGTCCCCTCCTGCCCTGCGCCCTGTGTCGCTGGGTTAGGCTCCAGCTTGCCGCAACCGCACTCGGGATGAGCGGCTTCAGCCACTGTGTGTGTCGATTCATACTTTGTGTGTTGGGGTGGTGCAGTATAGTAATTGTCAGTTCAGGTATTTAGCAATAATCAGGAGCTGTAAAATGTGTTGAATGAATTGAGATACTGTGAGATGATTCCTGTAAGCAATCTTTCACATGGCAAATATTGACTTTATAATGGTAATCTATTCTTAATTTAAGGCCTTGGAGCAACTTAATCCTTTGAGAGCTATGCAAAGAGTATGTGGGACTGGAGATAAGACCAGGGCGAAGGAGGGTGTGGACAGAACCAGGTTGGGTACATTCAATCTCAGATGGAGTCTGGGACACTGGGCCCCTTTGTGCTGACCATCATTATCCATAGGCTGTAAGAAGAACCTCTCTGGGATGTGTGTTATAAGACCTGAACTCAAACTGAGTATTGAACACCTTCAGTGTCCAGCATGCCCTGAGTGATTTCGAGCAAATAAAGAATATAAATACCAATTCTGTTAGTTCAAATGTAGGAATTACTGAAGTGTCTATGAGATTTCCTACATTGCAACATGCCAGCTATGCAAGAAGCTCTTTTTTTGCTTTGAATATGGCATGCAGCAGTTATAGTAACATTCTTATTTCTAGCAGGTTGCTTGGTAGTGTGAAAATCATTTTCCCTTGTTCTTGGTGACATATGTAATAAGCAATGATTTTTTTTCTTCTAAGAATAACAATCAGCCAGAATCATTGATGGGTTATCAAATCCAGCAGCCCTCTGACTAGAAGTACATGCAAAAAAAAAGATCACTTTGAGTATGGTACAAAGGAGACAGTGTAAGAGTGGCATGTACTGGGAAGATGTTCAGAATGATGTGGATATTATGGTCCTTGCTTTGCCGTTTCACTCAAAGGGAGTGCAGGGCCAAGAAGGTGCTCTAGGAGGACCAACTGGTCTTGTCTCTTCTGAATGGAGCTTGTGGGCAAGGAAAATATCACTATAAGGATGGATGCCTCCTTTGGCAATGAAGTGTGATCAGCAGGAATGAAAAGCTTATCAGGTGGGCTGAAAGATTCAGGAATCAGACTCCATCCTGGAAGAACAATGAGCTGAGCCACTGGGACCAGTTGAGTCGACACTGAAATGCTTAAAGTGTCAATTTGCTCTTTGAAACTGACAACAATAACTCATTGGTAAATGCAGTTAATTGGTGTTTGAGAACTTTAGCGGTGTGATGGGTTTTCTTACCGTGTTTGTGAGGTTTGTCTGTGATTAATGGGGTTTGGTTACCGGATGACTGAGGAAGGCAAGGAAGTGAAGATGGGAGCAGGAAGCAGCTTGTCAGTCCCCCAGATGAATAAGGCTCCCTCAGGTGTTGATCTCAGTGCATCCTGACATTCCATCAGTCCATCTTGTACTCTTATCCCCGTAGGCTTACCGTGTGTACGGCGCAAATGAGACGGTGGCTCTATAACATGTGACTGTCTGTTGCTCTGGTGCACCAGCTGAGAAGCACATTTCTTTTCCGGGCACTCGGTGTACATCTATAACAACGTTAAGTTGTTTTGAAAAATTATGGTGCGCTCAAAGCAGTCGGAAGCTGGTGTCCTGAGCAGCATCTTTTCCTGAAGATATCGTTTTAGTTCTTCCTTGCTCATCGTTCCCCAGTTGACGTCGTCAGTCCTCAAGGCTTGACGCTTTGAAGGAAATGCACACTGTGACCAGGCCCCGGTTCTTTGTCTGCCAAGCACGCTCCATTTCCTAGCAGCGTGGCCGTGAAATGAGCCCTGAAATCCCGACGCCTCCGGGAGGCCCCTGAGACCGAA
Organism: Scleropages formosus; assembly: GCF_900964775.1. Lineage (NCBI taxonomy): Eukaryota > Metazoa > Chordata > Actinopteri > Osteoglossiformes > Osteoglossidae > Scleropages > Scleropages formosus. The sequence goes on from NC_041826.1 coordinate 13,985,121, forward strand.
GGCTGCCGGACCGGCCCTTAGCCGCGATGGCTGAGGGGCACTCCTTATGTTCCGTGCGTGCTTTGGAGGGGGCTCCAGGACGTGTGCTTTTGCGCCACGTTCCTGCTAGCGTACGTCTTCATTCTCTGACGCTATCTAGAGATCAGGAGGAGGGTTTAAGCCTCTTTCATCACGCTCGTTCGTTTAACGAGACACCTCGGGTGATTTGTTTTAAGGGCAAATCGATAAGTCAGCTGGTATATCCGTCCAAAGGCGCGATGGCCGCGGAGGAGGCAGGTTCCCGCTGCAGCTCTGAACGGCGGTGAGACAAGGTCAGTCATTCTGAAGGTTAAAGCGGCAGATGCAAAGCCGTCTTCTCGCCCTGCGGTGCGAGGCCGTTTCGCCACATCTGTGCCGAGTTTGCCGGCAGCGTATGTGGCCCTGGTGAATTGCAGAGCTGCGATACGACCGGAGCACCTGTTCCTTTGCTTGAACTTGCTGCCCAATTAAGCTCCGATGGCCATACGCCGACTGCCCGTTTCATGGTCGCGGGCAATTCTGTGGCAGTAAGAGGCACATAAGGCCCATTCTAATACACCTGCTGGGTCTAAATGACAAAGTGCCTTGATCTGCCCTTCGCTAATTACCCCAGGAGGCCATTCTCTGTGATGGGTTGGGTTTCCTGTGTGAGAGGTGCGAGTGCTGGAACTTACCCCCAACCTTATTACGTTTATTATTTCTTACCGTCTCCAGATTCCTATGTGATGCACAAAATCAGTTCTGAAATTTTAAAAAATATACTGTGTGTATATATATATATGTGTGTGTGTGTGTGTGTGTGTGTGTGTGTGTGTGTGTGTGTATATATATAAAAATATTAACAAGCTTATGTGCCAAGCATATTTTCGTTTTACCGAGACAAACCCAAAGCAAAAGTGCAGGACAGAAAGGCGTTTTGGATGCGTTCTGCCCGCGTGAAGCTGCTCTTACTGCCACACAAAAGCGCCTGCTTCTCACGGGGTTTGTCTGTGCCAATTTTTTCTGCCGTTTACTCGATTATGGTTCTAGTGGCTTCAGACGGATGCTCCGGTTTTGTCATTCTTTCCAGGAAAGCATCCTGCTGATCCCAACCTTGACAATTCTTTAGTCCCATAACTCCTCCCTCACCTGCCTACACACTGTGGCCCATTGTCCTTCCATAAGAATAAACGACCTTAATCCTCGTTCCTTCTTGCCTGGGCACACTGCGGCTGGCAGCTCTGGGCGTAGCTGCACCACGGTGCAACCATGACTAAAACACAGATGGTGACTCTTTTCTTTTACCCCTGGGAGTGGAGGGGCTCTGCCTCGCTGGTGGAGCGTGTCTGGAATCTCTGCACGGTTGAGGCTGTTGATTATAACCGGGCTCCTCATGCCATCTTTAAATGCGAAGAAAATGTTTGAATGTGTGGCCCGTTCTGTGTGGATGTACGTGGAGAATTTGCAGTCTGTGCGCTGGGCTGAGGCTGAATGACTGCAAAAAGGAAGCTTTAGGACAGTGGGTTGTGGTTGGAGGAGGAATGGAAGGATGGCTGTAGGATTTCAGTGACGGACCTGTGTGTTATGGGCTAAACGCACGCAGGTAATGACACAATTTTGAAGTTGCTGAGATAGAGTAGGGATGGCTGAAGAGGTAACCATACACCCGCACACACACACACACACACACACACACTCTCTCGCTCTGTTCCTTAAGCAACCCTTTCATTCGGTCCTGCTCAAAGACTTCCAAACCAGTTGGTACGCTCCATGCTCTCAAACACCATGCCCAGCAGGTCTCCAGCTCAGCCAACCCCAACCTCCCTCACAATCCTGGATTGACAGCTAAGCACAGCAGCACATGCATCACAGGGTTATATGTGAAGTGCTTTTGGGGGGTGGAGAGGGGAGCACCAGTCGTGCTCTGGGCGGGTCCATTGTTGGAGCTCCCCATGGCTCCGCATTTCTTCTCTCCAGCCAGGGGCCGACTTCTCTTAAGGGTCCTGCCCTCGTGGCTCTCAGAAAGGGGTTGGAAGCTTGCTAGATCATTTAGGTCAATGGTCGTTACTGGCTTTGCAGTTGCTGAGCCGTCCATCAGTACGTGTTGAATGTATGTTGTTGTGCAAGTATGCAAGTTATGTCTGATAGTATTTTTTGTGCCTGTGTTAATGTGGCACTTGGGATTTAGGGTGGCAGAGGATGGGAGGGTTTTTCTGAGCTCACTCTAGACCCTCCCACAGGCTACTGAGTGTTTTGAGGAGGGGGGGGGGCACTGCGTAGTAACCGGCGGGAATGTCACCCTGCAGCCCCAGTACAGCTGGGGAGGAGCTAGCTGCTTGCGGTCGTGGGAGACGTGTGGGACCTGGGGCTCCAGGGGCTGAAAGGGGGGGGGGAGAGGGGTGGGACTCCAAGCTTCGATTTAGAGGGGTGCTCAGGACCAGAAGGAACAAAGGCACAGTTAGATCCCCCTTTGCTCCTTTCCTCTTGGGGAGGGGGGGGTGCTTTTACAGAGAAATATATTACCTTTGTAAAACCCTCCACGATGGCTTTGCCTTGCTGGTTTTCTTTAGATCAGAGGCTTGTAATAGTCTGTTGTGCACTTTTTCATTAGAGGTGAGCTGTGTCAGGGTGGATTTAAAGGCCGACAAAAGTCGGGCGGACAGCGGTTTTATCTTGGTACCATGAGATTTTGGGAAAGATCAAATGCTACCTGAGGCTCCTCGTCTCTCCATGTCCCACTTCTGTAATGGGAACCAGTGGTAGCTGATGGTCTCTTGTGGTTTGTTTAATTATTTCTCAGCCTGTAATTCATTAGTAATCCGTCCGTGCGTATGTTATATTGCTTTGAAGATCTTTGGAGGAAAATAAGTTAAAACCATTTACTGACCTAAACTCAGGTCATGCATTTCACCACAGCGCTCCCTGAAAAGTGAACCATCAGACTGGTCCAGAGTAATCCGGTTCAGTCATATAATGGTTAAAGTCGATTCCATCGAGCTTGCTTCTGCTCTCATCCTTCTGTCTTCCTCGCTCGCTCACACATGCGCACTCAGAGTTAATGTATGACCGTGATCCTCACCTGTGGAGTGATGTTGACATCAGGACCTTTCTCTCTCTCGTCACACCTGCCTCCGACAAAGAGACCCCCCCCCCCCATCCCCCACTATACACCCCCAAGGAACTCAACTGGAACAGCCTCTTCCGGACTGCGACCTCCTATAAAATGCAGCCAGTGTGCCCAAGGTCAGGATGTTTAGATTTGTGGTAGTGGGTGGGGGTGGTTCAGGGGTGTCTTTTGTAGAAGAGGCCATTAGTCAGACCATTAAGCCCAGTCCCTATCGCCCTCTCTGGCTTGTTCTTCAGATCATTGCAGAGTGCTGCAGTCCCATCCCGTGGAGTTTTAATGAAAGGAAGTGAGACTGCCATGGTGACGGACTGTGAAGCATTCCAGAAGATTGGTCTGTGGCCTATGGTCAGACTGAGGTCAAAAGTGCAGGAGTGGCCAAAGAGTTGCCCTTAAAAGGGTGTGAGTGAGTGAGTGAAAGAGAGAGAGAGAGGGATTTTCTTATCCCCATGCATCATTCCTCACTACTGAGTGAAAAACAGGCCACAAGCACTTCCCATGTGCGCTGAGCTTTAACAGAGTCTGGTTACACTAAGATCCAGAACGGGCATGGTTGAAAATTTGAATGGTTTTATCTCAGCTCTCTTAGCTTAACTTGGAGCAAGGAATTCCTTTCAAGCAGTAGTAGATTAATAACCGCAATAGAAACTTCACTAACCACCTAACCCTTCCGAACCCCTTAATGAGTTTCTCCTCATTCCTTTAAATTTTTAGTCCTTTGGTTGTTATTATTGTGTGTTCTTTCTTATACAGCAACTTGATATTATGCTATTCTATTTGGCTTCAGTATGCATTTCAGAAAGATGTTCCAGAAGCTAGAGGTCATGAAGGGCAAAGATCATAAAAGCAAGATACAAGGTTGTGGACGAAGAGCGGGGGAGTGTATGAACCATTGAGGAAAAAGCCCCCAACGGCAAGAGAGTACAAAGAAACTCGTGTGTTTTTTCGGTCTTTTTGATTGAGAATAGAAGAACACCAAGAACTCTTGTGCACCAAGAAGGGGAACACCTGGAAACATGGAGACTTAGTTTTACAGCTTTTTTTTCTTTTTCTTCTCTTCAGTTCTTGTCACTGTGTCTCCAAAGTACCAGGGTTCAAGCATCACACAAGCCGTGGAATCTCCCAATACTAACATGCATTTTCCTTATCATCCATAGGTAAAAGGCTCCCTGCTGCTAGTGGTGTTGAATACCAGTTGTTTTGCAAGGGTCAGGTTGCAGGCACTGTGGTATTTTCTGTGGCCAATCCTCAGTCAGATAACTCCTTTATTCAGGGAAGGGGAGGTGAACGGTCATTGACCTTTGACCTCTGTGGTATTTGCTGTCCTCAAAGAGCACAGCATTTCTGCGGGCCTCTAAATAAACATCCAACAGAGCGGCTGTCTTGAGCACCATTTGTGCTTCCTCAAAATGCAGACTTATATATGTGCAAACCTACTTATTCATGTCCTCAGGTAGAAGACAGAAGTTTACCTTTGACCATCTCCACAGGTGCTATAGTGAGCTTGTGCCCTAGGCACCACAAACTCTCCTTTTCCACTCAGATCTTTTCTGTGCAACACCAGAATTTTGTGTGATGTCTAAACTAAGATCACAGTTCATGGGGTGAGGAAATGGGTGACATCACATGACAAGATTACCTCTGACCCCAGGCACACCTTGACAGGGGACATGTATGAACAAGTCAATCCCCGAGCCAAGTTGCCATGTTAGACTACTTAGTAATACATCCAATAATTTCTCACACATAGCAGTGTAGCTGTCTTTATAATCCTGCCAGCACCTCTTATCCTTTTCCTTCAGCCTGGCTCAAGATCACTCCACCTTCACCTTGAGAATTTTTTTTTCTCTCTCTCAGTATTGACCAGTGAAGCAGATGATGGAGGAGTTCTGGGGAAATTCTAATCCTGAGAAATTGTGGAGTTGTTTGATCCATTCTGTGTGCCCCGTCAGGACTGGACCAGCTGCTGGGTTGGGGGGGGCGGGGCGGGTATGGGAGCCAGCTCAATCAGGCTGTGTGTTAAACAGCAGGCAGCAATGGAAGAAAGTAAAGGAGGGATCTTGGGAACCTAAAGAAAGGCTGCATGCAATATTAATTCCCCTTCTTCATCATCTGAATTGCACTTCAAAGGTGGTGTTGGGCGGTGTTAATCCAGCACATCCCCCCCCTCCTCCCCTGGCTGGCCCCGGGTTTGAAGCCTGATCAAAGTGCAGCCGGTGCTGATGGATGGGCCTTTCCCCATGGGTGGGGCTGTTGGCGGTCGGGGGAAACGAGGAGGCAGTAAGTGTGACGGGGGATCTGGAGGTCCAGATGATCAACTGGCCCATATCAACAGGCCTGGACACTTGTACAGGCAGCCCTCCAGGAATTCCTGAGTGTGCACTCATACACTGTCACCAGTACAAATACACACACAGACATCCCAGGGAACTCTTGATACCTTGAAGGAAGTTTGATTTCTGGACCTTCAGAGGCATGCAGCTGCTGGCTGTCAAAGTCCCAAAGCCCACAGAGTTGGTCCAAGCTCTTAGTCCATTGTACGCCCTTGGCTGTGCCGGCGAGCTCAAGTTCGGTGCCCAACAATCCGAGCTGTTCCACACCTCCTGTGACGTGTTTCGTTTCACAGCTTATCCTTCAAAAAAACGTGCTGAAGGTGCTTAATTGAGCCTGGCCAAAGTAGTTTGCATTTTGAATGGTGGGTCACTTGGACAAGGTTGGTTCTCCGCATTGTTTGCGAGGCTGGATTGTTCACCCGCAGCAGTGACATTCATCTTATCCTGTTTTCCAGCCTTCCTTCTGTTTTTCTTCCTGCTGACTGTTGGCTCCTGGTTTCCGTGCCCCTCCACAGCTGCGAGGCGTGCGCGCCGACCCTGAAACGACCCCTAGGTTAACCCCTGACGTCACAGAGTTGCTCCAGAGAGGCTCGGAGACTGCTGCGTCAGCCCCTCCAAGACAAAGACGGGTTTTTCGCAGCATAATGGCAAATGTGAGGGAAGGGCATTGGGCTGATCAAAATCTGTGAGGTTAAAGGACAAGCCTAACTGGCAGAGGCCTACAGCTGCTGCTGGACCCTTACAGAAGGAGGGATGCCAGAAAAAAGGATGTCCAACTTCATTCTGGGAAAGCAACAAAGCAAATCATGGACCCCTGCCTCCCCCTCCCTTCATAACAATAAGATTTCAGGGTAGCTGTGGTACGGTGGCAGTATGTGTTAGGTGTAAACTGATTGGCTTGGCTCTCTAGGATGGCGAAGGAGAATGGGACGGACTAGCGAGAGGTGGGAGCCTGGCTCCTCAACAGGGGTTCCACCCCCTCATCCAAAGTTTGTGCTCTGCTTACTAACGCTTCACAAACCCTCAATGGTGGCGCCACAGTGTTTCAGGGTTGGGGGGGGGGGGGCAACGTTGAACTTGAACCTCAACCTTCAAATGCTTCTCCAAGAAACATTTGGCAACGTAATGGAAACTTCTACAACGCATCTCTTCTCAGAGCTCTGGATGATGATGATGATGATGATCATGGTCATTATTATTTATTAGTGTGTTACTTACCTTCTACATTTATCCAAAGCAACTCAGAAGTTTTGACCTAGTTTATTTCAAAGTATTTTACACAAGTGATTCCGGTATGAAGTACAGTCTTTCTATCTGGAGTCTGTTCCCTAGTGCAGCAGGGCGGAAAGCTCCCTGTTATCCAACTTGATCGTATTTGTACTTGTACTACGTATATTGCATTATAGAAGTAATGTCCCCAGTCTGCACCATTAATTCCCCCTGTGGAATGGATGCCGTCATGTCTTTTGAAGCCGCTACTGCATTCACACTTAATTTGTTCCATAGTTTTGTTTCTGAATTGCTTAAGAATGCAACGGCATCGTTAGCCTGCGACGCTGCCGAGGCTGGTGTTGACACCCCTTTATTTTTGTTTGTCGTGGGTCAGGATCTAGAAGAAGCGCTGCTGAGTCAGGACCATGCCTTCCTGGCTAACCTCATCTGTGCTCTGCTGCGGGGGTGCTACCAGCGCACGGATATCACGTGAGTGACCTCTACCTCTTGTGCGCTCTGTCTTTTCTCCTCCCCCTGATTGTTGGGCCTACCTGGAGTACTGTGGACTCGCTGTCCTTTCAAAATGCCCCCGAGATGCACCCACTTTGGAGCTTTGAGTTACAGGACCGGGGTGGGAGGTTGGAAGGGGGGTCCTTGTGTAAATGAGAAGGGATGGGTATTTGTAATTCCATCCTGTGAGTCTCTTTGGTTCACCTTTAGGTGTTTATGTAGGGTGGGGGGGTGTGGTGGCACAGCAGGTTTGGCCAGGGCCTGCTCTCTGGTGGGTCTGGGGTTCGAGTCCTGCCTGGGGTGCCTTGTGATGGACTGGCGTCCCGTCCTGGGTGTGTCCCCTCCATCTCCAGCCATGCACCCTGTGTTGCCGGGTTAGGCTCTGGTTTGCCATGACGTGTGTGTGTGGGGGACCTCCTCTCTCTGTCCGTGCTACCCGAGTTCAGCCCAGAGAAGGCTAGGACTCCACACTTCAGTCATGGTGTAGCTTGGTGTTGTCGGGGGCCTGGCAGTATAGAGCAGGGGATGGAGGGAGGTGACCACTGTAAACAGCTCAGCCCCACAGAGAAGCTCTTGACGTGAACCCCCTCCTCCTTTGCCACCAAGGATGGGGCTGGCTGCGGTGATCCTGTTTCCACCTTCTGCCATGGCAATGGTAGCGACTGAGATACCGTGGCTTATTGGATCAGACACCTGCTGGCATCTAGGATGGAAGGAGGGGTGGTCTGTTTGGGGGTGTCAGAGAATCAACCCTTTCATCAACACACGATAAACCATGTGCTTCAGAGGGAGGCGGAAAAGCAGCGGGAGGGGTGGCGCAGAGGCGCTGAGGAGTGTGTGCCTGCAGCTGTGTCAAGTAGCCATTTTCCCTCCTCTTTGTTTCCTGCCACGTAGCGAACCTCGTCCCTGCCTGAGCCTTCGGGGGGCTTTATTAGAACTGGAACGAAAGACATCGCATCTCTGAATTAGTCATCTGACTACTTCCAGTTCCAGGAACTGGGACCTATTTACTGACCTGTAATAAAACCAAAGCAAAATTCGGGAGAACTACGTTAACGTGCATTAACAACACTACAACTATCTTTAAATTCCTTCCCTTTCTCCTCCACTGTTTTTATTTATTTTTCAACCCAGAGGTTTTTGGGGTTTTTTTTTTTTTAAGTATTAGTCTTTATTTTACTGCAGTGGTGTAAACTGGGAAGGAAAATCACTAGTCGTGACATTTACTTTCCTTTATTTAGCATGACGATACTGCCTTATTGCAAATAGTACAAACTCATTGAGAAATCAATAATCGAAACGCATGTAAATATTTGACAGCAGTATTAGTGACCTTACAGAAAAACTTCTTATTTTGTTTTACCAATTTTATTTAAATTTTAGCCAGGAAAAAAGGCTCCGTAGTGATTTTTGTGTTTTGCAGCCTTTTTTTTTTAATTATCTGTTTTTGGTGCTGCAACACTCATGCTGGAGTCTGACCAGTGCCATCCTGTCCTCTGCATCTCAGGCCACAGGCATTCAGCAGTTACCTTGATGACATCATCAGCTATCGCTGGGAGCTGGAGGAGGGCAAATCCAACCCCCTGCGGCAGGGCACTTTCGAGGGCCTCCCGCCACGTACGCAGGTGGAGCTGCTGCACCGTCTCTGTGATTATCGGCTGGATGCTGCTGATGTCTTCAACTTGCTTAAGGTACATTGCAGGAGCTGTTTACTCCCAGCAAACACAGGGATGGCCCTGAATCACTTTAGGGGGAACATCTAAGAGCTCATAGTTTCACAGATAGCTCAACTCCACTCCAAATGTAAATCAAAATGACTCTTTCCAAACAGTGAGTATCAGTCATTCTGGAGGTACTTGACCCCTGTGGTGTGGTGCTATGAACTGTAGCTTTGTACTTGCCAGTGGTTCCCAGACCCATGGCTCAGACCCTCAAGCGTGTTCCAGAAAGTCCCTGCACTTTCTCAAAAGAAGAAATTAGTGTTATTGCAGTGCCACAGTATGAAGGTTTATTGAAATATTGTTTAAAGCTAATTGCTGAAGGTGGTTGTGGATAATAGGGGGGCGCGGTGGCGCAGTGGGTTTGACCAGGTCCTGCTCTCCAATGGGTCTGGGGTTCGAGTCCCTCTTGAGGTGTCTTGCAATGGACTGGCGTCCCGTCCTGGGTGTGTCCCCTCCCCCTCCAGCCTTACGCCCTGTGTTGCCAGGTTCGGCTTCGGCTCCCCACGACCCCCGCATGGGACAAGCAGTCTCGGATGATGTGTGTGTATGATCAATACAGTGTTTGAGTTTGCTCATGTCCAGAACTTGTGCATCAAGTAGACCTGCAAGGAGCATGTTAAGTAGCACTCTAATGTGAAAGTTTTATTGTAGATGGTGCTGTAATTCTAGCAAATATAGAGGAACTTACCTGCAAAACGAAGCAATGTCTTAGTAGTTGCAAAAAATCTTTGTAATGTCTCATTTTCACATAATGTATCAGATTGATTCATCGTTGATTTTAACGCTGAATATGCAAGCATTTAGGGTTGCCAGCAAAAACACATTTGGTCCTTTTGGATTCATTATTTAACGATATGAAAGACAATATTGTGAAATTGTGAGTGCAGGGCTTGGATGCGGACAGCTTGCGGGTCGAGCCACTGGGACAAGATGGCAGCGGTGCTCGCTACTGGTACTTCTATGGCACGCGAATGTACAAGGAGGAACCTCTGAAGATGCAGTCAGACAGGTGAGTAAGGTTGCACCTTAGGTCACTGACTTTACCTTCAGTAAGAGCAGCTGTACTTGGTTTTGAGTTTTTGCACTCCTGCGCTAGTGGTTGAATTGTAACTGGTAACTCGATGACTTGCCATGGTAGTGGAGCTCCTGAGATAAAAGTACCAGAGAAGAGGAAAAGGGGAAGGCCACCAAAGAAGAAAAAGCTGGAAGAGATGCAGCTGAGGTTGGACTTGCTAGCGAAACCTTTACCTTCTGATTCCTGTAAAAATGACTGGATTTCTCCTGTTCTATCATCTTGGTCATTGTAACAGATCCAACGTGACTGAATTGTACTGGTTGTCAGAACTGGAGATTTCCATCAGTGGTGTCACTAGTGATGTGTGTATGTCTGACTTTTTTGGCCTTTCTGTTTACCAGTATGAATTGCTCTGAGAAAACGGAAGTAAACAAGGCAGACAGTCTGTTTTCAGGTCCAGGTGAGTTGATTTCTAAATGCCTTTGACAGATGCTCTGTGAATCCAGCTCATCTTCCTCTCCTAATTCACCTTTGTGCAGCTCCAGTTGATAGTAAAACAAGACCAGTGCAACTTTTTCTTTTTTTCTTGTTGTAAACACAATGTCCTCTACAGAGGTAATGAACGTGATGATGAAGATGGTGTTGATAATGATGGCGATTATAATGATGACAAAGAAAATTGTAATGGTGCCAGCGATGACATTGAGGATGATGAACAGTCTCCTCTTAGAGCAAGCACGAGGTGCCTGGTCACTGGTATGTGAGACAGAGGAGCAGTGGGCAAGTCTGGCTGAGTGCATCAAAGACAAGGCCTCCCCTGAGGACCACCGCCTGTATCGCATCATTAGCCAGAACTTCCTGCCTGAGATCAGCAGCATGATCATGAACAAGGTTAGTCTACAGGTCCTGCCTAGAAAGTCTTCGCTTGTGTGCCACACCTTTTTTTTTGTATCTCTATTAAAGAGGATCCTCCCTCCTGCAAGCAGTGATCTATTTAATGGTTGCAGCAACGGCACCAGCAGGTGGATTCATACTCTGTGAAAATCTACTGTGCAATGAGGCTGAAAGATGGGGGCTGAAAGGCATGTTGAGCAGCTGCTGGTACAGCGGTGCGAGACTGTTCTTTGTGTGTGTTTTCCTTCGTGCTGTTAGTGATGTTCATTTGTCTCAGAAGTGACCCCAGGAGGTGGTTTTGGATTTCAGCATTTCTCCAGACAGTAGTGTGATGCACACCTGTTTCCGAAGCACTAGGCTTCAGGCCCCTGCAGAATTTTGGATGGAGAGAGCATCTCTCGGTGCTGCCTCTTGCTCTCAGCCTCCTTAGATACAGGGCCCGTCCTCCCCTCTTCTCATCCCTAAGATCCCGTCACATCTGCTGAGATCAGGGCTGATTGAAGAGGCTAGTCCTTCCTTTAAGGCACCACAGAGGTTCAAGATTGACTGCCAGTGATCCTGCAGGCCTCTTCTCTAGCAGGGCCTCTTCATCGTTCCCTTGATGGATTCCCAGCTACTGGATATGCTCTAAGGGCAAACCATTTCCACAAATGGAAGGGGGGGGTTGAGATTTAGCCCCCTGCAAGACTGATGGCCCACACTAGCTGCTCACACACATCCCCAAGCGCTTGTCAGAGCTTCTCTTTCCGCGAGACTAGTCTTGGCTCATGGAGAGCACATTCAGTTGATGGCTTGTGACAGGACCTGCAGAGACCCCTCCCTGATAATCCATCCCACAGGGGAATCTGCTGCCCTTTCCCTACTCAGATGTGTTTTCTAGTAATATGGCCACTGTTTACAAAGCAGAATTACTGCCACTGATAGAATTTATTTTTGAAATACAGATATTGGCAATATTGGCATTTTCAGAATAATTATCTGCCTTTGGCCAACACATAAGTATGGTAGGGATGAATGGTCCATTCAGGACAGTGTGTGTGTCCTGTTCCTTACAACTATTTCAGAAAGTCCCATTCCTCTGGCACTCGCCACTCACACTGGCGCTGGTCTGTTTGTGTTTTAGAATGCTTTTGTGCCCATGTACATGTGCACCGTGCCAGTTCTGTACCATAGCCGGTTGCAACTGAACAGTGCTTGTCCCCGTTTCAGGAGAAGGAGCAAAGGGAGAAGCTTCTGGGTCCTGTGACATTCTGCAGCGGAAACCCTCCCCTCCCCATCAAGCATGTCTCTAAGGAGGACGAGGTCAGGGGAACAGCTGGTGCACCAGTGTCCCCTGGATTTCCAATTTACGTTGAACAAACAGCAGGATCTGTAACCTCATCACTGGTGTGTGTGTGTGTGTGTGTGTGTGTGTGTGTGTTTGTTCATGCAGGAGGTATCCCAAGCCTCATCAGAAGCGGATAAGCAGAAAGAAGAGGATGAGGTGGAACGGCAGGCCCTGCTGGCCAAGCAACACAGGGAGGAAAAGAAGCTCCTGCGGGACGCACGGAAGCGTGATGAGCAGGAGAGGGTCAAAGCTGTACAGGGTGAGGGAGGCTAGGGCTGCAGGAGGGAGGAGGTGAGCGGTGGGGGTGGTCAGGCATGATGAAGAAGGCTAAAAACAGGCTCTTTTGGAGTTGTGAAACGAGCACTGAGTGACAGATGCTTGTCCTAAGGGGGCAGAGTCCATGAAAGCAAGAGAGAAATATTGTCACTGGGGTCTCATAGTCCTTGAGGCATAATAGATGTTGGACCCTGGGTGTTCCGTGGAGAGTTGGCTCGGAAGCATAGATGGCAGGAGCGAAAGCCGAGGAGTAATGGCATGACGCGGGGGGGGCTGTGTGTGAAGAAAAATGGTTTCTAATGCTATCATACAGCTGCATTGTTTTTGTTTCTGTGCCAAACCGTGTAGTTTGGAGAGGAGGAAGAAATTCCCCTCTATTCTCTAATGTGAAGCATGTGATTTATCACGGTATTTATTAATAATACATCGCTCTCTGCCCACTTGGCCTGTCGCTAGATGAATCATATATCGCCCTCTAAGTGGGAATGTTCCGCCCCGTTTGTCTTGAGAGCCCTTTCCTTTTGATGTCATCTGTCAGGGGTTAATTAACTTTTGAGTCTAATTAATGTTATGGAAGACCACCGGGGCTTGTCTCTGGGGTATGGTTTATGTGGAATTCTTTTACAGGCATCTTTAATTCCCGTAACAGGGGGTAAAACTCACAAGCCTTGAAAGGTGTTCATGCAAAGAAATATGTCCACTTGTAACCATTAATAATCTTTTGCCTGTAGACCTTGATCAGTCATTCATAGATTTTTCTTCCTCTAAACTGAGTGTGTCTTCTAGTGTCCAAATGTTTATAGATACTGGAAAGCAACTGGTGGGCCGCCTGGTTTTTATACAGAATAGCACGAAATGTGCTTCCCGTGAGAGGCGGTACTCCTTCAGAGCTGTACAGAGATTCACATTTCCTTCAAAACAAAAGCCCTTGCATATAATAAGACAATGTATACAACATCTGCGACGTAAAATTTTACGCTTTTCATAAAAATGAACCTGTCTAGATTTCCACTGAGATACTTCTGCTTCCCACAGAGCGTGCACGGCGGCGGCGGCGGCAGCGGGAGGAGAAGGTGTGGCTGCTGTCACAGGGGAAGGAGCTGCCTGCTGAGCCTCTACACCTGGAGACTCACTTGCCAGTTCAGGAGGTCCACCAAGCCAAGGACTTGTAAGGGATCTTTGACTCCTGCTGCCGCCCTTCTCCATACTGTAGTTCCGCCCAACAGAGTCATGCTAAAGCAATTAAATGCACCATATTTTCATATAGCACCCATTCCACTGCAATTGTGCTAGGTACATCTAGCTAATACTAGGTGGGTCCTGGTTGTGCCCCTATATCAACCTGAATTCAGCTACAAGATGCTAGATGCACTCCAATGAGTTTTGAGTTCATGCTAGTTTGATTGCTTAATTTCTGCAGATTTTTTTGGAAGCATATTGCAACGTGTGTTGTGTAATAAAACTCACTTGTTTTGCAGCTATGATACTGGTGATGATTACACTGCTTTGTACAAAGGTATGATTTAATTCTTTTGTATGATTCAAATTTGTTTAGCTAGCACTTTTCTGCAAAGCAAGTGACAATATAAAGATACTTACAATTATTCCCATTTATACAGCTGTTACCAGAGCAACTTTTAGGACAAGTACCTTGCTTAAGGGTACTACAAGTGGAGGTGGGGATCGAACCGCTGACCTTTGGGTCCAAAGGCAGCAGCTCTAACCACTATGCTTCCAGCTGTCTCTACTTTATTGTAGATATTTATACATACTGATAGGTCAATAGAAACTTTAGAGGAAATTGATGTTTTTAATATTTTTTGCATTGGATCATGGACATAATGACTGCCAGGTACAATGTAATTTCTCCCTCATCTTCTTATTCACACTAACTTCTATCTTAGTGTTGGAGACCCTGAAGGCACATAAAGACTCATGGCCATTCGTGGAGCCAGTGGACGAATCTTATGCCCCCAACTATCACGAGATCATCCAGGTGTGCTCGAGACCAGGATGTTCTGCTCATGCAATTTGAATAGGCAATATAGTTCTCATTGTACAAGTTACAGATGTGCATGGTTTCCTTCATTTTCATGGAAGATCTATTTAAAACTGTCTAATTTAATATAGGCTATAATTTTTCCTCCCTTGGCATGTTTCCACAAGACTCCGATGGACCTCTCTACCATTGAGAAAAAGCTGAACAAAGGAGAGTACATGACCAAGGATGAGTTTGTGTCTGACATGAAGCTCATCTTTGAGAACTGCCAGGAGTACAACGGGGAAGACAGTGGTAAATCCTCCCATTTTCACATGTCGTTCCAGCTCTGTTGGCAGCAAATTCCTCCATCCATGTCAAGTGATACTTCAGTCAGTGGCATGATTTACCTGCTCATAGTAGACAAGCAGAAACATTGCTGAGCCCTATGTGTCAACTCAGTCCCCTGATAATTTGTTAAGCCTTGGAAAATCAGTATATATTTGGAATGCATAAAAGGGGGTCAGGTCTAATGTTAAGAGACTTATTTCTATATTTGCATTACAAAGCCTTTTTCTTCCCAGTTAGACAGAAAGAGGAGCGCTTATAGTAAAGGCTAGGGCAATGAGGGCAGTATGACTGATTAATGGTCAACAGATTGAGCTGTCTTCTGTGAGCTGAGTCCTGCAGTGCTGTCTAGCCAATGAGAGCCTAAGAGCCCTTTCACCATTTTTCCTTCAACATTCTTATTATAGCCATCCATCCAGCTGATTGCAGGACTCAGAGGTCAAGCTTTGGCCCATAGGACTTGTCAGAGGGATGATTCTGGTAGAAAGAACCAATGAATTCTGTATCATTTTGTCCTTAAACGAGCTGCACGCTACCTCTGAGGCTATATGCTTAGCATACCATGGGTACCAAAACACTGATTTAATTTATATTTATTTAGCAGATGCTTTTCTCCAAAGTGACTTCCAAGGAACTCTATGTAGTGTTATTAGCCCACACGCCTTAGTCACCAAGGTGACTTATACTGCTAGATACACTACTTACACTGGGTCACACATCCATATATCAGTGGAACACACTCTCTCTGTCACTCACATACTATGGGGAACCTGAACAGCATGCCTGTGGATGGTGGGAGGAAACCAGAGCACCCAGGGGAAACCCAGGCAGACACGGGGAGAACATGCAAACTCCACACACTCAGTGGGGATCAAACCCATGTTCTCTTGCACCACCCAGGCGCTGTGAGATAGCAACGCTACTTGCTGTGCCACCGTGCCGCCCACATTTAACATTAATTTAAATTAATTAATTTAAAATTTAAACTGCTATGGGAATAGTGAGAAGTCTGGGGCAGCAGGTAATGCAGTAGTTGTAGCCGCCACCTCTAGATTCGCAAGACCCAAAAAACCCTGGTTTAAATCCTTCTTCCAGGTGTAGTTCCCTGGAACACAGTACTTAACCTGTAACTGTAGTGTAAATTACCCAGCTGTATAAATGGGTAAATAATTGTAATAACTATACGCTAAAACTGTAAGTTTCTTTGGAGAAAAGCATCAGCTAAATCTAAACCACAATGATGAATACATCCAGATGAATGCCTCGGGTGCTCATGTTTGCGTTTCTCTACAGAGTATACCATGATGGCCGAGTCCCTGAAAAGCTGCTTTCACAAGGCCCTGCTGAAGCACTTCCCAACGGAGGATGGTGACACAGATGAAGATTTTCTGGAGACAGCTGAAGACCAGGAGCGCAAAGAGCATCGTTGGAGTCGAGGGAAGCATCTAGGAGGACGGGTAGGACTGAGCAACCTTGTTCAGACCAGGGAGCAGGTCCGGCATCGTCGTGGCGGTCTAGGCAAGAAGGGCCATAGCCACTCTTCCGCAGCTCCTCCATCTTCACACTGCCCCAATGTGACCACATGGCTCCATGTCTCCCACGGACAGCTCCAACCCGCAGCTGATGTACATCACAGCGTCACCCATCCAGTTCACTCGGTGAGCGCTCTGTTCCATACACAACATATAAGCCTCTAAAGCAGTGAACCAGAGTATTCATTACCCTTCCAGGCTGTTTGTCTTACACAACATAGGCTGACTCACTAGTACAGTTTGGAATGATTTAAAGATTTCATAGTAATCCAGAATTTTAATTACTGGGAATGCAATTTCTAAATAAGGTTTTTAAAAGTTATAAAAGACTAATAGTGCAGTGTGTCAAAAGGGAACTGCTGTAGGAAAAACAGATCCTGGATAATATACAGAGGAGTATGACATGTTTATGAGCCTATATTCTTCATCTGCTGCAGCCCCAGCAGCCACCTGGCCCAAGTGTCCAGCAGAGTGATGTGGATTCTCAGTTCCCCTTCCCCAAGCAGGAATCGTCTGGCACCAGGATCCCAGAAATCAGCACTGAACATTTGGCTTACAATTTTAACATGCGGGTGAGATTTAATAATTTTCAATCTGACAGAGGTGGATGAACGTTCCTGAGATTTTGTGTTTAATGCAATTTCTCTCTTGAGAGACAAACTATAAATGCAAAACATTCTTTGTATTCTAGATCCGTAATGGAGATGACAACCATCGTGGCCCCAGGTTTCCAGTGGATCCAGAAGCCCAGCCAACCCAGCAGCACCTTCACATGGGTCCAGTTCATGGCCCATCACTAGGGCCACGACCATCAGCGTTGCAGTCTGGGGGCACCTGCACACCACCACCGGAAGGCAATGTGTACCCCTCTCGTTTACTTCCTGAAGGACATGTCATGCAATCCGTGGGTAGCAGACACTTGGGCTCAGGGGCTGCTCCACAACATATCTATAGCCGTTTTTGCCACACCAGTGCAGGAATGTCCACAGTTTGGGCAACAATGGACAGCCAAGGCAAAGAGCAAAGTGCCACACCTGCTGTGAGAAACCCAAGTGTAGGTAGTCTTCCAACCCAGCACTTCTTCAACCCAGCCATAGGGGGTTGTTCTGTTGCCCTTAAGCCCTGGCCAGAACCACCCATGGGTTATTTGCCCCCTAGTGGTCAGTACCGGACTTCTACTGCTGTCTGCTCCCAAAGCCCCATGCCACATAAGTCTTCCATAACTTTACACAATTCCCAAACACACATGGCTTCCATGCTAAATAGCCCTGAAATGATTGCCCTACAACAGCTGTCTGCTTCATCCTGCCCTCCAAACCACCCTCAGCCCAACTCCTATCAGTTGAAAAACTGCCAGCAACCTCCACAGACCACCTCTGCCCCCGTGCCCAATCCACAGCTGCCTCTGCCTGAAATCCAGCTGCTCAAATCCACCCAGAATCCTGCCACTAATGGGTGTTCTTCACGCCTGCTGGGCTCATTGCCAAAAGGTAAGAAAAACCATTCCTGCATCAGAATCTCCAATAATCTTGTGAATATTAATTTTTGTGAACTTGCCAAGACACATCGTGATGCATATGTCAGGATTTTAAATTTAATTTAAATTTCTGAAGGCTTGTGCTTGGTCTCTTGGTTATCACTCCTCTCTGTTTTTCTTAAGTGCTCTAAGATTTCCTTATACTATATACTCTGAATGACTGAAGTACTCCTGAGATCAATGACATGTTGCTCCCAAAAATTTACCACTTATACCCTGTAATGAAGTACAAGGTTTTTTGCTTGCTAATATAGTACAACTTTGTTCTAGGAATAAATAATACAAATGATTAATTTCACATGATTATATTTGTGTCCTAAAGAGGCCATTCAGAGATCTGGAATGATTGCTCTTCCCTGGCTAGAAGAGCAAAGATTAGCACCCAGCCCTGCAGAACAATCCAGATGCCTTAGTGTGGTGAGACGGACTCCAACTGCCCTGGATCAGGAGAGAGAGCTAGAGATGGAGACGGAGAAGCTGGGTTGCAGCGCTGAACACCCACAGGACACAGATATGCGTGGAGGGAAGCCAAATGGCACAGCCTTAGTCCATCAGAATATTTCCCAGAACACACCATTCCACAACTCAAAACGCCTTTCACCACATGCAGGTATCTCATCACTGCCTCCTAGCCACCCTGTGTCCCGGCAACCTGCTCAGCCCTGCCCTGCAGACCATGGAGGCAGGAAGCCCAGTGAGCCCAAGTCCACTAGCAGCAGGGAGCTCAACTCCCCTCCTTTGTCCTGGCAGCATGGCAACTCAAGCACATTGAAGCCTTTTGACCAACCTTCTCCTGTATTTGCCAGTGACCAGTACAGACAAGAGACCTATTGTCTGGAAAAAATTCCACTGGATAGCCAGGGCAAACAGTGCCCTCGTCAACTGCCGTCACCTTGTAATCCTGTCATACCCCAACACCGACAGGGGTGGGACAAAGGGGTTGGAGATCATTTTGGGATGGGTCAGTCTACAAACAGACAACACGGTCCAATACAAGGAAGGAGCCAGCGGCCCTATCCTTACCACGCCCCACGGCACATTATGAGCTCCCAAGACAACGCTGATATCCATCCTCCCTACCACAACCCAAGGGAACCATACCCTTATCATGCAGCCTTGCAGAATCCCCAAGGAAACTCCACCATGTCCCCATCATACCAGTATCCACAGTACAGTCACCAGCCAATGGGTAGCAGCAGGAGTAGCTTCAACATGGAGGAATGGTCCAGAGCACCACATTACTCCCATCCTCCACTATCTTCCAGTGCTTACATGCACGCAGCCAAGATCAATGGCCGGAGGAGGGAGAGCAGTGTATCTCCTCAGGGTTCAGAGGGCTCAAGTGGCAGCCTACTTTCTCTGAGCCCACTGCCTGAAAGGCAGGAGACATGCAGCCCAGTGAAGCCCGCTCAGGTTGAGGAGGGACCTGAACTGCCCGAGAGTCCCAAGGAGATCCTGGACCTGGACAGCCATAATGCAGCAGCACGTCGATGTGGCGCTCAGGCTTTACAGAAAGCAGGAGGCACGTATGGTCCGAATGGCATGCAGTTTGGTATGTGGCAAAGAGGTGGCTCATCCCCAAGCATGATGTCTCATTCTCCTTACCCAAGTCCTCAACGGTCCCATCCCTACCTGGTGGAAGTTCTGCATCAACCCCAACATCTGCCTTTCCCCACCGAACAGTCGCGCATTTCCCTGTACAGACAACCCCAGGTAGGGGGCCACTTGCAAAGCATGATCGTGCAGCAGGATCCAGTACCCAATCACTATTTCTATCCTAGGTGAAAAGAGGACAATGTGTTTTTTGTGTCTCTAATTTATATTCATTTACACATGTTTAATGGACTGTGCAGTGTACCCATAGATGAATTATGAAGATGCTGTGTATTAAGGACAGAGCACAGTTCATTAAGAGATTATTAAGGACAGGGCTGTAAATGACCTGCCTATGTTACCTGTACCAAGGAATGACACTACAAGAACAATAACTGAAGCAGAGAGTACGAAGGGCCTTACATTTATTTAGCAGACGCTTTTCTCCAAAGCAACTTCCAGTGAACTCTATGTAGTGTTACCAGCCCATACACCTTATTCACCAAGGTGACTTACACTGCAAGATACACCACTTACACTGGGTCACTCATCCATATATCAGTGGAACACACGCTCTCCGTCACTCACACTACGGGTGAACCTGAACAGCATGTTTTTGGACTGTGGGAGAAAACTAGAGCACCCAGAGGAAACCCATGCAGACATGGGGAGAGCATGCAGACCCCACACAAACTGAGCAGGGATCAAACCCATGTTCTCTTGCACCATCCAGGCACTGTGAGACAGCAGTGCTACTCGCTATGCCACCATGCCACCCCCAGTTCACTAGGTGAAGAATTATCGATTCAGATATAGGAGAGTGAGAGATTAACTCTTGTGATACTTAATCAAATTATTTCTGTGCAGTTCCTCATCTGTTCGTACCATGTTTTGCATGTGTATTCTGTTACTGTGAGTTCTTCAAGAGCAGAATAACCACCATTCATTTGTTCATTTGATTTGTGGCGATTGGCATCTTATCATCATGAACGGGGAAATCACTTTTGTGTTGTGCCGAGTTGCTTTTCCTAAGCAGAACATGAGGAGGAGGAGTTGGCATGAGTGTTCTGGGACAGTTCAGTCCAGGACAAGAAATGGTTCGCTCCAGTAATGGTGTATTAAGAAAGGGTCGATCAGTCTTATGCAAATCTCTGGGCTGCGTGACTCCTCACTCCAGCATGCTTGCTTTCACACTGCAATGGCCTGTCTGCATACTTGGGTACCTCAGATATCACATGTAGCCCTTTTGTGTCTGGAATTGCAGCTGTGTAGAGCAGCTGAGCCCATGTTCCTGCACATGTGCATAACAGCTGTAGATGATTCTGCTGACCAAACAGTGGCATATTTGGAGAAGGAGAGATCCTTGTCTCAGATTTGGTCCTGAGTTAGAGTTGAGAGAGAGAATTTTTTGCCCTAGTACCATCTTCTTTCTCCCTGTTGCCTTTTGGTCACCTGATGAATGTATTTGTAAATTATTCAAAATATCAATACAGCAAAGGGTCCCTGTGGAAAAGGTCAGAGTTTCAGGCCTATGGGGTTTTTTTTTTTTTGTCTTTTATATTTTAATGTCATCTTTTACTCACTTAATATTATTATTTCATTATCATTTTTAGGGTCATGGTGGTCCAGAGCCTGTTCCAGAATTATTAGGGCCTAGGGTAGGAGGTGTACATCCTGAGCAGGATGCCAGTCCATTGCATCTTTCAACACTGAAGTCTTTTTTTTTTTTTTTTTTTTTTTTACTCAGTGTAGTCCAAGTCTTAATGCTGAAGTGGTTACCATGGAATTCTGAAGTACCCTGTTATTACCATGCGTATGATATTTGCATTTTTTTTTTCCTGCTGCTATGAAAGGCTGTACTATTTACATACCATGGCAATCTGTGTCACCTACATGTGTGTTATGTAGAGGAATATTTTTTAATCATGTAATTGGAATTTGTTTCCTGAATGTTTCTCAAAGTGGGCTTTTCTGATATTTTTCTTCTTTTTTGCAAATAATCCAATATAAGTTGTATGTGCTTTATGAAATGTGCAGGTTGGCTGCTAGCTTCTTTGTAATTATTTGTATAACAGTATGATAAAATGTTTGTATTATGAGAACGAAGTTGTCGTAATAAAACTATACATAAATGACAGTGATTTTGAAACTGAAAGTCTCCCCATCTTCCACATAGTAACATAAAATCTCAGGGTGTATTGTTTTAATACGGGTATTTCAAAATGACTCATTTCAGGTCATTTCAGGAAGTTTGTCTTATAGAAACTATTGATCCCAGTACAAAGTAATTCATCTCACTTTATCATGTTGTTTAACGTTAAGTAATTGAGTTCTAAAGTTTGACTGCACCATGTGTGTTTTAAACTGAAGCCTTTCCTAGAATTTGTAGATGGTTTTTGTTTATAAAAAGAACTTAAGCTTTGCAGCCCCCTGGTTTCTAATTAAACCGAACAACAAAATGTGTCAATTAGCTTTGGTCATAGTGATTTTAAAAATGTCAGCTGTAACACTTGTATTGTCGTCTTGCGCACATGTCCTCTTTTAGGAGGACCTGGATATGTAACTGTCTGCTCTGGTGGGTGCAGATGCAAGGAAATCTACCTCATAGTGATTAGGCTGAGGTTCTGGTGCCTATCTGCTACACACACATTCTCCAGCGTACAGCCTTCCTTTCCAGAGCACTTCAGCGATCTTGTGCCACCCCTTGTGAAATAACCTGGTAACGCGGTGAACACAGAAACATTGCATCTTTCAAAGGAGGACCTCATGTTTCAGTTGAAAGACTTCATTCAGCTTCCATTAAGAATCATTCCAAGAAATTTGATGAACTTCGAAGATTCTGAAATTGAAATATATTTGCAGATTTCTAGTGTCCCGCAGAGGGTGGAGGCCTATCGCAGTTTCATTTTCAAGTTCCTTTTCATCAGGAGAAACTTCATGTTCAATCTGTAGATGTGTATCTTGCATTTGTTTCCTTCCTCTATAACTTTTCTGTGAGCTAGCATAAACAACTGGATTGATTCAATGTAAATTATATTTATTTGGTGCTTGGTTTTGTATATCCTTTGTGGTTTTAATAAAAGTGGGAAGTCAGATTTGTTTTAAATGTTGGCTTTTACCTCAGTACTGCGATTGCACCACTTCGGTGGAAACCAACCCATCTTTTCACCTTACCAACTGCCTCAACTACTATGAGCTGCTGTGCATTTCTGAGTATCAAATATCCTGGTTAGTAGAGTGTCGCTGCTTTTTAACCTAAATCGGGAGACGAGCGGAAACATGTCGAACATTCTACTTGGATTTAAAATCATAAATGTGTGGAAAATTGTTTTGTAAATGAACAAATATTCTCTGCATTTCTTAGAAAAAAAATATACAACCAGATGTTGGATTTAACAATCTTTTTGTATTGTCTGTCATTATTATTTAGCCATTAAAATGCATTGAAACAAGTTATGGCTCTATTTTTAGTGTGTAATTTTTTTGAAGCACTCAGTCAGTGCAATAATTATGGTGGAAATTGAATATATATGGAGAGGTCTATGTTATGTAATAACCTGTAGTCAAACTACAGTAGAAAAATGAGGGAAGGAAGATGAACACGATGGACTACAGACTCTCTCCCTCCGTCAAACGCCAGTAGGAAGATGTACATGAGGCACAAGCGACTTTAACTTTGTCAAAGCAGGTCGTTGTACATGAGGTGCTACCGACTCTTTCCTTCTTTCTCGAACGATAGAGCCGGTGACGTCAGAAGGTTCCCAGTAGGAAGCGACACCACGTGAGCGCGCGGCATCTTACTCACACTGTGACTGAGTGAGTACGCGACGTAAACGGCAAGCTGGGGAGACTTCGCCTGGTATGTTTCCTATCCTACCTTTGAATATGACCTCATGTCAGTAACAGCGTCTTTAGATTATATTTCAAGTTCAAACAGAATAATCGTTTTTGTTTCGTTTTAATTTTTTTAGTTTCCAGTCTGAACGCATCAGCTGCTCGTCAAACAAAAACAGCCAGCAGCTGCTGGCAGCTGTTACAAAACTAGTCTATAGTTGTTCATCCGGGGTTTTATTAAGAGTTCGGGCTTTTAAAAAGGGGTTAACGTTTCAACTTTAAGCAACGCAGGTCATCCTTTGTGTCAACGACAGCAGCAATAATAATACTGTGCAGCAAAGCGAACTGTTTGTTTACCTTGTATTTCGGCTGTAATGTGCCAAACCCACCACTAGAGGCGCTCGGCTCCGTGATCTGTACACTACATTACGGACACAGTACAGTATAAAACCCGCGCTGTTCCGTAGCCTTTTTGATTCGTCTCGCTGTCTAATTGTTGGAAGTGTTCGTAGCAGTATCGCTGTTTGCAGGTTCGAATCCCACCTCCGGCAATGTACTTACCCTCAATTACACCAGTAAAATTACCCAACTGTATAAAGGGTAAATAGTTGTAAGTAGTGTGGAGTTTGCATGTTCTCTTGTGTCTGCGTGGGTTTCCTCTGGGTGCTCTGGTTTCCTCCCACAGTCCAAAGACATAGTGTTCAGGTTCCCCCGTAGTATGTGAGTGACAGACAGGGTGTTCCACTGATGTATGGATGAGTGACCCATTCTAAGTAGTGTATCTAGCAGTGTAAGTCACTGCGGTGAATAAGGTGTGTGGGCTGGTAACACTACATAGAGTTCATTGGAAGCTGCTTTGGGGGAAAGTATCAGCTAAAGGAATAAATGTAAACAGGAACAAAGATTCATGGTTCAGAAAACCAAAAAGGAAGTTAGCTGTCATTATGCCAAAACTGCATCTTCCTCCTCAGCTCTGGATAGAAACTACCATCTAGTAGCCTTCTGCACACTTCACCCAACCCTGGGGAGAACAGCTGCGCTGGTGCAGTTTCTGTTCTAGTAAAATGGGACATCTGGTAGCATAGTGCTTGATGCTGTTGTCTTTAGGCCCAAACATTGCAGGTTTGACTCTCACCTCCACCTCTAATACCCTTGAGCAAGGTTTTTACTCTAGAATGGCTCCAGCAGGGAAAAAAAACATCACGCAACTGTATAAATGGGTAAATGGTTGTAAGTTGCTTTGGAGCTAAATGAAGTAGTATAAAGTTCTGGGTGAATATTAAAAATAAAATGTGTTGGTTCGATCCTTAATACAGACTGCCAAGCTGATTAACACTGTTGCTGAAGATTTTGCAGAAACCGTGATGATTAAAATTATGGTTCTTTATTACTTGGTTGTGGACATTTCGCATTCAGCCACTGATATAGTTTTTCTTTGTAGTGAGTTACAGCAGTGTGTAGTCCACAACTCGAAACATGGCAGCACCATCCTTCTCAGGGACTTCTTGGGGATGTCTAATATTGGTGCTGCTGCTGTACTGGGCACATGTGTGCCTGGGGGTCCCAGACCCCCACGTGAGGGCCCGCCTGATGCAGGAGGAGGCTTCCAGACGTACAGGGGGCAGAGTGCTGCTGACAGAGTCAGAACAAAAGCTCAGTGAACGTCTGCATAAACTGAAAGAGCAGGAAATTGCCGGGCCACAGTTCCCTCCCATGATGCATTTCTTCGAAGCACAGCCGTTCATTCAACGCAGCCCCATCTTCAGCCTGCTGCAGAGAATGCCCAAAGGTAGGTGATCTTTAGGTAGGTGCTGAGCTTTCATCGCTTGTGGTAAAAAGGATGCTCACAGTTAACATGGCCACTTTCAAGTTTACAGTTCCATTTTGTGGCAGTTATGTATAGAGAATGTGTCCCATTCCCCTTGATTCAGGAGCAGCTCTGCATGTCCATGACTTCTCCTTGGTTAGCGTGGACTGGTTGGTGAAGAATGTGACATACAGACCGTACTGCTACATATGCTTCACTAAGGACCAATCCGTGCGCTTCCTCTTCTCCGCGCAGCAGCCACTCCCACGGCCTCAGTGCTCTACCTGGACGCTCTTGGAGACTTTGAGGGCGAAGGTGGGAAATGTCACTGACTTGGATAACAGGTGAGAAAGAATCCACCTCACAGCTGTCAGCAGCTACTCCAGAAAGAAGAGTATTTCCAGAATTTAATATCTCACACACACGCACGCACGCACGCACGCACTGTCTACATGCACCCATCTATTCGTCCATCCTTTATCAGTAACCATTTGTCTAATGTAGGGCCATGGTGGTCCGGAGCTCATTGTGGTGGCGTAGTGCAAAAGTCAGGGTATACCGTGGAAAGGATATACACTCATTCACCCATATGTACACAGATTCAGCAGTGCACCTGAAGTACATGTGTTTGTACTGCAGGAGGAAACCCATGGGAAAACACAGAGAACATCCAGTCGAAATAGATTCAAACCCACGTCTCAAACTGCAGCTCAAGTGCTGTGAGTTACCAGATGTACACGCTGTGCCGGTGTGTTGTCGGAGAATTCTATTAACGCTTAACGCTGCTCAGCAAATAACAGCAATAAAGTTTCATTCAGCAGTTGATTGAAAGCAGTTCAGCACTCAAACCTGCACTGGGGAGGCAGACTCTCCAAAAAAAAAAAAGATACACTCCTTAAATACATTTGGAGTGGGTTTAAGCTACTAGCAGCTTCTCATTGGTCACATTTATTTGTTTACATAGCTTAATTATTAAAATAAATTTAGCAGTTTCAAATTAGGTATGTATTAGGACTGAAGAGTAAGGGGATATTAAAAGAGACATGAGTTAGGTTCTATATAAACCTCAGATAAAGCTATAATAAATTTTTTAAATCCTCTAAATGTTGCATAGGGAAGTAGGGTGAACCCCGGAAGGAACGACAGTCCGTCACAGTGTATTATTTTATTGTCTTTTTCTACTTTAAATTAAATTTTAAAAAAAAGCTTGTTTAAAATTACTATGAAAATTTGTCATCTGTGCAACATCCTATTTACTTTCTATTTCTGAGAGATTTATCGTGGAAACATGTATATCATTTGTTAGCTTCTTCCCAGTGTCAGATTTCTTTCATCATGTACCTTTTACACTTTTGGCAGATCATTTTCTATAGAGTCACAATGAGCAAGAGCCTAACTATAGACACGCCTTGATTTATTTAAGGTTTAATTTCTATAAAAATTTGGACATAGCTGTAATAAATAAAAATCCTTTTTTTGAGCTACATTAAAATGAAAACAAATGTGAAATGTCTGAAAATTAAATTAGTGTCTCTATAAAGTCCCGCTTAATGCCAGTTGTTGAGTGATTCATGCCACGCAGCACTCCCCCTCTTGATTGCCAGAACCAAATTGAAGCTGTAGACACTATGGAAGTGAGATGAGTTAATCTGGTGTAACACTGCTGTTGTGTCTGTGTGCATTTTACTGTTAACTAATGTCTGGTGAGGAAATATAGGTCATCTTTGCTCTCCATCAGACAAATTTTCAAAATCAGAAGCAAAAACACAAACACAAAAAGCACAATTAACAGTAAACTTGAAAATGTTCATATGTTGGAAAATATGTAACTCAAACATTGGCAGGATGAAGAGAAAGTGTATTAATAATAATATAATACAGAAAACCAGGATGCATGTAGTAAATGTGTGTCTTTGTGTATGATTGTGCAGTCTTATAGGGAACCTCACGCTGTTCACGGCAGACCCAGGAGCTGCCTATCCCAGTCAGGACATGGTTTGGAAGAAGTTTGAGCAGACTTTCATTGTGACTTTGGGCCTTGTCACTTATGCACCAGTGTTCAAAGAGTACTTCTATCGAGGCTTGCAGGAGTTGTACATGGACAATGTTATGTATCTGGAGCTGAGAGCTTTGCTGCCAAAGGTAGTGTTGATAATAAATTCTGAGTTGGTTCATTCACCTGTTGTGACCATTGGTTAGCTGTGGGCATCAGATGCGCTCACCTGATGTGTTATTTGACCCGTTCGTGTTTGCGCAGACATACGAGCTTGATGGCAGCATGCATGACAGGTTTTGGAGCCTCAGGACCTATCAGGAAGTGAGCAGACAGTTTGTGGCAGACCATCCTGACTTTCTGGGAACTCGCATCATCTTCACCGTTCACAGGTGACGCAGACTGGCAGCCAGAGACATTATGATCCTAGTGTTACCAGTAATGTAATAATACTTATATTAACATGTAAGGACATGTACTACTTTTTAATTACTGTGGTTTTATACTAGTTTTTGAGCTTGTTCTAGTTAAATTTTGTATCTTTTTCAGTGAAAACTTCTTTTGATGAAATATGACATGAATAATTGATTTTAGGAACTGATGCACAGGGGGCTGTTTTTTGTATATTGATTAAGTTGCTTGTCCAACATT
Source organism: Scleropages formosus (assembly GCF_900964775.1). NCBI lineage: Eukaryota > Metazoa > Chordata > Actinopteri > Osteoglossiformes > Osteoglossidae > Scleropages > Scleropages formosus. Next base: position 14,012,803 of record NC_041826.1, read on the forward strand.
GGATGTCATCTTGGACCAAGGCATCAGTGAAATAAATAAATGTCACCAGAGGGAATTCTGCATTGAAAGGCCATTTGGTGAATGATTGTGGTAAATCAGTGTCCACAATACAAACTAAATGAGTTTCAAATATCATAAACAGATTTGAGTCCATGTTGACATTTACACCGCTTGTCAACAAGCCATACTCGCCATGTCAGTCTGAGCAAGTCTTTCTCCATGTGTATCAGGGGCCTGAATGACTCTCAAGTTAAAGAGGCAGTGAAGATGGCCATTAGCATGCAGAAAACATATCCAGAGGTCATGGCAGGATTTGACTTGGTGAGGATAAGGAGTGAAATTCAAGCACTTGCTCTTAGGTAGAATCATCTCATATTACTCCAAGACCGGTAAATTCTGAAATAACAGCAAGTGTTTGTGGAAATGGTGCATGTCTGATATGTGGCTTTGTACCTGAGGTTGGCCGTGAAGACAGTGGAAGATCCCTCTGGTACTTTAGAGAGGCCTTGTCTCTGCCTGTGGATCTTGGAATCACCCTTCCCTACTTCTTCCATGCTGGAGAGACTGGTGAGCTGACCCATGGCCCATTAACCCCATAACATCCTCTGAATAAAAACTGAGGATGGACACTGTCCTCCATAATGAGAATGAGAAATCCCACTGAATTTCAAACAAAAACCTTAAGTGTCTCCACAAACCCGAATGTGGACAGTAACTGTGATTAAATTTGAATAAATTTACGCTGATAAGTTTTTGTACAGTACTTTCTAATAAGACAGTTGCATGTAATAAAGCCACTGGTATGTTTCTGTGGTTGTAGACTTGCAGGGCACAGAGGTGGACGGGAATCTGCTGGACGCTCTGCTTTTCAACACGTCCCGCATCGGCCATGGTTTTGCCCTGCCACACCACCCTGTGGCCAAGGAGCTTTCCAGAAAGATGGGCGTGGCCATTGAGATATGTCCCATTTCCAACCAGGTATGTCCACATCAAGCATATTCACCGGTCTTACTGACGCTGAAGTGTTTATGTAAGCTTTGCGGCACCTGCAGTAACCCCCGTTTGTACACACACACACACACACACACACACACACACACAGGTACTGAAACTGGTCTCAGACTTGCGGAATCACCCTGCTGCAGTACTGATGTCTGAAGGTCATCCGCTGGTGATCAGCTCAGATGACCCAGCTGTCTTTGGAGCGACAGGACTCTCGTACGACTTCTATGAGGTGTTTGTAGGGATTGGTGGGATGAGCTCAAACCTGGGCACACTCAAAGAGCTGGCCATCAACTCTCTCAGGTGAGCCTCGCATGTTAAAAAAAGAAAAGTCCTTTTCAGTACCACCTACTGGCAAGTTTTCCATGGAGTCGTGACTCTTTCTGTTTTCCCTAGGTACAGCTCGCTGTCTCCTCAGCAGAAGGAGGAAGCACTGGCCCTTTGGCAGAAAAAATGGGACAAGTTTGTTGTTGAAAATTCACAGTAGATACCCAGCAAACAGGGGGATGACAGGATGTGATGTCACACTGAGGGCTTTTGTTATTTTGCCCAGAAATTGTCCTGAACTGTGATGGCTGCTCTTCTCTTGGTAACAGAGATAACTTTGTTAAAATTAAATCCAACTCACAAGTTGAGTTAATGTACTTGAAATTAAATTAACTTTCGAAAGGTTCTGTGACAAAGCTGTCCGAGTGGTGTTTCTCTCACAGTGAACTGTCTCAGTGAAAGTCCATGCTGTTGACAGGCTCAGCAGAACACTGTTATCCAGTATATTTGTTTTAAAATAAGAAAACCTGGAATTTTTCATGCGGATGTCATCGTTGGATGCACTTAGAAGAGCGCATAGTTTTGTCTGCATCTGGAAACATCCTGCCTCAATTTCTTTATTCTTGCTTGATGAATTAGATTTAACTGTAGCAGTGGATAAGAAAAGTTAAAAAACCCTTTTTGTCTGAAATGAAATGCACCATTTATTTGTTAAGTACCTGAAATACTTGATTTCTTAAAGTGATTCTCGGGGCATTGATGTGCTTAGTTTGATAGTAGTCTTTGTGAACATTTAATATGGAATACAGATTTATAACTGATCTTTTTTAAAGTGACATTTCTGAGTTGTGATTTTTTTAAAAACTCTCCAGCGGATGGTGGTTTTCTTTAACTGCTAATATATGTCTATTAGATTGGTTGCTAATTAGGAGCAGTAATTTCAATAAACCCTGCATTCTTTCAGCTTCATTCATAGGTCTCTTGATTTGGTTCTGAAAACAACTCATGAACAGACTTTGGTTTTATAGTTTGATGTTACTCTTCAAGAGAAACATTAAAGTCTCTCTACAAATAACCTTCCATCACTTATTATCTGCCATTAATGGATGATGAACTACAAATAAACACAAGATTTTGTATTAGTACAGCATCTCACACACACCGTCTGAACTGCTTGTCCCATACGGGATCGCGGGGAGCCAGAGGCTGCAGGGGGGACGGGACGCCAGTCCACCGCAAGGCGCCCCAATCAGGGCTCAAACCCCAGACCCACGGGTGAGCAGGAATGGTTCAACCCACTGTGCCACCACATCCCCTAGTACAGCAGTTTCATCTCAAAATGTTTATTATATGCAAACATAGTTAAAATAACTAATATAGAAAAAATGTTAAATTACCATTTTGAACAAGTACAATTTTAAAACCTGGTTCATTTTACCCGAGTTTATTAATTGTGTGATCCCTACAATAATTTTGTTTTCTTTACATTAATACGCTGCTTTTTACAATGAAATTAGTTACAACTGTTTCCTAGCTGTGGAAAACGAGCTGTTTCATAATGCTGAAAACCTTAAAAGCTGTGTAGGTATAGGCCTTCTATGAAAGTGGATGTTGCCCGTAACACGCTATGTGTGTGATTGTATAGATACGTACACGCACAAATATACACATCACAGTACGTTTTTAGAGAGTTTCTGACTGATGAGATACAATGACTGTTGTCACATGCTGCCGGAGTTATGAACTCATTTCATTTGGGCCTCTCAATGCTGATCACATGGTGGATTTCTAGAATACCACCGAGACCTCAGTTATCTTAACGACCCAGTAAATTAACAAACTCTCTCAGTATTGTGTTCAGTATTGTGTTCTCTTCTTTGCAAACAACTTTGTTCGGCGCAGCCTGTTCCTGGATTCTGCCTGCATTATATATAGGACCACTTCAGGGACTAGAATGACCACGTCTACCAGTTATTTGTGAAATCCTAATCCTAGGGGATTAAAGAGTCTGACAGCGTAACACAGTGGATTCTTACAGGTACATGTGCCTCACTTTTTATGTATTTGTACATATATATATATATATATATATATATATATATTTCATTATTGATAAAAATGTTTTCATGTTTGTAAAAGTATTGTCTTTGCTGAAATAAAATCATGTTTCCTTATGATTTTAATGCAAATTAAAAAAGGATTACTAAAAATAACGAGTTTCATTAATGTAATAAACTACATAAAGTGACAGATGTCTCTGTATATTTAACTATTACCAGTTTCCCACAATGTGTTGGTATCATTGTTTTTGTTTAAAATTGGCATATGAAAGTGCCTTGTTCCCTTGGGTGTTACTCTTGAGAAACCTCCAGTGGTAATTTCCTCACTTGCTTTCGTTTTTAATTTTTTAATATATGTACTATAGGTGATTCTTTCAATTTGCCTTTTGTGTGGAAAGGTTAATTATGTTCTCACCATTATTTTTCAGAGTTATAAATGAAATATATGGAGTGTTGTATAAAAGAAAGTAGCAGAATGTGAATAGTTTCTACGTTATATTTTAAGACGATGCAGAAAACTACAGAAGACAAAAGTATTTCTGATAAATGTTCTCAAAAATAATATGAAGAATCCTGTCTTAATCTAAGAAAGCACATTTGCATGTAGTATTTTATGTTTATAGGTTTTATGTATTATAGGACTGAATTACTGGTTCAAATGTCAATTTCTTTAATTAGCCTGTTATTAAAGAATTTTGGGCTTTCAAAGTGAATGTGGGGTGGCAATATTCAGGTCATCATGGATGGCTTTTGAGGTCTTTGAGTGTTTGCTCCATACAATCCATTGGTTCCTTTGTTCATTCCCTGTTAATAAATGCCTTTTCTAAGGAAAGTGTTAGAGTTTCAGTCTTGAAAGATATCCATTGTTTTAAGGCCTTTTACTGTATATTAATTTCTATTTGATTTCGTGGAAGCATAGAGCATCACTGGATACGACTGAAGTACCTTACTTTACGCAGATGTGAGAGCAGCAGTATGAGTCCTTCCTTGTACTTTCGGCTGAGGTTTTAACCACAGTCTTCTGTGCAACTTAGAAATGTCAGTTGACATCTGCAACACTTGTCTCTGCTTGCTTCCTCAGCGTTGTGCTCAACGCAGTCCCAGGCTCATAAGATGGGGCTGCCCTCCCCAGCAAGCTGTTGGATTGCTTTAGTATCTGTGCTGCTAGTATGTCGGGCAATTGTGTGCCTGGGGGTGCCAGACCCCAGTGTGAGAGACCACCTGATGCAAGAGGAGGCCTTTAGACAGGTAGGGGGCGGAGTGCTGCTGACGGAGCCAGAGCGCCGGCTCAGTGAACGTCTGCATAAACTGAAAGAGCAGGAAATGGCCGGGCCGCAATTCCCTCCCGCGATGCACTTCTTTAAAGCACGGTCGCTGATCCAGCAGAGCCCCATCTTCCGCCTTCTCCAGATGATGCCCAAAGGTAGTTGTGATCTCTCATCTCTGATGAGTACAGGATGCCCGTACTTAATATGGCACCTCTCAGACAAAAATCTGTCAATCTAAAATTACACACATGCTGTATTTGGTCTCGAGTGCAGAACTTTGAAATGTGTCCAATCCGATCCTTTCCCAGGGGCGGCCCTTCACATTCATACCTCTTCACTGGTTGGTGTGGACTGGCTCGTGAAGAACGTGACATACAGGCCACACTGCTACGTTTGCTTCACCGCGGACCAGTCCGTGCGTTTCATCTTCTCTGCCAAGCAGCCCATCCCGCAGCCTGGGTGCTCAAAGTGGACACTGTTGGAGGCTCTGAGGAGGGAGCTCGGAAATGTCACTGGCTTTGACAGAAGGTGTGTAGGAAAGTGCTGATTTCAGATGTTTCACCAGTTTAAAGCAGCTGCATAAAAATAGGTATGACACCTTAAGAAGTTGCTAAATCATTTCATGAAGCTATGTGACAATTTAATATTAAGCCAACAAAATGGCAATTCCAGTCGAGTCACTTACTCACTGGAAGTCAAGGTTGGAGCACATTCCAGAACCACAGGGCACAAGGCTAAGTAGGGTAAACCCTACAAGGTAGGTCAATGCATCACAGATGATAATTCCAAACAGACTTTTTTTTTAAAATTAAAGCTGTCTTTAGAAAGATCTGTGCTATGCATTTTCATTTCGGAAGAGCTGGTCTTGTTGAGTTTTTCTCTTAAATTTCCATTCTTTCTGTGTGCAGTCTGATGCAGAACCTCACGCTCTTCACTGCTGACCCAGAGACTACTTACCCCAGCCAGAATGTGGTGTGGAGCAAGTTTGAACAGACCTTCTCTGCAGTTTTGGGACTGCTCAGACACGCGCCCGTGTTCAAAGACTACTTGTATCAGGGCCTGACACAGCTGTACCAGGACAACATCATTTATGTGGAACTGAGGACAGACCTATCTGAGGTACGTTCTCTTGCGAAGCTCTCATTCTTGCGTCTGAATTGAACATTTACATTTATTAATTTGGCAGATGCTCTTCTCCAAAGCAATTAACAACATTAAGCTACTTACTATGATGTATGTATTTATACGGCTGGGTCACTTTTCTACTGGAGAAATTCAGGGTAAATCTCTTCAAAGATAGCACAGGTGGGAGTCAAACCTGGGTGCAGTAAGTGAAAGGAGCAAAATCTGACTAGGAGTTTTGTACTTCTGGATTAAACCGCTTCGTGTGGGACATTCGTTCCAACGTCCCACCCACTACGACCTCCGACCCCGTTCCCGCCCATAAATACACCCTCGTCAAACACTCCATTTCACATCTAACCTTCACAAGATGTCTCAGCTCCCTGACGATGCTTCCAACATGAGAAGCGAAACGCTGGAACCGATGTCCCACACGACGGGGTGTAATCCAGAAGTACAAAACTCCCAGTCAGTTGACACCAACCACGGACGCCTACGCGTTTTGAAAATCTGTCTAGCTTCCTGCTGCCCCTAAAACAAACTCTTCAGGCAGAGGCAATACTGATTGTCTTTTTACCCCCTCCTGGAGTGTATTGCCACGCTTTAGCCATTGGGGTTTGTGCTGAGGCTCCAATGTGTTTGTTCAGACATATGAGCTTGATGGTAGTACCCACGACAAGTCCTGGTGCCTGAGAACCTACCAGGAAGTAAGCAGGAAGTTTGCAGCACAGCATCCCGACTTCCTGGGAGCTCGTGTCATCTTCACTGTCCGCAGGTACGTTGCAGGGGCTGCTCCTTGAAGTGCACGGTGGCACAACTGCTACAAAATTTTGTGTTCTGGTTCCTTCAACATACTCTGAAGGCCTAGTGAACAAGGGCTTAGTCTGTAGTTTTTAAGGGGAACAATTCATGTTGGTCAGATGCATCAAATAATTTAGGTGCCAGATAAAAAAATAGCATTTTTATGTGAAGTAATAACTGAATGAGAGTATTCATGTTAATTTACAAGCAGTCTTGTTAAAAAGGTAGCAACATGTGCAGCCCCTCGTGGGGTGGAGACGACCACAAAGCAGGAGTAAGGCACAAGAAAGCAGGAATACACACACACACACACACACACATTTTCTGAACCGCTTGTCCCATACGGGGTCGTGGGGAACCAGAGCCTAACCCAGCAACTCAGGGTATAAGGCTGGAGGGGACACACCCAGGACAGGACGCCAGTCCATCGCAAGGCACCCCAAGCAGGACTCGAACCCCAGACCCACCAGAGAGCAGGACCCGGTCCAACCCACTGCGCCACCGTGCCCCCTAAGCAGGAATATAACAATAAAACTTTATTTAATTAAAAAAAAAGCAATTGCACAAAGGGAACTCAAACAGGCCTTGGGTGCAGATCACTTTCAAAGGTCAGATCAAAAATAACAAAACATCACTTAAAAGCCAGCTCATCGATCTAGCAGCCACACCAAATTGCTTTCTTTGCACGGTCTTCAGACCAGCTGCCTTTACGGCCCCTTCAGTGAGCAGTCCAGTGTCTGCAGCTGGCCCTCATGCAACTGCACTATTACTCCGTCAGGCACATGGGTATCGTCAGCTCTCGGCTCCTGATCAGGGTTGGACCCACAGGGGGATGTTAAGAAGAGGCATTGCTTGTACTCTTCAAACATCTTGACACCTTACTGAATCATTTGTACATTTTCCGCTGTCACTTACATCTATTCATTTGGCAGATGCTTTTCTCCAAAGCAGCGAACAATTCATAGAAAACTTCAAAACTTAATTTATTTGAACTTCAAGAATTTGTACCCCCAAGATAAAGATTCTGTAAGTTCTTATCTGGACTTCTCAGTCAATAAGGTCCTCCTTAGGGTGGTTACTTGTAGATAAACAGACACAGGGCTGTGCAGTCGGGCTGAGGATGTTGGAAAGACACCAACTCAGTTTGTGTTTATATGAAACACGGGTTCTGTGTAACCTTGAAAATTGTGACATTTTTAGCCTGCAGCCAACACATCCATAACTCAGCAATTCAGTCACAGTCTTCAATAGTAGCACCTTACAAACCTTGAAAATGGGAACAACTTTTATAATATGGGAAGGCATGATTTTAAAGATTAAAACGTTATTGTTTATTTGGAACATTTTTAAGTAAACTCTTTCCAGGAGCAGAGTGTCATCCCATAAAAACAGGAATACCTTCTTTGTTATGTGGATCTTAAAAATGGGTTTGCAGGACAAAATTAGGTTAGGAATTTTGAGGGGATGGGCTTGTAAAGGGGTGCGGTGGCGCAGTGGGTTGGACCGCAGTCCTGCTGTCCGGTGGGTCTGGGGTTCAAGTCCCGCTTGGGGTACCTTGCGACGGACTGGCGTCCCGTCCTGGGTGTGTCCCCTTCCCCCTCAGGCCTTACGCCCTGTGTTGCCGGGTAGGCTCCGGTTCCCCGTGACCCCGTACGGGACAAGCGGTTCTGAAAATGTGTGTGTGTGTGGGCTTGTAAAACTGCAGCAGAACCTCTGCATTCATCACTATGCAAATGCATAAAGGCAGTCTAATGTGACAGTGGTTTTAATCAGTGTGCACATTGTATGTCATCTCCTTTTCTTTCTTAAATACTTTTCACATCTACTTTGATCTATGTTTCAGAAATCTCAGTGCCTCAAAAGTCAGAGAAGCAGTGCAGAGTGCCATAACCCTGCATAAAGAGTTCCCAGAGGTCATGGTGGGTTTTGACTTGGTGAGATACCTCAAGTATACTGTAACCAAATTTAGTCCCAATATATCTTGTCTCAAAGCTTTCCTATATTTTCCATGAGTAATTCTCGTCGCTTCTGAGGTGGGGCACGAGGATACCGGCAGACCCCTGTGGTACTTCAGAGAAGCCCTGTCCCTGCCCATGAAGCTGGGAGTCACCCTGGCCTACTTCTTCCATGCTGGAGAGACTGGTGAGCCACCCACAAACCATTAATCCAGCAAGTTTTCTGAAAAAAAAATTGTGATCTAAAGATGCAAACATTACAGATTTCTGTGCAAACTTCTCAATCGAGAAACCAAAATGTTGCCTGTATAGACTGAGGTACATGAATTGTCCTGTAGTGTAAAACCTCGCCAGCACACTGTCGTGAACATTATAGTGTTCAGGGTAAGATTCTAACAATAATGCAACAGACTCAGTGTTAATTAGGGCAAATTTAATGAGGCTGATGGTGATGATCATGGCTCATTAACTCCATAAACATCCTCTGGATAAGAACTGAGGATGAACACTGTCCTCCATAATCTCACTGAATTTCAAACAAAAACCTTAAGTGTCTCCACAAACCTGAATATGGACAGTAAGTGTGATTAAATTGGAATAAAAGTTTTTGTACACACACAATTTCAGCACCGCTTGTCCCATACGGGGTCGTGGGGAACCGGAGCCTACCCAGCAACTCAGGCCATAAGGGGAGGGGACACACCCAGGACGGGACACTAGTCCATTGCAAGGCACCCCAAGCGGGACTCGAACCCCAGACCCACTGGAGAGCAGGACCCGGTCCAACCCACTGCGCCACCGTGCTCCCCAGTTTTTGTACAGTACTTTCTAATTAAGACTGTTGCATATAATAAGGCCACTGGTATGTTTCTGTGGCCGTAGACTTGGAGGGCACAGAGGTGGACGGGAATCTGCTGGACGCTCTGCTTTTCAACACGTCCCGCATCGGCCATGGTTTTGCCCTGCCACACCACCCTGTGGCCAAGGAGCTTTCCAGAAAGATGGGCGTGGCCATTGAGATATGTCCCATTTCCAACCAGGTATGTCCACATCAAGCATATTCACCGGTCTTACTGACGCTGAAGTGTTTATGTAAGCTTTGCGGCACCTGCAGTAACCCCCGTTTGTACACACACACACACACAGGTACTGAAACTGGTCTCAGACTTGCGGAATCACCCTGCTGCAGTACTGATGTCTGAAGGTCATCCGCTGGTGATCAGCTCAGATGACCCAGCTGCCTTTGGAACGACAGGACTGTCGTACGACTTCTATGAGATGTTTGTAGGGATTGGTGGGATGAGCTCAAACCTGGGCACACTCAAAGAGCTGGCCATCAACTCTCTCAGGTGAGCTTTGGGTGTGATCGGAAAGGATTTCGGTACCAAGTGACCGGCACAAGTTTGCCATGGCCTTGTCTGGAGCGGGAGAACTGACTTTCTGTTGATTCTAGGTACAGCTCGCTGTCTCCTCAGCAGAAGGAGGAAGCGCTGACCCTCTGGCAAAAAAAGTGGGACAAGTTTGTCTATGAGAACTTGTAGCTGGAACTGACTAGTGCCGTAACACCTGGCTTTAGGGTTGCTTTACGTTAAGATGTTGAAGAAGCATAAACCCCTTGTGGAAGAAGAAAAGGCTGTTACTAAACAATAGATGCTTTGTTTGGTGGTGTAGGTGTTTTCTCTGTACACTTTTTTAAATTTTTTGTATAGGTAACTTCTAGAGTTAAGCAACAAAAAATAGCACAGAAAACTTTGCAAAGAGTACATATTCTACAACCACATTAACATGTGAAAAGAACATCAGGGGTCCATATTACAACACACATAAACCAATATGATAATTAAGTAAATTACAAAAGATATTTTTTATTATTTTCAATGGGATTAAACTTTATCATCACATCCATTTTTTTTTAATTATTATCAGTTTTACCTCTTATATCTGTATATAAGATTGCACTTAAGTGTTTTTACCAGAGGACATAAATAAATAAACAGAAACAAAATAAACGTTGAGTGGTTTCGGGAGTACTTTCACAAAAAGTGCATTTATCATCTATATTCATCTTAAATCGTTGTACAAGGGTCTGCCGTGGGTGGATTTGATGGAATAATTTATACGAAGCCTCCTTACCCGTATTTGTTATATAATACATTTTTTACCAATCAATCTGTTTTATAAATGAGTTCAGTATATTGTAACTGCAAGGATACTGTCAGCTTGCAGTATAGATGTATTATTGCATCCATGGCTCAAAATATCCTTTCCCTGTAGTTTTGATAGATGCTGTAAATTCTTCCAGTGTTTATAATGGATGATTGTTACAATTCTTGAACAGAACCAATATTTCCTTAGGAATTAGATTAATAACAGTGAAATTCTGATTGGAACTAATGGTGATATAGCTATTAACAAAGTCAATATAATTATATATTTCACCATCAGCATTGATTGTTTAGAGGGGGGTGTGGTGGCGCAGCAGGTTTGGCCTGTGCCCAGTCTCTGGCGGGTCTGGGGTTCGAGTGCTGCTTGGGGTGCCTTGTGATAGACTGGTGTCCTGTCCTGGGTGTGTCCCCTGGTGTGTTGCCGGGTTAGGCTCCAGCTCACTGCTATCCCGCTCAGGACAAGCAGTTTCAGACAGTGTATTAATTGTTTAACCCAAATTATTCCATTTTGGACCCAGTTTTCAAAATTTTTTTTTATTTCTAACTTTTATATACCTATTGTTCCAGAAGGAGTATTTCTGTGGGAAAGTGACCATGTAAGAAGTAGATGTTTATAAAAACTAGCAAGCTTCAAGGGGCTTTTCCAGTCAAAACTGCACTTAGTAAAAATTCTATACAACTACTTTTTAAAATAATTTACAGATTATACACCAGATTATTTTTACATATTTAGCTGAAACTTTTTGTTCCAAAGCAGCTTACAACTATTTACCCATTTATACAGCTGGGTAATTTTGCTGGAGCTATTTAGGGTAAGTACCTTACTCAAAGGTACCGCAGCAGGAGGTGGGATTCAAACCAGCACCCAGCAGCCAAACACATTTAAATAGTTTGGTTTTCCTACTAGATGAAGGTGGTATGTCTGTAGGCTTTCGGTGGAACGCTAAGGAAAGCACATCCCCTTGTGGTGGTGCCAGTCCAGTTGTGCTCTGCAATCAATACCATGTAAGACTTGCCAGACAGCAGCTACATGTGGAACAAGAAGTTTTAATTTTGTCATCCAAAATTTTAATCATTTGTTGGGATTGGATTTTTAACCAAATCCAGACTTTCTTTTTACATATGCAACTTATAGCTGTGCAAAACTTATTTCTCTAATGGAAGTGGAACCTGGAACACCGATCCAAAGGAGTCTGGTTATCGACTTGTCGTGTTAAATTGTGTAAAGTAGCAATCATCTGGAATGCTGGTATAAACTTCTTTCTCCAGGTACTTTCTCCTGCAGGGGAAAAATTGTAAGTTACATGTGTGGGCTCCCAGGTTAAAACTACAATTATTTACTATACTAATTACTGTGCAACAACAGGATGACTTAATCATTACCACACCAACATTACAGTACTTCTAGGGCTAAACTCCCCCATCCTCTACTGCTTGGTCACCTTCAGTGCGCTGCACCTGTACCCAAAGCTTGCATCCGTCCTCAAGGTTCATGTACTGGCTTTTCTTACTGCTTCGCTTTTAAGCAATTGCACGGATAGCAGAACACCTTGCCTGGTGTTCCGAGTGTGAATTGGGCTCTAATTTAAAATATACGGTAAGAAAATAACGATAAAATATACGATGATACATCTAGGATTCTGACACTTGAAGGAGGTACTTGGATACTGTGTTTGGATGCAATCTCCCACTTTTTATCCTGACTGTAAATGCCAGAGGAGGTCTGGAAAATGCTGTACTCACTGTGCATTCTGAGCCTCTGCCAGTTGGGTGTTGGTGCGGTCCAGGGTGCGACGCAGCTGCCTATTGAGGCGAACCTGCTGGCGCTCCAGCAGAAGGGCAGTACGGGCTGCAGCCATGCGCATCGTGTCCTCTTGGAGCTCTTGCTGGTGTTGCTCAAGCTGGGCCCTCTGCAATAACCCCACACGGTGATGTGAGCGCTCACCTGCAGTTACTCTCTAACCAGAGCCGCCGGGATGGTTCCCAGTAAAGGACAAGCTGCAGTACCCTCATCCAGTTGAATTTATGTATCATAGCACTAATGACCTCCACCCTGAGTGGGCATCCAGGATGGTGGCAGTTTACCCTTTTGTCTTCCACCTGCTGCTGCTGGCAGTCTCTGATGTGCTTCAGCTGCTCAGCACTCATGCCTTTGTAGCTGCAGACTGGCACATTTGGGACTCCTGCAGTACTCTCGCTCAGCAGGGCACCCTGCAGATGGTTGAGGATCTCGGCATAGTTTTCTTCCTCCTCCTTCAGTCGGTCCTGCTCACGCTTCTCGGCCATCTCTGAAGCCTGGCAGGAGAATGGGGGTAGGGGGCAGGGCAAAGAAGCCTTGACTCTGGATCCAAAACATCTAATCAAACTAGACCTGGGGTATGCTCTCGCACCTTGGCCTGATTGAAGTTTTTAGTTGCCGTAGCGACAGCCCTCCTGTGTTCCTCCTCGATCTTCTGGAGCTCCACAGCTCTGTGGTCAAGCGTGATTCTGTTCTGATCATATTCCTGTTCTATGATGTGGGCAGGTCAGGAAAGAGACATGAGAGACCAGAGCGCACAGTAGGACTCATCAGCTCACGGCCTGGAAAACACAGCTTTAGGAGGGAGTTGCTCCAGCCGGACAGTGAGGCACCTGGTTAAACCTTTTTCTTTCAACTGAAAACCTACTTGAAAACCCTTGGTGGCATGAGGAGAACTGGAAAGCCTCTTGACCTGCTAGTCCTGCTGCACAGTCTCTAAAGGAGACCTAAGACCAGGAGCCTCCGCAGGCCTCACGAGCCCCGGAGATATACCTGCTTGTTTCTGCTGCTGCTTGGCGGCCTTCTTCTCACACTGCTGCTGCAGGAACCATTCGCGGAGCTGCTCCTGCTGCTTCAGGTGTCGCTCGCTGCACTGAGGATCCTCCCCCAGTAACCCGGGCAGCATCATCTTCCCGTCGAGCTTCTTCAGCCGGTCGGGGTCGTTCAAGTCAAAATCGCGCCCGCTCTGGGGCTGCTGGCAGTCTTTTCGGAACTGGACTATAGAACTCTCGAGGTGACGCTGCTCCTTTCGCTGCCTCTGCTCCAGCAGACAGGCTCGGCGGTCATTGTGTACCAGCCCTGCAGCTGAGTTAAGAGCAGTAGGTCGTGAAGTGGTTAAAGTGTTCAAGGTCAAGTCCCAGAGGATCTTTTAATTATGCCATCGAGCAAACTGAGCCCGATCCTCCAGCTTTGTCTAAATGTACTTTAAACAAGATTTAAAAATGCCAATAATGGAGTAATATCTGTCCGTTGGTGACCCCTCTTAAAAAGGTCTTACATCTCTTTAACAATGAGGAAGTGGTAATCTGAAGAACAAGGGGAGCTGAGAAGATCAGCGCAGGAGTGAGTCCTCACCACAGGCCTGCAGGATCTCCGCCTCCATCCGTTCCTTATTTTTTCTCTCTTCCACTTGATAATCGAGAGCATCTTTATCGAGCTGGGTAGAGAAATGTTGCAATAAGCAGATCAGATTAGCGCACAAAGAACTATTTCAGTTCATTTTTCTTGACTGCTCTTTGTTTTCAGCGAGATCACCGACTCCACGCACGCAGGGAAGTTGTAGAGGATTGTGGATCACAAGTCCACTTTTCCTAACTTACCCCGATAGTTCGCACTTTGGCATTAAAAATCCGATCTTTCCGCTGGAGTTCCCGGTTTCGCCTCCTCTCGATGTTCGCGGCCGCTGCGCGCTCCACCTCCAGCGTAGTGCGGTTCATTCCGCCCGTCCGCGCTGCACAAATGCGACGTGTCGGCGGCGCGCGCGGACCAAGTAAACACAACGGTTGCTAGGAGACGCGACCGGACCGCGGCGTCAGGCGTCCCAGCAGGGTGTCTGTAAGCGGAAGTGGCTCATGGGGGATTTCCTGTCCAGAGGTAAGTCTAGTACATGACTGAGGGAAAAACGTGCTATAGGCGCCGGGGAAACATAAGAGAAATTCAGACAGAAGCAGCAGAACTGATTTGCTTACATTTTTTTCCCCAGTTTGGATTTAAACTGCAACAACAGTGCGGAAAAAAATTAAACTGCTACTTCATTTCGTTCCTTTTTGTCATCCATGAGTGAAAAGCACATTATCATTCCAGTGGTGTTCTGGTACAATTCCTACTGATCAGTGATTTATACTGAACTGTCATAGTCCACCTTTACGTAGCTTTCAATGTGTACTAGAGCACACACATTTTCTGAAACCGCTTGTCCCAAGCGGGGTCGCAGGGAGCCGGAGCCTAACCCGGCAACACAGGGCGTAAGGCTTGAGGGGGAGGGGTCACACCCAGGACAGGGCGCCAGTCCATCACAAGGCACCCCAAGCAGGACTCGAACCCCAGACCCACCAGGGAGCAGGACCCGGCCAAGCCCGCTATGCCACCGTGCCCGCCTGTACTAGAGCAGGCTGGTCCCATTTATTGCATACATTGCTGTTACTTCTCACATTGCTGAACACTGGTGCCAACTGGGTGTCTTTCTGGGGTTTTGTGTTAGTACGGGGTACAGAAGTGTGTGAAAAGAATGCGTGAAAACCGCAATGTAATATGGCGTAAAAATACACTCATCCATTCTGTCTGTTAACTTGCTCAGTGGTGGAAGAACACAGAAAAATGCCTGAACTGAGACTCTGTTACGTGCCGTATTTCTCTGGTTTTTCATCTGAAGCATTACCTGTTTACTGCTGTAGTACATAGTGCTCTGCTGCAACCACTTCCATCCATCCGTTTTCAAGATCCAATAGTCCTGGTCAGGGTTGCAGGACTCCGGAGTCTATCCCAGAATCACGGGACGAGGCTGAGGTGGGTGGCACCCTGGACAGTCATTACAGCTGTTAATATTTTTAGGTACAATTGTAATACCAAATTACCAGAGTGTACTAAAATGAGATGAAATCAAAAAGCAATAAGCCTAGATATATTTAAATCATTTAAAAATAGGAAAAATCTTTGCAAAAATAGGAAGCTACAATATGCAGTATTATACGTAAATTAAATGCAGAAGGTCCGGTTTAAAAGGTTTATGTGATCTCTCAGTCTCAGGTTTGTGTGGTTCCCACAAAAATTACACTGAATATGTTAAATTAAAAACATTGGACATTTTCATTTGTTTAATTCTAATTTTGTGCTCATAGTAAAATTTTCAATTCAGTACTTGTGATACCATTGTATTAGTCTTCGGACTCTCTCACCACAGACATATACAGTATGTGCTAACCAGTCTTCTTTCTACCGATAGAGTATATGACCGGTGGTGTAGCACCACACATCCTTGGCACACTGCACACAGGTTCCACTAGATCCTGCAGAAGATAAGCTCAAGGTTGCGGAAACAACGTTTCCAGCCAAGATCTCTGACTGTGAACAACCTTTAAACCCATTCAGGTTGTGGTATCACACACACACACACACAGAATAACACAAAGATACAAAAACACCATACCACAATTCCTTAAAGATATTAATATTATTAATTATACAAGTTAAAATCTTACCAAAATTTATTTAAATTGATACTCCGCTGCAATCATTGTTTGCATCCATAGAACATTGCACTAAAAGGTAAGACAAAACTATTTTTATTAATATATAACACATATGATGGGTTCCTTATGTTCATTTTTGTAACCAATCAGCTGTAAATTCAGGATGTTAACTTATGCACCACTTATCATTGACTCCAACAGGGACCCTATTGTTCACATTTTTGACAGTTACCTTTGTACAATTGCTTCAGCTAACTAAAAATACCTAGCGGTACAACATGAAAAATTATTTCCTAAATAACATTTTCTAAAAATAAGTCTACTGAATAAAAAATTGTCTGAAAATAAGAAAAACTAAGGAGCAAATAATCCTGGAAGTGGCAGATGAAGGAAGGCAAACTGGCTGCTTGTTTCCGTGGTCCAAAAATAGAATGAACCTGTGCGTAAGGATCTAATACTGCAATGCAAACTATTAACTGAAGGATAAAAAAAGCGCTAGAGTAACAAACAGAAGCATCACAGAATAATATACAAATTGTATAAAAATTATTTCCAAATCTCCGCAATATACAATAAATCCTTTTACTTTTAAAAATATGTACAACATGGACCATGCAGTCGATCACATAATTACAGTAAAAAATATAAACTATATATCTGACTAGTGTATACATTTAAAATTTGCTTAAAATATTAACCTTAACATTCCGGTAGTGGAATTTATTTATTTTCAATTATGGAAGTAGATTATTTTGACAAATATCATGACTAACAATACAGAGCAAAAAATATAAATACTTGCAATAACTTTTCAACAACAGTATCTTGTGAACCCACATTTGTCATCTCTTTATATATCGGCTTCTCTGCTTATAAACACAACTGGGTCCAGAAGTCTGTTCTCAAAAATCACAATCAATAAAAGCTTAATAAAGCATGTAAAAAATGTAAAAATCCGATAGTTTACTGATTTGTGCGCAACATGAATAATTCCTCATCTTCTTTCCACTTTCAGCTTTATTTCCACTTTAGTTTCCATGCCGTCGGAATGACTTCTCTTAGTTGCTCTCCCAGAACAACTAACACACACGAACCCCAGACACCAGCTCCAGGTGGTGTGGAAGGAGCGGAAATAAGATGCTCCTGCACTCCTGTTCTGCTTGGGTGTGTTTTACTGGTATCTTTGATCTCAGCACTTAAACACAGGCTGTGTTCACTCCTCAAGAGAGAATTTTGAGAAAACAGAAGTGTGAAGAAAAAATGCTTGCTAAAAGTTTAAATGTTGAGATCTTGAGGAGCAAGAGTATTGATCACTGCATTGATCAGTATCCAGTGCTACACATTCTCTATTATACCTCCTTGGAGATGAAGGAAATCCTTGAAAGTAAAGATATATCCAAAAAAGTCCTTTATTTTCCAGACCGTCCTTCACCACAACCTACTGTACCCCAGCTCCCTGCCAGCCGACAGCTCAGCGAAGGCAGCCACCTCTCTCTTTTCCACATCATACAACTAACCTGGTAAATAATATCTAATAGTAAATATACAAATCATGGAAATATAAATAAATAGAAATAATCGTAAGTGATTTGGGGCAAGCACTGCAGGAAGATCCCAGGGCCTCAATGTCTGTGTTCGACTAGCTCCTGGGGCTTGATGATAATGTGGATGGCCCTTTCTCCACCAAGCCCTGCCTTGCTAATGGCCTCCTGCTGAAGTCCAGATACATCCTCAGATGTCTTCTCCTCCGTCGATGCCCCGATGGGCCTCAGACGTTCTGACATTGAAGGTATGGCGTTCCTTCCAGAATTGTCTCTCCTATTCTTCTCCATTCCACTGGTTACTATGATATTAAAAGGTAGACATATATATTTAAGTTCAATGGGTCTTTGAGACTGAATACAAAACAGCACTCTGGACTCAAATAGGTTTAAAGTGTAAGTGGCAAAGTAGGCGTCATCAAAAGTGGCAGAGGTTACGAAGGGACTTTTCTTTTCACCTGTCCTGTTACTGGCTGTCTTGCATTGTGCGTGTTCGTAGCTGTTGTTCAGGGAACTTGGGGTCTCAGTGTGCTTTCTAGCAGTCCAGGTCTTGGGTCGAGTCTTATAGATGCGAGCCCCCTGGATCCACTTGTGATGCATTGCCTCATTTGGTGTCATGCGCTTGTTGGGATTCCACCTGTACAGTACAGATGCCAAGACTCAAAAAAAGTGTGTGCAGCAGAGGACCAGACAGCCCAGTGACACTCTTCTGAGATAAACAGTTTCCAAAACATACGTACGTTAGGCAGCGTCTTATGAAGTCCAAAAACAGGGGATCGTTGGTCTTCAGCACAGTGGCTAGGTCTTTGGAATTGGGCCGTCTCCTCCGCCCCTTACTGTTTGTGATATGTCTAGGATAGCCCCGTGCATCTGTAGCCATCGCAGATTAACAGCTCAGTAATTCATAAGGATAAAAGCACCACCACCAAAAGCAACGACAACACTGTTGAGTGGATGTGGATGCAAGGAAAACACTGTGTGAAAAAGTGGACTTCTTGAAAACCTACCAAAAAATAGTTTCCTTCGAGATGCAGTCTGGACAAAATCCTTTGGGGGCATTCCAAAGATCTGAAACACAAGGTAGGTGACAATGTTAAACTTTTTAAAGCAGTGGGACACATAATTACAGATCTTTCCTAAAGGGTCCTGTGTCTTTTCAGTATCCTTGCTCTGGGATACAATCTACCAGTGAGGAATATTCTGGTATGGTACCTCCATGATGCAGGCCATCTGCTCCCACTCACTCTCCCCTGGGAAGAGCGGGTAGCCGGTGTAGAGCTCGGCTAGGATGCAGCCCAGGCTCCACATATCAATGGCCATGCTGTAGGAGTGGCCCAAGATGACCTCCGGTGACCGGTAGAAGCGGCTCTGAATGTATGTGTACACTACAATTGAAATGATGTAGAGAGTGACAGAAAACATATGGCACGTCACGCAAGTCTATGGAGAAGTTAGCTCTCATTGGCTTAAATATGCTCATTATCAACGATTACCCCATTCACACACTTACACAAACACACTTGCATGCACAGAATTCAAGTTGTCTGCCTACCTCTCTGCTGTTCATAGCAGCTTGAACCAAAATCAACCACTTTGATATTTCCCACTCCTTTCTGTGACAGGACAATGTTCTCCTTCAGAAAGATCAAATCCAGATGTAGATAAACTGGTGGTTCAGACATTTAAAAATGAAAATAATAAATAACACCCAAGACATCATTTGGATGGCCTGTCTCCTCCTCCTTTGGCTTCACAAAAACCAACATCTTAGAGTACCAAATGACTATGTTCTTACACTGTAACAAAGTACTAAGAAACTTGTACAGAAAGCCTATACTGTGTGCTGACGATCCTCACCGGCTTAAGATCGCAGTGGATGATCTTCTCTCTGTGCAGCATCTGCAGGCACCTAAGCAGAGAGAATGCATAGCGGCGGACCTGGGTCATGCTGAAGCCACGGAAGTTGTTCTTCTTGATCAGTTCATAAAGGTTCATCCTGCACCAGGACAGAAGGCCAAGGAAGGTGAGTTCAGACTTTTGAGCAAACCATTTTCATCGCCACCATTATAATCATACAATCATATTTTCATCCCAGTATTTAAACTGACATTGTGGGCATGTCACCTCACTGAAGGGTAATGTAAACATTCATAGCAAAGTGAGTGGTTAAGAAAACACGCTGACAAATATCACTGATAGTGTAAAAGACAAACAAACATCCTGCCACTTGTAATGAGATCTCTCACATCAGGACAGGCAAAGCTAATGCCATAATCAAGGCATTAACTAAGGGATCGAGTGTCAGTAACACTAGACTTGATCAGCCTCCAAAGGTCAGCTGAACTAACAAAGGTGTTTTCTCTGAATTTAAACATTCCTCCAACCAATCACCCCTTCTTCTGCACCTTAGTCTAGAAATGAGAACCAGAACAAGCTCATTCTGCTGTCACCAGCTACCAACAGTAACCCACACTGGGCTAAACCACACGTCATCCAGACGTCTTGAAAGCGACTTTAATGAGCCGTCACGCTTCGAAGGTAAGATGCCCTAGTTTCTCTTTTTGAAATCCCTTATTCCTTTTATATTCTTCAGAAACAATTTCCATAGATGAGCTTTAGATCAAAAGTAGAGTCTGATCAGAGTTTGTTGTATTTTAGGATTTCTTAATAAACGAATACTGTATTCAGGTCTGGAAACAAATACCTTTATATACTTCCATGAAAACGTATGAGATGCATAAAATATTTCTGTCAGGAAATCAATATCTCTCCAATATAGCTGTGAGCTTAGATGAACATTTCTTTCTCAAAAGAACCCTCAAAGTGACAGAGGGGTTTATAGACAAGTAGGATGATTTTATTTAATCACGTACTAACATTACCTTGTAATCCATGTTCTCAGTCATCCCTAAGTGAGGCTGAGTGCTTACTACTTACCCAAGAAGCTCAAACGAGATACAAAGATGATTGCGGAAGTAGAAATACTCTTTCATGTGGATGACATTATAGGAATTGTCTTTGTCCCTCCTTCTCACTGCATCCAAGATCTTCAGCTCAACCAGAGCTTGGTTGTGGAACCTGTTCTCACAAGATCATAAGGAAAAGGTATGTTTCCATATCTGACAAAACCAAAGACTTGACCCTTTTAAAAACCTGAAGACTGAAGCAATGTACCATGTTTAAGACTAAAATGTCACATTCAGGATTGTCCAGCTGTGAACATTAGTAATAAATACTGAGAAGTTGATGAGCTTGTACCTTTTCACAAGACTATAGCTGTCTGCTATTCTCAAACTACGGTTGCAGTAAAAGTCATTTTTAAAGGGGTCATGAAAGAAACCGCACTTACCTTTTCTTGTTCCGAATAACCTTTATAGCAACCATCTCATTGTTTTTGTGATCAACACATTTCAGCACTTGACCAAAGGATCCTTTGCCTAACACCTCCAGTACTTCATAGCGATAGGCAATGTGGTCGTGCAATACCTGTAAAACCACAGGATCCAAGACAGTCATGGCCTGTCATGGTCTTTCGGGGATGACTGTTCCTCAGTCTTTTTCCAGTTGACTTTGCACCCAAAGAGAAAACTGCATGATTGCCATGTGTCAAAAAGTTAAGCTCTTCAATCAAAATGGTTGCTGACATTTTCACTTCTTACACCAGTACATCTTCTCTATACAGTCTTTCCCTTAATGCCAACGTAATACTCATGCTCCCACTGTGGTAGTGTGCTATGTTTTTGAAGGTCACTCAGCAAAACAGAGCAGTCATTTCTCACAACCTCACAAGGTTATAACAAGCCGCCATTACCTTGATGTAGCTGCCATGCTCATCATCGTACCCAGAGTTCTGCGGTGTGCCATGGGAGGCCTCAATTTTCTTTGTATCCAGACCGAGGTACCAGATTTCTGAATAGTCCAAAATCTCTTCTTGCTCATACTTTGTCAGCCGATCCTGGGAGTGTTTCAGAGCCTCTGCATGGGTTGGAGGGCATTGGGGTAAATGAGGTAATCAATGAATAGACACCTGCACGTGGCACAACTCTTTGTAAAAAGTGCTACACTCAGGTATCCTCTTTTTCCATCACAGCTCCCTAGGTAATGCATCAATTTCTTGTGATGGTCCTGAAGAACACTCTTTCTCACTTACTAACATACATAACACTATTCTATTTGACACTTGACAAGTATTTTCTTGACATCACGGGCCAAAGAATTAGACCTGGCTTCTAGTTCACACTGCACCTGTGGGCAACAAAGGCAACCTCAGTCCTTCAAAGAATCTCTCTTTCTCCTGCTCCTTCTCCTGCTCTTTCTCCAGCTTGTTGACCAGGTTCTTGGGGCTGGAGGGCACAGACAGCTTCTCCAACAAAGGGCTGAAGTTTGTGGGGAAGTGAGGTCCCCTTGGAATCTCCTCCTATAAATTGAGAGGGGTCAAAGTGGTCAGCCTTCACATAATTTCTCTGCATTCACAGGGGTGACAAATACAAGCGGCAACAGAGTTTTACAGTTATACAAATAGTGCATATTAATTCTTTCTTTCATTCTCAAGGCTATGCCATGAATCAGTATCCCATGAAATAACTTCCAAAGTAACTTTTCTGTATGCTGAGCAGAAAGAATAAAATACATGATGTTGTATCATGGAGAATTTCATAAAATGAAGTATTATGAAAACATGGACTCTACATCTGATGCTAGAGGGTTATGTTTAAGTACCTTGTTGGTAACATGGGGCAGAGTGGCATCCATATGGTGCTGGGGCTTGGCATTGCCCAACACCACCCTCTTAGCGGGAGTCTCCAGCTGTGGCAGGGTGCCCATGGTGGATTTCAGCTTCTGCCAGATGGAAAGAAGAACAGTAAGGATAAGAAAAACAGACAGGCAATGACCATAGGTGTTGCTAGATGTTCCAGACAAAAATCTGTGGTCAGACACTCATAAAACATATGTGAAATGTGTCACACAGTGTTGGACAGACCTGATCCCAAACACTCTTCTAAACTCAGACCCTGGGTAGTATTTTACCATGGCCCAGGCTTCCCAACTTTACATCTCCCCTAGCAACAGGGCAAATCATCTGACAGGATTTGGGGATGCAAGTGCCTGCAGGGTCTCCCCTGGCAGAGGACGGAATTACCCAACAGCACTGAGAATGACACAGAAACAAAGGCTGGAGATCTAGGGCCTGACAGGGATTCTCAGTACTGCCACAGCAGGGGGGCACTAAACATGAGAAGCTGCCCTCACCCCCCACACCCTAGAGCTCCAGTCTGTAGGTCATGCAGCAGCCAGGGCTGCCTTGGTGCCAGACAGACTATAGAACGTTGCAGTGGGTTCATCCATTGTGTCTCTATTGATTCTGTTGCATAAAGTGGTGCCCTATGAAAAGAGACTGAATTAACAAACAGATCACAATCCATCTACAAGCTTAACAGCACAGCCCTCTATCTATCTACATAAAGACTGGATGTGTGTTTCCACAGCTGAGATGGGTTTAACCTGTTTGAAGAACATACCTTCTGGTCTGCCCTGGATTTTGGTGGGGGTTTGTAGAGACCTATCTGCTGAAAGGGCCTGTTGGGTCCTGGGCAGATATTGTCAGTCTGGAGTCTGTGTGAGTGAGAGAAGGCATCAGGTCTTCCTCCCTGTACGAGAAAGAAAGGTTTGAGGTTTTAATTTTTTCAAATCCCTCTTTGAAAACCTACCGTACAACGTTCTGTCTGCTTCACCTGTGAATTCAGAACAGGCAACACTTGGCATTTTCAGATTCCCTGAAATCATGATAAATTGTCTGGATGGATTTCATTAAAATCTTTATTTTTGACAGTTCGCTGCCAGGGCTCTTTCAGACCAATGCAAGGGGAGCAGCTGAGTAAGTGCCAGACAATGGACAGCAAAAATTATTATCCCTGCATTCCTTGGCTTCTCTAGTTTTGGAGAGAGCTCCGTCTGGGGCAGTTAGCATTTTGAGCGAGAGCATAAAGGTGCTAAGCTGTCTGTTAGCCTGCAGCATGTGACCTAGCTGTGGTAGGCTAACCACTCTGACCCAGACTGGTACACACTCAGCCCAGGACAGCACAGCAGTTCTAGAGGATGGGACTGAGGACAAGGGGACACACTACAGGAAACAACTACTCAATGAAAAGTGTCCGAAATAAAAGGGCAAGGACAAATAATTTACCTTTTGACAGTTTTTTTTTCTTTTCTCAAAGGTTAGAAATGTATTCGATCATGTTGTCCCAGCAGATTTACGTTTAAATGTGGTCCAGTAAACTTGTACTGAGGCTATCACTAGGACCACTGGGACTAAGTACTACTACTACCAAATACAACATATTCGGCAAAGAAATGCATTTGAATTTAGTGATCTACACTCGAATGACAATTGTAATGAATTCTGGAATGTCTGAACACCCTTCTGGAAGTTTTTAGAAAGTGCTATGTGATCACTCCTGTGATATATTGTAACCTTTTGACCTTGAGCCCTTGCCCTATGTATGTGGACATATTTGCAATTTCTTAGTCTACTGTCTCTACCTGTCTGTTGCTGTGACCCTGTGCTATTCAAAAAAATCTTTTTTTAATGTGGTCAAAAAGGCTTAATCCATTAGGTTTTCAAGAATTTTGTCTAGGTAGTAAAACTGAATTTTTACACACGCAATGTGAGCAACCGCTTGTCCTGAGTAGAGTCGCGGCAAGCCAGAGTCTAACCTGGCAACACAGGGTGCAAGGCTGTAGGGACACACCGCAGATGGGACGCCAGTCTTCCGCAAGGCACCTCAAGCCGGACTTGAGTCCTAGACCCAACACAGAGCATGCCCCAGCCAAACCTACTGCGCCACTGTCTCCCCCTTACAGACCTTTTAATAAAAACATATAGAGTGAACAAGCTCTCGGAACTAGGTTAATAATAAAATTGACATCTGAAGAAGGCAATCCTACGGCCTCTGCCTTCCCAGAAGCAAGGGCAGGATTAGCAGACAGTAGACTACAGCTGTAAGTCATATGGGTCTAAGTAGGTCATTTAGTCTGAGGGTCAGTAGGGCAGTGGGGTCTGGAGCTGAATCTGAACTAGAGCAGTACCTAGATACTCCGCAGCTGTACCCTGTGTACCGCCAGGTACAAAAAGACTCCAATTATTCCAGATGCCTATAACTTTCATCCTGCCAGATCTTTACACTACTTTCCAAAGATCCCTTACACAGGGTCCCATACAATGAAAAACCACTACAACAGCTTATGAAAATATACAGAAGTTCCTCATATAATGGAGTTAATCTCTTCTGTGAAATTATTGTGAGGCCCGTTTCAACTGTGAGGGGGTCAATTTATCACTATTTCTTAGGGAATATGTTTTTTTTTTTACATCCCAGACAAAAGTTTCCGGAATAAGTCTGCTCCTCAAAAATTAATTAAAATACCAAAATAAATTTTTTTATGCATGACACTGACAAAACCAACATTTTCTAATGTTTAAAATAATTATTATATCTAGCTTGTCTTTTGATGTTGTATTTCCATTCACCCATCCATTATAATAACTGGTTGTCCAGCGCAGGGTTGTGAACATCAAGTCTACCCAGGAAGCACAGGGCACGAGGCAGGATATGCTCTGGACAGTGGGATTTTGATTATATTGTCAACATCTTTGAGCTAAAATAACAAAGTTCATAGGAAAGATTACCTATATTTTTCACTCTGGAAAGCTTGCTTGCAGATACTGCACCATTAGTGTACATGTGCTATGTATTACAGGGCAGCAAGTTCAAATCCTATTCCTACTGTAGTGCCCTAAGGCACTTACCCTGACTTGTTCCAGTAAAAATTACCTTATTGTATAAAAGTGTTGTGTTCCTCAGTGTTATCCCTCATCAGTCACCATTTCTGTATATAACATGTATAAAACACAAGTTTCATGTGTTCCACCCTGCTCCCAAAAACAAAACTGATTTAAGTTACAGTGATCTGAATAATTGAGTTCATTTTTACGTGTTTCAGTTTATTTCTAAGACCCAAAGGAGCCAGGGTTGCATCCCACCTCCTGCTGTAGTGCCCTTGAGCAAACAAAAAATAAACTATTGTAAGACCAGAGACTCAAAGCAGATCTAGCAATGGGTGTAGTATTGTGTGACGCACACACACTGTCTGAAACCACTTGTCCCACGTAGGATCGCAGGGAGCCGGAGCCTAACCCGGCAACACAGGGCGTAAGGCTGTAGGGGGAGGGGACACACCCAGGACAGGACGCCAGTCTGACACAAGGCACCCCAAGCGGGACTCGAACCCCAGACCCACCGGAGAGCAGGACCCGGTCAAACTCAGTGCACCATCACACCCCCCTTGGGTGAAACAGTAATTTAAAATATATTAATGCAACTCAAATAAATGAAGCAACTTTGCCAGAGAAGTCACTGGAAATGTTGCTTCTTACTTATTTCCTCATTAAGCAATAAAGTGAAAAGCAAGTAAATGAAATTATGACTCTGATCTCTGTTTTGTCAGTGAAACCTAGTCTAGGAACTCTGACACAATTCCATTAGTTGAAGCTGCATTGGAAGGTTATAACTATTTCCACGAATCTTGTATTGTCGGTCAAGGAAGAGGACTTGGAGTTCTCTTCAGTAACAAACTGCCACAAGAAATCTCAGTAACTTTGCACACTTCCTTAGCTATAGATGTTAAATCCAGACCTAGCATAATCATTCTACTTATCTGTTGACCCCCGGAGCCCAGATGTACATAGAAGAGGACACTGGCAGACCACTCCTGTCCCTCCCTTGCATTGAAAACCACACGAGCGGTTGCTATGAGTCGGGACTGACTCGATGGCACTTCCACTCATCCATTCAAATTTTAATTAGACTGATTGCGTTAAAAACTTGGGCACTTTATTCAATTAACATTTGGCTGTAATGTTGCTGCATTATTGAGGTCTTTCTTGGTCCAGTTGAGAAATATAGGTAAACTGAGGCCCAACAGAAAAGCTGGCCTATGTCTTCATCTCAGACTGAATCGATTACTGTAGTGCTTTATTAACAGGCTGTCCGTGTCGGACTGTACCCATCCGGGAACTGAGTCGGAATGGTGCTGCTAGGATTGTTACTAGAACCGGGGAATATGACCCGATTAGGTTCTGAAGTCTGGACACTGGCTTCCGGTAAATTTAGAGGTGTATTTTTTCTCCATTGCATATGCACTATGAAATATGCCCAGGAAGTGTGGGCAGCCACATGTAGTTGGACCCCCAGAGTTCCCCCCCCTTCCTTGCAGTATCCCAGTGTAGATAAAAATACAATTTAAAGCTCAAAAACTGTGACACTCCATTATGCCAATAAGTAATTTCTAAAAGAAGTGTATATACTAACTATAGTATGTAATCAGTTTTAATTTTTCACACGGGAAGGTTACAACCCATGAGCATGAGAGAAGAAAAAACTAAATTACAGAAAGTGCCGTTTGTAGGCAGAGAACTTGTGAAATACCTGTGGAAAAGACACTAATCATGATGCACGCCTTTCTCACCTTGTCACTGATGTCTGGAAGCATTCCGTTAAACCTCCGTCCCATTATATAAGTTATTCATCGGGAAAAATGAGGAGAGCTGCATACAAGCATTAAAGGCAGAGACTGACTGAGCGCTCAGCGCCGACGCATGATCCTGATAGCGCTCGCACCCTTCCTTCCGTAACGTTGCGGACTCGCAGCAAATCCGAGCCAAGGCTCAGTTCCCCCGGACCGTCGGATGAGGGACTGAAGTGTCCCACGTGCCGGAGAAGAAGTGTCCTCGTGCTGTTCGCGGGAGGTGGGAAAAGCCGCGCAGTGCGATGAACGGAAAGCGGTGGGTGACTCTGCGCTGCGCTCCACCGCCCACAGACGGTGTGCGTCTCCTCCGACACGCAGTCCGACCGTGTGTGTGTGTGTGTGTGTGTGTGTGTGTGTGTGTGTGAGTGAGTGAGTGAGTGAACTCGGCTCGATGCTCCTATACTGTGTTATCTCCACTGTTCTCGGTTAAGTTTTGTCTTAACTCATCCCTTCTACAATCATTGCATTCACACTTTTTCCCATTTATTTACCACACGGTTATTAATAATATCTACCATTGATTGTAATTTCATACGGAGAAACGAAATTGATTGTATTTTTGTAAATTTGGAGTAACAACCTACACTTTTACTTACTCCCCTGTCGGTGTACGGCAGAGCAACGACGTGGCACGCGCACACACCCACTACCGTTTACCGCCCGTCCAGGGGGGAGTCGCGGCAGTCCGGACCCTATCCTGGAAACACGTGATTAGGCAGGGTCCTCCTCAGAGCGCACACAGACACGCGCACACGCTCGCGCGCAGGAGCAATTTACAGTCGCCCATCCACCAGAAACAGGTGTCTTACTTAGGACTGTGTGGGAGGCAATCGAGAACCTAGAAAGAAACCCAGCCGAACACACAGTAGTAAAAAGTCTGACAGCGAACCGGTCCAAACGAGTTAGAACAATGAAGAGAGTTTGACCTCCACTGTCTCAGAGTTGGCGCTTCGCTGCGCTGCGCTCACGGTCCGGCTTCTGTCTGGTCGCCATGGCAACTCCTGTCAACCGCCCAGTGGAACACAGCCTGTGGGATAATTAACCTGCCACTTCTCAGGCTGTCCCTCCAAAAGTTACAAGGATTTAACAATAAATGATGTAGCTCTCTCATATATTCCTGCATGCTTGAATCAATTAAATGCCCGCTTATTCTTTAATAGAGCTCATTTCATAATGACAAACAACAATGCACTGCAACGGGGGAATTTATGGAGGTAAACAATAGTCCTCATTCTTTGATAGATAAAAGATGAATGGAATGCAGAACGAAACACACACACACACACACAATTTCAGAACCGCTTGTCCCATACGGGGTCACGGGGAACCGGAGCCTACCCGGTAA
The DNA here is from genome assembly GCF_900964775.1 of Scleropages formosus. Lineage (NCBI taxonomy): Eukaryota > Metazoa > Chordata > Actinopteri > Osteoglossiformes > Osteoglossidae > Scleropages > Scleropages formosus. The sequence continues at coordinate 14,041,401 of NC_041826.1, forward strand.
CACAGGGCGTAAGGCCAGAAGGGGAGGGGACACACCCAGGACGGGACGCCAGTCCGTCACAAGGCACCCCAAGCGGGACTCAAACCCCAGACCCACCGGAGAGCAGGACTGTGGTCCAACCCACTGCGCCACCGCACTCCCCCAGAACGAAACAAGATTTTTGAAATATTTATATGAAATATTAATGAAACACGAGGCATTCATTATTAATGAAGAGATTAATGAAACATTTCCAGTGTCGCCACTGCAAGCACAGCATCACTGAGCTATTAATCAGTTCCACTTTTCGTAGTGCTGTACTGGAGAGTAGAACAGTGTAGAGAGACCATGTGAACCCGCATAGCTTTCTAGAGTGAGACTCCCAGGAGAAATGTGTACTCCTCCACAACAATCATCAGAGCGTGGTCTGTCTCCGCTGCAGGGTCTCCCCCGACTCAGTCTCACAACTTCACTCCTCGTTCAACCTGGTCTCGGGATATGTCACTGGGGCATAGACAGTAATGCACCCCAGCAAGCAGAGGTTCACTTTACATCCATCCTGGGTGCAGTCCATGACACAAATAGTTTTAATTATCAACAAACCCAACATATCAGTACCTCAGCATCAAAGATTTCAGACATCATATTACAGTGACCAAACATCTCATTTATTTTTCATACTTGACCTCATCAAAGTAACTTAATACTGTAATACCTGATCACTGTGTGCAGAGATCACTTATCCCAGGCATCAAATCTATTTCACAGGGTACAAAAATAATAAGTGAAAAATCAGACTTAATCAGTAACTATAAGTAACAACAACGCTAATTCAGTCTTTCAGCATTACATAAATTAGCACATCACGGGCATTTGTATGGTGTGAGTGATACCATAGCGTTAAAAGTACAAGTACTCACTGTAATGTGACCTTGAAAAACAATAACTCATTGCCTACTGGAATTCCATAAGATACAACCATCCCTAACGACGAGAACAGCTATGTTTTACCTAGCCTATTTTTGTGGAGTTGGACCATTTACATAAGTAATATAAATATTTGAGCAGCGAGGACTGAAAAAATGTCCCTGAAGGAAAGACAGCAACATACAAAGCAATAACTGATTCTATTATAACAAACACATCATAGGGCATCAAGTGATCTGCCGTGTTGGGTCAAAAGCAGAAACCTCTTAATGCTGGAAAGCAGCTAAATGTTTTCTCTTTTTTCCAATGGGTCTTTCCGAAAGAGCATCCTTTGGTGTCAGCCTGCTAGAAATGGACAGGGTTAAACTCTGTATTGGCCCGGTGGACACACCTTCCTGGGACTCTGTTCTGTATTTGATCGATGGGCACACTGACATAGGGCTACACACTGTATTGGACCACTGGACACACACACACACACCCAGAGCTGCTCGCTGTATTAAATGACTAGATACAATGCCTAGCCCCAGGTGTGTGTATGTGCCCCTTTGTGAGGCATACACCTGGAGGTACAGTGTGTGTTCAAGTGGGCAGCTTCTTCCAAAAGAAGTAACTGATGAGAAGACCACACTATAAAACTGAATTTAATCGAATTGAAGTTCAGTCTTTATGGTGATGTACAACAATATGCTGCACAGGCTTTACCAATAGAAACTTACAGTAAGTAAAGATGCTGTTCACACAGATCATGCTTGTGATTTCTGCAAAAGTACAAGATGGAGAGAGAGAGAGAGAGAGAGAGAGAGAGAGAGAGCGAGAATGAAGAGATATAGAGGGGGAAAAGAGAAAGATCACCCTGCCCCCGCCATGCCCCATCTTCTCAGTGTTTGCCAAACACAAATTACCTTTGGTTGCACCCTCCGGCTCCCGCGCACCACCCCCCCACAGCAGCCATGCAAGAAGCTAAAGCTGCAGCAGGCGGGTGAGGTCTCATCTGCCCGCATGGCTGGTCTCCCCCATGCTGCCGTGCCCGTGGCACGCTCCCGCAGCACTGCTCCACCAGCAGAAAAGGAAACGTCCTCCTCTAACAAAGCGTATGAGTCGCCCTCCTGTGTGTAGCTCCAGTCCCATCACCCGTTCAGCCTCCGTCCCTACAAAGGGTGCACTGTGCCTTTGGGTTCTAACAGCTGTTCAGACCCACTCCAGACCAATAGATGTGTGGAGAAATACTCTAGTCCAACAGAGTAATCCAGGCAATTCCTGCTGCTCATTCCTCTTCAGCTTCTGCTCGCCTCCTACCGACTCCACCCGGCTCCTCCTGTCCACTCCTGTTTCGGTCTGGGAGGTAACAAAGCAAGCGGAGAGAGAACTGTGCTCACAAGAAGGATCTGCAAGGGTCTTGGAGGAAGTGCCGAAAAGCAGAGCAGTTGATGGGTCCCTCTTTCCAGGTAGGTGCACTACTTCCTCCTGGGACAGTGACAAACAGCCTGGGTAGGTGGGAGTTTGGGTGGTGGAAAGGGAGTTTGTCCCAGGCTTCACTGCTGATGCGTCTATGCCTTTCCTTCCTGCTGTCTCCCGGAGACTGCGCCACTGGAGTTGTTGCAACTCCCCAGCACCGCCCACAGCCTCTTCCGCACGATCCCTATGGGACATCGTTCTCAGAAAAAGCCAGTGATACCCAAGTGGAACCTCACCCACGGTGCACATGATCAAGAGAGTGGGCTCCCCACGGTGACACAGTCAGTGAGAGAGCACCACATCTTTTACACTCCCCTTAGGATTGGCATGCAAACCCATGTTTATGTATCAAAAAAGTCTCCGTGTGTTTTTTTTTCATTCTTTGGCAGAGTTGTCACCCCGAATAAGCCATCTGTAAACCTAAATCAATATCTCACCGACATGACCAAACTGACCTGTTTATGGTCATTCATTACGTACATGTATCCTTAGAGCCAGAGGTGCTTTGAAACAGCCTAACAGCACACCACTATGAGCGTGATCATGCTTTCAGTTGTTTTCCAAATTGCACATCAAATGAAGCGCCGCTATAAACTTTAACTGTAGTTGTCATGGAAACATCACTCTGCGGATGTAAGAGAAGAACACATAGACACATGCAAAACACTAGTATTTTGAGTATGACAGGGAAACCTCCAAATTTTCCTCATCATCGGTAAAACATCTGTTCATCTCCTGCACAGAGCACTAAACTGGCGTGGCCCAGGGTGGCAGACAGAGGGACAGGCTTATGTGCACTGAGGTTTTACAAGTGGGCGTCGGTTCGCAACCCATATGGAACGCTAAATCAGGGAGGCAAAGCTGGCCTGTGGGTTACTGAGATCTATCTCCTGAAAAGGGATGACAGGGAGAGCAACATCAGGCACGTGTAGCGAAGCCAACCCCTGTCTTGACCTCAGCTGCAGTGGCTAATCTGGTTCTTCTGTCAGGGAGTAGCAGGCAGCCACCAGAGGATACATTTGCATTTGTTTATTTAGTAGACGCTTTTCTCCAAAGCGACTTCCAATGAACTCTATGTAGTGTCATCAGCCCACACACCTCATTCACCAAAGTAACTTACACTGCTAGATTCACTACTTACAATGGGTCACTCATCCATACATCAGTGCAACACACTCTTTGTGACTCACAGGGACAAGGATAAGCAAAGATAATGCCAGTGTTGCATAATGACTTGGCTAGAAAGCATGATGCTTCAGTGGCATCTGCAGAGTAGATGTGGGCTAAAAGACTGGTGAGGATCACATGAGTTTCTATAGGTTTTTGATCATGGTAGTACTGGGGAAAAAACATCACCATGAAAACATTGTAATTCTGAGCCTCATGGTCATAATGGTGGTCTCCCAACAGAATAGTGACCACCGTTTTACCATGTTATACATAGATCAGCATGCTGCACTGCCTAGCTCCCTACTGTCTCTTAAACAGAGGCCAAATACACTTGTCCTGATGACATGTCACAGTCTGACCCTGAACAGAAACAGGCCAGACACAAAGGGTTGCCAACCACTGGCACACTCCGACTGGACACAAACATGTAGGTCACACACGAGGGCTCCGAATAATTAAAAGCTTCCCCGATTCTGTCCACAAGTGAAACTGATATAAACCGTGAAGCATCACGCTCTGTGAAAGGTACAGTATATGTTGATCTTGCACATTTTAATCATCAGTCCCCACTGACCATCACTGGAAACTAGTAGCACTGGAGAAATACACAAAATGTGCTATAATGAATGTTTCTGAAGCACCCATTAGTGGAAGGGAGGAGAAGCACACAGAGAGTTACGGGCTCCAATTCTGAAATGTAGATTCTGATCCTTGAGATCCCAAGGGGGTCTTACCTTTTCCATGCCCTCCTTGTGTGTAGGATCTAGGCAGCAGGGCTCTGCCTTCTGTACATCTGACTCAGCCCAGGGTCCCATCCCTAATTGTGTTCCTCTGGACAGAGAGAGGGAGTGAGCAGCGAGTAAAGGCAGAAACACTCTGTTCCTGTAGCCTCCAAGTAGTCCGGTCTTGTTTCCACGGTGTTCTGTGAAGAGTGCGGGAGGGTGAGATCGGCAGAGGTCAGACACAGTACAGTACCGCCTTTCTTGGGATCACCTTCCTCTAGGGTTCATTACTAGTGTTGACACGTCTATCCCAAGCAGAGGGCATGATGAGAGAAGAATGGGTCCCGGCCTCCTAGTGTCACTATGCTTTGAACCGGTACAGCCCCAGAGACAGTGGAAATAGCTCCAGGAGTGCTGCAACCTTAGAAACATCTTGAAAATATTTGAGTTTCATCATGTGTTTTAGTTAATTTTTTCACCCTTTCACTGTGAAACATCCCACTAAAGCCATCTTATTTGGCTGAACATCACCCAAGTAGCCCTGTCCCCTTTTTTCCAGCCTGTCTGGACATCCAGCAGTATGACCCACTGTCTATACCCGTTGTCCATGGTGCTGAACAGGTGACAAACAGGAAGGCTCTATGTCTCCCCTATAAGAAGAGGTTGTAACTATGCAAAGCGAGTGGTTCGACCTTAAGTGTGGTCGCACACGAGATATCATGTTCCTCGGCTTCTGTGCAAACAGCAAAGTCCTCACAAAATCCTCACAAAATCTAACAAAGCAAAGATCTCATGTCCTTACAAAATTCACTTAAAGTCCAGTTTTTTTGTACAATTGGCCAATTCAGAGCATATAATCCCCAGATCATATTTGGTTGACCAACAGCCAGGAAAGCTACACAACAACTCCGCAGCATCACTGCAATCTGACAGCTTTGATGTGTTTCTCAAATCAGTGAGAGGCAATTGAAACCTTTGGATAGCACCTTGTGTCCCAAACACTGGATTCTGTATCCTGGTGACACCACTCCTGCTGCGTGAACGGCATCCAGAAATTCACACTTTCAGCGCATGCATCTGACAATACTTTACTTTTCACAAGCAAAGCAGCATTTCTGTTCTCGAAAAATGTCACACAAATTACATCCTTAATGGGAAATGTGTGTTTTTGCTTTTCATCTAGGGAAAAATAGGTTATGGCAGCCCTCACCAGTAGTCTCCATGAGGGAAAGTGGGTATTGTTTGGACAACGTTCTGTTTGTTTCTGTAACTCGTTGCAAGTGAACCTACTGGGACCGGTTGCTTGGTGCATGGAAGCCATACAGTTGTTAACAGCTCCCGAGTGATGCGCCTTAACCAGTATTCCCAGCAAATCCAATTAGCACTCTTTAAACTTGTGGGTGATGGGAGTGGGGTTGTGTAGCAGAAACTTAGTAGCATCATGCAGCACAGCCCATGTTACACCCATTATGACACTGTTACATATACGCTATTACACATTCGGCTTCCCTGAAGGCACCGCTGAGTAAAATTCTGCAGCGCGTGCAGAGGCGAGTAGGTGGATTCTGTTTTGACGCAGCGCAGGGTGCAGTGGTGCTGCGGCGTGGCTGGGGCCTGTTCTCTGGTGGGTCTGGGGTTTGAGTCCTGCTTTGGGTGCCATGCGACGGACTGGCGTCCCGTCCTGGGTGTGTCCCCTCCCCCTCCAGCCTTGCACCCTGTTTTGCCCGGTTAGGCTCCGGCTCGCCTCGGGACAAGCCGTTTCAGACAGTGTGTGTGTGTGTGTGTGTGTTTTGCCACACACAGTCTGGCCAGATACATTGACATCAAGTTCACTGGCAGATACGAAGGCTAGCATCACATTAGCTGTAGTGTAATAACCAAGTTCTGGCAAACAGCTGACTTTCAGATTATTACTGGGGGGGATCCACTGGCTGGTAGATCCAGAAAGGTAATGAGTAGCTCTCAGTGGTCTGCAACCTGGGAGGCAGAGACGCAGCTGACCCTAAACTCTGAGTTATGCGACCGATGAGTCCTCACCTTGTTATTTCCATCTATACTTCCAGACGAGACTCCTGCAAACCTTTGACCCCAGCACTGGCCTCCTTTGGAGGCTCCGATAAATACACTCAACCAGTCACTTAAAAGATTCAGAACAATGACAGTTTGCCAGAAAGGTTTCATTTCTGCTTTGAGCCCACCCGAGGGAACTGAATATGCATTGACAGCGCAGCAGTTGTGGCCAAATCGTCCTTCAGTTGTCAGTAGCTGGTTGTGATTACCTTGCGCTGGTATGAGTGAAGGTACCGGGGACTGTCTATTAAGTTCATCCCTACCTGATCCCTTGGCTTTGTCTCTTGGCAGCTCACGCAGTCTTGAATACAACATTCAGCTACACAAAGTAAAACTGTCAGTCCAGACCTGCTTTACCCTCCTTTCGCTTCTGGATATGACGTGTAATACGTCAGGATTTGTTTCACTTTAACACTGTAGGGTACTTTGTGTTGTTGAGTGGCGAAAATTCTCACTTAAATACATCATGGTTTCATGCTATAACACAAAATGTGGGTAAAGTGTGTGGGGTTAATACTTTTTATAGGCACTATAGTGGTACCCCTACAAATTTTTCCACTGGGAAAGAAGCAGCAGAACAGCATTAGAGATGAAAGCATGATGTAGCATCCTACGCAGACTCTGGAGGTCTGTGCATTTCCAGTAAGGTTTGCTGCCTCTGGTGATTATAATGACACTCTGTTCCCAAGGATGTTGTCAGAGAGCAACAGCAGAACAATTTCCAACTTCCAGAGCAGAAAGACAAACCCCCCCTGGGTCCCATGATAACACTGCCTGTTGAACATTATTCTTTTGCAGTGTGCACGAAGCAAGTTTTCTTAAAATAAAGCCCTTGGCATAGAATGCAATTGGTTTCAAGGACCATAAGTAGAAAAAAAAAAAAAATCCTGCCAAGGACTGGTCATTCCATGGTTAATCCTGAAGGAGATTGGGTCAGACATGGAGTATATAACTCTTGACTCACACAGTGAGGTTCTGTGGAATGGGAATGTATTTTTAACAAGCTGGTGGGTTTGGCGGGTTCGGTGTGTTGGTTTAGTTTGATGGTTTGGTGGGTTTGGTGTGTCAGTTTGGTGGGTTCAGTGTTGGCTTGGTGGATTTGTTAGTTTGGTGGGTTCGGTGTGTTGGTTTGGTTTGATGGTTTGGTGGGTTTGGTGTGTTAGTTTGGTGCGTTTGTTGGAGAAGGTAGCTAAGCTTCTTGGTCTCGGGTCATGAAGCTATGTGTTGGCTACACTGCATGTTCTCTGTGGCTTCATGTTGGTTGGACTGGGTCTTTGTGTACAGCCGTTGATAAATATGCAATGGGTACAACATCTTGTCCTGTATATCTTGAATGTTAGATACATAAAACAGTTGATTCTGAAGGACGATTTACAAGGCTACAGCAGCATACATACAACCAAGTAATGACAGGAGATACATGAATAATGTAGGAATAAATGCATGCAACTTGGGTATGAAATGGTAAAAAAATAAGTTGTGTGGAAATAAAGTAGTACTTAACTCAGTACCCAGTACCATCCCAACAGTGTGAGAACTCATATAGAGTCTAATGGCTGCTGACAGCAGTGATTTCAGCTAGAGCTCCTTGGAGCAGCACAAGTGGACAAGTCTCTGTTGAGCCATATAGAGGGTGAAGGTCTTTGTCCATGATGGGTAGGAGCTTATTTAGGGGTCTCCTCCGTACCACTTCCTGCAAAGAGTAGAGCATAACTCCTAGGACAGAAGCAGCCTTCCTCTCTTTTTTCAGTTTGCTTGCATATTTCTATGCTGGCAGAACATCCGCAACACTGCCCTACATACTACAAGAGACATGAGACTCCTCAAAAAGTACAGGTGACAGTGGCTCTTCTTCCACAGTCAGTGTGTTTATGGCCTGTGTTGCAGGTACTGAGGTCCCATCATCCAAAGGGATGTGGCAGAAGTTTACACACTCCATGCCTGGCAACCCAGTGGTATTAAAGCTTAATCAGCCATGGGCGAGGAAACCGAATCCAGCACAGTAACAAGGGTGATATGTGGGACATGATAATCCCCATCCAGGGCTGCCGTTTTGGGTCAGTCACCCAGAGTCTGTCACCTTGATAATGATGCTGATCCCATGCCTGTTAATAGCTACGAAAGGAGAACCTGATGACTGAGTCCTGGGCTTGGGAAGTTATAGCATGGTCTGAGTTACACCCATTGAGACAAGAGTGGATATGGACAAAGGTGGGGCCCGTCTGACCTTTGTCAAGAGAGTAAAGACATCCACTCAAGCAAAGCACCAGTCAATGAGAATCCCGCCCAGGCGTTGCACAGGGGTCACTTTGGGTGCACAAGCTGCAGGTGACAAGATTACCCTGAAGTCAGAGGTTGTCTGCAGCCCCGATTAGACACAGCACAGGGTACCAGGCCACTTTGCTCTCACTGCTAGACGCAGCAAGCTGAGAACTGGTTTCCTGCAGGGCTGATTCTTTAGCCACAGCCGATATGCAAAAAGCCTTTCTTGCTGTCCCTTCTGGCTTGGGCCCATCCCATACTCTGCATATAGTCACTCCTGGGTTGCAGCACTACTTATGACATTCAAGATCATGTCTGATCCAGACACTGGGTTTTGCAGGCCTTTTTAATTCAGTGAACTGAAAATTAAATATCACCAGAACATGAACATTCAGAAACCCCAACCGAAGCTCACACACTTTCACTGTCCTGTTGACTCATTTCTAGACTTATTTCAATGCCTCGTTTGTAGACGTTTGCTTAAACGTGTTGGAACACAATAGAAATGTTAAACTATGAATTGTTGGTGGCTGTTAAGGAAACTTTCCATGCAGTTAAGCAGTGATGTCATCGGTTCCTCAAGCACGTAAGTGCCCGTTGCATCTTGCTGATGTCATGCGGTCTTCATGTTTGCGAGGTGCTTGGAGAGACACATTTTTTACTGTAACGTTTCATCAACCGAGATGGTTGAGTTGTTCATTTCAGTGCAAAAAAATTGTTTTACCATCCCGTTAGACATCTTTTCTGCTCTTCACTGACTTACTGCAGAACAGCAAACACCTGTTATCTGTGAGACAGAACTGGATGTAAGCACATTAAATACCTGTATCTAATACATCATACATTTTTAATTAGGGTCTTCCATCAGGTTTGTGAAATCAAACCCTGCAGTCAGCAGTGTTTCCACCAGTTAGGCTCAGACATACAGGTGTCCCAGAGCAATCTACAGTACATGCTGCAGTGGGCCCAGTCAAGTCATCACAGATCAACACAAAAACATCAGAAAAGACTGATCTCACACAGAGGGTGTGTGAGTTTCATGGACATGTAAGGTGCCAGAGTCAGCTCAATGGAGTTGTACAGAAGACTGATAGGAGGTTGGAAAAGGAGAGAGGTGCCCACTCAGCTAAATCCTTATAAGTGGGTGTGAGAGTTTTAAAGTCCAGTGGAGACATTACAGGGAACCGGTGCAGGGATTCCAACACGTGTGATGTGGTCTCCTGCACGGGACTTGGTCGGAATTCTAGCACCAGAATTACAAACTTACTGGAGCTTGAGACCAGGGTAATTCTACACAAGACAAATAATTTCATAATTTAAGTTAATCTGTGTCGGACACAGTCTGGTAGTGTTTCTCAAGTGAAAAATTGTGATTTGAATGGAAAGATAAATTGGTGAACTTAAAATAATAAATCTTTATTACATTTTTTATTCGTTATTGAATCTTCATTTTAAAAAATCAATTTTCTGTCAAAATGTACACAGATAAAACAGCAAACTGTTGAAACAAAACAGTGTAAAAGTCTGATATAGCAAAGCTGTCCTATATTTACAGAGCAGAAGCTGTACAACAGTAATTAGTCTGTTCAGTAGATAGCTGGTGTACCATACTGAAAGTGAAAAGGTGACCCACAGTAGCTTTCCTTGGCAATTAAAAATCTAACTTCTGAATGTATGAACAAACACTTTCTAACGCTACTATGGAATTATGTCATACAGCAGAAAAAAAAAGATTAAAATTAAGAATTTATTCAACCAACTAAAAGGTATATTTTTAATACCACAAATGAAAAATCAATATTTTGCAGACTGTTGAATATACAGCAAAGCATTCAGTATGTATTATGAGTATAGCAGTACAATCTTTACAATATGCCTCGGGATAAATATTTCATGAAAAACAAAAAGAAAATAAGTAAAAATGGGTCGAAAGATAGCAACTGAGCCCACTAATAAGTTGACAGAGACCTGACGATACAGACAAACAGAGAGACAATACAGACACAATAACATTCAGACACAGTTTGGGTCAGTGAGCCATGCTGGGGTGCAGGGGTTTAACTCGTGCCAAGCGTGACAACCCAAGTCTCAGCCCTTGACCTGGTGACTTCACCTGCGGAGTCCGGGTGTTAGGACTCTTGCCAACTAGAGCTAGAGAGACACAGGAATACTGTTATAAACCACAAAGTTTCATAATTCTGACACAATTATGTTGCCTTGGCTTCAGGTTAATCGTGAATTTGAGGGACATCTCGACCTTCTCATCAGTTTGAGACTGACACAACAGTCTTACCTGGTGGATTCCACTTGGGCAGCCTGCCCCCTGCTGGACTGATAGGCACTGCAGACCTAACAGTTGTGGGAGCACTGAGTGGTTTCTTTGAAGCAGGACCAGCACTACGGGACACAGCAGGGGTCTCTGCAATTAGAGAGGGTAAGGGAATTTTAAGGCAACAAGCATCTGAGGAGCTATAGTCACAAACACCCATATGCTTATGCACAATGGCAACACAAATCAAACAGTTTGGCCCAAACAATATTCTGAAGCCTTCTAAAGACATCATTATACTGGTCTACTGTATTATATTGGCAGAATGAATGTGTACGGATTAAAACATCGTTGCATCAACAGCTATGATGTCACCTTCATCGTCAGTGTCTGATACTGGGAAGGTACCTGGGGCCTTGGATTTGGACTTGACAGCTTTAGAGGGTTTCTTCTCTTTCTTTGAGGCTGGCAGATGACGCACTGGCTCCTTCTTGCTTGCCTTTTTTTTTGTGCTTTTCTTCACAGTGAATTCCTCATCATCACTATCATCATTCTCGCTGAAGTCTTTGTCACTTCCTGAGTCATTGTCTACGGATGAACAGCAGTGTGAATGAGCCTGAGTACTTTATAAATAAGGTAAAAGTACAGAACCTAAATGGTGAACGATATGCCCAATATTGTTCTATTTCAGTAATAAATTTCTTAGTTATTTAATACAGTTGTTATCCACATAAGTGGAAAGGCTACAATATTTTATTATATTTATATAGCTCAACACTCCACTGGTAACAGGTCAAGGGTACAAGAGCACAATTTTTCAAGTAAGGTAAACCCCTGGCCTTGAGGTTCAGAGTCCATGTCCACTCTGCTAGTTACGCTTCTAGTAAAGAAAGACCAACTGAAGGAACCAGGGAACCAACTGAAGTGTTGGAGGGCAGCATCCGAAACATGAGATAGGTACTTGTTCTACTGGTGGGCTTGTAGTCGTCATCCTCTCCACTCTCCGTCTCCTTGTTAAGAATACATTTCTGCTGCTCCTGTGCCCTGGCTGCTGCCTGCCTCTGCCTGGAGGGGGTGCTGCGGGTCACCGGCTCATCTGTGATTTCATCCAGGCCTAAGGGAAATACAGACCGCCCAGCACAAAGGGCAGAAGTATTGATGCTTGGAAGTCTCTTTGGGTTGTCACTGCAGTTTCAGTCAAAAGGGTTCAGACAATAAAGACAATAAAATGTGCGTGCTCCATAAAAATACTCATAATCACCCAAGAGACTGGTATCCACACTGCAGTTTGACAACAACGGTGAATAATCTTTCTTTTCCGCATCTGCAGGGTGCTCATTCTGGTCACCTTTACATACAAAAAAATAAAAAAAACTGACATATCGATATGCTTTACGTGTCCATCTGTAATGAAGATGTTAAAATCTTTTCTGCATTGTTCAAGGTCAAATGTAATACTGACAGTCTTCAGAAGAACATCTGCAGGTGCCTGTCAACTCTGGTAACAAAAGAATCTCCCTGGTGTAACCGAGCAGTACTGTCAGCTCACATTTATCTCTCGATGACAGGTCCTCCGATCCTTCTGTTGCTTGGATCATGGACAGCTGAATAGCTGCTTCTAAACTTCTCTCAAACAGCTTTTCTTCCACTGACAACCTGAAAGAGACATAGCAGGTTCAGAAGCTTCACCGTTTCTTCATTAAAGGTGTCCTTGGTGAACTGCCTATAAATCAGGAGAAAAAACTACAGTTTCTGTAACTGAGTCATGACAAGCACCTGCCCAACATTAAATTAAAAATACAGCATAGCTTATACCATATAGCACCAAAGTATTTATATGAGTTTCTGGCCTTTTGCAAAAGGCTTGCCCCCTTCTGTTAAGCATTTTCCCACATGTTCCCTCACAATAATGACTCATACCTGCTGAACTTATGTGGAACAGGTCATCTGAGATAAGGGAAGAGCAAATTCAGTAGGTACCCTGACTGCTAGTATCAGAAGACTGAGAGATAAATAGTAAAATAATAGTGATGGATGCTACATAGCTGCTAAAATTTAACATCCCACTGTGCTGCTCCATTTGATGTGATGCTCTTGACTTCAGTTTATTGTTTATAATAAGTCTTTGAAAAATATCCTGAAGGTTTGGTTTTGCTGCTAATAATTTGTTGCTCTTTCCCTCCCTCGGGCTGTAATACTAAATTGGTTTTGTTTAATCCTAACAATCCTAATAAATCCCTCAGTTAAATAAATACAATAATCATAACAGCAATAATAGCAACAAGAACACAGGGCAAAGGGATACATCTGAAGTTTCTTTGAGCAAAGAGTGTTCAGTAGTGACATGACAATCACATATCAAAGGTACACAATCTTGTGATGATGAGTTCTGTCTAGTAGTGGGTAATGCCATAAAACAATACTCTGGACAAAAATGAAGATGCTAAAAGACTCCAAAGTTTGTGTGGTGTATATAATGCATGAGACATGAACAGTATTCCTTTCCAAAAGCACGTGAAATATTGTCTAACTTCATCCCAGAAAGAAATTATTAAATATACTTTCCAGATCAGTTGCGCTTACAACTGATTAACACACTAACAGGGGTGTTCAACACTACCTGGCCTTAGGGCTGAGCCCTTGCTGAGATTCCTTCTCCTCGATCACAGATTTGCTTGCATCTTTTCTCTCTTTTTCTGGTTCACTGGACAGCACCCGGGTCTTCTTGCTGGGAGGTCCCGTAAAATCTTCTTCTGCCCCAACAAAATCAAAATGAGATATTTTAAACAAAAATGCATCACTATCAGCATATAAAACATACAACTGTCTTAAAGCAAAAGAAAGATCGGTGGTCCAACAGCACAAAACACAAACCATCATCTTGATCTTGAAATTCAGAATAGTTGACTTGCTTCTTATTCCTGTTACGAAAAATTAACAAAAATAACACAGAGCAAGTGAGTCGAGACTAAATTTCTCAGCCATAACTACAGTTCAGTCAGGGGTGGTTACATGAAGACAACATTCACCACAGTACTTCAGTCAGTGTCGCAAAAAGTAGAAAGCTGTGACTAGTCGACACATGTCATTGTCATTGTCATCAGTCATGTCTCCCTGTTCACATCATCAGCCTGGACATAAAAATTCTCTCCTGAATGATCGATGATCCCCTTCAAACATCAACAACACTTGCCTTGTTGTGTGTGTAGTTAGTCTGCAAAAACTGCGCGGCCAGTTCTTATTTAATTTAATTCCACTTCTAAATTTGTTCCATTTTTTGGGGTCGTTTTATTTATTTATTTTTTCGTGTACGAGTGTCAAAACGATTGGTTTTTGTAAATTAACTGTTAGTACGATGCCAGAGATATAGCACCATTGCTAACGTCGAGGCTTGCTTTCTAAATTTATTTTTACTTACGCACCTCGAAGGTCGGGTCATCGTGGTAATGTTTCTGTAACAACACGACGCTGTGATATATTTTTATTTTATTCACTGAATAATAAGTGATCTATCGATGGTAAGTATGTACAGAACAAGAGTTGTTTCCATCCCGCCTGAAAACGAACTGAGCAAATTCATCTGTATATTCAGTGTTATAGATTCGTGTATATGCACGGGGACGCTCTGACAACTTTATGTCGGGGGGGTTTTTTTTAATAGATGACTAACTCATATATTACCGTTATCATTTTATAGCATATAGTGTGGTAAAAACTTCCTTTTATTTAAAATACACACAAGTTTTTTGTTTTTTTTTTTTTTTTTTTTAGTCGAAAGTGTTGCTTTAAAATTACAGATAGGAAGGGTTGGAGGCCGTCAGCTGATGTTGGTGAGTTTTTGCGAGGGGACAGCTGCAGCGCAACACAAATAATTAGCTATCGTTGAGGAAAAGGAACGGTATATATTTTATTATTGTGGTAAGATATAATACAGTTTTTAGGGTCCAAACTGAACCAATCCGCAAAAAAAAGTGTTTCACTTTTAGGCCCGCAAATGCATTCACAAACCGTAACCTGCACCGACCTGCCTGCAGTGGCAGTGCCTGGCTGGTTGAATTCACGTACGGTACGGTTAGTAATGCACTTTAAAAAAGTACATTTCTTGTAACGCTTTACGAGGTACCTCAGACTCACAGTCACAGTTTATCGCTTATATGGAAGAAGTGGGGATTTGGCAATGAATTGGCCCAGTCACCAGTGCCGCAACCGTCACACCGTGGCGTGGCACGTCCCTCAGGCTCAGGCATGATAACCGCTAACGAGTACTAGCCGATTGTTTGTTGTTGTTGCTCGTTTTCCTGCCGGACAGTGACAGTGGTGTGTGTACGATGAAGAAGAGCAAGGTCAAGGTGAGCAGCTCGGAGAAGGAGTTCACCTTCGAGTTCCGCGCGGGCCGGCAGCGCTGCGTGCTGCGCGTGCCGCTGCAGTTCCCCGCGCGCTCGCCAGTGCACGAGGAGGTGCGCGACCTGCACGGGCGGCTCATGCTCCTGCACAGGATGCCCTGCTTCGTAGAGGAAGGTGAGCACACGACGAAGAGGGGGTTCGCTAGGCTAGGGTTGAAATAAAAAAGCGACACGTCTTATGAAAACTACAAAATAATGTGCCTCGACTCATTTGTAAAATTAATTGTAAGCAGGTGTCAGAGTTTTCTGACACAGACTGATGAGCCTCCAGGCTGGTCCAGGCAGACTACGTACCTCTCCCGGCAGACACGTCACTTCTTTATTTAATAAAGATATCACGCTATAGAAAGCTTTAAACCGCTCACAGGTAGCTAGACCACAAAGGAGAACACATTTCACCTGGAAATATTAAGAAATAATTGTGTTTTTATATGCGAACTAGCAGACAGGAGTCCATACACAAAGGGAGAGAGAGCAGGGCTGGTTTAAAGGGACAGTAACCCCCTTGTAATAAATGTATGTACAACTGTCTGTAGGCCAAGTGCCCTTGAGCTGAATTTGGCTCATGGTAACCACTTGTGGTTTTCGTGCTAAGAGATGGTATGGAAGTACGGTATCTGGGCGCCCCGGGCCGGTGGCACAGCAAGTAGCGGTGCTGTCTCACAGCGCCTGGCTGGGGGGTGCGAGAGGACATGGGCTCAATAGCCGCTCAGTCTGTGTGGAGTTTGCATGTTCTCCCCATGTCTGCGCGGGTTTCCTCCCGGTGCTCCGGTTTCCTCCCATGCTCCAAAGACATGCTGTTTAGGTTCCCCCATAGTTAGTGTGTGAGTAACAGAGAGCGTGTCGTGTGTTCCCCGTATGGATGAGTGAGCCATTGTAAGTAGTGTATCTAGCAGTGTAAGTCACCTTGGTGAATAAGGTGAGTAGCCTGATAACACTACACGGTATCCATATCAGATTAAAGAAAAATGCAAGAACCTCTGAAAATATATACAGTGCTGCTTGAAAGTATGTAAACCCTGTGGGGATGGTCATTATTTTTGTATAAAATATTAAAATAAACTTAGAAGATCTGAACCTTAAAATAGACTTATAAAATGAATACATTTATGAATTACACACTTGATTCTACTTACCTACTGATAAACTTTACGTACAATGGAATAACTAAGAATAAGGATAGAAAGTTATTAAATTTAGTAATGTTTAGAAAAGAAGGATAGGATGAATGTTGTGCAGGTAGCAATAATATGTACACTTCATGAAATATAAGAAATATGACATTAAATATCCTATCTTAAATAGAAAGAAAGGTATGAGACAATATTATGTCTTTTGGTGTAGATTTGAAGAATGCCCTCACTAGCTTCATTCAGAGAGAAACCTTGGAGGACTATGAAAGAGAAGCTGAAGAGGCCCTACAGAGGCTTACAACAGGGGAGGTGGACATCGACATGCTCGCAAACACTTGGGCAAAGGCCTACTCTGAGGTACATCTGGCAATGCCATCACGACATTCATTTGCACCGTTTTCCTGCAATTCCTCATGTGTAATCATTCACATCTTACTTCTGTGGCACATAAATGTCCATTGAAGTCATCCATCCATCTTAAAGGTATTCAAAAAAAACTTACATTCATTATGTTTGTTACAGTAACAGTCTCAGAGGAAAATTTATGAGGTAGTGTGATGGCAGCATGGCTGTCTTAATAATTACTCTTTACATGTCAGATTTAAATGTTATTGTTTCTGGAGATTGTCTTTATCTTCTGTGTGCAATTTTAGAACTTCCTTTCAGGGATTATCATATTCTTCAATCATTTGTTTTTGCTCGTGGGGTGAATGTTGCCTGTCACAAAGAGCTGATATGTTTTCCTGTCATTTTATTCACATATTCAGCATTAGTGTTGTCAATCTTCATTTTCTGCTTCTTTCTCCACTGGTGTGTTCAGACGACACTGGAGCACGCTCGCCCAGAGGAGCCCAGCTGGGATGAGGATTTTGCCAATGTTTACCATGAGCTGATCCACTCGCCAGCCTCTGACACTCTGCTTAACCTGGAGCACAATTACTTCCTTAGCATCTCCGAGCTCATCAGTGAGAGGGACATGGAGCTAAAGAAGTTGCAGGAGAGGTCTGTGGATTCACAGTGACCAGAAGACACTTACTGCTATTGCTGTAGTCTACCAGGCTGTCATGTGTGTTCTCAGCATTATTTTTAAATTTAAACTTGAACAGGCTACTCACTTCTATAAGTTAAGTGCAATAAGAAATGTGAAGTTGTCTCTTGCTTAGTTATGTTTGTAGCCTTCCTAATATATTTGGGGGCCTTTAATGTTTCTTTGAAACTGAGCTATACTTGTCATTGGTCTTGCTGACCTCTGTGCTTCTGCAGACAGGCAGCTGAGATGGACAGTGTGATGCAAGAGCTGGGCAAGTCCCTGAGTGACCAGGATGTGAATGCAGTGGCGTCTCAGCACTTTGATGCTCAACAGGTGAGTGAACAGCTGCAATACCTTGGCTGCACAATTTCATCTAAATGCATGAAGGCTATACCTATCGAATGAGTCTGCAGAGTGTGAATAATATTCTGAAAGTGCCATTGTTCAAAATCAGATAGCGGCAGAAAACGCTATCAACTGCAGCTGATGGCCTTCTCTGGCATCTGTCAAGGTGTTGGAAAATAAGTGGGCCAATGAGCTGAAGCAGGTGACAGCTATCCAAAAACAAGAGTATCAAGAGTGGGTTATCAAGTTGCACCAGGACCTACAGAATCCAAACAACAGTACCATCAAGTAGGCTTTTGTTCCTTCACACTGTCTGTGTGTATGTGTGTTTGTGAGTCTGTGTGTTGGATTGCATGGAGAAACTTCTGCAGTGAGTAACTGGGGCTTGCAAGTCAGCATGTTTCCCAGCTCATGAAAGCCCGTAACGCTTCCCAGGGAGGGAAGGGCGGAAGAGCGAAATTGGTTAAATCAAGATAAAGAAGAGTTGAGTCAGGTTGTAAATTGCTTAGAGTGAAGGAAAAGCCCGCAGATGCAGGGGAGTGTAATTTGCAGACAAAGCAGTGCCCCGAGACCAGGATTCACATACCATAGTGTGGAGCTTTCCTAGTATGTTTTAAAAAAAAAAAAAAAAAGGAGCAGTGTATGACATAATGGACAGTTATGAAGTAGGCTGATGTGACATGCTCCTTATTTGTCTTAGTGAAGAGATCAAGGTGATGCCTAGCCAGCTGACGGAGCCTCCAGACCCCGGGGCCAGACTGTTTGAGGAGCAGAGGCAGCTGGAGGAAAGCTTCACTATACACCTTGGTGCAGTATCACTGTGGAAACATGTCACAGTTCATCCCAAAAATAATTCCATTAATGTTTTTCGGTAATTTATGTACTCTTAAGATGAGGAAGCTGCTTGGTGAACATATGTCACTAGCATACTGAGACTCTGCTATGTGTGTTTCCATGCCCCCCTCCCCCAGGTGCACAGTTAAAGACAATGCACAACCTGCGGCTAGTACGGGCAGATGTGCTGGACTTCTGCAAACACCGTCGCCATGGCAGCAGTGGAGTGAAACTACGTCGCCTGCAGACGGCGCTATCGCTCTACTCCACATCCCTGTGCGGACTAGTTCTGCTGGTGGACAACCGTGTCAACTCATACAGTGGTATCAAGAGAGGTCAGGACTCAGGTTATTGTACTGTTCTATCAAGTTCTTCACGCCAAAGGGGCCTCAAATTTTTGCAGGCCTCTTCTCGGATTATGTTGCCTCTTAGATGTCAAAGGAAAAGGAAATGGGGGGGGGGGGTAATTAATCACCTTTGGTTCCTGCTGTTAATCCTAATACTCTGTGCTCCTCAGATAGTTTCTGCATTTAAGGGGATATTTTTAGAACTTTTTCCTTGCTCATGGTCTTCTGATTCCAGCCCACTTCAGAAAATGTGAAAGGCACTGTACTACAACCATTTCAAAGGGTTTATCAACAATGTCCTTTGTTTTGCCATCCCAGATTTTGCCACAGTGTCCAAGGAATGTACAGACTTCCACTTCCTTCTTCTGGAGGAGCAGCTTGAGGTGGTCCAGCAGGTGGTGCTGTATGCCCGGGCACAGAGGAGCAGCAAGCAGCGTGACCAGCCAGGTGAGTGACAAGCCCCTGTCCTACCCTGAGGGCTGCGACCACAGCCTCACTAGTTTCACTTCTCTTCATAACAGAGAGAGGTGTCCTGCTCAGGGCTGTTATTTACTTGGTGCCAGGAAGTGCTAGCCACATGGACTGTCTTCTGTACATGTGTGGGCAAGGAAGGGCAAAGGTCACAATCCCACATTCATACACTCCTACAACACTTCCTGCTGGCACAAACCAAAACAGCAACAACTCCACCTGACCAAATTTACGCAGTCTTTTTGATGTGAAATAAGACGTTTTCCCAAAGAAATAATGTAAACCGATTAATCACTTGGAGAACATTGAACTTGTTTAAATGGTATTTTAAGCATCATGTGAGAAGAGTGGGCTTTGCTGTGTAGCTATGTATGCACACAATTGCAGAATTCTACTCACAGTGGCCTTATTCAACTGTACTTGCTGGAAAGGATTCATAACAAAATGGATAAAAGAATGCACTTCTTTTAGCGTCTTCTATAAAACAGCATGAGTGTTTCCTGGAGACATTTGTTTGATATCAGTAGTGGTTACTGCACTGTTAATATTAAGGAACTGGCTGCCAGCCACGGAGTAAGGTAATGTTTATTTATTAAATGCTGAGGCAATGGTGTTGTCACCCTGATTCCCACAACGGGACTCTGAGAGTGCGGATGTGGTGCAGAAGGGCCCCTTATGCTCCCACTGACATGGTACTTATCACTGCAATGGTGGGCCATTAGGGGGAGGAGCCCAGGGCAGGATTGCTACTGAATGTCCTGGCCTTATATGGTTGTTCCTGTGTCAGAGTTGTCATCGCTCTAAGGGGAGAGCTGATGTCGTTTGGTTTCTACGAGGGTATGACAGATTGTTCTTATTTATATTTTAGAGGTTCCGAGAAACGGAGGCAATGAGGACAAGGCCAAAAACCTTGAAAGAAACCCTTCAAATATCCTTCCAGGTTGGCTGTTATTCCTGCTGTTTGCTTTTTTGTTTCTGAATTGCAGCAGACATTATCCGCACTGTATCCAGTACCCTTTTTCTAAGCTGCCACGCTGCTGTCCACCAGGTGAATTCTACATCTCGCGGCACTCCAACTTGTCAGACGTGCACGTCGTGTTTCATCTGTGTGTGGATGACAATGTGCGTTCAGGCAACATCACGGCACGCGACCCAGCCATCATGGGCCTGCGCAACATCCTCAAGGTGTGCTGCACCCACGACATCACCACCATCACTGTGCCCCTGCTGCTGGTGCATGACATGTCTGAGGTGAGCACAGGGGTCAACTGCCAACAGGTCACTGCAAAACTGGCAGGTTCTTACTGAGCCTGAGCCTTTGTTGAACTGGCAATAAAAATGGACTCTGGTGGGGACTTTGATCTTCTGTTTTGAACAAACAGACTGATTTTAAACTTCAGTGGGTGGCAGAGAACAATCCCTTTAGCATGAAACTCTTAAGGAAATGCAATATTCAAAACATTACAGATGTATTTGTTGCTGTTTCTTTTTTGGTTAAGGCCCAAAAACTAACCTGTGAATGGCTGTGTATTTTTTTTTTTTTTTAGTGTCCAACTTTATTTTTAACCTCTTGGCGTGCAATTTTAACGCCCACAAAGTGGAGGTTCATGAAATTCAGATGTCAGAAAACCAGATGGTCCAACCGCTCCTACTCTTGCGGCTGGATAATTGAGGGTTAGGGAAAAATTAAGTGAAAAAATGAAGTAGGACGGCACCAAAACAAAGTAACAGTTGATAAGTTTGAACTGTGACTCTGCAAGTAGACTAGTTTACACTTGCTTCCCGTCACCCTTCCCCCACCTCCATTGTGGTTAAACAGAAGCTCCAAAGACAGACACATTCCCCCTTCGTTTAGTTGCTGTACTGAACTTGCTCACTTCACATCCGACATCCTCCCTCATTTCCTGGCCAGTTAGAACCCTACTTTTGTTTGTTTCCCAATGGCCATGGAACGGTTTACAGTTACCCAGCTCCGGTGATGACCCTTTTGTGACGTCGTCTTTTCTGACCCGAGGGAGAAAATGAGGGGCAAAAAGGGCCTTAGTTCATTGCAGTCATTCTGTAAACTGCTTTGTGTAAGGAGACCTTTCCAGATTTACTTGGGGAACTCTGGAGAAATGGAAAAAAATGTTGAGAGTCTTGCACAAAAACATACTTGAAGTGTTCAGTTATAGTATTGCATCCTAAGCAAATTAATGCCCATCATTACTTGTTTTGACATCGCCAAATGAATTGCTCCCAGGTCAACAAGCAGTTAACTGACCTGCTGAAATATTCATTCATAGAGCAAAGCCCCAAATAGAATAATATGTTCCTCTCTCCAGTTGCATTATATGGCAGATATTTTGAAGGGTTTATAAATAATTAAGTGCCATTGTTCACTCATTATGAAAAATGGACAATCAGCTGCATCCTTTAAGAAGGAACTGATGTGAATTCTGTCCCACAGGAGAGCACTATATTATTAGTGTATGATTTAATGTGCTTTTAATAGCTTCCTTTGTCTCTATTTATTGTTTTATTAGATTACTATGTTATCCACAAAGCGCAGCTAGGTATATTATCCTAAAGAAGTTTTGAAGTTATGCTATGATAGGGATGCAGGGGCATAGTAAGTGAAGCAGTTGCTTCACAGCTCCTGAACTGCTACGTGGGCATGGGTTTTGAATTCAACTGAAGGTGTGCAGGGTTTGTACCTTCTCCTTGTCTTTGCACCCAGCAAACATTCATGAAAGAAAGCAGTGGCAAACCACTTCCGTTCCCTCCCTTGCCTCGGAAACCACGCAAGTGGTCGCTGTGAGACAGGTTCAACTCAGTGGCACTTCCATCCATGAATACCATGAAACAAACAACGTGTATCAAATTTATCATCAAATAAAAATGATTATTAAGAGACATGATTCTCCAGATTACAGTATAAGTTACATCCTGCTTCTTTTTACAAACTGGGAGTTTGTTTTTCCCGAATTTGTTCCAACATCCGGTTTTAAAGTTTTAGGTCACCACTACAGTGTGGTAGGTTGAACAGGGGCCCAGTGTCAGATTTCCTTTAGACCAAACGAAATCCGACCGCAGTGAAACCACACTGACCATTGCTAATTCCAGAGTGGGCTGAGCAGTCATACAGCTTTGTCAAATGAGTTCCACAATGCAATTAAGATTCCTTTCTGTGTTGGCTGTTTGTGAATGTGTGCTTTACAGCTAAAACACTGAAAAGTGTTGTGTAGAATGAGAAGGAAGGAGGTCCAGCGGACACTTCTGATGTTCTGCTTTTTAAATCTAGAATACCGAGAAGGTGTGGGCAGCCACTGGCTCTTTGACCCCCAGGTCTTTTCCCCCCCTTACCTTTCAGTTGTTGGGGGGGGGTTTTGTTCCTTTCTCTGTGTCACTTTGGCTGATTTATAGTTTTAATAATTGCATAGTTACTGTAGTAATTTAATGTATATCCAACCTTTTATTTGTATTATGCTTTGAATCCTTTGTTCAGCACTGTGTCATTGTCTGAAAAGGGTGCTGTATAAAAATAAATTGAATTCTTACTCCTCTTGTGTAGGAGATGACAATTCCATGGTGCTTAAAGCGAGCCGAACTGGTCTTCAAATGTGTGAAAGGTGAGTGGTCTTGGGATGGCAAGTTCTACAGTGTTCCTCTTTCTGCACCCCTCACAAAGCTCTCACCACAAATAGAACATCATGTCAATGTCCCATTAGCCAGATAACCAACAAGCTTAATTCCTTGTCACAATTTTGCACATGTGGAGACAAACATGGGCCAAGGAGCCTGAAGTATGTGTCACTGCATGAGAAGAGCACTTGATAAAAATAAATTAAATTGAAGTATCTGCAGGAAACATGCTGATGTTGGTGGACAAAATTTTCTGCACTGCAGGTTTCATGATGGAGATGGCTTCTTGGGATGGTGGGATTTCACGAACTGTCCAGTTCCTGGTCCCACAGGTTAGACGTCATATTGCAGCTTTTCTTCGCATCCTTTGTTCCCTGACTTATTACACAGAAGCAGTATTTTATTTGGCATTCATGACTTTACATTGCTATTATAATAAGGGTTATGCCTCACATAAAGCTATCCAGTTATATTTATATGTTAGTTTGAAATTTTTTTTTTTTTGTCTCCCACCACATTTCTGGCCAGTTTAAAGAATTCCGTTAAAATCCTCTGAAATTGGTATAACAATTCTTACACAATCCCATTTCAGAAGCAAGTAACAAAAAGTAGGGCAAAATGTTTCAATCACTGTACAGCTGTTTACCTGAGGCTGTAAAAACTCTCATGTGAAAATAATGTCACTCGAATATTTATGACCAGCGTGAGAAGCAGTGTTCTCGGAGTGCAGCTGTGCTGTGGGGAACTCTTTAACATGCAACATAAAAAAGCGTCTCAGTTTGACACACTCCATGATTGTGCTGTGCACCAAGTCTAGGGTTTTATATAAGAAGAGAAACATACCCTGCATCACATTTTCTAGTTAGCCATGTTGTTTCTGAGTAGTACTTTTAGTTTTTCCTGTTTAGTAGTTGCTCAAGAATCTATGTATAAATATTTCTCAATTTTGTTTGTAATGACTGAGGATTAGGTTGCTTTGAGTTGTACTAACAAACTAGGAGGGTATCCATAAAGGTATTGACCTTTTTCCCCCCATGGGAGTTTGTGTGCAACAGGGAGATTTTCTGGTAATAAAGTGAGTCCCCAGGAGCCACGCAAGTGGTTTCTGGTACTTTTGGCTTTTTTGAAATTAGCACGCTAATAAGCTTTTGTCACATTATGACCTCCAGTAGCTTCAGATCCAAAAACCCACAGATCAAGCATGTGTGAAACTCCTTTTTCATTGATAATTGATATGTATCTCATATATGGTGTATGAAGATGTGTGAATATTTTTACCACACCCATTTACTGCAAGACTTTAGCTTGGGTCTTATCTCCAGGAGACTGCAGTAAGGGGCGTTGTCTCCTGCAGGAATGGGGGGGCGGTGTTTATCAGCATACTGCTCTTTTTCTGGACATCCTATCCAGCTGGGAGTGATGGCCAAACCGCCTCCACTCATGCATACACTACCTTTCCTTCTGACCCAGAAGGGAGCTACAGCCATTTGCTAGTTGAAAGTATAATTTTATAAATTTTTCAGAATTGGTTAATGACCTAGAATAAGCAATATCACATTTCAATTCAGTTGAATTAACACATTATTTTTTTCAAATCATAGTGTAAAAATTTTTCTTAATATTGAGTTGCACATAGTCTAATTGCCCGACATAAGTTTTCTAAAGGCATAAATACAGTCTTTCTGAAATAAATGCAGATGCTGTGCTGTAGGGGGTTAAAAGGGTGTGGCTGTGGAGCATCCTGGGATGTTGCAAACTTTTGGGGTGCCATCTCTGCAAGGTTTCAGGAGAGTTTAGCTAAAATGTGTATGTGTGGTAGTTGTAGGCTTCTGGGAGTGTGAACTGTAATAAGTGTAGTTATGAACAGCAGTATGTGTAACTATGAGCTGTGAGGTAGCTATTAACTTTAAAAGTTGCACCACATGCTGAGTTTACTGGGTTCATATCACACCTTCTTTGTCAAACAGAGTATCTCGGAGGAGATGTTCTACCAGCTCAGCAACATGCTACCTCAGATCTTCCGGGTCTCCTCCACTCTGACACTGACCTCCAAACGCTGATGGAGTGAGTGGTGTCCCCAGAGTTTGTGGCATCTGATCTTTATGCTTTTTGAGGGACAACCCCAGAGCGTCTGGTCCAGTAGAAACGTCCAGCATGAGTCCAGACCAATCAGAAGTTCTAGAAGTGAGGTCAATGCTGCACTCATTACTGGACCACTTCCTCAACAAAATTTGTTTCTTCTTCCACCATAATGAATTTATTTCCTCTGGTCTGTTGGTTGGTCCATTGTTTATGAATATCTTCTGCATTGGTAATGTCGTTTTCCTTTTGTTTTTCAAAGTGAAATGATTTCCATTTTTTGTGTTACTCCCTGTCAGCTTAGTGATACACTAAAAGCAGGAACTTGGAGTTATTGTATTGTATAAATTCTACTCCGACAGGTAAAAGCTTTCTGCAGTGCAGCAGCTTCCAGAATTCCAAAAGGAAAAATATTTGCGCTCTTATGAACTGATGACTGAATTTCACTTATTTAAATGTATTTGCTAAAACCTTTTCAATGTTGTTGTATGTATGCCTCATATGTATATATTAAAAAAGGATGATTTGTGCTTACACTGATACAAGCAGCATACACTTGTCTGTGTGCTGCATTGCAGTGTGTGACCTGTTTGTTGGACGGTGCGAATAATACTGCTACAATAGAGGGCGCTGTTCTCAACTAGGACAGAATGAGGCATGTTAACCTGCTCTGGGGAAACTGGAAATGAAAGACCAGCATTCAGCAGCTTTGGCTGAGCATGTGGGAGTAACTGAACAGTAATATACTGTCAAGTGTGCCTTTAACACAGGCATTAGTAAAAGATTGGGCAGCAGTTATAATACAACATAGACAGTATGTGTAGAAATTTTTAGAGCTTAAACATCTGTTTAAAACTACCCGTTTGTGAGTGCAGACACACCCACTACTACCCTTTACTGCACTGTGAAATTTTAGTGCCTTCAGTGCAAATCAAACATTTGAGCTGAAAGTAACACTGTAAGGAGAAAAACAAAATGGACCAGCAAGAAACATATTGGTTGTGTTCCGTGCACAAGAAGGACCAAAGCTTGAATCCCAACTCTTTCTGTTGCACCTTTGATCACCATGAATTGCTTCAGTTCAAGTTCTTCAGTTATATAAATGGATAAATCAGTGTAAGTCACTTTGGATAAAAGTATCAGCTAAATAAATGAAAACATGAATTATAATGGTAACAAGAAAATATTTAGTATAAAATTCGGGTCTCGTGTCTCACCCCATATTGTTATTGTGCTAACGTCTACTGTTATTACTGAGGCATAAACATGTATGTCAAACAAAATTGATGTCACTGTACAGTTATGACTAATTGCTGTCGCGACTGGAGCATTTTTGACACTGAGCCATGTTTTTGTAATTCTGTACCTGGTATTCACATGCAGTGTTTAATATAATATTGCAACTGCAAGTCAGTCTTTGTGATTGTTTACATTTTAAACACAATGCATGTTCTTTGTCATGAATTTTATTCTGCCAACCATTCTAGAAGGCTTATCAAAAACCACACCCTGTGATTCACAGTATGTCTGATTCCAAACCCACTACCGCATACTTTGTTCTGGACGTCAATTTGTAAAATTTTTAATTATGGAGTGGAGATGTAGTTATTTACCAAATATGTTTGCTTAAAATTTGCTTTAGTTTGCTGTGTTTTCATAAAAATGCATAAATGTTCCAGAGCTCATTTACCGAGAGTTTTCTTTTAGTCCTTGATTTAAGCAGGATTTCTCTCCATCCTTCTACAACAGCTGATTACTCTTTGTAAGTGTGCTGCTTGCTGAAAGGTAAATTCAAAGTATTGTTCACCACTGTCACTTTTAGAATCTGTAAACTTCCAATTTTTCAGCCATATTCAGTGAAGAGGAAATAAATCATTTAAGAGCAGTAGACCTGGTAATTCCATCATCTACTGCTATGTTACTCTAAGCAGTGATCTGTGTAACCCTAGGCATGGTCCTCGACTCAGCCCCAACCAGTGTCGCTGTTTATGTTCTCTTCCAAGGGTGAGAACTTGCCAAAACAGTTAGGAAATGTGTCACAAATACTTGACATTCCTTTAACCAGTCTGGGTGGCTTGGTGTAGTGTTAGGTTCCAAGGACTGTGAAAGAAGTGTGCCGACTCAGGAGAAGACAGCCCCCCCCCCAATGTGACATGTGACCCCTTCAGTCTTACCACAGGAGGCTGGGAGTCGCTACTTCACAGCTTCTCTCTGTCATGCACAACCTTCCAGGGACAGGGAACTACAGATGAAACCTGTAGTAGTGTGTTCCCCTAACATAATGCCCTGATGCACATGACCTACTAATCTCCTTGTGTACTGCAGGATGGGATGCTGGAGACAGTTGCCTTCCCAGACATTTCCTAAGATGCAGTATGAAGGGCCACATAAATATAGTTTAGAAGAAAAACATCAGCTAAATGAATACATTCACTCCCCCATTGTCTGATCTGCTGATATCTGGTTTTTCTCTTACTCAGTCCACAATTACCATTTGTTGTTTTTCAGTACAGATTTAGATTTTTGCAGTCTCCAACAGTGGGTCTCAGATCACGACATTCAGTCCTGTTGTCTGAGAGTGACTGTGAGATCCACTGCATTACAGGAACTTTGTAGCTCTGCTCTGTTGTCTTCTGACATTCTGTACCACACACACACACACGTCTTCTGAACCGCTTGTCCCATACGGGGTCGCGGGGAGCCGGAGCCTACCCAGCAACACAGGGTGTAAGGCCGGAGGGGGAGGGGACACACCCAGGACGGGACGCCAGTCCCTCGCAAGGCACCCCAAGCAGGACCCGAACCATTGTGCTTTAATTTTTAAATAGTATTTTTTTTTTTAAATTTAAATGTGATATACAGTATACCTTTTGTCTTCAAGCTAGTCTGCGCATAATTATGGTAAGATCATTCAATCATTATGTTTTTTATGTTTTAAATTTTATTTTATATACACTACATCCTTTGAGTTGACAGCGGTTCTGTGCACAGCCCCCCATGAAAATGGATCTTTAGGGAGGAGTTTGTCTTTACCCTAAACACCCAGTAAACATTACAAAATCTACAATAAAATAACACATCTTTAATTTCTGTGTTTACAGTTTTGTTGTTCTTATCTCTGTTTCAAATACGTATACACTTGTACATGCAGACTGGTACGGAGGCTTTTAAATACAGGTCCATGTTTGTTACTACTACGGTGCTCCTGACTCAAAAAGGTTTGTGAACATGCAAGAAATTCAAAAAAATGTCATGAATGAAATGAAATGACAAAAATATTTTTTATCTGCCAGGAGCAAACCCTATAAAAGAAACACGTGAACATTATTTTGGGGTGAACCTGTGATGAGTTTGGTATGAAATGAAATGCTTTCCCATTAGAAATGATGGAGCAAGTCATTTAATTATCTGGTTATTTGGGAACGAATCAGGACAATAACAGTGTAAATGTAAATTAGCAGGCTGTCTTTCTGACTTTACAAACACTCATACAAAATGCATCAGGAAGTGACTATGGCTGGAGACATGAACTTCTAATCATAAGGCTGTAGGTTCAAGTTCACAAAGGTATATAACTGTAAATTATCCCGCTCCATACATGGGTAAAATTAATTGGTTAGAAAAAGACAGTAGCTTAAAAGTAACAATTACTGCAATGTAATCCTGTGTAGGGGTGTGTAGCGGCACAGTGGGTTGGACCGGGTCCTGCTCTCCGGTGGGTCTGGGGTTCAAGTCCTGCTTGGGGTGCCTTGCGATGGACTGGCGTCCCGTCCTGGGTGTGTCCCCTCCCCCTCCAGCCTTTCGCCCTGTGTTGCCGGGTTAGGCTCAGGCTCCCCGCGACCCCCTATGGGACAAGTGGTTTGGACAGTGTGTGTGTGATCCTTTGTGAAAAGCTTCCTACTGAGGGATTCTTTCTGTTCCATTGTGCAGTGCTGGATAAAGGGCAAAATTTGAGCAAAAAAACTAAATAAAAGCATGACAGTGTCAAATGCTGCAGACAGTTTGAAGAGGACGAGGATTGAGGTGAGGGAGGCTGCTGTTACCAACTGGAGAGCAGCTGACATTGCCAGGAGAGCTGTCATAATGGAATGTAAGGCTTTGAATCCAGACTGATACCTGTTGAGGAGATCATTCTGGGAAAGGAATGCAGACAGCTGCTCACAGGTTGCCCGTTCCAGAGTTTTTCACAGAGAAAGGAGGAGGGAGACTGGCCTATAGTTCTGAACTGAGACTAGATCCAGGGAAGGTTTTTTAAACATCTGTGAAATGAGGGCAGTTTTGAAGGCAGATGGGAAGCAGCCAGAAGAGAGCAAGGAGCTGATGATCTTGGAGGTAAAAGAGGTAAGTTGTGGGGAAATGTCCTGTAGGTTGATGAGAGTGGAGTAAGGATGAGAGGGTGGCGAAGAGTCTGTGTGGTTTGTTAATTGTACATTGCAGTTTGTTTTTGAAGAATGTGTTTTTAGCTGAAGAAAAAGCAGTGTGGAAGGTTACTAGAAAATCCTTGTAAATTCCAAGTCCGTAAGAGTGTTTGATTTCCACTACCGTCGCTCTGCGGCCCGGAGTTTGGTCTTGTGGGCATGTAGAACATTCAATAACTGGGGTGTGCTGGTCTGGATGTTAGAGGACAGAAAGTGTCTAGAGAGGAGGATAGGGCTGAGAAGAAGACATTAGTAGCATGGTCTGTGGACAGCTCAGAGAACTGTGCAGCAGAACGGGAGGGAGGAGAGCGACAGAGATTTTAGGTTGCGGCAGAAGTTGACAAGAAGGTGCAGAAGCATGAGAGGGGTTAGTAGTGGTGATGCAGGGCTGGAAGGAATTGAGGAAATGATCAGAGACATGTAGCGGAGTAACAGAGAGGACAAGACAGCCACAGTTACGAGACAAGACAAGGTCGAGTTGATTGCCGGCTTTGTGAGTAGCAGGGGGCCGGGACAGAGAGAGTCGAAGGAATGCAGGAGCGACAGAAAGCTGCTTGCACGAATGTCGTCGACACGCAGGTTGGCATCGCCCAGGAGAATCAACAGAGTGTTGTCCCCTGGGAGAGAACTGAAGAAGGCGTCGAGGTCATCCAGGAAGCGGACGGGAGGTCCGGGGGGGCGATAGAGAACGATCACAATGAGTGCGGTTGGGGCAGTGATAGAGACGGCGTGGAATTCAAAGAAGGACAAGTCAGACAGGTGGAGAGGGAGAACAGAATATTCCCAGTGGGGAGAGATGAGCAGGCCTGTGCCTCCACCTCTGCCAGGGGGATGAAGAGTGTGGGAGAAAGAGTAGTTGATGGAAAGGGCTGCAGGTGTGGCTGTGTTATCCAGGGTAATCCAGGCTTCTGTCAGGACCAGGAGATCCAGTGAGAGGTGGAAGTCGTGGGCCAGGATGAAAGTCAACCTTCCTCACAGCAGACTGGCAGTTCCAGAGTCCCATGGAGAGGCTGAAACAGGATGGAGGACTTGACGGATGAGGACAAACCAGGTTGCCGTAGTGGCTCTGATGGTATTGCACAGTTCAGTTGCCACAGTCAACTTCGATGTCACACATTTTCGGTGAAAAACAGTCAGTTATGGTACAGTACAGTGGGACTCTCTGGGAGCCGAACATCAATTTTCAGGTTGGAATCTGAGCAATTTACCAGTGTATTGTTTGCTCCATAACCGTAGTAATTTCTCCGAATGCATTCTCACATGCAGTCATCGCCTGAGATAAACCCATTGGAATAACAAAAATTCAGCTTCATGGGGAGTTTCCTATAATACCCCTGCTTCATCATTTGTGTTCATAAGAGCCGAATTTGGATTTCTTCCTCCTCCGAACACTTGAGCACCGTGAGACATTTACATTTATTCATATAAGAGAGGGTTTTCTCCAAAGTGATGTACAGTGATTATTATGTAGTATTTCGCCGACACCTTTATCCAGACACATAGCACGTAAGCTCCCTATAGTCATACACACATTTATGCAGCAGAGTAGATGAACTCACACACAGGAATACACACTACGCGCAATTTATAGTCACCACTTCACCTAATACACACATCTTTGGACTGTGGTAGGAATCCAGTGTGAACATGGGGAGTCACTGGGGATTAATATGTATGTTTATTCTGTGTATAGTGCCGTTATTACGGTTTCTTTTTTAAAAAGTAAAGACAAAATATTTTTATAATTTTTGGTTAGTATTGCATGGTTTTTTTTTGTGTAAGCACTTCTTTATTGTAACATATCCTG
Source organism: Scleropages formosus (assembly GCF_900964775.1). Taxonomy (NCBI): domain Eukaryota; kingdom Metazoa; phylum Chordata; class Actinopteri; order Osteoglossiformes; family Osteoglossidae; genus Scleropages; species Scleropages formosus. The sequence goes on from NC_041826.1 coordinate 14,072,749, forward strand.
TAAGATTGATGTGATGACAGGCTTAGACACAGTTTTGGTCATTCCAGCAGCATATGAGAATAGAGCCGGAGAAAAAATTACACCAGTATTGTTATGTTATTTTCTTGAGGTGGATGATAATTGCTCTCTAACTTTAATTGACCTAATTAAAGCGGTAATTAAAGTGAGCCGTCCGAGCACAGCAGGCCCGATTTGGGTCTGCCCTGTCGGATACAATTTCCAACTACTCGAACCCTGTCATGGAAAGGAAATTATTGAAGAACATTTAGAAAGCATGGAGAAAAGTTGCTGATGCCCATCAGTCTGGAGAGAGTTATGCAGCCATTTCTAAGGCTCTGAACCACGGTGAGAGCCATATTCATCAAATGGAGAAAATCTGGAACAGTGGTGAATCTAACTAGTAGTAGCCATCCTGCGAAAATCTTTCCATAAGCAACGTGGAAAAACCCATTAATGAGCTCAAAAATAACTTCAGAAAAACATCCAGGGAACTGAAGGCCACTCTTGCCTCTAAAACTGTGTTCATGAATCTACAATAAGAAAACTGTGTAAAAATGGGATAAATGGGAGAGCAGCAAGGCAGAAGCCATTGGATGTCTCATTAGAGTTCTGGAAGAATATTCTGTGGACTGATGAATGAAAAGTAGACCTTTTTGGATGACATGGGCCCTGTTAAGTCTGCCAAAAACTAAATGTCAAAAAGGTGAAAAGACAGAGAAAATTGGAAATACTTTTCACAGCACTAAGGGCTCATGAGGGCTGCACAGTGGCACAGCAGGTAGTGTTCCCACCTCACAATGCTTAAGTGGTGTGAAAGAACCTAGATTTGATCCCTGCTCAGGCTGTATGGAGTTTGCATGTTTCTACCCTGTCTAGTTGGGTTTCCTCTTGGTGCTCAGGTTTCCTCCCACATTCCAAAGACTTGCAGTTCAGATGGATAATAATAATAATAATTGCCCTTAATGGTTCAATGACTGTGTGTGTGGCTAACCTGGACTGCTGTCACATCCAGGGTATACCCCCCCAGCCTAATTACATTTATTTACTTAGCAAACACTTTTCTCTAAAGCAGCTTCCAATGAACACTCTTTAGTGTTATCAGCCCACACACCTTATTCAACAAGGTAACTTACACTGCTAGATACACTACTTAGAATGGGTCACTCATCCATACATCAGTGGAACATATTCTTAACATTACTCACTATGGGTGAACCCAAACAGCATGTCTTTGGAAGGTGGTTGGAAACCCAGGCAGACATGGGGAGAACATGCAAACTCCACACAGACTGAATGGGGATCAAACCCATGTTCTCTCACACCACCCAAGCACTGTGAGACAGCAGCACTACTCACTGTGCCACTGTACCACCCAGTGATTCTAAGGATTCTGAGACAGACTACTGATCATCTGCTCAGGACAATGTTATTAAAATTAGATGGATGGATGTAGGACCATGTGTACTGGAGATAAAAGCCTATCAACTCACACCTTCAAGAAATGCCTTATGGGAACTGAAATTTTGACTCCACAAATGACCTTTGGTGACATCAAAGCAACCAGCCTCCCTCTCCATGCATGGAGCAGCTTCTCCTGTACATCTCCTCGGTTATCTCATAGCCCTGTACACCCGAGAGAGCACTCTGTAAGGTATCTCATGATTTTTTTAGGATGGTTTAAATCCATCATCTTTCATAATACTGAGCCTTAAATTTAAAAAATTAAAGTGCTTACATTTGTATAAAAAGCAAAAAATTCTAAGAAAATCCTTTCCTATCAGTTTAAAACAAAGGGATAAAACACAGAATCTTCTTGTATGAATAACTTTCTGGTTTGATTTACTATTCTTCCATCTCAAATTATAATTTATGAATAGCTGAGCAAAGAGGCATTAAGAGCATCACAAGTGTTTATGGGAATGATATTATTAGCATTGCCTTGTAAGGCAGTGTTCTGATATTCTGAACTTGGTGTTAATTTAAATTTTCCATGTGTTTTAAGTACGGCAGGAATTTTGCATGCTTGGTGGAAAAAACTGGGTGAACCTTTTGTGGCTCAGGACTAGATTCTACATTTTTTTCCATTAAAATAAATGGTAATTTAGGTGTTATTTTACAAGAATTCCCCTTATAAGCAGATTTTCAGAACAAATTTTGCTTTGGTTACTTTTTTCAGGATGCCGTACATTATGGGAGCTCAGTAAACTGAATGGAATGGTAGCAGGAGGCAAAAACACACTGAAAAAAATTAAAAGTAGCTCTACTGAAAATACTAAAACAATACATTTACGATCAGCTTAATACATGTATGTTTCAGATGAGAACATAATTATATTGCACAAAGTCCAAGTAAAATTCAACACAGTCATCAAAAAGTGATATGAACACGCTGCAATAAAATGTTCCAATCCATTTAGACTTCTAACAGACGGTGTTCACTCGACATGATTTTTACTGCTTGTTCAATTTACTTAATTAAAATTAGTGAATGCAACACATTTCTTTTGCATTTTGTCTCAACTTCGTTTCATTGCGCACAATCCATCCTATACTATAGTTTCGCCGAGTGTTGTCGCCTGACTTATCTAGGCTAGCTAGCTACGTAATACCTATTGCGAAAGCGGGAATATTGTCGAGATAAATATTACATCGTACGAGTCGTGGTTTATTCAAATATTCAAAGTGAATCAAAAAATTTATGAGAGCGGTTATTTAAGATCATGTTCTTGTGAAATATCACAAGCTCTTGATATAATATTGAATGAAGACCACTGCTCTTAATAAAACTTTTTTTTTTATTGGCCTGTATGCGCTACCAAAGCAGCAAGTGGTTTATACATTTTATTATATGAATATGTAGGTAATGATATGGGTAAACAGCTCATTTATAATTTCGCTGCACATTTCCACATAATCTCTGTCAGTAATGAGCACAAGACCTAGACCAAGAGCTTCTGTTGAGTACAGTTACAGTTACACCCACCCTGTCCATAGACTTCACTTGCTTAACTGTCAATACTGACACAAGTTAATGTAACTGCGATGCAAATTATTAGTAGTAGTTAAACTTATTTATTGCTGTTCATGTTATTCATGACTAATTGCTGCTCTCTTTTCTTTGAGGGTGTGATTGTGCTTCAGGACCTCAAGAAGAATGTGGTTTTTGCAACTGCAGTGTTGTTTGGTCTCATTTATGCTCTCAACCTCAAGTTCGCCACAAAGCTGTGCTACACTTTTCAGGTTTCAAGTTGTATAGAAGAGTCTAAGAGGGCAAATCTATTTTATTAAGTAAAATTATTAGTGCTGTTATGTTCTGTTTGTTTATAGAGACATGCAGTTTAATGTTTATGCAGAAATGTGAGTTGTAACTTATGTTGCTTATGGTCTTGTTAACAAAATGTTTCTTCTGGTGTTTGTGGCCTTCATGACGGAATAGTTAATATGTCAAGCCGTAAAATGGTTGTGTGTGTATATATCAACACATTTTTTATGTATTTTCAGATACAAGTTGCTTTTAAGTCACACTGTTGCCAATTGACCTGTTAAAGAGATGTAATTTAAACTAAGTTTTGACAAGCATGATCCTTTAAGAGCTAATCTCTGTATTTCACATTGCAATGCATTTCAGAATATTCTTCATATTGCTATTAAAGGACAGATGGATCACTTCACAAAATAAAGCCTTTGAATCTAAAGCTGTTTGTTTTGTTGAAAATGAAATGGAACATATTGAGTAAGAACATGGTGGTGCGGGGGCGCGGTGGGTTGGACTGGGTCCTGCTCTCCGATGGGTCTGGGGTTCGAGTCCCGCTTGGGGTGCCTTGCGATGGACTGGCGTCCCATCCTGGGTGTGTCCCCTCCCCCTCCAGCCTTACGCCCTGAGTTGCCGGGTTAGGCTCTGGTTTCCTGCGACCCCGTATGGGACAAGCGGTTCCGAAAATGTGTGTGTGTGTGTGTGTGTGAGTAACAACATAAACCATTAAAACTGAACAAAGATAATGATGTAAAGATGATGTGATTAGATTACATAAAAATAACATGATTCAAAGATGTATCTGAATATAAAAGAATTATGTTAAGTCAACATGACTGAATTGTTAGGATAACTTAATTAGAGCATGTACACTTCATTAAAATACATATGATTAACATAAAATTATTATATCGAAACCATGTGAATGTGTAGGATCATACTGTGAACCCAAACTTACTAATTATGTGGAACCGATGTCCATAATTCATTTGAGAAATCCAATAAACTATTTTTTTCAGTGCAGAAGGATCTTCTTATGACTGTATAAAGCACACAGAGTGCTGTACTGTAAACATATGTACAGTACAAGTAAGACCCATCCCCACCAAATTTCCATTTTTAGAAAGTGGCTGTTGTTGTACCTCTATCTGTACCTTGGAGGCTACTAGTACAAGTCCCACTCCCATCTTCTACAGCTATCGAACTGCTTACAGTTAATCGATATAATAATAATACAGTACTAATAATAATAACCCTGCTGTATAAATGGGTAAATCACTGTAAGTTACATGTCCATAACATATGATAAGGAGCTTATGCACATGCATAGCTGCACGTAAAATCATAATCATAAATCACGTTAAAAATCATGATTGCTGATACACTAATGCTGGTTGAAAATGTAACATGTTATTAATTATAATAAATAAACCATGGCATGTGCAGCCTGAGCTTGAGTCATCGACTTTTTTGGTGAAAAAAACAAAAAGTGGTTAAAAGTGAACATAATAAATTGACCGCGTGTAGTCAATGTGCAGAGAGAGAGAGCGAGAGAGAGAGAGAGAGCGAGCGAGAGAGAGAGAGAGAGCGAGCGAGCGAGCGCACGGGGGGACAGGACACAGGACACAGGACACGTCACACACAGTCCTTCACCCCAGCGCAGCAGCAGTCGTCCAGGCACAGGAAAATAAGTGGACACCTCGGCTTGGAACAACAGTCGCGTCTGCCAGGTAACACTCAACACGCAATAAAAGTAGCGCTTTATTTGGCCCGACGTGTGACTTCGGGGAAAGAGTAGTGGCGGAAAAGAAGGAACGTTCTTCCCGACACTCCGACGATGTGACATCAAAACTTTGTTCGTTAAAGTCTGTGAACTTCCGCTTCCCGGAACTGCCCTCGCGAGCGGTCTTTACCGAACCGAGCCGCGGGAGCCGGTACCGGTCTGTGGTATCCGGTGCAGGGAAACGGCTTTGGTTTCGCCTCGTTTCTTGTCCTCAGTGTGTTAAATTAAGTCTTTTTGTAGAACACAGCAACTTAAGTAAGCGGTGTGTTTAGTAAGTTGGGCGTCACGAAGTTCTGAAGTTTTCTTTTATCTTGGACACCGAGAGAAGTACATCCATCGTCGTGTCGAGAACGAACGGTAGTCGCGTAGTTTCGCCACGCCACGGGACCGTGGACACGCTCTTCCTGGACTCTCTCTCTCTCTCTGTGTGTGTGTGTGTGTGTGTGTGAGTGTGTGAGAACTGTCCTTCGCTCCGCCGGCAATCCTTTTTCGCCTCACACAGAGCTTTGTCAGTTTGTGTAATAAGATTCGCGTCAGAGGACGATTACAATCAATGGCCACGTGAAGTGCAGTAAAACAACGGACTGAAACGTCGAGCATCACTCGCCACTCTCAGATAAAAGACAAGGCGGCTCGTTTACATGAGTTAATCAATATGTTAATGCAGGTTCTTGTCGTATTTGCACTGCAGGTTCCAGGGATCATTCTGACATCGTCGTGCCCTTGCTTGTGTACAACAGCAGGTTACTGTGTCCTACTGGTGGACAGGGTTCGAGGACCACTGGCCTGCATGAGTTCTGGCATATACTTTTGTTCTCAAAGAAACTTACAGTGCGAGCGAAGTTTATAATACTAAGCTCCTTTGAGTTATCCATTGATGCAGGAGGACATTTTTACTGTGTCAATTCAGGGTAAGGACCTTGATCGGCTGGAACAGGGATTCGAACTGGGAACCTTCTTATTGTAAGTGTACGACACTAATCGCGGTGCACGGTTAGAGTAGAGGTTAGAACTTCTGCCTTAAGGACCCAGGTTTGAATCCTGCCACCTGGTGTAGTACCCTTGAACTAAGTACATACCCTAAATTCGCCCAGCTGTGTTAGTGGGTTAATCATTGTACGTAGCTTAAAATTTAGTCTCCGTCCAAAACTCTAAAACTCAGTCCAAGGATATGCCGTTCAGGTTCACTCATGGTGTGTGAGTAATAGAGTGTGTTCCACTGATGTACGGATGAGTGACCCAGTGTAAGTAGTGTATCTAGCAGTGTGAGTCACCGTGGTGAATAAGGTGTGTGGGCTGATAACACTACGTAGAGTTCGTTGGAAGTTGCTTTGGAGAAAAGGATCAGCTAAATAAATGACTAAACTTGCATCCTGTTTGTTAACAAACTAGTTAATGTTGTGTGCACTCAGAAGAACACTTCTTCCTGGTGGGGCTCATTGTTTAAACTGGGAAGCATCTCATGTATACATGTGGGTACATCTCGTCTTCTAAGAATTTAGAAGTCCCAGCCAGTACTTGTGAGGTTCGCAAGGTTAACAACGTTCCAGTTCGATTCTGAGGAACTTCTGTTGTCGCTGTGGTCATGACACTGCTGTTATGCAAAGGACCTCTTCCAGTGGGGAGAGCCACTTGACCATGTTTTCATGGCATTGGAAGACTGGAGGCTTTGTGCTTCCTTCATGAACAGGAACCAATAAGGAAACTGATTAGATAAAAGTTCCCATTTGCTCATTGACTCCCTTTTATTCCCTCTTCAGTCATGAAGTTCCAACACATTAAAATTCACTGAGCATTAAAATACCCTCAGTATAAAAATGTAAGCTTACAGACATATTTGAAAGTCCTCAATAGTCCTGTGTACTGTGTGTGCCAGAAGGGTGAATGAAAGAGTCAAGTTTCTGAACCCTCCTCAGGCCAATGAGAATAAATAAGATGGAATGACATTGCTGTCTTTTTTGCAGCAACAAATAGCACTTTGTGCTTTTAAGCTGCTGGTATAGTGTATGTAATAGATAAAGTTTGTTAATGCCTAGTTGTAACATATTATGAATCACTTTTGTGTGCAAGAGACTATCTGGCTTTGTGAGTGGGACAGAAGTTCTGTTTATCAAGCATGGTTCTCATCTTCATATTTCTGTATGAAGGAGGATTTTCATTATGTGAGAGGTAGTAATTACTGGCACGGGGTGAATTTGCCCCTTTTGTTTTTTAAATTGTTACAGTCCTTAAACTAATGTGTTTATGTTTTACATAGATAATTTACTTAGTTGGCACAGTTGGAGTTTTGATCAACGTGGCTTGCAGCTTCGTGTTTTTATCAATTTTATTTGATCAATATATATATAGCTGGACATTTCACTGCAGGGTGATTTATTACGTTACCTTAGAACCTCTTTATCAGCTTTATTCACGCCTGAGTTCTTGGTCTCAGAGTGCGTGTACTTGAGTTTAAGCCTTAGTTGTCTGTTTTCAGTGTTACATACATACATACATTTATTTACTTAGCAGATGCTTTTCTCCAAAGCGACTTCCGATGAACTCTGTGTAGTGTTATCAGCCCACACACCTTATTCACCAAGGTGACTTACACTGCTAGATACACTACTTACAATGGGTCACTCATCCATACATCAGTGGAACACACTCTCTCTATGTTCTCATTGTGTCAATGTTGGCAATGTGACATTGTTTTTACAAGTTTTGACAGAAATACTCCTAATATTCATGACATAATTTACATAACTTTTCACCTTGTAAAATGAGCTGCAAAATAGTGTGTGTTAGTAATTAATTATACCACACCTGTTAAACGAGGACAGGATTTATTTAGTCAGTGGATGGGAGAGCACATGTTATGGGAGGTCTTCCAGCCATTTATCCACCCATCCATTTTTCACAGCCAGTTTTTCATTTGAGGTTGTGCTATGTTATTGAACTTGTGAACATTTGGGAAGATTACAAGCAAGTTTACCATTATACTGTACTTATTCATTCAGCAGACATCTCTCTCGGAAGCAACTTACTATACACTCTGTCTAGCATTTTATCTAGAACCTCTTATCCAAGGTTAGTTACAATGCTAAATACATCACAGTACACTGCCTACAGTCAGTCACTCATCTATACATCAGAGCAACACATTCTCACACACATACTACAGGCAATTATGAGATACCAGTTCACTTGAAACATATGTCTTTGGTTTGGCCGCTGCCTGCTGTGTGGCGGGTCTGGGGTTCGAGCCCTGCTTGGGGTGCCTTGCGATGGACTGACGTCTTGTCCTGGGTGTGTCCCCTCCCCCTTTGGCCTTGCTCCCTCTGTTGCCGGTTGGGCTCCGGCTTGCCGCGACCCCACTCGGGACAAGTAGTTGGCATATGTCTTTAGACTACCGGACAAAAACCACGTGAACACAGGGAGAACATGCACAAACTGAGTGGGGATCAAACACACATCCTCTGGCACCACTCAGGTGCCGGGAGACAACAGGAACACTTGCTGCACCTCCATGCCTCCCACAGCTGGACAGCTAGTCTTTCACTGAGTTATGGTTTTCTAGATACCTGCATGAGGACCTGTTGAGATGGAGTAGTGGGGTTATGGGTTCAGGTCTTCGCCATGGAACGTGTCTGCCACCCTTGGTATTACTACCTGAGCTGCTGCATACTGGCCTCAGTTCAAGCTCAGTGGGAGAAGCTTAGCCCAGCCAGCCTGGGGTTTGTATTTTTTAATTACCCATATAGCTCCCCCACTGAGCTTGTTTTGCCAACTGTGTTACTTTTCCACTGACTAGTACCTTCTTAGATTGTCAAATGAAATGTCCCTGAGGTGGCTGTGAATTTCAATTAGACTTCACAACCATGAAAAGGACTATGTAGGCGAGAGTGACCATGTGCGTGTAACAGCAGTTTTTTGAATTTATGGTGATGGTGTAATCAAAGAACAGTACAGCACTGTGCTCATTTCTTGAAGTGGATCCCTCTCTTAATAGGTGTGATTAGTAATCTTGCCTTGTTTCATAATCATTCCTAATCTTGTAATCTGGTTTGTTGGACTTTAAAGGTTCCAACCAAAATCCTTAAGTACCCTTTCAAATGAACGAAGAAGCCTTTTTGGCATTTTTTTAATCTAACAACATCTTGATATCTGCTCTCACAATGGACTTGGACACTGTAGCCAATAAGGATGACTCTTCGTTCCCTACCTCCCCTGAGTCTCCATTGTCAGCTGGGTTATGGGGAAAGGAGGTGGCCAGGTATTAGTAACAGCAAAATAAGTAACAAAGATGAAAGTCACCTTACATAAAAATTTATAATGTCACCTTTGTGTTGTTTATTTATATCCCATTACTTCTCTAAGAGTTCTTTTCTCTTACAGGATTAAATTTCTGGTTGAATTTCCACCTACTTGAAAAGTTAACTAAAACTTAAGCTTCTTCATCTCTTGAAGTTAGTTGTTAAAGCCTGTTTGAGACTTCATGGGGGCTGTAGACACGGTGACATCTTCAAATATTTTCCTTGCTTGTAATAGCAGGTCACAGGAAAGTTTTTGAGGAACACGACGACCATAACACAGAACAAGCTAAACGGTGTGGGAAAGCATCACTAGATTCTAGTATATAAATGTCACTCTTTTTGGCTGTGTGAGGCTCTCAGAATGTGCTGAATGTCTCAGGGGACATATTTACTGTTTTACTGTTCTTTCAAAGTGTTTGTGTCAGTGGAAAAAGATGGGATTATGTGACAGACAGGTCTGAGATTTCACTGTCATACTCTATTGAAGAAGCAGACCCTTTTGATACCTGAGATGCAGACACCTCCTGAATGACAGTCAAGCTCATGGAGTGATTCTGTAGTGCGGGGATCCTTCAGCTTTAACTTATTTGGAGTTTAAGAGTTCTGTGTGGGGGGTGCGGTGGCGCAGTGGGTTGGACTGCAGTCCTGCTCTCCGGTGGGTCTGGGGTTCAAGTCCCTCTTGGGGTGCCTTGCGGCGGACTGGCGTCCCGTCCTGGGTGTGTCCCCTTCCCCCTCCGGCCTTACGCCCTGTGTTGCCGGGTAGGCTCCGGTTCCCCGTGACCCCATAAGGGACAAGCGGTTCTGAAAGTGTGTGTGTGTGTGTGTGTGTGTGAGTTCTGTATGTGTGTATTTTTTTTTTTATTTAGTTTTGTGGTGTTGATTAAGAGTACTATTTGAGTTGAATAGTGAGGTTGTAATATTACACAGACAGACACAGACTTGGCTTCAGGCACACAATTGCACACACGCTTGAAACATAACAAATGATTTCAGCTTTAATTCACAAGTCATTTGGATAAATAGATGCAAAATGGATATAAGTGTTGTACCTTTGAGGCAAAGGGCTGTCACTCTGTGGTTAGCACTCAACAGGAGAGAACCAGATTGGATTGGAAGTGCCCCATACACCAGGCCTGTGACATTCAGCCTGTCGTCTCTTTTCACCCTGTTTTTTATGAGATGAAATTTTCTAGTCATCAGCTGGAAAAAAGGTGATATGGCAGGTATGATGCTCCTTCCCAGGGTTTCAAAAACCCCCATGAAGCCCTGACCAAACTTCCTTGTTTAATATGACACTTTGTACATAGTATAGTAAGATTTCCAGGTACTGTGAAATCCAAAATTGTTTTAGGACATTTTATTTGTGTGGTTATTTCTGCAGCATGGAGTGCAGTTTGAGTAACACTCATGTGGGCGTATGAGAGTTACACCCTCATTTTTGGTCTGTGGTTCAACTGAATGCAGTAAATCTATGGTTTAGTCAGGTGACGAAACTCTGCATTTGACTCTAACCCTTCTGAGATATGATTAAGGGTCAGAGATACAGTTCTTGGCACTCATTCAGATTATTTGTGATGGAGTTTAATTCTGCTACTCAGCACCTACTTCTGCAAGGTGCTTCGCTGATACTCTTGCAAAGGCCTCTGTGAATAATTCAAAGCTCGTATATTCTAAGGTAATATCAGATACTTAAAAATTACCTTTGTTTTCCGCAGTAATAGCCTCACATCCTGAAAGTAAATAAACTAATTCACCATCTTACAGTAAATTTCAGGTTATTTTCAGACAAGCTGTCATTACAGTTACAGTAAACAATTCAGATTCCTCATTCCCAGATTCAAAAAGGAAGATACTGGCTTGTCAGTGGTTTTTGTGTTCTGCGTTGTTCCCTTCTGTTTATAAGGAAGATCAGTGAAGTAAAACAAAATACCTTTTGGTACCATTTTGCCTTGGCTTCAGTGGCAGCTGTGTGAGTTGAGGACATTTCACATGTTTTCCATCTTGAGAGAGTGTGTTATGCCTGTCTTTATCTTCACATTTGAGTATAAGGGAGTCTGATGTCAGATTCATGCACTCTTCCTCTGGGGTGCTAGAAGAGTGTGTGCTTTGGGCTGAAGTAAGTTTTAGATGGAGATGCTGAACCCTGAGGCTATGTCCTGCTCTTCCTTCTGGGGTGGAGGGTTATGTGGTGAGGAGTATCAGGCGCCAGACCTTCCCTTCAGTCTTGGAGCCAACCTACTAGAGGCAGCTATGAAGGTCACAAATTTGTTGGGTGTTCCTCTTGCTCCACATCCCTGAACTGGGCATCTCCTGCAACATGTAATGGATCTCCAGCCTCCACAGTCAAGGAACGTATTATAAATATGAGCTACTGCTTCTGTCTTGGAGCGGCTGTCGTCCCATCCTTCTCTCCCCTACCCTGCCCTGGGCCACATCTTGCTGCATAAATTTCTCAGAGTGGGCCTGAAGTGCTGTCTTACTGAAACTCTGCACCATTTTTTAACCCCTGCCTTGATATGAGCTGAAGGTCTGACAGTTTTGAGTAAATGATAAATAATGAAAAAAGCCCTTTCTAACAAAAAGTTGAAATGAAGGGTGCAATTATGCGTATGGAAATTAACAAAGGTATGGAGCTGCCTTGGCATTGCAGTCACATATTTGTTCTTAAAGGTTAATTTACCATGGGAAGACAGGCAGAGTGATTAAATTAGTATGTGCCCCTGCCATGCTACTCTCCCGTGATACTTGTAACATATTGCTTGGTCCCTTAGTGATGTTGCACTGCTGCCACTCTGTTTTGGACATGCCTGTTGTCAAATGCAGATATCAAAGAGGGTACAGGATAAGCCAGTGCTCATTATGGCTGTGTAGTGTTTGATCTAAAGACCAGGGGCTCTTTTAATGGAACATCCAAATCCTGTTATGAAGAAATGATACAGACAGACTGCTTGACAGCTCTAGCAACAGATTTAAGAACAAACATACAACATCTGGTAGCGTAGTGGTTAGAACTGCTGACTTTGGACCCAGAGGTTGCAGGTTTGATCATCACCTGCTGCTGTAGTGCCCTTGAGCAAGGAACTTAGCCTAAATTGCTCCAGTAAAATTACCCAGCTGTATAGGTTCTTAAATAGTTGTAAGTACCTTAACATTGTAAGTTGCTTTGGAGAAAAGTGTCAGCTAAACGAATAAATCTAAATGTAGGTGACTCTTCTCCATAGCAACTTAAGTGTTAAGCTGTTTCCAATGTTTCTTTCATTTTTTACTGCTGGGTAATTCAGGTTAAGTACTCTGATCAAGAGTACCTGGATCAGGATATTGAATTCAAACCTGCATCATTCAAGTGCAAAATGATAGCTCTAACCACTGTGCCATTTACTTCGCCCTCTCCACTGAACTTTATTTGTAGTAATACACCTTTCAGGCTCCTCTTCTGGGGTGTGCAGTGCCACAGTGTGGACTGATGAGCACTGATGTGTGAAGGTGGTACATTGGGTGTCACCTTAGAGGAGAGTGAGCACAGGGAGGGGTGTGCACGGGTCCAGGCCTTGGAACGGGGGTGTCGTGGGATGAGCAGAGAGAGAAAACCCTGTGTTTCAGTTGGGGGGGGGGGGGGGATGGGAAGGGTTGCTTCTGATAGGCAGTTAGAGACGATACTGGGTTGAGGAAGATTATGTAGAGTTTTTGGGAGGGTTTTCAGATGCAAGAGAGAGAGGGGAGGGTGGAGCTGATATGAATTCCGTCTTTGTTTCAGAGCAGCCTGTTGTGTCGTGTGTGTGTGTGGGTGTAGTAGGAGGAGGGACACTTTCAATCCCTGAGAGAGGAGATTCCTCAGGTGCTCAGGGGCTTCCCCCTAAGAGCGGGCAGGGGAGAGGAGTAAGCAGCAAGCACAGGCTTCCTGCGTGTGAATTGGGGTGACAGAAGGTCTGTGAGGAGTTCCCATCGAAGGAGAGAGCGCTCATACGGACTCCAGAAAACAAGGCTGGGACACTATCTCTCCTGCCCATTCTACAGCATTGGTGGGGCAGCACACTGAGAGATTGGCAGCCAGTCTGCTGTTTGCTCTTGGAAGGTGAGTGACTCCTTTGGCCCATGTTTCATACATGATATTATTATACAGTGCATATTTATGTATATAATGTTGATCTAGAAACAAATGATGTTGCGATGGTTGTGTGATTTGTCATGTTCATTTGTGACAGCACCGGCTAATTCAGGCAAAGAAGGTCACGTAGTTTGCCGTTATAGGCGCTCTGCTGTGTGTTGGCCAGGCACATGAGAATTAATTTGACACTTAATAATCTTCAGACACATCATAACAGTATCATGCTGTGAGGCAACATAGTTCATAAGGGATTAATATGTTAGGTCAATACAGCAGTTAGAGTAGAGGGCTGGAGCCATTTGAATCCCACCTAATGCTGTTGTACCATTGAGCAAGGTAGTTACCGTAAAATTACTCAACTTTATTAATGGGTATGATGTTGTAATTGGCTTAGCATTGTAAGTCACTTTGGAGAAAGTAAGCGCAAAATAAATAAATGCAAATAGAGTATAATGTTTCTTTCTTCAGCTCTGTTACAACTCTGAATGATGCATAAATGGGGGGTGAAACTTTAGCGTCTCCTCGATCTTCTGAGCTGAACTGAGTCTGATTGCTGAAACCCAGATACTACCACTGCTGAATAACTCTTCTGAAATCTTGATTAAATTCACATACATGATGCAAAGGTCCAATGATTCTGTCTCAGCTTTCGGGAAGTGCTACACTTGGCCAGTCCACTGAGTTCGACTGTTGGTCACATGTTGGTAAAGAAGGGGCTGGGTCATGGGTCATTTTGGAATATGTTGTATGGTGATTAAGGGGTCAGGGGTAGGGGGCTGGCCTTTGCCTCATGCAGTATGAAATGTTCAGGGAGTGTCATTGCAGGTTGCCCTGACATGCCCAGCAGGTACCTTTTAGGGTTAAGTTGCTTTAAGTGACACCTCTGGTGCTGCATAATGTTGTAGGCCGGTGGCTGGTCAACCAGAGTCGAAAGTGAGCATTAGTTTGCACTTCCATGTTTTTCTGATTTGATGTTTCAGGTTCCTGAATCTGCTGAAGAAGGGCCACTTAGGTTTGTAATACACTGAGTTCTCTCACCTTAGCAGACTCCAGGATTATCAGTGTGATTTTTATGAAAGCATTAACTGAAAGGTATTTGTGTCCCTAGTATATTGGGTTTCTATGGCATTATAAACACAAAGCCTGTTTTGTATGGTAATACCCCTCAGGGCCTTTGACGCAGATTTGTGGGGTGTCTGTTGAATAGGCCGGATAATGAGCTGATGGAGGAGAGAACAGCTATTACAAAAGCTCACACCCCCCACTGGTTTGCAATAGCTGCTCCAGTTGCCGTGTTCTGCTAAATAAGTCTGCAGTATTCAAGAAAGGAAAGATCTCAGGTTTTGAATGGGGGAGGTCAAGAGAAGCCGGTCAGATGGACATCACAGTTAAATTGTAGGCACAGCCCTTTCATTAAAACTGTCTTTGCCATGTTAAACTCATTTATCATTTGTGCCAAGTTTTTCAGCAAATTGACAATTTGATTTTTTTTTCCCCTCTCTTTTTTTGGACGTAAGTCAAGTGTGTATTGAACGAGTGCATATACTTTACAATTGGTTTCCAACTGGACCTTGGCAAGTGACAACAGAGCAGAATGTTTTTGAGCCAGTGGCTAACGAATAAGGCTGCGAGAGATATAAAGCAGCACAAGTGGAAGGTGCCAGTTGAGTAAACCCACTGCTCCAACAGGGGCATCAGCCTTAAGGGGTCTGGTGGGGAACAAGGTGATGAACAGAAGAGAAATGCATGTATACATATGGATGGGGCAAAGTAGCATTAAATGATGAAGGGACAGTAAGAGGTTTGGAAGGCATCCCTGCTGAGACCTAGAAGAAATATGGTATTATCAGGTATGAGTCAGTATTTTAAGAAATTGTGTCGCAGTGAAGTCCGTGCAGGTGGCAGACATGAAGGTGAAAGGAGGTGAAAGACTGGGTGGGGTTGAGTGGAAGTTGAAAGGCAGTAGGGCATGGGGATCCCCTGGTGGGCTCTTTTCAGGGTCCTCCGGGTGCTGGAGGGAATGGGACGTGACGGGTGTGAAATTCCTGCCCCCCTCCCCTTGTTGCCCCCTCTCCTCCCCTTCACTCTGCAGTCCCGGCTCCTGCTGGTTCCAACAGCGCAGGCATCTGTTTTGTTCTGGCCGTTTTCCCAGCACATTTAAACCAACACTGCAGTGTGGTTAATGATGACAAGCTCCTTTGTGATTTTGAGCTGTGACAGGAATTAAGAAGAACTTTCAGGTTAGCTTTAGGATTGCAGGTCATAGCTGGTCTCCACCGGGAATGTGGTTTTGTATGTCTGATTACAGTGACAGAGGTGGATTCTGTCCTTACGTTGATGGAGATGTTGGTTGATCTGATGGGCAATCATCTTCCATTCCATGACATATCTTTCTTGTGGATGACAGGCTCCTCTTGGACAGGCCTAATGCTTTCCAGGTGGCTCCCTGGGACAAGCCAGCTTGTCCAGGTTGTGTCCACACAGAGCTCCTGATTCTTTGAAAACAAGACAAAAAACCTGAAAAAAACACAAAATGTGGCGCCTAGTGGTTTTCCTTCTGCTTTGAAAACGGTTCTCTGTCCTACAGTATACAACAGAAGTGAGTACACCCCTGTGCAATATCACTGAAATGTCAAATGATTCAAAACTATCACTTTACAGTAATTGCATTACTTATAAGTTGAACAGTAGGGTATTTGCTCTCATCTAAAATTAAAAACTAACAATTTAGATTCATTATATTAAAAATACACGCCCCACAGCAGGAACTCAATGCAACAAAAGTCAGTACACCTTTCGGTACTGAGATTCAAATCTTTTGTTTTTTCAATACTTCATTTGTCACCTTTATTTTTGATGACGACTCAGTCCTCCTCGACATGGAGGATACCAGTGTTGCACAAATTTCTGGAGTGATGTTCAGCCATTCTTTAGAGACAATTTTTTTTTCAGCTGCTCTTTGCTGGAGGGGCTGTGTTACTCTACCTTTCTTTTTAAAATACCCCAAATGTGTTCTTCTGGATTCAAGTCAGGTAACATACTTGGCCAGGTCAGTTTTCACTTTTTTCTTCTTTAGAAACTCTTGCATGATTTTGGCAGTGTGCATTGGATCATTATCATGCTAGAATATTCCTGTTCTGCCAAGCTTCTGGAGACTGGGAGTCATCTTGCTAGCCAGTATTTCCACAGGGATTCATGGTGCCATCTATAAATGTCATCTCCCCAACACCTTTTGTACTCATGCAGCCCCATATCATCACACTGCCACCTCCGTGCTTCACTGTCAGGACAGTGCATTTACTGTAGTAATCCTGGCCAGATTCATGCCAAACATGCTGAACCCCATCTGAGCAGAACAAATTTATCTTGGTCTCATCTGACCAAAGAATGTGCTCCCAATATTCACCAGGCTTCTTATGTTCTTTAGCAAAGTTCAATCTTGCAGTTTTGTGCCGAAGAGCAAGCAAGGGATTTTTTCTTGGACGTCATCCATAGAGGTTGACATAATTATGGAATGTCCTTCGCGCTGTCTGAGCTGTCACAGAAACTCCGATTTCCATTGATTACCCCTGTGCCAAGTCTGAAGCACTTGCCCTTCTGTTTTTCAGAGCTAGATTGTGCAAGTAGCGCACTGTCCATGGTGTCATTTTAGGACGGCCACTGTGGTTCTGATCAGTGGTACTATGGCTTGTTCTATACTTCCTGATTACTGCTGAAACTGTATTTTGAACTGCTATTTAGTTGGTCACTGATCTTCTTGTATCCTTTTCTATCATCGTGAAGTCTCACAATCAGATTTTTCAATTCCTCTGGCAATTCTTTTCCATGTGGAGCCATGATGCAGACATGCAGATAGACACAGCCCATAGGTCCAAAACTGAGAAAATTCTGGTGTTCACAGGAAAGGAGGACTGAGTCTGTCATCAAAAATAAAGGTGGACATATGAAGTATTGAAAAAATAAAAGATTTAAATTTCAGTAATGAAAGGTGTACTGACTTTTGTTGCATTGAGTTCCTACTGTGGGGCCTGTATTTTTAATATAGTAAATCTAAACTCTTAGTTTTTAATTTTACATAACAGCAAATACTCTACCTGTCAACTTAGAAACAATGCAACTATTGAGAGGTGATATTGCACAGGGGTGTACTCACTTATGTTGTATACTGTATGTCCACCCAAACAACTCTACTTATACTTCCATGGCACAGTACCCTCTTTTAAATTCGATTTTAATTTATTTAGCTAATGCAATTGTCCAAAGCCTGTTACAGTCTTGGGTGTGTACATTAAGCGCCTCACCCTGACTTGTTTTTACAGCAGGGCAGTTTTTACTGGAGCAGGTCAGGGTAAATCCTGCATCAGGAATTGAAGCCCTCAGACAATTTGGACACAGATCTCACTTCTGGTTTGGGATATGTAATGTGAACCCTTCATGAGATTTAGGTAACCTGTTTCTTTTAAATCTGTTGCAGTTGTGCTGTTATTTTTTATTGTGTGTGTTTGTTTTTGGTGTTCCTCCAAGCAATGAAGGTGAGAAGCACTGACCTCTGTAATGACACGCCGGTGTGTTTGTGAGTGTTTGCATGAAGAAGAGCTGCACGCAGTGGTCCGTGAAACAACATCTCCATTCCTTGTTATCTCAGAGTCGTCCTTCATAGACAGAGAAGTCAGTCCCTGGGGGGATGGGTGTTTTGAGATGAAGTACTCATCTGAGGAGAGAGGAATGGAGTGGTGTCCTATTACTCTGGTACAGGACAGGAGGTGGGGGCTGAGAAAACACAGGACACTTGTGTGAGAGTAAGGAGAGGGAATCTGATGGAGCTATAAGGGTAAGAGCACAGCATCTGTACAGCAGGGGGGGCAGCTTTGAGTATATCTGCAAGTTTACACTCATCAAAGTGCCTTCACCCTCTGGAACCACCACACACTGATGACCCATTGCCTATGGTTAGTGATATAATTCACTTTTTGTTCACTTGGTGTGTATGACCTGTTGACAATTTGTGTGCGTACCTGCAAGAAGGCCTCACATATTAGTTGTTAAATGTGGTTGGGGTGTTGTATGGGATACTTTGTGAAAAATCTGGAGGTGTCATGGCACTGTGGGTAATGCTGGTACTTCACAGTTCCTGGGTTGTGAGTTTGGAGATGGGTTCGACAGGCTCAGCCTGTGTGGGGTTTCCATGTTCTCTCTGTGTTCGTGTGTTTCCTCCCACAGTACAAAGACACATGTGTAGGTGAACTGAATGTAAATTGCCCATAGTGTGAGTTCGTTACATGGCTCTGCAGTATCAGTGAGTGAAAAATTGTATGGAGTTGAGTGTACTGTATGTAGCACTGTTGAGAACATGGTGCCACAGCGGGTAAAACCGATGACTCACCGCTTCTGAGCTGCTCAGTGGATGTGAGGTTTGAGTCTTGCTCAGGATGCACCCCCTAGACATGCACTGAGGAAAGCACCTGCGAACCACTTCAATTCCTCCCTTGCCTCAGAGACCACACAAGTGGTTTCTGTGAATCGGAATCGACTCGATGGCTCTTCCATCCATTCATGCAGCGCCGTGAGTAGCTCTGGACAAAGTGATCAGCTGAATACTGCTTAATAACCGCACACTTTAAAGAAAACTCCCGTTAAATGAATACATGTAAAAATGCATGTCCTTCCTCACCCAAACCTCGGAGACAATGCATTTTGTATGGGAGAGGGGCTCTGTAGCAGCTAGGCTGTGACTTTGAAACATGTAGCCTTGATCCGGAAACGGCAGCATCCCGGCGCAACCGTTCATTTTCCTCCTACACACTTATCTTTTTATGTGTCTTTAAGTTTTATGGCAGTTTTTATAAACTCAATAACAGTGTTTCTCCTGAACAAAAGGTGAAAATTAAAGTCGGGCTCCCGTTCTATGGGAAAGCACTTAACCTTCCGTCAGACTGTGTAATTGGGTGTGAGTCACTGCGCTAATGACAGGCTGAGATGAAAAGGCAACTGGTGGCCCCCAGGTGGAGGACAAAGTTCCCAGGTTCCCCGGGACTCTCCTTCTCACTCTTTTTTCATGTTTATCAGCAGGCAATGCTGAGTTATAGGCTGAAGAGCAATGCAGGACACTTGTGGGTTCTGGATGCACTTGAATATTCTCCTTTCTGACTCCAGCTCACTTGGAATGTTAGGGCAGTTCTGGTTTTGCCACAGTCCACGGTGCTATTGTAGTTCGGCCTGGACTTGTTCCATCTCACTGAAGACATTGCATTGTTTTTCCAGTGGTGCTCCCTCAGGCCCTGGAGTCTCAGATGTGACTCTTAGTACTTAAGTGTTTTGGGGGGGTTGAGAAGCTAAGCTGTCAGCTGTACTCTTCTTCTCCATACCTTCTGGTCAGTTTCATCTAGGGTGTGTCACCACTCCTCTTCTTTCTCTGTTGCTGTCTCTTTCAGAGTGAGCATGCCCCAGGAAGGATGGAGCCCTCAGTAAATCAGAAACCTTCACCCGCCATTGCTGTTCACCCCTTATGCCCTTCTGGAAGCGGGCAGTAGACGGCAACTAGAGCGAACCTCTCAGCTATGCCTGGATGGAAAGCTCAGTGGCGCTTGCTTTTGTTGAACTCGCTCACCTGCGGTCTGGAGCTCTGCGTGGCAGCCGGGATCACATATGTCCCCCCACTGCTGCTGGAGGCGGGGGTCGAAGAGCAGTACATGACCATGGTCCTAGGTAAGGAGATCCTGTTACTCCCTGCCCCCTTCCAGCAGGGCAACAATTAAACATGAAAAGGCTTCTGGGAGCACAGGAGGGGCCACACACAAGCCCTAGGGAGAAATTGGAGAATGGGCGGGATTCCAGGCTCCTCTCCTCTGTTCTGCTTTTACACGGACTCTGTTTCCTTGGAACTTGACAAGTATTGTCAGTCATTGCCTGCTGACACCATGTTCATTGCTCCAGAACTCAGATAAGCTGTTTCACTTCAACCAAAGAAGGAAGGCAAAATAAATTGTTGTTTTACAAATGAAAAATGCAAAGACAACAGGTATCCAATGTGCATATGCCCTTTTCTGAGGAAGATAATGGAGAATAAATGGTTGTTTACAAAGAGGATGGGGTTGTTTCCTCAGGGGCCCAAGAGGAACCCTCCTGGCCCTAAACCGCATAATGGTGGTCATTATACCCATCAGGGGTTGCTCGCCTGCTCCTTTGTCCAGCCTGTAATCAGGTGCTAACTGACAGGTGGCATCAGATCAGGGCACTGGAGCATTTAAGGGTGGAGCAGCACATGAGTTTGGACTTTTGGCTTGACAACCTCACAGTACATGTGTATGCTTAGTAACTGAAGTGTGCTGTGGATGAATGAGCACCTGCCTGGCCCCTGCTATGTGTTCAGAGCATTGTGGGGGCTCCATTGCTTTTGTGCTGCTCTAACAGGGCAATGGGCAGCAGGTGTTGTACTGGTTACAGCTGTTGCCTTACAGTCAGAGGATGCAGGTTGAAATCCCCCTTTGTGCTGTAGTACTGTTGGTGAAAATATTTAATTTTGATTCGGTTTGTCATCGAAGTGGCACAGAGAACTGAACAGTTCTGCATATAGCGACAGCAAAGCGAAACACTTGGCTAGATTTAAAGTAAGGTAACTGGCAACTGAGGAAAGGAAATGGTTGGAGAACTGTAAGACAAATAAACCTTGATTTACCCAGAATCTATACAATTATACAGCTTTATAATGCATAAATAATTATAAGTACCTTATTATAGAAACCTAACACTGTAAGTTGCTTTGGAGAAAATGGTCAGATAAATGAATAAATTAAAACAAATAACACTAATATTTAGTACCAGTGAAGCCTGAAACTGAGGACGGGGCACTGCCTGTGGCTGTGTGGGTCAGCAGGTTGTGTCTTTCAGCACCTTCTGCAGGAGGATGCAGTCGCGGCCCATTGTCTCCTGTGCGCGGTCGCTTTACACCTAACCCCCATTAAGCAAAGAGACAAACTCGTTGGGCTGCCTACTGTGCGTTCCTGTCCTGGTGTTGGTCTGTTTTCAACCATAAGCTTGTTCGTAGAAGTCAGTGCACAGATGTTTGAGTTTCAGATCCTGCTGCAGGTGATGGGTTGGAGTGTTTTTGCCCCTGTTGTCCTGTTGTTGCCTTGGAGAGATATCAAGAGCAGTCAGAGACAAGCCCAACATTGAAATTGTTTTGGCCTGAAAGTCAATGTATGGAATATAATTTAAGTTTGTTTAAAATAAATAAATAAATAAATAAATAATAATAAAAAAAACCTCACATGTGTAAGTTGTACTTAGAACATTTTCAGAATGTGGCCCCTTTGTTTATCTGCTGGTTGTACCGGTTTTTTTTTTTTTTTTTTTGTTGGTTTCCTCTTTGCCTTCAGGTGAATGTATTGCAGCACCAGCAATTAGTGATGTTTGTTATGCTAAATTAAACATGTTACACTAAGTTAAGTCATTCAGTGTCTTTCTTACTGTATGTGATATGATCTCCAGTATGATCTCGCACCTTAGGTTGATCAGGTGTTCTTCAGAAGAACTACTGCGACCCGATGCTCCAAAATCACTCTCATGTAGTTTACAGGAAATCCCCGTGGTTCATGCAGTGGCCAGTTGAGTGCAACAAGCTCTCCCACCGCAGCAAAAATAGAAACATGCCCCTTTGGCTCTTCATCACACAAACTGAGTTTGAAGAAGCCCAGTCCCCAAAAAGGGTCCAAATGTCGTCACGCTGATGAGACTGTGTTGACAGTATGTCATTGGAAATGGTGTATTTCCTTTTAGGACAAAGGGTTGCTTTTATTTTTAGTGTTTGCTGGTTTCTGAGCATTGAGGACCATGGAAGTTCGGCATTGCAGCGGCGCTTTGTTGAGTCTCTGCGACTTCTGCGATTTATCTTATCTGCAGGAATGTCTGGGTCTTACTCTGTGACTGAAGGAGGAGACCATGGCTTTATTATGTCACAGCAAGCATTTCTGAGGCACAAAGAAATGCCTTTGTCTGGTGCGAAAAATGGGCACACCCTGCTGTATGTGTGGATCAATATCCGTGACAGCAGACAGTTTCTCCAACTGTCAGAGCTGGCCTCGTATTGCATACTGTAGACCTCGAGGGAAAGACTTGTCATGGCACAGCAGGTATTGCTGCTGCCTCACAGCGTCTAGGCTGAGTGTTCAGACATGGGTTGGAATCCAGCTTGGCCTTTTTGGAGTTTCTGTGGGTTGCCTCCAGGTGCTCTGCTTTCTTCCCTCAGTACTAAAATATACATTTCAGGTTGATGGGAGACATTGTTTCCTTTAGTGTGGGAGTGAGTGTGTTACACTGCTCTGCTCTGTACCTGCATGTATATACTTATAAGTAGCATAGTAAAGTGTTAAACACTAATTATTTTAGAAAAGTTGTAAGTTGCATGTTAGTTAATGGGAGCTGTCTTGACTCCGTCTGCCCCCTGTCACATACCTGTCCTGCTTTCCCACAGGTATCGGACCTGTCCTGGGTTTGCTCTTCATCCCGCTGATTGGCTCAGCCAGTGACCGCTGCACCAGCAGTTATGGCCGGCGACGGCCCTTCATCTGGCTGCTGTCGCTCGGAGTGCTGCTCTCTCTCCTCATCATCCCCCACGCTGATGTCCTGGCCAGCCAGTGGGGCCGGGGTGGGCGCCCCCTGCAGCTTGGACTCCTCATCCTGGGAGTAGGGCTGCTGGACTTTTGCGGCCAGGTGTGTTTCACGCCATTGGAGGCGCTGCTCTCAGACCTGTACGGTGGAGAGGAGGAGGAGGCATGCAGCCAGGCTTTTGCCATGTTCTCCTTCATGGTGAGCCTGGGCGGCTGCGTGGGTTACCTGCTGCCAGCGCTCGACTGGAGCGAGGGCCTGCTGTCGCTATACCTAGGAGGCCAGGAAGAGTGCCTCTTCACCCTGCTCATCCTCATTTTCGTGCCCAGCGTCCTGGTCACCATGAAGGTATCCGAGGAGACCCCCCACGGTGTACCCTCGATTGCCTCGGAGCCCGGCTCCCTGGAGGACGTGCGCTGCGTCGGGCTCCCGCGCTCCTGCTTCCCTCCCCTACGATGCCGCGTGCGCCAACGCCAGTCAAACCCACTGCTCTGCTTGCTCCGGACTGTCTGGTCTCTGACGCCAGCTGTGTATCGCAGTTACTGCCACATTCCGCCCATTATGCGCCAGCTGTGTGCGGCACAGCTCTGCAGCTGGATGGCAGTCATGTCTTTTATGCTCTTCTATACAGACTTTGTGGGGGAGGGGCTCTACGAAGGGGTGCCCAGTGCAGCTCCTGGAACAGCCTCTAGGCAGCGCTACGATGAAGGTGAGTCGTCTCCTCCTTTGTGTCTCTATAACAGCATTCCCAGATGCTCCACCATCATCTGCTCTCTACTCCTGGACCTGAGGTTCAATTCTCGCCTGCCCTACCACCACTCGGGCACCTTTAGCAAAGTGTGAACATCTGCTTCACAAAAAGTCCACAAGGATGTCTGTTCAACCACAGCACGCCGTCTGGAGACGGGCCTTGTTTTGAGGGTCCTGTGGCTGTCTGTAGAACCTGCGTCACATCTTCTCACCATCATTCACCAGTGACAGATTTCGGGTTGTGCTCTGTGTGGCAGTGGGTCACATGAGGTTGTGCGCTGGTGTTTGTGTCAACTATCCTGAGTGAATGATTAATGTGGTGAATATGGATCACTCTGTGATCAAATGGCCCTCAGCAGTGAAAGAGTGGAGAAATCAGTAATGGGCCAGTCAAGGGTGGAGACATCATCTTTTATGTGTACATTTACTTGTTTAGCTCTTTTCTCCAGAGCAACGTACGACCTCGAGTCACTAAAGAGCATTTCACCACCAGACGGGGAGACTGAGGTGCAGACGTGTGATTCTCAGAATATGGTCACTAGGTCCAGTACTTAAGGGACAGACTCCCTTATGTGGCACTAGTTTGGTTTACCCTCCTTTACACACAGATACACACACAGACTCACACACACAGACAATCAATATGCTGGCCCCTCTTTTTAGGATTTCCACATCTGAGGAAGAGGAGCTCTTTCAGAATGATGCTGCCAGGGTCTCTAAATGTGCCGTTCTGAATAGCTTGAGAACCACTGCAATTAGATGGTAGTGTGTCTGTATGTTTGTGCATGTCTGGTATTTTTATCCTGTTATCTTAGTATGCAGTAGGGGATCTTGAGGTTTTTTGTAGTTATCTGCCCATTCCGCAAGTTTTTCAAATGGACCACTAATAAAGTATGTTAATTTAAGGCTGATTGCACATCACTGCTAGGACCTCTCTTTGTGCTGCGGTTCGCTGCCTTCGTTTCCATGTTGCCTTGGCTGCGCTGTGTGTCTGTCCATTACTGGTCCTGTACACATGCCATACCTCCTTGGACTCATGCTCAACTGTATGAAACATCAGGAAGACGGATCGGTCCCTGATTGAGGACCTCAGATGAAGTCTGTCAGTTAGTTGTCGACAGCAGCAATGTGGTCCCGTCCCAGGGGAGTGTTGCCATTCTGATCTTCCTCGGCAGAAGTGCAGACGAGGAGAAAGGAGAAAGATGCATTTCTGCAAAGGAGCCACGTGCCGTTCTGTGTTAGACCATCAATTACTCCTCTGAAGCGTGCCGTGTCTGGGCTGCGTTCCAGACCTGCTAAAAACACACGCTTCTTCAAGGATACTTTCCAAAATTTCTTCTTATGTTCATTTAAATATTGCCCAAGCTGACATATGCTGATGCATAATTTGAAATGCTGCTGAAATTCTGCAATCTGAGTTCACACACACTTAAAAATTGGTGTACTTTTGCATGTTAATTTATGCTGATGTCCAAACGTAGTCAAAGGGGCTGTACTTGTGGTTGTTACTATCAAAAGCATTTCATTATTAGCTAAAATACATGGCCAAAGTACCTTAATATTTTCTCAGTTTTTGTTGCTGTGTATTTGTGTATCAGTTCCTCAAGGGCACTACAGCACTGGTGGGACCGGGGTTTGTTCCAGGAACCTTCCAGCTACAAGGTTGCTGGCCCATGTCAACTTGGTACTTCTTGTCCCTTCCAGGGATCCGTATGGGAAGTCTTGGCCTATTCTTGCAGTGTGCCACATCCACCGTGTTCTCCCTGGCAATGAGCCGGCTTGTGCGCCTCTTCGGGTCACGCCGTGTCTACCTGGGCAGCGTAGTGAGCTTCACCGCCTGCGCCCTGGTCATCTGCCTGTCAAAAAGTGTGGTCCTGGTCACCGCTATGTCTGCCCTCACAGGCTTTGCCTATGCTGCTCTGCAGACCCTGCCTTATGCACTCACCTGCCACTACCACAAGGAGAAGGAGGTGAGCATCCCAAATGTGCCTGTACATCCCACCCCCTGGTCACCCTCTGTGCTCACTGTTCTAGCTCCAGCACACAACGTCTGTATTTTAATGGACACGTTTCCTCTATGATCACAGGTTGGGGTTTTTTTTTTTTTTTTTTTAAATGTAGTCAAAAATGAATAACAGTGATGAATGAAAAAATGTTAATGCTATAGCTTTGTCACTTTTTTATTTTTTAATATTTAGAACTGAGATTTTAATTAAAAAATGTATAATAATTACAGGCCCGAAAAAGATATACATTTTGACATCATTATACAGTATGTTAACCTTTGACTAATATGACTCATCTCTTTCAGGTTTACATGCCAAAAAATAAACTGAGAAGCACACAGAACGGGATGATTGTTGCTCAGGACCCATGGTGCGTGACACCAAGGGACGGTAACAGCAGCCGGAGCCACCTGCTGGCCAATGGGAACAAACAGAGCACCCAGGACAGTGAGGGCTACTACAGCCCCCTACTGGGGCACAATGGCTCCGCCTCCTGGGAGGATCACAGGCAGCGTGGTGTGGGCCTGGATTTTGCCCTCTTGGACAGCACTTTCCTTCTGTCTCAGGTTTTCCCCACACTCTTCATGGGGATGATCGTCCAGTTCACGGAATCTGTCACAACCTACATCGCTTCTTCCGCCATCTTTGGCTTTGTAGCAATCTACCTGGCCAACCAGATTGTGTTTGAACAAAAGGACATCAGAAACTGAGAGAGATGCAGTCCGAAAGGGATAGAAGTTTCCGCCCACCGTTTCCTTAGCTTGAAAAGGATGCGTGTTGTCACTGTTACCATGGGCACTCGGTCCTTTTTAATGAAGGAAAACCCTACAGGAACAGTTCCTTTGGGAGTATACTGTGTTCAGGCCCTGGTGCCTCAGTTCTTACCACAGCGTCTTTCAGCTGGAGTCCTCCTTAAACGTGGCCTGGTAACCTTTTCAGGAGCCCAGGCCGCAACGGTGAGCGGGAGGAACAAGGTATTCAGCCAGGAACAAGCAGTAATCAGCAGTGCTTGTGCAGGCCAAGCGTAGCTACAGTGTACACCTGTGGGACACCCACCCCCCCCTTCCCTCTCCAGGGCCGCGCCCCACACCCCAACCCTCCTGCTCCGTGTGACCCCACCCCCTCTCAGGGGAAGGAACAGGAGCAGCAGCCTGATCTGGTGGAGCCCACTTCTCTAAAAGGGATTTCTTTGCACTGCTCCCTGTTTCCCAGGTAGCGGCTGCAGTGGCAGGAACATCGGGGGAGTTGCTCAAAATTATTGCCTTAGCATTTGTGGACCGTGGTGGGAACTACAGTGGTGTTTTACGTTCATTTCTGTCTCGGTCTCACTCGAAGTGCTTTATTAATATGTATACATTTCAGTATGTTAGCTACATTCCAATGGGAATTTCTTAGGCAACCTATTTGGGAGAGGTTATGTGTACCTGTGATATTTTTAGCAAGACGTGAGATAAATGGGGATAAAGCCGCTGGAGTTAATCCTCCTGTCTTTTTTTTGCTGTGTTTCTCCTTTGTTAAATTATCAGAAATGTTCTTTGCAAGAGTTCTCCCATTCCACTACCTTTTGATTTCTGTATTTCCAGTTTGCTGTCTATCAAATATTCAGCTTGTAATCAAAGTTGAAAAGCCTTCTATTCAGAGAAATCTCTTTCAGACATATGTCTTGAAAGCAATACCAAGGGCTGGGAGGTGGTAAACAATATTCTGTATTTAACCCCATGAGATATGAAATGCTGTTAGATGTTAAACTCCATCAGTTAGCGAACCCAGTAAGAAGGCTAATTACAGTAGAGCAGAAGAAGCAGTACCTCTCCTAGGCAGACACATGTGTCACTGAAACATGAATGTTTCCTCGTGCTGTCCAATCACATTCCGGTCCTGTTGTATATAAATCTTCAGCTGAAGGCCAGAAGAGGTCAGTGACAGAGCAGTGGCTCCATGCCTGGGGGAAGGGGCTGCAGTGACATGACAGACGTGAGCACGTGACACCCCGTAAGCAGACAGGAGTTCTCTGGGTTTGTTGCCGTTGGGCACAGGAAAACCGCTCGCATGAACACCGAGCACAAACATATGTGCTACTCAGTATTATGTGGCATCATAACTCCATGTGCATACTTGTTTTTCATATCTCTTCATGTACATTTAGCTTATTTGTATAGGGGGAAATGAACCTGAAGCAATATTTATATGTGAATATAAAATGTTTGGGGAAAATATTTGAAATTTTTCCTTATTTCCCGTTGCTGTCAAACTGAAGTTAGGAAGAAAACAAGGACAACACCTGAGATTCCAATATTTTAACTTCACCCTGGTTTTAAACGGTTTATGTGAAAATAGACAAGAAAATGATTAGGTTTTGTTTTCAGTATCTATGTTTTTTTATGATGCTGTGCTATAGTTCCTTTATCTGTTCCCATGACAAAAACTGCATTTCAAGCAGGTTCAGGATTTAAAGTGCCCGAGCACAATGTTAACATTTTGTAAATGTGTATGTACCTACTATTCCAAAACTTATTTTATATAAAATTATTTATTTGTATGTTTCTCTGCCTCGTTGTACAGGGTGATTTCGTTGTGCTCTCCTGGACTGGTTTATAAACAGGAATTTAAAGCATCCGATAATGAACCAGAGACAAACCACTGTACTCACTCTTCTACATGCCTCAGAATCCAAATTTTTCAGTATTTCATAATGTATAACTGGATTGGAATCTATTGAGCCCATAAATTATCAGATTAAAAATTGCATTCACTAGTGAACTGTTTATTCTGTGCTAGTGCTGTATTTCAATATACATTTCTGAAAGAGAGCGTTAGTCTTGAGATTTTGCCTGTGTTTAACATTATGCCTTATTTAATAAGGTTCTAAAGAATTTTTTTCAGCTGTAAAGATTTTAAGATGTTAAATAATTCTAAAATGTAGCAGAATTTCTCTGTTTTGTCACCCCATCCCTCCTGTTTGTATCCTTCTTCAAGCCTTTCCTCACAAGGAAGTAATCCAAATTTAAGAAGTATGCATAACATCTGGAAATATTTCCTGATTATAAAAATTGTATAGTTTGAATTAAATTGGTTACTTCAGTGTTTTTGCATTGGCAGTTCTGCCATGGAGATTTTTTCCAGTGTCAAAATAGCCCTGTACAGTTTATATACAAGGAGAAATAAAAGGGAATCATTTTTATGGACATTAAAAAGCAAATGTATTTGTACGGACGTTTAATAAAACAGCTTTTTCATGATTCATATTGTCGCTGTGGAATCTTTTATGATTTGCAGTTAATACAGAGACCATATATTTTAGAAGTAATATGGTTCACAGGGACCCTTAGCCTTTCCTGCCTTAAGTTTTAGACTTTTGTTCCCGAATTCCTGAGGACAATTATCATACTTACAGAAGTATGAAAGCGGCAAAAATGCGGCCGGCGAAGATGATGGGAATGAATGACACTTTGATCGTGAAAAATAAATTACTCAGCGCTCACAGACTTATGCATGTAATATGTTCTTGTGTGTTTGTTTGAGCACAAGCCCTGATGATGGCTCCTCACTCGCTGTTCTTGAACCTGTGCCACTTTGTCGGTGTCGCGCTGCGCGTTCCCGATCCACCTGGAGACGTGCCCGATGTACATACGGTCACCCCCCCTCCGTTATATTCAGCAACTACAGTAGATGGCGAAATGGCCGCGTAAAGGTGCCAGAGGGTGGCTCCCTGTCATATTCCGAGTTCGCGGGGGGTCTGTTCCTTCTGGAACAGCACGCGCGCCGTGCGGGGGGTTGGAGCGCAGCGGTGCGCGCGTCGCGGACAAACGGCACAGGAAGTGGCTCACAGGGTTGCCATTGCTCTCCGGTGACTCTGCTGCGCTCTTTTTACACCTTCCTTCTAAATAAGGCTGCGGGCCGTTTGACATATGACCGCCGGCCCAATTTGGGCTTTGCCAACGTGCACATCACCGATCGGGGCCGCGCTGCGCGCTCCGGTGACAACCCCCTCCTCTTTCTCTCCGTGTCACACGCGGACTGACAGCTCGATCGAACTCCCACCACAGTTGCCATTGCAGTTCCGATCCTGCTGGCTTGCAACTTTTCTCTCGCTCGCTCTCTCTCTCGCGCGCTCTCTCGCTCTCTCTCTCTCTCGCTCTCTCTCTCTCCCCACCGCCTCCGACTACCGACTTTGTTCGGAAGTCGCGGTGATATATAAAAGATGCGCGAGTCTGTCGAGGTGAATTAGGGTTGCTTTTTTATTTTTTCTTCGGGGTGACTGGCGATCCCTACGGCGAGCGGTTTGCCCATCGAGAGGCGCGCGGAGCTGCAAAACATGATCATCACCTCCTCGGGCTCCGTCGCGCGCTCCGCTCCTCTCGCAGCTCCGCTCCCGGGCTTTCGTTTCATGCCCGACACCCTGATCCGCCTTCCAAAAATAAGCCAGCACCACCATGCCGAGGGACGAAAAACAAGAAGAGAGGTATTTTTAGGGCCAATAATTCGGACCACGTGCCCCGAAGGTAAACCGGATGGCCACCGCGCACACGTTCCTCATCAGTATGTCCCGCGAGGCCAGCGCGCGCTGGACGCCCACCGCCACCCTGCTCCTGGGGCTCCTGCTGGGGGTCGTGTCATCACATCCGATCGCGAGCAGGACTAACGCAACTTCACTGGAGCAGCAGTGGGAGCGGCTCTTCTCGCGCTCCGTGCTCGGGCTCTCCGGGGAGAAGGCGGACCTGCGCTGGGAGAGCGACTACCTGCTGGGCATCAAGAGGGTGCGGAGGCTCTACTGCAACGTGGGCATCGGGTTCCACCTCCAGATCCTGCCGGACGGCTCGATTAGCGGTGTTCACGATGAGAACCAGTACAGTGAGTGGCGTCCAGTGACCGACACACGGCGACGGCCGCTCGCCAAGTCACCGCAACTTGAGCAGCATCCGCGCATCTCGCTCCCTGTTATTATGGTGCATGATGTTGGACGGGCCGTTCGGGCGGCACTCGATGTGTCTTGTGTCCCAAAGCAAAGATACTGATCTGTTAAAGACCGGCGTCCATCAGCGCTGCATGTCACCTCCTGGCTCGAGCATGACACGAATGCTTGGGACGAATTTAGACGCCAACTTATTTTTACACCGATCCGCTCGCGGGCCCACGAACGGGCGCTCCCGCACGTCTCGCTACGTGCGCGCGCGATGAATATTCCGCCGGTGAAGTGAAAACGAACGCATTCTATTGCCCTCCGGTCTCTGGCGAAATGCACATGCAGAACAAAAGGCTGCTCGCGGACACGCATCACAACCCGCAAGGTTACACCCACCGCACGGCGCGGCGCGTGCATGCCATTGTTACCCCCCCTCCAGCACCGACCCCCCCCCCACCCGAAGCACGCGGCATTGTGTCATTGCGAAGGGTTTGTGTCTCTGCAAAGTGTGACATGTGCTGTTTTGCGGCACCAGGTCTGATAGAGATCTCCACGGTGGAGCGAGGAGTGGTCAGTCTGTACGGGGTCACGAGTGACCTGTTCGTCGCCATGAGCAGCAGAGGAAGGCTGTACGGATCGGTACGTGTGCCCCGTTACCACTTCACTTCTTCATCATGCCGCTGTCAAGCGCCCTGCATCTGCCTCTGTGGCAGGATGCGTGCGCACGCGAGCGCGGTGTGTGTGCCTGTGTGTGTGTGCGTGTGCGTTGGCATGAAACCGACTGCTGAACAATTTAATAATTGCAGCT
Source organism: Scleropages formosus (assembly GCF_900964775.1). NCBI lineage: Eukaryota > Metazoa > Chordata > Actinopteri > Osteoglossiformes > Osteoglossidae > Scleropages > Scleropages formosus. The sequence goes on from NC_041826.1 coordinate 14,104,255, forward strand.
AGTATGTGCGATCCGCTTTTAACTGTGTTGCGTTGAGACCCGGTGCGGTTTCATCTCTCCTGTAAACCACGAAACGCGTTGCGAACATTTAATGCGTACGGAGGTAAAAGCCAGGCTTCCCTAACACATAATTGACGCTCTTAAATAATGAATGGCACCCGATCGCCTTCATTGTGGGCAGCGAGGAGCGCGGCGCGTGGCCACATCCCGTTAGAGGCACCGCGTCGCGTGCTGCGTGCAGTAGTTGCGCGCGCCCAATACCCCACACGTCACTGCGCCTCGTGCACTTTAACGCCGGGGACCCTCCGCCGGCGACCGAGTGCCGTTTTAGGGAGTTACGCTTCAGCTGCGCAACTGTGCGCCAACGCAACGAGCCGCAGTTTGTTCACAGCGCGGCTCTGCCTGGGGTACGTTTGGGGTACATTTACCACAAACCCTCCGTGCTCGAGTCGCACGAATCGCTAGAGATGCCACGACAAACTGTTCATAAGTATTTGCGTTCAGTCGCGTTATATAAATTGTGACACGTACCTCTTATTTCCGAGAGAACATGTTCGGGTTGTAAATGATCACATCCACGCAAGGGAGGGGCGCGCCGCCGTGCCGGTGTTGCAGCAAACTTGTGTGTGACTTCACTACTAACATTTATAGTTATTGTTATTATTTTCGGGCCCCGCGGCGCTATCGGACACCGGCTTCTCACACGACGTAACTTCACTATAAAACGCTCATTAATTACTACACTATTAGAGAATCTTATTAGCGGCACTGTGGGGCCTGAGCTGAGCACACACTTCATGTGGCCCCATCTGGCCTAGTAAATTTTACTGCTCGAAGTTCTCATCATGTGTCATTAGTAAGGAGAGTAGAAGGTGGAACTGGACCAGTGGAGCAACCTGCTTTCAGAGACCCGGGAGTTAAAAGTGCCTCCGAGTTCGGCTGATGATACATTTTGTGCTTCTTTTACATACTTCTCCGCAAGGGATGAGAAGCATTTCATTGACAGACGAAATTACACAGAGCAGTCACCGTTTTCTTCCAGATTACATGAGAACATATGCCATGGAGCCTATCAATAAAATTATCCACTGAGGAAATTGTAATAATTGGTTATTGCACTTACTAATCGCTCCCTTAATTACAGAATTTAAAAAGGGTAATGCTGAATAATCAGTCAGACTGTAACAGACTATAATTTCCCCTCCTGCAAATTGTTTTCCTCCTGCAATGAAGTACAATCTGTGTTTGTGGGAAAGAGAGGGAGGGGGCCTAGAGGAAGTGGCTGGGTCTCATTCACTTTCTGGGTAATTTTCTATGGAGGAGATGGGTGGGTCCTGCAAGAACAGAATGGGTCCCTAAAAGTGTATCCCATGTGCCACTATTGTGTACAGGCACTGGGTGCGGGTGCGAGGCTCACCCAGTGCATCTCAGCCTGTATTGGCAGAGAAGAGGAAAAAGGAGAGCGATTCGTTCACTTATACTTCAGTGCTGTTTGTTTTTATCCCAGTATAACCAAAAAGAGAGTGTTTGATGAGAGGAAGGGAGCAGGGTATTATTTTAGATGTGGAAAACACAACTGCTTATATTTTTAATTGTTTGAAGTTAAGACTGAACTGCATTGCAGATTGACTGAAGCCAGAATTGATGGGGTGGGGCAGCACTGGGGGAGGGTATGTGATGGACACATTGGATCCACTTGCTATTTGCTGTAACCTCTGTCCTGGAGGCACTGAGAGCTTCAGCCACTGGAGGTTCCTGCACTATTTTTGCTTTATTGGAGCAGTAATTGACATCTGTCACCCTGGTCTCGCTTTTAGGTATTCATTAAAATTTTTTTATAACATGACATGTACGAATGTCATCAAGCCATTAGACAGTAGAACATCAGCAATTAACTACAACATTTTCTGAGATAAAAGATCAGCAGAAGTCCATTAGCGCTACTGGAAGGAACTATTAATTTGGACAGAATTAAATCAGTTACTTATCATGCTTTTATTCATAGGCTGCCATGGGCAATCGTTTGATATTTTATACAGCTCTTTATACATCTGGCAATTGTTCTGCTAAAGAAATTTATGTAAAGTGCCCCACTCAAGGGTCTTACAGCAGGAGTCCCCCTGGGATTGAACTGGCACCCATATATTTTATGTGTTTTATACACATCCAGGTACTTTTACATTGATTCATTTAGCAGATATACTTTTCTCCAAAGCGACTTCCAATGAACTCTATGTAGTGTTATCAGCCCACACACCTTATTCACCAAAGTAATTTACACTGATATACTACTTACACTGGGTCACTCATCCATACATCAGTGGAACACACTCTCTCTGCCACTCACACGCTATGGGGGGACCTGAACAGCATGCCTATGGACTGTGGGAGGAAACCCACGCAGACATGGGGAGAACACGCAAACTCCACACAGACTGAGCAGGAATCGAACCCATATCCTCTTGCACCACCCAGGTGCTGTGAGACAGCAGCGCTACTTGCTACCTTTGCCGCCCACCGCTGCTTTTGTCAGACAAGAAAACTGAATGGAAGAAATACTCACAATAAAATAAGATAAATACTGAAGTGGGGTACACAAAAATATATTACTAATATATTATTATTATTATTATTAAAAATGAAAAGGGGTATCACAAAATGTGCCCCCAGGAAAAGTACAGGCATCTTGTCCCATTTCAGTGACATCACTGATGTGGACTGTGCATTTGGGTGGCCGAGCGAACGTACCGTACCCGCAAGGGGTTTGTAACTTGAATTCCACCCCACTCCTGATCTTGCAACTTGTGTGTTTTTTTGGCATTTTCAGGCAGTCTTCCGAGACGAGTGCAAGTTCAAGGAGACCCTGCTGCCAAACAACTACAATGCCTACGAGTCTTCCATTTACAAGGGCTTCTACATCGCCCTCAGCAAGCACGGCCGCGTGAAGAGGGGCAACAAGGCCACCACCGCCATGACGGTCACACACTTCCTCCCCCGAATATGAACTAAATGTCGCAATAACCCACTCACTAATTTGCACATGTAATATAATAACTCACTGACACATATTCGAAAAGACTGACTGCAAAACACTACATATGATAGTATTTATTCTGTCTTTATATATGTATATTTGGGTAGTTACCTTTATAATAGGATTTACATATATGCCATAATTTGCTGCTTATTATTTTTACGATCATTATATACTGTAAAGGGGGAGAGGCTTTGCCGGTCTTCTCACTTTATATGGGTGCTTGCCGTAGCTGACGGAAACATCACCCTGTCAATGGTGTGACTGATGTCCTCAGCTTTTCGAGGTGAAACGGATACTTTTTATTACCTCATACAGCTGCCTCCGGAGAGGATGCATGAAGTTACGCGCGGCAGAATGTCTGTTAACCTGTTTGAGAACGTGACCCTTAAGATCACCATTGTCATTGTCCAGCAAGGGGAACTGAAGCCCTCTGGTGCGGTTCCCTTACCATGTGACAAGATGGTGCCCCAAGGTCCCAACCTCACCCCCCACCCCCCACACCGTCATTACTTGCATGCAAGAAACACGCCTCACAGTCAGAAATAGGGTTGACACACAAGCCACGTGACTCTCAGGGGGAGTTGTAGTCTAATTCCTGGAGAGCCAGGAGTATCTCAGTTTATTTATTTTTTCCATAATTAGACAAATTTAGTAATTGAGACTCTGAGCTGGACAGAGACCAGAGGAAGCTATGGCTGTGTCTGGAGCCAGAGAAACCCCAAGGTGAAGGGGGAGGGGATCTCATCTCACTGAAGACTGCCAAACCTGGTCCAGTAGCCTTGCGATTTCAGGACTTTCTTGGGACTAGCTTGGAGCCCACCATCATCAGAACTCAGAACTGTCGACAGCTGCATCTTGATTTCAAAAACAGCAAAGCAACCCTGCTGCCAGTGGATTTGGACACTGCTGTCAAGCACTTGAGCTAAGCACCCCAGCTTATTTAAGTCTGGTAAGTGCTCCATTAAAGAAGTGTGTAACGAGATATATAAACTGTAAAACTGCAAGCGCTGCAGCCTGCTCTACAGAGCACATAGGACTACTGCAAATAATATGAATAATATACAACGCCGGGGAAAAGAGTAGCGTTACGTTGCTTCGTTCGTGCGACTGAAAATGGCCAAACACATCTTAAATGTACGAGCTACTCTCAGTGTACGTCCCCTATGTGTAGACCATAATGAGATGAGATGGTCTCGCACATGTCTTGCTGGGATGCCTGCATTATGAAAACTCCTGATCATTTCGCCATGAATTGTGAAATAATGGCACCCGACCCTGGTGGTGACAAACTGTCCCACACTGGCATTGCAGCAGCAGAAGTGTGCTGTAGTTGGGCAGCAAGGATGGGAAGCCGGTGACAGCCAGGATGTGGTGTCCAGGGGAAAGATGGAAGATGAAGCACTGCGCGTACATCAAGGTACGTCAGGGTACATCGAGGACTCTGGGATGCCTGCAAGATGCCCTGCTACAATGCCAAGGCTGCTGCCCCTATCTAGGACTGTGCTGCCTTGCTGAATGGGGGTAGAACTGGCCTATTTTAATTTGGAAAAAAAAGACCGACACTGGCACCGGTTGTTTGTTTAACCTTGCAAGAATGCGGATCCGGCTGGGGCTAATGGGCTACTTCCTCAAATACCTGAGCAACCCCCCCCATTCCCACCTGTCACTGTAAAAAGACATCGGCAACGACCTCGAGATTCCGGCGGTGCTGTGGAACGTCCAGCGCCGCTCGATCCGTTTTTAGTCAAAGGTCGTGGCGACAGGCTCGCTGACCCTCGTCCAGCGACACATCCTAGACTCCTCCTTTTTATTCCTTCCAGAATTGACTCTCGATAAGTCCTTCATTGATTAACTAATAACGCACCGCTGAGTGAAGAAGAACAAACATTGCACGGATTATAGTCAGTTTGAAATGCTGCGTTTGTTAAATTCATTGTTATCTGCTTTTTTGTTGGCTGCTGACCGATGGAAAGACAGGGTCATTCTGGACTCCCGGCAGCCCTGTGGGCAACAAGCATGGCCTCATGACTAATGTTATTAGTGTCCAAAGTTATGTGTAGCTTTTAGGACAAAAACGTGGAGAAAAATCGGCACCAGTGCCATTTTTTGTCAGAATCCCGGAATGCCTGAACATATCACAACCTTCTGACTTTCAAAAATAAGTAGTTGTCCCAAAGTCAGGAGCAGGCAAACCCAAGCAGCCCTTTGCTGCATCGCTCGGGTGGAATGGTGCTTTCCTGCTGCTTGGCCCCCACCCTACTCTGCATCCAAAATGTATTTGGGAGGGGACATCTGCAGGCTTGTCGCAGTGTGTGCGAGGGGGGAGAAGAGAGCCTAATCAGAGGAAGCCTCAGTCTTCCCATCATGCTCTGTTTTTGTGCAGAAGCGACTAAAGGCAAAAAGGCTTTAGCAAGATCAGTTTACTGCTCTTCAGGAAATTACCTGCTATGCCACTCTTGGCTTATTCTGCTATTTTAAGCATATAATCCTCCCCTCATGCTTCAGGTGTCTCAAATGAGCGAAGGTGGTACGTGCGTTTTCTGGAGGGACTTCCACATGAAGGTCTGAATCTCCCCTTTGTGCTTTTGTCCATGCAGTGCATTCACTCGCAAGAAAGTGTAATAAAAATGAGTTGTGTAAAAGCAAAAGGGCCCTGCTTCAAATGGATGGCACGGTGGCCTCTTTGCGTGGGCTGTGGAGAATTAAATTCCGCTTTGTTTTCATTACACTGAGCTTACTTTGCCTGCAGAAATAAAACTTTTTTTTACTGAAGGGGTTCAGGAACACCTGTCTGTATTCAAAGAGCATGTGAAAGGAACAATTTTTAAAAAAAAAGGAGTGCAGAGGAATTAAAATGTGGAAGCTGATGAGATCCCTAGAAGTTCTCGAGAGATAAAAACTGGACAAGGTCCCTGGAACTCAGGGCCACATGTGCAAGGTTCCTCTGGCTATGGAATCAATACAGCATGTGAATAACGCACTGGGAAATAGTTGGGAAAATAAAACCCTGGCAACTGTGTTGTCTACTCCTGCTTCTCAGTTTATTTCATCAGCTGCAAATCAGTCAAATTGAAAGGATATTTATTTCATCTGGACTATGAGGGCATGTCAAAGCAGGTTCTTACAGCTAATATTTGCTTCAGAACGTAAAGTTGCCTTTCGACTCTTGCACATGTATTTCAAATAAAGAGGCTAACTGATCCAGTGTAGAGCTCCGTAGTTTTTGTACCTGTCAGATGGTGTCACAGTTGAGATGGATTTTTTTGACTGTTCCTTTCAGATCCTATTTACAAAACTAACTACAATGGAAAGGTTACGTTTTTATTTATGTATTTATTTAAATTATTATTGTTGTTGCTGTTGTTTTTTGCCAGTCCATATGGGCACAAACACGCTGTCATTACAAGGACAGGTAGCTTGTGGTCTGAAACCGTATATGGGATTTGCCATGTGTGAGAGCTCGACTTTGGTGAATGCTGTCCTTACGGACAAATGGTGATTCCTCATAATCCAAGTAAAGAAAACAAAAAGACGAAAGCTGGGGAATTTAGAAAGAGGTCACTGTTCACTACCAAAGCATTTGAGACAGCCAAGTGTTCACCACTGTGATGAGCAATAGCCTGTGTGCTGTCTGGCCCGTGCAATAAGGTGCCCAGCTCCCAGAATTCCCTGAGACAAAGGCTTCCATGCGGCATGGGAGGCCTCGGCCAGGGAATGGCAGCGTGTCTTTGTGCGTTCCCATGTGCACTGGCGTCCGTCGTGTCCACTCTCACGTTTCGTATTCCTGCACTGGGGGAAGGCAGCGTCTGCTGGGTACCCCTCTCTTTGTTGACATACCTCACCTTCTGCCTTAGTTCTGAGTTGTTACAATGATTGTAAATTAATAGGAAAAACAGACTTCTCCAATCATTTGTTTCTGAAAAAAATACTATGATGACGAGAGTGAGAATAATAATATATAAAATGGTTTTCCTTTTATTTTTGTACGTATGTGCAATGCACAAAAGTCTACTGTATTCCTGAAGTAATAATAAAACGTTTGTTTTTCTAAGGGTTGCTGGGGTGTTTATTTCCTTTGTCACACCTGTGGGTGCAGAAAGTGCCCCCGAAATGTGAAGTCAAAAGAACGGTTACTGTAGTAGATCATAAAACGTTTGCACCACACTGTCATACTATGATAAGAAAAAGTATTTAGGGCACAAGACTCTTTCTCCCGAGTGCTGAAGCTGAATTGTTCAGAGAAATGGTCCAGTCACCTGTAATCACTGCTGGGAGCATTTCAATAAAGCTCTCAGTAGAAATTGGAACATCTAGAAAGTGTGCTCAAAATGACATTTCACATGTACATGTTTCTGTGAGTAAATTCCCATTTGTCACCTTTGATGGTGTGAGTGTTTCTGTGGAGGCAAACATCCAACATCAGCACCATGTGACACAGAACAGTTCAGTGAAACAGAGGGTGACAGTGAATACTTCCCTAAGCAAGAGCTGCATTGTTTCTCGAGTACAACAAAAAAGAATTAATTCACTAAAAGCACTGGCAATACAGCTGAGCCATATACTGCAGCTGAAGCAGGATTGATTGGCAACAAAGCAGATGGCATAGGAAATATAACAAAACACAAAGCACTATTAACGATCATAAGTGAAACTGTAACACTCCAGCAGGATGTGAAGCACGTAAAGAAATGATTGATAGTGAAAATAATCGGAAATAAAGCTCCACCAGTGTCTGCCCACCACGAAAGCGAATTAAATTGGTTCATTTATGAACGCATATTCTCGCAGGTAATATACGAACTATATATGTATAGAATATAAAAGCAGTCACATCGCAACATTCCGTGCAGATGCTGTGATAAAGACACACTCTGCCAGAGCAGGTTTGCGACCGTTGATAAGTGAGGTTCTGGCGCCCCCGTGCGGTAGTGCTGCAGAGGTGTACACGGAGCGGACACTTCGGTCGGAGTAACAGCAACGGGCTGTGGGAGCCGATTTCCCACAACCGAAGAGGAATTTATTCCCGAAAAAAACAAAGCTGCTGCATTAGTAGACAAACCCCACTTCTGCTCAACCGAGCATTTAGAAGTTAAATGTGTAAAAAAAAAAAAATCAAAAAGTGTCAAATGCACTTTTTTAAGTTTGGCTTCAAACACAGCAGCAGCAGGAGGAGGAGGTACGGTAATGCCCTCAAACGGACTCTTCGTATTTCTATGTGCTTCACTTTGGAGAAAAGCGCCTACTAACTGAATAAAAGTACACGTAAACACAGTAGAGACATTTTAACGAGTGACCTTACCTACACAACTTGCAGAGTGTGTCCGCAGGATGTTCCCCGAAATCTCTCGGCCGTGTGTTGTTGGAGTGTAAGGCTGCTCGGGCACTTCTGTGGTACACTTATGGTGCACTATGGTACAGCTGTGGTACACTTTGGCCCAAAGTTTGGGGCAGTTATGAGGGAAATGTGACGGGAAATAAGGTGACTGCAGCGGCGGCGTTCACTTAGTCATTGGAAATACCTCTAACAACGTGTTTTTTTACCACGTTTCCCTCTCGCTCGCACTGCAGTCCACCTTCATACAGACATGCTTGAACTCGGGAGTCTCGCTTGGCTCGCGCGTGAGCGGCGCCTTCCCGCGGATCCGCGCGAGCGGGCAAGCGCGAGACAGGAGCCGCAGCTCGTACGGCGAGCGTCCGCACCGCCCCCCCCCGCTTTACGAGCACAGCGCCTCACATCGCTGTAATGGTCGCGGCCACTTACACACGACGTCCTCTGCCATGCCCATATTCACCGCGTCCTTCCGCTAGAAAGATTAACACTTGACCCGTAACATAAGCGGGGTGAAATCCGGAAAATTCGGTCACATTTTTATTTTTTTGTGATCTTCTTGGGCGGCGGTGTATGAGCACCACTGACTGTCACATCACATGTTGTAACTCATTTGCCTCAAAGTTTGAGCCCCATGACCATGTTCGTGTATGTATTCGCTTTTTTGGTCAATAATAATAATAATAATAATAACAACAACAACAAGAATTCATTCAAATCGATTCAAATCGAAATAACAATCATTAATACTAAACGAATAGTCGCTTTTATAGTCCAGGTTTAAAAACTGTAGTGCTAGTATAATAATATACCACATGATTCATGAATTTAAAAAAATAGTTGTACACAACGTACAGTCCTCGTACTGTAGTTACATACTTGACGTTTGTCACTGTCAAATTGCACCACGCTCCTCTTGCGCCTTCTCCAAATACCAAAGGACTCGCGCGCGCAGCGAGTGTTTGGGTTCGCGGGTCCCGCTCGTGTCCCACGCAGAGAGCGGTGAGGACGTCGCGCGGGGCGGCGCGAGGGGATCGAGGTCACAGTAAGTAATTTCGCTGAGCGACAAACCGCCGCGCGCCAATTACCTTCGAGGTAAACAGACGGCGGCGGAAGAGCAGCGGAACCCCGATGCCCTCTTTCCTTCCGCCGGTGCCCTCAGGGATCTATCTCCACATCTGCTCCGGGGGCGAGCCTCGCGCTCAGGGATGTGAGCGGGGAGAGGCTTTAAATAGCCGCGAGCTGGACCCGGGCTATGTCAGAGCGCAGTTCGTCTCGTGCAGCGCAGCCCTCAGAGACCGAAACAGTCGGACCCCGAGCGCTGCCCTCAGCATCTCCGCCGTGACCGAGACCGAGACGATCATGAGCGCGCACCCGGCTGTGCTCGTGCTGTGCCTCGCGGCGCTGGTGAGCTGCGTGCCCAACCCGTCCCCGCTGCTCGGCTCCAACTGGGGGAGCCCCAGGAGGTTCGTGCACCTGCAGACCTCCTCGGAGGTGAACAACATCTACCTGGAGATCCGCATGAACGGACAAGTGAGGAACACGACGAGCCGCAGCTCCTACAGTGAGTGTCGCGCTTCCAGCGCTGCTCCCGGTGTCAGTAGAACCTTGGTTGCGCTCCCTACAAACATCATCACGTCCTCATGTGTTTAAGGCTGTTTGAGTGCCAGCTCTCCACATGAGCGGCTGACGTACATACGCTTCCTAGTAACATGTGCTATTTCATTTCCTCCACTTCACGTGGCCCTCTCGCTCTGGGTCCACCGAGGTGTACTGACGGAACCCGTGTCCCGTGCTGCCAACAGGTGTAGTTGTGCTCAAGGCGGAGACCAGGGATCGTCTGGCCATTTACGGGGTGAAGAGCAAGCGCTACCTGTGCATGGACGAGGAGGGCATCCCCTTCAGCTCTGTGAGTGCCACTCAGTGCCGCGCTCGGGGTTCGAGGGCTGCCCGGTCACACGGTGGCCTTGTTGCTGCCTCTCAGCTCTTAGTTGTCATGTTGCGGCTGTTAGCGGGTGGCACGTCACCTTAGCTCGTGTTTCAGGTGTCAACCTCACACTGAGCTGCATTCAACCCCTAACGCTGTACAATTCTGGCCTTTGCGGACCGGACTTGGGCAGCCCTGTTGTAGGTCTTTCTTTCGATAACGGTGGCAAAAAAGCCTCGTGATTGGAAGCTCACTGCGTATGACAATGTGCCCATGTTCCAGACCGTCTGCAGCAGGGATGACTGTCTCTTCCACCACAAGCTGCTGGAGAACCACCGCGACGTCTACTACTCCTGCAAGAGCGGCCTGCTGCTCAACCTGGAAGGCGCCAAACAAGCCTACGAGCCGGGCCACAACCTGCCGGCCTCGGCGCTCTTCCTCTCCGAGAAGAACACGGTGCCGCTGAGGCGCCTCCTGCACAGGGAAAGGAGGAATCGGCACATGGACCCTTCAGACCCACTGCGCGTGCACAGCCAGCACGGGGAGGGCTCCGAATCACTGCCTTACCCGGATACGGACGTGGACGCGGAGCAGGAGAATGAGCGAGAGGCCGAGGTGTCGGAGCAGGGCTGGGCCACCTCCAGGGAGAGCATCACCTTCGGTTTCCACGACGACCCGCTGCAGGTGCTCAATCGCATGGACCCGCAGAGCCCTCGGAACACGGGGCACATCGGCTAATTTGGGACAGAAGCACCAAAGTGACACCTGGCAGCGGTGCGGTTTCTCCAGCTGGTCTAGGAAACGGTACCCTATTGTTTTACCTCTCTTTTCTTGCATTATTTACACTGCCTCTATCTTTTAATCATATCTAAGTGGTGATGGCATTAGCTGGAAAACAGCCAACTATTACACCTTCTTTCAGAACAGTCTGAACTTAAGAGTGAGCAAAGTACATGGCTCAGACACAGAGCAGTGTATAAACCAGTGCGTTCACACTGCTACACAGTGAACTGATGAACTGCAAACTCCTTTTGTCTTTCTGTACACTTTACGATGCACTGTCGCACGTGCTGCTCCCTCGTGAAGCGTTAGGCACAGCAATATTCAAACGTTCATCATCACATCTTTGAGAGACTGACGTAGTTTGGGACCAATGTCCACAGTAGAATTTTCTGGGACCAGTGACCAAGGTAAAAATTTCTATGCAAGAAAATGTTATATGGAAAGGAGGCTGAGCAGTTTTAGACCTAAAAAATAAAAATAATTGTTTTTGGTAGGTTCCAGACACCACCAACAAAGACCAGGAAGAGACCAAAATATTCATTTAAACATAAACATATATTCAGTTACCATCACCCAAAGCAAACGAGTATTTATTTATTTAAATGTATTCAGTTATGGTTATGAAGAGTATTTATTTATTTAAACACATCCTATTATTAATACTCAAAGCGAGAATATTTATTTATTTAAATGTATTCAGTTATTTATAATATTTATATGGACTCAGTATTGTCAGATGCAATGGAGAACATTTTATATGCATTTTCGTACTATTAAAACTTACCAATAAATGTATAAAAAGACAAAAAGTGTGTGCCTCGACTTTTTAGATCTTATCATGGAATATTTCTGGAGACATCCACGTCTTACTGAAAAAAATACTTTTGAAAAAATACATTTATGTGGTTCACTTTTACTTTTGTCATCATTATAGAAATGAAGGTACTCTATTTCTTGCCTTTTTATTTTAACATTGTAACACCTGAAAGTTTTCCTAAAATAACTTCCTAAGAACTTGAGAACTGAAGCCAGAATTATGTTTGAATGTAGTGAGACCCTCCCCCCAGTGACAGTTTCTTGTAGATTTTTTTTCTTGTTGAAGGGTAGCTGAATGGGAGCATCTGCCATATAAGCCTGCTGCTGTTTCCTATTCCATAAGTGTTCCCAGTGCCGTTAAACAAATAAGCACGCTTCCAATAGGACAAAGAAATAATACTTTGCAAGAAAGCTTACAAACAGAAGAGAGTCGATGTGCTACAGTTACAAAAAAGGTGGCTGCTGGTCACAACTCGTACCTACAGTTCGCAAAAAAGGAGTTAAACATCTGTCGATCAGAGCGAGTCTGACCACTGAGAGTCAGAGCCCTGCAGGCGTGACGGAACACAATCAGCGACTGTGGCTCACACCTGAAATCCAGGGTAAAGTCACATTCTTCCATTTATTCATACTTTCGTCCAAAGCAACTCACAATTACTTTCTCATTTACACAGCTAGGTAACTTTACTGGAGCAATTTAGGGTAAGTACCTTACTGAAGGATACTACAGCCAGGGGTGGGAATTGAACCTGCAGTTCGAAAGGCAGGAGCCCTAACAACTACGCTTTCAGCAACATTTCTGTAGTAATTAAGTGCAGAGCTGGAGCAAAAACCAGACCATCCCATGACCCTTGAGGACCACGGCTCTGTAGTGCTACACCCCACGTTCCAGCGTGCCGTTTCACAGCTGTCACATCTCGGCAAGCCTCAAAACCAGTTAAAAGAATGACTTTTGAGCAGCTAAACGTTAAGCTGCTGAAATGTTTGATAATCCAGCAGAAGGACAGAAAGAAAAGAAAAACAGAAATCGATTTCCACATCTCACATCAGCGACACAAGAGATAACTCAGGAGAAAACAAATGAAAAATTAAGCTTGTAGCTGATTTCCAAGTCTGCAAAACCATTCACATGCCATGTAGCTCACTTAGAATACACAACTAGGCATCTTAATTCTTTTACTTTACACACAGTTTTTTTTTTTTTTTTTTTACCATCAACAGAAAAACCAGAAGGCTCATTGGTTCATGCACCATAAGAACATGTGAAGATTCTCTTCAAAATTTCTTTGTCCTTGTTTGTCTTTCTGATATTCAACAAAAAACCTGAATGAAACCAACAACAGTCCATTGAATATCTTACAAAGGAAATATTTTTTACATTTAACTGTGCAAGTATTATTTGCCTATAAATAAGGTAATAAATGCTTTTTCAAGGGAAAGCATTTTGTTAGAAACATCAAGTCAAATCCTGTGCAAAGATCAAGTTTACAGTCAATGAATAAGGAGGTCTGGTCTCATAACAGTATCTAGGCAGCAGGACATAAGACACACAAAACTGCTGGATGCTCTTACATCTCTTCCTGCAGCTTTATGTTCATTCATCCCTTTGCAGAACCCACTTATCTATCCACCGAGGGCTGCAGGTATGCTGTCTGAGCCACAGTTCTACTGCGTTTTTGCATGCAATTCAGACACATGGTGAAGGAACTGCTGTGTGCAGACAAACTTATGATATGCATAACCATGAACTACACTAGCTACAGAGAATATAAACAGTTGCATTTTTTTTTTTTTTTTTTACTTGTATTGCTTTTCTCACAGGAAAAGAATTATTACAGAACTCGAGGTCAGCTGACTTAAAGCACATAAAATTGTAGGAAACCTTTTCAAACAGTGTATTTCCTTGAATTAAAAAGGCCTTCAATAAATTTAATCTTAATCAAGGTACAACTGCACCATGCTGAATTCTAAAAAAGCTTTTAGATAAAACCAGTTCAGCCATTTGTCTTTCAGAGCTGCCCAGCATTTGGCCTTTCGTGTTTCTTGCGCTCTTCTGCTACGGTTGCTCTTTGAGAGACTTCAGGTGGTCTTTCCTGTTGACGAAGATGCAATGGATGGCAATGGGAGGCAAGCGGCTGGCGTCGCCATGGCGTAACGTTACAACAAAACGGCAAATGCCAGTGTTGGGGCAGGCAGAGAAAATGTGGGACACTTTGACTCCACGTGGCACACTGCAATTCAGGTCCTCTACTAGGTAGCGCACAGCTAGGCGCATGTAAGCACCATGGGTCACGACCAGGGCATGTGGGACCACGCCATGGATGCCGTCATCAGCAAGGCCTGCAGGGGGCCCCAGTGTTCCAGGGGCCAGTGCCATCTCTCCATCACAAGGGTGGTCTGCAGCCATGCGCTGGCACAAGGCCTCCAGGAAGGCCTTGACCCGGAGCTTCACCTGAGCCAAGCAGATGAACACGCTTAGTGAACACTCTGGCCTCCAGTCTTCCATCAGTCTCACTTTCCCACCTACATTTACACAAGTCAAGCACTGAAAGTCAGGAGTCAAGTGATTTCTAGACCTTTACTGAATCAGGTCTGAGTCCCCTTTATGCAAAAGACTGTTTTGGTCCAACATGAAGGAATTAAAAAAAAAAAAAGAAAAGAAATGTCACAACTGAAACTTTGGTCAAGTTGACCATTTCCTTTTTGTTTAAATCCCCAGCATATTACAATTTCTAGACAGCATATCTTTTCATTTCTGTATAAAGCAAACATTTTAAAACTTATATCCTGTTACTCTGTGAGGATATATATGTATAAAATACGAGACCAAGTCAAAAAGAACCCACAATATTAAACTGTTCCAATACAACTTATTGTACTTTTTCACTCACTCCCTTATATAAATCTAAATGTAAATATATATATTTATGTATTTTATGTATACAGTGGGGTCTAAAAGTCTTGAGACCACCACAGAGAATGCTTCTATTTTGCATTATTTTCTAATTTCTTTTTTTTTTTTTAACTTTATTAGTTTTTTATCAAATATATCAAAACATTACAACACATAAACCAACACATCCACAACCATGTACAAAATAATCTCACAAAAAAAAAAACCCTCCTTGTACATAGTAGTGCCAGCATCCCTCCTTCCTGAACCTGTTCTTTATTCAACAAAAACAGCTAAATTTATCAGAGTAGCCTGCATAATTGAGAATCTATGAGAAAGCAATTTACATTGTAAAATCCATAAACATTATTTTCTAATTTCTAAACATTCTTACTAGGGGTCTTAGACTTTGGACCCCACTGTATATCTTCAACATAGGACTGAAAGGGATGTTGGATGCATTAAAAACAATATAAATTATGTTGAAGGGTTCTTCACTCTCAGCATCTAGCTTGTGGGTTTGAATTCAGCAGTCTTTGTAAAGTTTGCTTGTTCTTGCTGTGTTCCACTGGATTTCAGCCCACAATCCTGTGTTTCAGGTGAATGGACTAAACTTCCCCCCGTGTGTAAGTGCATTGGTTGCCTTGCTGAGTCACTTTGCTCACCAGATGCTTGTAAGCAGCTCAATACATCTAACTCCAGCCTTTCCTGCTATGATGACCCTGCAGTTATGTAGGAGTATGCTGACCACGTGTTTCCAATGAAGGCCATGGCAAACAAGGATATCGTTTAAGGCAACTGTGAGGGATGATGCATCAGCAGTGCTTATTTTTCTGGCTGCAAGATGGAATGTTGAAAATTTCCAGAATTCCTAATCCTTATAAAGTGGAACAAGAGCAGTACTCAGTATTCCATCCCTCATCTGGTTAATTGCTTTATCTGCATTTAAAACAACTGGACTGTTGTAAGACTGTTTCCAATGGACTATTCTCACAGGTGGAGGTGGGGGTGTGCAGTGGCGCAGTGGGTTGGACCGGGTCCTGCTCTCCAGTGGGTTTGAGTCCCGGTTGGGGTGCCTTGCGATGGACTGGCATCTCGTCCTGGGTGTGTCCCCTCCCCCCTCCAGCCCTTCACCCAGTGTTACTGGGTTAGGCTCCGGTTCCCCACGACCCCGTATGGGACAAGCAGTTTCAGATGGTGTATGCGTGTATATTCTCACAGGTGACATGGTGTCATCTGGTGCCTGGGCTGCTCAGGTTGAAATCGAGTTCGGCTTGTGTGGCTTTCCTTTAGGTGCTCTGGTTTCCTCTCACAGTTCAGGTGAATTGGCAATGCTAAATTGCCCATAGTGTGAGAGTGAGTATTACCATGTGTCCCACCCAGGGAGTACCACCCCACTGCAAGCCTTAGGCTCAGTGATTCCAGGATAGGCTCTGGATCACCACAACCCTGCCCAAGACAAGCAGTTAAGTGTGTGTGATTGTTTCAGCTTCTCTGACAGCTAATTGTAAGGTGTGGGGCAATGCCATGTGCAGACATAAGAAGCTTGTCAATTGGAGACTGTCAACCTTGACACTGCATTCTTATCTTCTGCTAGTTTCATAATTAAACTTACTGATGGACATACAACAGGTAACATCAGGTTATGCTCAGTGATGAATGTACAGATGTGTAGCTTTTGATCTCACTTACACAGTCTGTCTGATACTGCTACTTCAGTGGCGGTGCAGGGGTGGGAATCGAACCTTTAACCTGTGGCTCCAAAGGCGGTGGCTCTCAGTAGCACATTATGAGTAATGCCAACTATAAAATTTTAGGGATGGGTGGCCAACTCATGAAGGCTTTTTTTTTTTTTAATAATAATAATAATAATAATAATAATAATAATAATAATAAAAAAACCTGTAAAAACTTCAGTTAACATAACTTTATAATTTTAGTTTGGATCCAAAGGCAGCAGCTCTAATATACATGTTTACCTATTGTAATCTGTTCTCTTTTCCATATCATGGCAATGCAAATTAATAATATTCATAGGCTCCATTATTCCCCTTCTAAAACCGAGTCCAGAGTCAAAGTAGCAATTTCATTTCATAATATCTTCAGTCTTCATACAGCTTTCCAAAAAGCACTTCTACGGCTGACCTCACTTCCCCATGTCACACATCCCTTGAGAAAAAGTTTTCAAATACTTTCACTTGGATACATTTTAAAAGTGCAGACAATTTCCACAGATGACTGAACTGCACTGAGTGATGCAAAAAGCACACGTGAGGCACTGCTAGCAGTGTTGTCTGTAACCACAGGAATCACTGCATTGCTAGTAACATTCCGTCACTTTACTTGCGTGTACCAAAAACTGCACACATTGCTGTACACATGGACACACCGGAGGCTCCTTGGCTTATGGTGACCTAGCCACTGAACACAGCTCCCAAAGACTTTTTGTAAATGTACATATCAAGCTCAAAAATGGCCTCTATAAGAGCAAATTGTTTGTAGTGATAGAAAACTTTAATCCAGTGATGTAGAGAGCATATTTCTGTGAAATGAATTTAACTTGGCTAAAATTGTGGAAAACAAAAGTTCTATAAATTCTCATAAGCAGATCTAGTTGGAATAAAGCAATACAGAAATTAGTCATTTCAGCAGTAATGGCAAGATTAAATCTTCATTAGCTGCACAAAATGTATTACCAGCAGTTATGCTGCTGATTGAAGATAGAGGCCCGGTTTTTCCAACTTCCAATACAGGTAGAAAACAAAAAAATGATTAAGCAAAAAAAAAAAAAAGGGGGGGGGGGGGGGGAACCCCACACATGACAGACATGCCATTTGATGAAGAGGAAATGCACTCCTTGTTTAAAGTTTAATTTATTTATTGAAAAAAAGCTATAGAAATTAATGCCTACTTGACCAGGGAGAATAGCTTATAAAAACATGGACCCAAAAATGCCGTTAAGTCCATGACATAATCATGATCCAGATATGACATATAAAAATATGTATGTTACTTTGAATGAAAAGTGAAAGCTAAGCAACATAAGCATACCTTGGGTTATAATCTTATTACGGCAAATGTCTAAGTACAGCAGGCGACAACTATAAAAGATATAGCATAGTTGAGAAATGATGTCAAGGAAGGTCAAATGTTTGCTGAACTGGCAAGTGAGAAAGATGTTAATCACAAAGAAATTTCAGAAAGCTCTTCCTGAAAAGCATGCCTGCTACTGAACAATCCTGGGGATATTAAGTGCTCTACAGTGAAAGCTGCTGGATTGGTGCAGTGTCTTCTTACACATAAAGGCAATCTGATGAGTGGGAATTTCCTATTTCATAGCATGAAATCTGATGCCAAGGGGTTAGCCTGTTCCTTCTACTGATGGGACACCAAACCCGACTTGTCCAGTATTTGAGAGATCACAAAAAAAATTCTATGAAATGGATAGTTCTGACGCATTGTAATCTGTGTTAGACTCATATTCTAGTAGCAGTGCGAACAAGTGGAGGCTCCACTGTTGTCACTGTTCACTTCTTGAAAACACACTTTCAGGAGATCCAGTCTTAGTTCATTAGACATAATTACTGTGTGTCAGGAAAAACTGCTTGCTTTTTCTCCTCTTTGTCCAAAGCAAACATTTCACCAAAAGGGTGAATATTGCAATAAAATGCAAGTTTGAGTACTGGACAAGATATTGTGACCAAAGGATTATAACCTTAAAACCCTAAAGCTGTTTTGTGCCTGGTAACTCACCTTACTTGCTTTGGTAAAAAAATGCTAGTGTAATTATGAAAATGTACAAGTTACACCAGTCAGAGCTGCTTGGATCAGCTGAGAAATTCATTCCATCATTGGAATGGGGGTGTCAAAAAATAATTTTAAGGGGTCACACTGCCATCTAATGTTTGTTTCATGAGTTGCACTTAAACACTGTCCTCAAATATTTCCAGCAACTCAGGGAACAAATGACATCACAGTGAGGAAAATACACAGTGGTTTAGCAGCACTAATTTTTTAATGCTCAGCAAAGTGCACCGATATCATTAATACTGGGGGGGAAAAAAAATAAAAACTTTGCTAGGGCTACAAGATCTTCCCATGACCTGTGAAAATGTCAAAATGGAGTTTTAAAAAATAATTAAAAAAAAAGCCAACAACACAAACAATTGCAAAAACTCTGGTCCTCAGCCTCCTCCTCTTCCCAAACTTACCTGCTCTGGGGTCTCTCCTGCAGGGGGTGTGAACTCTGGACATGACAAGCCAGCTGCTTTGGCCATGTTCTTCAAGTGCTCTACCGGCTGCCCTTCTGCAGTGCCAAAACTCTGCAACCCAACATGCCATCGGTGTCATGGTAAGTACTGCATGTGCAAGCTCTTGTCAAATGACATCCCACAACAATATACATAATTACTGGAATTATTATTTAGCTGATGCTCTATGTGCAAGACAACAAAAACTTTAGATGAGCAGTTTATAAGGATTTGCCCATTTACTGTACAGCTGGGTATTCCTAGTTTCACTTCAGTATAAGAATAATCTGGGCCATTTCCTTGGGACAGGTATTTAAACAGAAAAGTTGCGGCATCTGTACTGCTTCTTGTATGCATTTATTCATTTAGCAAACATGTTTTATACAAAGCAGCTTAGTGGGCTTATAGAATACAGTACAGTGACACCATTAAAAAAGTACAGATAGTGAATATACTAAAAAGTACATACAAAATATACAAATATCCAGTTAATTTGGACTTTGTAATATATATATTTCTACTATAATTTGTACTATATTTTTCAAAACATATCTTTAGGTAGTGGAATAATGATTGCGTATGCTACACATTGACTTGAATTGCACAACACATTACTCAAGATGATCACTGCAAAGCCAAAAAGACAGACTGGTGCAGCCAAGGTCACTTACCCTCTCTTTAAGCAAGGGATCACTAATTACTTTGATGCCAGCACAGTGTAAGTTGTTTCTCAAGATGATGTCAGCAGTCTAAAATGCAGCAGAAAAGCATGGGCTTGCTGGTAATCATTTTCAGATTAAAGTTTCACATAAATGTATGTAATGACTAGGATAGAGTCGTTTTACTCATTTAGACACCTGGATATTTTACCGAAAAAGCTCAGGTCAAGTACTTTTCTAAAGTACAACAACAGCGCCCCTCCTGGAACCGACAGCAGTCCACTCCGAAACTGCTGTTACCCTCTGTATAGCGGATTTGCAGCTGATTATCAGCTGTTATCCTTGACTCCAATTTCCAAGTGCAGTTCTTGAATCTATGGAATGGTCTTAAGCATTAAAGTAAAGCAGCTGAAATGTCAAGTACTGCAGAAATTCAAATGCAAAGGGAAATGGGATTTTGAATCAGTCTGGTGTAATTGTTGTCATCAGGTTTCTTTCCTGGAATACCTCATTTGTAATTAATTTATTACAGCACTTGCTGATCGTGCAGATGTACAACTGCATCAGACAGAATGTTGCATCAGAACTAAATGATTCAACAAATTTGTCGCCACCCGAAAACCACAAACAAAGATGGTCACATAATATAAGGATTACTGCAATCACTTTGCATTTTCCTGTTGATGTCTCACATCCTTTTGCACTTATATAGCTGAGTGATCATCTTATAGAAGTATTTTGCCCAGATGTTATGACCTCCTCTCCTAGTTTTTGTCTACAGAAATATGCTGATATTACATTACTGAGACACGCAACTTCTCCAGGAATCATTACAGAGATTTCCAGCTTTTCCTTTTGTTCTTTGCCTTAGTTTTGAACTTTGCTTTTATTCAGTTCTGCCTCACCTTGTAAAGGTATTGCATTTCTGGAAAACCCTTTGTAATGTGAACTCTCAAAATGGTACTTACATTTGAATTATTTTCAATGGCAAAAGATTAAATGCCTCCCTGAGCTGCAAATGACACCATTTATGCTAAAATATCACCAAACATTAAAATGACAAAAAATTGTTAACAGCAGCTGGAATAACAAGGCAGGTCCCCTTCATTATTACTCTATAATACTGTATAGCTGTCCACATTCAGATCTTTTCCTCCATTTATTATGTACCATACACTTAGTCTGGGTTTCCTTTAGGTGTCCTGATATGCTCCAACAGTCCAAAGACATGCATATCAGGTAGATATGTGACTCTAAACTCCCCCATATATATTACACACACACAGTATATGTGTATCTGAGATGTCGCTTTGGAGAAAAGCATCTACTAAAATGTAATGTAAATGTTAAAATCACTCTGTCACAAACCCTGTGCTAAAGCCAAAAACCATATCTAACCCTATCACCACATAAATTTTATGGGACAAGCCACAATAAAATGCTTACCCAAAGATTAAGAAAACAAATCACACTAAACATGTTTACAAAAATACATTCATTAGCTATAGATAATCAGAAGAAAGAGTCCCAATCAGAAGACACTGCAGGTACAGGCTGGAAGTGCCCTGCCCTATGGGGGGGGGGAAGAGTGCACTCAAAGTTTCGTTACTCTTCTCACGAAAGGCCTGTTCATGAGACCCATGCCCTAATAAAAAAAAAAAAAATTTCAGGGGACCTTAGAAGAATTGTAGAGATGCATAGAGCTAGAAAAAGCTACAGATGCATTTCTAAAGGCCTGGGTGTTCATCAAGACAACCTGTCAACAAATGGAGGAAATTTGGTAGTGTTGCTCCTCTCCTGATGAGTGGGCATCCTGCAAAGATTGTGCAATGCTGAAGGAAGAAGAAAAAGAACCCTGGGGTAATCGCAAAGGACTGCCAAAAAATCTCTTAAATTTGCCAAAAGTCTGTTCATGTGTCAAAAAACACCCTACAAAACAACAAGAATCGTGTACACGGGAAGATACCATGAAAAATACCACAGCTCCAACAAAAACTGCTGTAGGCCTCAATTTTGCAAAAGTCTTCCTGGAGGCTCTGTAATGCATCTGCGACAAAGTTCTGTCGACAGATGAGACCAAACACCTTAACAAAAACACAATCTTACATTTGAATGGGGGGGGGGCACTCCTCACCAACATCAAAACCTCAACCCCACATGGAAAGCATGGTGGAAGGCTCTTGCTTTGGGGCTGCTTTGCCACCTCGGGGCCCGTATATCTTAGTATATCATAGAGGGAACAATAAATTACAAGTTTTATCAAGAAATTTTACACAAGAATATCAGGGTAGTGGTCTGACACCTGAAGCTTAGAAGAAGTTGGGTAATGCAACAAGGCAATGACCCAAAGAACAGGAGTAAAACAATAACAGAATGGATTAAACAAAACGAAATTTGTGTTCTGGAATACCCAAATTAGTTCAGACTTAACAGATGCTGTGCCATGACCTGAAGAGCTGTTCATACATGAAATATCAATGAACTGAAACAGTTTTGTAAGGAGGAATTGTCAAATGTTCCTTATAAAAGTTGTCTCAAGTCTGATCAGCAGCTATATAAAATGTTTGCTAAAGGTTATACTAGTTAATAAACACAATGGTTCAGTCCTGGACTGTGAGCGTTTAAAGGATGTAATCAAACAATTAGTGCAGTTTTCTGTGTGTTATTTAAGCATGGTGTCTGTTTTTGTAATTTGGCAGAAGACCAGACCAAATTTCGTAATTAATGCAATAATCCAGATAATTCCAAAGGATCCATGAGTGTTTCCTTGCAAATATAGAAACCTTAAAAAGGCCAACAAACATAAGTAAGCATTTTAATGCCTACAACTCCTCACATACATATAGGTTTCCTTGCACAATGCAATGTTTGCTGTATCAAATGTACTTGTGATTAAATTACTTGTAATATTTGTGAGTCTGTCACACTGCTCTGCTACAGAAATGTAGTGGTGTGTGTCTAAGACTACGAGTCACCCTGCATAAAGGTGTCAGCTAAATTACATAAACATTACAATTCGCTTTGGAGAAAAGCATCTTCTGAATCAATAAATGTAAAAGTCTTGTACTGGTCAGCAGTCTTGAGGCATGAGAAATCCAAATTTGGTCCTCAAACACAAAGTAATGACTCAAGCTGAAGTAGAGGTATTAAACAGAACTCCTCAAAACTGAATTCTTACAACTCAAATGGGCTTATGTGAGGGGATGATTGTACATCGGATGCACTCAGGGAAATTACTAGGATTATAAAGCAAGCAGTACATTAGTAAAGGATACAAACAAACCCAAAGACTGCTGTTCACTTCCCCTCTGCACTGTATCATGATGGACTTTTTTGTTAAACAGTTCTAGATAAGCACTGAACTGTAACATACAACAAAAGGCACCTTTACTTGTTCCATACTAGAATGATGGAATTCAGTCTTAATTTCAGTAAGACCTCAGTAGGAGGTCATGCTTTTAGGTATAGAGCACCTAAACTGTGGAATAGTCTACCAGTTACTGTCAAATGCCTTCTGTCTCGGTCTTCAAATCCAGACTGAAAACTTACATGTTCACTCAGGCATATCATCACGAAATTTAATTCCACTTGGCTGCATTTCTGTTTTTCCCACCTTTGTATTAAAACATATTAAAAACTTAAGTTATAATTACTAACAATTTCTTCTTGTTGAGCATTGCTTCTCTACAATAAGACCTGAGGAGGCTAGCCGGGCGTTACAGAAGCACCCAAGCCAAGTGAAGATGATGACCAACCGCCATGACGGACAAGACATACCTTGCAGAACTGTAAAATCAAGCTACCGTACAACAAGAATGCCATTATTACCTGTAAACTGACTTAGAAGTCCTCTAATCTAGAATCCCCAGGAGGAGTGGGCAGCCACTGACACTTGGACTCCCAGAGTTTTTTTTTTTTTCTCCCTCAGCTTTCAATTGGGAGTTTTTTTGTTTCTTTCCCCCTCTGGCCAGTAGGCATACTTATAGCTTTATAAAAGCATTGATAATGTATTACGCTAGTTCTGTAGTCAGCTGTCTTTTTCATCCAATGTATTTGTTTCTTTTCCTTATGCCTGTGATGAAGCACTCTGTCACTGTGTGAGAAGAGCACTCTAGAAAAATAAACTGAATTTTCCCACCTTCTCCAGTCAACATAGGATGCATATTTACCCAGTATGATTGAAGATCAACAAATAAATGTTTAAAATTGAGATGGGTAAGAGAACTCCTTGCTGCAGTGACCCTGAATTCACCTGCTGGGCACGCTGTAGGTCGCTGACAAACACGTTGGTGAATTTCAGGTCTCTCAGGTAACGGCCTGCAGCCTCCGCCTGCTGAAGGCCTGTCTCAGACAGCGGCACATCAATTCCCTGTCCTGGAGAAAACACACACACACAAAAAGAGAAGAAGCAGAGACATCATGTGTAAAGCATGTCTCCCAACACACATGCAGCCCAATCCTCAGAATATAAATTTAACTGTAAATATGAAATTCCTTTCCCTGCTGTATTATTGCTCATGCTAGTGGGGGGGGAAAAAAAAAAAAAAACCATTCCTATAAATTAATGTTGTTGGTGGGTAAAATTAAGCAAACACTACTGTAGTAGTGACTACACACAAAATGAAAAATGTGAGGGGTTCGACACTCATACTACATGCAGCATTTATTATACCTTGTAGCAGCTTGTCCTTATTGTACTGGGTTTCACCACTGGAGACCAAGAGAGAAATGTTAGAGTCCAGACTAAAAAGGAGACTGTTAAAAAAAACATGATTATGATCTTCAAGGACTAAATGTTGATTTAATAAGGGAGTAAATCGAACACACATCAATGGCTGCCTTACGAAGGTCTCTTAAACACAAAGAAAGGAACATTAATTTTTAAAAATAAAAAAATAGTGATAAAAATGCACTCGACAGAACAGAAGTGGACAACGTTCGTTTCCTAAAGGACAGCGAGCGAGAGAAGACTTGAGGAGCCGCTCTCGAACCGTGACCTTCGGACACCGGACGGACAAAACACCGCTGCGTCAAAACGAATAGCGTTCGCGCCTCATTATTTATACGCAACGGGTACATGCCATGCCGTGGTGTACGGAGTATTTAACCACGTTTCTCCAGTAAAACGCTGAGACGCAGCTGTAACTGTAAGTTACCAGTCCACACTCACAAAGACCATGATTAAAACCCGCCGTGCAGCCGCGCGGGCTACTTACTGTCGCACTATAGTCAAACCAAAACTAAGCATCGCTGCGGATTCTTCTCTGAGGTAGTTTATGAACCGGCGAGCTCGCGGACAGACCCTGCGTCTGCCTCCTGCGTCAGCTTCCTGTGGTAGTACGTCATAAACCGCTGCTTCCACTGGATGGCCTTAATCATAGTATGTTACCGGTCTGTTCCGCATTGAACGCCGCCTGTCGTAAAACACCCTCAGACGCTTTCATTTGTATAACGCCAGTGATGTGACGTCAAAAGCCTTGTTACCATTGGCCATTGCCTTTTTAGCGCCGCAGTGACGATGAACGCTCCAATCTCTGATTGGGCAGTTTCACCCAGACTGGTAGGTTATGCCTGCTCAAGTATTATCTCGACTTTCACTTAAAAATTCTATAAAAGTTACAAAGGAAGAAAATGGAGCTGCAGTGCAGTGGAGTGTAATTAATGTTAAATATTTATTTTAACGGTATATTGAAAAATTAAGTGGAAACTTATCCCAACATGACTGGTACATCTTATCTCATGTATTTGTTTTTCTTGCCTTATGCCTGTGTTAAACTAAGCACTCTGTAAAATTAAATTGAATTGATAATAAAGTACTGTATCTGAAGTTCCCATTTTTAACCATTGTAAAATGTAAATTCATTAACAGATTAGAACGTCTGCTACTTTGTTCTGAATAACCAGTTTATTCAATTATTGGCTATTAAAGTGCAAAAGAGAAAAAGATACATAGTAAACCAGTTTATTATTTCATTGTGAGTTTATTGACCACACAACATGCCCATATACTTCACAACAGTAAGGGATCATCACAGAACAAATCAATAAAAAACTGATTTGTTACAAACACTGAATTCAAGGCTAACTTTGATTTGTTTACATATCATTGAGTACTGAAACTCAACGAGCAAAATTGACAGAAAACCTTCAGGACCCCACTTGTAAAGCACGCCATCGGAGTTTTTCCATTCCTTTTGGTGTTCATCTGAGCCTCAGTGTGCTGTAATTTTGTGTGTTTTTATGGGTTTGAACAAGCAAAGGAAACTTTCAGGATAATGAAATTATTAATGCCAAAAGTAATAAACAGTTTTGCACCCTTCTTGCCACTTTACCAACCCTCTTCTCTCCGGTACCTGAGTCATTTCTTTTCCTAGGTCATTCTGTGCCCTCCTGCTTACATCTGTACAGTTAAGACTGCTTCACTTAAAGTAAAATTCAAGAAAACAGATGTGAGAGTTAACAATCTTGTGTAACACTCTTTAAAGCAAAGGTTTATTGAAGAGAGGTTGTGCAACCAACATACTGAGGTACATGATGTTATTTATTATAGTGGAAGGAAAAAGTGAAATCCACATTGCTCTGGTAATGTGGCCTGTCTACCTGTGGTCAAGACACACTGAATGGATCAGCCACTGCTTGTGTCTATATATACTGACACCAAAAAACTTAGGGAGCACACATTTCGTAGAGCAAGCCACTGGTTTAGTTTTGATTTACTGAAAACTGAAGGACTGATGGTAACAGACCTCAAATCACTAGCTAGATTTCAACAGTTTGTTTCACTCAGCTGATTAAAATGAACTTAAAAACACATTTCCCTTCCATGGTGTTACCCACAGTCACAGATGTAGCAACTTTGCATAAAATAAAAATAGATTGACAAATGTTTCATGCCCAGATAAGTGAAATTCAAAGATTGTTTCAAAGTTTTTTGTCCTTCCACTGTGAGTCCATGTAGGAACCATTAGTCCATCTTGCCTTTAATCCTTTGCTTTTGTTTGGGGGAACATCCCCCCAACTGATTCCACGACAGCAGTGATATCCTGCTTTCCAAGGTTCCCTGAATAACTGCAAAGTTGTGACACTGGGTTGAAGAGCTTCCACTGATGCTGCCAGTGAACCTGAGGTAATACCGCATTTGCAGAACATGTCAGGGAAAATGACAGAGTAGAAAACAAAGAGCATTTCCAGTCGAACACTCGTCTCATATTCTCTTACCCTCTACTTCAGCATTAATCTTTTTTTGTATATTTCTAAGCAGTATAATAATTATATTACGATACGAAGGTTTATAAAATAGCAGCAAACTCAAGTGACATTACAACTATGTAATGTTATTTGTGTAATGAAACAAAATCAGCTTTTTAGCAGCGCGAAAATAAGGAAAAAAAAAATCAAATACAAAATTTTATGTCATAACAGACTTTTCATCTCTATTTACTTTGGAATATCATATCTAACTCCAAGACCTCCCACATTAAAACAAGAAAACATGTATCGTTTTTCCCTATTCATAGCAAATTACTAACCCATAGCCACCTTACAGAGCACATTAAAAAACCTTGTCATAATCAATGAACTTGTGGAATAAGAAGTTACAGTACACTGAATGGCTGGTGGGGTGGGTGTTATTGTAAATGCTGTGAAGGAGAAAGCTGAAATACTCCAAGCAAAAATGTCATTAACAATGCCTCTTTTTTGGAATCAACTGTGACTACATACTCAACTTACTGAACCTCAGCCCCTCCCCTCCTGTTTTGTATTCCACACAAATAATAGAACTAAAGCAAATCCCCTCCTTCTCCAAATAAAAGCGATATGCCTCTGGAGCTGTTCCAGAATTCTGCATGACCAGTAAGACAGATTGTGCTGCAGCTGTAGCCCCATGTCTCTTCTACAACTTAATCAGTTTCAGCGTGAAAGTTTTGGAAACTTATTACACCCCATACTTATCAAACCGTAAGGAGCAGCATGTCTTTTTGAGAGACAAGAACTGGCTGAGTGTACGTGAGGGCTACACTGTCTCAGAGCACAGATCACTACAACACCACCATGGACAGCAGCGAGACACAAATTTGCTTAGAAGGCGGCTTCTGACAGAACAGCTTAATCTTTCTGAAGGAAGCAACAGTTGCTCTCAGAACATGTGCAAAAGACTTACATTTAAGAAATGTCACTGTTTTTTTTTGTTTTGTACACCATTCAGGTGATATTTTTTGCTATGAAGCAGACAAAATTCAAGTAAAATTCATGACTTGATCATCTTAAAAAAAAAAAAAAAAATTGCAAATCCTACCTATAGCCTTTTTAACTTGCATTGGTTTATTTCTCTTCAGTTATTTTATTTTAAAATAAAGTGGTCGGACCACTTTGTCAACCTCCAAATCTTTTTTGGAATGTTTTCAGGTGGAATGTCCTCTTTCAAAGGCGTTTAGGATTAACATACACACTGACAAGCTATCGATATTGGAACACCTAACACATGGGTTCATGATTTAAAGAAAAACAAAGCCCAGAAAACATCAGCTATACTGTCACCCATTTCATTCTTCCTCTGCCAGAGTGAAAGTACCTTCCCGTCATAAAGTATAACACATCTGGGGCAATTGAGGGTCAGTAAAATGCAGGGCAGCAGAGCCACTAATGACCCATGCACTGTTACTCCAGACTCTTAGGTCTGCGGAATTAACTGGACAGTAAGTCTGGGATAACCTTTCTGTGAGTCATTTTTTTATTTCTGGGAACGTTTAAGTTAGCTTGGCAACAGGTCAGCCAAAATGTCTTTCTATGTGTTACTCCCTGCCCAGCCTTCACATCTCTTGCTGCTTAGAAACTCACCCTACCTGCTCCTGTCCTACACAGCCTCTTCCGACCCAACTTTCTGGCTAACCCAGCAGTTCATCCATCCACACTACTCGGCTTCCCTCTAGGGCTACCTGCTCTCACAGAAACACACCTACATTCTCAATCTACTATTATGCTAACGCCCCCTTCCGTTAACTAAAAGCACCCACAGGGTCCTCTCATAAAATTACAAAATAAAGTGAACCAAACAACATATTAAAATAAAAATACACTATACATGAATGTCAATATTGCATGGTAACCTATGGGTTCCAGGCAGTGACAAGCAGGTTATGGGAACATCTTAAACCCCTTTCCTCTCGCTCAGTGCCATCCAGCCAGGCACTGCCCAGCATGAGACAGACTCCCAAGCACATGTGCACACGTCAAACTAAAGGACGGACGTATTACACAAGCTAATATCAGGCAAAAAGCATTCAGAGCGGCAGATATAGCCATAAAAATATAATGAAATGTAAAATTAAAATATAATAATAATAATAATCATCATCATCTTATGAATAATAATAGACTAAATAGGTTCATACATGGTGGATCCCAGATGTGGGGTTCCCCCCCTCTGCTTACTGAGTGTTGCTTGGCAGTTTTCAGTCCAGCTGCGCACCCGCCCAGCTCGGCCCGTAAGCCCTCACTCGCAAAGCATGCGCTGCCTTAATCCTAGGCACACATGACCCTCACAAAAAACAAGATAAAACACAAAGTATCCCCTACACTGATCCTATACCTTGTACACAGGTCCAGGGGTTGCGTGTGCCACTATATTCAAATCTTTTCACAAGCTCTTCATCATAAATTTCTTATCAAATATAATTTAACTTATGCATATAAAAAGAGTATGCAAAATAAGACTGGCTTCCCTTCTATATTTTTGAGGCACAATAGATATTTTTGTTTTAATTTGAAACCTTTAAAAACATGTATTTCATATCTAAAATAGCTTGTATTTTGTAAAATATAAGTACACATGGGAGCACGTTTTGTAGAAGAAAATAGAAAGTACAATCAAGCACTTTTTGTGGCTGTTTGTTTTTTCCTTGTTTTTTTTGTTGTTTTTTCTGGGGTGTGGTGGTTAGCCCATGTGGCCATCGCACAGGGCTCACTGGAGATTGACGTCTCTGACGTCTGTGGGTGTGCTGGATTGGTCCTGCTCCTCCAAGCCCTTGTGACCGCCAGGTCGACCCTCCTGCTCCTGGTGGTGTTGCTGTGGCTGTTGCCGCCGCCGACCTTCCTGCAAACTCTTCAAGAGGACCTGCTCGATCTGCTCTTGGCACTCTTTCAGGCAGTCCTGTGGACACAGAACACAGCTGTGTTCAGTCACAGTCTCATTGAAGAGACTTGCTGAAAAAATTCACGCCCAAAGTGTCACTGTAGAAAGTTAAAATTTCTTTTTAATCATTTACAATATTACTTCATCCATGCCAAAACAAAGCCAGTGACTCTTCACTTTAGATGGGCTGGAAGCGGATTTCCCACATTAGATGTACTAAGCGGCAATGTGGTCGTGTAACAAACACCTCAGGTGTGTGGCGAGTTGCACTGAGATGACCAAGCGCAAACACAGCGCTGGCTGATGCTGCTGCTACCACAATGGAGTGCAACATTCGAACTCAGCAGCAATCACTTTAGTGTCACCTGACCAAACTGGAGAATCCCCACAGCAGCATAAAACTGCCACACACTTTTGAAGGAAAGGCCTGTATGACATCAGGAACACCAAGCTCCCATCAAAACACAAGGCTGGTTGTCTTGACAACTATGAAAACACAGGTATTGCTAAGGCTATGTTAATTACATCCATATCTTCTGGGAACATGAGGGGGTGTCTTAAACAAGGACTGGCCTCTGCCTGAAGGGGCCCCACCTGACAGAGGCTAGCAGAGATCGGGTTACAGCTTCAAAGGGCCGCAAGAAGAAACAGAAAACCCTCCTGAGAACCCCTGCCCCCCACTGCCCCAAATTTACACCCCTCCCCAGTTTCAAAGCCATTAGAGTGAGACCTGGGAATGGAGCGGCAAAACCCAGAGATAAGCAGTAGACCTTGTGGGAATGGAGAGACTGCTTTAGGGGCTGGAACAGAGATGAGAGCTGCTGTGCCAACCTGCTTGGGGGGGTAAGGGTGGACCACACCTGAGGTGGATGGGAAGGGAAACAGACCTAATGCCATGATACTGAGCAGTATCAGCTGAAGTCCTCTGTAATACAGTACCGTTCTGTTACCATGTATATGTACATGCCCTCTGGTGTGATTATGTGGAACTGCAAAAACAACCAGACACACAAACAGACTATACACTATACACTCCTCTCTTTGCATATCTAAATCAGGCCACTCTGGGAGGCCCTACAGCCTGGCGGGAGATGGGGGTGGTTAAGGAACAGCTTGCGGGGTGGCATGCATTCCTTTGAAATTCACAGCTAATTAAACCCCGATGGGCTGCTGTCTGAGCCTGTATTATGACTGCTGCAACCAGACAAGGGCTTCCCTGTTAGAACAAAGTCCAAAGGGACTGCCACTCAAGGTCTCTCCTTCAGTAGTACAGTGGACTGCAGAAACAGATGGCTACACTGGGGGCCCTTGGTGGCATAAGTTTTGTCACAACTCTACAGGAAGTTCCTCCAAGTTTGTTTTGAGCTACTTCATGAAATAAAAGAATAATAAGAAGCTTTGGAATGTATAAAACCAACATGGCTACCAACAGTAAAGGACCAGTGGAAGGGCTGCAAAAGCAAGCACATCATCAGCTGGAGGAGATATGGGTCAGGGACACCTTCTAGCAAGGCGTGGTTCATAAGACCCCAACTGGTGACATGGGCCGAACACCAGCTGGCATTACTGTAATCGCCTATAGCACTCACTGCTTTCCACCACAATGTTCTCCATTAGTCATAAAAAAATAAATTCCTCTGAGAAAATTAACTAAAGCATAAAACATGTAAAAGAACTGCCTGTGGGTTACCACAAGAATGCAAAACCGAACTTCTTAAAAGACAGCAATACTCCCCCACCAGCTCCTTTCCCCTCCCTGCCCTGTCCACCGCTCTTTATAGGAACGGTCTGTATCCTGCGCCAAGACCAAAAGGCTTAATTCAAGAGCCTTTAATGGATTCAATGTGTGACTACTGGAAACCCATACAGTGTTCTGCAAATGGAGCTTCAAGTTCAGACATAGTAAATGGTGGTGCTGTGTGGACTGGCGGGCACAGCACTGAGATTAAACACCAAGTGACCCACACCCACATCTCCCTGAGAATGTGAACAAAGGAATAGAGCCACAGCGGTGACAAACAGGTATGTCATGCTACCCAAATAGTGACACAGACTGAGAAACCCAGCAGTAAAAAATGAAAAAGTGATGGAATGAAAATTATTTCTGACTGAATGATATGAAAAGCACCAAAAAGAAGGCAGTGCTTTGGACTTGGGTGGCAAAAATAACCAGACATTCAGAAATATATGGGATTTATTACTAGTAATGTCTCAGGCATATAGTTCATTTCCTTCACTGTCCGTGTTTTAAGTTTTAGATGTTGCAAAGTCACCACCAAGAGTTATTTCTGCAAGGTGTTTAAAAAAAAAAAATCCAATACAAAAATGCATCTGATTTTGTCATGTACTGCCACTGTACTGCAGTAATTTCCTTACTGTTGTACACTAATTCTGTATCACTTCCTTGTGTGTTTGTGGTCACATACGTTCCAGGGCAACTTACTTTAAACTTTGTCAGGTTTTAAAATGCATTAATCACAAAAGGTGACTGTTTTGTTTTTTATTTAGGGGCGTTGGTCACTATCCGAAGATATAATCTACATCTTAGCTTGAAAGACATCTAGCTTTCATTAGATAACACCTGAGGGATCCCACCTAACTTCTTAGTGGAGCTGCTGGTGACCCCCCTGGAGCCTAACGACCACATTCCTGTAAAGGAGAAGAACTGCAGGTAGTGAAGGAAGTGCTGTGTGAGGGG
The DNA here is from genome assembly GCF_900964775.1 of Scleropages formosus. NCBI lineage: Eukaryota > Metazoa > Chordata > Actinopteri > Osteoglossiformes > Osteoglossidae > Scleropages > Scleropages formosus. The sequence continues at coordinate 14,136,779 of NC_041826.1, forward strand.
GTTCAGAGGTAGGTGAAGAGGGAGGGCCAAATAGAATAGACTGTGGGAGGGAAGGATGGAGGAAGGTGGTATTTTACAGGGACTGAAGAAGATGAACGATTGAAGGACTAAATCCAAGTCAAGCAGAACGGAACTGTCTTATACCCAAGCCCCCATGACTCACTCATGTCATGTCTTTATCTCCTGCTCCATTAAATACCGAAACATATGCTGTCTCCTAAAAGTAATACCTGGTCTTTATTAGTGATGGAGAGACAAGAGCTTTACAAGCTGACCAGGCACCAATTAGAGATGGCCTTGCATTCACATTTAATTTTTAAGGTCAACTTTAGCAGTAAGTGACCCTCAAACTGTTAAAACAAAGCTCTATTTGAGCTTGAGAAATGAATTTAATTTAAAAAATCTGAAGTGTTTTAACTGATTTCATAATTATTACTTGTGGATTTAACTAATGCTTTTCTCCAAAGCTGCTCTAAATAATTTACTCATTTATAAAGCATGGTCATTTTTAATGGAGCAATTCAGGGTAAGTACCTTGTCCAAGGGTCCTATAGCAGGAATAGGATTTGAATCCAGGTCTTATGAGTGCAAGGTGGTGGCTCTGACTCACTACGCTACTTGCTGCACAAATTTAAACTACAGCTTTAAGCACACAGTTTGTTTTTTAACTCAAAGGTTTAAAAACTCATTAAAATGTAATGTCAAATGTTTTGTATATTTCACCACAGTGTGCCACTGCAGAAGAGTGATTCAAAAACTTCCAGGAATTTGCAGCAAACCAATAGCTGAACTGTGCTGGCTCATATTTTTTGCCGCATCCAACACCATGCCACTGAGTCAGATTGCCATTTTTATCTTTTCTTAACTAGAGCTCCACAGACGTTAGGATGTGGTGCATTCACGGAACAACAGAAGACTTGACAGCTTGTCAGTTCCTGTGTTCCCTTGGTTCTTGTAAAGCCTGGTATCCACCACTGTAGAATGCTGGTATGGTCTGGGTGAGGCACCAGGATAAAAGGCCACAACGGCAGCCTTAGCGCCACACTACTCCCAAAGTTTCTGCAGCTGCAAGAGAAAACGTTACAACATGACTTTTGAGAAGTCCTGTCTCTGGCGGAGTACCTTTATCAAAAACCACTATCTGTTACCTATCTCTACAAATGTCGTCAGGCTTCATCATGACAAGAGATAGGTCCACCCAACCCTAATTGGAGCCTGTGGCTGTGGTTGGCTTATGAGGACAACTATGCTACAAGCAACCACAATACTGCCTGGTTCTACCTTTCTGCTGGAGTGCTGCAGGGTATTCAGTTCAGGGCCACTCCGATCCAGGAAGCCAGCTGAGTTATGGGAAAAATTACCTGAATGCAATTAACCAGTGGATTTCCAGCAAGGGCCACTCCTGAGTCAGTGTCTAGCTCTGTGGAACTGGCCTACAACTCTGGACAGAACATCTAATTGCTAGCTTGTTGTAGGCAGTATCTCCACCCTAAGCCAAAGAAATAGGAATGTGCTGTGGGGAAGGTGTGGTGAGGATGGGGTAAATGCCATCACTGGCAGCCCCATGCTAAGCCCACAGCGTAGCCCAAGAGCTCATTCCCTCCATGGATACCGACAGGGTTTGGTGGCTTGACGGCAGCATCTGCCCACGCGTTGTTCCACTGTGGCCGACAACTCTTCCAGTGTCTGCTGCCCTGGTGCCAACCACCCACTGGGATTCAAGCTGAAGCTCCTAGTTGTTTCTCCAATGCGTACAGCAAACAAGCAGAGTTAGTGAGTTCCTCTGACCAGAGCTGTGTGCATACCAGCCCGGTTCCTGTTGCTCTTATAGTCCCATGTTTTGCAGGTGCTCATGAGAAGGAGGCCCAATCACAGGCTTGTTTTAGGGACCCTCTTTATTATTTGTAACCCGTCCAACATGTTTTATTTTTTCATCCTCTCTGAAGAACTATTTTATTTATGGCTACAGCATTTACATTTACTCATTAAGCTGACAATCTACTCCAAACTAATATACCTGTTGGAGGGGGGGGGGCAGTGGGTCTAGCCAGGGCCTGCTCTGTGTTGGGTCTGGGATTCGAGTCCAGCTTGGGGTGCCTTGCAGCGGACAGGCGTCCCGTTCGGAGTGTGTCCCCACTCCCTTCAGCCCTCTGCCCTGTGCTGCTGGGTTAGTCTCCGGATGGCCACAACACCACTTGTAGACATTGTGTGTGTGTGTGTAATATATGCATTAAGCTACTAACAATGATTGGTCTATTTATATAGCTGGGTAATTTTTGCTGGTTCAATAGGTTGAGTAATTCAAACCTGGGTCTTTTGAGCCCAAGGTTGCAGGATCTACCAACTATGCCATCTGAAGACCCTGTCCTTTTCTGTCTTTTATTTGACTCAAAAAACTTTGGTAAAAGTGAACACTATAGATATTCAGAAAATTCTCCTAAAGAAACATATTGGTTGTGGTAGACCTGTCACGCGGAATACAGGGAGTCGGGACGGCTGAACCCAAGTGCAGCATTGTTCGTCTGAAGTTGAGGGAAGAGATAAGTTCTCAAAACCAGGTACAGGTGAAGGGTCGGTCAAACGGCTAACAGGACAGGAACGAGGATCCATGGACGTGGTCAGAAAACGAAGCAAGGAGTCAAAAACCGGAGATCGTGAACAGAGAATAGAGTAAGTGTGTGTGCGAAGTAACGCGAGGAAGGGAGGTTGTCCCAGACGAGATTCCGCAACGGTACGGGAGCTGAAGAGGGTCTTTATAGGGTGAGCGATTAATCAGGAGCTAGAGCAGAGTCAGGTGTTGTTGCTTGTGTTGTGGGTGTGGACGTGACAAGACCTCAATATCTTAAAGCACTAATGATCAAAAATTATAACTATGACAAATAAACAGCAGTAGCACACAGATGAAGTCGGGACCACTCACCACTTCTGTATTGGTGATCTTGGCCAGCAGGTCACTTAGATTGTCCCCCAGCAAGCTCTGGTCACCACTGTCCAGCTGAAGTCCACATATGGCTGCCCCCACACTGCCAGTAGCAATCATGGATGGTGGGTACAGCGCAAAGTTGAACTCTAAGGAAAAACAAGACACTTATTTTTGAGAGCAGCTTATCTGAAAGCACAGGGCAAAAGTCATCACTCCAATCCCACTAGACATGAAGACTTACGAAAATTTGTTACATGTAGTACAGTCTATTCTGGCCAGAAAGACGAACAGACTGCTTTGCAATTATCGAGATGAAACGAGTATGTCGTAAAAAGGTAACTTCCATTGGGATAGCGCTCAACCATTTGTAACAACAGACTCAGGACAATGAGATGGACATTGAGATGGGCTTGTAGGACAGCTGTAGAGTATCCATGCTACCCTATCCTGAGTAGCATTCCACCACCTCCAGGAAGTTTTGTACTCCCTGGAAAAAAAAAAAAAAAAAAGAAGAGAATAACGATCTGGAGGCTCTTGGAAGGAGTCTGAAAATGGGCCACAGTCATCGCACCAGTGCTCTCTGCTGTAGGCTTTCTTGCATGTGCAGTAAGGGTATGCGCCTTAAGGGCTGTGAACCTTGTCAGCTTCCCGTTGTCACTGAGAATGCAAATGGGACAGGGAATGGACTGGAAGCCTAAAAAAGCGAGTGACTGAGGAAAAAGAGGGGGGACAAGCTTCAGACACTGCTCCACTACGTCTGTCACCCCCCTACTGACCTGTAGCTCTCTTCTTATACTCCACTCAAAGCTCTGCTTCCCTCTCCACAAACAAGTCCCATGGGTTTTCATGCTCTGAAAAGGCCCACATGTCACGCTTTTGACACAAAAAAAAGGCAGGCAATTTGTATTTGTGAGAGCTCTTCTGCATTTTTTGAAAATAAATTTTTGCATATTAACCAAGTACAACCATTAGCATAGGGCTGAGTGTGGCAGGCAGCAAAGGGAGGGCTCTTTGTTGGGGGATACCTCCTCATTTCACACTACAGAGCACAATGTTTGATTATACCCATTCCTCACCCTTCCAGCCTGTCTCTAACACCAACTGGGGTGGGGGGCATGACTAAGCTCCACATTATTCTTTGCTGTGTCAAGATTTAATTGGGTTATTTTTTTTCCTTTTTGTTAACGAAAAGATCCACTCCCACCCGAACCCTTGCGTCCACTGCTTGGCTACCAGGCCACCTATAGGTTTGAAGGAAAGGACAGCACTTTGACAACAACCAGCTGCCACATTAAAATATTGTCATATTGAACTGTAAATCAAACTCTGTAGTGCAGTGGCACCTTTCACAATGGAACAGGTAACCCTTTATAGCCTTTTATCACTCAAAAACTCGTGATCTTTACCTCAGGAGGCTGTGTGAGTAAATAAATGGAAATAAAGAGCTGGGATGCACCTATGCAGTGGCCCATTAAAGATAATTCTCAGCTCATGTGGAAGAGGAAGGTAGGGTCAGAGTCACAGAACTAAATATGATCTCAAAACCTGCATCACCAGTGTAAAGTGTGTGTCCATTTGCTGGAAACTAGTTTTTTAATTTTTTTTTTTACCAGGACTTCGTGCTACCCAGGCCAGATGCTCCATTCATGGGTGGGCAACGCTCACTACATAAAAGTTTCAATGTCAATGACGCAAGTCCTTGTGTGCTGCATAAATGTCAAAAGTGCATTATATTTAAAAGGGTTTAAATCCTGAGGTTTGAATTCTGTTGACATCTACTGATACCAGGAATAAAAAGACATCAACAACCTTTTGGAAAAACCTGACAAAAACAGAACCTTCAAAGAAAAGAGATTTCATTATTAATTCACCTTATGTATTTACCTAACAGTGACTTAGATCAAGTACCAAAAAACCATTCAGTGCAAAAAATTTGTATAACTCTATTACTCTGCCGTGTCCAGCAGCACCATGTGGCAAGAGTTGAGTTATGCTGCAGTGGTGACAGCATATGAAATGGGCACCTTTCTTGCACTTCCATTAGCCTCACTCTCACTCAGGACCAGTGTATAAAACAGGTAGCCAACCTCCTAGATCACAAGGCCAAGACCCTGGGAGTATGGAGTTCATCAGGGCAGGTGTAACAGACAGCTCTGGAGAAAACCCCAGTGTGTAGGCACAAACATCTCATAATCCCCAGGGTCTGTGTGCTGGGATGAATGCTAAACTGGGACGAATTTTGAGACCCTGAAGCCATCTGCTGCACCCACTCTGAAAGACAGAGTCCGTCTGCCCCTGCCACATCACATTGGGAATCTCAGGCCTATGGATAAGGGGCACGTGGAGGATATGAACTCGGGCAGATGCCTTGGCACGACAGGCATGCACAAAGAAGTACTGTGTCCGAACGCTGCAGGGAAAGCGTGTGACCCTGATTGCGGTTCCGATGTCGGTAGACCTGGTGTCTGCAGGAACGTCCGGGACAGACCTCAACAGGACAATGTGTATTTACAGGATGGGCTGATCACTGGGGGTGAGGGAAGAAATGAACACTGAGCAAAGAGACCTGTCCTGGAAGTTCTTTTGTCAGAAAGCTGCAATACAAAAACATTCCCTTAGTCCAGCTGCATCTGAATCACAGCCACCTTGGGTGGGAAATTAATGGTCAGTCCAGGTGTCATCATTAATCTAGATGTGCACACTGGACACATGATAAACAACTAATTTTTGTCTCCCAGGCTGGTTATGCACAGTATCCTATAGTATCCAGGAGCCCAACCTCATATGAGCAAAAAAACCAGCAAAATTTTGGAGGTATTTCACTCACAGTGTTACTTTACTCTTGGTGGCAATAGTAATAGCACTGAGTAGGAATACAACAAATGACACATTCATCATTATTTTGAACTTCTGACTAGCTTGACCTTCTAAAATAGTTTGTGCTCTCAGGTGTTTCAGAGTATGTAGCCTCCTTCCTTCCTTCCACCAACCAATGTCAGCTCCCTTAGACAACTTTAAACATGTGCCTTTTTCCATTCTGTCAGGAAGCGGAACCAGCTGAGCTAATGGAAAACAAACCTGGCAACAGGTGAATCTTTAACAGATGCAGTTCAGTACCTGATGGGTGGGGGTTACTCTAGAAGAAAGTCCTCCAGGTAACCATCCCCAAGCCACTTCATATTTATTCGTTTAGCTGATGCTTTTTTCCCTCAAACTGACTTACAATTATTTACCTATTTATACAGCTGCGTAATTTTTTGACTAGAGCAATTTAGGGTAAATACTTTGCTAAAGGGCACTACAACAATAGGTGGGATTCAAACATGCAACCCGTGTGTCCAAAGGTAGCAGCGCTAATCACTATGCACGAACTGCCCCTGACACTTTAAACGCAAATACCTGCCAACAATTATTACTCTAGTAGGTGGAGATACACTTCATTGGTCAGACTGGACCAGTTCTGATCTCATGTCTCTGGCAGATGTGATGAAAGCTGGATCCATCTACCTTTCGTGGTAAATACATGAACTGAGTTGGGCAGTCTCTCCTCTAAGGAGCAGCTTGACATAATCTCTTAACAAGTTTGGTCTAGCTTTCATAATCCTTGTGTGCACCTGGGCTGAAGGAATGGCAATGTCCCCAACCCCATCAAGTACCCCCAACTGTTCCCCCACACATGCACTTCTGAAATCCAGAGGGGGAATTGCTTTTGTTCCCTTCCATCCAGGTCCAGCCTATTTGCATATAGCTCTCAGTGCCTCTCTTGTTATGAATTAATAGCAATCCAGACCCTGCCACCTGATAGGATCCTTCCAAGAGCCTAAAATAGGAATTTTTCAACAGATGGGGTGTGGGCTGGCAGGGCATTAAAACAAATCACCTTCAAAACCTTTTGTCCCATTTTCTTGTGTTACACTACAGGGATGTTTTATAAAAGTTTTCAAAGAGGGAGCCGTTCTTATTGAACCGAATATTGAATGTCGCCAAACTGAACCTCAATGCATTCGTGGTCACCGTTGAATAATTTATGTAGCTAAACACACCAATCAGAAACATTGTGGGTAACTCCTCTTTTTGGGCCCCTTCTGATAGACGTACCTTTCTAATGGGTTTCTTACACACTTTTTACTCTACAGAATCTCTGAGGAGCTGGGGACATTATTTACATTTATAATCTGCCAAATCTTCTACTCTCCGCACTTGAAGATGTAACTGTTAGTCCATCATACATGCTGCAGATCCAATGTTGCAGTAGTACACTGCAAGTCACATTGAAATGAAAACCTCTCTTCACTGAGAGAAAATATGTTCAGTCTGACTGCTAAGCAAAGTTTTTAATAAGTAGGCTACAGCAGTAAAGTACAAGTTCCTTCCTGGGCCACACCCTTGCATATAGGGTCTACCAACGAATTTGCGTTAATTCCTGCGGGACACATTTAGGGCGTTCTCATCATGGCCAGCGAGCCATGTATGAAGAGCCCATCTCATCTTCCATTACAACCTACCAAGCCTACATCATGTCTTCCCCATGATATAGTAGATCAGGGAAAAGGGGACATTTAAAATGATACAAGAGGGTTTAAGATATGCTGACTCCTTGTTATAGAGTTGATTGTGGGAGATCACACTCTAGGACAGGACACCAAAGTTCCCCCACAACGAGAAGCCGTTACACCATAGTCATAATGTGGTGTGAGAACAGACAGCTGGAAATCATATTAAAACAAGACATTCTCAGCTGTTGAATCCTGTGGAAACAACATCGTCATGTCTCCCTTACCATTCCACACTCTCTTTTGCTCTCTTTGCTGTCCCATTAGATCATTTTAAAGTTCTCATCCCCCACCCAGCCCCCAGACCCTGCACCCGGGACACCACCCAGTCTGTTTGAACTTTGAGAAGCTATCCACCTTGTGCCCAGTTACAAAGGCCTTCTCCTGCATCCAGATGATCTGCAGTCACCCCTCACCTTTTTCCCCTGAGGCCATCGAAACTCCACACACACTGTTCAAGGTCTGACACATCTTCGGAACACACGAAACAGGCACACAGGGTACAATTAGACACCAGAGCTCTGAAATATTCCCCAATATGCTTGTGTGTGTGTGCTTTTTTTGGTTAACATACTTTCCCATGGTAATAGATCTCTCTTAAATTACAAGGCATGACATTTAGTGACTGACCCATAAAGCAAGTCGATTGAAGTTACCAAAGTCATTGTTACTTAGAAGTCCACTTTCATTTCACATGGTTGCTGCGGGGACAGCAGGGGAATGTATTTTGCAACGTCTACCAAGATGTTGATGCAAGAAAGCTGCACCCTTTTAACTTGGCAACAGAATCCTTATTACCCTAACTTACAAAATAGTGTGAAAAGTTACAAAAGAGGAGAGAAGAGGCGTAGGCGTGACATCTGTAAAGTTACTGGTAACCCCTTGGCATTACATCATCTGCTCTTTTCCTTCATTATACATAAATATAGTCACATATTAGGCTAATGAACTCACTGTACTTACAACTACTGGACTTCAGTCATGGTGCTACTGAACTGCAATGAGATACAGAACAGCAAGACCGTGAAGAGCCTAGGACCCTTACTGCCAGCATACTATTGAAACCATTGGGTGTAAGGATCAGTGCAAGAAATTGGGAGAGACACAGGTGACTTTTTCCACAGTATGGCTAAGATTAACCGCAGCAAGGCTCTGGCCCACCTGTGGCGCACAAGGCGATGAAGGTCTGTGCGTGCTTGCGGACCAGTGCCACCTTCTCCATAGGCAGGGGAAGCTTTCGGACAATGTGCTCGATGAAGTCGTTGGGGGTGACTGCTGCCAGGTTCCACTTCAACTTTCCAAGAACAACCAGCTCCCACTCCTGGGGGGAGGAACAGGTAGTGAGGGTGGAAGGCTCTCTTGAGTAGGAGGAAAAGACTGTGGGAATAAAATACCCAAACTAGCCCCTTGCCCCTTCATTATGCCAATATCACAGTTGCTGTTGTCTCTCCATAGTATCCTGTCTGCAAAGAAGTCAACCTTGTGCCAACTTCCAAGCCATTGCCATACATTTGAGGGTTGCAAGGTTGGGAACAGACACAGCAGCTGTGTTACACTTCTTTTAGCTAGCAGCTGCTCTTAAAAATGCACCTGACCTCACATCAGCATTTCTCTTGGACCTGGGGAGTTTCCACAAGAGAGTCACAGGATGTGTGAAGGCCACTCTTCTTAGAACTCAGTCCTATGCAATCAGAGGTCCAACCCGGAGACCAGAAACAAGAGACGGGTCATTTATAGTAAGCCACACTGCAAAAAACCACTCGCATGAAAACCAGTGCCCAGTTAGTATTCCTACTATTGCTCAGCAATTTCAGCTGTTATTTCTTTTTTTCAAAGCTGCAGTATATTCTGGTATGTAGGCCAGTGCCTACAGAAATTCCAAACCCTTGACTTCTGTTAAGAACTGATTTGTAGGCTTGAAATCATAAGAACGTTCTTTAGCTTGCATTGTCATCGGACATATTTACATTCTATATCTGAATCCCTGGAACATACCCCTTACCATTAAACAAAATACAGACACACATTTAAAGTATCTCTGTGAACTTTATATCTTTTTCCTTAATCTGGCAGGAAATAATGTCTATTGAATATGTGGGGAAATTTTTTCTGATGATTTTGTTGCTTTGCTGATACTTTCATCTACAAACGTAACACAGTATAAATTATTAATGTCTTTTAGGGGTAAAGCAGCAGCACACCTTCTCCAATCTGATCAGCAACCCTGGGACTAAAAATATACTTTATTAAATGTCACTGACACCTTTGGCCAAGGCAGTATACATTGTTAAGTTAGGAAAAAACCTTCTGTACTCCCTATCAGTTCTATATACAGCTACTCATGTTGTCTATGCCAGGAAAAACACTTGTATTGGAATAACTGATTGTACTTTCAGAATCACTTCTGCATCTGTATTTCTTCATCTGTTGGTGAACTGTACTTTTGTGCATCGCTTTGGAGAAAAGCACTTATGAGAGGTTATAACACAGGTACAATAACATGACTTTTTTGCCATTCCAAAGAAGTTGTTTTACAGTTGTACTGTCACACAACTGCCTTGCCCAACCCATGGTCATGGCCTGACTGCATGCAGCACTGTGCTATATTTCAGCAGCCTTCCATTTGCCCTCTAGTCTGCGGCAGCATGTTGAGTCTGAGGAACCATTGTCCCCTTCACTCCCTGACAAAGGCATGAGCAACCCCACGGTCAGTGAGTAATTTGGGGGAGATCCGGTGCCTGGGTCCGTGTGACTGGGACAGGAACGTTGATTTTCCACACCAGCAAACCACAGGCACTTAGTCACGAGGGGGAGGGGGGGGGGGAGTTGGTTGGTTAACCCCTCTACTGCTCACAGCTTCAAGCCTCTAGCCAAGTACCTTTCCCTGGCCTGAAGGTGAGCTGCACTTCAAGGCAGCTGCTCAGTCTGCATTGACCACTGAACCCATCCTTTGCTTAGGTTCCACAGGTCTCTGTATAGGGACTTGCTGATCTTCATGAATAATAAGAACCCTGACCCCATTCTTCTCTCCTCTTGGCAGATGCATAGGGAAACCAGTATCTAAGAGCCAATCAGACCTACCAGACAACGGCCCGCTGACATGAATCACGTATGACTGCCCTCAGAGTAGGCAGGATACCGTGAGCAACACTCCCTAAACCTTACTTGCATAAAAACCAGTGTAAAAATCTGACTTCATATCGGAAACATAGTGGTGGAAATCAGGGTGTTACTCTGGAATGTTGGCAGACATTTTCCTGAAAATGCTGCTGTGCACTGCGCTCAGTATTTTCTGTATGTATGACCAATCTATTTCTCCATTTGCTGTACTTTTTTGGCAAAGTGATTAAACGGGCATTCTACTGTTAAACTCATGTATAAGAGGTTTATTCCAATTTTTATTTAAACAGCTTCCTCACTTCATGCCTGAAATGTATAATATTATATCTGAAATGAGAGCTAATATAGGTAGCAGAAGATCTGTTCTTATGATTACGATCATGAGAAGTCATTTGTCTGCGAGGCCCCTCTCTTTGTGACTAATGAACATCGACCTCCTAAGTTTATCCGTTCTCTCATCTCACAGCTCAAGCTGCCAGAACACATGCAACGTCTGCCGTCAGCGTGGCTGCTGGGTCCGTGCCGCCAGTGGCGGAAGCAGGCAGCAGCTCTGCTGCACTGAGTCAGCGCTGGCCTGTGCAACACATGCACAGTTCCAGCACCCACATCCTTCCAGTCAGGCTGCTCCGTGAGGGGCGTCCAATCAAATGCTTCCATTACTGCGGTAGTTTTTACAAGAACTCTTCACCATAAAAAGAGAAGAAGAAAAAAAGGACTGATGTGACTTATTCAGCTGATCGTTGGTTTCCTTTTCTATTATCAATCATCCAAATGAGCAGCCCTTGCTTAGATGGTAAGAGCTGGCAGGCCAGGAAACCACCGTGCATTCCGGGGAGCCCCCACTGCACCCCCACAAAGACATACACCCAGCGCTGGGCTTTTAGAGCAATGAGTGCCCAACCTGCTCCCAGTAACAGTTTTATGCTGATTGTTTGGGTGCAGTTCTGTGCTCTGTAGACCTCCCATGTAGAGAACCTCAGACTGAAGCAAGTAGGATAGGTGGGGGCTGCTGAGGGGTTGGACAAAAATTAGGGAACATGAAGCCATTTCATCCATGCCAGCTTATTAAACAGATGCATCAAGTAGAAACCCAAAAGATATCCCCTGAGTGACCAAAGATTAAAGGTTACTCTTCATTACCATGCAATGAAGAAGAAGTCCTTAACACAGACAGGAAACCCATCATTTCAATACTGGGGATCATTACAACATTTCATTTCCAGGGAATCTGATGTCTGAAAATATAATTTTCAGAAGCGCAGAAAATCGAAGAAATCGTCTTCCAAGGAAACCAACACTAAGAACAAAGAATAAACTACACAAAACATATAGGCCTGGAGCACTACACAGGCAATGGGTCAATGGGAAGCTAGATGCTCCACCCTGCAGAAACGGAGTTCTGTAAGCCTAAAAGCCTAACAGAACTTACAAGTCAGAAATAGAAGCACAGCAAAATGTTAAACTCAGACAAAAACAGTTTATCCTTGAAGGAACCCATTAGTCCACTTGGTAAAAGATAATCAACTGATATGCAAAAAACTGGCTATTGATTACTACGTTTCCATATTTGGGATTCTTAGGTATTCACTAATTTCAACTAATTTTAAATATAAGAACTGAGCAAAATCCACAAAGTATACAGTGTTAAAGTAAACTGCTTACCACTTGTGATTGTTGTAATGTATCTAGTGTAAGACCTTATTTACAGAGTTCCATTAATTGTGTCCTTTCAGTTATCAGACTGAAAATGAAGCAGTGACCTCAGCTTCACAGTGAAAGTGAAACATCGAATTTCTGCCACTAGGTGGCGATAGAGACTGCCTTACAGAGAATGACTCACAAGAAAGGATTTCTATTTATGTCGGACCTCGGGTCTGATGTGGGCTTAATAAAGCATCTGAATTATTAACTTCCAAAACATTATGCATTAATGAAACAGTACTTTGGCATAAAGCACACATCGAATACAGGCTGTAAATGTCATCTACACAGCTCTGAGTATGCCTGTTGATAGCATTATTGGGGAAAGACAAAAGTGACATGAAAAGTGACGCAAAACAATTTCCAAATCACCGAAGATCAGTTCGTGTACAGTATAATAAATATAAATGTACTACAATAAGCAGATCTGCTTTGCTTTCAACTTATGTGGAAGATGCAATAAATAAACGTTAATGCTGACACTTGAATTAGTAAAGTGAATTAGCAATGTGCAGACAGAGACAGCAGCTCCTGCCTACCAGAAGCTCCTGCAGTCTGATGGAGTTATCGGAGTAGATGCACAGCTTCTCAGCCGTCAGCGGACGCGTTTCCTTCAGCTTGGACGCGAGGAACATGCACACGGCCCCCAGCAGCTGCAGATGGCACTTCTTTGTGGGCACCACGGACAGGTACCTGTCCAGGTAGTTCATAGCCAGGGGGAAGACCTCTTCTTCGCACTTCTGCTCCTCGCAGACCTAGGGAGGGGGATGGGGATGGGGATGGGGAGGGGGAGGGGAACATGGGGGGGGCAGCGACACGTTAAGCTCGCGAGCGGCGCATCGCGGCACGTGGCTCCCCCCCTTCGGAAATCACATAAAAACGAACAAAATAAATATAAATAACAGCAGCGTTCGCGTGATACCGCTTAAAGGTCTCTTTTCACGAAAAAGAGAGGAATCGGGAACGAAACCAGGATGTCATCTTGCGATTAAAGCGACTGCAAACCGGCACTGTAACATAAACTCCTAACTTACAATCTTAAAAAAAACTACGTAAAATATTGACCGTCCAGTAAAAGTTGTCCAAACATTCGCCATTCCTTCAGTTCCTTCGAAATGATTTCAAAGTCACAATCACCACAGCCAAAAACCCGTGCGCCGCAGGGACGACGAGGACCTTTTTTTAATTCGTCATGTTTTCATAAAATATTTAAAAATACAAATAAATTATACAGAAGCGAGTTTTTCGCTTCCAAATGTTATTCGGACTCTTCCACATCTTTCCCGACAATTGATAAGACTGGAAAATGAGATTTTATACGAAAAACACGTCCACATTTTAAAGTAGGTGCTCCGCCGTCGCTTGCGAACGCGTCATCGTCGACCGCAAATAATTGTTTGCAAAAATTATATAAAATCCCACGTTGGGAAAATTTGGATAATTTTTACATGAAAATAAAGTCCAAATTCTCCCCTTTCGTTTCCGACTATTCATGACAAGAAATTGTAGAGGGATTATCGATTAACGAACTTAATTCCTCGGAGACACTTTTCGATTTCGGTCCTCTGAAGTGAAACAGGGCTGAGGCCCGGCCGCCTCCCTCAGCCCGCACTTTGGACAAATTCTCCAAAATGTCCCTTTAGTTTCCCCACTCCCATTTCTCGAAAATATCACAGAACAAATGTCCTTCTATCCAAACCAGTGCTTTACTGGGGGTGTTAACACGATTTAACTGACAACCCGGTTCTTTGAATGTGGCCGCGGTCGTAGTCATACACACAGGAACCAACATGGCGATACGACTCACTGTCTCACAGAACCGAGTATCTGCACACGTATGCGTGGAAATAACACGCGCCGTGTATACATTTTCATACACATACACAACAAAACACCTTCCCGTCTAACCCCGTATGCAATTCTGCATTAGCCACACGCACTTGTTGAAAATTTTCCCTCAGACTTCCTCCCTCACTTTCTGACAAAACGAGCCGCACAGACTCACTCTGGCTCCACAACAACTAAGCTCCGTAACAAAACGGAGAGAAGCGGACAATATCAGGGATGGCACTGATGCTACTGGTGAGCATAATCCTGCGAATATGTCGCCTGTGTTTTCGGTCGACACGGCAGAAGACGATGCGTTCAGGCCGTTCGTTCAGGGGGGGAAAGGGAAGCGCGGAAACGGGGACTGAAGAGAGAACTCTACAAACCTCCAGCATCCATGTGGCGACCATCCGCCTCATATAGGGCTGAATGTCCTTCTGGACGCATTTGAAATAAGAAAACTGCGGTATGAACCTTTCCTCGATGGTCAGCAGGCTCTGTAGAACCCTGTCATCGTGCAGGATGTTCGGGTCGGGATGGGCTCTTATGACAGTGTCCATCTCCAGGCAGAGCAGTTCCATGGTGCTCTCAAGTTCTTCCTCCCAGAATTGTTTCTTTTCTTTTTACCGATATTCAGTCGTGCAGTCGGAGTTGCAGAGCGGAACAAAAGACTGGCCGCACAGTCTTTTCGGAAACATACAGATTAAGTGAGACTGCAGGGCTGTGCGAACGAGTCCTGCCTCCCCCTTAACTGCGTCTCCTCATCTGCTCTGCGCTTCGACTTTCTGAAGAGCTGCCTTTGAGCACGGAGTGACGCAATATGACGGAACAGCCCGTGTTATGTAGGGCGCGCGCTCTCTCTCATACGCGCGCGCGCGCACACGAAACGTACAGAGGATCGCACATATTGACGCATGTCGCATCTTTCTTCTTTTTCTTTATAATAACTTCTCTCACCTACTCGTCTCGTCCGCACTCGTGAGCCCCCCCCCCGGCAGCTTCCCTTTAACCCTGATATAGTCAGTCACTAGCGGACGGACACACATACAAACAACATGCGCAGAAAGAATGAAACCCAAACTGGGTATTTACTCATTTACTGTCAATGCATATATAACAACCTGAAATTACGCACATGGATATTTTAAAGTTTGTGCCAAAAGTCAACGCTCTGAATCCCAATCGGTCTTTTCTATTTACTATCTCTGCTGCGTGGTGTAAGTGTCGTGTGTGTCGGGTGGGGGTGGGGTATTGTGGCTTTGACTTTAATTGCAGGACGGCGACTTCAGGAAAACTATTACAAGCTTGCCGATAAAGTGGCAAAGCGGCGGCATTTCCTCTTTTAGTTACTCCTTCACAACACACGCCGTTTACATTTGATCGGGGGTGCCGGCTGCAGGTAAATCCGTTCCGCACGTGACCCCTATCGTGCATTTCCCCGTTACATTTAAAGCGCTGCTCACCTCCTCCCCCTCCTGCACCAAATGCGTGCGGTCAGGAGAAGATAGCTTTCTAGGAAATGCAGAAAAAGTTGAGGCTATAAGTTTTGTGCCGCTGTATATACATATACATATATATATATGTACACACACACATTATGCGATGTAATATACCATACCTCAGTGCTGCTGAAAACTTGTCGCATTGGGATCGCAGCAAAAAGAGAAAGTGATGAAACACTAGGATATCAGAAACGAGTCTGTCTCTGTAAACAAGTATGCGTTCAATGCAGAAAATGCCGTAACCTACCACAGATAGGAAGTGAAGTGGACCAGCCAGGCATTTAAAAAAAGAATAAAAGGGAAAGCACCGGCTTTTTCAACAACCTGCACGTGTCATGCCATGATGTACATCATTTTATAAGCACATGACATGTGAGCTGTGCGCAAAATGTTTAACTAGGTCGTGTTTACTTGCATGCGAACAACGTCGTGTTCCGTTTCTGATACCCGTGATTTCACCAGGGGTGGACTGCATGCAGGTTGCAGATCCTCTTCATATACGAGAGGATTCATATATAAACGCAATTTTTGGCACCCACCTCCAGGTGTTGAAAAATTTGAAATCCTACTGTAATATTTCTACTTGAAGACAACTGGAATCCTTTCATGAATAAAAGTTTAACACCCGGTTTTCCTCTATATAGAAGGAAAAGACTTTTATTTCAACTATGACTGTTTAATTACATTTTAAGAGAAGGAGTGTAAAGACAGGTTCCAATTTTTCGTGAAAAGGGGAAATAACTTCTGGATTTTATTATTCACAGCTAACTGATGTGATATGGTAACAAAATGCTCACAATCTTGTTTCCTGACAACTAAATGGTACACATGTCCAAAATAATATTGGGGATTTTCAAATTTTGTTACCAGTAATTGACTGACTCTGCACTGCGCAGAAATGCATTTATTGTTCATTACTTAATTCTTCAGATCGTTTACGCGCCTACACACAACTCAGAGCATTACTGGCGGGTTTATGGCTTCCGCGGAAACAGGAATAGAGTACAGAATGATGATGAGCAACACTTCGAGCTCCACACGTCAATCTGTTTCTAGTCATTCAGTACAGTATGTAGCCCATGCTCCGCCAATGCAGGCTGTCTGCAGTCTGCATGAGAGTTTCATTCTATTTTCGGGAACTAGCCAAAAATATAGACATGTGAAGAAAAGTGGATCACGTGCTGTTGTAACAGCAGTTTCTGTGCACCCACACCTGTGCAAATAGCACCTGTACAGAAGTGGTTACATTTCTCCTAATGTACTCGCATTACGGAGAGATTCTTCATTAAAAGCATGGATTAATGTAATTATGTTGCACAGAATATCCCAAGGTATTCTTTCATTTTCCGCACAATGGAGACATATACTCTTTAATGTGTTCCAGTGTTGCACCTTTTCTTTTGAGTGAACGCACGTGCCCTAGGCTTTCCATTGTGGGCTTTGCATTGGCGTTTTTTCATTTTTAATGACATTTCTGGGAGAACAGATGTCTAACAGTCCTGGCGCACAGATAAAAGTGAGCCATATGTTATCCTACCACAATGAGAAGGGCTACAAGTTGAGCGCGTCTATTTTGTAAGTAGACAACTCGGGTTAAATGACACACCGCTTTAACAACTTGAGAAGAGCAGATGCAGCTGAAATCAAATTAAATGGAAGGCAAAAGCTTTTCCACCTCGTGTATGACTGCTCATTTTTTTATTTTCATTTACGTATGCGTAATCAAATACGATATCTATAAATAGCCTCTCAAGAACAACTAAAAAAGAAAAACAATTATGCTTATACGTATATTCGACGCCACTACAGCCACGAAGCCGCATTAGACCGTTTTCTGAGCGCTTCCCGTCTTCTTTTAATGACCTCGTGAGGTTCATTGTTGCGCTCCGAAGAAAGAGAACCAAGCACGCGGCGTTTTCGCGGATTTATGACGTCACAGCTGTCGCGGAGCGCGCGCTGCTGGTTTAAAGGGGGATTTGTGCTGCACCAGAAACATTCATGTTTCATTCCTGTTTTCAGTTGCGTAACAGCTTAAAGAATGTATACTGGTGCGATCAAAAATATACGCGTGGCGCACAATGGAGTTATACATAAACACTGGGGGGACAAATTAGACATCCTTGAACACTTGGTGGGGGGGGGGGGCACTTTCTCCCCTCCCCCACTAGTTATGCCTACCTAGTATTAGTAATGCTTAAATGTACTATTATGAACACGATAACGTTTACGTATGAAAGTACATTTGATTTGAGCATTTTTGATTTACATAGATGTTTTTGACTTTTTTATTTACACTGAAAACCACGGATATAAATATGATTTTTTTGTTCCATAATGTATATTATCGCAAAGGTCTATCAAAGAAACTGTCAGCTGAAAAGGGTTGTTAGGGGCTCAAATTAGACACTCAGCACCTGTAACATATAATATATTCTCGCAATATATATTCTAGAAAACTGAACACCATAAGGACCATTATAAATGTGAATGTAAGTGTCACGTTGTTCTTAAATTGTGGGGAATTATAAGACAGGTGACAGACAAGATTTAAACTATCACCAAGAACATACTTTAAAATAATGTACATCAAAGAAATTTATATATGGAAAAACATAATAAATTATACAGCTCCATCTATATCTTGAGACACTGGAAGGTTTACTGCACCAAATGTGAAACTGTCAAGATTTTTTATAAGCTAAATAATTTGTTTCTTTAAAACATATAAATGTGCGTATGCATCAGTATAATTCTCCAAAGTACTGTACAAAATTGAGATAAAATATGTATTGACCAACATTTGCTTTTTACATTTATATTTTTTACACACATTTTTTAAACTAAGAAAGAAACACACATAGGTTGCAGGTAATTAGGTTTTCCAACCACACCCCCATTTTCTCACACAAAGCCTAATTTAGAAAGCTGATAACAGCATTAATCTATTTCACAAACAATGAAAAACATTCATGTGGCTACACCTGCACAGCTACCCCACAAACAGCTGCAGCAAAAAACTCGTTCCCTCTAGGATACTGTGTAAATAACCCCATCTTATTATTACCTATTTTTGCAACACTTTGTAACTTTTCATTTTGTTTTGCCAGTTGCACGACAACTAACTTAGTCAAAATTCAAATGCATACACAGACAATAAAATGTTATATTTGTGCCCTATTCTGCACAATGGTAGTAATGTAGGGAGAAATTCTATGTAAAAAGACACATGTACAGAAAAATGTAAGGGGTACCATTTGAAATAGCTCAGAAGTTAGTCAGTATTTAAGTATTTTAGCAAATTTCTTGAAATCTCCGGTTATGACAGAAGTCAATTATTGGCTTATTAGGTATCAACTGTGCTTGCAGCTTCATTGCCACTGAAATGTACTTTTATGTTTCAGTTAATGTGTTTTTGTATTTTATAAAGGGGGCATTACAATGATAAGATTATTTAATATTTAAAGTAATTAGTATAACTTACTTATTAATAGATTAATTTTCCAGTGTTTAGAAATTGTGAAAAGTGCGGTAATACTGTAACAACAACAAAAGAAATTGTAGTTTCAGAACCTGCCAACTCAGTTGGTCAAGTAAACACTAGAAATTACAGAAATAACAAACATATGTTTAAAAAAAAAAAAAAAAAAAAAAACAAATTTAACTCCAAAAGATTCTCATTAAATTTACAGGCTTTTCAGCAAGCTTGAGAAAAATGCCTTGCTTTTAAAAATGTCACTTTCTATTATTTTGCCCTTGTTTCAGCAAATAGATGGTATTCAGGTATATTCACATACCATCCTAATACGAAAGATTAACCCTGAGGGGAAAATCTGAAGTTTCTATGATCTTAAATGTCAAGCAAGAATTGTGTAATACCATACATACATTGTGAAGAGAAAAGTCATTCTATTGCCTGTAAATATAGTGTGTGAGTGTTACAGAGAGAGTGTGTTCCATTGATGTATGGATGAGTGACCCATTGTAAGTAGTGAATCCAGCAGTGTAAGTCACCTTGGTGAATAAGGTGTGTGGGCTGATAACACCACATAATGTCCATTGTAAGTCGCTTTGGTGAAAAAGCATCTGCTAAGTGAATAAATGTCAATGTAAATACTGTAAAATCTTTTCTTTGTTCACCTGGCATCTAAACCCCCAAGTGCAAGAGGCTACTCATCTACTGGCTCAAGAACAGGACAGTCCATCGCTATGACATTCAATTCACTTCACAGACAGCGTGTACACCCAGAATGAGATGCAACCTCCAGATGTTACAGTCAAAACAAAACAAGAGGCAAAACACTGTCACCCATTGCAAGAAAATATGAGACACCTAATTGGATGACCTGAAATAACTCATATTTTACATCCTGGCTGCCGTTGACATGTTACAGCTGACAAGATGGAGTAGTCCATGACACCCTTGATGAACCTTTAGCTTTGTGCACCAATGCCTTTTGCAGAAGTAGCTCTAAACAGCAATTGGACTCAACTTTTATGAGTAGAATACACCTAAAACTATGATCCAAAAAGTTTTTTTCCTTCCAGGGCTCCTGTCCCAATACAACTGTCAACTGTCAACCATCCGCAACTCCAGAGATACTATGCAATAAATTTAATTCCACTTAAGTCCAAAAGTATGTTGCTAACAAAAACATGAACACCCAGTTCTTTGCATTTGACCAATGTGTATGCAGAAAAAGTTGATAACCAAAAGTAAATACAGTATTTACCATTTACAAAAAATTCATCTTCACCTGAGACAAGTGTTTGACTATCTGAAAAGTGTGTTGAACTGTCTGTAGAAAAGGACACAAAGATTGTATGTGTTTAAACATAGATGCTTACTGAAGACCAACTTCTTCTGGTTATGGTTTAATGGTACATCAATAGCATACTTCTTAACTTCTTCCATGCTTTACCTGGTGTTTCATGGTTTCTTGTTTTCCTTACAGAGAAATTAATCCTTAAAAACAGAAAATACAAAGACTAACTTACTGTGTTTCCATAGAAATTTGAGAGTAATAGTAGTAACAGTCCTGTGTTTGCATTTTCCTTCATCAAGTCCAACTTTTAGCCTCACTACTTTCTGGAATAACGGAACTCCCTTGAACATTCTTGACGTATCCTCCCAAAATTCTTCAAAATGTTCTCTTATCTCATTTATGCAACAGAAAAAAGGGAAGATTAGAAGAGCATTATATTGTTCTATCTGGCCCTTGGGATGAGAACCAACAGGAGTGCAGAAGGCCATAAGCCATCCTTGTTTCAGGGACTAGTTTCTTTGTTGTTATTTATTTTAGATGCAGTAGTAGAACACAACTCTATCGTGTCTATTACAGTTTACAAAAGTTTCCAAAAACATGGTAATCCAACAACGTAACTCACTCATTTGCTAGCGCGCACAACAAAAACAGAAGCAAAAGAAACTTAGTTGTTTCAAAAGATACAACACCACTTGTCAAGGACATGCACCACTTTACCCAGTAGATGAGATGAGTAGTATAGAAATTAAATTTCAGCAGATTACTCCTGAATTAAAAAACACCTGTTACTGAACACCTTAAAGAACATGGTAAATCTGACTTCCTGCAAGTGAATATGTGTGGAAGACTGTACTAAGTCCTCATCTAACAGTAGAACCCTCTCCTTTATTCTGTCCCAAAGTGCCCTAACTTAATTTCTGAGTGGGCCCTTTGAATTCTACTGTTAGCCTTTAATGTACCTGTCAACAGTCAATCCCAGCAAAGGTGAAAGCTATGTTGGGGTCCAGGATGTATATACTGGTGATACCTTCGGTCCTTTATCTCTTGCTGTGTCCTCCCGTTTTCACGTTTCAGGAGCTTATCAGGTTCCTCAAACCCAGCACTCAGCTCCATGCTGTTATCACATAAGGATCTTTGATGATTTGTTTTGTACTTTAATTCCCTCCTCTCCCTATTTCCTAGGTTCTTTCAATTCTTTCATTAGCCTGCTTTCCCTACAAGGATCCATTCGCACCACATATTCTGTCCCTTGGCTTAGAAATATCACATATCATATCAAAACTGACTAAAATGCGATGAGAGCACTCATTTATAGTTTATGTGGACCAATCAAAATTTAGTGTTGAGCGCTCAGGGTTTATTATTGATCAGTCAGAGTTTATTGCTGAGTTTTGTCCTGCCTTGATTGATAACCTTGATTAGTTCATTCAAGGAGTATTGGCAGAACTCTAAAGAAAAAAATAGAGTTCAATTATGTTTAATAAGAATAGGCAACCTTGAGCATGTGTTGTCAGCTTGCGGTGTGGAACAAGGGAACTAGGGCAAGGTAGGTATTGGTGGCGTCATGACAAGGTACTCTGTACACTAGACCTGGGGAAAATTCAGAAGAGGTAAAAAACACTTTAACAGATATGACCTAACATCACTTTAAACAGGCTGGGGAAAAGATGACAATAGCAGCTGAAGCTAAACATGCTGGCATCCTTCAAAGCTACTTCAGCAGACTGGACAATGGAGGTCAACTGAGCTAAGCAACTTGTGGTCCCAGACACAGGCCAGACAAGCCTATGGCCCGATTTAGTCATGTGGTCCCCCAGAGGACTGCTGTAATCATCATAGGACTGACAGATACTTGGAAAGAAAGGTGCCAATAAGCTTTTAGGATAAACAGATGAATGTATGATGGGCTGGTGGACAACATCAGAGGCAAAGGGTGGAAATCCTGGTCAAGTCCAAGTAGGAGGGAGGGGTCATTTCCAGTCTGGAGAATGTTTGTTGGGGATAACTGGTAGAAACAAAAAGACAGCAATCCAACAGGTGATGGAGGTGGCAGGGAAAACCTCAAGCTGACTTTGGTACAGACAAGACACACCAGTATGGTCACTAGTAGCAGTGACCGATCACCACTGCTGTCCCTCTGTCCCGAAGGAGTACTGTGATGGGACAAAAGTTCAAGAGACTGATACACCCAGCTGATGATGCCAAGGCAAACTGCTTCATCTTGTCTGTGTTTCATACACAAGAATACATTTTTCTTCTATATTGTGAGAGTTAAATTTTATAGGAGTAGTTCTAAATTCTTTTTTTTTAAGTGGTTATCTGGTGAGTGGCTCTTAATTATTAATAATTAATAATTATTGCGTATAGATAATGCTTACATAAGTTTTAGAAAGTACACAAGTGTCACAATACACTAATATTCTACGTGCATACGTGTCACTGTCATGAGACAGTGCGATGGTCAGCAGTTTAAATGTACAGATATTGTATTTCTTAAGTTTAACTCTAATTCTGGGAAATGATCTATCTCCCTTCACAAAAGGCCTGCACCCAGGGTTTTTATAACAAATGTTTGCCTATGATAATGCTAACAAATGTTTCAGTACAAATTCTTTAAACTTATTTGCCATATGTTTTAGTTTAATGTTGTATAACCTTTAAATACTGTAAACACATTTTCCTAGTTCTATAGTAAGAGTGGTTAGTTTTTTCCATCTTACTCACATTCCTCCTTGATATGACCGAGTAAATTTATAAATGAGTAATTGTACTCGAGTAATTGTTTTTTGACAGGGACAGTACTTTCGCATGAGTACAGAGTACTCGGTTCACCCATGTTGTTAAGTGATTCCACTACAAATCAATACTGTGAGCGGATCAGTGTTTCCTCTGTGAATCAATACATCGATTAGTTTTGTGTCTGTTACCTGTAAATACAATAAGCAGTTAAACACACCACTGTAAGCCTTCACTATGTCTAACAGAGGAAAGGAATGTGGGACACAAAGAGCAGAGGAAGGCTGTGTCAAACAGGTGCTCCCCAGCCCAGCAGGATGGCGGTTTAGTTCTGTGAGTAGGGCTCATTTCCTGGTATGTAGAGATATCCAAGTGTAGAATAAACCAGGCTGCAATATACCACAGAGCATCAACTGTCACCAACAGGAGGCACGGGGACCCGCCCCTCAGTCACAGCTGATTATGGACAGGTCTTCGGGACAATGCGTCCACCTGTTACACAAAATGTTGAAATAAACAGATGCACTCATTCAGTGCCACCCTGATGTATCGAAGTGGGCATGGTTCATAAACCATGGTTCATAAACAGTAAGAACAACACAAGCTGTTATAGCATGAAGGCATGTTTGTGTGAAGCACAACAGAAATGCAACTTCAGGCAAGACTAAAGGAACAGAGAAAACCTGAAAACAGCAGACATCTGTGTATGCAGAGCAAATGTGTAAACAAGAGTGAATATCCCCTGTGATCTGTTTATGAATGTAGGTTAAATGAAACCACACAACCAGTAGTGACAGACTTGACAAAGAAGCACTTGTGGACAATGCACTGCACTTAAAGACTTAGTTATATTTTAATATTTGACTTTGAGACACATAACAGGGCATGATTTGAGCAAAACACACACATCATCTGAAACTGCTTACCCCATGCGGGGTCATGGTGAACTGGAGCCTAACCCAGCAACACAGGGTGCAGGGCCAGAGGAGGAGGGGACACACCCAGGACAGGACGCCAGTCCATCGCAAGGCACCCCAAGCAGGAATTGAACTCCAGACCCACCGGAGAGCAGGACCCGGTCCAGCCCACCGCACCATCGTGCCACCGCCCCCCCCCCCCGTGAGAAAAACAACCTTTCTAAAAAAGGGTCACCTGAGAGGAGACAAGCAGGATGGCACTGCAACCATCTAAAATGAGTGCATACAAAGAGTAAGAGAAGTGGAGAAAACTTAGTGACACCATTTGTTTTACACAAAAGCAGGATAAATTGGCTTCAAAAGGAGACACTGTCAGAGACGTGACCAGAAGAGCTGGTGGTGGTCAGTTCAGATCTTGCTGTGAGGACTCCTGCTGCTGCTGTTTGGGATTATTCCGAGAGGCGGAGGATGCTGTGACTGGAATGTGGGTGTGAGAGTGACACTGGAGCCTTTCACTACCATAATACTGGTGTCAGACAGTAAAAAACGAGACCACAAACCCAAACTGTTTTTTAATATGATGGCTATTGATCCTCATTCTCCCAATTACTTCAGAAGATGAAGAACAAACATTGTAAGTGGCTGCGGTTGCAGTGGTTGTCCAGGATCAGTACAATGGAGTGCCTGAAGTGCTTGAAGGACATTTTATGCACATTAAAATGCTAAATACTGAATTCCAATAAATAAATGTTGCTCTTCATAAAGTGTACAGGTGAATGAAGTAATAAAAATGTATTTTTATAGACTCATGTGAACAGACTGAGTTGTGGCAAAATGAAGTAAAAGAACCCTAAATACACACCAAATGCCGCAAAAAAAGATAAAAGATTTTAAAAAAACAACCCAGGAAAATGGTTTGGAGACATTTATAGACAACAGAACTTTCCAACCATGGCTGCACCTGTGTTCTATTTGCCACACAGTAACGGGTCCAGTCCCTTATCTTCCCTCTCAGAAACCTGTCTATTATTTACTTTCTGTTTCTGCAGTAGAACACTGATATGCTTATATTTTTTCCTGAAACAATTAAAGAAATTTAAATGAATAAATTCTTTCAATAAAATTCCTTTCAGTGTATTTGCCAAACTGCATATGTTTAAACGCTAGCTTCATTTTCAAGAAACTGTAGTATTAGAAAGAACTGGCTGTAATCAATTATGAAACTAAAAAAAGATGCATAACATATTACATCTAACCATCCGTCTATCCCATGATTGATTGATGATGCATCGGCTGATTTCATTAGATTATTGGATTGATTGATCCATCCATCCATCCATCCATCCATCCATCCATCCATCCATCATTGCTAACTACTTGTCCAATTCAGGCTTCAGGTGATTTCATGCCTATTTGGTAACACAGGGCATAAGGTAAGGTAGTTTGGAAAGGACACCAGTGCACCATAAAGGCAAGTAATACCTTTAAGTTCTGTACAAAAATAAGAACTCATAACATTCCCTTCACATTTACATTTATTCATTTAGCAGATGCTTTCTTCCAAAGCGACGTACATCTTCGACGACAATACAGAAAAGTGCATTAGATCAACAGAAGGAGAGATTTGGATACAGGCATGATGCACTTGAGTACAGTCAATTTGTTACATACCACCACATGAACCAGTTCACAAGTAGCTGCATATGGCTGCATATAGACTTTTGTATTATTAAACAAATTGTTACTAAGAATTACTGAACATGACAAACATACACGTTTTCCAAGCACTTAAAAGATCAGGAGAAATGAGGCTGAAAGACGTGAGTTGAGAAAGAGCTCCTTATTAAAAACAGAGAGAGACTCAGCAATCCTGAGTGAGAGGTCATTCCACCACATCGGAGCCAGAATCGAAAACCTTTATGCGTTTGACTTACGCTTACATTACATCATTTAGCAGAGGTTTTTCTCCAAAGTGAATTCCTCTATGTATTGTTAACAGCCCACACCCTATTCATCCAAGGTGACTTACACTGCCAGATACAATACTTACAATAAGTTACTTATCCATACATCAGTGAAACGCACTCTCTGTGTGACTCAGAATCGCTAATCCATCTGAACAGCATGTCTTTGGAGTGTGGGAGAAAACCCACGTGGACACTGAGAGAATATACAAACTCCACATAGACTGAGCAGGGATCAAACTGATGTCCTTTCGCACCATCCAAGCACTATGAGACAGCAACACTACTTGCTGTGCTGATTTTGGAGCTCTTGTGCATGGAACCACCAAGTGGGCAGAGGTGGAGTGCCCCGTCTGGTTTTGGGGTAGCGAGCGATCAGGTCTTGTAGATGTCAGGAAGCTGATCCATTGATGGTTTTGTAGGCAGTAACCAGAGTCTTGAATTTGATAAGAATCGAGGGAAGAGGTGTAGATGGAGAAGAGTAGGGGGCCCAGTACCGAGCCCTGTGGAACACCAGTTCAGATAGACTGAGGGGATGAAGGGGAGCCCCACCAGACCACTTGCTAGGGTCTACCTGATAGGCAGGACTCAAATTATTTCAGTGCAGTTCCTTTGATCCCAAGCTGTCCAAGAGAGGGAAGTGGAATCCAATGGTTGACAGTGTCGAATTCTGCAGACAGATCAAGGAGGTTGAGGACTGAGAAGAGGGAGACCGCTCTGGCTGACTGGAGAGCATTGACATTGCCAGGAGAGATGTCATAATGGAATGTCCGGCTTTGAATCCAGACTGATACCTGTCCAGAAGATCATTCTGGGTGAGGAATGCAGACAGCTGATGACATGTTCTTTGTTCCAAAGTTTCTGACAGAAAAGGGAGGAGGGAGGCCTGTAATTCTGGATACAGGGAGGGTTTCTTTAGCAGTGGTGAAATGAAGGCACATTTGAAGGTGGATTGGAAGCAACCAAAGGATAGTGAGGAACTGATTATCTTGGAAATAAAAGATTTAGTTCCAAGGAAATGTCCTTTAGAAGAGGCAAAGGGATTGGACTGACGGAACAGGTGGTGGATCTATGTGACAGCAGGAGGTAGGAGATCTCAATTTCCGACAGGTTGAAATATGGAGAACGTAACTTTGCAGCGAGATCTTACATGACCGGGACAGGTGGATGCTGGGAACTTGTTTGTGATGGAGTTGACTTTGTCTCTGAAGAACAATGCAAAATCATCAGTGGTGAGAGAAGAGGGAGGAGGAAGAGGAAGGCAGACTAAGGATGAGAAGGTGTAGAAGAGTTTGTGTAGATTACTGATTGCAGACTGTAGTTTGTTGTTAGTTAGCTGAGGAAACAGCAAAGAGGAAGGCTGCTGGGAATTCCTTGTAAACTTCCAGGTTTGTGAGGGTCTTTGACTTTCACCATCATCGTTCCGCAGCCTGGAGTTCGGTCCTGTTGGCACGTAGTACATCTGATAGGCATGTGGTGGAACCGGGGCGTGCTGGTCTGGATGCTAGAGGACAAAGAGAGCATCTTATCATCTGAGCTGCTTAGACCTCCTTTTGATTGAAATATTACGACTACATTATGATTCACAGGGAACATGCTGGTACTCTGCTAAGGCCTAGCAAACACTGATATCATTATTAATGAAATAGTTATTGCCACCAAAACAATTTCCTCTATTTTTTTTAACCCATCCCCATTAGTGAAGCCTGTGTGAGGACCTGTGTGAAAGTAGAGTTCAGGCGTATCACCTTTCACTATAATAATGCTTATTAGAAATTTTGTAAGGTGTCATATTTGTTGAATATCTTATTGTACTTGAACTTTGTCCTTGTTCAACATCTTTTATCTGTCTGTTGGTTACAGAAGGAATCATTAAGCACCTAGCTGGGAAACAGGACTCCATAACACACTGCAGGGCATCTGCAGGGAGCTGGAGAAACAAGTTCAGCGCACAGAACGCTTACCTGTGGTGGGCAGAATTACTCTTACAATGGTACTGTACCAACAGTATTGGTTCCCACACCCAGGAGGAAAGGAAAAAAGAGAACCTCCCATAATCAGTGCTTATTAAAGCTCAGGAGAAACTGCCTGGATTCCACGGTCTGCATTCCATGGGAAATCCACGGAGAGCAAGTTACTGCTCGCTTCTGAGGCTGGCTGCTTCAGGGCCAGGGCGGAAAGATTAACAGACAGCAAGGGAGAGTCGAGCAGGTCGGGAGGGACCGGAAAAGAGGAACGACTGTTTTAAAAAAAGTGACAAAATATTACGTGTTGTAGAAGTGACCAGGAACCTAGGTGATAGAACATGACTGTGCTTTTGCTTCAATTTTCAGAGAAGTCTACCACATGTACCCTGCATCCAGCAGCATCTGAG
The DNA here is from genome assembly GCF_900964775.1 of Scleropages formosus. Lineage (NCBI taxonomy): Eukaryota > Metazoa > Chordata > Actinopteri > Osteoglossiformes > Osteoglossidae > Scleropages > Scleropages formosus. Next base: position 14,165,159 of record NC_041826.1, read on the forward strand.
TCCGGTTCCACAGCGAGAGGCAGACCCCAGGCACTGTCAGTCTGAAGCTTGGGAGCCAGCTGTGTTGGGTGTCATCTCAAGTCTCAGTAGTTTGTAAGGTGAGGACACTAACTCCAGGCTGCAGCACTGTCTCTTGGACACATGCCACCTTGTAACCTTCCACCTTTGGCCTCCAAATCACACAATCACACCAAACAATCAGGACTATACATAAAAAGGTTTCTGGCTCTAACTTGTATCGGACTTCTTCTCTTATTTGTCAGGCTTTGTGTTATTTTCATACTGTTATTGTTAATTGCCAAGCATTAATCCACTATGACTTCTTTTCCAGAAAAGACAAAGCCTTCAGCCTGCTAACAGGACTTTGCAATGTGGAAGTTCAGTTTCTCGATAAAAGGTCACTTCTTAGTGACAGGTGATCGCTTTGACAGGCTGGTGCTAAGGACTTCCAAGCCTGCAGCCCTCCACTGAAAAAGCAGGCAAAAGCAACCATAAACATGACCCGGGTGGAAAAAGAGAACAATAACAAGGCTGTGATGTAATCACTCATAGGAAAGCAGGAATGCCAGTTTTCAAGGGTCCCATCGGCCGACCTCCTGGCCAACACAAGGCCTTCTCTCACCCCCTGACTGTCACCAAAGGAGATTGGGTTACAGCAATGACCCTCCACTCCAGTGCACTGTGACCGCAGATGTTGGGAAAAAAAGTCAAAATTTGGGTGCGGGGCTGAGGGAATGTGGAAGTATTTCAAATGCTGAGCTAGAAGAGTTTGGTTATTACTGGAAAATGAAAGTGGTCATTCATGACAGCGAGCCAAGATATGAGGAAACAACTCTCAGGTCTCGATTCATCACAGGATCCAAACAAATCTGGCTGCAGCTGCTGCTCTGGGCTGTGGACTTATCATATAGGCACTCCCCTGGAAAAAAGACATTCACAGTAGCTTGCCAGACAGCTCCAAAATACAGGGGGCTTTGGAACCACAGGGATGAAAGAGGGGTGAGAAGGTTACTGGTTTATGGAAGGGCAAGAAAAATAGGATGTGCCAGTTCAGGAACAGTGACCTAATAACGTGAGACACTGGTCAATAAGTAGATGTTGGCTGGATGCACATTCCACTCCACATGTGGGGAAAAAACATGTCTTTGTGAAATGTGCCTCAGAGCCAATCTACACAGGGCGCGTTTTATTTCTGACATTCGTCATCTAAAAAAAGAGCGTGCGAGAGAAAAATGGCGGTGTACGAAGCCCGACTTCGGCTTGTGGGTATGGGAAAGCTATGCCAAGTCTCCGCCATGTGCCAGGTTTATGAAATGCTGGGTGGGAAATTGCACCTTTCGGCGACTGCTCAAAGGGTAGCGAGTGGGTGAAAACAGCCGTTTGTCTGACACGACCCCCAACCCCATCCCTGCCTTCATGTGGACCCCTGCACGTTGTTGTCTGAATGGCAACATTGAGGGAAGTATGAGGGTGGAGGAGAGGAGATGAGGTAAGTGTCATAGTGGATGGGAGGCCCAGGGGACCCTCTATTAAGAGTCTGCAAACGCTGCGCCCCAACCCTTGCCCACCCCAAGTCACCCACCACACCATTGCCAATAGTGTGGGCAGTTTACAAAGAGGGGCAATCTGTTAGCTAAACCTGCTGAGCCAAACACACGAATACGGAAGTGACGGTCGAAAAAAGGCGCCGATTACTTATCCCGTCAGTAATCCCCTGCACGACCGTTCAGACGGACACCATATGTCCGGACTTTGACGGCTTTGCAGAACTTGGGAACAATCTGCACAACAGCTGAAGTGATCATTTGCGCAGGAGTGCACACTTAATAAATAACCAATGAACAAATACAGGCAACAACCACGGACTTCCATCAAAACGTTTAGTATATTTTTGCATTTGTACACCTGAAATCACCAGAGCTCCCTGAATCCATTAACAAGGTGTTCGATGGGCCACTGGCCGTGCATTAACATCATGGCTATGCATTCATTTAGCCGACGCTTTTCCCCAAAGCAGCTTCCAAGGATAGATTTGTACACTAAGCTACAATTATTTACCCTGTTATAGAGCTAGGTGACTACAGCAATTCAGGGTAAGTACCAGAACTACAGCAAGAGACTGAACCTGGCTGTACCCTTCAATTTCAAGGCAGCAGCTGTAACCGGCATGGCACCTGTTGCACTGTGTAGAGCTCTTCACTGGCTTCCTTACTACTACTATGATTACTTTGTGGCGAACTCTTCACATTGCAAAAAGCAGAAATATAAGTTGCCTTAGACAAGGCATCATTTAAACAAACACAGAATAATGAATGAATGAATGAATGAATGAATGAATGAATGAATGAGTCAGAATTATTCCACTGCTTTGTCATGGCTGTTCCATTCATTACTTATTACTTATTCTGTGGGATCAATTCAGGTGATGAACCTTACCAAGGGTACAACAGCAGTGTGCGTTAGAGGCCAGCATCCTTAGTCATCATGTGCCTCTGCTGTGCAGCTGGGGAACCTGCTGGAAGCACAGGGTATCCCCTTGTATCCCCCTGTCTTTACCCCACCCGCAGCCCCCCACCTGCCTTTCATCCCACCGTGACAGTCATGTTCACTCCACTCCGTGGCCACACACACTGTATGGGGTGGGGGGAATCTGTTGCACACAGTGTGAGAGAGAAAGCAAGAGAGACTGAGAGCGTTTTGGTTGAGGGGGGGTTCTCAAAACAAAGGAGAAGCCTGGATTAAGTCATGAGCAGCAAACTACATAGGTTGGATTTTTTGTGGATGAGATCACATCCTACTTCCTGGAGAGGCCGAGCAGCTCATCCTCCAGGAAAGGCAGTGCAGTGTGTTCCCTACATCGGAGGGGACGTCCGGGATGGAGCCGGGGTGGCGAGGCCAGCTGCTTGTGTGTGTATGTGTGCACGTGCATGTATTTATATGTGAGGGTGTGCATGGGTATGTGCGTGAGCGCGTGCGTGTGTGTGTGAGAGCGTGTGTCTGTCTGTACATCTGGGGTGGGGGTGCTTGCAGGGTTGTCCATGTTACATAACCATGGCTGGGGGGGGGGGGGGGGGGGCGACCCACTTTCTGCTGGGGGACCTCACAGTCCTCTGCTCTTTCAGCAAACTCCCTTCCCCATCCTGCAACTCAGTCAGGCAGACAGGCATAGTATCTTAGTACAAGAGTACACAGCACCTATCAATCCCCGCCATCTACAATCTTCTGCCAGCAGAACTTTCTGACACCTAGAAGCACACACATACACACACACACACACACACACACACACACACTACATACATGAATGATATATGAAATAATAGAGCCGTGACAAAGAATGAAACAACAGCACTAACTGTTCACCCCTGACTGTGAAATGTAAGAAGATATTACTAAATGAGTTACCCTAATCTTGCAGAAAGCAACTTAAACCATTGTATACAGCTCGATGTTTAGACCAGTTGGGGCTTTTCAGATTTATCAAAGATACTACAGCAGGAAGCATCCAGGTACCGAAACATTGAAACCTCTGTTTACAATTCCATGTCTTTAACTACTATGCTACCTCGTGCTCATAAAAAAAAAACAAACTGAACTCAGGTGCTGCTGAAACTTGGCAGCTGGAGTAAAGAGCAAATATTGCAGACGTTAACAAGCAGCAGAGTTGTATTAGGGGTAAAAATGATTTTTAAACACAACTGCCAAGGAATGAAACATTTTATTCCAGGATTAATAAGACAAATACTGACACGCAAGGGCAAAAAAACGCTCACCACCCATATATTCTATTACAGCTGATAAAATATCCTCTGTTGAACTAAGTATGCTTTTATTGCTATTTTAATGAGAATAACAAGAAAAAGTGTGCTTGATTTACTTACTTACACCCCACCCTAAGAAGTTACTCATTCTTTTGTCAACCTAACTTCTCCAGGCTACTTTCTACTCTGTGGAGGACTGGAGCCCCACTGTCCGGATAAAGCGAATGCTAAGGCGGAACTTCCAGGTACTGGCCTACCAGCTACTAGTGACAAGCGCGTAAGTATTCAGTAGCGCACAAGTGAATAAAATGTGGGTACTTGCCCACAACAACAGCAGTGAACAAAATCTATAAAGCAATGTGAAAACCACCAGCAACATGCACACTAAAATCAGGGAAAGAAAATATATGTATGAGTGTTTGTGGGGTGGGAGTAGAGGAAGGAGGAGAGAGAGAAGGCTTATGCAGGCAGTGGTCGAAGTGTGTCTGCTTGCCCTCTGAATTAGGAAGAAAGAACTGAAAAAGAAAGTGGGATGAAGGAAGTTCAGTGGCCGCAGCGGCTGCACCGTGGACAGACAGGAAGCGCTCGGGACAGCTGAATGCAGTCAACTGGTTGAGTGAGTTGCTGAGATTTTCTGTGACCAGCCTCCACGCTCAAACCTTTATGACAAAGGTCAAGAGGAGTTGGGAGCCCAAGAAGCAGAGAGAGAGGAAGCATGAAGTTTTGGTGCTGGTAGTCTTGCTAGATCCTTGTTTAGGAAACGTCTCGTTTCTCCACCTGGCAGCTTTAGACTGCAAACACAAGGCCAACACGGCGTCAAGCAACATCAACAAAGCATTTTTTAAATGTTTACCCATCATTCCTGTCCATTTTAAGTGGACACCGAACACATTAATTTCTTTCAGCATTCAATTCTGCTTATCTTGCTTCCTCCCCGCGAGAAAGCAGTGAGTAAGACGCATCAGAGATGAAAGCGTGCCGAATGACACATTGCGACAGGGACGGCTTGCAGGCCATGCACACGAGCAGTGCTGGTTTGGGTTGCTGAGGCCTTCCTGTGTGTATGCCAGCAAACCTCTGGGCCCTTCAGTGTAACACAGCAAAGCACAAAGAGCAAACGAGAGATAGAGAGACAGGAGAGGGAGAAACGTAGGCTTTCGGAGGTGATTGCAAACACGCCTTAAAGACACTTTATGTATATTTTGACCAGTACACACAAAACAGTTCAGAAGTACAATACAAAATCAGTTGGAAAAAACTAGAAATATATAGCAGATTGAACATAAGCATCTTAGTCAAATTGACACCATGATGCGTGGCAGACTGCATGGTTCTGCAACCCCCTAAGAAACCAACTCTCCCGGCTAACGGATGGCCAGGGGTATCTAGTCTAGAAGGGCTGCTTTGTCAAATTTGGGCTGATTTTGAGGTGATCCTCTGTGTAGTTGAATTTGTACCCTTATCCAGCCTCTGGGAGTGGGGAAGACGTTCAGAGACAGATCATCACTGGAGAAGGAATTTTTATTGGACCTAGCTGATGGATCTGAGAGGGAATGTAACAAGAAAGAAAAATGAACTCTTACCACACTCGTGACCAGTCTGCAGCACCCAACAGCGATTCATATTGATTCAGTGAAAAGAACTCTTGATTTAGCATTCGGGATGAGAAATACGCATCATTCTAACTGAAATAGCTGAAAAGTTGCAGTTTTATTCTGCAGTATATAAACACTGAAGGTCAGTATAAAGTAATTTAAAGAAATTATTTTCAGCACCTTTATTACTTTACACCAAATGCACAAAATGCAGTAGCGTGGCGGTTGATTAGAAATAACAGTTTATTTCAGTGGAAAATCCTTTGAGTCATTTACTCGCTCGTACTGAACAGATGCCATCGGTTCTCACACTTCCTTCAGTCATGTGCGAGAACGCAAGGCCTGCGTCCTCCTACACCTCTCTTAACGATTGTTAGGGTAGGAGATGCCGAGGGTTTATTGCACGCATGCGTACGTCACGCCAACAGCACGCCAACAGCACGCCAACAGCACGCAGCCACTAGCATGCAGGAGACTGTGTGTTCAGCATCGGCGGAACATTTCACGGTCCTTCACACCTAGTGCAACTGCAAACTAACACATTCAGCACATTCCCCTTTTTTTTACAGCTTTTTACTGTTAATGTCATAGAAATGCAAAGGAACCAACGCTTGACGCACAAATTTAGCTGAATTATGGCTAATAATTAGTGAATGTTGCTCAGTTACAGCCTTGCAATGGACTGGTGTCCTGCCCAGGGTGCGCCTTGCTTCACACTCTATGCTCCAGGCTTCTGGTAGACTTGGGACCACCACTGTGACTGATTATTGATGACAGTTGAATGGATGTCAGATTTAACTACTACAGTCTGTTAAAGATGCCATTGGTACAAGTGTGTGAGCTGTAAGGAAAACAGCTGAAGATTCAGGAATCTGTTATTGAAAAGAGAGGAAATCCTGTATATTAACTCTCAGAGAGATGCCTCATCCTGCACCACAGACTCTCAGTGATGCCACACCCATGTCAGACAGTTTGGCCCACAGCTAAAAGGTAATCCTTCTGGATATAACCTAAGCAAAGAACACCCTGAACTGTGACCCACCCTCCGTATGCATCACCTGTGCCACCATTCCCTGACATAGCGAGGTGAGAATAATCTCAGTGACCGAGAGAAGAATAGCGAAACAGAATAACGCTCTTTTGCTTCTGGCCTGGCAGGAAGGCAGGGTGGGCACTGCTGGGAAGAGCAAGAGAAAGAGGAAGATGTGAAAATGAGAAAACGCCTCTGACGAGATCCCTTTCATAACTAGCTTTCCTAAGTTTGGCCCTCAGAGTCATTACCGTTTTTTCATTTTTTTTTTACTCTGGTCACTTCCTCTACATTTCTGATCTGAAAGTAAGACAGAAGAGGGACAAAGCTGAAATCAGAGGGTTCGCTGTCCTGTTCTCACCTCCTTCTCCTTAAAGACACAACAGCCTGTTTTTTGTTGCTATAGTAAGGACTGTTTGCTCTGCTGGAGACTCAAAATCATGTCACCCAATTTGGAGAGGGGATTTATTGTTTTGTCCAATTTAAAAAATTTTTTTCCAGTAAATCATAGCCCTGTACAGAGCCCTGCGCTTACCTCCACACACGTCCTACTTCTAAAAATATCCCGATGAAGTAATGCAAAAAAACCAGCGCGCTATATTTACATCTCACAGGATGATGCGGAACTGCAGTCAGGCTGTAAGAGAACAGGGCTGGCTGTGCTGCAGCTTGTGAAACGAGACAGAGATAGATAGAGAGAGGAGAGGGAGGCACAGTTTAATAGGTGCTGTCTCAGTGGTGCCAGTGATGGCATCATTCTTCCCTAATCTGGAGAAGAATGGAGACAGGAGGAACTCAGATGAAAGGCAAACCAGGAAATGAGCTGTCGGAACTGCATGAACGATTGCGATCGCGCACTGACGCAAACCAACGTGTCCGGTGCCTTCTGTCCAGATTTACCCTTAGTCGAGCAACACCGAACACATAAGCAGGTTCGGTTCACTCCGAATAGCGTGGATTCAAGAGTTCTCCGACATAACGATGAAGAAAGCACAGACAGGCGTGGGCCGCAAGTAACACAGTGGACACATATGAGAGGCACAAAGCAACATAAGCAAAATAACAGCAAATGTTTTTTTCACAAAGCTCGCTATCTTTCCTAACTGATTCCTTCAAAGCTGGAAACAATTTTGAAAGTCTTGGGTGAGTAAAATAATAGTAATGGCAATGGTAATGGCTGACTGAGCGCCTCCCTGTGAGGCCAGAGACCATGGGAATTAAGATAGGGGAGTGGCCATTAAGGGTGGGATCGGTCACTCACCAACATCTTAGTTTGTCACAAACAATGGTGGTTTCTGTCTTGCATCACCTGGCTGACCACTCAGACACAGATAAATAGAGAAACAGATGGCATCCCAAGTGTTCTCCTTTGTGATAAGCTGGAAATCAAACATCTCCCAAGGATTATATCCTAACTTGCCTCCTTGTCCCTTTCTCCTGAAAAAAAGAAAAAAAATGTATTTTTCTCTTATCTGCAGGAAATAGCAGGAGCTGAAAGGCATTCTTGAGCCAGCGCATAAAAAGGATGATGGCGGGATTCGGCCATCATTACCTTCTGTCCCCAAGTGCATGGTGGAACCAACAGGAGGTGGTGAGGGAGAGACGGCAGCCCTGGGTGGGCTCTGTGCTTGGAGACCACCCTGTGCCCAGCTGTCATCAGCCTGGTATGTTGGTATGCGCCTTGGCCTCCCTCCTGTGCTGTCAAGGGATTTCACGCCCTGCCAGTGGATGGCAGCCATACTAGTCCCTACCAGCTCATCCGTTCGCCAACGGCCGACGAGCTGCAGAAGCAAAGCAGAACCGAGTTCCGCATGCACCCAATCATGCCTTTCCTCCTTTCACCTCCAGTTACATTTGACTTTTCCATTGCAATTTTTTTCTAATAGTGCTGTAACGAGGAAAAAATGTTCTCAGAGTCTTCATCCCAAGATGACAAGCAACATTCATCATTTTCACTGCATTGTTTCCTCTACAGCCACTTTTATTCCCATGAAAGACATACAAGAGCTGAATTTAGGACACACCCAACTGCCAATGCTAGCTTTTGGTTCTGCACCTTCAGTAGAATGACTTTTGGCCCACTGACTTGGCATTCGAACAACAGCTTTATTTAGAAACTGCAGAATAATGTCTTATTTCCAGTCACTTTGGAAATGTCTGCTGTAATTCAATGCATGACATCTCTGCTAATAACATAATGACCTGGGGAACCAAATTCTAGAGAACGCTGGCATTCTTCATGCTGGTGGAGCGTTGATTTTGTCAGATTTAGTTGCTGTTGCTGTTTATTGGTTGCTGTCACCTGACCATACACAAGAATTTACACGTTGCTGCTTTTCCTTAAGCTTGGACTCAACTAATGAAGAAGGAAGGTTTCGGCTCACCCTCCTGGAAATGACAAAGAAAATGAGAAGCCAAACTGCAAGGAAGTTCTCAGGTAATTCTGTTGCCCCAACAAGAAGCAAACTGTGAAACACTTTGCAAGAAACTCTCATAACTGGTCTGATGCTGGCCATTTAATAGCGAAACTTTTAGTATAAGACACTCCCACTAGGAGAGGCATTTCTGACCCATTCCCTGGAGATACTGGGAGGAAGTCATTGATTCTTCCCACCACAGACTCTGGGAAGGACAAAGAAGCCAGTAACCAGCTCTGCCTCTCAGTAACTCTGTTATTATTTTAAAGTCTGTAAGAGGCAGCCTACATCTGGCTATTCCTGTATCCAGCTGGATGTGGGGAAGGGGTCTTGCAGTGGAGGGTCACAGTCAGCTCCGGCCAGTCCTCGGCCATCACTTCCCAGGACCAAGGACCCTTCCCATGGGACCTTCTTGGCCATAGAATACTCCTCCTCAAACTCTGCAGACCCTACATGGAAACGTCACAGTTAGCTGACCTACGAATAAGATAATTTTGCTTATGTGCAGTGTTTGTCAGTATGCTTTTCCTAATTTGGGGTACCAGGTACCGTAGTAATTCTGCCTTGCACTAAAAGGACCTGGATTCAAATCTTTGCTCCTGCCATAGTACCTTTGACCAAGGTATGACCCATTTATACCGATGGGTAAAGAATTGTGGCTAAACAGTGTAACAAGCTATTTTATCCCTGTTGATGAAGCAATCAGCATCCGTCTACAGCATACTTGATTCTCCACTGACAAGCAGCAAGTGAGAAAGGTTGGGTTACTGCCACATCCATGGAGTGGAGGAACAGCTTCTCTCCAGTGAAGAACACTGGAGATGTACAGCGTAGCTCTGGTCATGCAGCTTCTGTCACCAGCATTGCAACTCTGGAAAGCTGATGCACAGCGCACTACTGTACCTTTGTAATTTACATCAATATTCACTCAGCAGGGGGGGCGGTGGCGCAGTGGGTTGGACCGGGTCCTACTCTCCGGTGGGTCTGGGGTTCAAGTCCCGCTTGGGGTGCCTTGCGACGGACTGGCATCCCGTTCTGGGTGTGTCCCCTCCCCCTCCAGCCTTACGCCCTGAGTTGCTGGGTAGGTTCCGGTTCCCCGTGACCCGGTATGGGACAAGCGGTTCTGAAACTGTGTGTGTGTGTGTGTGTGTGTGTATGTATTCACTCAGCATCTGTCAGTGAATGCACAGGCCAGTGAACGGATGTATAGCTCCAGTCAGCAGATGTGGAGGGTAAGTTCATCCTCCCTCCCTGATGCAACCAGGGTTGGCCTGCAATGCGGAGAGCCAGATGTTTCCTATACTGCTTTATTTAACTACTGGTGGCAGACCAACTGAGATGGGGAGTAGGACGCACTCAGATGATGGCGTATTCGCAGAACCTCCAGGAAGTTGCCGGACGCCATTTATTTCTGGAACAAGTTCTCTCCAGGATTCCCACTGTGATAAAATCTCACTGCACCTAGACTATTCTGGATGATAGCACAGCGTAGCATTAAACCTGCTGAGCCGTCACTTAGATGCTGATGATGGATTTAGCATCAAATCGGAAATTGGCAAGAGCTCAGAATTACCAAATTTGGTGACTTTAAACTGGAAAAGAATAGTCTGTCGAGGGCAGAAAACTTTAAACTGGAAAAGAACAGTCTGCCTAGGGTGGAAAACAAGGTTTTTGTGGCACAAACAAGTTTCTTTACTGCCCAACGAACGGCCCAGCAGATGAACCCACTGACTCAGAGAAACGTGCCAGGATTTCATCCACATAAACCAAACAATACCAGTTTTAGATGTATGTGCAAGAAGAGCAGCTATGATTTTTTTGGCACTTGATCAGACAATGCTGTACATCACGCTAAACTTTGACACAGGTCTAGAGACTGAAGAGCCACTTTGCATAGATGATTCGTAAAAAATACAACCAGCTATAATACGTTCATGACTAATGACCAACATATTTTAAATTAGATGGTTTGTACGATCTAAATAGATGAGAGTATACCGGACAGAAGAAACAAATGGGTTTTGTAAAACTATCGCTGGATTTTTTTTCATCCACAAACTTTAAAAAATCTCAATGCATATCTCATGTAACTGACCCCTTTCAGTTAAATTGCTTAAATTTCTTTTTCACGGCATCCTTCCTATCGTGGATTTCCCAAAGTGTCCAACACGAAGTGTAGCAGCGACAGAGGTAGACAGATTGTGTGACTCCCCTCCTTGTTAAGCATTTTAATATTCTGGAACCATTTCAAATGGAAGTATCGCACAACCACAGAGTAGCACTAATCCTCTTTTTCCTCCTTAATAAATGTGCTTCGTTGGCATTGCTTTGCATTAAAAAGGCTTGCTTTTCGGAAATGAATGGAGTCGTCCCATCTGGGGCACGGTTTGAGCAGCTGCGCCAACTGCAGTAGCACACAAGCGGAACCCATGAGCAGTGCCAGCTCTTCTCGTGCTAATTCCACTCAGAAATGACACATCAGCTCTGAGTGTCTCAGCAACAGCGATAATCTTGTATCTCTGATGACTGAGCCATCGTTGTGGGCAGATCCTACCTTGTCTCGACCCTAGGTCTGAAATCCACCAGAATGGATGTGACAGGGATAGAAGGTGTCCATAGCCTCAAATCTGTCCCAAACCCCAGTCCTTCACTGTAAACCAGCAGATCCTCTCAACTGAAGCCCAGTGCACACTGATCTGCCTTTCACTTCTGAATAATATTGTTCAAAACTATTATTAAACGGAAAGTCCTAAAAGCACCCTCTTTTCTCTTTCATATCTGCCTGTTGGTATTCCCCAGCAACAGCCCATGCAACATGTAAACCTCAAGAAAACCTTATGCCAATCCACCACATAGCTGAGAAAGTACACTGGAAAAAGAAGAGGTTTGGTGGTGGAATGACTGCAGGTTCAAGCTCCATGAGCTGAACTGAAACTTCTGGTTTAAAGTAAAATGAACAGAGTGAAATTTTAAGGTAAGTTTAATTGTTATTTCTGCCACCAACCCACATCAGGTCACAGGAATACGTTGAGTTTCAAAATCCGCTTCAATTTGAATTTAACCGAACGGTAGGATATGGTTCAGTTCACCTGTAAGGGATGAGAGCAGTCTGGAAGGACTCCTGCAAGGGGGCACAAGGACGTTGCAGGAGTCAATGAGTTGTGACATAGTGAAAACACATGTCATTTTTTGCACAGTGACTGAGCAATATGAAAATGAAGACGCTGAATGGGAAACGTCAAAGCCAGAACGCACTAAGAATAAGAACTCCGAAAAGCACGGCGAGAGCTCTAAGCTGTTATTTTATTCTTGAAAAAAGCCCTTTACAACATTGATAAGTGGTTGTTTTTAAGGACATCAGCCAAAATTTATTTGTATAACCCAACATATATTAAACAAAAACTAACAAACAAATCCTTCAGTGACACCCAATTTTCAGATAATAAAAACAAAGTCAGGGCAGAGGAAAAAAGCAGGAGTGCTCGGTGGCAAGCTGTACACTGCTTTACATCAATGTACACATTACTACACATCCCCACACAGCCTTAGACCACCACTTTACAGTGCCTTATACAAGTGTACACAACTTCACACAGCTTTACATTAATACACAACCTTACCCAGGTTTTACACCAGTATATACACCTTAACAGAGCATAACACAACTTTAAACTGAAGTACAGAACTTTGTACAGCTTTACATCAATATACCCAACTTTACACAGGCTTAGACAACTGCACACATAGCTTAACCCATCCTTACACCATAGTACACAACTTTACACCAATACACATAACTTTGTAAAGGCTTAGCCCACTGTACATAGCTTTACCTCAAAGTACAGAGCTTTACCCAACTTTAGACCACTGTACACAGCTTTACTCCAATATACACAGCTTTACCCAACTTTAGACCACTGTACACAGCCTTATTCCAAAGTACACCGCTTTATTCAACCTTAGTCCACTGTACACAGTTTTACCCCAAAGCACAGAGCTTTACCCAACCTTAGACCACTGTACACAGCTTTACTCCAGAATACACAGCTTTACCCAACCTTAGACCACTGTACACAGCTTTACCTCAAAGTACACAGCTTTACCCAACCTTAGACCACTGTACAGAGCCTTATTCCAAAGTACACCGCTTTATCCAACCTTAGTCCACTGTACACAGCTTTACCCCAAAGTACAGAGCTTTACCCAACCTTAGACCACGGTACACAACTTAGACCAACCTTACACCAAAACACACAGCATTAGACAGCTTTAGATCAACACACATTACACAACATTTACACCAGCGTACGAACCTCATATAGAGCACGACACAACTTTACACCACGGTAAACAAATTTACACCGCTTTCATCAACATACACTACCTAACAGTCGTAGACCACTGTACACAGCATTAATGTTTCACACAACCTATACCATTTATACGAACTTTACACCACATACATACACAAATTTGACCATCACGTTAAGTCGAAATATTGAAGAATGAAAGAACTTAAGGCACAAGTAAAGAAAAATGTCATGTTTATGACACAGAAAATGCTTAATGCTGATAACAGAAAAGTCAACCTCTTTGACTGCTCCCAGCACAGAGCAAAAGTTTAAAGGCTAAAAACACTTTTTATTATCATAGTTTTTCGGATGGGTGAAAAGGTGAAGACTCCTTTTTTTATAAGCCAGGTAAACAGTAAAGCCATACACGGTTCACCGCTTTCCCTTATTTGTTGAACCTGTGGAAGGCTGTTCGTGCACGTGTCATTTACTTCAAATAACACAGCCGGTCTTCCTGAGTTCCACTATCAGCTTTCAGGACCCCACCGCCGTGCGAGACACGGGGGATTTCTCCTTACGAGACACCAGGGAGAACAATAGCACACTCATTTTCATTCAGGGGCTCCAACAAAACCTTTTTAGGGCCCCATCTCAGACGTCCTCCTTTCTTCGAAAAGAGATAAAGGCAGCTCTCTTTAATAAAGACAGCTGGAATGCAAACTTTTCCGTTTAAAAAAAAAAAGGGGCAATGTTCAGCACTCCATCCAGGTGGAGGATGGCCTCAGGTAGAAAATTCCCACAATGGTGTCTAATCCTCCTATTCCTTACAGTTGCTTTGACGGAGACTTTTTAAAGGCAGAGTAAACATCGTGCAAAGTCTCACAAGCAAAACGGTGGAAGTGATTCCAAAAGGGGAGCTTGGTCGGTTCATGTCTTGATCATGGCGGGGGAGGTCCTGGGAAGGGTGCCTTTTCATTTGGTACTAGAAGCTCCATGTGCCACTGCACTATGAGCCCATAAATCTGCCCCTGTCATTGTCTCACTGATCCCTGGCTGCCATTGCCAGGCATGTGTTCTCCACCTGCAGTGGGGAAACAAGTTTGGAGACGACATTAATGAAGGCATTTCTCTTCATCAAGGAGGGGCATCAGATGAGAAGAAAAGAAGTACAGTATAGGAGGTTCAATATTAAAGATGAAGCAAAATCCATTTCCTTCTCACTACTGTCTCCTGTGTCCTTTGTTCTTGGGGGGTGGAGGAGGTGAATTTCAATTTATCTTGCTTCTTTTTTATATGCTCACATATTTTCTATTAAAAACACCCTGGCATGTTTTTAGGTGTTTAAAATTTAGCGGCAGGCGACTGTTGCGGTCAACATCTTCTGTTATAACCGTAAAATTTACGGTACAAACAAACTCGAGCGTTTTTCACAGACCCGTCAGATGATAACTTTAAGACCCTACTATTCACACAGGGTCAACAGCTACCTTGGTGCCGATCGGATGTGTCAGTCATGCTTTAGCCCAATTTGGACTTTCTAATGGGCTCCAGTGTATAGTCAAAATTGCATTACAAAAGTAGACCTTGGAATATACACTTAGTCCTCATATAACAGGGTCCCACGCAACAGAAAGTACTTGCCCATTACACAGTCATTTTCACTTCTACAAAAGGTATTGTACTCTGCACAATAAACTTTTTTGTACTTCCCTGGTGTCAACCTGGACATTTTATTTCAGTTTATAACAAATGCAACAGTGCATTTCCTGCTTCCAATCACTTGTAAAATCTCAACCAATCACAACCACTGAGTAAGTGAAATATATTGTAAATCACAAATGAATTGGATCATTTTACACTATTATTGCTGGACACATGTAGCAGAAGCTTTTCTACAAAGTGAAATATTTGTACAATGATAAGTTACTTATGGTGATTTGCAGGGTAGTTTTTACTGGAGCAATTCAGGGTAAGTACAATTTACTACAGCAGGAGTGGGGATTCAAATACAGGACCTTTGAATCCTTACAGAAATGAGTTATTACCTAAATTATTGAAATCATATATTATTAATAATAATACACTTATTCATTTAGCTGATGCTTTTCTCCAAAGCAACTCACAATGTTAAGCTACTTACAGTTATGTATCCATTGATACAGCTGAATAATTTTACCGGAGCAATTTAGGGTAAGTACCTTGCTTATGGGTACTACAGCCACAGGTGAGATCCAAACCTGCAATCTTTGGGTCCAAAGGCACAATGTATACCCTGTAATAATAATAATAATAATAACAATAACAACATGATTACCTTTACATTGTCATTAAACAAACCTTAGTCTTGTAATCAATGTATCCAGTAGCATCATGTCCACATGCTTTACAGAGTAAAAGACACAGGCAGAGATGTTGTGTTATCAATATGTTTCCATCCGAGGTGTAGCCTGCCTCGCACCCAAACCCTTTAGGAATATTCTGGATGTACCAAGGTTTTTGACAACGGATGAAGAAATTAATACAAGATTGCCACACAAGCTAGAAACAATAACTTACTAAAATGTTATGTCATAGTTATATGTTGGTGTCATTATTATCATGCATGAAAAAAATTTACTTTGATATTTTAAATCATTTTAAGTGATATTTTTTCACATAAGACAATGGTAATTCAAGCCCCTAGTAACATGAATTCACCAAAATGCCTCTGTGCCCCGGCATCTCACGTACGATCACCCTTTCTTCTACATTATAGAGGCGTTACAGCACATGACGCGAGAGGATGGGATTCTTCAGTGGAAAAATGGCCATTCCTTATCGATTCCTTGTCTTACATTGCTCTACTCAGCAAGGGTGCATTTCTTTGACCCCCAGCTTCTGACTGCAGCTCCACCACTTTTAATTCCACAACCACGTGTTTGTTTCCCTCTAAAGTCATATGTTGAAAAAGCCACATCTTAGAAGTAATCCAGTGCGAAAGTACAACTTACACAGTCTGTTTCTCTAATGATTTTTCCCCCCAGCAACATAGGACATGAAGTTATTTATCATTTAATACTCATTTACACAACTGACTAATTTTAGCATAGCACTTTAGGGTAAGTACTGTGTTTAAGAGTACTCCAACACTACACAAGACTTGAACCAGCAACCCTGGGGTCCAAAGGTAGCAGGGCAAACCACTATGCTACAAACTGCTCCTCTGCACAAAGAACTTGTTCAAAACCAAAAGAACAGCTTTTAAGATGAACTAACTACTCTTAAGCACTTATTTACAACAAATGTAGACTTATTTGCATATAAACATGATATTATCATCATTTCTACAAACTTTTCCAGGAAACAGCAAAAAACGGCAGCATCACTGAAATTTCAGATGTGCTATATGTCTCCTGGCAACTAGGACGGCAGCGCAGGTATCTTCAACTGTGGGAAACACGCCGATTTGTTTTGTCATCTCTCGTTGTTTCCTTTTCGTACCCTGAGCAGAGGCTGCTCTGCATGTGTGGGCAACAGGGGAGGAAGCCCGAAGCGGACCTCGGTGCGAGCCGAGTGGCACCACCCTGACTCAGCATACAGGCTTCCTCTAGCTCACCAGACCCAAGCAGCAGCATCTTCCTGTCTCACTTGCGCCCCCTGTGGAGGACTTATGGGCCCCGACAACTCGGCCGTCCTTGCGTCCTCACCCGTAACCGTGCGAGAGCTCGCTTCCTTCTGCCCGCATCACATAGATTCCCTCCAGTTTATTCAGCGCGTTTTTTCCCCCCCCCCACTCAGTGCAATGCTGCTGTGCTCAGGTCTGTGCTGTCATAATGACACCTTGACCATGTGACATCCCAGTGCAGTTTGTCACCAGTTCCACACCCTTGTTTCACTGTCAGGATGTTCCATTGCAGTCAACTTCTCTTTTCTGCTTCTTCCTCCTCTGTGACAAATACCCACAGCACAGCAGGTTGTGACATGGGCCGTCCTCACTCCTCGAACCCCTTTTTCAAGTTTGTGTTCCCACTGGCCAAGCACAGACAAGCCCCCAGTGAGTCTGGGAGGCAAAGACTCCATATCTAATGAAATGTGCCTTCTTTGTGCAGAGAGAGAGGGGAAGAGCTTGTCTAAGTGGTGCACTCCACACTGCACAGCCTCTGCAGGGCAAGCATTTATACAGACACCCCTTCCACCCACATACCTCTCCATGTCCCCCAAAGTAAGAGCGCTTCTTGCAAATGGTTCGACCCTCCCCACCGCTGTATTTCCTGTTGCTGCCATTTCTATGCAATGGTTTTACTCTCTAAACAGAAACGACAGATTTGCAAATATCTTTCTATCTCCTGATGTTAAAAATGTACTTCAGTAACAGTAAAAAGGATTTACTGGCATATGGTATATCTGATACAAGGGGCCTTCATAAATTGATATTGTCATCTTGTTTTGGTTAAGTTTATCAATTTATTTAAAGAAATATTGCAATTTACTGTAATTATAACTAAGAATTCTCCAGAATTGAAGCTATAAGTAGACAGTATTAAAAAACCCAAGAAATTGTGAATTTACTGGCTCTCCCTGTGAGGAAACATTTCAGTAGGTGGGGATTTTACCTTAATGGAACACGAAATTCATAAATATGTCATAAATGTTCTTGTTTTTGCATATAAAGGTCTTCAAGGGAAATACAGAGGCATAGGTTATTTCTACACTCACTTGAAAACAGCTAAACTGAATAAAAATACACATGTAGAAAACAAATTATAACTGATAAAATGCTGCATACGATGACAATGTATTCTATGAATATGATTTAGGTGCACATTATTTAAATTAGAGAGTATTCCCAGTAATTGTTGCTATCTTAGCAAATGTCATACTTTTATAATGCACTTCTGCCTATTTAATATGCAGACAGATATACCTGGTGTGGAGCAAATAGTTGTGAAGTCTAATATAGTTCACCAAGTATTTGAACCTTACCAATTATCATCTTATAAACATCACGCTGTATACAGGATTTCAATATTCTGCTCTCCTTATACAATAAAAACAAATACATTTAATTAGAAAGGAGCCAATTTCAATTTAGTCATTACTTTACATAAAATTCAACAGCTTTTTTAACATGACATTGTTCTGATATTGCTCTTTCCATACTAAGTTAAGAAATGTATCTGATTACACAGATCCATCAGATCTAAAATAAGAAATAAATCTGAACAAAAAATATAATCTGACATAATACTCTGAAAATGTTCTGGTAACATGAAATACATAAAAACTGAAAATGTTTTAATTATAAATATTTGTTACTTTAATAAAACCTATATTTATAATTTCATAAAATGATAAAAACTATTTGTGCTTGTAAATTACCTTTGTGGTACTAATTTTTAACTTATTGTATGCAAAAAATTTGCACTTAAAATAATATGGTTAGGCAGAATTTAAAAAACAGTTAAAGGTCCAAAATATTAAAGACTGCAGATGGGAAGAATATGTAACAAGGAAACAATTCCAAAAAGACAGCATATTAACACATTTTACACAATGCTTAATATAGTAGATCTGAAAACATTTTTTAAATGAGCAGCACAATTTAGGTAAAATTAGCTGTGACCGAAGTTCACGTGCACTTCTACCTGATCATCTGGAGCCACGTCAATCTGTGCAAAAACCAACACCGATCACCTGTATGAAAGACACCTACTGATCCGAACTGTCCGCGTAAACATCATGTCAACGTGTCGTCAACCTGCGGAGACTAACAGCTTGGGCTGCAGAAAAAGCAGCTGAAAGGACATCATTATCATCTGTTAGCTCAAGAAATGCTCTTTAATGTGAACGGCTGGGCGTCACACTGCCCGTCTTTCAGACAAATCATTCAGTCGCCAGGATGGACATCAAACAGCTGATCATCATACAAAGCCGCGAGCCAACATATGGGAAACCGTTATCCTTGCTCTTCCATTTGTGGCGATATGTCTGAAATATTTTGTTCAGTGAAATACAAAAATAACGTGCAAATGTAACCATCTCATGATAGTTTCACCATAGATCTTCTCTCTGTTAATCACCTGGTCATTTCAGAGTGAGAAGAAACAGCCTTGGTCTGAAAACTGCAGCTATTCTTAATGGAATGTGTTAAACTCAACATCTGTTATTTTCTGTTTCTTCATTGAGTCAAAAAGGAACCCAGTTGTGCTTTCCTTTTAAAACAGTGGAACATTCTTGCAGCTTGACAACAGATGGAAATGTTCCTTTGATAATAATAATGAAAACCTCCACTCTTGCACCTTTGCTTTTCAACGCTGTATTTCTCACCATCAAATGAGACACCTCTCTAAAGGGGGTCATCTCCAGTGTTGAGAACTTAAATGAATTCCCATTTCAAAGAAAGAGAAAGAATTCCAGAGAGAATCAGAGTTACAGAGATGGGAGCCATGTAGAAGAAGGACGTGTATTAACCCGCAGGAGTCCAAATCACAGCCTCACAGTCTCACACTTGCGCCTTTACCTTGCCCTGCGTAAACCTTTCTGTTTCTCCTCACTACACTTCAGAAGGACGCACGCTTCCAGACATCCCAGTGATCCAGGTAACGCGGTACCGGGATTCAATCGCCTTTATCTATTTCCCACTCGCAATACTGCGGAACAGGCCTTTTCGAAGACCTTCAGGAAATGAGAATAATGCAAAAGAACCGTTTCAAGTGTATATCCCAACTTATCCGAAAATGTAGACGTCAGTACCAAAGAAAACGTATCTTTTCTCATATGCCTGTGTACACTTGGCTGTCAGTCAGGTCACGAACCACTTTAGCTTTAAACGTAACTGTACGGTTCAGTTTAACAAAGGGGATCATCCTTCCAGTTCAGTCTACCCTGAAAATTGTCAAGATTAGACTGGACTGGAATCGCTTCCAGCGCCTGATCCATCCCCACACTTCTGTTTCCCTATTATGGAGAAAGACTTCCAGCTCCAGATGTATCCATGGACCTCAACCACTTTATTGGAAAGAACTTCCATTTGTTTCTTCTGAAATGCAAAACATTGGGTCTACTTCCTGGGGGTCCCCAGGACCTCCCGTGGAGCCTCGGCAGACCAAATGGGGTCTGCCCATCCAGATGGGCCTCTCACAGCTATGAGTGCAGGACATGGACTTGAAACATTGGAAGCCCAATTCCAAGAAGGGTCCACTTGTTGTACTGTTTGTAAGGATGCACCAATTCCTCAACTGTTCCAGTAAACTATGAAGAGTGTAGAGAACAAAACTCTAGGTGGATTTGGATGAGCTAGTGTTAATATGGGAATTAGGCATGCTGAGATGTGTCCTGGACCTCTTTCTCCTTCCCAGAGACACATATCCTTACACAGCTGAAGAAGTCTCGGCAAACAGTGCCTGCAGGACTCCGGGGAGAAGAAAACTGGATACAAGAAATGAATTTCATAAGAAACACTGACAGCATCCACCCTATAAATAATAAAAATAAATCACGTGGATCAACAAGTGACCTGCGTAATGACTGTGTGTTGCAACTCCAACCACACTTGGCATAAGTGCAACCAAGACTGGGACGCTCTGACTGCACCACTTCCGAGAGCACAGTGACATGCACAGCAGCATGGGATCCTGCCACTGATCAAGCTAGAGAACAACTCCAGCTCCAGTTGAGTCTGATGGAGATCAAGATGGAGCCCAAGCCCTTGGTCTGTGGCAGGAGCTGCCAAAGTGACTGCGGTCTTTGCGTGACACAGCAGGCTTCTTTCTTCTGTCATTTTTATGTCATATCTGCAAGCCAGAATGAGCCATTATCGTAAAAATGACATTAAAATTAAGAATTACATTAAAATTAGCATAAATTAAGAAGACAAATTAATATTTGGATGAAAATACCCACAAACAGAGCATTAGGTATGCAATAAATAGAACTCTCTCCATTGGCTTTAAATTAAATCAACAGATTTGTTTATTGTAAATGCAAAAACCAAGGGGGACTTCTGACAAACATGGACTTCTTTAAACTATGCATATTTGAATTTCGGGGGGCGCGGTGGTGCAGCGGCTTTGGCTGGGGTCTGTTCTGTGGTGGGTCTGGGGTTTGAGTCCTGCTTCGGGTGCCTTGCAATGGACTGGCGTCCCGTCCTGGGTGTGTCCCCTCCCCCTCCAGCCTTGCCGCAACATTTCTTGGGACAAGCGGTTGTGGACATTGTCTGCGTGTGTGTGTTTTGCAGGAAAACAGACCCATGAAAAAAAGACCAGTCTGTATCCTCGTGACTGGTACCAACTGTTACGAAGAAACATAGTTAAGATTCGGGAGAATCTGCCAATTCGAGCAGCGTCACAGTAGTGACAAGTGAGCGTTACGTGTTCGCTCGCACTCGAGACATTTATTTGTCCGTTACAGATGCCTAGTCTGCATGCTCAGCAGCTGAGGTATCAGGTGAGTTAGAAATGGAGAATTCGAAACAAACAAAATGAAACATGTCCTGATACACTGCGCAGCCTGACACAACACAAATCAGTGCTTTCAATTTTGTGCTTTTTTTAAAACCCGGCTACCATCTGGGGTATCAGCATATCCTTCAGGTTTCAAATTGCCTTTACCTCCCTTAGAGTGTCTGATTTGACTGTGAGTGTCAGCGGGAAGTGACGTGGAACGAGCGAGGAGCCGAAAGGCGCAACAGGACTGAACTGAACGAACACGTCTCCTTGTCTCCTTATACAGGTGTCTACAGCGACACCCGTCCCCCTTTTCCCCAAACGAAAAAAACAGGAAAAAGTTCACCCCTGCATGCATGTGTCATGTAACATTTTATCTGAGACATTTTGCTGAACCTTTATTTGGTGTGTTTAATCTGGCAGAGAAATAATTGAGTGAGTCAGCAATAAACACCGAGGGAAAAACACCTCAGGAGAAGGAAGGTCATCTCCCTTCCACTCCATTCTACAGTTTACTGGAAGGCCCATTTTTCCATTTAGTGAGAAACAGTGAGACGCAAACACTTGATTAATGCATTCCCCGGGAGATGCGACTTGAGGAATTTCAGATCTTCGCTATTTCTGTACCAGACTTCTATACCTGCTTTGTACAGGGATGGGAAACACACTCCGGTAGGGCGCAGCTTGCCAGTTGTGGTTGTTGGCAGCACGACACCCTGCAGGGCCACTCGACCACCTCCCTGCCAGTCGGATTCATCACTCGCATCCTGAAGTCGCACAGCCAGCAGTCCTTAAGTACTTCATATTCTACAAATGGGAAAAAACATAACACCATAAACTATATCTCACCCGTCTATATTGCTGTATTAGCTATATTGTACCTTATCGGGTTTTGATAAGACGTGCGAAAAGCTGGCATTTAAAAGTGAAGCTCGCTCATTGCGGAGGATGCATAAATGATCCCTTTCAGACATTCCTGAACTCTGTTGTCAAACACCTTCCACTGTCGCAACCCACACACACACAGCAAACTTTGACAGTTCCACTGAACTGTGCTGCACCCATTAGAGGTATTGCGATGGCATGAGATCACACAGCAACAGGCTGGTTTATAAGTCACGCAAGGAGATAAGGTTAGGGAGACCATGCTCGATCGGTCAACGCAGAGTTTTCCAGCATGTGAGTAACAGACACACACACACACCAGTATTGCCCTCCATTTTCATGCCGCACATTTGACCCTTTGCCCATTGCTACAGGAACTATGAACGGGTCCCTATCTGTCACCTTTGACCTGACCCCAGCTGGTCTTCGCCCTGCGGGTCAGTGCTTTCCAGAGTCGGAGGTGGGATGCCTCCGCAGTTTTTTTTTCACGCAAACGCATGTCGGCTCCTGTCGTCTTCTTGTCAAGCGCATATGGGCTTATACAACAACCATAGGAGCAATACAAACAGAAAAGCATGCGTCCAGTTATCTGTTTCTGGGGAAGACAGAAATAAGAGAGTTTTAATACATTTCTGGGAATAAGTATAACGAGAATTTGTGCAAAAGAGTGTTTTAAGGGAGCTCTGCGCAGTGATTTATTGTAACAAACTATTCGAGTACGTTTTCGGGCAGCACAAACTGTCCCCCTCGTCACATCAGATATTGCAAAAAAGGTGAGAAATTCCATACTTTGTTTTTTCTACCACAGAACGTGATTTCGGACCACGAACAGGGCAAAGCCTAGCTTTGTCGGAGAGCCTGTGTTCAGCAGATGTTAAGTGCGGATGAAATATGCTTTTATTTCACTGTACGGCTGTTTTCTGTACTGATCGCAGTCTCTCCGAGTGAAAAAACAGAAAGAGCGACAGGAGGAGGACAGGCTACCGAGGATGGGGACAATATCGGTTTGGAGGGTGGGGGGGGGGGGGGGGGGGTGTCTGCAGACAGGCGGAGAATAGAGGACAGCGCGAATCGTTCAGTCACACATTCCTCCCGCGAAGCATCACCGCAACAGCAGGAGCGGCGATTTCCCGCATTCGAGCCCCGAATCCTCGCCCAGCGAGCGCAGCACCAGACCCTCTGAGGTCCGGCTCTGTTCAGCGAGTCCACGCTTA
Organism: Scleropages formosus; assembly: GCF_900964775.1. Taxonomy (NCBI): domain Eukaryota; kingdom Metazoa; phylum Chordata; class Actinopteri; order Osteoglossiformes; family Osteoglossidae; genus Scleropages; species Scleropages formosus. The sequence continues at coordinate 14,188,776 of NC_041826.1, forward strand.
CTGATTAGCCAGGACCGCCCGCCTGTCCTTGGCTGGGAAAACAACATGAAAGGGAGCCGGCTGTTTTGTGAAGGGACATAAAAGTGCGGTGGCTATCTGAGACATTATCCTTATCAATGGCCGGCACACCAGAGCACAGCTATATGGAGCAACAAGGGCACGGCGTTTCCAGCAGGGAGATAACTGGCACATTCCATGGCCCCCATTTGCATATACCAGGGAAACCGGGGGGAGGAATATTAAAAAAAAAAAAAAAAAAAGTAGAAAATGAATTAAAGAGAGCCAGTAAGGGAGTGGGACTGGGGGCTGCCGTGCCAACCAAGGTCCAAACGACAGCGTCAGCAGCTTGTTCAGAAAGCGGCCCGCAGCGGTCCGCCTCGCACGCTGCAAATCGGCCAGGTCCGCACGGCTGGGCGGTCCTCGGGTGGTCCGGGTCAGGCTTCTCAAAAAGGAAAGCGGCGTAAAATGCCTGAAGCGTAGGCCAGGACAAACGGGGCTGGATATGAATGTGAAAACACGCGAATGAAAAACAGGCGCTCGCATTCTCTTGTGGTTGAGCGAGGCAAGGCGAAGACGTTTCCCCTAACAGGGAGGGACGTAAACTTGTTAAAGCGTGGGGGTTTCATGTGAGAAAACACCTTTGTACGTTGTTCTGATTTAGGGAAAGGAGCGAGAAAAAGCCCAGCCAAGCCTTGTAACGTGTGGGGTGGGAGGTGCTGGCATAAGATGGAAAAAATGACAAGAACATCACAGGTGCCTCATTTTAACCGTATCCTGCAGCCTGTGTTGGTGACTCATTTTTGAGATCAGATTAATTGTATTTATAGGAAAAAAACTGTAAGGAGACTTTGCTTTGCAGGTATTCTCTGGGAGTCAATACTGTGACACTTGACACCTATGAGTCAGCCTCATTGCTCACTGACTTCAGCGTTCACAGCAGCTCAGAAAGGTACCTTATGGCGTACGTGCAGTGTACGGCAGTGACCATCCCCCTGGAGCACTTCTCAATGGGTGTTCCCTTAATCATGTGAACACGGTGTGGGCAGTTCATTCAGAAAATGAGACCCTGTAATCCAATGGATAATCTAGAAAACTGCTCAAACCCTACCAGCTTCACTTGGGTTTGAGCTGGTAGCATAGTTGTTAGAGCTGCTGCTTTTGGACCTTAAGGGTGCAGATTCACATCCCAGCTGTAGTACCCTTGAGCAAGGTACACACACATTTTCGGAACCGCTTGTCCCATACGGGGTCGCGGGGAGCCGGAGCCTAACCCGGCAACACAGGGCGAAAGGCTGGAGAGGGAGGGGACGCACCCAGGACGGGACGCCAGTCCATCGCAAGGCACCTCAAGCGGGACTTGAACCCCAGACCCACCGGAAATCAGGACCCTGGTCCAACCCACTGCGCCACCGCACCCCCTTGAGCAAGGTACTTACCCTAAAAATAGCTTTAATAAAATTACCCAAATGTGTAAATTACTATAAGTATCTAACAGTGTAAGTCATTTTAGAAAGAAGCATCAAATAAATGCAAATGAAATTCTCATTCTGGAAGCTGATGAGGGATGTGATGTCATTGCCCTTATGAAACTCTTCTTCTAACCATCCTTTTAAATCCCTTTAATCCAAAATACATTGGGCACAAGTCTCACTGACTTTCCATCCACTGCTGCACTGAACCGATATTACATATTTAAATCAAAGAGTGTTGCGAGAGACTATCGTCGCACCTGGGGTTCTCTCGGACTGGGATGGCATCCTGAGCTTCCAGGATTGGCCCCTGACCACCACGACCGTGGATCGAACAAGCAGTAACCAATAGTGAGCGAGAGAGCGGTATAAAAAAGTTACTTTTTAAAAAAGAAATTAGTGAATGGAGCGACGACCGCACTATCCTGTGACGGCACCTGAACACGAATGCTGAGAAACATGTTGTCGTCTCCAAAAATAACTACTTTCTCTGTTTGTACCCCACCCTGGACACACCCCCTGCACGACCACAACGATACGCTCTGGGCACATCCAGCCCTCTCTTTTGGGGCTCAAAACAGCATGACTCCAAAAGGCGAGTGTGCGCCAGAGAAGTAGGAAGGAAAAACACACCACTCACTCCTACATCTCGTTACGCATTTGCTTAGTAGACGCCTTCATCCATAGGAGTTGACAGCTGTGCACTTTCACCCATTTATTCACTAGATATTTGCCCTGGCAATTCAGCTTTAGTGCCTTTTTCGCTGGGTACAGCAGCAGGGCAAACAGGTCACGCTGCCCACCGTGATTGGGTATGTGTGTAAAATCTGAAAGAGGGCAGGTGAAAACGGAGGTTGTCAGTCTGTTTGATTTAATGAGCAACAGGACAGAATGGAATCGGGCCGCAACATGGAGACAAAGCGGTGCGCCGAGAAATTGCGAACACATAGAGATGCGTAACATGGCACAAGGCTGCCGCTCTTTTCCACCCTCCTCTCGCGGGGGCCCGTTTCATAACTGACTTCCAGCAATCAGGGAAAGGGGGCGAAAGCAGGGAGAGATGGGCATAGATGCTTTCTGAGCGCCACCATAATAAAACAGAGTATGTTGAGGAAACCATGACTGAGGTTACAGCGGAAAAGAGGAGAGCGCTGAGGGCACCTTTGACAGAACATCGACGTGAGATCGAAGGAGACGTGAACTCTAATGCTTTGGGAGACTCTTCCCACCCACGGGAAGCAGGTTCCTAAGATTCTCAGGGGTGATCTCAGCATGAAGAGGGAAAGGGCACAGGACAGGGTTTGAGATGGATGCAAAGTGGGAACCGTTGAAGGTCTCCGCTTCTATTTTTTCACCAAAGTCACACAGTCTTTTCCCCGTTGAAGTAAATATGTGTATTTCAGGGCATTCTGAGATCCACTACAGCTAATTGCAAAGTATGAAACAAAAATTGTGCAGCATACATGCAAGACAGACTCCATCCACTCTGCAGTCTACCAGCTGGATGGAATGACATGCAGAAGCAGCAGGTGTGTCGCCAACCTGTCCTTGGCTGTGGGAAATTCAGAGCTCAGGCATATGAAACCAAAGAATTGCAAATTATATTTGACACATGGCAACTGTAATAACTTCCATAAACATGTATTTTCATTAGCTTTGTCCCTTAATCAAAAGACCTGATCTCTTCCTCCCATGTGTTGATACCAGTTTCCTACTGTACCATCGCCAAATTTTATGCTTCTCATACTTGTCTTTTTGACACATCTGCATTTTAACACCGGCTACACCCTTCTTATTCACTTCCACCCTCACAGATAGTTCCATGCTAAAAAGCTGAAGACAACTGTCACAGAACACAAGACCTTTCCACAACCATAAGCTCCTCTGAGTAATTATGGTCCTGAGAAACAAGTGTACAATCTGCAAAGGGTTGTTCGACTCAGTTATTCACATACTCTGTAGGACTTTAAAAGTTCCAAATATTAAAACACCTAGGAAAGCCATTTTACATTTATTAATTTAGTCAGTTCTTTTTCCCCTTGTTATGTTACACTGACTTTATACAACTGGGCAATTTTTACAGGACTGATTCAAGGTAGGTACTGTGCTCAAGGATACTATATCAAAAAATGGGATCCAAACTTGCAACCTGCAAGTCCAGGGGAAGCAGCTCCAACCCCTACACTACCTGTGGTTGCCGTTCTCCTCTTCAGCAAGTTTTTTTGTTATTCTGAATGCTTGTCTACTCCCTTCATTAAGCATAATCTTGAGTGAAGTAGGTGAAACCAATTTGGTGAGATGAATTAATGCATCGAGAGAGCAAACACACAAACTCCAAATTCTATCATAAAATGCATGTTAACATTAGGCTAAAAATGACTTGAAAATAGGTTACAAGGCCAAACTGACCAAAGAGCAGAGAAACGCTGATTCCTTGATGTTCGGATTCTCAACACCGTCTCTCCCGCAATGGCCATGGCACTGAAAGGAATGAGGTGTGTGCAACAATGAACGCAGAATGAGACACGGCATTTCAAGGTAATGTGCAGTTCCTTGCTTTGACCAGACATGCATACATGAGATCGACTACAGTTGCATTTTTTACAGTAACCCGTTGGACTTTTCATTTCAACATCTCATAGATGTTCTGTTCTCTTCTACTGTGCCATGTGGACTAATGAGAGAGAATTTGATAAGAATTAAAAAAAACTATTTCCATAATTTGCCATTTGCGCCACTTGGCATTGTACGGACCTGCCTCGTATGAGTCAACGGGATTGCAATGTCAGGGCGACCATGCCAAATTTCCTCTCTTTCCCTAGAAACTGCATTCCACGCTCTATCAATGTTTGTGACAGAAGTCAACAGAACATGAAACTGCACTGCCGTGAGATTACTGGGCAGCTGAGTCACTCATAAGAAATGCACAGGTAAAGGTTGCCATAGCGATACACTACAAACTTTCAAGAGAGAGCAAAGGCTATGCCTCAAAGTTCAGAATTAGCGTAATGGATTATTGATACACAAACGTAATCATCAAGATGCCTTTCGTGGTCAATTGATGTAGATGGTCACGGACAAAAAATAATGAATGGCGTTCTCTTTAGAGTCCTCCGGAAAGAACTAACAGAACTTTGCTCTTTGTTTGAGCCTCTTCTAATCTGGGGAGGGCAGGCAGGGCAGGGAGAGAGGATTGGAGGGAGATGCCACACTATGCCCAACCCAGCCTACCAACGGTGTAAAGCCCCACCTTCTGCAAAGAGCGTCCGCCCTCCAGAGGTGACACGGTCACACGAACGCTAGCTGTATGTGGACGGCATCGGGGTCCAGCAGCTCAGCGAACAGCTCGGACGCACAGCCCCGAGCGGCACAACAATGTCTGTCTGTCACTGTTTACAAGAACACAGTCCACATCGAAGAGCAAACAGGCCTGATGGGAAGAGCTGCGAGCAGGGCGTCCTCCGCGTCACTGACCCCACCCCCAAGCCAGCTGTCCTGCTCCGACATGCAGCCAATACTGTTTTCATAAACAAAGCATAGCTTTAGTTCAGACAGATGCTTTTGTCCTAAGGAAGTTAACACAGACAACCTCTGTGTGCTATAGGGTCTGAAACCAACAACCTCAGAGACACGATTCCGGAGCACAGTGTGACCATCTGTCGATGCTGCAACAAGCCGAGCAGGTCATCGGTCAACGCTAATGCTTCACTTCTTCAGCTCTTTTATGAGCTAAACAAGCAGAGGATAGGAGTTTGGGCAGAACGGAGATGCAGGGAGCTCCCCCAGATGGCAGCTGCCGGGCGAGGATGAGGCCAACTACGCAGGAACAGTCTCGCCCTCACAAACGGACAGATGCAAATAGGGGAGATGCTTTGGATTTACAAAACAACGCGAAGCCCGTTAGAAACTACAATCACTTGGACAACTTACTCCCAGCCTTCTTGCCTCTGTATTGATGAGTGACTCCGTAATTCACAATGCACAGAAATCCATAACACATTATTTTCACAACAATCAGTATTTTGTTGATTGAGTGATTTTTGGGTTGATTATTATGGCTTTTATGGAATTGGTTGTTGAGATAACTACCCAGAGCTACTGACTGGCACTTGGGGGTGAAGGTGCTTTTTTCTGAAACTCTCCACAAAAAGTGGGACCAAAGTGTGTCTTCTGTGGCAGACCATCCCCCCTAAAGCAGGATATATGAGACTCCATACAAAGTCTGCTCCTGAGTGCACTCTAAAATCCTCTCAACTGCATCGCCCTCATGAATCTGGAATCTTCCAAAAGCAATATCCCCAGTTTGTGAATATCTCTGCTTTCTAGTTAGGCAAACCTAGATGGCTGTTCTGTCAGAGGCACCAAATCTAGGTTTTCGAGTACTCACGGGGTTCTGAGGGTACTTCACACATTTTCACTTTTTTGGCATTCCACATCTTGCGATGAGGTCGCATATCTCCTTCTGCCCCTTCCTTCGTTCTTTCCAAGAAAAGTCAACCTTCCACCACTTGTGCCACCTTCAGCTGAACATTTGAACCTTCGAACTGCCATTCGGATGATGTGAAGTGTTACGGCTGAAAGGGGGTAGCTGCCACCACAGTGCATGCTGCAACCCCAAGCAGGGAACACTGCTGGGTTTTTCCAAACTGTGGACAAAGAGCAATGCTGCAAAGAGCATGGTATGGACTTGATGATGAGACCAGTGTGTCAAGTGTGTTGAACTCCTACAAAACGCTATTTGCTGATAACAACACAAATATTTCTTGATATGACTTGTAACACACACTTCAGTTACTAATACTTGTCAAAACAATTCTTTGTATAGGGTAGTGAGTTGAAGTGCTTTCAGATAACCAAGATGTGCTTTCAGATAATCATTATGACATGCAAGAAGAAAGTACATTTACTCATTTAGCTGATGCTTTTCTCCAAAGCAACTTTCAATGTTAAGCTATTTACAGGCCATTTATACAACTGGGTAATTTCACTGAAGCAACTTAGGGTAAGTACCCTGCTTAAGGGTACTACAGGTAGGGGTGAGAGTCAAACCTGAAACCTCAGGGTCCAAAACCTGCAGCTTTAACCACTATGCTGCCAAATACTCATTAAGAGGGGTGGGGCAGCATGGTGGCACAGCAAGTAGTGGTGCTGTTCTCACAGCTCCTTGGTGGTGTGAGAGGATGTGGGTTTGACCCCCATTCAGTTTGCGTGGAGTTTGCATGTTCTCCCTGTGTCTGCACGGGTTCCTCTGGGTGCTCTGGTTTCCTCCCACAGTCCAATGACATGCTGTTCAGGTTCCCCCATATTGTGTGAGTGACAGAGAGAGTGTGTTTCACTGATGTATGGATAAGTGAGCCAGTGTAAGTACTGTATCTAGCAGTGTAAGTCACCTTGGTGAATATAGTGTGTGGGCTGATGACATGACAGAGTTTGTTGGAAGATGCTTTGGAGAAAAGTGTGTTAAAAAAAAAATAAATGTAAAAGACCCAAATTAATTGACACTGTATATGGCAGACATTCTGAACGGTCTGGGTTGACATGCCTATGCTGAACTAAAACAGTTCAGAATTTAACACGCAAGGAGCTTGGACACCTGGTTTTCTAGAGGATCTGCTGGTGTTTCCTTCAGTTCCTTCTCAAAATGACAAACTGTACACATGTGCAAAATGATGGTGAAACACCACCTGCACAAGTCAGATTGGAGTTTATTCCTCAACAGAATGCCCACACTAGGACATAAAACGTGCTGAAGAACCAGGCACAACAAGGAGCTCAGGAAACTTTTGGGCCACGAACTCACTGTGGCCACAGATAACTTCAATCTCCACTTAGCCAATATAGAGGATCAGCACAGTATGTCACAAATGATAACAGTAAATAACTCAGAGGATTAAATTGCAGCTAACCGCATGCTGCCAGTTCCCACAGTCAAGCAGAAGGTCCCAATTTTGGTAGCATAGCTCAATGACATGTAGATGGCGGCACTGGCGTCAGATCCAGAGCCAAAACACTCAGGGTCACTGTTCGACTCCCAGCGATGCTGGTGATAAACGTCCAGTGTGGAGGAGCACAAAAAAAAAGCCATTTCCTCCTGGCCTGCAGTGCGGCAAATCCCCGGAGTCCCTTCAGCAGCAGCGTACTTGGAAAGGGGAAAGATCGCTACCTCGTTTCACCAGCCAGTTGTCGAGGAATTAACTGTGCTCAATGAAATGTTACCCATTAGGGCAGTTTTCAACCAGAATGCATGTTATATATGAAGTCATGGTAAAACATTGACAATCACGGTGATAAGACTCTTTTTTCACATGCATAACATCATATTACATTTATCTCGAATGATAAAACAGGCTAAGAAACAAAATTGTACGGTCATTACAACACAGGAAAATACTTCTATAGGAGCCTCTACATACACAACACCAGATAGCATAGTGGTAAGCAGTGCCCTCTGTGGACTCTGTGGTTGTAGGTTCAAATCTCACCTATTACCGTAATAATTTCAAAAAGGGACTTACTCCAAGTTGTTTTAGAAAAAAAAAAACCCAGCTACGTAAACAGCTAAGTCACTTTAAGTGTCTTCTGAGTTTAAGCGGGCATGAGAAAAGCATCATATGAATGTTATGTTCATACTGCTACTAGGAATTTTTGCTACTGACTTTATTATTCTATCCCTCAGGCTGCAATGAGTACAGTAGCGTGCACCGGCTGGACAGGGGACAAACAAACTGATACACACCTATGCAAGTAGCATCACATAATTATGAACAAGCAGTTCTGTGACTGTCCCCATCAAAAAAGACCTTGCAGAAAAGTGGACATTCTCGCATTCACTCAACTGTCTGGGCCATGCTGAGGCTCAAATATCTAAATACAGGTGCCAGTGCCAGGATTGTTGCGCACAGATCATTCATAGTGACTGCACATACATCAACTCATCTCGCCATCTAAAACTGAGGACAGCCGATAGCTCGGTGATTACAGCTGTTGCCTTTGGACCCTACATTGGAGATTCAAATCTTACCTCTGGCTGTATTACCCCTGAGCCCAATACTTATCCTAAACTGCTCCTGTAAAATTACCCACCTGTACAAATGAGTAAGCAGCTGTAGGTAGATTAACATCTATATGCTCTGGAGAAAAGCGTCAGCTTTCGAATAAATGTAAAATGGCAACAGCCATCCCTAACTGTGATGTCACAGTGTAAAACAAGGGAGAAGAGGAGAGAAAATTAAGCACATGAGACCGCTAGTGTACTGGTGAAAACACCAGGGTACTGACATGGCAATATACAAGGACACAAGGTGATGGTAAGACTGCAACAGGTGGGGAATTCTGTCAGTGATGCTCATGAAGCCCTTATGTTCCACTTGTAGATCCCTGGCCCACCCCCTGAGCAGCATCCCTTGGTATGTCCTGCTGACCCTGGATGATGGTCTGATGTCTAATCCAGTCCCTTGGTGCCTTCCATGTGGAATGTAAAACAAGTTTTTTCCCCCTCATTGGACCTCCCTACTGTGCTTTCATCAGACCCCAACAACTGCTCCTTTCCCTTGAGGCGCAGGAAACTAATCCTATTTACCCCCTCTCCATTGCTCTCTGTCCGTGTATCTCACTCTGCCCCTCAATCTGGCCCCCTTTACCACCTTATACATTGCATTTTTGGATGGGCATGCTGAATGGGTGCAATGACTCAGATACAATGCAAGGTTGTTTTTCAATAATGAAGAAGAGAGGAAGGAGAAAAGAGGAGGGGGAAGAGAAGGCTTAGCAAGACCTCCAGACAGTAACCGGCCCCTTCCCCCTCAACCAGCTGGTGGCGTATCACCAATACAACTGTAGGGTCAGGTTTAGGGGGCAGGGGCGGGGCGTGGGGGCAGCTGGATGTCAAAGCCTGGGAGAGAGAGAGCCATTGTCATTGTTTGGACCTGGGCCGAGGTCTTGACCTGTGGCTGAACAGGAAGCGATTCTGTCTGTGGCTGCAATAAGGCGCAGTGAGGGCGCGTGGGACATGTTCTCCAGTAGGGTGATGCACGGCTCCCAGGATCCCCTACATCCAGCGAGGCACAGGACACCATACTAAACTTGTCTGAGCCTTGGCAAAAGTTCTTATCTTTTGTCATGTCTTTCCACAAACTTACTTCATCCACCAAATTCCTCCAATACGCCTAAATGATGGAGTCGGACATATAGCACAATGACGCACTGCTCTCCCCCCCGCCCCACAATTCCTCCCTAAATGAAGACCATACAGATGCACTCCAGGCACAGTGAAAGAAAGCTTGTTCTAAAATCATTTGCAGCAATAGCTCGTCTGTGAGGCAGCACTGTTGCGTTCTGTAATCTCATAACGTGGGAATCCACTGTAAAATCTGGGATCGGTTTCAATTGTTTAGCTATTTATTTTGAAGCTCGTACTTCTGGCAGAGCCCCTGCCCTGAGTGCCCTCGCTGCTCTGGATGTGAAACACTGAATAAAGGAAAGCAGTTATTGGAGAGTCCCTACAGAATACCGGTCAGCATTCCAAGGACTTCTTCCAACAATGCAGAACCAGTCATCAACACTCAGTCACTTGCTTTATCGCTAATTGGAGCAAATTATTAAATAGGAAACATCTACTACATGAAAAATTTGAAATCACTGCAAAAGGACTTGCATTGCTATTTGCAGAAATGATACTGCAGACAGTATTATGAAACAATGGATCTTATTTTAATAAATTAAATATTTTAATTATCCCTAAAATGTTTTCCAGTTTTCATTAATCTATCTACTACCCTCAAGGTTGACATCTGTTAAATCCAAAATTTGCCATCTTACATTTAGCGCTTCTCTCGAAAGCCATTTTCAGTCTTAAGCTGCTAACAACTTTAGACCCATTTATACATGTCCAAAGAGCCGCCTCACCCGCATATTATTCAGCAACACACCTCATGCCTTCGCCTAACGCGATTCACACTTTTTCAGATTAACAGGTTAGCCAGATTCGATGGGCATTTGAAAAAGCATTTCAGATTTTCTAAGCATTTGGTTCTGGGACTGGAACTTGAAACCTGTTGATCACAAGTCTAGATTGTACAACACTTATCGTACTGGGTAGGCAAAGACGACACCTCTCCTCCGGTCGAGTTAGGAATAGCAAGACTTCATTATTATGTAAACCAAAGTAACCTTCCGAAGGTGCCAGTTTTTTCCCTTATTTCGAATCCCCGATGCCCAGGGGAAACAGGACGAGCAGTAAAGCAGCAATCAGTCTCCAGCATCCAAGCTGGGTGGATGGTGAGGGACCACGGTAATGCCATTTTTTTTCCGACTCTAGCTGGAGGGAAAGGCCATCTCTGATATTTTTGAAGGCTTATTATTTTTCTTCCTTTTCTTTTCCTTTTAACAAAAATCCAAACTAAGTTTCTGATGGATGAGTGAACATGGGGCCACACCTCCCCTCATGTACCCCCACAAACTCCAATTTGTGTCAGGGGGGCAACATCCTTCATTGGACTCAGGGGAACCTACCCCCATACCTCTTCCCACATCTCCGGAACACATGCATAGGGCCCCTGCCACCCCCCTTCAGGAATACAGATGCTGACCTGGAACAAAGTTACACACTGCCACTATAACCCAGACAACGGGAATGAAAGAAGAAAGACAGAAAGTAAAGCGGGCATGAAAAAAAAAACAATCAGGAACAGAACACCAAATGGTCCTGGTTAGCTGCGGTCGAACAGGAGGCATTTCGGGGCCCCTGACTGCGGTGGGTTCCCACTCCCTCTTCTCCTGCACCCGCACAATCCGGAGGATTCCGGGAGGGTGTCGTCATCGAGAGCGAGGCAGTCTCCCCGACGAAGAGGTTCAGCATGACTCTCGTCTTGCACGTGACCCCTAAGCAGCGTATGTTGAGGCAAGGGAGGAAGCGGAGGGGGAGAGAACCCAAGAGGCAGAAGGAGTGGAGGCCAACCTCACACAGCAATCCAGAACTGGTCCCCATGTTGTTCTTCTCTCCTCTTGTCTAACTTAGCACACATGCCGAGGCGGAGCACCACCTCACCCGTATTTGTGAGGTTTACGGCTTTATAGCATTGCCTTCTGATGGAGACCATTAGGACCGAAATCTCATCTGCTAGTGATTTAGATGACACAAATAAAATAACTCTGGAAGAATTAACAGTTCACAGTTACCCCTTAATCCTTGAATTTAATTTTTCTGACACCTACGTTTGTTCTAGGGGTCAGCCCCATGCTTCTCCTCCGAATTTCCATTATCATGCATAGGCTAAAGCTCCGTCATAGTCCGTCCATTGGCCGTGTGAGTCCAGCACCTTCCCCGCAACTTTGAATCCATGACTGGTGGCTACCTGCATGCAGTCAGTCTGAAGCTGCTGTTCTTTAACAACGCAAACAGACACTACGCATTAAGCCTGCTGGTTGCCCACCCTGGTGGCGCTTGGCCCTCTCCAAGCACCAAGAGAAAATCCGAGCCACAGCACTGAAAGACCTCGGGTGAGGAGATTCTGCCAAGAATTTAACATACCCATTAATTAGAAACAAGCAAATCAAGGCCCGATGGTGGCTTTCCCTTCATGTGGGAGGCTTCCAGCCTGTGCCCTGGGGCATTCTGGCCTCTGAAGTGGCTCAGTGACCTGTGCTTTGTGGTCACATTGGTGGTTTTGGGTCTGATCTGGCCTGTAGAATGCAGGTACTGATGGATGCAGCTGTGTGGCTCAGTTCAGCAGAACCACTACAGCTCAGCAAGCCTGGGAGATCTGCCAGGCAGCCTACAGATTTTCAACCACTGTTGCTGAATGCGCTTCAGCCTCCCATCATGCGGTCCAGAACAAAGCCATACCCTAACCAGCAGTCTTCTTGAACTCACTGAGTTCTACGTGTTCTGCTGGGGGAGAGAAAGTTCCTCAAGCTTCATAACACACATTACATCATGTTTCTGTTCTGTCCATGAACAGTTTTTTGCTGCACAGGAAATCATGGGATGGATAGACGAGGGACAAAAAAGAAGTTAGGTGGGCAATGGTGTACTTTTCAACATTTTTACAAACTTGAACATTTCAGAAAATGATACCGGGAAACCCTACATCTGTCAGCATCATCCAGCTGAACACATGGTTTCACCACTGTTGACGGTTTCTTTGCATCTCCATTGGTCACCTGTCTCTCTGTCTTGAGCTCAACTACACACCCATGTCTCACTCCCATCACTTTACAGTCAGGAGGTGTGTGAATTACATTCATTGGATAATGGCTTGTTTTGTTTTCCAAAAACTCAATGGCTGGGGCAGAAGAAACAGACTAATACTAATATCACTGCAAATTAAATACACGCATCTCCATGACTTGGCTTCCCAATATCTGTTTCTGCACTTATCCAGTCCATGAATATTAATACCACATAATAATCCAGTTGCTAACATTTGGTCCAGTGTGACAATCTTAAGACCGCGTTTCCAATTTGCGCCAACACACACACTGCATCACGAGAAATGCATAACCACGTTCTCAGTTGCAGTCTGGCACTCTATGGTTTTGTTTATTTACTTGTGTATTGGTGTTTGCGTCCTCTGTTACACTTTAATTTCCAAGTTATTCATTTATTTAAATGTGACATGTAGCCTTCAACTGCTTCAAGCTAATCCATCCATGCTATCGCAGTACTTTCACTTTATGAAATTTTTTTTAATATGCAGCGTTGTTAGCTGTTGTCCATTCTATTGTTCTTGTGACAGGCGTTATATGAAACAGTGAAATAAGTAATTTCATTACTGGGTTTTTCTATATTTGACCCATTTTCTGGGACAAACTGGGACAGGAAATTGAGGGAAGTGTTCATGCAGAATCACGTTGAGGAAATGTAGTCCTCCTGCCACTAGGGGATGACATACTTTTAAAAGTAAACTAAAGCTCGAGGTCTCAATGGATAAATTATTAGCTGTTCCTAGAGCAGTGCTCCAACTTTGTAGCACACCAGCACTGTTTTGCTGCTCAGTCAACTTTTATCCAAAGCGGTTTACACTTTTGTATTCGAATCAGAGCTATTTCAAGCCAAGAACCTCAATGCACACTGCACGAACGTCCTGACAAGGCACCGAGCACATGTCCACATCTTCCATAATTCTGAAGCCTGGCACAGAAGTGGTGCAAACGTATGCATTCGTGACACCGCCTACTTCCACGTCTTGTGCGCAGCGTAGATCGTTTGAGGACAGCAGGAATACGTGAGCATCCATCTCAACGAGTGTTGGCGTGTCTAGGGTGCGCGACATGGACTCGCCTTCTTTATATTTAGGAACTCACAAAAACCAGTACCACCACCTACACACAGGGTTTCAGGCCCATTTTCTTATTTGTTTTCTTCACTGTGAATTCCGGAAGGTTATTTTGTTTGTCCTGTCTAAATACAACCTCAGAGAAAGTGTCTCTCCATGACGCCACAAATGGCGGAGACCATCCAGAGTAAACTTATGCACCATTTTACAATTAAAAACAAGTACTTCCATGTTGGGCAATTTCTTTTCTTAGACAGTGTTGCAGCTTCAACATTTTGCGTTTGTATGAGAAGCAAGCAGACCAAGAAGTCAGAACCTATTTCCCGTAGAAGACACAAATTCCCCTCAGGGTCGTGTGAGGTCGGGTGGTGGCTGGAAGTTGTCTGACACAAGACCTACTGAAGTCCCACATTGGTGGATTTCTTGCAGCCAGTGTGCATTCGCTTCAAGACGAGCACTTTGAAGAAAAAGAAACAGAAAGTGGTACAGCAAAACCACCAAGAACAAGACATCCGCACTCTTACTGATACTATAGACGGAAGGAGGGTCAGCTGTCCGTTAAAGTTGTGGCCTGTGACCCGCAGGGTGAGGCCGTCACCGCCGCTCCACCCTGAATCTTCCCCAATTCGAAAACCATACACAGAAAGTTCTGCCCCCTTTCTGTACTTTCAAGGTCGAAGAAACAAGTATACACCCATCATTCTAAACTCGTCCCTTCCACTTCTGCAATACCACATGATATGTCACACCTTTGGACTGAACAAGTTAAATGATATAATGTTTTCTCCCCATCTACTGTCTCAGAGCAGGACCGTGATGAACTCATCAACAGAAGGACCTTCGGAATCAATGGTATAGGGGGATGTGGGTGTATCTAGGTGCTGACCAACCTTCCAATGCAACCAGTGCCTTCATTTACTGAAGTTTCCTGCTTTCACCCAGTATTTTACATATTTCTTCATCTTCAGATGGGTTTCCAGGGGAAATTAATCTTTATACAGGGAAAGCCTCTGTTTTTGGGTGTCCAAACAAACGAATTATATCCGATTTAGACATTTTCATAGTGACCAGTGAGAGAAGAACCATTCCCATTGTCACCGACCATCTCAACCACCAGTCACAAATGAGGGAGAAGGGACTGGTGGATCTGAGTCACACATGCGGTTCGCACATCGATCCCCACTTTGCTGTACTGGAAGCGGACAAATGGGCACGCAGACGCAGACGCACACACACCCACACACAACACACACACACACACACAACAATGCACACAAATGTACTGGTGGTTCCCTTATGGTTGATCACACAGCTGGACTTCCAACAGCTTTTGTTTCACGCGTGGCAACATACACACTTCCCAGATGATAAAAACATCAACAATCGGATACAAACTCACACATGGCTGCACACACTGCAACCTCTTTAAATAGGTTAAGCGGCTCAGAAATCCCCTAAAATTTCAGCCAGTGTCAAATAAACATAAAAAAGGAAGTGCACAGGCAAACGATTCAAGAGCTGATTTACATTTTAAACATTTGGTTGTATGACTATATATAATGCTAAAAACAAACAATGAAAACAAGTTTATAGATCATTCTTGATTCATTGATGATTCATTCCTTATGTTAAACAGTTTTGATAAAATTTTCTCAGTTAACGGTAAATAAAACACTGAAATTAGCTGCCAAAGATAACAACCATTCTTCTTCTGAGTAAATAAACACAGATAAAGCAGAAAATGATATAAGTATTTATAAAAATTTGCAAATTAAAAACAAGCAAAAATATGCAGATATATACATGTAAAACAAAAAAACCTATAAATCTTACATCAACAAAAGTATTTAATGGAACACTATTATGCACACAGCGTATATGTACATGAGTTTTTGAAATACTGATAATTTTATTATTGAATTGTAAATGTTTTTACATATTAATCATGCATGCTGATATTCTATCAGAAATCCTTAAATACTTTTAATGAGAGTAGTTTTATATTAGAAAACACATTTAAAGATACCAATTTATAATTAAAAACAAATGCATTAAAATACTGTATCTAATTTGTACTTGCAATACCACTAACATTTGATGTAATCTAAAATATAGATATCAGCTAAATTTAAGCAAAAAATACTCTTATTCTATCCATTTGAAAAATTAAAATTTTACATAAGTAATATACTTCTGAAAGATTTTGCTTGACAGCATTTTTGTTACGATTCAGACAGACAAAATATTTATTCTTATGACGTTAATTTTTTTTGGGCCTGACTTCTCTATATCATTACTTTTATAATCAAATTAGAAAAGCAATGCCTCACTGTAAAATAGCTCCAAAATTCTGAAGTATTTCATTGCAAAACGCAAAAAATGGTAAAAGTAAAAAGATTAGGTATCTACTAAATTTCAAAAACACAAGTCCGAGAAAAGAACCTCATTCATTCAAAATGGTCTGGACTGTACGAAAATTTTCCTTTAAGGTTACCAACATGTAAACTGGGAAAGAAAACAACACAAAAAACTAATCTACCACAGCAATCTGTATTAGTTTCCTATTTTCTCTTTTATATATAATTGCTACGTCTGGAAATGTTATCGTTTAAAGAAACAAAATTTTACAACGTGTAATTAGTTTGCAAAGTCCAATTTGTGTATTTCCTTGCTTCGAAGCCAAAAACTTAATTACAATCATAGAACAACATCATGTAATGTCGTTAGAATCCTATAGTTTCGCCATTGTGAGGATTTGCTCGACTGGGTTGCTCAAGGGTCACTTTGTGCCAAAACTGAGCCAAAAGCTTCAGCATAGTAACCGAAAGAGCACCTGGAACGCAGAAGGATTTGCTGCAATGTGCAAAACATTCATTTGTTAATCAATACTGGCTGTATGCCACGTGTCAAACCCAAGCATCTACGCTAAATCACTGCACTTCACACCAAACGGCTTTAAGTTCACACAGCCCCTGCAAAGGTCCTTCCTAAATTCTCACTCACTGAATCGGCTAACAGCCTACAACGAAAATGTGCTTAACTGGCATTTAATTGGAATAACTCTTAGACTGACACCACTTAACTGAATTGTGGGTGTCTCGTCATTTATTTGGTTACTACTCAGTTCACTCACACCTGTACATAATTCATCTCTAGGTCTACAGCAAATAAATCAATAACATTTCAGACTACCTAGTGTTAAGAGGTGACATTGCCAAAACATGACAGCACTTTTCGACATCTTGTTGGAGTGTGCCGGACACTTTTTGCTATGCAGCACATGAATTGGATGTGTTAAGAACTTATGCTCATAGAGTCCAGCTCTTGCCCGTTTGACTTGTTCGCCAAGTGGCGCACGGGCTGCCATGCCGTGCACAGATCCCGTCCTAATTCCACCGCACCATTTCAAAAGACAATAGTGAATGTTGTCTTTGATGCACCTTTCCACACCAGTTATGAATTTACTTTTCAATTAATAATTGGCATTTGCTATAGGACAACAATCTTATGTGGGGACTGCATTATGTGGTTCGCTTCACTGCCACGTTCAGGAGATGGGCGACAGCCAATATGGCAGAAACAGCACGTGGCGGAAGCGCGCAGCATTCAAGCATACGTCCCCTTTGTAAAGGCAGGTGCGCTTTCAACACAAAATTAGCAGTGCGCTTCAAGATTCTTAATGTCACACCTTTGCTGCATTCTATGAAATTTTCCAACCTCGGCACAAGGCTAAAACGTCTCGATACGAAAAGGGCGATTTTCCCTCACGCCCTGTGCATTTGTGTCACCGTAAATGTAAAAAGTGCAATGACCCCCCACCTCATGCACGCACTCACACAAAGGGCAAAGCATGAGTTGTCTACAGCTGCATTCCAAAGTAGGAAACAACTCCGAACCTCCGAGTTAGCCGAAATTACTGCACTGCGACGATTCCAGGTGAGTTCATAGACAAGACTGTAAGCCATGTCTTTGGACTTAAAAAGACTGCTGAACAAATATAATGGGCTGCAATGCAGAAATCAACAAAAAGATAAATTAAAAGAAATTCGGAAGGCTAATTCTGGAGCTCTGTGGCAAAATCAAACATTGTCAGCAGCAAAAAGGATTACAATATACTTTTGATCCATCTTCTCTATTTGGACAGCTAGCAGAAGATTAACAATTCAAGGAAATACATGAAAATACAATGCATGAAAAAATAAGGGATGAAAACAATAGTTTCATTCCACACGTATTTAAAATCCTTATTCCGTTTGCATTCAGTTACTCGTTTTTGGCTGAATGAACCATTTCTTAGTAAGTGAAGTTTCATCTGCAACAGGTAACAGTAAAAATTCCGCAGAAACGGTGCAGAAATAGAGCTTTACCACATAAAGGAAAGGAAATATGATATTGTTTGTATGATTCTCAGAAACAGACCCCCCTCTTTAATCAAAACAATCTTAACACAAATGTAAAAAGAAAACAAGTTTTTAAAACGTTTTCAATGGCTGTTTGTATAACATTCTGGCTCCTCCTTGCACCCCACACCCCAAATTCTACATTCATCAGACTGGGAACGGTGTGTGGCATGGAAACCCAAGCCAGACCATATGGTGCTGTACATACGCTGCTGTCTGAAGTGCATTCAAACCATGCATTACAGAGCCCCATTAACCCACCCAGAGGAACACACAGGCAGTGTGGGACTGCTCTGTTCCCTGCCTGGCTAATTTGGGGACCCAGAATCTCTGTAAGGACCCCGAGAGGATGATGCACAAGTTGGAACAGCTTTCTTGAACACTGCTGCTCGTTTCTCTGTAGAAATCATTATCCGTAATGAGGAGTACGGGTAGCAGATAGCATAGTAGTTAAGGACATTCGCATTTATTCATTCAGCAGATGTGTTTCTCCAAAGCGATGTCATATAATTATTACGTAGTATTTAGCTGGTGTCTTTATTTACATTTATTTATTTAGTTGATGCTTTTCGTCAGAGCAACTTACAATATTTACCCATTTATACAGCTGGTTAATTTTACTGGAGCAATTTTTTAGTAAGTATCTTGCTCAAGGGGGCTTTATCCAAGATACACCACAGTAAATTCCTTCCATTTGCCTGTCAATATAACATGCATAACCCAAAATACATGACTTTGGACTGTGTGCGGGAACCAGAACACCCAGAGGAAACCATGCGAACGGGATGCATGCAAACTCCATACAGGTAGAGGCAGACTGATTCGAAGTAACACGCCACTCCCCGCTGCACCACCGTGCCACCTGTAGACAAGAGTTAACAGCTAATGCTGTCGCCTTTCGCTCTGGAAGAAGTTCTGCTCCAGTACCCGCAGGCAAGGCAATTAAACTGAACTGATTCGCTTCAATATCCGACCGTAGCACTGATTTCGTATCATTTTTTGTAAAACTGTCACCTGACTGACATCGATCAGGGAGAAACATGTGTTGCGCATAATGTCAAAGTACAGCACCAAAATCTCTCCTTGCTCGTCTTCCGCCCACACTCACAGGACACACGCAGTATGGCGTCAGGGTTTGTGATGGAACGCTTTAGTGGAAATCCTCTCCAGAAGGTCCTCATCACCCACAGCGCCGAGACTCTCCCAGGAGACCCGTCAACCCTGGTATGGGTTCATCCTCCACTGCTAATCCAGACTCGTCTGTGGTGCAGGAGGACAGACCAAAGAGTAGGATCACCACCACTAGTATTTACTTTGTTCCAGGAGGGTGGGGGGTGTTTAGCCTGAAGCACATGTGGGACTCTGTCAGGAAGGCGTAGATGCATGGCTAAGTCACATGGCTTGTCAATTTGATTTCTGTCAAAGATTTCCTTGATGGCACTGACTAGCATAAACTCCTCCGGGTAAGAAAGAAGACAAGAAGAGAAGAAGTATGAAGAAGTCCTGAAATTCTGCTAGAGCCATTCAGGATAAGTGCACAAAGACACGGCCACAGGGACCATCCTAGGACCAGCAGTCTTCAGGTTATACAGCGGACCCTCGGCCACCCCACTACCAGTGATATTAACGTGAAAGATTACGCAGATTGATTACAGCTTCGAAGACTGTGTGAATTTACTGAATCAGAAGAAACCGGGACATATGATCAGTTGTGTTGTTCTGTTACTTATTTAGTGATTTGTTGGTTCTGTATTCCTGGATATGGGATCTGTTAGGGATTTGCATCAGGTCAGAAAAACACGACCACTCTGAGTTTCACAAGGTGTTCTCCGGAACAATTTAGATTCCTGACATTCCTCAAGATCTTGTTACAGGGAAACAAAATGAAACAGTGTCAGCCAAAGCACAATATTTGACTGTGATAACAGTCCTATCAGACAAAGAAAGAGCGATGCATGCCAAGCGCGGTCAGGCTGAGCTCCTGTGACCGCACCGCAAGGTAACGCTAGGGCACCAAATACACTGGACCGAGCAATAACTGAGTATCTGTAAATACTGGCATCCCTCGATTTATGAAATTAATCTGTTCCTGAAAATATTGCAGATGTCAGAAAGTTGGATCCCCAAAGCCTATTTCCAATTATTTTGAACGGAAAAAAAAAAAAAAGGCGCTCCTAAACCAGTTTCCCAATTTGAATTCCCAAATATCACTGCAACACTGTAAAACACCTATATAACTATCAACCCATGCTTACATCACAATACGGAACAGTTAGATTTACACGCATTGCACCCGTTACCTTTGCTGTCCTGCTTCCGGACCGTGTTAAGAAAACCCAGGGCAATTTTGTGTCTCAACCGAGAACTACAGGGCCAGAGTTACTACTCTGGGGTAACTCCCATTTTTCTTTTTAATTCACCAGTTTTCTGCGAGATGAGAAATAAACTAAGCAGGGACCTAGCTGCTAGTGTAATGGTTAGAGCTACTGCCTCTGGATCCAAAGGTCACAAGTTGGATCTCTGGCTATAGTACACTTGAGCAAGGTACTTACACCAAATTACTCCAGTAAAATTACCCAGCTGTATAAAAGGATAAATAATTGTAAGCCTGTAATAACTGTAACATTATAAGTTGCTTTGGAGAAAAGCATCAGTGAAATGAATAAATGTATGTAATGTAATCCATTGCGCACACGCTCTTTTCAAAACTGTGCACTGCTGCCAAATTTTACAGACACTCTTGTAGAATTTCATACACTTCAGCTACAGTGTATTACTGCTCTTTTACTTCTGTCGCACAATATGAAACTTTCATTTTTGGACATGCTTCGGATCAATTTCATTATACCGATCTTTTGTTCTGTAAATAGAGAATTGTGTGCCGACAGCCAAGGGTCGTTATACCAAAATTTTGGATAAAGAGAAGTTTTAAATCAAGGGATGCCTAATATTCAAAGAAAGTTGAATCATTGAAAATCATCTGAATAAATGAAGACTTCGCAATTACATCTCAACCTATTTCGACATGATTAACAACTGAGTGACCCCACCGCTAACGAACACAGGAGAATGCATGTTGTTAAGTCTTGCTTTCCACTCCAATGGAAAAATTCGCTATTAATTTCCTCTTGCTTATTTGTATGAAAATTAAAGGTGATTCAAAAGGGATCCACAGTTTTAAGCCACAATGTCTTCATTACGTCCCCCCATTTTGGGCTACAGGGCTTATAGCTATACTTATAATTAATTTATTGCTGACGGAGCAGCTGTGGTCCAATTAAATGAAGCGGCAGGTCTCACGAATCCACACAATGGCTCCCTGCTCAATGCTGCACCAAGTATGTTTTGCTGTACAAAACAGATAGCATGTGTCCATCCGTGAGATGGGTTGTGTTCCGAGAGAACTCGTACACCGTTTTGTTCGAAAGGAGCCCTTCCCTCCAACCTCTGCACGCTGGCCAGAGTGAAACGCAGGGCAAATCCTGGACCTCCACTACCAGTCTCGGGTTTACGTGCGAAAGAGGATTACGGATAGATTTGTGCACCGGTCAGAAATGCAGGGAACTTCAGATCAGATTAAACAAGGCGGGAATTCACAGAGCCTACTAGAAATGGACACTTTCCTCATACTATTTAGCTCCAGGCAGTCTGCATGGGCAAGGTTGTCCAATTTATCAGTGCATTTAATGTTTTCTGCTCTATCAGGTATGAATAAATACCTAATCCTGCTAATTACCTAAATCCTGCTTTGACGCTTGTTAATATGAGGTCTAGCATACAAAAGAACATTTTTATGTGGCGTGAAGCTGACGAGTCTTCGATGACACCACTTTCAAACACGGTCATGCTGAAATAGCTAGCTGGATATTTCCCTAGGCGTTCAAGCTATAATTTACAGCACACTGCTGCAGATAGCATTCCATGACTCTGTGGTCAAGGTGAGAGGCTCACTTCATTGGTAGTACCACTGGTGAGATGCCAAGTCCATTCACTATGAACAGATACACACATTAAGGAACAGGCAGCTTCATACAGATGCTCAGGATCACAATACATTTATATTTATTCACTTAGCAAACACTTTTTTTTTTCCAAAGCAACTTCCAATGAACTCTATGTAGTGCTATCAGCCCACACACCTTATTCAGCAAGGTGACTTACACTGCTAGATACACTACTTACACTGGGTCACTCGTCCATACATCGGTGGAACACACTCACACACTATGGGGGAACCTGGACAGCATGTCTTTGGACTGTGGGAGGAAACCAGAGCACCCAGAGGAAACCCACACAGACATGGGGAGAACATGGAAACTCCACACAGACTGAGCGGGGATTGAACCCATATTCTCTCACACCACCCAGGTGCTGTGAGACAGCAGCGCTACTCGCTGTGCCACCCACAATAATAGTGCATGATGACACCACAAAACAGTAGCGATATCTCACAGTACTTGTATGGTGCTGTTGGATTCAGGTTTGCTCCCTGCTCGCTCTGTGTGGAGTTTGTGTGTTCTCGCCATGTTTGTATGGGTTTCCTCCAGCAATCCGAAGATGTGTGCGCCAGTTGTATGTTAACTGGTGACTCTAAATTGCCCTTTGTGCATGTGTGCTATACATGCGTGTTCATTGCATTGCTCTGCTGTATAGGCGGATGAATGACTCCAGCGAGTTCAGTGAGGTGTACCTAACACCGTAAGTCACCTTGGCTAAAGATTTCTGCTAAATAGTTGTTGTTAATCTCTGTAAATCACTTTGGAGAAAAGCATCTGCTGAAGAAATAGATGTAAATGTACATTGAAAAAAGCAGAGAAAGTGGCAGCCTGGAAGTCATAGGAAGGGAAAGACAATCATGCCCATGCTGGGCAGTCCGTCAACCCTGTCAGCAGGCCAGGAGACATTTCTTCCTGTAATCCAAGAGCCCATTGGGCTCACAGAGGAGGTCAAACAAACACGCGGGACAGCCTTGCTTTAAACCAACAGCTTCCGAAAATTTAACCATGATGGCACAGCTTCCAGAGCTTAGACCCTTCTAGACCAGGTTTTTAGCATTGCACTTCTCTATACACCCGAAAGACAAACAGCAAAATCTGAAGTCTTGAGCTTAGAGGCCATGTCATTGTGCTCCATTTTATTTCATGTGAGGGAGTACAGGGAACTAATACATAAGGTCAAGAGCAAAGAAACGCCCATGAACCATCGTTTGCAGTACACATGAAGTATCATTTCCTCTCTGAGACGGCCACATAATCCAACAACTGGCACGGACATGTGCCAAGTCGATGGAGTGCATGTTGCGAAACCAGACAGAGAGGTTCTCACCCAATTTCCTGCAGGAGCCCTACCCCTTTCTGTGAGACAGCAGGGGTGAAACACAAGGAGATACCAGGTCCCCGAGCCACCTGTTGTTACATGACTTAAGGTGATACTGGACTGTACACCTGATGACAGTGGGACACTGCGTGGCTCTACGAATCCTGGAAAACTTGAATAGTGTGATTCTTCCTAAGCCTGTCTTTCCCTGATGATTTCATTTTTATTTATAGGGCTCTGGAGGCTGGTCCAACAAGGAAAGCCTGCGTGCTGACGTGGGATACCTGAAGCTTGAGCTGATGACAATGAGGTACATATAGCAAAATGAGAAAGAGCAATGGGTGTTAGGGAGAAGGAGTTGGGGGGGCTGGTTCTAACCTAGACCCTCCAGATGGACGCAGGTTGGACACAGAGGTCAGAAGAGAAACCGGAGCATCAAAGGAGTGAGCGAGGGGTCCAGAAACTTGGCACTTTCCAGCAGCACTTACTCCGGGTATCATATAAACTTCACCCTGCTGTCAGAATGGCCGCTGGCAGGGGGACGAGGTGAAGGTCACGACCTGGGAAGCGCAGGTCAATCAGCAGTGGTAGTTGCTGGGAGTGGGCTGTAGGGCGAGGCGGGGCACGGTGCCTCAACGGCGGGCTACCAGATGGTCGCAAAACCCGAGTCGGCAGCTGATGGAGGGGCAGACAAATCTCCAAAGACTACCGTCGAAGCCTCATAAAGGAGACGGATGTATAAGTTACGGGACAACTGTGACACCGGGACCACACACTGCTGAGGCCCAGCTTCCCTTGTTTGTACTCCTACTAAATCCAAATGCCCATAAATGTCAAAATATGAAAGCACAAAAATAACTTTGTTAACAAAGCCAGAATACCATATGTTCGCATAACAGATTTTAAGTTTTTCTGGCATCATCATTACATAATTTTGAATCACGAGTAGTAAGGAGTAAATTAGGACAGAAATAAACAAATGTACTTAATTACAGAAAAACCTCCAAATCATGGTAGGACCTGTTACCAGGTTCCATTACATTCGTCAAGAACGTTGTAGCAAAGAAGTGCGGTACCAACAATGAAATCAAAGACAGGTGACGGTCGCCATTTTTATTTATCACAAATAAGTACTGTGATTCTTGGTATTAAGGAGATCTACTGAACTTTTTACCAGCACAAATACACCTGGAACACATTTCCAGAAAGCCTTGCATGCAGAGATGTTCACCCTACAGTATGAAAGGGTAACAACTTAAAGTACTTGAAGGGCAGCTTAACACTAAGTCACTTTTGAGAAAAGTGTGAGCTAAATGAAGAAATGTAAATGTCAATTAGATATGCAAAATTAACAACAAAGTGAAGACTGAACAGTCGGTTAACACACACGGGCAAAATGAGTCCAGAGTGTGAATCACAGCTAGGACCTTTACTTGGACAGGGAGAACTTAAAGATCCCAGCAAGCAATTGCCGACACTCATTTTCCATGGCGCTCTCTGCCCCTCGACAGATCACCAGCACCCCAGAAGATCACATTTCCTTTCTACGCACATCGATCTATGTACACCATCCCCGATATGGCGATTCGGAGAGCAACAACCCAGTGATGTGTCACAGCCACCCAGTTATCAATAAGTGGAGCCGAACGAACACTTCGCAAAATGTCTCATGGTTTTCTACACAGTTCCTGTAGCAGGAATTCTTGCGAATCATGGTTGTGCCAGATTCCTTCACTCATTCTCTGGTCAGCAAGAGCGTGTATCACCTGATGGAACAAGCCCGTCCCATTGTCAGCGATCCGGTCTTCTGACAAAGGAACCTTTATTAAACTAAAGTACAGGACATCCTGTCGAGTTCAGAATTGATGACCACGTAGAAGTGTTTTTCGTTTCTAATACAGGCGGTGTTCGACCTACGACATATTGGGCTTACAACAAGTGTACTTACGATGATCGTCTCCCGTTCTTGGCGTTTGGTCATAACGTCTAACGGTAACCGTGCCGTCTGGTGCACGACAGCATCGCTTGACCACGCTGCTACAAAGCACGCATATTGCTTATAGACTCAGTCAACATGTCCACTGGCAATTGTGTCGCATCCATAAAAACACTTTTTTATGCATAGACCGTTTTGTCTGTGATTCCATTCGAGTTACTTTTAGCAGAACAAAAGTGAGTGTTCGGGTGGTGCAGAAAAGAAGAAACGCAAGAAACATTTTGAAAATAACAATGCTGCATGAAAATCTTCTAATATTGCACTGCACTGAAATAATTTTTTCTACATCAGCATGACGTGAACAACGTGTGAAATTTGTGAAAAATATAAAAAAGCCCTATTATATAACATATCATTCACGTATGCGAATTGTTCATATATCCTTATGGTTTCTGTAATACGGTATATGAAGGTTTCTAACGACAAAGTCGAGTTACGACGGTCATCGGAACGTAACCCCTCCGTAAGTCGAGGACCACCCGCACTGCGAAATTCTAAGTTTCACAGATCTGAATGCTGTCATGGCTAAAACACATACTGTAATTTACTTTACCCATCTGGAGTATATATGTTTTAGCAGTATAGCTATAGGAGGCTCATTCTGGCAGGTAGATGGTTTTGGCGGAACACCAGCTCCAAAGAGCAGTTGCGTGACCACGTCTAGGGAACCTGCAGAAGCAAATGCAACACTTGAAACCAGACCAAAGTAACACTGCAAAGACCTTAGATGCTGCAAAGTACTCACAGCACTGCATTCTCAGGGTAGGTGTGCAGAACATGTCCTCTGAATCCACACCCAGTCTAGTGTCTAGGGCTTGTGTTCAACCAGTCGGCTTCACAGATTTCATTTAGGAGCACAACCTCGTCACACTTGATCAATCGTTATTGATCTATATTTAGAAACACACATTTTCCAATAGCGGTTTACACCCTTGAACAGGTCGCCCCACGTAAAAATTTGCAATTCCGCAGCACATAACACGCGATGGACGATGCTGAGATCAAATGCAGTGCAAAAACTGACGCGCTGCGAAGAAAAATGCTGCATTTGGACAAGGGGTCAACACACTGGCAAGCGCAGATGAAAAGGTGATGCGAATTCTCAGAAGCCAAGGGTTTGGTTCTTTTTCTGTATCTCCGCAAAATAAACTTTGACATGCGGTCTTGGAGTCCTAAACAACCAGGGTCTGTTTGGCCAGAGAAACCCCTGAACGCAGCGCTTGCCAAAGCAAAAGGCTCCTGGCGACGGCGTGAAAGGTTTGGCGTGACGCATGGAGCGCGTTTCAAAGACAAACCACAGTTGTTTTAAGTTTGTGCAAATGCCTTGGTAACGCACACGTCACACACGAGTCACGACGCTGAAAAAACCGTCGTAGCGGCGCTGCTAAGTGGGTGTTTCAAACAGCGAAAACCCGATCGCAATCGCGTAACAGCGATGCAGTGGGCGAACGCGTCAAGGGACGCCAGATTCGACGCAAACGTGTCCCAACCCTGTGTTCGCACTGGGCGTAAAAACTCCAGCGCAATAATCAAAAATATTCCGTGTACCACGTTGGCTTAGGCGGAACGCTTGCGGTCGGCAATGTGTTACAGGGCATATTCGAGGGTGTGTCGAGCAGAACTAGCAAAGGTGTCTCCGTTATACAACATTTTGGGAGCGTGCGATAAAGGGCAGCTGGGGGAGCGGTGTGCGGGCACGTAGTTCGGCGATGGCAAACCCGGGCCGGGGCCGCGCTCTCGGTCCTCCCCTGCGCCGGGAAAACAAAGCAGCCAGTTGGGCAACACGTAGCGTAGCGGCTGCAATGCTGGACTCTCGCTCAACGCCCCGCACGGACCCCTCGTGGGGCCTCACGCTGCTGTGATCGCAAGCCAAAGCTGTCCAGCTGCTTAGCAGCATCACAGGGCAGCCGGTATTAGAACTTATTGACCGCACGACGTACAGCCCGGCAATCCCACGTATCCCTGTACGCTGGCAAGACTTCGGCGTTCGCACGCAAACGCCGCAGCTGGCCGATGCACCGCCTCCCTCTACGTGCTCCGTAATTTACGGTTTCCGTTTCCACGAGAACCAAACAATGCGGAGTCGAGGCCGATAGGAGAGCGGTAAATATCGCTGAACAATCCGTGTCCGATCTGCGTCGTACAGTCGGGTCGCTGCCCACAGGAAGCGCGGGCCCGTCTCGGGTGACACGCGGGTCACTGCGCCAAAGTACGATCCCTAGCTTTCGGTCCCGACAGCGCGGCGCATCCGCGATCTCCAGAGCTTCTCCCTTCCGCGTTCTCTGCTACCGAACGTGACGAGTTTCCGTGCAAAAAAAAAAAAAATCCCATTTGCCTTCCTTCTTGGCACATGGCGGAGCTTGGTTAATGCGCCGGTCGCCTGGCGCAACAGCTCAGAAGTAGGAAAAAAAGACGACGCAAAGCTTTGAAAAAAGCAGGCGCTGAAAACGTTACTCGGAAAACGTTAAAGAAAAATGCGTGGAACGTAAAAGCCTGCTTTTAAATGAGAACGGAAATAAATAGAAACAATTTAAAACGGATTAAACGAATACGACCACCCAAAATATACTTTAGATGGGGGGAAAAAAAAAAGTAAAAGTAGAAAACTAGCAGAAATCGGGAATTAAAACTCGACCTTCGGGTCCCGCTTCACTTTAGTGAATGTATTAGGATTAAAATAATAATGTGAATAAAATGTGTTTGAGCTCAGTCCTCGATGCTGTACTTCGGAGAAGAAAAAAGTCCCAATGGGCCTCAAGCGCGTGGGAAACTTTTGCAACTTGGACTGTGCCAGTTACACAAGTCCACGAAGGGTGTGACAAGAGGCCAGATGATTTGCTCATCGCAGCCCAGCCTCGAGCGGACGAAAGCGAGGGCTTCGCCGTCTCAGAAAAACCTGCGGTGCTCGTAAACGGGAACTGTAAGCGAAATCTTGTGAAAACTATTTCCTACATAACGTCTGTTCTGCGAGGTTGCGGCCCATGCGAGTGCCAAACGCGCGTTCATTCAAGAAAAAAAGAAAAAAAAAAAAAAAAAAAAACTGAAAATGAAAACTAATACTACGGTTGACGAATGCTAAAGGGAGTTTTAGAGCCAAAGCGATAATCAAGAGAAAACGGTCCACATTTATTCTTTTTTTTTTACATAACCCCGATCGCTGTTTGTGAGGGTGCTTCGGGTCATCCTGTCGCCGAACGCGTTTCCTATTAAAGGTCCCCTCCTCCGAATACAGTGCAGCGGTGACCGAGAGAACAGCTTGTCACTTAGGTGTTATGTATTCGTTTACCACCAATACCAAAGAAGACGACGACGACGCGAGCAAAAAAGAAAAAGAACCATAGATAAACATCAATGGCGTGACATTCTTAGAAGGCGCAATAAAAAAATACCGAGAACCGGAAGTGTACGTGGCACCGGTCGGCCTTTAGGAAAACAGGCCTGCTTTCCTGCTCCCGCACGAACAAGCTGCGAGGCCTGGTTTGTTTATCGTCGGCTATATATAGGCCTCGAAAGCGGAGCTCTGGGACTCGAGCCGTGGGCTGCGCGAATGTCGCGGGTACCGGCGTCTCTGCGGTCCCGCCGACGTCGAATCCTGTCCGTAATTTCTCAGCGCGCGAGGCAGGCGGGGGGAAACGCGCACGGCTGCCTTAGCTGCTGGCTGTTGCGAACAAGCGGCGACGTTAACGCTGAGACGGAAGCTGCGAGAGCCGAGGGCCGCGACCTCACAGGCGTTCCGCTCAAACTGGATCACGCGGAGGAGAGCAGGGCGGAGAACGCACGCGTCGACTCTCGACACGACAGCCTGCGTGTGACCCGCTCGCCCTGCTCCGCCTCGGCGACGGACGAGAGCGCGAAGAGCTTCCGTGCTTCCCGAGCTCGGAGACAATCCTTCGCAAAAAAGCCGAACGCAAGCAGAGCGCCGCGCGTTCGGCCTTCGTTTGTCGACGGCGAAAGGGCATCTGCCTGCAGAGTACAGCTGCACGAATGAGGTTAGCGCTTGACCAAGCTTGTTCTCTCGAAAAGTGTGGTTAATAAAAGGAAGCTACCCTTTTCTTTAGGCAGAACTGTCGACGGCGGTTACTTGAAGGCGAACCATTGCAACCGACTTCCAAAGAAAGCCGAAGCGGCGGCCGACAAATGGATGCGCGAGCGCTCGGTGCCGCGACGGAAGAAACGAGGAACACGCTAGGCGGGACAATTTATGAATGACGCTTGGCGGCAGAGTGGCTATGGGGCAGCCCTTTGTGCCGCACCGCTTGGGAAACGCACAGAGCTCTTGTCTGCTGCACAGACCTCCATCAGAGCTCCGTCACGAAGGTTAAACGAGGCCACAATGACTCGCAGCAGCAAATGATCTCTGCTTGCACCCCGCCCCCAAACAGCATCACTCTCAGGTACAGAGATATCACACCCTTCCTGCTCCTGGATGCAGATGACAGGGAAGGTTCCACATTTACTTTTATTCATTTAGCTGACACTTCTCTCCAAGGCCGCTCAGAGTATTAATTTTTCACCGATTTATGAGGCTGGGAAATTTTACTGAAGCAACTGAGGGTAAGCATGTTGTTCGAGGGTACTGCAGCTGGAAGTGGGATTCGAACCTGAAACCTCTCGGTGCAACAGCAGCAGCGCTAACCACTCCGCTACCAGCTGCCCCAACAGGGAGGTCACCAATGATTTTTCCAGCAGGTACTTTTTGGGTGAAGAGGCAGCACCAGCCCTAGGTGGATCCTGGAACAGACGTGCTTCCGGTGTCCTTTTCCTACGTAAACCACGCTGCTGGAGGACCTGGAACGCTGGGAAATGATGTCTCCAGTCAGGTCTACTCTCACAAAGACTGTGTGACCTGGAGGGACCTCAGGGGGGAGCTGTGCTAGTATTACATCTAAAAATAAACCTGAAAAACAGAGATATAGAAAAAAGAGAGGCAGGAAGCCAACCACCCCCTACTTGTCGGCTTCTGTGGCAAACAGTCCGATCAAAGAGTATGATCGGGTGCGTGGCGGGGCGAAGCCAGGCAGGCTGCTGGGGCGTGACGCCCGGGAAGTCAGTTCAACGGTTCGGCACAGATGGCGAGGGCACCTGCGAAGCCCGGTGCCGAGATGATGTTCCACCAGAATCCTAGCATCCCTTTAGCAGATGGGCGCCCGCTGTCGCGCCCCAAACTGTGCCTCTGCTACGGCTGATCTGGCCCCAGCTCAGCATTAGCCACCTAATGAAAAAGACATAAACAATTAAGTTGGCTGCGAACTAATTCCAAGCGGGATCAATATCAGTCAGGCTCTCGGACGTTTAATGAAAAACATTCGAAGGAATAATAGGAAACATCTTCGTATCATTCCCTTTCAAACCAGAAAATTATTCTACCAATTAATTTATTCAGTTTTTATTTCCTCAGAGAGACATATTTTATACTCGTGCATAAATATTTATGCTTAGATCTTACATTGGTGATGACCTTTTGGTGGGTAAATGCACTTCAGCGACTGAAAACTGATGTCACAAAAAAACGTGAGCGTCTTTAAGTTCTGTCTTCTTTTATGGCCTCCGCAGTTCACTACGGTCGCCCACGTGTAAATGAGTCTTGGATGAAGGTATCGGACAAATAAACAACCCCTGTTTACATCTCACATTTCTGGACACTTGTCTTCCTGAAAATGTCAACTACGCAACGAAGGACAGCACCACAAAGTGGGCTACCGGTCGATAAAGACTGAACAGTATATTCCTAACAGTAACTGACGCACACAGTCCACCAGTGAAACAAGGTGAACTCCGTGTGCCCGGGCTAACGGCGACATTATAACCACCCACCCTCCGAAAAGGTCCAAGGCAGGACGCAACTGCCACGCGCAACTCCAGTGCTCCCACACCCCAATCTCACGCCCGATAACACAACATGTGCCCTAACTGAGCATGAGATTGTTGTGCAATCTCACCAGTTCCTGAACAAATAAACTAAGAGCGGTCCTTTCTCAGTTATTAAGAGCGAGCCTTTACGCTCATAGGAAGCCCAAACCAAACTGCAACCACACTGATGACAACTTGCAGAGCATGAGGCCAGCTTTACAGCAAATGGTTCTCCAAAAAGTCTGCGGGGCTCGTGGACAGACTGCGAAACACGGGTCGAAACGCGGGCCGACGGAAGACTTCCAGTCTTCCCGAATACAACCAGTTCTGCAGCTTCTTGCAGACGTCCCATAGCATCGCTGGCCAGTCAGCTACTACGTCGGCCTGGATTATACCGCCATTGTTACACCCTGAGCGTTACACACTTTTGCATGCTGCGACAAAATTAAATTGCCCACTTCTGGAATACTGTCCTGCAGGGAGTGTTTATGTGTATCTATGTCATAAACTCCAAGCTGCAAAGGACTGAATTCCCTTTAAGCGCCAGCCTTGGGTATAATGAATGCATTACCGCCATCTAAAGGACAGAGGATGGTACTTTACATTAGAGCGTGAAGCAAATGTTGCAGTGTTACCGACCTATAATAAGTCAAAATCCCGATGTTTAGCCTCCATGAACCAAAGGAATGACATAATACATGTACTATGTCTGCACCAACAAAAAGAAAGTTGCGGCAGTGAAGACGCACACCGTGTTTGTGGATATCCTGCTGGTGATGACTAACCGAACTGAGAGATGGTCTTTGAAAGGATCTATACACCTTGCAAATATTTCCGTGAAACTCCTGACAAATGAATCCAGTTAATAAAATCTGGCATTAAATTTTAATTCGATAACACTTTAATTTTTCGACAGAGTTCAATTATTAACAATTGGGCTACATAGTGTTCCCAAATATCTGAGATTCAGTAGTGATGAGGTTCCATTGAGGTTCATTTAAGTTCAAGCTACTCAGTTGGCAAAGCAGTAGAAATAGAAATAGTAGCAGTGGATACGTATATTAATAAGATTTTTACCTACCAACCAACGTTGGCTGTCCGTAGCGGGGTCACAGCAAGCCAGAGCCTACCCAGCAGCGCAGGGCGCAGAGCTGGGGGCGACGTGCCCTGGGCAAGCTGCCAGTCTACCAGAGGGCACCCCAAGCAGGGCTCGAACCCCAGAGCCGCCACACAGCAGGCACTGGCTAAACCCTCCAAACCACCACACCCCCACACCCCCATATTTTTACCAAAAGAAATTAAAGAAAGTCATATAAACAAATCCATCAAAGAACCATGACAGCATTTCAAACCAAAATTCCTTTATTCCACATAATGCCATTACAGATCAAACTGCACTAACATTAAGTAGCTCGAATGGCCACGCTGTCGTAGGGGATTAAACATTTTCCATAAGAACAGCACAACCCAGCAATCCCGTTGCTTGTTTGATTATCAAAAAACAGGCCTTTCCTGAATAGCCTGACATTCAGTAAACCGGTTGAAAGAGAATGAACGGCTTCATTGTCTTCGCAGGAAGCATTTTCATTTTTGTTCAAGGGACGTAGCTGCTAAGCTGAAAGGTGTACTTACTAAATAAAACATTTCAACAAATGAACCGTACCAGTCTTTTCACACTGGCCTTTTCATTTTTCATGTTCTGTTCTACAGATGTGTCAAATGGAAAATGGAGATGCAAGTAGAGTCATGTTTCTTGTCAAATGTACACAGTAATGGTACATGGAAATTCTTCCTTGCACATTTCTCACAGAGTAAAAAGTTATAAGCAGAAACCAGGCAATAAATACACCGAGAGTAAACAGACAATAAATATAACACTGAAATGAATGCACCGCAGGACTCACTCCATAAAGGGGACCATCCAGATGTGCAGCCCATTAGTAATCTAGTGTGTGTGGGCTGGCAAACAATCAAAAAAGTATATTTTTTCTTTATTTGCACAATAAGAGCTTCTATCTGCAGTGAGGGTGGTGCAGTAGCTTTGGCCTGTGCCTGCTCTCTGGTCGGTCTGGGGTTCGAGTCCCGCTTGGGGTGCCTTGTGATGGACTGGCGCCCCATCCTGGGTGCGTCCCCCTCCAGCCCTGTGCCCTGTGTTGCTGCGTTAGGCTCCGGTTCGCCGCGACCCCGCTCGGGACAAGCGGTTTCAGTCTCTGTCTGTATCTGCAGTGAGCAACATTTGTCCCCATTTAATTGTATCAATCAGTTTTATGTGAAACACGTAAGTGACTCTTCAGTTCCTCTCCTAGGATTTATATCTAAGAACCGTTCCTAATGTGCATTATCACTGCTGTGTCTGGAGTCATGGAGGTGTCTACTTACTGGGCAGCTGGTATTACAATTCCCTCTCATGGATTTCATGGGATGCTTTAGAAAGTGCGTCTCTGCCGAGGACAGTGCTATTAACGCGTTCAAGTTTGTCTATAGACATTTACATTTATATTTATTCACTCAGCAGTCGCTTTTATAGGAAAGATATTCTGCACCAAAGTAAAGTGATTAAACGTACCATGGAACTGAAATAATTTTTCATGGCGCAAGGATAAAATGTGACAAATGCATGCTAAAGTGCAATACAAGAGAAGGAGACAGGGAAAAGTGTGGGTAGCCTTCTCCTACTTAAAGGTAAAGAATTAACCCCCCCCGGTCACCTCAGAAGACTTCAGGAAGAACTGTAAGTGATCACCCAGCCCACGGTGCTTATAGGAAAACCATGTTCCACTAATCATTCACTCTAAGACAAATAGTGGATAAAATATAAAACCATGGTGAGTCTAGCTAGTGGGCATCCTTCAAAAAATACCCAAAACAAAGCAAAAAGAAGAACCCAAAGGACGTACTAAATAACATCCATTTGTTGTGAATGTGACGATAACCAGAAAGGAAAAAAATTGCTCTGAAAAAGAACATAAATGCTCACCTGGTTTCCAGAGGACCACCTAGAAAATTTCCAGTTAATGTTCTCTGGAAGGATGAACCTAAAATCAATCTTTTTTCCCCACAGTTATAGGTGTTACATGCTGAAAACACTGTCCGCTGGCCAAAATATGGCAGATGTAAAGCAAAGTGTATTTCTCCCAGTGCACTTGGATGGTTAGGAGACCATAAATTCAGAATTATACCAAAATGTTCTGGAGAACATCATATCCGATCTTCTCAAGTAGATGCATCATGGCATGTGAATATTCATATGCTTCTCAAACTGAGTATCTTGTTCACTTCATCTACCTCACTGGTTAAAGTAGTAATGAGCAATGATCGAGGAGTAATGATCAACTGAAATCTGTCTTTCTCTCAATATATCGAAGCCATAACCTGGTCCTGCAGATGCATAACATCCAGAGGATCCGCCATTATCTTAGAATAAACTAGAAACAACTCCTGGTCCAGGCCATGGTGATATCCCACCGGGACTTCTGCAACTCTCTCCTGTCTGGCCTTCCGACCTCTGCCATGAAACCTCCCCAGCCGATACGGAACGCTGCTGCACGACTTTGTGTTTGATCTACTGAAGCGTTCCCACGTATCACTCCACTTCGTCTCTCTGCATTGGCTTCCAATAGCTGCCCAGATCAAATTCAAGACTCTTGTCTACAGTCTACAAAACCATCAACGGATTTGCCCCTCTATGTCTGCAACACCTGATCTACACCCCAACCAGACTACATTTACATTTATTCATGTATATTGATTTATACCATGGAATGTCATATATAGACTGTAGTGAAGAATCATGTGTCTGCATCCAGATGTCTCATTCTGTTGCGTGATGCACTGTTGCATTGCTTTCTGAAATGTACAGAGCTCTGGCAAAAAACATGTAAATTACGTGCTGAACAGCTGTCTTCCGGGCATATATAACCGTCCCCAGACTGACAAGGGGCTGCAATACAATTGCAGCAGAAAAGCAGGTACTTCAAGTCCTCTACATTTGGCTTATTATACAGTGTACTGTATATTTTTCTGTTGTTTATGGTTTCAAAGTTCTCTGAACTTTTCACATACTTGGTGGTTTTTTTTATAAGTCGTTCTGTACACCAAGACCGCTCCACGGGTTTCTTGCTCTCTTGATAAACACCAAAAAATGACAACAAATAAAAATGTGAATTAATAAAAATAAGATATAACTGAACAATTGGCTGCAACTAAATTCAGAAAAAAATGGAGCAAAACTTTCAAAATTTCACATATTTTCTCTATTTGTTATGATCAGCAATTCTACTGAGCCACTACATTTTACAGGTAACTTAATAATGAGCAGCAAAAGAAGCGACCGCACTTACTTTAAAAATAAAAATGATCCCCACAAATATAAAATATTAATAGACGCTATGAATAAATGAAGTCCTTCAGCAGCCTAAAGCCCAGAGCTAAGTGAAAACTTTTTTTGACAACCATCTAGTTCTATATAAAGCCTGAACTGCACTAATATATATGTTTTGGTGACATAGAGAAAGATATTAAAAATCATGGAACGTGCATGCACGTTTATTCATTTATCAGACACTTTTCTCCAAAGCGACTTACAGCGTCAAGCTACTTACATTTATTTACCCATTTATGCAGCTGCGTAATGTTACTGGAGCAATTTATGGTAAAGCATCTCGCTCAACAGCTGGAGGGGAGATTCGAACCTGCGACCTGTGGATCCAAAGGCAACTTCTTTAACGGACATGATATCAGCTGCCCCCATGGATGCAAAAAGCATACGTGATGATTTTTAGTGTGCTTCTGAAATTTAACCAAGCTATTAAGAGGGAATACAATCACGTACAACAATGCCATGAACAGTGAGATGTGTGAATGTGCTCCCGATTTACTGGCGAATCCAAGCGCACCACTGCGGTTGACGCAAGCCAGCACACAACAAGAGCGGGGCAGCGATCACAGCTCTGATGTGCAAATTACTGAGAAACACCTGAAGTGCTTGCGGCAACTCATCCCTGCTCAGGGTTTTCAAGCCGGAAGCGAGCACCTCAGCGCCTGCAGTTCCTCTGTGAAGCGAGCAAAGCACATTGGATTACTTGAAAAGTACAACCAAAAAGATACCTGCTAACATGAAATTTAACATTGTGCTTTGAAAGTGTACCTCATCGGGATGACTTCTGACAGCCATGAGGACATCTGATTAGCTGATCTAGGCACACCCTTCAAGACGTAACCCTAACACTAAGTGGAGGTCCAGGTCATCCCTCATTTCTGCTACATGACCCTCAACGGAGATGGACCAGCACGTGCAACACGTTAAGCTACTGTGAAAAATACACAGACGATATACAAGTAATTCATTCGTGCTGAAGTCTCTAAGAGCTCGGCCCAGGGACGTCCATTTTCAGACTCCCTGTACTCAGAAGTGCTAGAAAGAAAAAGATGCTCCTCAACAGGTCATGAGGTCTATTTCTTAATTACAACGTTCATTCAACCCTTAACCCAGTCCATTTTAGATCTTCATGGTCCTTTTTGTCTATAAATTCAGAGACAGCAAAGCCTACAATGCTTTTTTTTTTTTTTTTTTTTTTTTTTAACTTCCTACCCGGTAACATCACATTTGGTAAGATAACACATATACGTCTTAACGTATGGGTCTCGTTTAATGTCGCTGATGTTAAACATTGTAAAATATTGAAGATTTTAATATTAAGTTTAAGTTAAGTTCAGGTTTCAAGTTTATTGTCATAGATATAAGTACCATGTACATGTATCATGAAAATCTTCCTGAATGCTTCTCCACAGACTATGGACAAGACAGAGACAATACAAATACTGTACAAACAAAACAATGACAATGACAGTGAGTAATGCTAATAGCAATGACAATAAATAACGGTAACACTAATAACAATAATACCAGTAGACAGCCAGAGAACTAAGAACGTGAGAGTGAGAATGGGAACGCTTAAAGTGACAGTGTAATTTACCAATGTGCTTGGGTTGAGCAGTCCAACTCGAGTTACTAAAGGTGGCACATTGGTGAATGTTGTGTACTCTTACAGCACTGGGGTAAAAGCTGTTCCTGTACCTAGCAGTGCGGGTTCGAATAGACCTGAGTCGCTTTGCAGATGGCAGAGAAGAGAAAAGTGCCCGTGCTGGGTGACTATGATCTTTCATGATGTGCATCGTCTTTCTGAGGCAGTGTGTGGTGTAGGTGTCCTTTCATTCATCATTAAAAAGTACTTGTCCAATTAAGGGTTGACAATGTTCAGAGTCCACCCACAAAACATAGGACGGGAGGCGCGGTATATCCTGGAAGGGACATATTGACTATTTGGCTCAAAGATGTGAACAATATAGAGAAATTAAATTCACAAGATCACTGCCTATGTCTTTCACTACCAAATGCAGATGGACATTATGTGTCACGAGCGATATGTGGTGTTTCTAATAAAGGTTTGACATTAAGACATCTTAATTTGTTTGAACAAAGACTATCTATACTAGCGTGAGCGTATTCATGCTATTAAAACTGTTTATACGATTTAAATAACTGAGACAAAAGTTGAATGTTTCTAGTTTATTTCCACAAGGAATCAAAGGACCCTGGTTCAAATCGCACACCAGTTGTACTATAGTACCTTTCAGCATGGTACTTTCCATGACTTGGTCCAGGAAAAATTACTATGCTGTATAAAGCGGTAAATAAAACTATGTAGTTTAAAACTGTAAGCCACTTTGGAGAAAAGGATCAGATAAATTCATTAATAATAGCCCTGAATTCGCTATTTGTGATCTCTATTTACCTCGGTAAAAGGTTGCGACTGGTTGAGAATATTAGGGTAATACGAAGTAGGAAACTGGAAGTATATAATTAGATCTGTAATAGAACAAGTGTGACCATCACTGTTTCCAGCATAATGCAGAGGTTAACACACTACATTTGGCCAGAAAAATGTCACATTGACACCACAGAGGGACAAAACCCTTTTGGGTTAAAAAACCAAGTGTGCATCTCTGTTGGAAAACATCTGACATGAATAACCGTACAGTATAAAATAGCCGTTGAAGCAGAATGACCACGTAATACGTAAAAATTCCACTGTACAGAATAATAAACCTTTTTCATGAAAAAAGGTATAATTTTGAGCCAGTGTAGAGGTGTTTCGTTGTACAGGATGCCATCGTGTAAGGGCTGAGTGTATTTGTTTTTTGCAGGATATACCAGGAATATCAGACATTATGGATGTGGTTTTTTTGGGTTGTCGTATGATGACCAAAGCTAGATGTTCCCGCTGTTGGTGGCTTTGTACCAGTCCATGCGCCACCCAAATGGGCCAAATGACCACGCTGCCAAATTGGGGCGTGCTTTGACGGTCACTGCCAGGAACACTGGTGGCTCCACGTGGGCGTGAAGAGCACACCGGAGTGCTGTCCAACGGAGGATGAACACCCGTCTTCTCTCTCCCCATGTGGAGCGGCAGAAGTTCTTCTGAAGTGTTCCAACAAAGCACCTTTTACCAAGGGGGATCAGCTGCATCGGCAATGAGGCCTCCTCTCTCCGAGGGGCAATATCTGAGCCCGGTCAGATACGTCAGGGAACGGGGATGCGGACCGAGGCTGGGACCTGGTTGCTGACACTTCAAGGTCTCTTGCTTCTGGCCTCCTTCCGAGGACTTTGGATTGCACAACATCTCAGCTGGGAAATCGCTAGGGGGTGAGGACACGTCAAGCGGAAACATACAAGCCCAAATTAATAATAGCTTCATGGATTATGCAACAGGAAGCCAGAATTTTATCCATTCTGAGCTAAGCAAGTTGGATAGTGTCAAAGCTGAGTTGTCTACAAAGATTTTTTCATCAGATAGATCAGTCCCAATCTGTAGCAAATAGAGGGAAAAATAAATAAACTGCAATTATTAACTGCCGCAATAGCCCATGTGAAAACACCCTTGACGACCCTTTCAGAATTTCCTGACCATAATTCATGATCCTCAGAACCATATTTAGCCTCTTCTCAAGAACTTCACTCTGAGCATCACACGAATACAAAATTGCAATTTTAGCGTGGATCCCAACTAAGGTCTATTAAAATTTTTTTTTTTTTTTTTTTAAAACAGCCAAGCAAAATGCCATCTTTCATAGGGCTGTCATTACTTGCACAGGTCTTTCCAAAAACTACAGAAGGGCTCACTGAATGTTGTCCATGGTTTATGAGCAGCAAAAAGTATACTTTTAAAAACTAACACACACATTTGGGTCTGAATTTAAAAAAAAGAAAAAAATTAAAATGAAAAAAAACACTATATTATAGTAACTTCTATTCAGCTGATGTCTTTGTCTAGAATGGCATAGAGTACTATACAAAGAACAATGATGGGTTTGAGTGTGATTTGAAGCATGTATCTCAAATGTTGAAGCCAACAGCACTACATACCCTAACTCTACTCACTATGAGAAAGACTCAAAGACAGTACAAAAGCCAGGACAGAAGTTAAACATCTGATCCACTGCTAGCAGGCAACATGCCAATTACACTCATAGCCCCAGAAGCATTATCAGTTTTATTTTTCAAGAATGTAATGAACGACATCATAAATCATTACATGTATTGATTTAGCAGATGCTTTTGTCCAAAGCGATTTCCAATTAACTCACACCAAGGTAACTTCCACTGCTAGATACACTGCTTATACTGGATCACTCATCCATACATCAGCGGAACACACTCTCTCCATCACTCACACACTATGGGAGAACCTGAACAGCATATCTTTGGACTGTGGGAGGAAACCAGAGCACCCAGAGGAAACATGCAAACTCCACACAGACTGAGTGGGGATGGAACCCACATCTTCAGCAGCGCTACTCGCTGTGTCACCTCGTGCGAGTATGAAAAAACTATTTTCCTCTGTATTAACATCCCCATATTTTTGTTTTTAGAAATCAGTACTACTAAAATTGTATTCTCACTAGCTTTTTGCATCCATTTGATCTTTCTAACCTCATGCTTTATATATAAATAGTACGAATAGCAAAAAAATAGTAAACTCACAAGG
Organism: Scleropages formosus; assembly: GCF_900964775.1. Lineage (NCBI taxonomy): Eukaryota > Metazoa > Chordata > Actinopteri > Osteoglossiformes > Osteoglossidae > Scleropages > Scleropages formosus. The sequence continues at coordinate 14,229,129 of NC_041826.1, forward strand.
CAACGATGAAGGCAGAGATGACACCAATTTTTTCCAACCCATATAAACCCATATAACTTCAGACCAACATAGCTGAAATACTATATACAAATAAAGCCCTGGCATTACTAAGTAGCAGTAACTGTCTATGCAGTGGAATCAAAGTACTTGTCCAGAGCTGCATGCCACATTTTTTCATTTCAAGTTACATTTTTAGATAGTTGTATATCAATAAATGTTACTGTAAAAAGGTTTTATTATATATTCTGCACCCGTAACATTTGACAGGAAAGTCCTGTGCAAAACTACAGCCTGTTTACCACACACAGTAACTTCGGAAATTCAGCGACAAGTAATTGCTTAATTTCAGAAAGTAGCGCTATGTGAATTACAACTTTTCATACAAAGGTTTCTTCATCTCGTCTTATTGGCAGTTGTAGACTTGGGATGACAAATTCGTTTGGAGAACACCCTCTGTTTACGATACGCTTGCAGGTCATAAGACTATTTTGAAAACACATATTTATTTTTGTTTTAAACTTATGCATTGAATTATATATAGTTTTGCTAAAAAAAAAAAAAAAATAACCACCCGTATAAATGAACAAAAAACCGTCAGTAGCTAAGCGCCGTAAGTTGCTTTGGAGAAAGGTGTCAGCTAAACGAATAAATGTAAATGTATGTATTTTCTGCTTTGTTACAGGGAAAAGCTGCCCTGCAATTCTACGGTGCACCATCAGAGCGGAAAACAAAATGCATTCAGACAGAATAGGAACTCAAGCCGTGGAGGAAGGAAGGAGAGGGGTGGTGAAGCAGGCAGCGTGAAGTTTTACATTTACATTTATTCATTTAGCCGACGCTTTTCTCCAAAGCGACGTACATCTCATAGAAAATACAACGTGTGCATTACGTTAGTAGAAAGAGACTTAGATCCAGACACGCGACTCTAAAGTAGTTTGTTATTTTCCGGCATATGAACCGATATGCATCACATCGGTTTTACAAACAAACAATCTGCCAGCACAATTTTTAAATGTACTATCGTGACATCCAGAAACTACCCAGCAAATAAATAAAGGTATGTTTATACTTTAACACTGTTTTGACTGAAAACAAATCAACCAGATGTTGACAAGCATGTCTACGTGATGCATTACTGGGTTCCTCCTGGCCAGTTTTGTTAGTTTACCATGTTAGTTCACCACGAGACAAGCTGTCAGCATTTAAGATTAAACGCTTTTTAATACATTCTCCACATAATATTCTCCATTATAATGCAGCTTACTCTGCTTTCGCTGCTCCCTCCCCCACAGCCCATGGTGCTTAATGGAGAAACACACTGAATATGATGGCTGTAGAGTCCACGGTGTATCAGTGTAGAGGAACACTGACACTGCGCTGCCATTGGTGAAAATAGAAGAGTCTCAACTTTGTATCAAACTAACAAACTTTCACCTACACACACTGTCTGAAACTGGATGTCCCGAGCGGAGTCGCGGGGAGCCGGAGCCTAACCCTGCAACACAGGGCGTAAGGCTGGAGGGGGAGGTGACACACCCAGGACGGGACGCCAGTACATCACAAGGCGTCCCAAGCGGGACTCAAACCCTTGACCCGTCAGAGACCAGGACCCAGCCAAACCCGCTGCGCCACCGCGCCCCCCAATAAACTTTCAATTCACTTAAACTTTATCTGATGCTTCTAACAGAACCTGACCTGCGCATAAATCAAGGGATTAAGTTACATTACTGAGATTTATTGATTATTTTATTGATTGAAGCAGTGAGGTCAGCACAGTGACACAGTGAGTAGAACCACTGCGTCACTGCGCCTGGGTGGTGCAAGAGAACGTAGGTTCGACCCCTGCTCTGTCTGTGTGGTGTTTGCATGTTCTCACTGTGTCTGCGATAGGCTCTGGTTTACTGGGACCCTGAGCAGGGCAAAGCGGTTACTGAAATTGGATAGATGGACGGATGGATGCATGGATAGATAGGTGATGTGGTCCGTGGATTTACGAACAATTCCAAGTTAGGAACTGACTCCCGAACCCAACTGCCTTCGTAAATTGAGGTACTACATAAAAGAAGAGCAAATTTGGTCAGAATAGCAGCCAAAGATGGCTTTCACACACACACACACACACACACACACACACACACACACACACACACACACACACACACACACACACACACACACACACACACACACTTTCTGAACCGCTTGTCCCATACGAGGTCGCAAGGAACCGGAGCCTACCCAGCAACACAGGGCGTAAGGCCGGAGGGGGAGGGGACACACCCAGGACAGGACACCAGTCTGTCACAAGGCACCCCAAGCGGGACTCGAACCCCAGACCCACTAGAGAGCAGGACCTGGTCCAACCCACTGCGCCACCGCACCCCCTACGGCTTTCAATATTCTAATTGATTTACAAATTGAACAAGCCATCTGCAAAAGAAATTAGAAACAGACTGATAAGACAGCCATAACATCTTTGTTTTTGCATTGCATTCAAAACATGAAGAAAAATGCTAAATATTCTACAGGACACCCATGGAGCCTGTATTTCATCTTTCACTCATAGCACTGAGTTTGAAGGAATACGTTGCACAAAATACAGTATATCACTAACTCCTACTTAGCCTAGCCTGGCAGAGTGAAATGCAAGCATTACCGTGACTGAAGCTACCAAGCTTTTGACTACAGTGTTATTCTCACAGCACCAATCAGGGGTAAGTACATTGATCAAGTGCACTTCAGCAGAAGTGGGATTCAAGCTACTGACCATCAGATTGCAAGTCAACAGCTGTAACCACAACATTTCCGGAAAATAAAAGAGGAATTTGATGAATGAGTCACCAACCGCACAATGAATGACAGCGGTTCAAGTTGAACACGTCACTCTCTGCTGCCACGAAGTGGACGTCTCTCCAAATTCCCTTCACACATCATCGTTGTTCTTATCACATCATACAGCTTGACATTTCACTGGGGCAATTCGTGTTCACCTTTCTCAGCGGAAGCACACGGCGGCCACACAGATCCTCCTGGATCTCAAATGGATAACCTTCAACTTCCATGTCCTTATCCTGAACTTCCAACCTTCTCCTTAATTAAAGTCATTGAGAATCAGTGTAACCTTTGGAAAACGAAGCAACTTTGAATTAATATCTGATGCAATACATTAATGTAGAGTAAGTCTAGTCATCTCATTTCCTGAATTTTAAATTCAGTAGACGCAAAATAAATGCTAGGGAAGACTCCCATCTTCCAGACGTCTCTGGAAGAAGACAGGACACGCCAAACAGGAAGGTAGATCTAATGGTGGTACCCATCTCCATCTCTGCACTGGATCCTGTTACACTTCATCAGCTCCTGACCCAGACGAGCGTGGGGGCCCTTAGACATTCTCCCACCCGTCTGAGGTTTTGAGGAGAGGCCTGTGGCTGCTCATCTGAAAGAGGAGACATGAGGAGAAACTAGACTTTCACCACACTCAGCTGAGAGCTGTCTACGGAAGATGCGCCAGGCAGGGCCTCAAAAACCCAATACGTCTCATGACTGGAACGCATGGCTGCACAACTCCAGATTGGAGATTACCCATGAGGCCACCGCCCCCTCAGCAGAGGGACCTTTAGAGACAGCCTTTGGTTTATTACATGTTTGGATGGAAACCTTACGCACTGTGCAAATAAAAATGTCATTATTACAGGCGCAGTCAAGGAGACTCCAAGGTTTATTAATCACGATCGTTCTACGGTCAGTCCAGCGCAAACTTTCTATTGACAGATGTAAGACAACAACATATTACCGGTAGATGCCGGGAAGGGTGATAGCGTAGCGGCTACAGCTATTGCCTTCAGATCCAAAACTCGGGGGTTTGAATCCCTCCTGCTGGTGTAGTACCCTTAAACAAGGCACTTAACCTGAAATGTACCAGTAAAATGACCCTGCTGTACAAATGGGCAAATAATTGCAGGTAGATTAGCACTGTAAGTCACCAGAAAAGTATGAACTAGAAGAATAAATATAATGCTATTTGTCACAGTGCTCAGGAAGAGTAACGCATGTAATAAAGTCCTCTCATGAGGAAGAAGCTAAATATGGACCACAAAACGAACCGTCAATTATGACAGCATACAGATAAGATCAAATCAGGAGAAGTGGCAAAATAAGTCACTCAGGGCAGTTCTGAATTATTTTTATTGCATTTAATGCAACCATTACACACCTTTTCCTTGAGACAAACACAGAACACAAAGCGCAGTCAACATTTGGTAACCCCACACACACACACACACACACACACACACACACACACACACACACACACACACACAGTCCAAAAAAAACAGCACCTAAACTCGTGTTACTCGTGCGCCTGCTAAACATTATTCTCTGAAGCAATCCACTTTTTCAGCTCATCCAAAAGCCAGTGAATCACTTGACCCAAACATCCTCTTTGGTAGAGCTGAAGGAAAACATAAGTCTTCAGAAGACACACGACACCAGAGTTTGGAAGCCGCAACAGAGCGTCCTGCGAACACCTGGTATAATAAAACATGGGGGAGGCATGTCCGCCATTGTCCCGTAACGGAGCTGCCATCCCACAGGTGCACTTTTAGGATGCCCCCGGGGCTAGGATGGGTGTCTGCTACTGGCAGGTGGCATGACGAGCACATCCTGTGGCACACGCCAACCCCCCCCACCTGGCCATACAGCATCGTGTGACATCTGGTCATTGCTGCCAGCACCGAGACTTGGACAAAAAAGACTACAGAGAAAGAAAGAAAGAAAAGTATAAAACACGGAAAAACAATGCCGTTTAGTGTGGCAGATGTTCTGTGAAATGGAACAAAGGATCGGTATGTCTCCCTGTCACTCTTATCACGGAACACGCGTGCCATTTGTTCATCATTGAAACTGCGGCCAAGGAGGAAATATTCTGCATATCGTACGAATAAATCTGCTGTCAGTTGGTCACGTGGCTCAGCTGGATAAGGGACTATGGATGGTCTCTTTACCAACTGTGTCCCTGTTGACACTGCTGGGGGGAGGGGCGATGAGCGGGGGTCATGTTCAGTCTATAGCACAGTACTTCAGTGGATGCGTCAGACATTCGGCGGTTATCTTGCGGGAACTAACGTTACATACGAATCTCCAAGAGCAGCTAGGAGGCCTCATAGCCCTGCTGTTGGGGAAGAATCTCACTTTCTGAGGTTTATTTAGGATCTGAAGCAGAGAACACGTGCTCTTCGAGGAAAGCGAGAAAGCAGGAACGCCGACACAGATCCCACGTGGAGATCGAACGAGACGCTGAAATGGGTCTCCGCGTGGCACTGCAGGCGTCCTCACATCAAGACTTCTCCCTCTGTAAACTGGAAAAGTAAACTTACATGAGAACTATGGAGTCAAGCGCAGCAATGGAGTTTGTGGACGCGATTTAAGCCAGTGGGATAACAAGGTAGCAACATACATCGCTGAACGCATGGCGGGGACTTGTCTTCATGAGTCTTCGTGTCTTCAAACCAACAACCATTGCCCTCCTCGGCTAACAAGCGTATACCGTCTTTGCTTCAAAAAAACAAAGATAAAAATAAATAAATCAATCAATCGAAACTCCTAGCACCGATATCGTCGGAGGATTTTGGCAGCTGCTAGAAGGACACAAATCCTGCGACGACGTTTCAGGAACTCCAGTTATTTAGAGCACAGCGCTGACCTTCTTAGCATGGTGGCGCCGCTTTGCTTAAACAATGCTCGGGAACCACTGCACCGACACGGGTCCTGCAAAGAAAGACACCGCTGGCTGGAATCAGCTGGGCTAACAGAGAGCACCACCTGCGGGGTGGTCTGGCGGGGGTGAGAAAAAGCAGCGAGCTCAAAAGCAGCCCACCGACAGGCCATATACAGTCACCATCCACGGAGAATCCCGACAGGGGCTTCTGCTCCCGAGACGAAGGCTTATATGGTCTCCAGCGTAAGCACTGTCCTGTCCCTCTGCCAAAAGAAAATTTATATCCTGAGCACTACAAAGGGCAACAGAGAGCAGCCCAAGTCAAAACATTGTAAACAGAACGGCTTTCAACTGGGGCCACTTCAAACCGTCCTGTCCGATAGCTCTTGAGCGTACCGACCCAGAGAGCCGAGTGGGGCGTGCTTATGTGCAGGTTAACGGGGGGCGGGGGGGACTGCAGTGTCAGACCACCGGCTCAACCTTCCTGCCCTCGTGTTGCCCTCTCCAGCCGTCAGCAGCACATTCCCCTCCAACCGGGTCACCAGGCCAACGCTGCAGAGCAGAGGCTGGAGCGATCCAGAGGCCTGGCCATGTTTTGAAAAGACCCACCCAGGCTATGTGCAGCGAAAGAAATTCTTCAGACAGGTGTTTCAGAAGTACCGGCTGGAATGGTTTAACTGGTAACAGAGAGGAGATTAGAGACTAGAAGAACACATCAAAATGTAAACTCTTATGTGCCACACACACACACACACACACACACACACACACACAGATGGTACACTTGGGACTTCTCAAAATTAACTCTAGACGAATTCGCCTGGAGCTGGCTGGTTAAGACACACAAAAATGATAGGAAAGGCCCTCGCTTACGTCAAGAGATGCAGTTGCTTGCTAAAAGGAGCCCTGTCTTCTCCTACGGAAAGGTGTCACCCATCAGTGAGGTGTTAAGGCAGCACAGTGACATCCTTGTCTCCTGCTGAGCCCCCGATCAACTCGTTGACCACACGTCCGTCACCGAGTCCTTGAATTCGCAACTCCTTTAAATGTTACGTCCACCTTTGAGTATCAGCCATCGTCTCCAAAGGACAGACAAACACTGGGACATGCGTAGCAAGTGGCTCCTGGATGCCTAGGCGATGCTCTCATATGATGTCTTTGGGAACATACATGCAGATACGTCGGTATTTTACTCACCAAAGAGAGGCCTGTCTGCAGTCACCAACATGGAAACATTTACACAGTGGAGGAAAATGCTGTAAACGGAGGACGAAAACTGTCGCTTTCATTTTGCCGCTCCCAACGTAGATCACAGCGCTTCATGGAATCGTGCTTAAGCAGGCGACCACGCACATGCGCTTGCACGAATACACACAAACCCATCCATACGTGCATATGCTAATCCTGCTTATTCAGACCTGTGGTCTTGAGACCTGTGAGGGGGTTTGGTCTTCCTCCCCTTGCTGGCAAAATACAAAGTCTTTAATTTCTCACAGACCAGCAGCACTGATGTCAGCAGCCTTCAGAAAGGAAATGGAGAAAACGTCCATCTCCCCAGAAGCCACGGAGACTTTCCACACAAAGTATCGCTTGCTTTCTAAGACTCCTTTATGTAGGTGCTGCTTCGCACTCTGCATCGGCCTTGTAGCCATTCCAGATGTGCCTAAACCGGGATATTTGCTTTGCAAAGACAAGCACACCTTCAGAATTCAATTGTTATTCACCAAGAATAAAGACGCTAATACCCAACAGGACCGTGTGTGTACATGTCAGAAAATGACGCCCGCTGATTGGCAGAACAACAATCTGTTTTGTAGCAACGGTCAACAAACACTAGGGATGCCAGTAAATGTGAAAAGATTTAGTGATCAATGCACTTTTACTGCAGTAAGATGGACTGTACAAGCATACCCTTGGTAGAACATTGTGATGTCATCTTGGTAAACTGACAACAAAAAAAGGAGCCTTTCATCCCCACATAGAGCATTTATACAGAAACCATCACCAGAGAGATGAGGAAAATCACAATTGCAAAGCATCACATGATAGATCCAGCACTTTCCATCCTTTCCAAGGTTAGTCTAGGAGATCTGGGTCAGGCTGACCTGTACAAGGAGCCGGACCTGCAGCTCATTTTCCCCTCTGAGAGCCCAGCAGCCTCCAGCGCATACCTTGACATATCAAGGCTTCTGCAACAAACATGAAAAATGTGTCTGGGTCGCACGTATACTGTTGCTTTCAAAATCACAGAAAAGGAAATTCCCTTCATGGTAAAAGGCTGCTCATACTGGAATATATGCAGTTCTCAGCATAGTGCAGTGCTCTCTAAAAATATCCTGGTATGAAGTTGGAATTTGACACAGCTAAAAGCAAATAAAGATGCCGCAGATTCGATGACCAACAAGACAGCCAATGAGACGGTGTTCCGCAGCCGTACGAGCTGGTTGACTGAAAGTTGACTGAAGAGCTCAGCGACGATGGGAAAGTGTGGTGTAAGGTAGGGTTAGGGTTTCCCCCTAGAGACGGACCTTGAGTTATGGCTTCTCCGATGCTCAAGAACACGCTCCATTAGGACAGGACAAGCACTCCAGTGAGGAGGTGTGTGGAAGTGGGGGCATGGAGGGGCTACTCGGGGGCAGCAAGGCAATGGTCTCCAGGAGGAACACAGGTTGGGGGATGAAAAGTAAAAAAAGTTTGTCTCGATACGGATGCCTTACATCCACTGCAAAAAAGGGCCACTGAGGGGGGTGGCTGGTGGAGCTGAACTGTATGGTGACACAACAAAGAGACGCTCGGAGGCGTGGGCCACGGGGCGGGGTTCACGTGAAGGTCGATGACATTCGATTGTTTAAAAGAATAAGCCGTGAGACAATGGGACACGGGAGGAGATCTCCAATCGGAGCGCAGATGTGCCGGCAGACGTACAGTCGGGAGGCTCAATGAGATGGATGATGGCAACATGCAGACTGTCATCTGGCAACTCAGAGATGCATAAAAAGACTGGTCTGGAAACAGACATCACAAAGCCAGCTAAAGTCAAAGAGGTAAGCAAATGACAATGCCACAGGGCCACATCCCAAAGGATTACATTGCTGGTCGAACAGCTCAAGGGCTCCAATCAAATGTACCACTGGTTCTCATCCATAACCCAGGGTGCAATATGTTCACAGCTGCATGCAGTACTATGATGCAACCTAAATCCAATAGAGATATCCCTCGATATACAAACTATTTCCCTGAAATTTCAGCATAACAGCTCTTAGCTTTTCATACCCAATTTCCAATTCACAAGACAAAAACAATAATCACAAATGAAATTATCTAAACTGCGTTGGAAAAAAAGAAAAAAAAAAAAAAAAAAAGGTTTGAAAGCCGCGCGTTTCACAAATGAATTGGAAGTGCAAGTGCGGTAATGTACTGCATCCAGATCCCTCCATCTGTTGGTGCGTTAGGAATGTGGGTATTGCGTTATTAGAAGCGTATGAATTTCCCCAGGAGTTCCTGCTGGTCGTATCGGGCGTGCCGTTTAACTGAATGATCGCGGAGGCAGCACAGCAATTAGTCGGAAAAGTCTTGCCGATGGCTTTTCAGGTTATGTATGCCCATTTTAGCAGCAGTGTGCCGTTTTATAAAGTTGTGCATCATGAATTCAACATTCTCAGCGGAAATGCTCAATGATTAACCGAAAAGAAAAGTGGGAATTACCCCTGGATTTGCTCAGCATTTCCTAAAATTTTCTGGTCTGGAAGGACGGCAAAGGTAACAGATCCAATGACTTTTGCATCGTTTTCTGAGATGCACGTCACTTTGGAGAAAAGTCTCTGCTAAACAAATAAGCGTAAATTCAAACGCGCTTTATATTGTGCTGAAGTCATGGGTTGGCAATTATTTAGGTGTTTTACGGTGTTTTAGTGATATTTTTGAGCCGAGAACGCATTTTTGTTTTTCCCCCCATTTACAGTAATGGGAAACGGGCTTTCGGTGTGCGAAATTTTGATATCCACACCATTTTCAGGAATAGATCAATTTCTGAAATCAAGGGATGCCTCTCTGAACTTCCCGCAGAGGACAAGACTCTGTGTAGGTATGAATATATTTAGGCATCTGTTGGCACCACAGTCCTGCGGTCGCCAGGCCACAGGGGGGCGCTGTTGGGCATCAAGAAAAGGGCTTTCCAGGGCTCCTTCCCTCACATTTTCCATCCTGTCAGCACGCGTGCGCAGGCTCCCTCCCCAATCTCAGCGCCACTTTGTTAAATGGCTTAGGACTGCTGGCAAAGGCAGTGGGAAAAGTCTGTGTGGACCGCGTGGGAGATTGGGGAGATGGGTGCGCTGGCCAACAAAGGCGGCAGTTGTTCCTCCTCGCAGCCAGTGGGGTGGGTTGGGTTGGTGGTACCGCTGGACCTGTAGGAGCGGGGGGTCGGCGCTGCTCCATCGGCGAGCCTCTTCTGTTAACGCCCACCCAGGTTCCCAACCAAAACACCGCTAGCCTTGCAACCTCTCTAAGCGATTCAGAACGGCCACGGAGCTCCATTCGGAAATGCGTAGGTAGCGAAAACGGGAGCGCCTCCTGCTGTCGTTTACGATGCCGGCTCGACTCCACATTTTCACGGAACGTTTTCCTCCACTTCCAAAGCTGCCACAGCACGTCTGGACTCACCTTCCTCGCTGGAAACTCAATTACTGGAGCGCCCCTGCTACGCAGCCACGGTATAATACTTGCGAGGCCTGGGCGGTCCTGTCTGCAGAAATCAGAACTCAGAATCAGGACTTGTTTCACATCTACCATTTAAAACCTCTGCGGTGCTGCGCTCGACATCGGTCCCACACACGAGCGTGATGCATAAGACCGTGACCCCGAATCACAAGCAAACCAGGCCCAGCCTGTAGAGTAAATCTTAGTTTGTGAGAAATTCTCCTGCGGCCAATATACCGCTGACAGCATCCAGGTGTAGGTCATCTGAGCTGTCCCAGAGTTCCAGTGAGTCCACAAGGTAAATACAGGAGGTCTTTACCGACATTAAGGTTGGGAGTTTGAAAGAGGGGCTTCCACCAGCACTGCTCCCCCCCCTCCAACCCCGTCACATGTGAACGCTACTCTGCTTTCCACCAGAAAGCTGGAACTCAACGAGAAACGTGTTTCCACCAGCCTGGCGGCCCCTGGACAGGGGCCCACTTGGTCTTTCCAAGCCGGTTTACGGTGGGCCTCTCCTCTGGGAGTGCTTAGCGTCTCCGGTTCAGTTTAATGGCTGTTTTTCAATAGTTAGGGCAGGGGAAACATTCGACACAAAGCTCCTTTGCAAAGGGCCCTCCGCACAATGGCAGCCTTTGAATCAGCCGTACACCTCAAGCGCATTTTGATGTTTCTGCCACAGAAACGGGCGGCGGCACGATTTATGGCCTGTTCGCATAACCCGAAAGCACTGCTCGCGCCTCGGGGGTGGAGGACAGCGGAGCCGAGACCGCGCTCAAAGGGCAGATCCCCCCCCTCCCCGCTGGGCCAAAGGTCCATCACTTTCTTCATTCCCTTTCTGGCCACGGTGTTGCACGCACATATTCACGCAGACAAAAACCACAGGCCGCGTCATTTGCCTGCAACACAGCATTTAATGTCCACGCAACCTCCCTCTGTATGCGTATGGTGTTTATCTGTGGAAAATCCAGACAAATTGTGAGCACTTCATGAAACGAGCACCCTTCCCACCACCGCCTGTAAACTTTCCCCCAATCGACTCCATTTATTTGTTCTAATTAAGCACAGCTTGGCCAGGCTGTCTTCTCCAAACAAGCCATTCATCTCTGCCTGTCGAACCCAAGCCTGAAGGCCAAGTGGCCATGAGCAGAGGATGGGGAGGGAGGACTGGAGGCACCAGGGCCTGAGCTACCACATACATAGGGCCTCTGTGTGGAGTCCTGCAGAGGAATACCATGAGTTCCAGGCCACGTCAGGCCACGTCACAGCGGGACTGCCGGTAGGAACGTGCGGCCCAGCGATTCCCTCAAACAGCCCGCTCAGTCTGGAAGAAGCCTACGGCACAATAAATGCCCGTGTGCATGTGGTAACCGAACCGATCGTGACCCGTCAAGTGACAATCCAACAGCTCCGAAATCTCTTTTGTGTCCCAAAATGCGCATGGAAACCTGGTGTGTTTCAGTGATGGCCTTGGGGTAACAAACTCTCCACGAGAGGCCTTGGTCCCGTTTGCGTTACTACAGCATGCTCCTCATTTAGGTGGTCAGACAACTCCGAGGGCCGAGCTTGTGACGTCACCGCGACACAAAATCGGCGATGATGTGACGCACACACACACGCAGACCAGCGGTGACGAACCGGCATTACTGTCTTGCACACCAAACCGATGTCACCATAACATCTGATGTGCTCTGTCTTTTTGCAAGTGGGGGAAAAAAACCCGCACTGCACAAATAACATTTAGTACTTTTAGTTGCAGCTAAACTCTTAACGGAATTACCTTACCGGAGAAAGAGAAAAAATGTGATTTTAATCTTTGTAAGAACTAACATGTCATACTGATATCACGCTCCAGTCACACACACACACACACACACACACACACACACACACACACACACACACACACACACGCTATCTGAAACCGCTTGTCCCGAGTGGGGTCGCGGCAAACCGGAGCCTAACCCGGCAACACAGGGCGCGAGGCTGGAGGAGAAGGGGACACACCCAGGACGGGACGCCAGTCTGTCACAAGGCTCCCCAAGCGGGACTCGAACCCCAGACCCACTGGAGAGCAGGACCCGGCCAAGTCCGCTTTGCCAGTGCACCCTCCCACTAGGAAAGAAAAGCTGTTAAAGGTGAGTTTAGCTAATAAAACATATTTACAAATAATATTTGAGATAAATACATATTTATATTTGCGTAAAACTTCATAAAAACTTGACGTCAAAAGTAAAGAATGAGAAGGCCTATATTAGCTAGTTTACAGCGACACCTCCCTTCGCGCCTTTATGTAATTCATTGCAGCACCAAAACGCACATTTGCTGCCATCTAGTGGACTAGTTGAGCAACAACTGTTCAGAACTGTTTCTGCACTTATTACGCTTACATCTATTTATTTAGCAGGCGCTTTTCTCCAAAGCAACTTCCAATCAGCTCTGTGTTGTGTTATCAGCCCACACACCTTATTCACCGCAGTGACTTACACTGTTAGAGACAATACTTACACTGGGTCACTCATCCATACATCAGTGGAACACACTCTCTCTCTGTCACTCACACACTATGGGGGGACCTGAACAGCATGTCGTTGGACTGTGGGAGGAAACCAGAGCACCCGGAGGAACCCCACACAGACACGGGGAGAACATGCAAACTCCACACAGACCGAGCAGGCGCTGCGAAACAGCAGCGCTACTCATTGTGCCACATCGATTAATGCAGAAACAAAGGTACCTACAAGCGCACTTCAATCACACACGCTGAAGTTCTACAATTAATATGTGATAAGAAAGCAATACTTAAGACGAATACATTTTGGATGCAGAAACATAGCTGCACAGTTGTTATGTTTTGTACTGAGTCACTGTGGTAATTTGTTTTGAAAAGTTTTATTACATTGACTGCGCAATAATAAATAATTACAACAGAGACATTTTTACCGGTACGTTTACATCTTCTGGTATATTTACATTTATTCATTTAGCAGATGCTATAACTGAAATAAAAGTGTGTTCAGTAGCAGATGAAGAGGTTATTAGCGGTCTGCTGGCTATTCTTACCTCCTTTACTGACTTACTAGAAAAGGTGAAAATAATTCACTGGTAGCAAAACAATGTTTTCATGTGTTCACTGTAAATTGACATGAAAATTAAATTTCTACAATTGCAGTGTTGAACCATCACCAATGGACATCGCGCCAAATGTGCCCTGCCGTATATTCCTCGGATATAGCGCGCCAAGCACCTGGAGAAGGGGCCACTGAAAATCAATAGATGGAACACGTAGACAGAATTTTATTTATTACAGCTTTGTACAGAACATAACTTGTTAGTAAGTAGAGGAATGTCTGTAATGTTCGGCTTTTAATGATTGCGACTTAGTGATAAAAGTGACAAATTGAGTTACAAATTGACATCCAGTCCTAATTTTAATTGTAAATTGAGGAACCAGAGTAGTGGGATCCTGGTTAGGCTGGATTTTTTTATGAACTCTCATGGAATCTCTCTCATGTTACTTAAGTGTTAGAATCTTTATCTTCTAATTAGAAATTTCATAATATTCTACTTCTGATTAAAAAATTCCGTGGTATTCAATGCTCTTCTACACTGGAGAGACATTAGGAGATATTTTGGGATCTCAGCAAGACTGTCACCGTGGTCTCTTTCTGCCCTTAGCCCTTCCAGCCTACAATACCATGAACGGATCTGCTTCCCAATACCTACAGAACCTGATCGCTTGCTACACCCCAACCACACTGCTGCACCTCTGGCCTCTTGATGGTCCCACACACAAAAGGTCCAAAATCAAAACCATGAACATTTTCGGTCTTGGCTCCGATTTGGTGGAATGACCTCCCCCTCTCACTCAGAACTGCTAAATCCCTCACAACTTTCAATGTGTGTCTCAAAACGCATCTCTTTCAGACTCACTTATTCAAAGATTTCCTATCTACTCCATAAGTCTGTATTATAGCACAAATACCTTTGTATTTCCTAAAAATTCTACATAATACTATTTGTGTAATGTTATTTTGTTTAATTATACTCTCTACCATTTCTCCATGTAACTACCCGATACATGTTGGTTTAAACAGTGGGATCAGACAAACTGACTATTTCTAGAATCATGTTACCTTTATCTGACACTTTTCTCCAAAGCAACTTACAATTATTCACCCATTCATACAGCTGGGTAATTTTACTGAATGAATTCAGAGTAAGTTCCCTTCTCAAGGCTATACTATATATGTCTTATATAATTGGTGAATTATGGATAGATCTTTAAGTGCCAACTTGTGTGATAGAAATTTTTGTTTAAATATTGTGTTTAGAAATTGTAAAAAAAATGGATAAACCTTTATGCTACTTGTGTGATGTACCCAAGTTCATATGGTACAACATGACAAATTAACTGTACTCCAGAATCAATTCTTTCTCTGAGATGTATGTCACTTTGGGGAAAAAAAGTGTCTACTAAATGACTTAATGTAAATGTATATCGTGCCATCTTTTAGTGAAATGTACTTTTGTTTTCCCTTTTTTATAGAACACCCTGGCAAAAACAACATCTAATAAATGAATAAATTCTTAATTTTAATTATAAAAAATTACAAAGAAAGATTCTTGCATCTCTGTGTGTTATCAGAGTCCCTTCTGTATGGGTATTAACCATAGCGGGTATTACAGAAACTACAGTTTGGCAGATTTGACAGTCTTGTTTCATTCACCCCATTCAGGCTGTTTTAAATCTTATATGCCTCTGTGATTTGTGCAGGTAGCACTGCTGCATCGCAGCACCTAAGCCGTTTGGGTTTGGGCTTAAACCTGATTTAGTCTCTGTGTGTGTGTCCTGTTGGTGCTCTGGTTTACTCTCACAGTCCAAAGACATGTGTTTAAGATCAAGAGGGGACTCTACATTGCCTGTAGTGCGTGACTGTGGCTACGAATATGTGCATGTGGGCTTACTCTGTGATTGGGTACACCCTGGATGGGATGCCTGTCAAAGTAGCCTTGCACCCTGTGCTTCCAGGATAGAATCTGGATGACCCCAAAGCAATTAATAAAAGTGAGTGAGCAATAATAATGTTTTACTGTTCTACATATTGGGGGGGGCACAGAGGCGCAGTGGGTTGGACCGGGTCCTGCTCTCCGGGGGATCTGGGGTCCGAGTCCCGCTTGGGGTGCTTTGCGATGGACTGGTGTCCCGTCCTGGGCGTGTCCCCTCCCCCTCCAGCCTTACGCCCTGTGTTGCCAGGTTAGGCTCCGGCTCCCCGCGACCCCGTATGGGACAAGCGGTTCAGACAATGTGTGTGCGTTCTACACCTCAAATCAATAACATTTTGTTACTTGTGGCACGAGTAATTATTTGTTACAATTCTTGTAAGAACTGGTCAGATAAAGGTAGCATAATTTTGGGGAATCTACAGTATAGTCATTGAAATTCTGGGAAAATCGTCAAGCTTGTGTATTTTAACAGGACTCAACGTGTTCACGTTATTGCCACCAGGTGGAGACATTTCCAAATCCAGAAAGTAATTCAAGTGACTAGAGTACTGTATATCAGTACAACAAAATACTCCAGATTTAACTATCACTATTCAAAGATCAGTAACTCAGCCTTTTTTTTAATATATTCTAAATTCTCTAAACAATTTTCTCTGAGCAGCAAAACATAAAATATTAGGAAATATTTGCATTTAAAATTTGAACGCCATAATTTACAAGTATATATTCTATGTTTAGTATCAGTAAAAACATCCTAATTGCTTTGATATTTCTCAATGAACGAATTCTTGTTTCTTTGGTGTTACTGCAGAAGTAAAACTCTCCGTTTCCCTTTCAACGAAATACGAAATACAGTTTGTCCTGGTGGTGAAGCAAAGGAGGGGGAAGGGGTTCCCCAGGGTTTCTGTTTAGCAACGATGAGCCAACTGTCACCACAGTCCGAGGCCCCCCTCTCACGCTACACGGTTTAAAGGAAGAGGAGCTCCGAGAAGCTCCACGCGCTGAGAAATTAAAAGCAACAGTAGGAGGGCGATACTTCCAGCGAACGACGGATTTCCTCAACGTGCCGGTGCGGTGGTGGGAGGGAGATTATCATTATGGGCTGACTGCCAGCAGCCTGTATGTGCTTTGACCCTGACTGTTAAAAAAACCACAATCGCTGAAAGAACACAAAAAAAAAAAAAACTCTTCCCATGTAGTCAGATCACAGAAAGAGCCATCAGGTGAAAGCAACAGATGCCAACGATTGCTGTCACAAATCAGGTCACAGGAGAGGCCAGAGCTGCAGTGGAAGATGCTCTTGGTTTTGCTGTGGTTTGTTTTTGTTTTGTTTCGTTTTTATTTTTTTTTTTTGTTTCTGGAAACAACTGCTCCTTTCTGACACCTGCACGCTAGAAGGGTTGCAGGAAACAATGACGTCATCTCCCTTCTGCAAAGCCTCCGTGTGGCTAAGGAGCCTTGTCTGTAAACAGCCTGCGATGGCGTGTCACTTCCTGTCTGGGCACCTGACATCCCTCACAAAATTTAATTAGAACTTATAACTCCGCTTTTCTTCTTTATTAGGCAAGTAAAAAAGAAAGATTGGTTCTTATACGCAAATCAAATTTACATTTCAGCACCAATTAGAAATGTGAAATTAAGTAGCACGGAAAGCCAGTAATGCACTTTTCATCTGAATCACCAAATGTCTTCATGACAATATGACTGATTAGCAAAAATGTTCCCAACTTTCATCCAGCACATTTAAACTGGCTATGTTACAAAAACAATTAAGATAAAACCGTTTCTTTTGGGCTGTCCGCATAGTGTATTCATAGCTTGAGTCCTGCTCAGCTGCCAAAGTACACTTCTGAGAAATCTGATTTACCATCCAACGCTTTCTGCAAGGAAACAGAACTTCCGAGAATTTTTTTTTAAACAAAAAAAAAAAAAAATCCAGATCCTCGCAGAGACTGATGCTTTTTAAGCGCATCATAATCATACAAAAAAACACTGACTTTTTGCTAATTTTAAGGAATGGAAAAAAAAATGATGGAACTGGTCATGGTCAGATTATTTCTGTGCCTGAATGAGGAAGAAGAGACTCGATCGTCAGAGATACAGACGCTAATGATGTAATAATCAAGTCGGCACTGCGATCGCTTACATTAAGCTGCAAGTTCACGGCACAGGCAGTTAACTGACAGGAAACGTACCTGTTGATCAGCTGTCAGACACCTCAAACGCGTCTGTGTCACTCTGCAAAAAGTCCAGCGCTGAAAAAGCGGAGCGAGTGTGAAATTTCTCCATCCATCGCATCGGCGCGTTCGGGCACAGACCCCACGCTAGTGGTGATGACCACCACGCCAGGCCAGGGTTCCTACTAACTTGCGAGGTGTGAATGATCTGACCTCTGACGCAGTTTCTCATCATCACAAAACACAAATTTGTTTGCCCAGTTCCCCTTTTTTCGCTTCTGAGTCACTGGAAGAGCCACTCTAACGTTCTAACTGAGCCCAACATTGTTACCTGTGCTAAACACAATGAGTCAGCACCCAGCATCTATTAGAATAGAATAGAATAGAATAGAATAGAATCTATTGTCCCATTTATGGGAAATTTGTCTCGGACAACCATTTGCCTCCTATTACCACAATTGCTGCTGAAAACCAGAGTGTGAAATGAAACAGCAACCGAAGGAATGCCTGCAAACAGAAGCACCGTGAATCATTCGGATATTCGTTCCCTCACTTCCACGTGCGACAGCCCACTGGGGGGGGGGGGGGCACTTTTCCTCATCCTCTCACCTCGTACCTCTGTGACTCACCAGGTCTGCATCGCCTCGGAAACTCCTGCGAGGAAACACTCCAACAGTCACAGCGACGCATCTTCGATGACGCCGGGAAAGCAGCAGATGACTAATGAACGTTTCGCACGGGAAGTGACATTTCCACGCAAAACTACTGACAGATCAATACCTTTTACACGTGTAGCTCTTGGGACAGTCAAGAAAGAGCCTCCTATAAGAAGTCAAAGTTTAAGCACACGGCAACCAAACAGTCCAAAGCACTACTGTCAGCCAGATACAAATATTAAGCAGTTATAAATAGAAATATCTCGCATTTAGATATTCCACACTCCCCTCCCCCAAAAGCAACTTACAATGATTTACTAATAATATGCAGCTGGAACATTTTTACTCCACCTCCTGTTTTTAATGTTAATACCTCACTCACGGGTACTATAGCAGGAGCAGCTCTAACTACTCTAACTCCTGCTCACATTTTAACTTTTTCTGTTTTACATAACAGGTGGTGCAGAGAGTTGACAGTAGTTGAAAGTAAACTTGTAACCTGGGGGTATGAATTTTGAAAGTACGACGTGTGTGGAGATGGATACGTGACAGTTTGAACATCTATGTGTGCGCGCGCGTGGATGTTCTCGCGCACTGACACACGGGCCGTGCGCGGGACGTGTCTCGCTCGAGCGTGCGGAGCCCTCCGCGCGACCCGCCGCGAAGATACCATCTCAACGGCCGCGCGCGCACCGCCGCGAGCGCTCTCGCTCTCTCTCTCCCCTCCACCAGCGGCTCCACCTCCAGCCTTTTCGCTCGTTTTTCGCTTGTTTATTCCGCTGGGACAAACACACGCTGCGAATTCTAAGAATGGGAACATTAAGTCCTCACACACCCACTAAGAAAGTGCACACACAACGCAGACAGACCACGTCTACCGCCTGCCTGGCGGTGGTAGAAGAGCAGAGCAGAAATACAGTGAGTGAGTGTGTACAAAATAGGCGGAACTAGAGGGTCTGCCACCCCTCCGTTTTCAGGCAACCCTAGATTTTTTCCACCGCCGACATCTGTTTATAAAATCATGTACTGAACACTGTTGCTGATATTCTTTGCCCCCCCCGACAAATTATTTCGCCACCGCTGCGATCATTAGCGAGAGGTGCGCCTCAGAGTTGCGCAACACCTGGGACTGTTCAGTTGTTCAATTATATATACTTGTTCCACAAAAACGACAAAGAACCACTAATTATTACCAGTACTAACTGCTGAGGAGAATTCGTCCCGGAGACCACGTTCGATCTGTACATCTCCACTCCAGTCACGAAAAATCAGAAGACTTAATAATCATGTACCCAGATGAATAATAACTTTAATAGTAAGAATTTACACAGTATCAGAATATCCAGGCTCACCTGTGAGCAGTGGTGAGGACCGCGCGCACATCCCGACACCCTCGCGCTCCAGCGCCTTCCGAAGTCGCGCAAGTTGTGTTGTTTACAGATTCTGTAGTGCCGCTCTGATTGGCTGCAGCCCTGTACATTCACATAGTACACGTTGTAATTACGAACACTCGCATCAGGTGGCGCTCGTCCTTCGCTTTTTGTATCGACAAACTTCCGATAAATCTGAATTTAGGAAGAACCGAAGTATGTCGGTTTGATCAGCATAATACCTCTTGAAATATAAAATGGTGCGAGTACCGTTGTACGTAATTTCAACTGCAATATTTTTAATAATAGCCTGGTTCAGTCCCTGGTTATAACCTAGGCTACAAACGCATCAATAGAACTGCTCCCAGCTATCTACTACTAGACTGGTCAACCGCTACACACCAACCAGACCGCTACGCTCTTCCACATCTGTCCGCTTGGCGGTCCCACGCGCAAAAGTTGAAACACGGGGGTTCTCGGTTCTTGCTCCGTTGTGGTGGAACGACCTCCCCCTCTCACTCAGAACTGCTGATTCTTTGTCCACACTTATTAAAAAAGGTCTCTGAAAGGTCACCTCTTCCAAACTCACTTCGTCCACGATCTAAGTTCGTGTGCTACTAGATAACCTTTACGCAGCTACTCCTAATGTACATAAATAGCTAATGCTTTTCTCCAAAGCGACTTACAATCATTTACCCATAGAGCTGGAGCAATTTAGGATAAGGTACCCCAAGGGTACTACAGCCGGAGGTTGGGGATCGAACCTGCGACTTTCGGATCTAAGAGAGAAGCGCTAACCATTACGCTACCAGTTATCATAGAACGCAAAAAATAAATAAATAAATAAATAAATAAATATTAATAGGAAAGTGATCAGAAATTGCCGCTATTCTAAAAGTTTTATGCAGCGACTCGTATGAACATTGTGGAAACAAACTAAAGAATCACACGTCTGCAACCATCATGTCTTTCTTTCCTCTAATTTAAATCATAAAGTAATGCACAAACTCAGTATTTTCCATGAGATGTACGTCGCTTTGGAGAAAAGCGTCTGCCAAATGAATAGAAATAAATCGTAAATGTAAATGCTACGGACTAAGACTTCTCGCCACATTTACAAACGTACACTTACTCGACACACTTCTTCGACGTGACTTGCAATTTTAGATAATTAACGGTTTACCTGTGTTTATACGGCTGGATATTCTTACGTTTATCACCTCAGAGGAAAATACTGTGATTTGTGCGAAAAGGTGACACGAAGCCATAACCACTACCTACTTGCTGTGTGTATATGCAGCAGGTTGGTATATTACATTTAAGTTCAAATAGCAGTGCTGAAGCTATACTGCAACCAAATAACCATAATATCCGTTTATTATCGTCGCAAGTGGATTTTCATATTTTTGCAATCCGGTCATTAGTCATAACACGCATAATAAACCAGTGCTGTTTGTTTGTGCTCGTTGTTTCCAAGTGCACCTGCTGCATGTCTGTAAGTGTAACACATGAAACGTTGTGTGACGTTGGGTCTTTCCATCAATGGAGTACAGATGAGTATTTGTTCGAAAGAGTATTTATAATCTGCAGACGCCACATCAGCAATTTATGCACTATAATGTCTTCATAAAGCTTTGAGGTCACGAAGCTCCAGTGGAAACACCCTGGCGCCACACACACTCCACACTACGGCAATGAACAATTAAGATAACGCCGAGAAAGGGAACCATTTAATTAAATACGACATATCTTTCATCACACATCTATTTGTATGAAAGCTCAGTTTCTTGCAAATCTATAACCATATCATATGTGATTAACTGGCTTGATTCTTGGAAAGAGCAGAAGGTACAGTACAGTGCTGTGTCTCACTGACCACATTAAACTAAAACTAAAATAAAATAAAATAAAAATCAGACTGCGCTGAATCCAGCCAATGTGAAAATGTGAAAATATAACTTGTGATTACAGACAGAGAAATAAGGCAGATGGATTGGCATCCCATCCAGGGTGTACCCCCATCATCCTGGCGTCCAATGGATAGATAGGCTCCAGTTCACTGCTACCCTGTGGATGGATGGATGGATGGATGGATGGACAAAGTTTTTGAGTGCTTAAAAGACAAAATGTTAATTCTGGTGATTAAAATATTTAGTTGTGGTGCAGGTTATCTTGAAAGGTTTTGTTTGGAGGACAGCTGGTAGCGTAGTGATTAATGATACTGTCTTCGGACCCAAAGGTTACACTTTGGATCCCCACCTCTTACCCTACATTGCTCTAGTAACATTACCCAGCTGTCTAAATGAGTAAATAATTGTAAGTAGATGATCATTGTACATTGCTTTGGAGAAAAGTGTCAGCTAAATGAATAAATGTAAATTAATTATCTTTAACTGTATTTGAGTTACACTCTCAAAATAGCTTCATACCACCTCAGTCGACAAAAGTCCAAAATAAACTTTCTGTACATGCTCTGGGATGATAGATACCATTATGGGTTTGTTCCCGGGATACACCTAACATAAACCTGTAGCGCCTCAAACACAAAATCTCTGGAATGCTAAATTCTTAAAATGAACCACCAGAATGTAATCCCTGACAACATTTTCTGAAGACAGGCTGTTAGCGATTACAGCGGCTCGTTAACAGGAGCTTTTGACACCACAGAGAGCTGTCATGACACCCTGTAAATGATCTCTAAACCAAGTCTTAATGTACGTAATGAGAAATCAAATGGGTTTTATTAATTTTTTTTTCTGCTGCACAATGCAGTATTAGCCTTTATTCTGTTGACACCTTGATACAAGGCGAGCTACAGCTGCAGATAATCACATTTACAGTAATTTGCCCATTTATACAGAAAGTGTGCTGATTGCATCAATTCAGAGTAAGTATGATCAGCAAGAGCACTAGAGCAGGGCACTGGAATTTGCTCCGGGAAGCTTCAGATTACAAATGAACAACCCCAACCACTGAATTACCTGCTGACCAACATGTCAAAATTTAGGTATAGTCCGTTATAATTACAAAATATCAATGTGAAGACATTAATGGACAATAAGTAATTAAAAGTTACCCTAATGAAAGGACGATTAGCCTGAACTGTTTTGACAGCATGTTTTGACAAAAATGGTTGAGGGGACTTTAGGACCCAGAGGCGAGGTCACCGAAAAAAAACAAGGATTTGGCCTGGGGGGGGGTCCTAGCCCATTTCTTTATTCAACACACAGAGGCACGTAGGGCACGTCACACAGGATCCATTGATCTTATCTCAATGACATAATTAACACAAAGCCTAACAGCTGATGAAATCGTGAATTTACAGGTGAGATTAGGCACATCACAATTAGTCACCCTCTGACATATAGTATATAGTCGGCCTAATGTTTCATCCAGGGCTGTCATCACAAAATTATTTATTTAGCTGATGCTTTTTCTAAAGCAACTTACAATTATTAACCCTTTCATGCAACTGAGTAATTACACACTCACACTTTCGGAACTGCTTGTCCCATACGGGGTTGCGGGGAACCGGAGCCTACCTGGTAACACAGGTAATTATACTGGAGCAATTTAGAATAAGTACTTTGCCTAGTTTTACTACAGTGGGAAGCAAACCTGCCCTCTTTAGGGCCAAGGGCAGGAGCTTTAACCGCTACACTACCAGCTGGCGACGACAATAACAACAATAATAACACCATACCGGACATAAGCGTGGCACACTTTAAACCTCTGAAAGTCCATGTGTTGTCAGTGAGGATTATGTCACATTTATAGGTCAATGGCCACTGGCTGTGTGTCACTGCAAATTCCCTCCATGACCTTAATGTTTGTGTTTGTGAACAGCTCAATTGAGTGATAAAGTGATCCTCGCTTCAGTTTTCGATGAAAGACGTAAGAATTCTGGCCTTTGCATTTTCACATTAAATTATGCCATGTTGTTGATTCTTAAATCTTTCACACGTACCATTTAAAAAGCATGTTAATGTTTTAATACGATACTCCTAACACATAATCCTATTATTAAGCTTTACGGTAAATGTTAGCCAGCACACCTAGCCTAAAATCACAGGGAGTAAGTATATTTTTGTACTTTTTTCAATGTTATAACTGTTTCTTGTCTCTAAATGAGGTTTATTCACATCATATCAGAATATTCATATGAAAGGAAGACTGTTGAAATGATCTTCGACCCCAGATCTGTGGGTGATCATAGTCCTGTAATAATACATGGTAATACTATTGAACAGGTTTCTTCATATAAATACACACACATTTTCAGAACCACTCATCCCATATGGGGTCACGGGGAACCGGAGCCTACCCAGGAACACAGGGCGTAAGGCCAGAGGGGGAGGGGACGCACCCAGGACGGGACGCCAGTCCGTCGCAAGGCACCCCAAGCGGGACTCGAACCCCAGACCCACCGGAAAGCAGGACCGTGGTCCAACCCACTGCGCCACCGCACCCCCACTCATATAAATACTTGGGTGTTTATATAGATAATTTGTTATGTTGGTCTTCTCACATAAACAGTCTGTGTTCTAGATTGCAGCAGAGACTACATTTTTAGCGAAGGTTGAAAGTATTTGGAGTAAACCAGAAGATTCTGTTTTTGTTGTATCAGTGTTTTTGAGAGCTTGATAAGATGTGGTGTTACAGCATGGTGTGGAAACCTGACTGTCCAGTCAAAATGGAAACTTGCACGACTAGTACATACTGCTCTAAAAATTATAGGGTGGGAAGAGAAACGACCCATACAGGAGTTGTACGAGGTATCTATTTCAAAACAAGCCAAAAAAATTGCTGCTGATGACACACATATTTTACATGAGAATTTTAACATGTCACCCTCAAGGAGACGATTTAGGATTCTGATGTGTAAATCAAATCGTTATAAAAATCTTTTGTGCCATCTGCGGTTAAGTTATTGAATAGAGAATTCCAAAACTGAGATTTTAGATTGGTCTTCAGTAGATTTTTTTCTGTTTTTCAATTGTTGTTTTATTTCTTCTTATTTTATTGTATGATACAGTATGTATTCTTTTATGTGAGTCCAATGTTGTGCACTGGCTGTGGTGGCATGGTTGTCCAAGACAAATAAATTTCTCAGAAATGGGACAATATAATCTATTCTATTCTATTCCCAGATGTTCCAAGTATCAATTTCAGGACATTTTGTCCAAACATCCGGTTGCAAAAACTTGTATCACCTGCCAAAAACGCCAATGACATTTCTAGGAAGATGAGTAATAATTTAATAGTACTGGGGCAATGATTTTTAAAAAAAAAAAAAAAAAAAGAAAAAAACGCGCGTTAACTGCTAACAATAAAGCGGTTGTCTGTCCTTTTAAAGGTAGCTCGTCACGCCGTCCCTCAACGTCACCAACACGTTATCGCAGTTCCGGCGTCCTCCCCGCGGCCTCGCTCGATTACACTGTGCGGATGGCGAGATTGACGTCAGACGTGCTCGGCCCCGTGTTTTCGCACGTGACTCACACCCGCCTCGGCTCTTTCCGTGCGCGTCCGGCAGGGAATCCCCGCCCCCCTCGTTTCCGTGAGCGGCTCGTGCCCGCCTCGGCCCTTTACGCCTCACTCCAGCCCTGCGCTGTTTGGGAACAGAAGGAAGATGGCGGCGGCCCCGCTGTACTGTGTGTGCCGGCAGCCCTACGACGTGAGCCGGTTCATGATCGAATGCGACATCTGTAAGGACTGGTTCCACGGAAGGTATGGACATAAACGCTTTCCTCTACGACGGCTCTCGGCAAGGCAGGGCGCGCGTCTCCGGAGCCGGGGATTCGTGTGGGAGAACTCGGGGGCTGAGCGATGCGGACTCGTCGCTCGCTGCGGCTCCGGAGCCGGAGAGTCTTCATGATCATGTGTCTTTATTGTCATTCCTGCGAGTTAAAGGACTCTTATTATCGCTGCGGGGACGCGCCGCGCTGCCCCTCGTCCCGTCGTGTACCCGCGTTCAGACACGCGTGTTCCTTTCGGAATAATTAGCCCCTGTGGCCCGGGTCTCCTTTTTCCGCTTTCACAGTGGATCTGGATCAGCTGGGAAAACAAAACAGCGCCGTGTGGCAACCCGCAAATCGTGTTCCCGGAGCCCGAGCGGCTCGTTCCTTCTCCTCCCGTCGTGTTCGCAGTGCGCAATTCTTCGCAGGCCACCCGGTAAAGCGTTCAGAAAAGTTGTGCGTCCATCATCACCTGGTAACTGTGTGTGAGCTCGAACTTAAAGTGAGTGGACGAGCCGCCCGGCTTGATGGCCAGATCGTACCGCGGCCGCGCCGGGTCCTGCGTGCGCGTCCTCGACGCGGCTGTCAACGAGCGGCTGCGGAGTTCACTGCGTACGTCGCGGTCCGACTCACTCGTGCCCATCGAACCGTCCTCACTGAGGTTATTATATCGATCGAGTCGCGTATCTATCCGTCAGTTGCCTGTTTTTCAGCACCCGGCGTCCGCTGAGGCAGTGGAAATGCTTCGTGTCACTGTGTTGGGTCGCTTGGGTCGCGGATCCGCGAGGAAAGCGGACTCCAGTAGGTCCGTTATCCAGACAAACAACTGAACTGGTGCCACGTTCGGCCGCTTGAGTCCCGACGGGACGGCGCGTGGTGTGTTCGGCGCAGTTTTCTGTTGTTTCGCACGAACTTAGTTTTCGACTCAGCTCCAGCAGTCACTCGGTGTGTTTCGTGCTCTCACTACTTATCTAGCCGCGAAGGGGCCCCCGTGTCCGAACACACGAGTGTATATTGTACTTTTCGACTCCTCGTGTCCCGCGTGATTAAATCGTGGCCGCGCGCTGTCTTTCTTCTGGGATTAGGGGCTGAACTAAACAAAGACATGCTCGCTCCGAAGGTGTGCGGTGACACTTCGGATGGGTTCACTCTTTATTACCTTTTCTCAGATCACCACCGAGCATCGCGGCGAGCGGGACGTACCCCTCGCGTGCGCGTAAAATCAATTCCACGCGTGGAATGTGGAGAAGAGTGTCACGATCGTCGGGCTTTTTGATTGACAGCCGAGGTTGGACATTTAAATGCCCCCCCCCCCCCTTCCCCTTTTAAGGAAAGCGGGCACGTGGTGCGAGCCGCCCAGCAGGAGAGGGAGGGGGGATCGGTGCCCCCCGTTTAAAGGGACACGAGCGCTTCCCGAAGAAGCTCTTGTTTTTGTTTCTGCGCTGAATTTGCGGCGCGTGTTTTCGCCCCGCAGGCTCGTGACGCGTCGGGCGTCTCCACGGAGTTCGCGTTTGATTTCACCATCACGGTCGAACAGGGAACAATGTAGCAGCAGGCCTTGCCTTGGTTAGCGCTGCGGTTTTGCAATCTGAAGGTTGCTGTTTCGAATCCCGCCCCTCCTGTCCTGTAGAACTGCTATTGGTCAAGGCATTTACTCTGAATTAATACACTAAGAACACCTTAATGGGTAAATAATTGCAGTTGTCATTCATCGTACAACCTTGTAAGTCAGCTAAATAAAGGTTAAAAAGGGGTTCTTGGTTTGACTCGTTTTCTCAGACTTGGAGATGGCCCAGCATGCATCTGTCAAGTTTTGTTTTGACAGGAGTATTTCACACCCACATACTGCTCGATCAGCTCCCTTTACCCTGTCCCGTATAGCCGTTTACTGTGGGATGTTGCAGTCAGGACACAAACGTTGGCCCCTTTTGGATAGAAGTAATATGACATTAATTAGAGGGTTTCACGGCGCCCGTGCTCTTGGAATATCTTGTAGCCGTAATTATTTCAGCCAGAATGCAGCGGAGAGTGTTGGCAAGGCCTCTGAATTCCACATGTTTGTTTTTTTTAAGGACTCGGTCTTAAGATACAGTTCTGCACCCATTTAGGGCCTGCTTGTTTTTCTCAAACCTGCCTTCGCGTGAAACGGGGTAAAATCGGTCGACAGCGGCCAACTTCCGAGGCTGATGTTCGGCTGCGTTGTCAAGAGTGTCGCTTGATCAGCTTCAGGGAGTGTTTTGTTTATATTCACAGAAACGTAAACGACGCACACGTCCGTAATAAATAGTTTATGTGGCCAAGTAGTGTATTTCACATGCTCATATGATGCATTCCAAATAAAATTTTAATTCATATATTTATTTAGTGAACACTTCGATAAGCGGCTTGCAGTGTTAAGCTGCGGTACTTGCAACGATTTCTCCATTTATACGGTTGGGTAACTTATACTATTTCACTTCAAGGCAAGTACCTCGCTCAAGGGTACTACAACAGGAGGTGGGATGTGAACCTGGGACCTTTGAATGCGAGGCAGCAGTTGTAACCAGTATGCTACCTGCTGCTTGGGTGATCAAACTAGATTACTCTTATTTACACACAATGAAGAAGGTTGTTTCTTCAAAGTGCAGAGCGCAGACCATAAACTCAGAACTGGTTATTTTCATTGACCCTGTCCTGCTTTAAGCTCCTTTCGCTGTCTGTTGGATTCTCTGCTTTGCACATTGACTCTGAAACGTTGCGTAACTGCGCCGGACTGCCAGCGGTCAGAAAACAGGAATTGCAGGGCATGCAACCTAATGGGATTCACTGCATAGTTTTTGGCCACAATAAATGGGAGCAAAATTTTGATTGTTCTCCTTTTCAAGACTTTTGCCTCTGCATCATCGCGCCAACTCCAGCCATTTCCCACCAGGGGGTGGAGGCTAATGGTCACGCAGAAAGGAGAAGTGCTACATGGTGATTTCTGGGACTTGCCTGTCAGCGGGATAGGAAACAGAACTCCGTCACCAGGAATATGTGGTTTTTGCCGAAGACAGTGGGAGTCCTTCTGGTAGAGGAACAAAGAGCATGGATGTTGGTATGTTTTATGTTGATTTTAAGAGAAAGAAAAAGAAGAGCTTTTGCTACCCCCTAGTGAGCCCCAGATCCAGTTGTGGTTTTGGGCAGAACTTTTTGGCCACATTGTCAAGATACCCCTCGTTGTTTGCTGTGTTTCCACCGCCTGTCATCGATGGGATTAAGGCGTCCAGCCACTCAGCAGGTTGTTACCACTGGTGAAGGAGAAGGGGGATTAGGAGCCTCTGTGCCACTCTTGCCAAACTGCACCATTAACCGCGGCACGCACGCGATGCTCGCACCTGTGCCAGGCCTGCTTGTGTTATGATTGCGGTTGAGAGAGCGAGTCCATAGGAAGCGAAGATACTTCTTAAAGTCTGCAGTCGATTCTGTCAGCTATTGGCGTTACGCTGTGCTCTGCTCACCGGATTGATGTTTTCCTTCAAACGGCGCAGGATTACAATGAAAAGCATCTGTCATCGAAAAGCATCTGCCTTGTTGGCAGCAGCAATGCCGTGGTTGCCACATAACACGTTCCCTACACAGCGTTCGAACCCTGCAGAGATTTTTTTTTTTTTTTTTATATTAAGAACTCCTCTCGAGTGACACATTATTATTTGAAGTCTTTCTAATGGAATTGCCCGTCTTATCTGTCAATGTGTTCTGGCTGCGCGTGTGAGGTGTCCTCCTCTCGCTGTACTGTGGGTGTTTCCACGCTGAGTAAACAACCCTAAACCGACTGCAGCATTCCAGTGTTGGCCCTTGTCTTTACAGAGCTCTGATAAGTGAGAGCTCCTGCAAATAGTTATTGGACATGTCTAGTCAGGACGCAAATGTTGGTATGATGTATGACGCCATACCTCATAACCAAGCTGTTCGTGTCAAACTGATGCTCAGGTTTTCTATTGTTTCTTCTTGCTTTCTTCATTGGTGTGAAAGGGCCTTTTGCGACCGATGTTGATAACACGTAGGAGGAGGGACTTCCTTTTCGGCCTCCGTCTGTTTGGTCGCACGACTGGCCCCCGTGGGGTTCCGTGTGGTTGGGGCTGGGGTAGCCTCCCGGACCCCCCATGCTGTGTACATGGGTCCTGTGTGCATGGGGGGGGAGGGGGAGAGATTGATGGCAGAGCTGCTGGCCATGGGCAAGTTCAAAGCCTCATCCATCAATGCCCTTCTTGGAGGAAAACATTTAAGAGAGATTGATGGATCTTGTCCTTATCGTCAAGTTTTTAGTGGGATTGGTCTGTTGGTTGAGTAACTCTTAATCTTTTCCCCCCCAGTTCCTCCTGTGGCTGGAGGATGAGTGATTTCTGCTCTCATGAGCAGGGTTTGCCTTGGAGGTTCGTGTGTGCGCAAGCATGTACATGACATATTGTGGTTGTGTAAGAGCGATTGTTCAATACAGTTGCATTGTGCAGATCCAGATGTGTGTTCATCTGAAGTTGCGATCCAGAGACTCAGCTTTTTTTTTTTTTTTTTTTTTATTGTCATGTGAGCAGTATTCTTGAAAGCATCAGTCACTGGTTTTAGGAGTTGGTAAGTTTGTCAGTTGTCCTCAATGGATTCTGGGGGGCGGGGGCTTGTGTTTGGAGTGCTGTTTCCTCTGCCAAACTCCGCCGAGGGGCCAAACTTCCTGTCGTCACTGACCACGACGAGCTGCCGGAGAAAGAGAAGAAACGGATTTCCTGCTCTCCCATTGTCTGCTGTGGGACCTCCCTGGGAAAAGCCCTCCCCGGTCAGCAGTTCTCAAGGCTTTGACACATATCAGGACGCGAGGGGTGGAATTAGTCAGATATGTCTCAAATTCCTGTCAAGCATGTGACAGACAGGGGCGTCTGCACTTCTTTTATTTTGCTTTCAGTTTTCATACGTAGACACGTAGCGCTACGTTTTCCTCTTGCTGTTTAGCAGATTTCATCAGGACACATTTTTCCATCGATGGAACAGTCAGTACTCCTATTGCTGGAAGTGTGCTGCCTTTCTACTGATGTATTGCTTACAGCAATTTTCCGTTGACTTTGCTCTTAAACCAAGAGATATAACGTATAAACATACATGGTTCTATAATGTGAAGCGTGTACATATTGAGTTGGCGCTTCCGTTCAAGGTGGCACTCTTTGGGTTGTACAATGCGGAAGTGTTTGCAAGGTGACTGACAGATGGTGACGGTCCAGGATTAAGTACCACGCTGGATAACACAAGGTGATCCAAGCATGTAGCGGGTGAAGTGGTGGCTGGACCCATCGTCCTGAAAAGAAGAACCCAGGTTAGTGTCTCTGCACCTGCTGTAGTACCCTAGAGAAAGGTATTTACCCTGTATGGCTCCAGTAAGTATATGCAGCTGTATGAAGAGGTAAATGATTTTTAGTAATTTAAAATACAGACCTCATAATAAAAGTTACTTTGGAGGAATGTGTCAGCTAAATAATAATAATTAATAATGATGATGATGTTGTCAACAGCCCAGGACTAGACACAATAATTGGAAATAAAATTATAAGCAACAGCTTATAGGCAAAGTCAAGCCGCTGCAAGGGTTTATAACGTGGTGAGTTATTACACGAAAGCTCATCAGTAAGGCAGGCAAAGATGTTTAGACAGTAATTTATTTTCAGAAATTTAAATTTACTATGAAGATGTAACTTTAGTTTGTGTTGAACTTGACAGTCATCACAATGATGCACTTGTACAGCTATGCCGCCCCACGCAAGGCAGGCAGGCAGGCAGTCTGGCTTCCTGCAGCTTCACTTTGTGACTTTGCTTTACACCTGCTGCCTCTATATGGTGCGAGATTGTGTCTACCTCAGGAATTTCCTGGCATTAATGTGGCCCTGAGTGCCATCATAAATGGTGACCCCTGGGTACAACAGTTTATGTATGTGCTGTATGTATATTGTATTATTTTTAAAAAATCTGTTCAATGGACACTTCCTGTATATTTCGACATGAAGGTCCTACAATGAACAAGGAGGGCTCTCCATCTTTGTGACGTCAGCAGGGGTGCTGTGTCTGCCAGGCGGTTGATGAAGGGCTGCCAACCACGAGGTTGCTCTCAGCTCCTGCGTGCTCAAGGAATGCAGAGCGTAGTCCAGCATCCTGTTCTGTTTGTTTTCGGGAGATAAGATTGGCCTGGCACATTCACGTGGGCCAGAGATACCAGGCTGTGACCCCAGGGATGTCACAGGCCAAGGGGTCAAGAAGCATCCCAGGGTTTGTGGTCTTGGAAAGCATACTTGTAAGCGTTCAGGACATCCAGCAGCAGGCGGCAGAAGTAAATTAACTCCGTGGCTGCGGAAAGGCAAGATTCAGCGGAATGATTTGATTCATTTTTAAGTTTTGTATTATTGCCAATTTGGTGAGTGACTGGATTGGAACTTTGTGTTGGTACAGAAGAAGGGTGGGGCTGGTGACAGGTGTGGGTGTGGAGGACTTTCGTGTTGCGGGGTGGGTGAGAAGGGGGGTGTAGGAGACACGCTGCGTGGCGAGACTTAACCGCCAAGGCTGCCGGTGTCTCCGGTGTTGCCACGGTGACGGCTTTGTTGTATAACCTCTCTAGGTAAACGGCAGCCCAACCCCCCCTTCCTGGAGCACAGCAGGTCGACCAGCTGCGTGTTTACCCTCCCGCGTGCAAGGCTGCTCTGGATGGGCAGCCCTTGGGGCGAAGGGTTGGCACGTCTCGCTGTGATTCTCCACCCCCCGCTTGAAGTGTGGTATCTTTGGTGCCATCAAAAATGCCTAGGCTCCTTTTCGGGTACTGCTGGAGCCAAGTATGGAGTGCTGCTACTTAGGCATTTCTACGACATTCCACCCCCCCCCCACTCCCTGAGCCTGGCAGAACACATCGTACGTCCCCCACCCCTGCTCATTGTTGTCTTGCTTGGTGACCCCCATTTCAGGGCCCCCACTGATTAATGAATAACTCCACTTAAGCTGTATGGCTGTATGCACTTTTGTGAAGAAAGGAGGTGGGTGGTGGGTGTGTGGGATGAGGCTCCGGCCACCGTCAGCCTTACCTTTCGAGGAGACTCCCGTTGCATTTACGTGGCTGCCGCTTGCCTCTTGACAGGCCGTTCCTCCAAAAGCTCTTCTCAGGCAAAGATGCTCATTGCAAAAATGTAAGCCTTTTACCGCATGGCACTCCTAGCCAGGGGCCAGGAAGGCCGGGCCAGGTTTTGTGTTGTTGTTTTTTGTTGGTGGTGGTGTTTTTGTTCTGGGGTTGCTCTCTTGCTGGAAGAGCGCTCCTCGGCCTGTTTGGAAGCGATGAGGAAGCTGGCAAGGCGTCGAGGCTTATCCTCTTTACCGGGTGAGAAGAAAACAATGGCATGAATCGGTCAGCGCTCAGACGGGGATGTTGCAGGCAGAACGGGGCTTTGCGCTTTCAGAGCACGCCTGGAAGGCCGCTGTCTTTGTCTGCCGGTGCAATAGGAGTGCAATACTTCGCTGGCAGCCTGCAGGAGGACGCAATAGACGTGCAACGCCGCCAATTTCGCTGCAGTGCCGGCAGGACAAAGACAGGCGAGCAGCCACCCTCGCGGAAAAAAGTAGACTTTGTTAATTTGTATTTTAATGCGGCGCGAGTCGAGCGCCAAGCGTCTCTCCAACAGGAAGAGTGTTTAAAAATAAATGTGTCGGCACGGAGACTGCCTGAGACCCCTGGAGTGAGAAGCGTAGAGACTTCACAGTTAGTTAAAGAGTCTGGGAGATGTGTGGAGGGGGTGGGGCGGCTTACTTTTGGGTTAAATTCTCTGTTGGGTGCAATTCTCTGTGTGTGTGTGTGTGTGTGTGTGTGTGTGTGTGTGTGTGTGTGTGTGTTTGCATGCCTGTGTGTGGACTGATGTGGTTGGAACCTTCTGACCTCCTTGACCCCTTTAGATTTTAACATCTGGGCCCTGGCGGGATTGTGACAGGAATTCTGCAAGTTCAGTAGTACAGACACATATATAACAGGGTATAATTTAAAAGCACACCTAAAAATAGAATTCAGAATCTTGCACCGCAGCCAGAGTGACTGCCGCTGAATCATTTTATTGACGCTTCACTGATACTGTCTGCCGGTACTTAAGCTAATTTGACCAGAAGGTTTTGGTTGCTTCCGTGAGAATTTCTTCCGCCGACATCCGCCTGCACATAGCGCAGCTAGAAAGGGGGGTACAGTACTGTAGCACAGAGAATTCTCCACTGTTACACGAGTCCCCAGCCCCGTGGTGCCTGTTGTACCCATCTGCTCATTTTCCTTTGATTCCGTGGTACTTCCTGCAAGATGACGGGGAGCAACGACTCAGGCCCCCAGTTCCCTCCATTTAGCTGATGCTTTTCTCCGAAAGCGACTTGCAGTGTTAAGCTACTTAAAATTATTTATACGGTTGGATAATTTTACCGGAGCAATTTAGGGTAAGTACCTTGCTTAAAGGTACTACGGCTGGAGGTGGGATTTGAATCTGTGACCTTGGGGTCCAAAGCCAAGAGTGCTAAGTGCTAACCGCTAACCGCGACGCTAACAGCTGCTCCCGCCATCATCCCTCCACCACCAACAAACCTACTCCTTGGGACTCTGCTGCACCGTGACATTTTCTGCCTGGTGACTTGAGTTTTGATGTACAGCTAGATACTGCCGTTCTTTCCGGTTAGCGTTATTTCTCTTAGGCCTTTGTCTGTGTGTTGGGCGAGTAGCAGTAGCGCTCCGCTCTCTCGGGCAGGTGTCCTTCTGAGTGGATCGGCGGCTTGGTGCTGGGAGAGAACAGTCTTGGAGGACCTTCGGAGCGCTTTCGCGCCATGAAGACTAGGGGGTTAGGGCGGTTGAGGAACTCTGGCGGCCCACGTATTATCAGTGGTATGCGCTGCCTGCGCTGCGCTGGTGGTCTTCTTCCGCGTGCAGGGCGCATGGTGTGGGATGTGGGGTATTCCCTCGTGAGCTAATGGCCTTGATTTGTTTACTCTTCCCCACCATTTCCTGCAATTACGTTGACATCAAAGCCAGCGGCAGCCAGTGGATGTCTGTGTACCTCCTCCAGGGAGTCCCTTCTAGAGGACAGAAGATCCGGGTGGCCTTAGAGAAAGACCCCCCCCTCCCCCCATCTTCCTGCATCTCTACTGCTGTATCTATAATAGGTGGCTACCGGTTCGAGTGTCACCGTGGGCCGTAGGATTCCATGATGTACCCGCTGCAGTGTGTCACAACTCGTGTTACATTGGCAGAGTTTGTAAAGCTCAGCTGTGATGCAATAGTCCAGCCCCACGGCTTTTACTCGTATGTGTAAAGTTGATCCCGCATCTTGCGTAACATTTTATTGTGACCCAAGATGTATTGCCAGGAACGCACGTTGCGGCAAGGTGACCTTGTTTCATATTTTGGTCTGCTTTCATAGACCTGATGTAATCCTGACAGTGAAATTCTAAATGTCTCCCCCCCCCTTGCAATTTCGCAGTCAGGCCTCCTTATAATTTAGATTCCTTGCATGCCGTAGCTAAACACAGCGTACATGTTCAAATATAGCTGGCTGGACCTTGTCCTTATTCCATAATGGCAGATGGTTATCAAAGTGCGCTGTATCTTTCAACAGCAAGCGGCGCTTAGCTTTCAGCTAATTGGGGGCGATGTTCGACTTTGCATGTCTGGCGTTTGCTTGTGAGGGTCTTCGGTAACGTGCCTCCCTGACATGCGCAAACAGGCATGTCGCCGACAGACGGGTTAATGCTACGTTCTGTAATGTTGCCATCGAGTAGCAGACTGCTTCACCGTCAGTTCTTCGTAGGTGATGCCTGAATTAAAAGTGCATACACGCTTTGTGACACTTTTTGGGCACAGTGAGCATTTCCAGGGGTCACGTGGGGGCAACGATATGCATTGTCATACACTAGAATTTTTTTTTTTTTTTTTTTTTTTTTTAATTTCACACAGTGCAGACAGTCCCCAACTTATGACAGGGTTATGTTCCAATAAACCCATCTCAAGTTGAAAATATCATAAGTCAAAAATGCATTTAATGCACCGTACGTATTGAACGTGATAGCCTAGCATATGTGCGATGGCCATTATGGGCTTGCTGCCTTCATGCTGAGCAATTATCTTGTCTACATTTATTCATTTAGCAGGTTCTTTTCTCCAAAGCGATGTACATCTCATAGAAAATACAATGTGTGCATCACATTAGCAGAAAGAAACATAGATGCGGACGCGTGATTCTTAAGCACAGTTAGATTCCTTCCACCATATGAACCAAAGTTTATCACGCGAGTAGCTGCATAAAACTTTATCAGAATATCCACGATTTCTGATCACCTTTCTGGTAATTTTTTTTTGGAGATGCATATAAACTTTTCCTATACATCTAAAAATAGAAACTTGAGTTTCCTCTTGAGAGTAATTGCCTTCCTCTTCTCAGCAGTAGCAGGAGTCATAGACAGGCATTTCGTAGACGTGATGGATACACAAAACGCAACGTGGATACGGAGGGTATCCAAAAAAACGTTGGCACCACAGAACCCTGTAGAGTATTGGTTGTATACACTAGTGACCGTATGGCAGACCGGGAGATGCGAATCACTGCCACTGCCCAGCATCGCAAGAGAGTATTGCACCACATATCGCTTGCCTGGGAAAAAATCAAAATTCGAAGCACGGTTTTTACTGAATGCGTATCGCTATCGCACCATCGTAAAGTCGAAAAATCGTTAAGTCAAGACCGTTGTAACTCAAGGACTGCTTGTATAGTCTATTAGCCCCAGTCCCCTTGGTTTGGATGCAGTGTATAAGTGTGTCCGTATTACAGGATGGTGACATCAAGTCCCTCATATCTGCTGTTACTGCTGCATCCATAACCCTCTCGTGTGCAATTTTGTTAACCATTTCTTCCCAGAGATGAGTTCTAAGCATGGAGTGGGGCTTTGATCCAACTCTGTTCAGCAGTGTGGTTGGGATTCCCAAAGCAGAGAGATTGTGTGAATCCCCTGGCACACCTGGAGCTCTGAGGAGTGTTTCTGTGTATGTTTGGACTGGACTGATTTCTAACAACAGAAGACACACTTTGTTATGCCAGATATGGTCTAGATTCTGGCTGCAACATTTTGCCAACTTGTCATTCTAATTTTGGGGGAGTGTAGTGGTGCAGCGGGCTTGGATGGGTCCTGCTCTCTGGCAGGTCTTGGGTTCGAGTCCCGCTTGGGGTGCCTTGTGACAGACTGGCGTCCCGTCCTGGGTGTGTCCCCTCCCGCTCCGGCCTTACTCCCTGTGTTGCCGGGTTAGGCCCCGGTTCACCGCGACCCCGCTTGGGACAGGCAGTTTCAGTCTGTGTGTGTGTGTCATTCTAATTTGATTTGTTGTTGCCTGTTTGAGGCAACATTACTAGTGCATCATGCTCTGTTTGTTTATGGGCCGTTTCAGAAAGAAACCTGCACAGTTATGGCCTTGGTGGGTGCGATAATTGCTTTCTGTAGCATTGTAGAATATGCAACAAGATGTCAAAAATGTTTCAGCAAAATTCAGTTTTAACAGTTTAATAATGGGTTGATTCCGTCTTCATTTCAGCTGTGTCCAAGTAGAGGAGCACCATGCTGTGGACATTGATGTCTACCACTGCCCCAACTGTGACGTTCTGCACGGACCCTCCCTGAGTAAGTGTGCCTTGTCCCATGGGCTGCGGGAGGCTGGCTGATGGATTACCCAGTAGGGAATATCCTGCTTTCACCAGGGGAGTCCCCCATGTATGACTTAAATTGGGAATGACCTACAGGACCATTATCAGGTTAATTAAAACGGCGGTATGATCATTGAGTTGAGGTTCTACGCTGCCCTTGCTCTCAAAGGAGGGGTTGGGATTTTATGGACTTGTGAATTGATCTTATCCCCCACCCTGCTCCAAACTCCAACCTCCATGCTAATTTCTTAGGTGCTTAGTGTAGCAAATTGAGCCTCATGGCATTCGACTCCTACTTAAGATAAAAGTGGCTTGTCATTAACAAGGGGTTAAAAATATAGTGATTCTATTGCGCTGTAGGTTCTGCGCTCCACACTAACCACTCTGCTGCTCCTCCCACAGTGAAGAAACGTAACAACTGGCACCGGCATGACTACACAGAGCCCGACGATGGCACCAAGCCTGTACAGGCCGGCACTTCCGTGTTTGTGCAGCAGCTGCAGGCACGCACCTTCCCCAGGTAGACTTCAAGCACTCTACACAGCTCTCGGCATCTAGCAGAGCTGTCCCATCAAGTCTCACTTTAAACACATTTTTCAATTTTTAATCATTTTGTTGCAGTTATAAGAAAAATCATTTCAGAATAGTCGGAGCACCATTGCTCGCCACCCAGCCCCATTCCCTCCTCCTGATCTTGACCCTGTGCCTATTTCTGCACCCTTTAGTGCGGATGAGATCCTGGTCCGGATGCATGGGAGCCAAGTGACACAGAGGTACCTGGAGAAGCAGGGATTTGAGTACCCCATCGCAGTAGCCAAACTGGAGGGACTGGGGTTGCAGCTGCCCCCACCTACGTTCTCTGTCAAGGACGTGGAGCAGTATGTTGGTAAGGAGAGATGCAGAGAGAGAAAAGAGGGTTTGAGAGGTGTTTGCACTTAAGCCATTCAGCTACTGAGTGTGCTCTGGATATTTGCTAATTCCCAACAGAATTAAAATAAGTGGGTTAGTGGACCAGAGAACGGACTGTATGTGGATTAGTGGAGTTTTACAGTTCAGACACCTAATTACAGTCTTGCTCTATAAAGGTTGAGGGATGGCATGAAGAGAAAGTTCAGGGTATTTGATACAAATCACAGATTTTCATTATCCCTCAGTGTAGTATTTATTCAGACCTGTTCCTTAGTGTGTTGTTGGTAAAGCACTTGGTTTGCAATCGTTTTGCCAAGTGTCTGCAGGCTGCAGTACATCTCAGTTACAGGTGCAAGGGGAGGGGTTTTGTCAGCTCACCATGTGACCAGGGTAACTGGATCCACCTGTTTAACTAGCCTTAATCGAGCAATAACTAAACAGACGTGGAGATAAAAGTAGTTTGCTTAGGTTGCGCAGCCCCCCCCCCACCCCCACCGTAGTTCACCTGCAATCTCTGCAGAGACTGGTACTTACAGGATCTGGTTACAGGGCAGTACATTGTGTGTATCCATGCATATCAGGTTCACCGCCCTTCGTTTGTTTCTCCTTCTCAGTGCCAAAAGGCTGCATTACACACACACATTAATGTCCTTTGATCTGCGCTATTAATAAGTAAACTGTATGGATTTATATTTATTCACATAATATGCATTCATGTTTATTTACAGTAGCCACAAAGTCCCTATGCATGAGTTATGTGTCCTTTGTTAATAATTTGTGTATATTTTATTCTTCTTTTATGTTTCTTTTGTTTCATGAAGTCGTCATCCAGAACAACAGGAAAATATTAAAATTTGTGCCACAATTAAAATAGGGGCGCTTACAGACAATTAAGTTAAGCAAGTTTAGCAGTGCTTCTGTGTGTAACTCAGCACAGGTATGTATGTGTGTGTGTGAATTTGTTTTTTGCAGGGATGTGGAGAGCAGATAGTCTGATTAACTCCACTGAGCACTTTGCCTGGGCCACACAACAGGGACCTTTAAATGAACAGAATTATATAATTGTTGAAGTATCTCATATCTGGACACTAAATGTATACTGGAAATAACTGAAGTACTGAATGTGGAGTTTGCCCCCTTTTGAGATATGTTTCTGAAAATCACAGCTTTACACCTCTGACAAAGGACTTGATTGTCTTGGTGTTTCTAGGAAACCCTTTGCTTCTAAAGCCCTTACACTGGTGAATATGGAAGGATTTATCAAGATGGACATTATTGGCACATGGGGGGCAATAAATATCCACTGGAGTGTTGCTGCAGCTCGTAGGAGTGCCTCCAGGATTTATTGCCCCTCAGGATGGGGTTCTTTTGTTGAGGAGATCTCCCCCACACAGCTTCCAGCTGTTTCCTGACATCAGGCTGTGGCCAGCTGGTGGTGGGGTGGGTAGGGGGATGGTGCATAAACAGCTGCTAGCTATCCTGCACCCCTGGCTGCCCATGCCATTTCAACTGGCAGCTTCACTCTACAGTTTTTTTTTTTTTTTATCCTGTTTGTTACCCTCTATTCTCAGCATCCCCCCCGCCCCCCCATCGTTCTATGAGGCATGTGATGTAGAAAGGTCATGTAGGACCTCATCAGGTGAGTGTGGTATGGAAATACTGCTGGGTTTCACTGCCATTGCCTGCTCCACTTCTGAATTGGTTTGTGTGAGAACCACAGAAGAGTTGAACCTGGTTTCTGGGCAGTTGAAATGGATGATGGGGTTTTTGTTGGTCTATGTCCACATGGTGAACATGTGGAGAAGAATGCCTCTCGGTAGAGAATGGACGTTTGGTTGTTTTCCAAAACCTGCATGTAAATCTCGGTCATAAACCTGTGTCTGTGCATACAATGCTTTATGTATTAATGTTTCAGACCATTGACAACATTGCTGCTGTCGATGATTGTCGTGGACTTTGCTGAATGGTGACCACAAGTGGTTCCTCTCACCTTTGCGCAGGTGGCGATAAGATCATTGATGTCATCGATGTGGCCCGGCAAGCAGACAGTAAGATTAGACTCGGTGAATTTGTGAAGTATTTCTGCAAACCCCACCGGCCAAAGGTTCTGAATGTCATCAGCCTTGAGTTCTCTGACACAAAGTAAGTGTTGCAGCTGTGTCGCTTCTTCTGTCAAGTAAGACGACATCACTACTGTCACTGCAGTATATTCATATTACACTGTTAATTTACCTCATGCATTCCAGGTTCATTTTGTTTTGGTAAAGCTTGTGTCGTGGAATCAACACTTGATCCTTTGCATTGGGAGTCAACACTGCACATGACAACTTGCCTCTTTTTGTGTAATTTACTGAAATGTATAACATGGAGTCTGACATAAATGTCAGCTACACATTGTAGAGGTATGGGGTGCATTATTGTCAGAAAACATGTCCTCAGACAGACCCTGGTAGAATGCCAGTGGCAATAAATGACTGTCTAGCTCAGATGAAGGGACTTGGACCAAATGTGTAAGGCTTTGTGGGGCTTTGATGGTAATTCAGAAGCTTTAGAACTTCCAGGCTCAAACATCCACATGCTCTCAATTTCTCTCTTTCCTCTAGGATGGCAGAACTTGTGAAGGTGCCAGACATAGCTCAGAAGATGTCCTGGGTGGAGAACTACTGGCCTGATGACTCCTATTTCCCTAAGCCCTTCGTGCAGAAGTACTGCCTGATGGGGGTGAAGGAGAGCTACACAGACTTCCACATAGACTTTGGGGGCACATCTGTGTGGTACCATGTACTCTGGGTAAGTGGTTTTTGAAGACATCTCATGAACAGCTATCATTGGACAATGATTTGATTTTTGCTCAGTTCAAAAAACATCTCTTTTCATTTCTTCTCATTTTTGTGTGTTCATATGCAGAGTTGGAGGCCTTTAAGCCAGTATAACCTGTTTAGTTATCTGACTTTGAGCCATGTTGACAGAAGTCTGTTTTTGGGCAACCCTTAAAAAAAAAAAGTCAAGATGGTACCTGTTGGGCTGTCTTTTATTTTGTCAAGGTTGTTAAAAATTAAAGCATTAAAAGTTACCTTAAGCATTTCATTTTGTGAAATACCATCAGGTATGATACTTATCCAACATGGGTGATTGGTCTGCTTGTTTCCCCTGAAGGGTGAGAAGATTTTTTACTTGATCAAGCCGACACAGGAGAACCTCGCACTGTATGAGGAGTGGAGCTCGTCCCCTAACCAGAGTGAGGTGTTCTTCGGTAAAAAGGTGGACAAGTGCTACAAGTGTGTGGTTCGGCAGGGGATGACGCTCCTCATTCCCACAGGTAAGGCACCTGGCCTGAATCTCCCTCAGTAACGACCAGAATCCCTATTCTTAGCGAAGGATGTTCTACTACGTGGCCTTTTGTGTCTCTGGAGCAAGTCTTGCTCTCGGCAAGGCGCTATCTGCTATCTCGCACTTAAACCAAAGTGAATGCCACAGTCCGCCCCGTTGCCCCATACCATTGTTTTATGCTTGCAGTTGTAAGCCATTGCTGTGAGGAAAGTAAACCCAGTACATTCCAGAGAAGCTGGCTTTCCACTTAGTGTGGAGCCATCCAGCTTTGAAGGTGTGCAGTGGTAAGATTGTGGTGACCCGAGCCTTCCAGGACGAGTGCAGACGAGCTGGCCCAACCTACTCCCTCTGGGACTGCAGCCAGTATAAAGCTCAAAACTCTTCCTAATGTCATGGCATTGTGGTATAACCTTGCATAGCCCCTCTCACTTGGGTTTTTTTCCCCCCAAATATCATTATGTTGTCTAAGCATGAGACAAAGCTGCCTATGATAGATTACTATCATTGTACCGATGTGTAAGATCTCAGTGTTGTAGCTAATCTGCTTGTCTGAAGGGGAAACATGTCTCATGCAGGTGTTAGGGGTTGGGGTGTTATGGCTCCCAGTTGAGTGGGGACAAGGGGTCAGTAACCCTCAGTAACCCCCAGCAACCCCTGTTGTGAGACCCTGGATTGACCCATCTGGACTGGGACCCCTGGCACAGGGTCATGGCTGGGGTGCTGCATCTGGTGTCTAATGTGCACAAGTATGATTCCCTCCGTGTACCTTGTGCTGTCCACCAAGTTTCCCTGGACATGCCCATAGCAGCTTTCTGTTCCTTGCTGTTACATATCTTCCTGATAGGTTGTCTTGTTTTTTTTCCCCCCAACTCATTATCCTGAAATTTGGTACTCCAACTGCAAGGTTTCTGATAATTGCACAGTCTATGATGTGAGGCAACCAAAGCAGAGCCACCTACCTGATCCACCATTGATCCATCAGTCTCTAACTGTGGTGTTGACACCAGCCTCCATTGAAACTGCTTTCACTCATTTGTTGATGGAAGGAAAGAGATGAGTTTCCATCAGGGCCAGGATTGCTGTCTTTGAAAGCATTCAGCTGATTTTAGGGAATTTTATTCCTTTGCCTGTGGTCAGTGTGGTGGATTGGGTGTTGATGTCATCTGTCACTCTTTCCACAGGGTGGATCCACGCGGTCCTCACATCTCAGGATTGCATGGCGTTCGGGGGCAACTTCCTTCACAACCTGAACATAGGCATGCAGCTCAGGTGAGGTGCCGGACGTGCTGATGGTCCTGTACGACTGCTGCTGTTCTGCATCACGCTCAGTGGTGTTACGTAAATAAAATTCTCAACGTCGCTTTACACCTCTGAGCCAAATCCATCTTCTTCTTTTCTCTGACTTTCCTTCCTATTGGAAAGTTGCAAGCAAGAAAATGTGGGATCAGACTCTTCTGTTTTTTTCTTTAAATAAATATAAATTAATATTCTTAATTCTAACATCAGAAAACAGACAAGAACTATAACACAAGCTGCCGAAGAGATTACTTAAAAGGAACGCTGTGGTGTGAACATCTTGCAATGTATAAAAAAAGGACAGTGTGACAACAGACTTCGATATAGTGATGAATAAGAAACAGTTTGGTTGCTGAGACCCTAAAGAATGAAATTATAGTTAATTGCAATTAATTAGTGATCTGATGAATTATATTAAGGTATTGTTGAGTAATGTCCAGAACTTAATTGTCCTTACTTTGGCATTAATACATTTTTCTGTTGAATGTTGCAGAACAACAACAGAGGCTCCTGTTGACGTAGGTCCTAACACTAAGTGTGTCCTCGCTGTCATTTTTCCACTCCAGGTGTTACGAGATGGAACGACGACTAAAGACTCCAGACCTCTTCAAATTCCCCTACTTTGAGGCCATCTGCTGGTATGTGGCCAAGAATCTGCTGGAGACCCTCAAAGGTGAGAGGAAACAAACAGCTCTGTGTGTCTTTAGTACCGGCTCAGCCGTTGCTTTTGTCTGAAATTCTTTTTCTTCTGTTAGAATTACGGGAGGACAACTGTCAGCCACCTACTTACCTTGTTGAGGGAGTGAAAGCTTTAATTTCTGCACTGAGAAGCTGGCTAAAGAGAGAGGTGAGGTGCTTGCTTGACATGCTGTACAGAACTGCTGTTTAGCAGTAACAGATGAACGGTCAGATTCTTTTCAGACTCCCCACTACAGCACAGAGCAAAGAATCAATTCCATCACTGTCTCTTGTCCACCATGTCTTCGCAGATACATGAACCGACCAGTGAGGTTCCAGACCACATCAGGCCCAACCATCTCATTAAAGAACTGACAAAGGAGATCCGGTATCAGGAGGTAAGTTAAGACAAGGAGAGAATGGGCCCTGCTTGATTGACGCACCAACAGCAGATGGACACACAACTGCCCAGGGGGCTACAAAGGTACAACTGTCTGATTCTTGCTGTCTTGACTAGCAATGGTTTCCTGCTCCTGGCTCTGTAGGAGGATCAGAGTGGCAGCAAGCCAATGAAATCTCAGGGAGGCGGGACGTGCCCCGTGACACGGTCCACGCTTGAGAGGGGTTGCCAGGCACGGCGCACGGCCAGGCGGCTGCGGGACAACCATGCTCCCAAGACCCCATCCAACCTGGACATCCTGGAGCTGCACACGAGGGAGGTGCTCAGGAGGCTGGAGGTGGCACCTTTTGAGGAGGTGGGGCGATGATGTCAGCTCTGTACCGCTTCAGCTGCTTGTGATGTCATTTCTCAGTTTGTCAATGTAGCAGAACGGAAGTCTGTTACTATTTGTATTGAGGCCTCTTGAGAAAGGGAGAAGGTGCTCAAAATATCCTTGCCCCCCCCCCTCCATACCATGTGGCCTGTCTAGCAGGACACTCCTTTCAGCTGCCGGGTCAACGTGAAGTTCAACAAGGCGTCCACGGTATCCTCAGCTGCAGCCGAAAGGACTTTGGACAACAACCTGCGGCTTGTGCTGTGCAATGGGAGGATCATCAGGCGAGTCTCAGAAACCAGCATTTTGTGTGTGTGTGTGTGTGTGTGTGTGTGTCTGTGTGTATTTATGCACCTGTGTGTGTACACCTAACACTATTGGGGTGCGTTGACACGAGGCCACACCTCCTCTGGACTTCAGCAGATGAAGAGTAAATATTTACCCCCTACTGTAGCCGTCCTGTCGTGTGTTTACGTGCCAACCCACACAGTGTTTAAGAAGCTTGTCGGCACTGCACTGTCACCTGTCCTTCTGTGAAATGATTTGTGACCTGCGCATGCATTCGTGTGCAGAGAGGAGAAGTGGCGCATAAAAGAAGGCAACGCAACGTCGTCCGGCGAGGGAGCTCACGCTCAGCAGAAAGGGGCGCCCCATGTCAAGGTGGAAAACGGCAGGCTGGGTCGGCCGGAGCAGAACAGCACGGAGGAGCGAGAGGAGAAAGCAGCCTGTCTCAATGGTGAGTCATCGGACGAATACGAGCTCAGCTGTCGGAAAAATTCGATCCTCTTCAGCTACGTGGTGCGGACTGAGTCAATAGTACGCGACTCTGTGGTCAGGAGGGTGGTTTGTCACCATCAGATTGACGTCAACCAGCTGCTCGCTGGCTTGATCTTTCCAAGATGG
This sequence comes from Scleropages formosus, assembly GCF_900964775.1. NCBI lineage: Eukaryota > Metazoa > Chordata > Actinopteri > Osteoglossiformes > Osteoglossidae > Scleropages > Scleropages formosus. Next base: position 14,274,061 of record NC_041826.1, read on the forward strand.
ACGCAGATGCAAAGAGACCAGAACCAGGGTAAAGAAAAGAGTACCCTCTTCCAGGGCATCTGGACGGAGTGGACTATTCCAGGCTGCTCTGCAGTCTCCGGCGGTTTGTGGTTGTCCTTTGCCCTTCCCCTTTGTCTCAGTCCAGCTGCTGCGTTGGCATCTTGCAGGGTTTTTCAGAAGCGTGAAATCGGAACTCAGGAACAGTATGTCAGAAGAGTCCAGCTCTTCAGATTCAGAGTCAGCGATCAGTTGCGCCGCACAAGTAAGTGCCGTTGACTTGCTGCCCTGTGCTTCGGGTGCAGAGACCCTTCCTATACTCGGCATGTCCTTGTTTCACATCGACGTGAGGACTTTACCTCTCGTTTCAGCACAAAGGCTCTTCCTCAGAAGATTCTGGGAGCTCCAGTGAGGAGGAAGAGGAGATGAGGAGGAAGGCTTCCCCTCCTTTAGAAAGGCAGAGGAAATCAGGAGACATGGTGGGGTTGCACCAGCCCAGGTCGAACCCCATCCAACGGGACAGACCACTAAAAAGGTGGGTGGGGAGACTTTTGACCAAACCTGGCTGAAGCGGCAGTTTCTCCCTCCGCCTCCATCATCTCTACCTCCCCTCCACGTGTGAGCACAGGACCCGGCGCTGAGAGCCAGAGCCGCTCTTGGAAAAGAAACCCTTGGGTGTATTATGGTGAAACATTTGGTCTCACCTCACTTCAAGTGGAAGCTGTTTTATTCCTTTCAATTTCATTTGCCCACTAGCACTGCAGGAAATATTGATTTTTTTTTTTCTTTCTTTATTTTTACAGTTTATATGGGCCAGTGTCTCTCTCCTCAGTTGTTACTCTTATTTAACTGCGACTCGCATGTCATGCGTTCGTGGGAATCTGCTGGATAATGTGAAATACCAAGAGTGTGGCTTCCTTGTCCTGAGCGTAACGCCCGTGACGCAGAGCTTTAAGTGCGCTGTGCCACTGATCAGCACCACGTGTTCCAACAGAGAACGACCTACCTCACCAAGCACAGAAGCAGCAGTCCAAGGAATGTTGTCCATGGCAGGCCTCATGCACCCCCCGTGCTCCACGGACACAACGAATTCCCAGGAGCCTTGGTGGTCGAGCCCAGCCCACTGCTCTCCTGTCCATGGTAGGCATTTGCACCTTTACTTAAAAATGTCAGTATTTGTACTGCACCTGTGTATGTAAGAGTGTTGGTGTGTGAATAAGTGACATCGTGACGGCCTGACATTCTGACCCTGCGTTCCTGCCTCTCTGGCCTGCAGCATGCGGGGAGTCCTTGTCAGGAGAAGAGAGCCAGGGTGACTCCGACAGCAACTCCAGCCTCAGCCATCAGGTGATGCCCAGCCCTTCCCTGCAGTCACATGAGCAGGTCACGTGACCTTCCCATCTCTCGTCACTAGTCGCCACGAGAGTATAAATGATTGATTGCTAGGCAGGGTTTGGGGGTTTCTCCTAGCTCTAACCCCTCTCCCCCATCCCCGTGTGTCAGAAGGAACGGCAGGCCCAGAAGCACCGGCAGAAGGAAAACAAGAGCTTCATGGACAGCCAGAGCAGCGGTGGCAGTCAAAGCAGCAGCAGCGAAACGTGGGCTGATCCCGTCAGCCCCCTGCGTTCGGATATGGACTACCAGTACAGAGAGACCTCGCTGTCGCCCCCCTTGCACCCTTCCAAGAGGCCTGCATCCAACCCACCGCCCATCAGCAATCAGGCCACCAAAGGTTGGTCCCTCTCCGGCTTCCGCACGTCAGGTTCAATCAGGGATGTAACAGCAGGTACTGGGGGGGGGCCAAAAAAATAGCCGCTGTGATCAGTGGAGCTGAACGCAGATGCTGGGGGGTATATTAGGCTTGACTGGATGTGAGGAGAGAGCCCCACCCCTTGTTATCCCTGTGGGTTGAACAAACTTTGCCCCTAGTTACTCAAGTACATGACTCCCAAAAAATGAACAAACTACTCAGTAAATAGTCGCCTCTTGTGCCGCCCATGATAAATACTGAAAGGAAGGAAGTTGTAGTTATTTATTGCATAATTAAATATTTCTTGTAAATTTTTTAAACGGTCTTGCATGGTGGCAGACAAGTGTCGGTCACGGAAGCGTCTTAAGGTTTTAACGGATACCTGTTTGCGGTCGGGGGTTTCAGGGAAACGTCCCAAGAAAGGCATGGCGACCGCCAAGCAGCGACTGGGGAAGATCCTCAAGCTCAACAGACACAATCGCTTCTTTGTGTAGCGTGGAGGAACTCTGGAGGCTCCTGGCCGGGGGTTGTATGCCTTGCCGTGCTGAATACAGCGGCAGTGTTACGTCTACCTGGATGGATGCGTCTGAAGGGCTGACTTTTTTTTTTTTTTTTTTTAAGTACTGCACACCGGTCTGCAAGCTGTGGTGACAGGGTATCAGGTTTACACTGCAAGTGCGCACACACACACACACACTCACACACACATACACACACTCACACGTGGAAGTAGCGTAAAGATCACGGTGAGGAAAGCATGCCAAACCTCAGTTGTGGACTCTGCGGGGAGGATCTCATGGCACTGGATTTGGGTCACAATTACCAACAGAAGCTGGAGCCTCAGCGATGCGACTTGTATCCCGGACGGAACCAGTGGGGGAGCCTTGTGCGTATGAACGAGGCGGCTGTCTCCTATCTGTAATCAGCACCGCAAGAGGAAGACCACGTTGATACAGGATCGCAATCTGCCGGTCGTCGTTTTGATGCCGCATTTACATCTCGTTCCCGGGCTCGTTCGGCTGAGGTTTTCCACCTGCTTTTTGATAGCTTACGAATGTCCAGAGCTCACCCTCCCATGAACTGCTTTGCGCCACCTAGCAAAAGCATTGCTCTTTAGCCAAGTATACTGTGCTCCGCTGGCAGGCCGGGGGCTGCCGCCTTCGGAGACTTTGTACTGTTCTTGGACGTCTTTGGATCAAGACTAAGAAGGTGCTAAGGTGTTGAACTGATATTTTAAGATGGTGCTCAGAACTGCGTGTCCTTCATCACGTCTCTCGTCCCGTCACGCTCACCAGCAATAATGCGGCATCGAGAGGAAACCGTTGACGGGGCAAGTGCTCACGCCCAGGTCCAGTCTTCCCCGTTTACTCAAGCTGGACCACCGGGCTCAGGATCGCTCGTCCGAAGTCAGCCGAGCCCCGTCCGTTGGTGTCGCCGCTTATTATCTCCCGCATCTCGCCCTCAATCTGCATCGGGCCCCTTTTGTGTTTCGTCTCTTTGTCTGTCTGTGTGTGATGACCTCGACGTCGACAAGGAGGGAATCATCATGCGCGCGAAGCGACACCTCGATCCTTTGTTTTAACGATGAGAGAAAGCCATACGCACCGGGAAGCCATACTGGAGAGACAGCACTTCAAGTAAGGCAAGTTCTCTGTTTGTTCTCAGCGCATCAGTCTTTGTGAAGGGGTCACAAAGGATTGCTGGAGGGGCTCACAGGCCTCCGAAAGCGTTCCACCTCTGAGACAAGGCAAAAATGTGACAAAAAGGAAAGAAAATTGCGAGTTTGGCGCCACCTAGTGGAGGTGGGGAAACTGGAACTTGGGGTTTTGCTAATAAGGAAGTTTTTATAAGGGTTTACTTTGTTTAAAGCATTGTATGTTGGGGGAGAAAAACTTTCAGCTTTATTTATTTCTTGTTTTATCCTTTTAGAATCTGTTTCATTTCTCTGGATGTCTTTGAATCAAGTATTTATTATGAAAAGGTTAATTGTACTTTATTTCAATGTGAGAGCTCCACTGTATTAATTTTCGCAAGCGAAAGTGATTTTTCTCATCAGTGCTCCTGTCAGCCTCCTTGTGTAAAAGGTGTGGTTGAATCCAGGTTTATCAGCGTCTGAGCTACAGTCAGACATGGATAATGGTACGGATCTTTGGCATGCTTGTTTCTGTTGCTAACTCTACTCGTAACTTGTGTAATTGAGTTAACAGTGCTGTTGCTTTTCATATTAACTGAATGGCAGTTTGTCTTTGTTTCACTTGTATCCGATGAGTACTTTTAATCCTCTTTACCCTCAATCCAGATGTTTTTGCATTTGCTGGAACAGTCGAGAAAGCATTTGTGTTTAAAACAAATTATTTCCCTTTCAAAACACAGGACACTGGTTTAAAATCTGTTAATGTAAGGAAAACTGGCAATAAGTAATGACAGATTATAGGAAACCAACATTTTCTTCTGTCAGTTAAGGAAGTCTTAACATTTTTTGGAGAAATTTCAGCAAAGGGTGCTCACAGTATACTGACTCCTCGGCTTGCGAACACGATTGGCGCCGGATATCTGTTCGTAGTTTCCGTTCATAAATCCAAAGCCACTTTCACCATTAAAACACAATCAATAAATATTTAAGAATACAAACATCCCTCAATTTATTTGTGGGTTAGGTTTTCAAAGAATCTCCATTAAGCTATAGCAACACTGTATCAGACTGTAACATTAAACTTTAAGCAACATTACAATATCTAGATGTCTAAATGGAGGAGCCAATGTAGACCAGTTCAGCTCTGTTGCAATATATCAGCATCCGTGTTGCTTAACTGCTTAAAGAAAATGATCCTTTTTAAGGCAGTGGCATGCTAGAGCACACTGATGTAAAGTGAACCCCCCCAGAGATGGAAAGCTTTGACCTGTGACTATCGTTCCGCCTTGCCCAGATGAGTCTTGCTCCGTTTCCTCCGATTTGGTGAACATTTTGGCTTTGCAGACCTCAGGTAACTTCAGCAGAATTCCTAATGCAGAAATGAGGGACTTGCCTGTGTCACGATGGCCGAAACTGTGACTCTTGTGACTTAAGTGCTTTTGCGGGCTTGACTTTGTGTCGGGAGGGGTGGTCTTTCTCAGGGACTTAATTCGCTGTAATTGAACGAAAGACCTTAGTGATTTTTGCCACCAGCAGTAAGCAGTGAGAGATCATACATCTGCTCCAGTGTGTGTACCAGTCTCCTTCACCACAGGGTCTTGTTCTTGGCAGTTACTGGGTCAGCTCAGCTTTTATGATGCAGGACGCCAGGACGATGACTTTTCCCCCCTTAAACCCACTTTGATCTGAGACGTTTGTGCTCGTTTTCAAACAGGCACAACGTACATATGTGTGTTGTAACCAGAATGCTGTCTGTTTTGGCTGAACAACTCCATTGCTGCACTAGCTGGGTGCCTAAACTCCACGGAAACCCCACACATGCTTTGGACAGAGGCCGCATGCATTAAGCTGTTGGCTTCATCTTTCTGCGTTCATGATGAGAATTGTTTCCTCGATTTTTGTCCCAAAGTGAGTGTGCAAAATTAATTGGGATCTTGGAGATGACTGCTTGAAGCAGCCTCTGATTTAAAAAAAAAAAAAAAAAAAAAAAAATTCACAAACATTCTTCCACTTTACCTTTCCTTAGAACTATGTGGCACTGCTGATACTTAACCAGCATAAAGCAATACCAAATCCTTAGATTTGAGTTTGATGTCTCTCTCTTGTTAAACTGAAAGTGAATTTGTAGCAAAGCAGAGGGACACCTAAGAAAAGCTGATCAGTGATGTCAGGACTGCTCTGGTCCTACCTGCCATGCCATGTTGCACTAATTCAGTCCAGTCTATAGCCTAGTTGCATGACCTCCATGATGCTGTCATAAGTCCAAAAATGTTTGCCATTTGTTGGGCTGGCTTAAGCAGTGCTTGATGAGCAGCCCAAGGAATAGATGGCCATCCTTCTTGAGCTTCTGCACTACACAGATCCAGTCCTGATGCAGAAACACTCTGATGGGTCCTTCTTTGCTAAAAATAAATTCTATATATGCCACAACAAAGTGCTAAAATGCTTTTCCACATTGATCTTATGTAGTGTTTTATTTCAGAACACTAATTTTGATTTTTGTTTTGAATGTTTGCATTAAATTCCATCGCACTTGGCCATGTACCTCTTGGTATTCATTACCAGAATGCAGGCAGGGTACGTTATCATGCAGTACTATTAATTGTACAGTATTTATTTGGCTTTTGCATTTTTGTTTGCATTTGTGGTATGTTTTGATGGTCTTCTACCTTTTTCTTGGTTTTAATTCCTGAAATTGTTTAGATGTTGTAAAGGTATTTTCATACTTGATTTGAAACAAAAAGGTGTAGATCTTGTGACTTTGTTATTCATTGCAATGCATTTTTAAAATAATTTGAAGTTCTCAAATTTAAAATTGCTTGTACATATTAAAAACATTTCTTAGTATCTCATGTCCATGTTTCTTCTCTCATATCTTTAAGAAATACACACAGCTGTATTTGGCCTCCACACAAACTGTGCTTTTGCAGGTGGTTAGAAGTAAAGTTTCAAAGATTCTGCAGTAACTGATATTTAACAGCGTTTTGCAATGGAATATTCTCACCACTAGGGGGTGCTTTTCTACAGTCACCTAAATCAAGTGTTATGGGAAACATGTTCATGGCATTACTGAGACTCACGGTCAGCTAAAACGAAGACATTTTATCCAAGATTCTTTGTTTAAATTACTTCAATCTTACATCCAAGATTATGAATCTTTGTCTTGTAGCATTCATGTAAACACATTGTGTATCACTTTCATCAGCTCAGTCGTCTTGAATCTAGAAACCAAGACAGTTTTGTATGTTAAAATGAATCAATAGCTGTTCGATATGTATGGTGTTTTATACAAAAACATTCGAAAAATTGTCAACATGGGATGAACACTAGAGCCAAAACTTCCCAAAACACTAGTGAGCTGCATATTTGTATACCATCACCAGATTTTACATTAGCATTGATCAGTTCCGTGTGTTTAGAGGAAATAACGCTAGTTTATCATAGAACTCTATTCTAGAAATACCTTAAAATAACCACCGGGGGCGGTCGAGTCTTACAAAAAAAAAAAAAAAAAGCTCCATTACGAAGATGTCACTTTTTGCTGGATCCTACGTGTTCCACCCCTTTTAACTTTATTATAGAATTGACTGTTTTTCCTTATTGATGACTTCATAAAGTGGGACAACTCGAAATCACTGCAACCAATAAATGGTAAGAACTCTTGTTTAAATGTTTTGAATGAACCAAATCAGTTCTGTAGCTGAAACACCACAAAGTAAATAAATGTCCCATGAAACCTTTAATACATTTAATTTTCTTCAAGACTTAAGAAAACATTCTGATGAAACCTGATTCTATAAATCAAGCACATTGTGTTTCATTAATTTTATTCCAATAAGGAGAAGCTGCTAGTGATAATTGGGGGTACTACACAGAATTTCTGTACAGCTTTTAGAATTAGTTTAAATGGAAAAAATGTGGTTAAGGTCAACAATCTCTTATTGGTTTAGGAAATGGACAATTTCACAAGTACTTAAATGCAGTCATTTACCCTGAAGTTTTGAGTTACTGAAGGAGCACTAGTTATACCCTTGAGAATGACACAAAATAAAAACTAGATGAAATCTTTACACTAGTTAATCCATTCAGGAAATCAATTAAAAAATATGCTCCAACAGTGTTAATTTCAGATAGTTTAACACCAAGTTCCAAGGCCTGCCGCTTAAGTACCTGCCCCTTAGGCTGTTACATTTCCGATCAAGAAGTCGGAATTACAAACCCCTAAAATGCTTTTGATTGGGAGAAGGGGAAAGACTACAGTCAGGCAGTCTGCCTTCTCGTAATAACTGAACTTCAGAGTTATACGTTCTATGCAACATATACTGTGCGCCTCCAGCCACGACGTCATTCAGGGGGACGGAGGTTCAGCACTTTGTCATCAGTTGATACACAAGCCAACAGTGGAAAGCAGCCCAGGAAAGAGCAGCAGATCTCACTGCAGACACCATGACGCGTGCGCAAACACCACCACAGCGTAGCAAAACGCTTTATATGACAATATATAACATTTATCTGACGCTTTTCTCCAAAGCGACTTACAACGTTAAGGTTACAATTATTTACCCATTTATACAGCTTGGTAATTTTACTGGAGCAATTCAAGGTAAGTACCTTGCTCATGGATACTATACTATAGCTGGAGGTGAGGCTCGAACCTGCAACTTTTCGGTCCAAAGGCAGTTGCTCTAACCACTATGCTACCAGCTGTCCCCATAACAAATATATATACAAGTATGAATCATTACATGCTGTGCTGCTGCAAAGAGTCGACTTTTAATAATGAAATTACTCTGCACCAACATAGTACCTTAGCATTTGTAACGTTAACACTTAAAGGAAAAAGGAATAATAGTACCGATAACAAGGATTAGCAATGAGCAGTTCACTGTTTTACAGTGCCGTTATCTTCCAGTATATTCCATACAGGCGGGTGTGAAGGACGCGTTCGCCATTTGAACCTGCGGCGCGCGGCGGCTCCCTGGACAACATGGCGGACCGGAAGTTCCTCCGAACCTTTGAGAGGAGCGCTAACAAATACGACTCCCAACACAAACAAAAACGAACACTGTACGCAAAGGCAAATCTTAAAACTGGCAACCAGGAGAACGCGGATTATCATGCCATTATCGTCCCTATAAAATGATATTCGCTGTCGAATTCTAACTACATATAAAAGTTAATTAATGCTCTTTAAACCTACCCACGATTACAGGTGCGGCAGGATAAGACCTTTAAAGTTTAAGTATCGCGAAAGGCTGGACTGAAAGGTGGAAACAGGGACTCCTTTTTTTAAGGATGTTGTCTTCGTCTTCACTGCAACAGCACAAAAAGGAGCGCACCCCCTTTTTCTGCGTTTCTCTCGCCCTACACTCGAGAGCGCGCCGTGCTCCTGAAGTTCACTTAAGTTGACATCCGGCGCCATCTTTGTGTGGCCTATGCGTCTTCTAATCAGTTCTAAGTTTTATTAAATGTTTAATTTTCTCCGAAAAACCTTATAGCAACTTTAAAGTTTCGCAAGCTTAAAGCCCTTAACTACTACGGAAATCTTTGGAAGACATACTGCCAGACCTAAGGCAGCCGAGCCGGTCGTTTCACCTCTCGCGCCGGTCTCCCCTCACAGCTCACAACCCGCCCATCTGGCATTGGTCAAATGATGTCATCAAGAGCCAACCAACTGTCCAAGAAGTGCATCAAGAGCTCGTCATTGGTCAGGCGCGCCGTCCGTCCGTTTGTGAGCTCAACGTCACGGACTTTGAAGAAACTGCGGATGACCGACGACACGCCATTTTGAGAAAACACAAGACGTACAAAAATTCTTGACATGCCTGCTCAAGAATTGTTCCTTCCGTATTATCTAACGTTTAAAACGTTGCGGACGAAAATTTTTCTTAATTTCTAAGGGGGAAAATGAGCGAGCCTTGCTTGATTTAAAAAAAAAAAAATACAAATCTTATCGGCAGTTAAATGGTATCTATAAATAAAAAAAGAGATATATTCCTTTGCTTCCTGGATAAGAATGTTTTTCCAAAAGAAGAAAGCTAGTCGTTGAAAAACAGCGTGTTGGCGGAACTCGCCGTGTTTTTCCAGCGCAGCTTGTTTGTCCATGGACGATGAAAAAGAGGCGGCTGACGAACTTCTTGCTCTGCGACGGAGAGCGCATGCGCGCGCGGCTGCGGCTTGGCCTGATCGATGCGCGTGGGGGAGGGGTGGCCCAAGTGGAACGTGTGAACGGGACGAGCGCTTGGGATCTGATCAACCCCGTCACACAGTTGCACCGAGATGAGTTTCCTGGTCAGACTGCGACAAGGTGCATAGTTCTGACAAATGTTTCCATCAAGTTTATGTTAGGGGATGTGGTTACTTCAAATGGAAAATGACGTACGTTTAACAGTGATCATTAAAAAGTATGGTTATCCTCCAGGTTCACTCCTCTTTTATGACTGCAGGAATGGAATGTTTTTTTTCAGTCTGCAGTACACTTTTGCCATACACATGCAGCCATTAATAATTCACTTGGAAATCTTGCAAAAGCAGTGTTTTCATCTTGTCTGGAACAGTATCCAGCTGGTTCTGTTGGTTTGTTTGTATACGTATGCTTGTTGCAGTATATTATAAATGTGCAGCGGGGAGATTTTTGTGGGGATAGTGGTCAGTACCGTGAACCTCCACCCGTCCTCATGTTCACTAAGAGCATTGCTGTTGTGTAAGGCAGTTATGTAACAGATTTTAAAGCTGAACAGAAGACAGAGCTGCTTATATTCAGCTTTCTGCAGACATTCCAGGTATTTGATCAACATCAGTTGCCCTATCTAATCCCTCCATCAGTCACCTAATCATTTGACTCGTTACTCTCAACCACTTATTGCCATGTGCACAGAGTTAACTTTGACCTTTGCAAAAGCGAGAAAATGTCAGTTTTCAGGTCAGCAGTGAAAGCGTAATGAGATGTAACATTACATCAGTATACACTGTCCTGTATTATATTTCCAAAGTATTAATTATAACCCCATAAGTTGCACTGGATAAAGTCAGATGAATAACTAATTTTGTCGTTCTGCTAAAATACATGTAAAACGTATGATCTGAACAATTACAGTTACACAGGAGAAGTAACAAAATGTGTGAAATTAACACTTAGGTTAGTAGCCTTACAGCAAGCTTGTCAATGACCAGACTTACTGCAGTAAAATCACTATTAACAGGAAGATAATTTGCCCACTGGCAGAAAATCAAAGAGAACAGATTGCAAAGACAGGAGGGAAAGGGCAGACCATTCAACAACTTCCTCTGCAGGAAGCTGTAAATGTAGCAGGACTTTGTCCCTGGAAGTCAGCACTTGCTGCTTCGCTTGGCTACAAGGAACTCTGAACCTAAGCAATACTACTGCATGGAGCGCTGCTTGGGAATATACAAATCTACGCTGCTTAAGAAAAGCTTGTAAATTTGCATGCACTAAGTAATATAACAGCATCTCATTGGTTACAATAATACAAGCAAAGATCTTTCCCAAACTGTAATGGTAAAATCCATTGGTAGTATTAAAATAGTGACGTGTTCTAGCTGCTGTGGAGTTATTTTACCTGTCAGCTTGTAGCTGACGCACTTCCGAACACTGAGTGTTGGTTGTATTATGCTGCCCGATGGTCTACCTGCAGTGTAACTCGTCTGCAGCGTAACTCGTCTGCAGCAAGAGGAGGCACGGCCATATGTGAGCTCACAGTCGTAGATGAGAACTAAATCAAAGACTGCACACACTGGGGACTGCCGTTCCAAACCGCAAACAGGAACTGCTGGGTTTCCATGTAAACACGGATAACACCTTAAGTCTGTCATTTAATATGAAGGTGTAAAAGACTTGCATCTTATTTTGACCTGCTCTAGCAGCTATGTTTCATCCATCCATCTGTCCCATTTTCAACAACTGCTTCATCCTGGACAGAGTTGTGGGGCTGTTTCAGTTATAACTAATTAAAAAGCACCTTTAATAATTGTCGATTCCTTAAAGTTGTGTACAGCATTCTACGCGGCCTTCCTGGCTCTTGTACAGTCCTTCACTTCAGACTGAGTGATGTGATTTGATTTGTTTCTATTCAACTGGGCACAACCCTACAAATAGAATAAAGTATGTATATTTAGCGAATGTCACGTTTAGCTTTTGGACTTACTCGTTCAATTCTACTTTCATAGTTCCCTTTAATTTTTAGAAGTAATTTACGTTCAAGTGCTAGTATTTATATTAAAACCGGTTCTTCGTTTGCCCTGTAATGAAACGCTGTAAAAGCTCTAAGCAGCAAACGATTGAGAGCCGAATCCAAGGCTTCTCTCGATCCTGCATGCCCCGCTTAAAATGCGGCGCGAACTGTCTCATTTGTAGCAAACGAAGCGTCTTCCTGCGTCTCGTGAACGCGCTCACCGCCTGTGAACTCTACTCGCTCGGCGCCCCTGCAGCCGTGTATAGGAAACCCTGCAGGGCGAGGGGAGGGGCTGAAATCGGGATGGGGGTGGGCTAACGGGGAGGCGGAGCTACGAGAGCACTGCTGGAGCCGCCATTTTTGCAAAGGGAAAAGAGACTGGGGAGAGGGGGGATCTGGTTTCCAACAGTTACCGTAGGTAGAACAGGGACATAAACGGTTCTTTTGTCGTGAAAGAAAAAACTGAATCAAAGGTCTCGGACTGGGGTGACATCCAGGAGTAGCTATACTAGAGAGAAGGGTGTTTCATGGAGGGTAAGAGGCAACCTTAGTAGTGTTTTCCTTGTATCCTGTGGAAACAGCCAGCAGTATTGTTTTGGTTGTGCCGAAGCCCGGGCGGCGGGGGTCTTACCCGGGTGCCCTGGTCCTGTACCCGTTCTGTCTACAGTGTGGACGTCAGCGGTGAGTACTCTCCTTTTCCAGCAACGCAGTGAACGGTAACCTTGTTAGTCTGCAGTGCCACGTTGTTTACAGAGGAGCTCGTCGAATTACATGGCAGCTTGCAGGCTCTCGAAACGCCCAGGCAGGCTGCCCTCGACCCCGGCGGACCGGCTCCCCGGACCACACGGGACTTGCGAAGTCCGGTCGGACCGCCGCGTAGCCGCCTCGTTTTTAATCACAGATTCACTCGCAGTGTGAAGCTTCCTGCCAGTAAATAAAATAGCCTTCCGCTGAGTTGGGCAGTGAGTCTCCTCTCTGCTAGGCGATGATGTGACAGGTCGTTGAGAGGAAATGAGAGCTTGTAGACACACACACACACACACCGCATTTGTTCCTGTCTGGTGAAACGGGGTTTTACGTTTTTGAGGAGGACGTGCAGGGCTGTCAGAGAGACATGATTTCCTGTGAACGACCAGGTTCCGAGGTGCTCCTCCGAGTCCTGCTCCTCCTGCCCGGACCGATGTGTGCACAACAAGCTCGGCTTGGCTCCGCTCCGCTCTGCTCTCATTCACACCTCTGCGCTCGATTTATAGGTTAAAGGAGTAGAACTGGAGCCCACTTGCCCTTTCAAGTGCGCTCCAGGGTGGAAATTCTTTGGTCTGAAGACAACAGGACTTTTGTTTACATGCTCCTGAAACCCTATCCGTCCACTGTAGAGCTGCGTTGAGGGGGGGAGGGGGTGTGGGGTAGCAGCCAGGGGAGCGAAAAACGTGTTTTAACTATCATGTCATTTGGCTCAGAATGGTTTCAAAATTTAGGATTTGGACACATCAACGACCGGAAAGAAAGCTAGTTGGGAAACGGGGATGGTCAAACATGAGCCTGGGATCAAATGAACCCCCTAGTTGGTTGAATTTACTTAAATGCAGGAGGTGTTGAACCAGATCGCATTTCGGTCCTGATTGTGATTCTAAATTCGTAATTGAGACGTATTCATATTGTATTAACGCTCATGACTTGTCAGTCCTCTTTTATACTGCAGAAGCACGTCATGCCTCATCTGATCATGTAAATTAATACTTTAATACAGTTATTGCATAGATGACACAGGCTGTGATTGTACAGCGGGGGGGGGGTTACTCAAACAACACTATTCCTGCGATCGAGCCTCTTATTGTTCCTCGTATTATGTTCATGTTCCTGACATGACACGTACTGCACATACACCGATTGCAAAACACGGCCCAGGTGATCGACAATACACTGCTCGGACTACCGTGTTTGTTACGTCTCTCCACGCGGATCTGACGTGCTCGACTCCAGTTATATGCACCAATACGAATATATAGAATATCTACTTTTTCGTGATCGGTACTTTTGCGTGCCGGTTGTTACGTTACTCTGATCAGTCGTCGTAACGGCGTCCAGGGAGAGAGGTGGCGGCGGCGGTGGTGGAGGAGTTTTGCCTCCAGTTCCTGACTGTTTCGACCTCAGGCTTCCACGCGAGTTTCTTCCGCGGGTAGCGCGCGCGTGGTTGTTGTTTTTTTTTTTTTTTTTTTTTTCCCCCCCTTTTTTAAACGTGCCCGCCGGTCTGCGCGATCCGCTCTTCGTTGCCGAGAAAAGCGCTCTGAAAATGGCGGCTGTGGGCAGCGTTGTACTGTGGGACCCGCTCGCGCGTCCGCCGCAGCGCCACAGAGACGCGCAGAGCACACTGGCGTCGCGTCGTACGCGCCTCCCGTTCACGCGCTTCTCTCACTTTTACGCGGCGACACCCGGAAAAGTGCGGGGGGAGGAGGAAGGAGGAATACGCGGAGAATGTTTCACAGATGTATTTCCGCGCGTGTAAAAGTTGGGAACGCGAGGCACCAGTGAGCGCGAGCGACGTGATGAGCCTCCCCTGAAGACTCTCGAGAGCCCAGACTCCCGCAGCAGGATGATGTCCTTTTCTCTCAGGATGACACGACCGCTCTTCAGCAGTCCGTTTCTCTTCTGTCGTACAGTTTCTTGTTCATTCCTATTTAATTTAAATTGCAGTGCGTTTTCTCAAGCACGTCGTCGTTTATTTTCGTGTGTATTGTCTCAGTTGAATATATCGTACCACGTTTCGTCCGATTGAAGCAGCAAGTAGCATGATGATGATGGGGCGGTTAGAGCTGCGAATCCCACCTCCGGATAGTACCCTTGAGCAAGGTACTTACCCTGAATTGCTGCAGTAAAAAAAAAAATACCCAGTTGTCTAAATGAGTGGAATGTTTCCATCTTGCGTAACATTGTGTAGAGCTAGAGAAAAGCATCAGCTAAAGACCAAGTGTTGTCAGCGATCGGATGTTTTGCAGCCAGCCAGCCCAGACGTCGCGTGAATCCCCACGGAAGCGGGCAGCCCGCTTATTACAGCGCAGCGCAGCGCCGCTCGAGTCTCAGGGCTGTGAAAACCTCTGGCCAGTGCAGTGGCTTCTACTCCGCTCGTCGATGTACCTCCGTGGATGTAAAATCTAGTGACCGTGCGCTCCTCCTCCAGCAGTCTGTCGTTATGGTGTCTGATTTACCGCAGCTGGTGTGTACTATTATTATATATATATGATCATGTCTTACCATTAACAGAAAATGCCTGAATACACATGTCGTGTTATCTCTCATCAGTGCTGCATTGGCTCCCCCCCCCCCGACATTTATTTGTTGAGTTTTATGACAGGCACTACTAGCCCTCACCCGTCCTCCCATGCATGTGTGTCGTATGTTCGCGGAAACCTTTGAAAAGTGTTTCCAGTGCAGCACAGCAGAGGGCTTGTTCAGTGGCTTTGCACAATTTTTAATTCAGGTTTATTTTAGTAAGCAGAATTTGACTCTTGTATTGGCAGTTTGTCATATAGTGGAGTTACATAAAAGGATAAAAATGCAGCACTTTGTAAAAAGAACAATGGGGGATTTATTTTGCCCCCCCCCCCCCTCCTTTCTCCCCCTTTGTATGTCTCACTCAAACCCTGACTCCTGACCACAACGGATTTGTGTTTGCATGTGTGAAGGGGGATAGTGCAGTTAAGGATACAGTGGTTTACGTGGTTCAGTTTATGTAGATAAATGAGAGGTGATGAAATCCACTTATCTAATCAGATGAAACCAGGATGAAGCATTTGTTCTGTCACTCATTGAATCTTGTACTTTTCCATGTAGGTTTGATGTGCTTTTAAAAGGCATTGCTTGAATGTCCAGATATGAAGATTATGTTGAAGTATCTTTTTTGTGATTGTGCAGACCAAAAGGTTGTGAATTTAGACTTCCATTTGAATATGATGACTTATCATCCATGATTTCACTGTAATGTTGCATGGACTATGACATTTGTTTTTGTAGCTAACGCTTTTCTCCAATGCATATTATGACGTTAAGGTACTTACAGTTGTTTACCCATGAATGCAGCTGGGTGATTTTACTGGAGCAATTTAGTGTAAGTACCTTGCTCAAGGGTAGTACAGCTGGAGGTCAGATTTGAACCTGCAAACATGTGGGGTCCAAAGGTAGCAGCTCTAACCACTACGCTACCAGCTGTCTCCATACTGTCAGTTTAACTCAGTTTAGAGATTTTTTTCAGTGGCAGCTGTATTGAAAGGAAAACTTGATTGTGGGTGTGAATTGGTAAGGAATACAATAGTATTTTTTTAACTTCCCTCTTATTTAACCAAGTAATCTTTCCTACTGGTTTGAGGGAGGATGTATGGGGGATTTTGGAACAACAGCTGTAACATGGTGTGTCCTTTGACATTGACAAAAGCCCCGGTGCCCCTCCTGGCTCAACGGAGCTGCAGAGCAGATGCCCATCTTCTAATATGACATGATGAAGTGTGTCTTGTGGAGGAGAAATAGGATGAGAAAAGGCAGTAGGGGACACTGTCTGTGCTGCTGACATGTTGGCTGTAGCTTTTTCCTTTCGGGGCAATGGATGATGTGCCACTACCACTCTGGGGTGGGAGCTAATTGAGTGCCAGCTTTATGGGATGGAGGAAATGTGTATTTTTGGAGAAATGCTTTCAGGGGGCATTCTCTCCCCTGCTGTGGCATACGGAAGTTGATCATACTTTGATTTTCCTCTCCCAGATGATCTGAGCGATGGTGAGATGGTGAAGATAGCATTTATGTTGACTCCTGCAGCCTACTGCAGTGTTTTGGTGTGAAATTGTTATGCAATTAGTCTTTTGTTCCTTTTCCGTTATTCTTGGTTTTACTCTGAGTGCTAGGGGACTTGGGGACAGAGAAAACTACAGATTGTGGCCTAGTTGGATGGGAGCTGAAGAGGAGGAAGGTGACAGAGCAGCGGGTCTCTGGCTGACAAGACAGGAGGCGCTGGAGGCTGCTGACAGCGCGGTTCTGTGTTGGACCTGGGTCAGCTGCTGCGACAGCGGGGGATCCGTTGTCATTTCCCCATCCTGGCATGTATATGTTGCCAAAGGACATCCCCACAGTCTTCTTTTTTTTTTTTTAAAAAAGAATCCAGTTCAGGATGACATCATGAACATCTTAGGAAGTGGGAAGTGTTTCGGTGACAAATAAGCCTCAGTTTTGCCATGTGTGAAGTTTTTGTGTCTTTTAGATAGAGATTAGGAGCTTCCAGGCTTTGTAGGATTTAGGACTTAGATGTGTACTCCAGTTGCCATTAATTGTCCCCCCCTCACTCTGAGGGAAGAACATTTATTTTGTGTCCACATAATTCAGGTGACACTGTGTGTCACTGTATAACAGCTTCTTTATAAATAACCATTTTGCCTGGGCGACAAGTACTGGTATAGGATAGAGAAGCTGCTTTGAATTTGAAGTTCCCAGATTCAAAATTCAACTTTGTGCTGTAGTACCCTTGAGAAGTATATTTATCCTGAATTGCCACTCTGAAAGATTTAGTTTAATGTTGAGTTGTTTTGGTGAAAAGAGTCAGCTAAATACATGTAAACCTACTAAGGATTTCTCAGTTGATAGTGTTACACCTAAAAATTTTGTAACTTATGGAAAACTGAATCCCACCTTTTTTTGTGCGTTGAGGCATCATCCAGGTGCCTCAGGTGTAAGCTTGTTGATGTTAGTCTGCGAGTGCCATCTCCATTAGTGTATATTGTATATAAATAGAGAGCCAAGTGTGAGCACATTGCCATTTCCCCATACATGTGTCTACCAGTGTTGTTGGGCTCTGACTGCTTTTCAGTACGGCTTCAAAGGGGCTTGTTTGCCTCAACAGTCAAATACATTAACTACTATTGTTAGCTTTTGAAAAAAGCTACCGCTAGTGGACAGATCTTGAAATTCTTACTAGAAAACTGTGTAATAACTGGATTTTTTTTATTATGTAAGTATTATAGTTCTTTTCCATTTTAATTTACAATTATGTGCCAAATTCAGGTAAGCAGTGTGTATTGTCATGTAACACTGTCTAATGCATTGGTTTTCTTTGCTGAGTTGAATTCTCGTGTCCACCGTAAGGCTCAGAATATTGTTAGCATTTTTCCCTTACTTGACAGCTGGCTATGACCTCTTCTGTGTACATGTGTGTTTTCAGTGTTTATTTCCTCTTTTGAATCACTGTGGTGTGAAGGCTTGTCTGCATTTGTGTACATGTGAGAAACCACAGAGCGGGCAAGCTGAACGGGTCTACAGCCTGCTGCTTCACCACAGTGGTGCTTCTTGCTGTGTCTTTAAGCCCACACGTAGTATACGGGCCCCTATTCATAACTCTGCTAGTCCTCCCATGTGTGGTACCTTCTTCCAGCGCCCCCCATTCCCATATGTACTGTAAGGGCTCCCACCGCTTGGTCTCCACAGAAACACTTGACTGCTACAGGGAGGCGGTTTGGAGATGCATTTCTGCTGCATTGACTGAGTGGAGTGCCCCATCCCTCTGTTGCCTTTGCTGCCAGTGGAAGTGGCAGAGAGGTTGGTCAGGTATTGTATCTTCATATTCCCTCCTCTACTAAAATACTGAACGGGGAATTCTCCGTTATTTGTGAGGGCCGACAGTGGTCAGGTATCTTCATTCCATCCTTTGCCAAAATATTCAACAAGGAGCCCTCCATTACATGTGAGGACTCGCAGAGTGTGGTAAAATTAAAAATACATAATACTGAATTGATGTGGCTAGGGCCGTTTTTTTTTTTTTTTTTTTTTTTTTTTCCCCGTGAGTTCTGGTTTCCATCTTGGTTTTTCAACTGCCATGAATGTGACTCAGTTTTCACTCCAGATTATGTCCCTTTTACTTCTTCCTGTGGTGTCTGGCCTGCAGGCCTCAGAGAGGAAGCCTGGGAGGAGAT
The DNA here is from genome assembly GCF_900964775.1 of Scleropages formosus. Classification (NCBI taxonomy): domain Eukaryota; kingdom Metazoa; phylum Chordata; class Actinopteri; order Osteoglossiformes; family Osteoglossidae; genus Scleropages; species Scleropages formosus. The sequence continues at coordinate 14,292,580 of NC_041826.1, forward strand.
AGGCTGTTCTGGGTAGGTCTGGAGCTGGACAGGTATTTTTTTTAAAAAAAAAAAGAAAAACATAAGCTTGCAATTGACCAGTCTGTCGCTTGTACCAAGAGACAACTCTTAAGACAGTACAGAAAGAATTAGTGTGGGTGTGATTTATCCTAGCCAAATCTCTGTCCTCATGATATATGGCTCCTTTTTCCTGGCCTCAGCTCCTGTGCCACCTGGTTATGGCCTGGCAGGATGGACTGGGGCTGTACCATGGTGGCCCACTGTCCTTGGCTGCCTTTGCTCACCTGAGAGCCCACAGGGGAAATTTCAAGGAGGATCCTCAGTACGAAGCCGCATCCCGGCCTGTGGGCAGCACACAAGGCCAAGTAAGTTTTCAGGTAGCTCTGTTTCTGCCATGCTCTGTGTAACAGATCCATCTGCTGGGTGTGGCCTGGGCTAGCATCCCCCACCCCCAGTGTGCCGTGTGCCAGCACACATCCGGCTGGACTTGGAATGACATTGAAATGTGGTGATGTAAAGCTGCGACTGAGGCGTGAAATCAATCATGGAATCGTACTGCCGGGGGGCTGGAGCAGCTCCTGCTGTTCGTTCAGACCATGATTGTTAATGGCTAACCCCTACTGCCATCAGTCATTAGGGTTCACGCTTAGTAACGCCACTGCAATATGCAGTCTGGTGGCCTTCCTGTGCTCTCTGTAAGAGAGTAATGGAAAGCGTAAGAGGGTGGGAGACAACACAATATCTTTAATTCTGTCATGGTATGATGGTTGTGCTTTGACATCTCATTAAGACACCATTTAATTTGGCATTATTATAAGCCTTCCATTCTCAAGAAAGGGTATTAATTTTGTTTTTCATTAATCATTCCCCCGCTGTTTACCTTCCTTGAAGGTGATGCGATAGCCCTCGTCTCGATTTCTCAATCTTTTTTTGTCACCAAGATGGGATCAACTTGTACTGTGCAGTATCCTGTGGAGGCTGTGGCTAAGTTGCTTGAGCCTTGTGAGATGAGATGTAACGAGAGGTCCTGGGGTCCTGCATAGTATCTAGAACAAAAGGCTAGCTATCTGGTGGCATTTCTAAACAATTTGTAGATGCCACTTAGCTTACTATCCTGGCCAGTGGATAGGTAATTTTTTGGCATGGATTGTAAGGAACAGAGCTGGGATTGAACCCATGCAGGTTATTGGTCTGAGTTGGTACTCTTATTTACAGAGTCCTCCACTCTGCTTTTCCAGGAGCAAAGGATAGCTGGAAGTGTTGGGGCACTGGAAAGGTGATTCATAGCGAGAGGACTGACTGGGCTTTCTAGCACCGAGGTCATGCCCTGGGGCTGTACCCTGCAGTATGTGTGCATGTATGTGTGCATGTGTGCACATGCTGTACCATATTACTGTAGAGCCCACTATTTCTAGATGGGTAACTTTAAGCTTTGATAGTGTTCTGAAGTCAGGACTGTGGCCTCTGGGTGTATTTCATAGAGTGGTACATCGCTTTGGATAAGAGCCTCTGTCAAATGAGTGCCCTAAATGTGTTAGTGCCTAGATATTTCTGTCTGTTTCACTTCACATATCCACCTATAAGGCTCTGAGAACACTGCCAAAAAAAAGATTATGTATTTACTTTTACTTAAGAGGTTGCTTGGAGTGGTGCTGCTAAGTAACCAGATAGAAATCAGGATGTCTGAATATCTGTTTCACCTCCCAAACCAGAACACTTCTCACGTGTTGAAAGCAACTGAAGGTTCAGGATGGGAGTAAGGGAACAAATATGATAAATCCTGTACAGACTGCATGCAAGACCATGTTTGGTGATTCTTGCAGTTACATAGTGGGAAAGCCAGCCAGTATTTCTTAGTCATTTCTTTGTTACTGTGGTTTCCCCTAGATCACAAAAGTTTAGTACAAAATTCCTGTTGCATTTAAGCATAATTAACAAAAGTTCATGTTACTTTTGCGTTTGCAGTAACGTGTACACACACACACACACACACACACACACACACACACACACACACACACAGGCTGAAGTCGCTTGTCCCAAGTGGGGATCGCGGTGAACCGGAGCCTAACCTGGCAACACAGGGCGTAAGGCTGCAGGGGGAGGGGACACACCCAGGATGGGACGCCAGTCTGTCGCAAGGCACCCCAAGTGGCGCTCGAACCCCAGACCCACCAGAGAGCAGGACCCAGCCAAACCCACTGCAATAATGTACTTATGCAATAATTTACTGTGACTGATTAGATTGCAGAATCTATTTTAATTAGTTGTCATTTTTGTAGGTATTAAGAGACTGATCTGGATTTTTTTGTTCTTGCAGACTACAGTAAGGAGAAGAAGAAATTTACAAATATTGAGTGGAGGCAGTCTATTTAAAGGATGATGCAGGTCTTACAGATGTGGTTCAGAGTCCATCTCTTAGCACAACGTATCTTATCCATCATTTGTCTTTTTTTTCCTATGGCAAGAAAACGTAAACGACAGCTTGCTTTTCAGCTCCCTCTTGACTATAAGAGCTGGAATGTATCGCTCCTCCCCACACGACGTTCAGGAGTTTGTTTAGGAAGTGGGGGGGAAAGGAGTGAGAAAGAAACCCGGTGGATGGGGTTAGAGACAGAGGGCTGAAATTCTTTGTGTGTGCCAAGGGTTTCTCTTGGTGACTGACAACTCTGCTAAAGGAAGTAGGAGGAGCAGATGGTCATGAGATTCAGATTTCACAAGAATGTTTTACAGTACCGCTTTTATTTTTTTTTATTCATTAAATAAGCCCTGCCCCTGGCTTGAGTCAAGTGTGTGGCTCACGGTAAAGGAATGTTGTTGGGGGGGGCTGCGGCTTTGGGGTCTCCGTGTCGCTGTGTGTGTGAGTGACAGTTCCGCTGCACTGAACTCAAGATTGTGTAGCTTTAGCTCAGTTGGGATTTGCACTTGGTGTAGCCTCTTGTTTTCAGAATGACAGTTTTATTACCTTGCAGCCCATGCTCTTCCAGATCTCGGTGTACAACATGTAGTATGGGTTTGATTTGCCATGCTGAAGTGGCTCTTTGATTGGTGGAGTAGCGCCCCTCTAACAGCTGGTTAATGATTTCTGCAGTGTCTCTGCCTCCCTGCTGTTTTAAAGTTTCCCTACTAAAAGACATGTTGAAGGTGGAAGAGTACAAGAACCAGGCATACAGGTGTGTTTAACGCACAGAGATCTATTGTTCTTGTGAGCTTTTGGCAGACCTGTAGCAATCGGCCTCCCAGATGTCCATCCCCATCTGCTTCTGTCCTACTTCCTATGCCCCCTTTGCTCTATTGCCATGGAGACACTGTTGCCTCTTGCCTGAGCGCCTCTTGTTTGTGAGGAAGCATCCCTTGGCACTCTTGGAGGGTGAGAGTTTTCCTGAGAGAGAGTGCACATGGAGGGTGCATCTGTATTTCAGGGTGGCAGGAATTGCATGATGCTTTCATTATTGATGTCACGCTGGCTATGGTTCACACTGAATGATGGAAGGAGCGCTAGCTGTCTTTCTAGACCTCGAGATTGTTTATTAGCCTGAACAGTTTGTGATTTGGATGCCTTTCACTCTGCTGCTCCTGTCCATTGTTGAGCTTCGTAGTCAGTGTGTTCATGTTTGTTGTACTGTTTGATCTGTGTCCACTGGCCCATTTCGACTGCATCTGTTACTGGAATAATCCTGCTAATCAGCTGTGTTCTAAGCATCTGTGAAACACACACACGCACACTAGAAATAAATATTAATGCTCAAGTCACCTTCTGTTGTTTCTGTGTAAATGTAATTATTTTTAACATTCTCACAGCAGGAAGGGGTGGTGCAAAGAAGGATGTCCTATAATATGTACATGAAAAACACTGCGTTTTTATTATGAAAAGGTTTTATTGTTCAAAGAGCAGCGCTTTCGTTTTTGACTTTGGAGAGAGACTCTCTGCCGTGTAGCGCCCCCCAGTGGAGGACATTGTTGTTCTTATTATTTCCCAATTTACATTTTTTACTCGTAGTGTATCATTCAGATTCTTTTTCAATACAGGTGGTCCCCAACTTACGGTTGGGTTACGTTCCACGAAACCCAGCGTAAGTCGAAAATGCATGTAATGCACCTAATACACACCTCTGCGTGACAGACTGGGAGATGTGGCTCACTATCGCTGCTGTTGCTGCCCGACATCACGAGAGAGTATTGCACCGCATATCACTTCCCTGGGGGGAAAGTCAAAATTTGAAGTACCGTTTCTACTGAATGTCTATCCATGCCAGCTCACCATTGTAAGTCGGGGACCACCTGTATTGGGCTCATTATTCCTTTTCTTATCTAAAGTTGTGAATTATGATTGAGAAATTTGAACTCTTGTGTCTGTTCATAAACGAGCCAGAGAGCAACCATTCTGTTAAAATTTGTTCTGTTAGTTCTGTTAAACTAGCATCATAAATCTCTAAGAAGTAGTAACCAGTGAGATATTTAACTGTATTCGCTGCATTAAATGCACTGAAGCATAAAGTCAGGGCAATTTTTTTTTTTTTTTGAAAAAAAAAATGGTTTTGGCTGCTTTATTTTGATTATCAAGCTGAGCAGCAGTTATTTTAGTGTAGCAATAACAGATTGGGGGAAGTAATGTAATTTGAAGTGGATAAAATATGTATTAACATTTTAAAGAGTGCTCCTTGCATTGCTGTGGAACACCAATAGTGTGATGCATGTTTTTCAGACTTAGTCCCTCCTGTAAATGTGTGACACTGGCCCTGAGCACTGAAGCTCCTCTTATCACTCTTCTTCTGTTTACTACTACAGGCCAAGTGGATGCACTTAGATGTCTGCAATGAGTGCTGTGGCTGGTATGCCTCAGTGTTTTGGATCCCCACACTCTGGACTCTGTAGGACAAGAACGTCTCAGCAGAGAACGTCATGAGTGTAGCCGTCCCGGTAGGGGTGGATGCCACTGACACCTCGTATCTGGACATGGCTGCTGGCTCAGAGTGAGTACTGATCTGCCTTTGTGTGTGTGTGTGTGTGTGTGTGTGTGTGTGTGTGTGTGTGTGTGTGTGTGTGTTTGGGTCTTCTTTCAGTCTGTTTTCCATTATACTAATTTACATTTGACCCTTGTCCCCCACCTTACATTATTGTACCTTTCTTTTAGTGACAGATGGCATGGCATAACAACCTGACCTCTGTAGGCTTTCTTTCCGCTAGTCCGATCTTACTTGACTCTCTCATAATGTTGGGCCTAAACATACCAGTGAAGACTCCACTTTGCCTGAGCAGACATTAACATGCTTGGTGTGTTCCTCCAGGTGGTGTTGTACAGCAATCAGGTAGTTGATTTTGCTTTGTTAGTAGTGATGAGAACAATGGCATCATTGGTAAAAAGCCTCACTGTTCGAGTACCTTACCCCAGCGATTCCTGATCCAAGGTGGTAGATCCATGATTTGGGCATGGAGCTTCCTTATGTTTGTCTTTTTCTTAGTTTTAACGTACCCAGTTAAGGGTTTTTAACATCTCGGTTATTCATATTCAAGAAGTTGTTTTCACGTTAAGTCCTTTGTTTAATAGCACTATTCTTCCCAAGAATTAATCCAGCAACATTTTTGGCCACAAAACCATCTCCTTATCTGTTACGCTCTCCGCTGTTCCTGTGTAACATAGGAGGCCATTAGAGCTACTTCATTTGATGTGGTCGCAGCTGTGTGCGCTGGCGTTCAGGATGCACCTCTTGTGCTCACGGCGATTTAGTGTTGCCATGGCAGCGAGCAACCTCAGCCCATGCAGCATCGTCATAGCCTTCCCACTTGGCTCCTGCTCCACCTGGCCGCATCAGGGTGCCGTTCTCATGAAGCTGTTATTGGGTGACTGCACTAGCTGGGACCCAGCCTTCCATCAGAACTGTTCCTACCTGGGAGGATTATTCTGTTTCTGACATGTCATTTTGGATATACTCTGCTGTCTCCGTTGTCTTTCTTTTTTTCTTTCTTCTAGCTAGTGCTATGATGCTGTCATATTCTGTCAGATAAACTAGTGCTATAGTTCATTATCTAATTAAAAATGCTTTCATATTGTGCTCCCATAAATTTTAGCTGAGCTGAAGCTGTCAGTAAATATTGTCTGCATCTTCTTATGTTCATCCTTCTACAGAGAGATGCATTTGTTCTCAGCATCTAAGCATCACAGTTGTGACGGATGTAATTGCTGCAAGTGCAGGTACGCAGAGAGGCACACATCCTCTCTGTGGTAGTCGACCACACTCGACTGCTGCTGCTCCTTAGAACAGATAATTAAATAACAGATGAAACTCTTTTTGCGTGAGGTCAGTGGAAGTGTTTGGTTGTACAAACCAGCTGTATTACTAGACCATCTTCAGAAGTATAATTTAACACGTAAAGTTTAAATTTCATTTGATTTGACTTGTAACTTACTGCAGCTGAAAAGGCACCACCTATTTCTAAGCCCCATTTGCGAAGCGTGTACTGCCGTTGACTTTATACATGCATGTAATGCAATTTTGGAGAGTTCTTATCCGGCTTTAACTGCCTATGTGTGTGTGCAAGTGCAAGCATCCTTCCTGTGTCCCGCCCCTAGGAGTTAAAAAGGGCTTCTTGTCCCGCCCTCCTGTTTGCCTGCCCTCACACTTTCATTTTGTCACAGCGAAGTGGCAGTTGAGAGGAGAGCTGACACGAGGAATATAGAGCCCATAAGGTACTGTACTAGCCTCTGGGAGAAATTGTGTGAATGTGTGTGAGCACATTTGCAGTTACAGATAAACTCATGAATACTTCAACATAGGATCTTTGGTTCCGTTTGCCAAAGCCACCACAGCATTTCTGTTGCGGCACAACATCGGCGTGACTGTCATGTCTACCGCTTACGTTTCGTGTCTTTGAATGCGTTCAGTACCTCTCCCTGTCTTCCATTCGCAACATGTCCCAACGCTAAGCCTGGAGATTCTTTGTAAGCATGCCTGTGTGCTTTCTGCCCCTGGTTTGTTCTATAAGTTGTCCTCTAATGTAGAGCTGCATTAGTCTTGAGGTTTCCTTCTCTGTGACGTGTAGAATCTTGTATCTAATACTTCTCACATATGTGGGGTTTTTTTTTTTTTCCCCCCTCTTTGCTGCAGTGACTGACACTATGGAATTTTTTTTTTTTAGTAATGTTTTGAAAATCATGCTTTGTCATGTATTGCTTTGAACATTTTTAGTTGGCCAGGCAGTGGTGAAACCCTGTACTTCTGGTTAACGTTTCAGTCTTATGCAGTTCCCTGCATGTATTTTATATGATAACAGTGTCTTCCTCCCCATTGACCTTGAATTAGATTACACAGGCTGATTTGAAGGAGAGACTGCAGGACTCCACACACTGTGCACCGTTGCATTTGGCTGATCGCGCCTTTACCATCGACACTCTAGTTACTAATGGACGTGTGCCCCCCTTTCCTCCCTTCATGGCATTATGGGTCCAGAGGAGATGCTAATGAGGGCTCTATGACAGCAGACTGCTGCTGTGACTGTGGCAGCTCCCTCTGCTCTCTGGATTCATCAGCCCCTGCTGTTCTTTTTGTTGCTCCTTTTGCTTTCCTTTCATCTTTCCTATGTTTCCCTCTTTTTCTGCATGTCTGCAAAGCATATAATCCTTTTCTTTTGCTTCTCTCGCTGTACTGTGTATGAATCCTTTATTTTTAAAACATTTTTTCTTTATGAATATAAAGGAAGAGCTACACAACACAGTATAGTATTAAATAGTGTGTGGTGAGAGACCAGTTCCAGTTATCGTTAGTTATTTTTAACCTTGTTGTGTGTGTTTGCATTTATTGATCTTCTGGTGACTGTAGTCATTGTGTTGTTCTTTGTAGCTAATGAGCCTTGCAAAATACAGCAGTCTGCCCTGAATGCTCACCATCTAGTTTGGTTATAGCAATTTGTTTGATATACTGATTCTCTGGTGTGTGTGTGTGTGTGTGTGTGTGTGTGTGTGTGTGTGTGTGTGCGCACGCACCCTGGTGTGCCTATTAATGAGGAAAGGTGTTGGTATCAGTTTGAGTTTTACGGTCTCCATAACTGTAGTCCGAGTGTCACCTTCAGATAGGGACTCTGGATTTTAAAAGCTTACATTGTGAGGAGATTAGTGGAGTTCTGTTGTTGTTCATTCTATCAAGTCTGTGCAGTCAGCATAGATGTGTGTATGTGTGTGACAGACAGAGCATGTTACTCCTTTATCCGCATATGTGCCTGACTCACATATTTGTGCGTGCACCTTTTCGCTTCGTTTCCGTTCTTTTACATGTGGCTGATGTTCATGTTGGTGCCTGGACCTCTGTCTTGAGCATTTATAAATGAACAGAGGGAACAGTGAAATAAAGTGGAATAAATGAAATCAATGAATGCCGCTTAGTCCATTTGCTTGCAGACATGACCTTCATCCTTCTGTATCTCTTGCTTCCAAAGATGCCCCTCCACCTTCCTCACACTTTGCTTCTGCTTGACTCTCCTGTTTTCACCCTGACCCCTGGGCTTATGTCTGTCCAGCAGACTTGAACCTGTGGAGGCCAGTCCGGTTGTGGGGAAGTCTGGCTACCCGCAGATCTACAGCAGTAGCTCTCACCACTCTCAGAGCTACACCGGTCTGCCTTACGCTGTGAGTACATAATGTACAACCTTCCATTAGCTGTGGGCAACTAAAGGCTAACGTTTTTCTGGATACTTTGTACGTTGTACTTATTTACAGAGCAGTATGTAGTTGTTCTTTTTACCCATTCTCAGAACAAATGGTTTCCTGGAGCAGTCCAGGTTAAACACCTTGCTCCATGGTACTTGAGCCAGCAGGATTCATGCTGCAATGTGTTGTCTGTAGCACCATTACAGGTGCAATGGTACTAGAAAGTTTGTGAACATTTAAGAATGTCTGAATTTTTGCATAAATTTAACCTGAAATGGGTTCAGATCTTCATCTAAGTCATAGAAATAGATACAAAGAACAACACACAAATGGTTATACTTGTTCGTTCATTTATTGATGAAAATGATCCAACAGCAAATGTCTTTGTTAGAAAAACTTTTTAGCACCGCTGTATTCTATACCTGGTCGAATTCTCTTTTCTTTTATTGCATTTGTTGTACAGGATTCAAAAGTATAGTACTGTTTGGGTAATGTAGTTTGGATAATCCTGGTATAAAGTGACGAGTGTTGTTTTTGATAACTTTCCTAAAGAGGTGCAGCAGTTGATCTAACATGGGCTTGATGGTTACTGATTCTACTGTTTATAATGCTGTAATAGCCTTGAGCAATGTACAGTGGCCCCCAACTTAAAAACATGTGTGGAAGGACATTTTTGTTGTTAGTGAGTTTTTGAAACCGATTGCCACCCGATGTGCTGAAAAATAGCGATTGCAAATACTAAGCACTGCCTTAAGTTTGTCGAAAGAGTGAAGAAGCAAGCAGAAGGTAAAGAAGCTGTCTGATCCTGTGGCTTGTGCATCTACCAGTTTTGAGTCATCAGTGAAGTGTTGCCTTTATGTGATCCTCCACTTCTGTTATATCTCTGACTTTGAGTTGATGTGCAGTTGTCTGTGCTTCAGGGGAAATCATGTACACATTGCATTGTTTTATTTCTTGTAGTTAGTTTTATTTCTTATTGTTTTGATACTATTGGGTATTGCTGAATTTTGTGTGATCTGTGAGGTAAAAAGGGATCCCAGAGCTGCAGATTAGTACAAACACCCTGGTCTTGCTCTAGCCATGGTTCTTCATAGTGCTTTCTTTTTTACAACATGTCATAAATAACTCCTGTCAGGGGATTCAATGCCTGGGTGCATGCACATGCCACCTGGCCAGGAGAGGGAGACAGATGGTTGTGCCACTCTTTCCATCTGACAAACCCTGTAGTTTCAATTCCCTCACAGAGCTGTCCACATTGCTGATATTTACATTTATTCATTTAATATGCTTTTCTCTGAAGTAATGTACAACTTGGTAAAGGAAAGCACATTTCACTCTCTTACATTTGTGCACCTATAACTCTTCCTTAGTCACTTAGTCATTTACTCCAATATCACTGTTCTTGCCAACATACATTACACCAGCAGCTGTACAAAGAATTGGTGACGAGCCCCTTACCTGGTATGTGTTGCATACAACTCAGACTTTTTGAGTTAAGTTCAAAAGTTGGGGGCCAACTGTACTTACCTTGATTTGGTTCAGTAATATACTTAGCATTAGCTAAGTAGCAAGATAAGGTGAAGATTTTCCTTTTAATAACTGATCTGCTTTCTCTAAATATCTGAGGCTGACATTTGTTCATCACCACTGAGTCCTTTACTTTTCTCAGGACCACAACTATGGTGCCAGGCCTCCACCTACTCCCCCAGCCTCACCCCCGCCTACAGGCCTGATACGGTCTGGGGAGCTGCTCTTTGTGCCCACTCCCCAGGACGAGGCATCCCGGGGCACCACACTCAGCACCTCAGAGGACAGCAATTATGGGGCTGACATCACGCGCTGCATCTGCGGCTTCACTCATGATGACGGATACATGATTTGCTGCGACAAGTGCAGGTAAGCCTAAGCATCTGTCCTCTGTGCATCCCGTACACCAGTTAGTATTCAGCCTTCCTGTTGTCCTTATGAGTTTCACATAATGGGGAACATTCATGTACCCTGCTGGGGATCTGTGCCTTGCACAGTAATGTATATTTTACTCTTAAGTGAACATTCACTCTACTTATTCTTCATGTCCCGCACAATAGTAAACTCTGCCTTTGCTTGTGTTGTGTGAGAAAGCTACTCCTTCCTTTTGATCCTCCTGTGATTCTGTGGTATTCATCTGTGTGAAGAACTCCTTCAGCCTTTGTCTACTTTCTGCGCAGTGTGTGGCAACACATAGACTGTATGGGGATTGACCGTCAACACATTCCCGAGACCTACTTGTGTGAGCGCTGCCAGCCAAGGAATTTGGACCGTGACCGGGCCATTGTTCTACAAACAAGGAAGAGGGAGAATCTTTCCGGTCAGTATAGGAACTTTTATGTCACAGAGCTAAGATTTGATTCATATAGTCCAACTTAAATGTACATTTTTTAAAGCTAAAAAAGCTCACAATGCTTTATCTATTTATAAAAATGGGTAATTTTTATTGTATGAAATCAGAGTAAGTACATTGATCAATGTACTACAGAAGGAAATTTCAACCTGGGTCTTTTTGAGTGCAAGGCAGCAGCAGTAATGATTATACTACCTGCTGCCCAACTTAATTTGGCTCAGTTTTTAAGGAGCTGATAGAGCTGGTGAGGAAACTGAATTCTTCATGCCGTTTTGCATATTAAACTTCACGTCTGTTTTCATCTGAGTTTAGCCACACTCATCCACCTTTGGTCTTTGTCTTATTTGTGGTCCTACAGACGGAGACACAAGTGCCACAGAAAGCGGGGACGAGGTGCCACTGGAGTTGTACACGGCCTTTCAGCACACGCCTACTAGCATCACGCTAACTGCTGCACGCATGGGCAGCAAACAAGCCGAAAAGAAGCGCAAGAGGAGCAGCGACAAGGAGCCCAGCACTGTCCCCAGCCGGGCCAAAAAGGTCAGCCCTTGCTTCCACAACTTGAACATCCAGAGTAGTATGGAGACCTAGACATGTCTGTCTCATTAATAATTTATCTTTTTTTTTTTTTTTTTTTTTCCTTTTTTTGATTCCTTTTCTTGGTCCCTCCCAATATCCTTCAGGCATTTCGTGAGGGGTCTCGAAAGTCCTCCAGAGTAAAGGTATGTTCCGTGCTACTCTGTGAGCATACACAATTGTGCACTGTTATGCCAGGCTTAAGGTATTCGGCTCTGAGATTTGCTCTGAAGTGTTTTCTGTCTTCCAGGGCTCTGCCCCTGAGGTAGAGCCAGTAGACACCCCTTCCTTGTGGGAGAACAAGATCAAGGCCTGGATGGAGCGGTATGAGGAGGCCAGCACCAACCAGTACACTGAGGAGGTTCAGATCCTCCTGCGGGTGAAGGAGGCTGGGGACAACAAGCCTCTTGCCTACAATACCCATGGCATGACTTTCAGGCCTCCAGTGGAGGTGGGTGCCATGGCAGTATCTCTTTCTCTCACTCACACACACACACACACACACAGACACACATACACTTACACCTTCCTCAGGACTGATTCTTTCTTTCCCTGCACTACACAGAGCCATGTGCAGAAAAATAAGAGGATTCTGAAAGCAGTGCGTGACCTTGCCCCTGATTCCCTCATCATTGAGTACCGGGGGAAGTTCATGCTACGGCAGCAGTTTGAGGCCAATGGTTACTTCTGTAGGAGGTGTGTGCTTGTCTTTGTCCTGTTGTATGATTTTTTTTTCTTCTTTCTTTTTTTCATGGGTCATCACCATGTTGTGGCCTTTTGCTTGTAGTTCCGCATCCCACTGTCAGTTGTGGATTTGCAGCATGTTGTAACCTGCATTCTTCCTCCCTCAGGCCGTACCCCTTTGTGCTCTTCTACTCAAAGTTCCAGGGGCTTGAGATGTGCGTGGATGCACGGAGCTTTGGGAATGAAGCCCGCTTCATCCGCCGCTCCTGTACTCCCAATGCAGAGGTGAGCTCAGTGTGGCGCAATTGGAGCCTGGCCCCTTGAACATTTTCAACATAACCATTTCAAGGCTCTTACTAGGGCCACTCCATTGTTATCTTTGCCCCAATACAGCAACTGCTTGATAACAAGGCAAACATTTCTCCACCGTAGTGATGGTAAGAAGGCTAACGTTCCACTGTAGTAATTATTGCGTCAGCCCAGTGAATTCATCACTTTGTCTTCAATTGATACTTCCTGAGCCAGTTGGGTTTGTGTCTAGTTCTTTACACACTTTATCTGCCTCTTAAACTTGCAGGTTCGTCATGTAATTGAAGAAGGCAAACTACACTTGTATATCTTCTCTGTGAGGCCAATCAGCAAAGGCAGTGAAATCACAATTGGTTTTGACTTTGACTATGGCAGCTGGTGAGTATATACTCGTAAACACAAAAAGAGAATACACTGCAGTTCTTATATCACCACTACATTATGAATCTTCTTGTGTTATGACAAGGAGTGTCTCCATGCAGCCTTATCAGGCATTGTGACAGTGGCTAACGGTAGCTCCTCTGTTTCTGCAGTAAGTACAAAGTGGACTGCGCCTGCCTCAAAGGAAATCCTGACTGCCCTGTGCTGAGACGGAACATGGAGCCTACAGAGAACCTGGGGACCTCTGTTGATTCCCGGCGCCGACGATGTCGAAGAGACAGGGAGCCAGCCCGCGAGAGGGACAGTGAGGGCACACAGAACCAGAACATCACTCTGGATGGTGACAGTCTGGGCACCAAGGGCAAGGCTGTGAGTGAAGGCAAACACAGGAAGCTTTCCCCACTTCGCCTCTCCATTTCCAACAACCAGGTGCGTCCCCTCCTAGCGAGGCCTCTTGCAAGTGCCCGTGACACTCGCACCCCTGCCTCTCTGGATTTCCATGATTCCTTTCCTGTTCTTGTGACCGTCTCCTTTTACTTCTCCCTTACATTTTTTTTTCTTCAACATTTTGTGTGGGTTTTCCCTGTCCATCCCTATCCTTAAACGTACATCCTTTTCATCTACAAACCCGTATCCTTGTCACTGTCATTCCTTTGTGACCGTTGTTCTCACCAAATGACAGCATCATCTTTCACAGGTTTGTATGTGTCTTGCAGATTTACAGTAGACTATAGCTTACAGTATTTTTCCCCTGCACTTACATCTGTCAGTGGTCTCATGCCTTTTGAGATCATACAGGTGGATATCAGGTCTGTGAAATTAGCCTCAATCCTCATCACCCACTCATATACCCCACAGTTTTATGTGTTCAGAAATGACCAGTGTTATTTCTCAATGTGATTTCTGTGACTAGATGAGAGATTCCTGCTTAGATCATGTTCTGCTTCAGTAGAATGGTGCTATGCTAGCTCTTGAGCTGCATTTTTCTAAAGTTTGAGACTTCTCAAGTTAGAGCAGGCTATTGGGACAGTGTGTCCATGTATTTGTTTAGGGGACTGACTATTTCTTCCAGTATCTTTCTGATGCCATTTAGAAGACCATTCACACTGGCTTTACTCAGACGCACACATATGACATGTGTACTGCCATTCCTGTGAAGCTGGACACGAGCATTCTTCAGTTTTCCACAACCTGGCCTGTGCTGAAGCCGTTTGTGACCAGCTGAGACACGTTGGTTTCACTGTGATGAGACTCACATAATTGCTGTGACAAACCAGGTCACGGACACTGGCAGGGACCATTTACAAGCTCAACATGAACACATCCCTGGACCACGCTGATCAAATGTGGTGGCAGAGTTTACCCAACCCCCACATCCCCCCAGTTCCTCCATACTTTTCCTTTAGTCTGTAGCCAGACTGATGTAAGTGTCATGGTAAACTGCCCCCTCTCCCCTCTTACAGGAGCCAGAGTTAATTGAGGATATAGAAGAGAAAACCTCCATTAGCAATGAAGTAGAGATGGAGTCAGAGGAGCAGGTTGCGGAGAGGAGGAGGAAGATGGTAAGTTTGTGGAGGTGTGACTGCACAGGGGCTGCACTGGCTTGGACCCTAGCTCTGCCTCCTTTGGTCTGCCCTTCAAACTGCTGCTGCAAACTGCACCCACTGCTGTCTTTCATCCTGCTGCTGAGTGCTTCCTGTCTCTTTCCTAGGTTAGGGCATGGTGGTACATACAGCACCCCTTCCCCCCTTTGCTCATTCCCTCTCTCACTTGCTCTCTCTGCTGGAGGTCATTTGTTTTTTTTTTTAACACCGTTCAGGGTGCTGGGTTTTATCTTGATTTTATTTGATCTCTCTCCTCCTTTCTTGTTGATTTCCCTAGATACTGCACAGTCTCCTGTCTCAAATTCTTGCAGGTTCATTAACCATGGAACCAAAAAGGACAAGTACATTTGTTGAATTCAGAAGTCTTGTGGTTTATGCTGGAGTTTTCTTTTGGAATGTGGATTAAATATTTAATGACACTGATGGGGAAAATACTTGCTTTTCCAGCATGATACTGAAAGTGGGAGTTCATAATACTCTTTTTTTCAGGGATGTTGCTTAGCTCAGCATTGGAATTAGGTGCTATATTCAGGTGTCCCACCTAGCCATGAAGCCCACATCCAGATGGTTTGTGCCCAGGGTTGCCCAAAATGGTTATGCAGCGGAATAGTACTTGAAGTTCATACCTGTTGGAACCCTTCTCCTTCTGGTTCTATTTTCTGAGTGCAGATATTTTATGGTAATCAAAGATATTTCTGCAATTTGTACAAATGAATATTGTAAATTGATTTTTTTTGGCTTCTGTTATTGGATGGGTGTACCCTGTGAAGTACCTTGCGACCCCAACCAAAATGCTCTTGAGCTGAACTGTACTAGACTAGTTGGTGACTATTGATGATAGCACTAGACATTGCAGTTGATCACCCTGGGATGCTCCAGGTGATATTCTGGTTCATGGTTGTTTTGGGTACTGACCGGTCCAGGCTAGCTGCTGGCCCTCACTGTAACTGTAGTCTCAGCAAATTACGTTTTATTGTTTCTCTGTTTACTTCCACAGGGTCCATTTTTCAACTTATGCCGTTGTTCGTCTTGTGCTACTTTTGTGTGGCGACTGGCAGCTGTACAGCATTTTGTTACTAACTCCCCAGTCTTAATCCTAAGTATGAAGAGATGGGCCCACTGAAGACTGTCCCTGTCACATTATTGCATCTTCCTTTCCAGACACGTGAAGAGAGGAAAATGGAGGCAATCCTGCAGGCCTTTGCCCGAATGGAGAAGCGGGAGAAGCGGCGAGAGCAGGCTCTTGAGCGGATCGGCACCAAGGGGGAGGTTGGGACCCGCAGCGACATCAAAGAGGAGCCCCCAAGTATGCCTGAGATAGAGGCCCCTGCTGGGCCACAGGTACACATGTGCATCCTTGAATCTGATACTCCAGCAGAAGTGCCTGATTCCTTCCTCCTGCCTCCCTTTTTTTTATGGTTATTAACTCCTTGGCTTGGTCCCTATCTATTCAAGCTGCCCTTTCATTCTGATCTCCAGTCCCATCAAGACATGGTAAAGGAGGAGCCAGGAACCAGGCCAGCAGTAGGGGTGTCGACTGCTGCCAAGGTGAGCCGCTCAAAGCAGCGGAAGAGCTTCTCTCGTAGCCGCACCCACATTGGGCAACAGCGGCGACGTGCCCGCACTGTCAGCACCTGCTCTGACCTGCCACCTGGCTCACCCGTGGACTGCCCTGAGCCTCCGCCTGGCGAGCCCCCTGAGGATCCGCCCCCAGCCACACTCGACCCAGAGCCGCTTCAGCCCCAGCCCCCTGACTCCAGCCCTTGCCCCAGCCCTTCTCCAGCTCCTCCTTGTAGGGCAGCACTCAAATACCCCAAAACTAAAAAGGTGTGCCTTTTGTTCTCCACAGTTTCAAGTGTTATTCTGCTATTTTATTTGTAGACTTAAAATAAAGCAGTGTTCATTCGATATTGTTTATAATTGTATTATTATGGCTGTAGAATTATGAGTGACCTTGACCAGCTGACTTGCAAGTTGAAAGCAATGAAAGCTTGCTTGAGAACATGTTTGTAATGAGATGGTGTCGATATCCAGTGCTTGCTACACATAATTTACGCCCCCCAAAGTGTACAAGCTGTCATATTTTACTGAGTACAAGATTGTGCTTCTTTTGCATTTTAAGGAGCTCTGAACAATTTAATGCCATTGATGTGCATTAAATCTGTGACTGTTGCCTTGGCAATGCTGAAGCCTATGTCCCATTTGGTTTTCATGCAGCACTTAGTGAGTGAGTGGATGGTGGAGAAGCAAGAACGTACTCCTCGCACCCCTGAGCCCCCCTTCGAGCGCCCGCTTCGTATCAGCAGTGACCCCGAGGTGCTGGCCACCCAGCTCAACTCCCTTCCAGGTCTAGCCTGCAGCCCGCAGGTCTACAGCACACCCAAGCATTATATCCGCTTTTCCTCACCCTTCTTGGCGGGTCGCAGCCCTGCCACTCCTACTGGGGTCCTCACCAGCCGGCGACGCTCCCGTGAGCTGTCTGACACACCTCCTACGTCGGGCTCTTGCAAGAAGGTAAGTCCCTGGGGTCTGCTTTTGTGTGTTTCTGTGGGACTGTGCCAGTACCAGAAAGGGTTTCAGTACTTGGTTGGTCCACTTCTTTCCCTGTAGCGCTGGCTAAAGCAAGCTCTGGAGGAGGAGTGCTCCCCCACTACCGCTAACCGGCCCACATTTGGTGTACCCAGTGAGGGTCCACTCAGTCCCTCTGTCAATGGCGACTCAGAAACCTCCCACCCTTTCAATGGCAGCTCCCCTTTACCAGGTGAGCCTAGGAAGACACCGTGATAAATACCAGAAACACGTTTAGTTGAAAATCTTTCTGAGCGATCAGAATTCCTTGAGTGTTTTGTAATTTGGATCTCCTGACCATTCCTACTGCAGTGGAGTTTCCTACTCCGCTGAAAAAGCGCCGTTTTGGCCCACTGGAGGCATGTTTGTCAGAGACCTCCACACCGTATGGCTCTCCCTGTCCCACACCCACTCGTGCTGACCTCTTGGAGACACCCAGCACCCCGCTGCTTCTTGCTACCCCACCTCGTGTCCGCCCCGAAGACTCAAGTGCCGACTCGTCAGTCCCCAACCCTGGCACACAAGCCCCCCTGGCTCCTGCTACTCAGGCCACACTGGCAGAGGTAAGAGTTCAAATGTGAAAATACATTGGTGCTCTGCTAACCCTGCCTTACGAGGCTGGAAAAGCACAGGGCTGCAGTTTCACAGGAGTTCTGTTTCCTGCAGACTGAGTCGTCTCCTGATAGTTCTCCCCAGGTGAGCCGTAGACCCAGCGTTCAAGAGGTGAAGCTGCTCTTGTTTTTACTATACTTGTATTGTTATACTTACCATTTTAAGCATGTGTTATGACAGAATGTGTATCAGCTAACAGCCAGTGTTTGCATGCTGTTTCTCTTGCTCAAGTTGACTGGCCAGAACTGTTGAGTAATATAGAGTGTGTCCACTTTGTTACTGGGTGGCTGTGTCTCTATGATGTCACTTTTGTCTTTCCACCCCACCAGGTTGAGCGTCCCCTTACGCTGCTTTCATCCCCCAGTGTCAGGACAAGCAGCTCTGATGTGCCTAATATAGAGGTGAAACCAGCAGGGCCCTGGAGCCCACGCCCCGCACAGCCCCAGGAATGTGACGGGGAGGAGGCTGTAACAGAGGGGCCAGTTGACACTTCTCTCACGGATCCCCCCACTCCATCCTACCCAACCTGGGCAAAGAGTCCGGAGAGGCTGCCCTTCTCACTGGTGAACTCCAACCTTCGGGACCTCACACCGTCCCATACCCTGGAGCTGGGGGCCTACCGCCCGGACCCAGCCATTTCTACGTTCAGCGAAGGTGGTGGCTACTACGGCTGCTCTGAGGATGCTGTGACATTTGCACGCTCTGTGAGCGGGGAGTGCACAGGCGAAACAGGGGTGGGGGCAACACAGAACCCCCCTCAGAAGAAAAAGGTAAACAACTAAGTAGACATGCCCCTGGGCTTACACTGGCTGCAGCACCTATGATTTCACGCTTACTGCATACGTTCAGGGTGTCCAAAATGCGTGAGGAGAACTAATCTGAATTAGAGCATTTGCTGGTTGGACCAAAAATAAATATTAGGCTTTTAATTTTTTTCTTAGAATACTCAACTGAAATGACACATCGGCCATCTGAATATGTGTATGTCAATACATCTTGTCAACTTGAGAAACATCAACTGCCTGCATAGTGAAATTTGAATTTCTTTGTGAGTTACATACTATTAAATGTGCCTGTTCATTCTCTGGGCCTGGTCTGCCCTCAGGTCTCCCTGCTGGAGTACAGAAAACGGCAGAGGGAAGCCAGACGGAGCGGGTCGAAAGTAGAGTGCAATTCGCCTGTGACCACTGTGCCTGCCCTGCCTGGGCTGTGCAGTGTAACTGTTGATGTCTCTCCCATTGATGCTGATGGGTCTGCTGAGCCCCAGGTCCACTCTGCAACACTCTGCGTAGAAGCACCACAGTCAGGTGACAGCACAGAGGTCCCAGGAGAGCGAGAAGGGGGAGAAGGGCGGTGGTGAGTACACGTGTCTCTGCCTCTTGAAGAGATGTAGTTGACCTTCGTGACCCCACTTGGTCTGAAACTCTTCCCCCTTGCTGTCCTAGGATATTGTCTACATCAGTTGAGCAGGCAAGGGAGAGAGGGTACCACCGGGCCCTGCTGTTGAGCGACCACCGAAAGGACAGAGAGACAGGTGCAGCTGGAGGGGGGCACACACATGTATGCTCTAATGTCCCATCGTTTAAACATTTCTTCACTTTGCATTTTAGTGAATGTGTGCTCTATGTGTATACCTACTACAGATGGTGGCGAGGGAGAAGGAGATGACAGCGCATCGATAAAGGAGTGTATGTCTCCTCGGCCCCACAGGACCTGTAGAAGTCCCTCTTCTAACAAGGTGAGGTGTAGTGTCTCATATTGTTGCCCCTATCATGTGCTATCACACAACTGGTACACCACTGCTTGTTCTGTAATACTTGTTCTTAAAAAGGGTTAAAAATGCATATGAGATGATAACTTATTTTTCTCCCTTCTAGCCAAGCTCCCCTGGTCCCAGTGTCTCTCACCAAACTGCAAGTCGCTCAACCAAGGAGGAGGAGAGTGACAACCAGTCTCGTGTCCCTTGCCTTTCGCCATCCGTCCAGCAGTCCTGCAAGCCACCTGGGCCCAAGGCAGCACCGCTGACCCCCAGCAAAATACCCTCCCAGGGTCTCTTTCCTGTGCCCTCTGTCCTGCATTCTCCCAAGTCCCAATCACAGTCACACTCCCAGGGCTCCCCATACCGTGGACAGCGGACGTTCCACTCGGGGCAGCCTCAGCCCCAAACTCAGGGCCAGGCTCAGCCAGGCCCAGCCCCTTTTGCCCAGTATGGGGTACAGAGTGTTCCCCCACCACCTCCTCCCCCTGCTCCGCCATCATCAGCATCTTACTTCCCTGGGCAGACTCCAGCACCTGCAGGTACCTTTCCGGGCTACAAGGCAACAGTGGTATCTGCTTTCCCTTCTACTTCGCAACCGCTAATCCAGACTCACCATAACCTGCATTATCAGAGCTCTGCAGCAGTAACCCCGCCCCCTCCTCCTCCTCCACCCCACCCCCAGTCGACACCCACTATGCTCCATATCAACATGACACCAACAATGCAGCAGCATCAGCTCTTGCTGAGTGCAGCTCCACTCCCTTCCCATGTGCTAGGTTCCGCCCTTCCGCCGCCACCACCACCACCTCCCCAGAGCCAGGTTCCTCAGCAGCAGCCTTCTGGCAATGCCCTCCTGTCCCTTCAGCAGGCGCCACCTCCACCGCCTCCACCTCCACAGGCCACGCACCACTTTCAGGGCATGGGAGGATTCCAGCCCCCTCTGGTGCATCCTGGGGCTTCCGGGGTCCCAGCTGTGGCCTCGTCTGCCTACCCGGCTCACCAGCAAGGTGTGATACCACCGCCGCCCCCGCCACTGCCCCAGCAGACTCCAACCGTGCAAACTCAGTCCCCCTCCACCCAGCTACCCAGTGGGTCCAGGGGAAGCCTGCCGTCATCTGCCCCTTTCCACACCACGGGGTACCTTGGTTCAGGGTGGCACTGACACCATAGGACTTACAAAGGTGTTTGCTTTTGTGGGGGGCATTGCGTGACTGTAAATAGTTTTGTTTTTTTATATATATATATATATATATAATAAATTTACTTGTACACAAAGCAAGGAGAAAAACGAGGAAAAGGAAAGGATTTAAAAACAGACTGTACCTTACATAAAGACTATAAAAGAATCTTGGTGCTCATCACTCTCTCTCTGGCATTCTGTGTCCAAGAGGCATTGTTTCCAGTGTAATATTTTTTTGACCACCTTAATTCTCTCGGCAGAGTTTCTGGTTGGTCTTTGTCCATCTGTCTCTTGTCCTCTGTCCCTGTCCTTCTCTCTTATTCTCCATCTCTGTTTGAAGTCGCAGTACCAGACCCAGCGCACTCGGTTTGTGGACATTCCAGCCTTCATGCCTGCCCACTCTATGGGCTCTGGACACGTTTCTTTCCTGGTTGTACTCATTTTATGTGTTCATTTAGTGGCTCATTTTAGTAATAAACAAAAGCTTTTTGTACAAATAAAAAATATTTTTTTTATTCTTTCTCTGTAACAAAAACCTGTAATCAACTGCAGAGATTCAGAGAGCCTTGTTGGTATTCTTTTTTTCACTGCCCTGACAGTCCGTGTGTGTGAGTGAGAGTGCGTGCGTGCGTGTGTGCATGTGACTGCGAGAGACTTTGTGATAGAGAAAGGCCTTGGAAGGAGGAGAAAGAGTATGTGAATGTGTTGTTGGCTTTCAGATTAGCCTGAATGTGGACTTGCTTGTTAGGTAGGATGTTACGAGTTTATTTTGGGATTTTAATTGTTATTTGTAGAAATTGTAATTTAATGTATAGATGGTTACTCCAGGTTTCTGCAGAGACATGTAAATAGTTGCTTTTTTGTTTTCTATTGCTTGTACAATTTGCTTCCATCTCATTTTGGAGAATTGTAAATATGATCTGCGTTTCTCAAAGCTGTTTTCTGTGACAGTAGCACTGTTTCCTTTTTCTTTTCTTCTGAATTATTCTATTTTATTTTTGTCTTTTTTTTTTTATCATTTGTGTGTTTGAAAGAGAGTCTCGGACAGCACCAGTTGGTTATTTTCATGGTTCATGATAATAAATCACAGTAATGTCAGTTTTATACTACTATGTTTGTTGTGTGCTTCTGTGGTGGGGATTCTCTCAGGTAGATTGATTTACTCATTTATAAAGCTGGGCAAATCAGTTTAAGTACCTTAATAAAGGGTACTGTAGGAGGAATGGGATCTGAACCAGCAACCTTCATGTTTCCAAAGTGACAACCATAATGATACATCGTCTTGATCGATGAACTTTTGGTTTTATATACATATAAATAAAATGAGCAGGCTTTGAGGAGCTTCGAAATAAAACAAGACCAACATGATTTCCTGTCCATCTCTGTATAAGAAACAACTCACTTTCAGTTTCTAGCTCAACAGCAGATGAGTCACTTGTTTCAGGCCACTCTCTGCAAGCTCCTGGTGTCCTCTGCTGATGCTTCTTACCATGGTCCTTACAATGAAATGTAGAGAATTTGCTCAGACCTCAACTTTAGCAGGATGCTTTCTGATTAAATATATTTTCCCATATCAATTGTACCACATTATTTTTGCTCCCAACTGATGGAGAATGAAAGTTCTAGAAGGTGCATCTGTATAACATGAAAACCCATTTTATTAAGATTAATCATTTTTTTTGTTTTTTAGATTTCTGTTTATGTATCAGATTTCCATGGATGTATGTAAAATGAAGTGTTAGGCAGATCCTCCCAGCTCATCTTCTTCCAGATACTTGTGTCCCTGTGTCTTACGGCTGTGCAGAGCTCTTTGTTTATTTATACAGAAGTTACACAATATACACTGTACGGTGTTCCTTACTGCAGGATGATTTCATACATAATACTTACATGTATTCTTCTAATACTCTCATCTCACTGAACCAAGTCTTACTTTTAGTTTTTCCTTATTAAAAGCAGTATTTCTGCACTGGTTACCACATGATCATCTGGCAGAGTGAGATTTGCCAAGGTGTAGGGTGAACACGGCACCCCGGGTCACGCATAGTTTTGAGAAAAAAACTTGTGAACCCTTTGGCGTTATCTGGCTTTCTGGATGAATGACTCCAAAATGTAATCATCTTCATCTTAGCCATAGTAATGGGAGTCAAAACAAACAATATTTTACATTTCTGTATCTTTACTGAACAAATCATTTTAAAAATCAAGGTCACTGATGAACAAAGTATTTGAAGCTGTAGGAACTGGAGTCAGATGTTCCAGTCAACTCAGGTATGGATTTTACGTGCCCTGCTGGATTCAAAAAAAAAAAAACATCCCACACAATTTTGCTTATGTGCTATTCATAGCAGAATTATGTGGAAGTACAGTTTGTAAAGACTTTGACCTCCATCAGTCCACAGTCAGGTAGACGGTTCATAAATGGATGCAATTCAGCATCATGGCTGCTCTCTCCAGGGGGATGATCAGTACAGAAACATGGTATACAATCCTCAGTCAAGTGCTAAAGAACCTCGGGGTCTCGGCTAAGGATGTGCAGACATCTCTTGCCTTGATAAACTGTTCCTGAGTCACATATAAAAAACACTGAATAATGGCAGTGTTTATGGAGGAAAACCACTGTTCTCCAAAAAACATTGCTGCCTGTCTAGTATTTGCTGAGCACCAAACGGATGGTCCATAGCTATATCAGAGCAATGTTCTGTGGATAAATGAGACAAAAGTTAAGCTTTTTGTTAGATGTGCGCAGCATTACATTTGGTGAAAAACAAAACACCGCAAACCCTCATCCTAGCTGAAAAGCATGGTGGAGGGAGTGCAATGCTGCGGGGCTGCTTTGCTGCCTCAGGGTCTGGATGACTTGCAGTCATTGAGGGACCAATAAATTCCATCTTATATCTGGAAAATCTATAGCAGAATTTCAGGGCATCTGTCTGCAATGTAAAACTCAGAAGAAGCTGATTCGTGTAATGTGACAATGATCCAAAACACTGGAGGAAATCAACACCAGAGTGGCTAAATAGAAGAAATTCCATATTTCAGAATGGCCAAGTAGATACCTTACCTTGGTCCTGCTGAAATGCTGTGGCTTGATCTGAAGCAGGCTGTTCAACCGAGATATTCCAAAAATAGATGTGAACTGAAACCATTTTGTATAGAGGAACAGGCCAAAAACACCTGCAAACTGCTGCGCAGGTCTGATCAGCAGCCACAGAAACAGGATGGAGGATCTTGACAATAATGCACTTCCACAAGTTAGTAAATGTAATGGTTCATGTGAATTCTCCATCAACGACCACGACCGTTTAAACCGTTTGTTCAGTAAAGATACTGAAATGTAAAATTTGTATGCTTTAAATAAGAACGTCTTTATTATTATTATGACTTAGATGAAGATCAGGTCAAATTTAAAGAGACATTCATACAGAAATCCAGATAATTTCAAAGGGTTCATGAATTTTTTCTCACAACAGTAGGCCTTCAGTAAAATGAGTGGCGGGAGTGTGTGACCTGAAGCAGCAGTTCAAGTGGATCACACTCTGAGGGTCAGATGGCAATGAAGCAGAACAAACTGCGAGAGTCAAGTGAAATCATGCTGTGGTGCTGGGACCATTCCACCAGTATGGGTGGAAATATCTCATGATCTTTGTGCCTGGTCATTTTTCACATTGACGTGTCTGGACTTGTTAATCCATCTGACCAATCACTTTTCTCTTAGTCTGGATGTTAACTGACCCAACACCAGTGATTGCTGCAACAAGTGCTTTGACTGAAGTGTACGGCATGTGCCAGATGTCCATTCTTGTACAGTACAGCATTTCAGCAGTGAATTAAAAGCAGAAACTTCATCCCAATCAGCAGCTACTGTACATCCCAGGATCAACAGGCACCACAGTACATTAGGATGTGTTCCTTAAGCCTCATGCTGCTTCTTCTCCCAGAAGGGATCACAGCCTTCTGGTGGAGCTCTTAGTGGGGCAGAGCTCTCCGCTGAAACTTCACTCCCACCTCTCCCACCTAACTGCTTGCGTTCTCCTGCTGGGTTCCGACCCCAGGCAAGGAAACGAGAGGGGACGTCTCTTCATCGGCCTTTTCCGCTTCTGATCTGTCCAGTGCAACATTTTCAGCCACTCAGTGGTCCTGTGGTGTATGTTGTGTTGTCAAACTGCATCCCCGCTGTCACCGATTGCATTTGAGCATGACTTCCAGGTCTTTAATTCCTTCCTGTTTCTAATTTCTCAGTTAATATTTTCATACCGGCTTCCCAACTGGCAGACATCCAGGCCTGGGTGCACTGGTATGGAAGGAATGAAGGTCCATGGTCCTTGCTGGACTTGCAGGGGAACACGAGACATGGAGTCAAAGATCCTCTTGTTATTTTTTGTTTTTACAGGGTCTCGTTCTGAAGGAATCCGATCCTTCCTCTTCACAATATAGCACAATTCATAGATATTTAATAAACATTGTGGTGAAGGGCAAAAAAAATAAATGCTTGACTCATTAAATATTCCAGTGCTACATTATGAATCATGGTTCCTTTCCATGCCTTCTTAAAATAATTTTACATCCAAAATGAAATGATTTTTTTAAATTATTATTTCTTACTTCTGGAACTTTCTTAACTGTTGTGGTTAAGACAGGTCCCTGAAGAGTCAGAGACCCACTCTTTCCGGTCTTTGCTCACCCAGTGTGAAATTTCCAGAACCGTACAGGAAGGGGTT
The DNA here is from genome assembly GCF_900964775.1 of Scleropages formosus. Classification (NCBI taxonomy): domain Eukaryota; kingdom Metazoa; phylum Chordata; class Actinopteri; order Osteoglossiformes; family Osteoglossidae; genus Scleropages; species Scleropages formosus. The sequence continues at coordinate 14,317,995 of NC_041826.1, forward strand.
TTACAGTCCTGGGTGAATCATAGGTAGATTTACCCCAGGCAGAGGTGTGGGGCAATGTGTCTGGGGTAGATATGCAGCACTTGGTTGACTGTTTAGTGCATCACAAGTGGGTACTGATGTTGCCAGCATCCAGGACCCAGAACTGTTTTCTAGTTGAGTCCAATTAATGTAAGATACTAGTACGACATCATAGGGCTGACAGACACTAATATTCAAGTCAACTTGACGCATAAAGGAATGTTTTCTTTCTAGGAATTAAAATATGAATGCAATCTAAGTGCGTAGTACCAGTACATAGTACTTGCCTTGTATGTGAGTCTGTAGCACTAAGATCCTTTTTCTTATTTAACGCAATGTTTGGGTCATCTGTCTGCTGGGATGTTTACTATGGGAAAACGATCGCTGATAGCAGGACCTGAAATGTGTGTTCTAGTTTGTTGCTGGAGGCCATCTTCGTTTGCATGGCTCTCAGTGTGTGCTGGATGCCTCACTGGATGCCTGTGGGCCACTGATGGCACAGTAGGCACAGCTAAGGGGTTAGGCGGCTGGTGGTGGGCTTCTGGAGAAATCCCTCCCGGATCCCTTTTCACCCTTCTCTCTCATCGTTTCTCATTCTCCTGTCTCCTGCATCCCCACACTTGGATGAATAGAAAGCTTGAATGACAGGGAACGCTGTGATTGCCCCTCTGGAGGACAACACCGACAACCTGTCGAGCGGCAAAGACAACGAGAGGTTAGTCCATAAGGTGTTTGCTATGAAGTAGAGCCTGACATATCCAAGCATTGTCTACCACAATGACAGCTACATGTCTAACACATTTTCTGCGATGATAATGTTCTAATGAAGCGAGGTTTCACAGCTGCTCTGGTTACTCCTGTAGGTGTCCGGTAATCCACAGCGGGTGTTCAGGTGAGCGGCCACAACGGGAGCTCACCATCCAGTCGCTACCTCTTTAAGCTCAGTTTATGAAAAATTAAAACCAACGGTGTAGACCTCTGGTCCTTCAGGGTTAGAGTGGTGCAGGACGGAAAGTGCATTTAAGCCAGTGCCCGGTGGACGCCTGAAACGTCAGGTGAGGTAACACACTACCCTTGGTAAGTGGTAAAGTGCAGCAATGTAGAATAAGGACATAGCGTACAACAAGCATGAGCGTTCATTCAGTACTTACGCAGACTTTCGGTGTGTTTGCTGCTGCGTGTTAGGCATTCCCACCCTCTGTGGGGAAATACAGACATAGTATGCATGAAACATAGAAGCAGTGCACTGTTGTTTCCCAGTACAGTAACAATCTATGAGGAATATTAATACATTGACAAGGCAAAGTGCTGTGGCAGTACTGGAAGTGGCCACCAGGGGGCAGGATTCAGTAGCCGCACTTTTGCATTTTCCCTGACGTGACACTAAAGGGAGTAAAGTACTGGGTGAAAAACATTTCAGGATATGAGGGCAGGTAAAATACACAGAAAAGCCCGAATTACAGCTCAGAGCACAGAACTTAATCAGGTTTTTTTTGTGAGATACCTGGCAGCTGGTGACCCACTTTGTTACGTAAAAAGCCTGGTTGGTCAGCACCTGCACCCCTGGCCTGACTCAGACTCATCATGAATGCGAGAATGCGTTATCTCCGGCACGGTACCCTTACTGTCTCCCAGCAGCTCCTCAGCCATGAGGCCGTCTTGCCGGTTGCCCAACACGAAGGCCAGGAAGGAAAGGATGAGCGCGTCCAGGATGCCCATGATGGCCAGGATGTAGGCCCAGCGCACGGAGCAGGCGCCCAGGGTGTACTTGTCCGTCTTCTCACCACACATTCGCTTCACCTCGTCTGAGTCCCACCCATCGGGGAAGATGAGGCAGCCCAAAACCAGGCAGGTCCCTGAGGGAGGGAGACAGGGGGGCAAGGAGGAAGGCAAAAATGGGCCATAATGGGGTGAGAGTGTCTTTAAATGCAGTAAAGCGTCGAGACAGACAGAATGAAAGCACAGGTCGGCCTCAGCACAGATCACCCTTCAGCACTTTAAAAAGCGCAGCTCTGCCCATTTCCCTGCAGCCTTACCCCTCTTCCTTTTAATTCATTACTGATGGTTTGTTGGTCCTCCTACTGTCTTTCGAAGCGTTGATGTGAAAAACATCCCCGGCAGACCAGCGGCTGCAATTATTCACAGAGGATGCTTCTAGCTGTACTTTGAGCTCTCTGCATATTTCGGAAGCTTCCTTTCATGCTGCTCAGGGACGCTGAGGCTAAAAGCAACATGACAACATCGGTTCAGACCACAGAACCATGGGCGACATGTGGGAGGAGGCTGTGGGCGTTGCGTTTGCGGAGGGTGGGCGACGGCCCCGGATGAACGGGCACTCGAGCGAATGGGCGTGGAGCAGTCGATCCGAGGGCGCCGAGAGGCGCTGCCGTGCAGCGGTCGGGTACGGCCAGCTGGAGAATAGAATGAGTGTTGGGGGAGAGTGAAATTTCGCAAAATTTCAGGAATGATTAAGGTCATCGCTGGGCAGAGAGCACTGTGAAAGAGTGAAAGATGACCACCAGTCCAAACGCACTGCAGCCCCCTCAGACAGAAAGTTCACCTGGGTGTTCAGTTCAGTAATTCCACCCCTATTTGCAATGCCTACAATGGAGTTCGGCCAGTAGGGGGCGCTGTATCCAAACCTCCATTCTGGGCAGGCAGTCAGACACCGACATTTCAATCCTATCGCTTAACTTCTAATCACTGGCTAAGATGAACATTAGCGAAAATGATCCTTTCAGCTTCCACCTGAACACGCTCTTCTCTGGAGGTATTCTATGGCGGAAAGTGTAGAAAAGGTGGCCGAGAAAGTAATCACTCATTGCGGGTAATTAGTAAAATGCATTTGCTGTCACAGCCCCCTCTTAATCCTGGCCTCAATGCCATTGATCCCATGGACATCTGTCATTCGGAGCCCACAGGAGTGCGGTGCTGGAAAAGAAGCGCCGAGCACCTCCCGGCTTCTCAGAGAGAGGTCAGAGAGGGGTCGGCTCGAACCCCTGTGAGTTACCAACTTTGCTCATTCCTTCATCCCTGTTGATGGATCAGTCTCCTTCTGCAGTTAAGTCTCCATGATGGGCTGGCTATGGCTCACGGCTCTTCGCTCTTTCGCTTGCGTGTCGGCAGGCAGGCCCCGCTTTCTAAACTTTGCGGATGAGCGCTGCGTGACCCCCGAGCGTGCGGCGATGCCTGGTCGAGCACATGTGGGACGCTGTGCTGGTGCCTCAGACAAGGACGCACACCGGAGGACACGGCCGTTGGAGAATTCAAAGGTAGTTGAGTCTCCTCGCACCATCCTACACCTCTGAGCTACAGGGCCACCGCTGCGGATGTCAATTTAACACTCATTGCTGAGTTATAACTTTGATTTGATGCCGACCCCCCCCCCCCCCCAGTCCGCTAAGCTACTGCTGTTCACCCCCCCAAGAAGGCTTCCTGCTGACAGCTGTTTGCAGCCTCGTGGCAGATGCCTGCATGGAGGATTGAGCAGGCAGAACGGAATCAATGGGATCAGCGGATGGAGTGACAGCTGGACTTTCCTCCTCCCCGCTGCCGGCTCTTACTCACAGCTCAGTCTCCTGAGGCACACACCAGTGAGCGCTGATGCCGCCCTCGTGCGTGCGTACACTACACGTGCCCGTTGCGTGTGTGTGTGTGTGTGTGTGAAGCATGCAGATTGCTGCAGCAGTGCAGCACTGCGAGGAGATGGAGATATGAATACCAATAAGGAGGGTGCGGTTGCAGAGGAGCTCAGATGCCGAACCTTCTTTCTTCTCCTTCCCGGACGGCCGCGGGGGGACGTCGGGAAGGTACGAGTGTGCCACCAGTGCTGCCTGGCTCCACATCTCAGACAGTACGGCTCACGCAGGCTAAATTTCCCCAGGTACGGAGACTTGCGGTTCACGCTGTCCTGCTAAGACATTTGCATTGAAACACTGACGGCCTTTGAAATTTCTCTGGTTATGACTGGTTTTTCTCATGACTGATGATTTATGAAGCAGTACAAAGTTCTCCAGCCAGGTTCCACGATGGACCAGTCTGCTTGTGAAGGGCCACAGGCATGACCGATGTTACACTGTGGTATGTTGCACCCATGACCGGTCTTACATTGTGGTATATTACACACATGACCAGTGTTACACTGTGGTACGTTGCACACATGACCAGTGTTACATTGTGGTACGTTGCACAGATGACTGATGTTACACTGTGGTATGCTATACACAGTATATGTTACACATGCTGCCAGTGATACATGGTACAATATTACATACACTATGAGTGTTACAAAGTGGTATATCATGTATGATCAGTGTTACTGTGTGGCATGTAACATACACTATTAATGGTACAGTGTATTATGTTACGGGGGTGTGGTGGCGCAGTGGGTTGGACCGCAGTCCTGCTCTCGGGTGGGTCTGGGGTTCGAGTCCTGCTTGGGGTGCCTTGCGATGGACTGGCGTCCCGTCCTGGGTGTGTCCCCTCCCCCTCCGGCCTTGCGCCCTGTGTTGCCGGGTAGGCTCCGGTTCCCCGTGACCCCGTATGGGACAAGCGGTTCTGAAAATGTGTGTGTGTGTGTGTGTATTATGTTACATAACACACTTTATTAATAGTGTTGTTACGTTTATTACATACATTAATCTGGTGTGGTATGTTACACACAATATCTGTGTTGCAGTAACACAGTGTTAGTGTTGCTGTGTGGTATGTTACACATTATCAGTGCTATAGTGTGGTTTGTTATACGCAATATTAATGTCATGATGTAGTGTGTTACACACAGTGTCCATGTTACACACACACCGGCAGAAGCTGCTTGTCCCATATGGGGTCGCGGCGAACCGGAGCCTAACCCGGCAACGCAGGGCATAAGGCTGGAGGGGGAGGGGACACACCCAGGACGGGACGCCAGTCCATCACAATGTCCATGTTACTTTGTGGCATATTACACTGTGTGTGACATATCATATGCCATTGGTACAGAGTATAACATACCACACTGTTCCCCCGATACTGTGTGTAACATTACTGTACATAAAAGGGGAAGTGTACAACCTTGTCGAGACAGAAAACGAAACGCGGCAGCACCGCTATTATAACACGCAGTCCATCACATTGCAGCAGCACGTTCCAAACACTCGTGGTGCGGAATTGCGTCATCGCTGCATCTATATCAAGAGTTGTCATAATTCAGAGGTGAAGGAAATGGTCAAACGTGCTTCTCGTTCCGTCCTGTTTCCAGGGAGACTCGACAACAAATAGCGATACAGCAGTGGCGTTTCTTCACCGCGAGGCTCTAAGAGGCTCTTTCTAAGGGTGAAGCAGGCACTTTTTAAAGAGCCAAAAATAAACGATGCACATGAGGAAAAGATTAAGGTTACCGTATGGGAGGATGTGTAACAAAAGGGAAAAACATGCCCACCCCAGAGTCACATTCACACAGTCAATCTATATAAAATACCAGTGAAACTGATGATAATAATACGCTATCCTCTAGACACACTGGAATGTTTCCTCAGTCCAGGAAATGAAATGAAAGGTTTTAAATCCTTGCAGTGTGGTGGTTATGCAACACAGTAAAAGCTATAGAACTACTGTCCTTTTGGGTTTCTCATCATCACACCAGGTATGTGGTGAGCTGCTGATCTGACACGCAGTAGCTTATCTAGCTTCATAATGCCGTGTTTCTACATTCTCCATCCTCTCTATAGAATCTATATCTATATATAGGTGGTCCCCGACTTATGATGAGGTTACGTTCCGCGAAAACCATCGTTAGCTGAAAATGCATTGAATACACCTAGTCTATCGAACAGCATAGCCTTGCATACGTGCGGTGGCCGTGATGGGCTTGCCGCCTTCGTGCTGGGCAATTATCTTGAGTTTCTCCTCAATAGTAACTGCCCTTCTCTTCTTCTTCCCACCAGTAGCAGGAGACGCAGGCGGACATTTCTGTGACATTATGGCTGCACAAAACACAACCGCGAGACAGACTGGAAGATGTCGATCGTTACATTTGATTTGGCTGAGGGGTAAGAATGAGCGATTCCGATTCGTGGTAAATCTGGTCCTCACTTTAAAGTAGCTTGGAGGGCAGGTCGTCGAGTCAAATGTGACATTCCCTTCGCTGTTGTTGCTTCTCTATCCTGCAGTTCCACCTTTCGAGCAGTGGACATGACTGAGGCGTCATAACCTCTTATTCTCCTGGCTGTCTCATGTAGGATTGGGGGAGAATGGTTCACCTAATGCTAATGACCAAAGCTCCCTCTTTGTCGCCGCACTCCCAGATCCTGTCACCTGGAGAGAGTGAGAAGTGAAAACGGGGACAGCCCTCAGAAAATGTCCCGGACAAATGAGAGAAAAGCCGGACATATGTCCGAGCCAGCAGGACAAGTTTGCGTGCTCCTTGCCGGGCCTGTTCTTGGCTCAAAGTCTCTCGGCTGGAGCTGAAACCCTGGAATCCCGGCTCAGAACATTATACAGGCTCACGGTAACAGAGGGGCAGCCATACGGCAAAAACGCCATTTCCCATGAGTCTCCAGGGCAGGGAGCGGACGAAACGGCGAAGAGCAGGTGTTCTGATGAAGACCTCAAATACAGACCCATGCCAACGAATGAGAAGAGATGTCAACGCTGCCGTGGCGGAAATACTTAAATGAAAAAACACAGCTATTCAATGCTACCCTATTGTCGGAATGGTAGCGGCGGAGGACCTGACGGCAAAAAGCAACCCTCAAACACACACTTGTTGGAAGGGTAATGATGGCTCCAGAAGGGTGTGAATCTTGGCCTTACCATGTGGGTCGGCAGCTACAATAGTGACTGACTGATTCAGGCGCTGGGGGTATTTTAGCTGGTCCATTTGGCAGGGCCGGGTGTCAGTTTTTGTGAGTCTCCTGGCTTTGGGTTTTGGGAACTGTGTGACCGCTCTTTCATTTTTACACACGGGTGATGTGAGCGTTAATGTGTATGCTTGTGTATGTCCTAGCTCTTAGAGTAAGTGCATCTATGGGGTAGCTGCTAGTTTAGTGGTTAGACCTCCTGCCTTTGGGTCTAGAAGTCAGAGGTTTGATTCCTACTTCCAGTTGTAGTGCCCTTGAACAAGGTACTTACCCTAAATTGCTGCAGTGAAAATTACCCAGCTGTGTAAATGGGTGAACACCAATAAGTAACTTAACACTGTAAGTCGGTTTGGAAAAAAGCATCAGCTAAACGAGTAAAGGGGGGCATAGTGGCGCAGCAGGTTTGGCCTGTGCTTGCTCTTTGGTGGGTCTGGGGTTCAAGTCTGGCTTGGAGGGCCTTGTGACAGACTGGTGTCCCATCCTGGGTATGTCCTCTCCCCCTTCCAGCCTTTTGCCCTGTGTTTCCAGGTTAGGCTCTGGTTTGCTGTGACCCCACTTGGGACGAATGGTTTCAGTCAATGTGTGTGTGTTAAAATGAGTAAATGTGAATACGTAACCCCAAACAGTTGGGTATTGGTGCACATAAGGGAGAGCTTCTCAGCTCTTGCCATTAGTTCGGACACACCCAATACATCGTACCAGTGTGGAACGCTGCTTGTCCTCCATCGTTTTGTGTCAGGTATAAGTGCATAAGCCCTGAAGTTCTGGGTACCCAGAAAAGTGGCTCTCTGTGGCTCTTTGCTCCCTGTCATTCCCGACATGTGCGCCACGCTGCGGCGCCCGTGAAATGGGATTACAGTCTCTCAGCTCTTCCCATCCCTCCCGAATCCCATTTTCTGCTGCTCAGTGTTTGAATATCTGTGACCAGATGGATTATGCATAACACACCCTTGTTGTCTATTCCTCTGTAAATACATGCAGTGTGTGTTATATAAATAGCCCCACAAATGCGAATTATGCTTTCAGCGTATTCAATGTCATTTTCCAATTCATGTTTCCAGCCACTTTTGTCATTTAAATATGCGTTATATGCCCTTTACTCTCTATAATGAAACCTCGATGGAATTTCAACAGCATACGAGCCCAAAAAAAGGAGACTGCAGAGCTTGAGACGAGTATTTGCTTAAAAAGTATAAAGGTCCAGTGAAGTCAGGGGTTGATAAATGGCTCATAAATAGATCACAAATTCATGAATACAGTGCAGAGCTGTGCAAGTCATCCTGGTCCATCATGCTGTTGTTCCCCCTGGGTATTTTCTTACTACATGAGTTCAGGCTAAGCAATGAGCTCAAGCGTAGCGTACGAAAGCAGGCGGATGACAAAGTGGTTACATGAGGTTACATCAGACCGGAATCCTTAACCGCTGCATTAAACGCTGACCCCTATTTACACTATGCTGAGAGAAACAGACACACCTAGCATACCTGGGCAGTGCTAGCAACACGTGCACATATATCAGCCGGTGTCGAGGGGTCGAGGGGAGGACAAGCAGCCCATTCTCGCTGATTTTATCATCTTTTGACACCCATTTAACAGAGCTAAATTTGGATAAAGAAGTCCATCTTTGAATGCGTAGAGATGCGATAAATGACTCTTCACTTTTCTCGTAAGCTCCTCTTTTTCAGTAGCGGGATGTCAATAGGCAGGGAAGTTTCTTAATGATCACTGGGTAGAGTATGTTTAAATTATTCATATTTTTTTGCATTTCGCGAGCTGCATTTGAAGTTCTGTGATGGGATTGTGGAGAAATTCCTCAGATCTTGGATGTGCCGCTCAAAGTGATCCGTGCTCGGCTTCCGAACACGACGGAAAAGCCGATCAGATGAACGCTCAGCCACATCAAAGTCGAGCCCGTGGCTCTTATGCGCACAGTACACAGCAAACAGGATTTATGGATGGATGCGGGATAATCGAGGGTCTCTCGCTGTGCCGTTTAGATGGGCTCTATGGAAACCCAAACTACAGACGATGCTGAAGGAGGATCCCCCTCAGGTCTGTTGGGCTCACACGTTCCCTGTTGACTGAGAAAAAGGAGTGTGAAAGCTAGAGGCACGGAGACCAGTGAAGATGAGGTCATTCAGTGATTCATTGGCATGCGGAGGTGTGCCTCCAGTCATGGAGCAACATGCCTTAAAAAGCTCTGGATTCTGGGCAATACACATGAGAAGATGGGCAGGTGGTTGGCGTAGGATACCCATTTAATTTAATCCAAGCGAAAAATAATTAGGTTTTTTTCATGTATGGACACATCTGAAAATGTTAATAGGCTGCCTAGTGATTAGGACCGTGGGAGAGCGACCAAAAGGTTGCAGGTTCAAATCTCAGGAGAGACCAACCTTCAGCAGAGATACCTAACTTGAATTTCTTCTGCAAAAAAATCCAGCTGCACATCAGTCACTTTGCTTAAAAACATCTCCAGAACAGCCTCGTCTGCTCACTTTTGCTAACCACCCATCCAAGCCAGAGTTGCAGTGGTCCAGAGCCCATCTCAGAAGCATAGGGCCCCAGGCTAGTAGGGGTCCATCACAGGTACACATTCACTCATACAGTGCAAAACAGTGTTTGTACAAGTGAGTAAATGAATAACAAGGAAAGGTCCTGCTGGTTAATCACTCTTTAAAGGTCCCGCTGTTAATCACTCTTTACTGGTTGTCTTCTGCAATATCGCCATGGCGATGGGCTTATAATCAAATGCAATGGCCCAGCCAAGTCAGTCCAGCTGCTCATACTTGAGCGAGGCAGGAAACCGGCAGGGATAAGGGGGTGGCAGCGAGAACTTTGGTGATCAGTCACGGTCAGCTCAGCCCGGTGGAGCCACCCCAGGAAGCTGTTCATGACGATATCAAGAAAGGACCGGGGGTTGAGTTCCTCTTCCCAAACCTGTACACCAAACCTGACGGAGACAGAGCCGGTGAGGATGAGCAGGAGACCAGAAAGAAAGCCACCCGCGCTCTCAGCTTCACCTCCGAGTTCTGCCGCGGCAACGGAGCACAAAGCCGTGTCAACCTGGATGCCACCAGCCTTCAGGTTTTGCACAATTGGTCCATCTGCACTCAAAAAGGCCAGCTGAGGCGGGGGGGAGGAGTGCCGAGCGCCACACTAAGCTCGCTGTCCTGCTGGCTGCGTACCTTGGACAGTTCGGTGCTGCGGTGTACTTCAGGGAGGATTGTGTTTTAGCTGCTCTGTCCTTTGAGCCCTTGGTGAGTGGATGAGTGGGATGCGACGCCAACCTCGCCCGCCTACGCACAAACACACGTGCGTGCAGACCCACACAGAGACGCACAGCTTGTCCCCAGTGTCCGTGAGAGAGCAGAGCGCTCCAGGGCCATGTCCTCAGTTGACCCTCGCCACACTCTCTCGAACCCCAGCATGTCACCGGTTTGCCTCCCGCAGGTGGCCCGCTGAAAGAAAGCAGCCAGCTCACACGCAGCCGGTGCCATTTCTCCATCCAGATGCACGACTCGTGTCTAGACTTCCTAATCAAGAGACAGCAATGGCTACTTGCTGCTTTTGGTAGGTCACTGTGTCCTTGCCCCCCCCCCCCCCCCCCCCCAGGGCATTCTCAGAGAGCGGAAGAGAGACATAAATCATTTGCCTCCGCTCCAGGGTAAACCGAACCTGGAGATTATCGAGGACGGAAAATCCATTCTCCGCACCTGCAGATAGAGACGCGCTCCCGCTCCCAAGTCCTGATGAGATCACTCGCCCCGCCACAAAGAGCGGAGACCTGGCCACGCCAGCCAAATGCAGATTAATCTGTCTCAATTTGTGCCGCAGCCCCACTGCCCGTCCTGTCATACCAGAGAAGTGCGAAACTGAAGTTGTGCGGCAGGCCGATCTTCCCGCTTTTCCCCTCCACGAACCGGGTTTAACCGGTTTCGCTGGAGGTCTCACTGGCAAACCATTCACTCAAATTACGCAAGAGTGTCTCCATTCATCAAATAATGGCACCAACTTAAACGCATTTACATTTATTCCTTTAGCTGACACTTGTCTCCAAAGCAACTTGTGGTGTTAAGCTACCCGCAATTATTTTCCCATTTTATACAGCTGGGTAAGTTTAACTGGAGCAAATCAGCGCGAGTCCCTTCATCGAGGGTACTACAGCAGACGGAATTCAATCTCGGGCTCCCCGAGCGGAAGGTGCAAGCTCTACCACTACGCCACCCACTGCCTGATACACTCAGTCTAGAGTCTGGCTGTCAAACAACAGATGCGAAATAACGCAGTCGTGGTCCCACTGTGCCACCGAGGCCTGCGGTGTCATTATGAGCATGGTGCCGATGGTGTTTCGGATCACAAATTTAGTCCCGTGCTCTACGTGGATCCATGATGCTGGACCCTATCTGTATGCCTATACCCTTCATAACTGCAGCTTCATCTGCGTAGCAGCCTGTTTGCCCCTACCCCCCCCAGGTTCTGGTGAAAGTGAATTCAGATGGTTGAGTTCACTAATGAAAAGGGCAGTGGCAGAAGCATGCTTTCGTAAGGAGATTTAAAGCGGCCTCACCCTGGGGGTGATGGGAGTGGTGTGAGAGTGCATGTTGGTGGAGGGTGAGCGAATCTTCATTTCACCTACGCAGCACTGAGCGTCGGGCAGCAGCAACTTCGCATTAGCTTTCAGCAGGCAGCGCTCTGCTCGGAGTGGATTGTGATTAAAAATGACCAGAGTTCACCCCAGCCTCCTTCGGTCTTGGACATTCATTTTCAGCATAAGAAGGTTTTTTTGGATTCATTTCAACTGGTCTCTGTCAATTAGGCAGAATATCACTCAAACACATGGAGACCATGCAAAATATAATATTCAATATGTATTCAAATATAATGAAAAAACTGAAATGTGTTATTAGCGCACAGTTTATTGATGGAGGCTCTTCACTGTTGCAGATGTTGACTGATTCCTTTGGGTTCTGAAGCCGAAAGCGCTGGTTCACGAAATAAAAAAAACGGAGTACGTGTTATTATCTACCAACAAAGACAAATAAAATACTTTTTTTTAGAGGACTCTCATTACTTTCTGACTGGTGTTTTCACCCAGAACCTTTGGCCATGTGAATCCTTGTACCCGGTGCTGCGCTCCACAGCATTACGGAGCGGTGCCTCGTGTCCGGACGGCTACGACCCGGGTGCCCCATTATCGAGGGAGATGGGGAAGATGAGCTTTGCTGCAGATGAGCACTTAGAGACGCTTCTTCCAAGGTGGCTACTTAATCAGTCCCGAATAAGCCGGGGACCAGCAGAGTCCTTTATCCCTGTGCCGTGGCCCTCATACCTATAAGGCTTGAATGACTGGCACTGCCGTGTCACGGTGCTGTTGTCCTGAGCATCTGGGACTGAGGTCTTGGTGCTTTTCCTGTCTCCTCCATCAATATCCCCAGAGTCCTAGGAGCTACTATTAGGCATGATGGGATGTGCCTTCTTAGTGTAAGTATCAGTCTCGGTGTGTGAGTTTGCGTGCCCTCTGGGACTCCCAACTCCACCAAACCTCCTTTGCACCAGTGTGTTGAGAACACATCTATTGGAACCTGGATCATCCAAGACCACATATACCTGATAGCACAGGTGAAATGCAAAGAGAGACCAGGTAAAGAATCTATCAACGATATGAGTGGTTTTCTTCAACGCTTAAAAGAAAATGCTCTTTTTCTGCTGATTGGGCCATAGTTTCAGGCTGGAATGTGTTCTTCTGAGTTGGATAATTGTGAATTCTGTCTATGTTCCTTATTTGCGGAGAGGAAGGCCAAAGTGAGACATGCCTCCACCTGCGTATCTCCTGAGTGGGACCCGAAGGCCCGAGTCCATTCCAGATGTTGACCTGCTATACCTTTGCACTTTGACTCATTCCTATCACAGTCACAGGGCTGCTGACAACCCCCAGTAGATTACCATACTGTATTTTTATCTCCAGGATGGCAGACAGCTACAATAAGGATGAACACAACAGCATATTCCACAGGGGAACGGAGAATGACAGGACGGCTGGGAACACCGAGTGCTCTGCCGAATTATGAGAGAGGGGGTGAGGGCGGTTGGCGAGGGGATGAAGGGGCGATTTGCTTTAACAGCTTCTCCGAAGTGCACAAATAATAGGAGAGTCATTGGGCCCATGAGTCTGAGTGCAGGAGAGACTTTGACACATCTCTCGTACCTTTCCGGAAAGCTTCATTCAGGCTCCTGGATGTTCCCTGCCCTCCTCCACAGCTGAGCAGATGCGCCAGTCTCCATGGGAGAGGAAGAGGGAATGAGAGAGCCTCCCATCTGCTCACGAATCGCCAACCCTCTTGTCCGCCCGCCCATCAAGATAAACCCTGTCTAATGTCTTATTAGCCCCACTAAGTGGCACCCATGTCAGACGGCATGATACTCTGACAGGTTTTCAAAGAAGGCCTAAGGGTGGGTGGAGGGGAGTCTGTTTTTGAGCTGTCGGCCTGTCGTACAAATGGGGCGTCTCGAATGGAGACAGCCAATCTGCATAGCGAGACCGGCCTTGGGTGGAAGATGAAGAATCCTCTCGTCATTTTCTTTTCATCCAACCTGACGTCTAATTTATGGCCTCATTAGGCGTCTGCCATTGTTCTAAAATCCCTTCCTTTCCCTAGCTCTGGAGCATCCTACTGTCCTTCAGCAGTGGCTCCCCTTCAGCTTTCCACAATTCCACCTCATCTCTTTCGCTCCCCACCAGAAACCCGGAGGTGTCTCCTACCTCCCCGACCCCACAGGTGACAGCAGACCTCCATTCTGTACCCTTGCGTGACTCGACTCACTGAACACCGAAACTTCACAAACACGACATCTACGCTATGCACCTGATGTTAGAAGATCAACTCACTCACACTGGAAGAAAAGGTGGTGCGCACACACACACACACACACACACAGACAGTCCTGCAAGGCAAAGGCTGTACTTATGCACCTGGCTATGGACACGTTCATGTTTATGTTTTCCTTTACTGAACTGACACACACACTAACACTAACACTGGGTGTCACACACCTAATCTGACTCTTCTTCAGTTGTGGATATTACGATTCCTGTTCTGCAAGCACGTGGGGGCAGCTGGGAGGACACATAATCCTGAGATGCAGTGGCATCTGGTATGGAGAATGAGGAAGAGCAGTTTTAGAGACTCGAACATCAGTTTTTTTCAGAATATTTAATAGGTTGGAAAGAGAAACTGAGGGAAAGAAAGGCTTAATTATCGCTGACCTCATGGCTTGGCTGGGTGCAAAGGCTGTTTTGTTGCATGTTTTGGAGTTTAGGGTGCACAGAGCCAGGGAGGAGAGTTGTAGTTGGCTGGGTGGTTATACAGTAGCCCAGTTTGAAAGCAGAAGAAAAAGGGCTGCTGGGAAAAAACAGTCCAGCAAATCAACAGAAAGAGACAAGAAGAGAGAGAGAGCAGTTGGGGCTGGAGGGGGATCCTGGATGATGATGCCCCACCTTATGAAACAAAGGTGGTCCTCATTTTCCATTATTGCGCAGCTGTGAAGGTGCTGAACGATGTCTACAGAATCACAGGCGTCTGCGTCACAGCGGGAAAGAGCTGAACTCATCGGGATGCTATTCTGCCGAAGACCAAGTGTACATTTTTCTTTAAAATGTTCACGGCTCAAGAGCAGACATCTGCGAAGCTCCACAGATGCTGACCTTGTTGTTCATTCTCTCGTGAAACACCCAGGCTTTATTTCCCTCTGCCTGCGGAGCACACACCTGAGGAAAGGAACCTGGCTGTGGCTCAGGGTACAAAACCAAGAGGTCATTCGCGGTTGTGTTCTGATGGAGTCACCACTGAGTGCACATGTAACCGGCGCCAAAAAAGAAGTGCAGCTGCTGGACTGTTTGCAGTCACAAGATGAGCACTTCCTGTGGCTTCGTTCAGCTGAATGCAAAACCTGAAATCATTCTGATAACTTGCAATGACGCGGTGCCCCGAAAACTCTCCAGTCTGGCACCCTTCATGAAACCTGAGTAAGAAGGAGAAACATTTACACGCACTGACTGAAACCGCTTAGCCTAAGTGGGGTCGCAGAGAGCCAGAGCCTAACCTGGCAACACAGGGCGTACGGCTGGAGGGGAAGGGGACGCACCCAGGACAGGATGCCAGTCCACTGTAAGACACCTCCAGCAGGACTCAAACCGTAGACCTACCAGAGAGCAGGTGTAGGCCAAACCCACTGTGCCACCACGGCCCCTCGAGAAACATTTACTGGTTCAAAATCCAGGAAAAATCCAGGTCTTCTGCACTTGAGTAAGATACTTAAAATGCCATTGCTCTAGTAAAACACACGTAGCTGTAACTAGATCAGGTGACATGGTGGTATAGTGAGTAGTGGTGCCATCTAACGGCGCCTGAGTGGTACAAGAGGATGTGGGTTCAGTCCCCACTCGGTACATGTGATTAAGGTGAACTGATATCTCTAAACTGTGACCGCATGTGCGGCTGCCCTGCAATGGAGTGGCGTCCCGTCCGGAGTGCAGTGCTTCTGCGATAATCTCCAGATCACTGCGACCCTGCTCAGGATGAGCGGTTACTGAAATTGGATGGGTGGATGAAAACAAGCAAAACTGTAACTCACCTTAGAGAAGTGGCTCAGCTAAGCAATGAAATGCCAGGATTATTTATGATGATAATAGAAATGGAGGGATGAGAGAGAGAGGAAGAAGGGAGGATGTGGGGACTGAGGGGCAGACTTTGGTAAGGAGGTGACCGATCCTGTGCTGTCCTCAGGGTCACGGTTCCGGGGTCACTCGGTGATGAGCAGTGTCATTTGCGGAGGGTCCCTTCCCGTCACTCTAAGCGCAGCCTGCTGAGTGACCAGTCTTCCATAACGACACGCAGCGGCGCCAACACGCTTCCCACCTAGACCGCAGAGTCCTCTCCCGCCCCTCTCAGTAACTCGCCACGGGGAGCTGGGGTGTTGCGAACACACTGCTGCCTGTTTCTCAGTCACAACTCAAACAAAGCGTCACACTTGCGTGAGAGCTGCACGGGATGAACCACGTGTCCTTCTGCAACTGCCTCCGCTCCCACCCACAACCTGCCCCAGGAGTGCTGATCATGTGCGCCGAACAGCTGAGCACAGCCAATAAATTAAGCCAATCACATTAACGACTGTGTGAAAAACACCCCCCCCCCCCCCCCCCCCCGAAAAAATAAAAATGTGCCAAAACTGAATAATAATGTTGTTTATGCGCTGCCGACTTTACTCCGGCCTTTGTGTTCTGTGTTTGTGCAGGAAAAAACTGCATCAGGCTATATTTACATATTCTGACAAACCCCAGTGCATTAATTAGTCTCCAAAGAGATGAAAATATAAAGCACACAGCAGAATCCCGCACCGAAGTCCCGCATGCTCCAGTGAAACAGTCTGCATATTTAATGAATCTCCATTTAACAAAAAACCTCGAGCTTCCAAAGCGATGACACCGTTGACAAGGTGCTAATTACCGCTGTCAGGTTGTATGTTGTTCCATCGCTCCCTGGAGTGACTCTCTAAGTAATCTAGCGCCTTCGTCATAATTCCAGGGTAACCGCAGCGGTACATTAGCGCAGGTGGGGAAAAGAGGTCGAATCAGAAGTGAAAAACACATAATATAACTGAGAAGATTTTAACGTTTTCATCTTCAAGGTGGCATGCACACACACACACACATTTTCAGAACCGCTTGTCCCATACGGGGTCGCGGGGAACCGGAGCCTACCTGGCAACACAGGGCGCAAGGCCGCAGAGGGAGGGGACACACCCAGGACGGGACGCCAGTCCGTCACAAGGCACCCCAAGCGGGACTTGAACCCCAGACCCACTGGAGAGCAGGAGTGTGGTCTAACCCACTGCACCACCGCACCCTCCTAGGTGGCATGCAATGCCAGATAATAAACTTTTCACCTATTTATGCACGGTGCTCCTGCTGTATCAGTTCAGGGTAAGTACCCTTAATCGAGGGTACTACAACAGGAGTGGGATTCCAACGACAAACCTTAAGATTCTAAGGTGGCCCAAAAGCGCACGGCTCAGTAGAGTAACCGACTTCCATATCCTCTACTGACAATCGGTCTTTTTCAAGCAAGTTTGCACGTATATCTTGTCACCCCAGCAGGCTACATACATATCTCTGATCGGTCGCGGTGTTTGGTGAACAGGTAAGACCCAGCCAGCGCGACACACCTGAAGCGAGCTGCATCCAGCCGCAGATCTTGTACACGGTGGCCGTGCTGCAGAAGAAGAAGAGCAAGAAGCAGCCGATGCAGGTGATCACCAGCATCATGGACGTGCCGATGAAGAAAGAGGCGGCCTTGAAGGCGCCAGACGGGATGGTGCTGAACTCGGTGAAACTGCCCTGGCACGTGAGCTCCCTGGACAGCCCGTTCCCGATGCAGTAGTGAAAGAGACCGAAGTAGCCGGCCTGGGGGGTGTCCACGCCGTCCCCGATCCAGTAGGGCTGGATGAAGCACACCACGTTGACGATGGCGAAAAGCACAGTGAAGATGGCCCACAGGACCCCGATGGCTCTGGAGTTCCTCACGTAATTAGTCTGGTAGATCTTGGCGGCTTCGGAGGCAGGAAGCATGGTTGCGGGGGTCCCGGGGACCATGTCCCGTATTCAGATGTGCTTCCTTCCTTTCGCGAAACGACGACAGGTAGCTCCGCCGCAAGGCTGCGGGGTTTCGGAGCGCGAGCTCTTCCGGTCCGCTTTCCTCTCGACGGGCTCACATTTCCGGCGCGGACGCCGGCAGCCGGGAGGAGGCCGAAGCGGGGCGGACCGACGCTCCAGAGTCACGCGCGTCGATTTGAACCTACAGGTATCGGCCCGCCTCACGGGCGCTCGTCCGATGGCTCCCGTCCCCCCCGATGGCCCCTTTCTCTCCCGCTCCCGCTGCCCGCGGACGCACCCCGCTGAAGGCACCCCCACTTACCCCCCGCCTCTGTCATGCCATGGTGATGTGCGAGACCCCAGCAGTCCACCGCGCCTCGCACGAATGACACACAGCAGCAGAAAGAAGTTATTCAGGAATGACACCTCCGGGGGGCGGACACCTCAGCCATTGCGACTGCAAAGGAAAAAAATAAAAAACGAGCCGTCAGCAGCGGTTCTTGGCGGATGCCGGAGCCCTTCCTCTCCTCCTCCGTCACACCAGGCAGACTCTATCTATGTGCCACTTCTTCTTTAAACGGACATTCGCAGAGAACGAGATAGAACATGAAATCCCGCAGGATGCGCGTGACCGCTCGCGCGTACTAGTTTGTTGCCACGGAGACAGTTTTCGGACAGACCTTCAGCTCCTCCTATACGGAATGAGGGATGAGGATGAGGATGACGAGGATGATCGGAGGCGGCGGGCAGCCCCGCGCCGCGCGCTCTCTCTTCTTCTTCCTCCCCTGCCCTGGCTACCGCAGCTCGCGCTACCCCCTCCTCCTCCCGCGCGCCTGTCCTCTTCCACACACGATCCCCGTCATCGCCGCGTGTCCCCCTGGGTGTCGGCCGCTGCTCCCGCGGGGCTCCTGTCGCCGCTGCGCGAGGACCCGCGCCGGGAACGTCCGCAACTCTCGGACCGACGGCGCGCGCGCACCGGTCTCGGCGGGCGCGAGTGCGACACCTTGAGCGTACGCGCGCATCACACGTATCGCGCGCATCGCCGGGGGGTGGGACGGTGACAATTGACGTCACGTTTTCAAAGTAGTTCTCGCGACTGGTGGGTTGACTGGCGGTGGTGAACCGCGGGAACCATTATGCGCGCTCGAAAATGCAGATATCGCAGTCATTCACACGCTGTTTAATGTTTAATCGGCCCTCGGAGACGCGCCATCCATTGCGCTCGCCCACGCGGGACTACAGTAATCTGATTAGTGCCCTTCATCCCCTGGCATCGTGACAGCGCCGTGAACGCGCACTGGAGTCAATCCCCAAAGGTTGTAGCGAAGGGTCGCGGACGCCAGCGGTGTGAGATACGCGGGTCCTGCGGGACGTGGAAAGACGGACTTCACTGACTGTTCAGACTCGATCCGAAAAACTTGGCGCTATGGATTTCCCCCTTACCACACTCACACCGTCATTTACCTTTCTCTAAATGATGCGACAGTAATCAACCACGATTTACCGTCTATAGCAGCCTATTCTTAGTGGGGTAACCGAGGGTAAGCAATGGTACTACACAGTGGGGGTTGAATTCAACTCTAAAACCTCCACTAAAATTCATAATACACTTCCCCAGGGTTAGGGGGATGGACTAAAGAGGCTGTTTTTTACATTTATTTGCTTAGCAGATGCTTTTCTCCAAAGCAACTTCCAATGAACTCTATGTGTTATGAACCCACACACCTTATTCACCAAAGTAACTTACACTGATACACTACTTACACTGGGTCACTCATCCATACATCAGTGGAACACACTCTCTCTGTCTGTCACTCACACACTATGGGTGAACCTGAGCAGCATGTCTTTGGACTGCGGGAGGAAACCAGAGCACCCGGAGGAAACCCACACAGACACGGGGAGAACACGCAAACTCCACACAGACCGAGCAGGGGATCAAACCCACGTCCTCTTGCGCCACCCAGACGCTGTGAAACAGCAGTGCCACCATGCCACCCACTGTTATTTATCTGAATTCCTTTGCCTAAAGTTACTCACTGTATTAGATTACCAACCTCACCATGATTTACCCATCTGTACAGCAGGGTATTCTTACAGCATCGGTTCAGG
Source organism: Scleropages formosus (assembly GCF_900964775.1). Lineage (NCBI taxonomy): Eukaryota > Metazoa > Chordata > Actinopteri > Osteoglossiformes > Osteoglossidae > Scleropages > Scleropages formosus. The sequence goes on from NC_041826.1 coordinate 14,337,618, forward strand.
GTAAGTATCATGATCAAGGGTGCTAGAGCAGGAGCGAGATGTGTTTTGTGTCATGAATTTAATGAGAACACTCCTTACTGCCCCAGGACCGCGTACTCCGCATTCTTTGCAGTTCAGGATGAGCAGTTCTCAGGTCGTACTCTGAACGAGTAACTCCAAGGTCTGCCATGCTGCACACGCCCTTGAAAGATGAAGGTACGAAGATGTGAGAGACGGATGGGGACTGTCTGGTTTGTGGATGTACAGCAGAGCTCAGGTCAGCTGTTGGTTCAGCACCATGGACAGCGCACCGACGCACCTGAGACGAGTTCAGGAAATGTGCGAGGCGCTCAGCGGCGCTCAGCGGTGCTCGGGTAACGCTGCACGACGAGTGGCTTTTACCGTGTTCCAGAACTCCTCCTTGCATTAGAAAAAAAAAGCAAATTTGAACCCTTGACCTCTTTTGCATGTCTGTACCTCTGTGTTTCAGGTGAGTTGTGTGGAAGTCAGTATTCTTACTTTAGCTTTCCATGGCTAGAGGTTCCTGAAGGATTTTTAAGATCTTTATAGGCTGTGTGCAAGAAATGCAGTTTTCAACTATGTTTCCCTCAGCGTTTAGGGCGTAGGTGTGAGGGGGTGTATCCTCCAGTGTTCATGCAAGCCTAATATGCCTCCGCTGAGCGCTGTTGTTAATATTTGCCGGTCCCTACAGTACCTATTATTCCACCGCTATAAAGGAAACCTCATGGTGAATTTGAACTATTGTAAGTTTGCGGTGATGTAACATTAGGCACCGCAGGAGAACAAAATGCTTCTCAACCGTTCTCCGTCCTCTCCACCACCCTAGCGCGTGTGCCTCGGCTACACGAGCTAGTTTCTGCCTGGACTTGCCGGGGGGAAGCGGTTGGGGGGCAACATGAATGCCTGCAAAGGGGGTTTTCATCCTTTGTGGAGTGAAAAAATATAATCACGGCAGTAATGCAGCAGGCATGTTACGGCAGGTGCCCGTCTAGGCACAGCTAATTCCCAAAGACTGACAGCTGCACCCGGGAACAGGTTCTTAACGGGACAATGAGCACCAGGTGCAGCCAGTTGTCCAAGGAACTCAGATTCAGAGCTAGAGGGACAACTGATGCCTCGGAGAGGCTCTTGTGCGGAAATGCAGCGCGTGGTTTGCGATTAGTTTCGGCTTTGCTACCTTGCATCCCGTTTTGTTGCACTGTCGGATCTTGATATTTGCTCTTTATGGGGAAAAGAATGAGCCGCAGCTCCACCCACCGCCACTCCCTAAACCAGGCACACAAGGTAAACCGACCTCTTCAGGTGGGCTTACAATAAAGCATATCCTAGAATAATTGGTTTATCGATCGGTTCAGATACCCAGAAACACATTTGTGATGCATTAAAAATTCTGAAGTCTTCATGCTGATGTTTTTCAGCTCTAGGACAATACTGGACTGCTCATGATGAATCAGGTGAATTGGGGGAAAATGCTTAAATGTGACAAGTGGCCTGTTTCTTTTTTTTTTTTATTATCCTCATCCAATCTAGTGATGTATATTTAATGCCATTCCCTGCATTGAAATTCTACTGGCGTTACAAACTTGTGTGCTATGTAGACAGCTGATGTTTTGTACTGCCTGAGCAGTGGAAGGGATGTGGGGTGGGTCAGGTTGGGGGGGGGGACCTGCTCAGTAAGCTAGAGCTGTGTGACTGAGAGTAGGTGCATGTGGATCACCTCTCCTGCTGTTAAGACCTACTCGGTTAATGGTACTTGCAGTTCGGCAGATGAAGTCCCATCCAAGAGGGGCTGATCTTACTTGCAGTTGGTGGAGGGGAGGGGAGGGGAGGTCATGCTCTCTTCGCTCTTGCTGCATGGCGAATCCCTTGTGCGCGCAGCTAATGCGTGATCCTCTGGTTCCCATCGGTGCTGCTGCTGTTGCTGCAGAACAGCATGTAAATGCACTGCTTCCTGTGAAGTTCCGAACTTTATACATATGTAATCAATGGGTACCCTCTCCTCTTGACAGCTCAAGAGTGAATCTATGCATTTTGATTTGTGTGGGCATATTTCAGCAGCGCTGCTGAAAACATTGATTTCTGAAGCTATGCCAGTTCCGGCAGAACCCTTGAGTCCCAAACCCACAGTCTGCCTATATGCCTTTGGCTGTGTGTGTTTGTACGCTATATGTGTTGCGGGACCGAGGGGTCAGTTTCCACGGTTCTATTTGTGGGCGAGTGGGCAGGCTGTACCCCCTGCGATCGCATGCCGGCACTTCGCAGCACGAACCCGTGTGTGCTCCTATGCCGTGAGATCAGGCGGCTGCTTGAGCTGCGATGGAGAGTCCCGGAGAGGCGATGTTGTTCTCCGTGGAGTTCCCCGCAATTCCACACAGCAGGTGTATGTGCGGGGTGATGGAATGAAAAGGGTGTGGATATCAGGCAGCTTTGAGGCCTGCTGTTCCTGTGCATACACACACCACGCAACTCTCCTTGCTCCCTTCAAAAGGCAATCCGAGTGGGTTTTTCTTATGTTTTGAACCAGGGACCTGTGGGCTGCTGGATGGGTTCCACACTGACCTCACTAGGCTGAATATATCAGTCTTTACACCGCAAGAGGGATCGGGATTTGTTCTTTTGACCATATCAACAGTTTGTATTATTGCTGGTTTTATAGCAGTGCGCCATAAAGATGACCAAATCCAGCATGACATGCAAGTTTTAAGAGTGGGTATCGCAGAGTGCCCGTCCTCATTTCTGCAGAGGATGACTAGGCTGCTATTTTCACAAGTTCCGCAAGATTGACCTGAGGTGCATCAGCCCGGTATCCATGAGGGCTCTTTAAATATTGATATTGGCTGAACCGACCTGCTGCAGGATCCCCCAAGCAGACATGGCTGAACTGAAGGGTTGCTGTAAAATACAACTGTCCTCTTCTTCGCATGTACTTTCCTTAATGCTCTGAATCACTCAGATGGGCATGGTGCTGTACGACCCTCTACTTGTAATTCATCCCAGCTCCAGAACCAAGTTCTAAGTCACAGTCCTTGATGGAAGGTTTTTTTTTTTTTTTTTTTTTTCTCTCTCTCTCCTGGTGTTTATTCCATCCATTAACAATGCCATATGCTTTAGGAGAAAGTACATTTATTAACGAAAGGAAACTGCCTCATTGTCCTGTTACGCTAAACAATAGTAACTGCTGAAGTAATTGTGTCCACTTTAATGGGAGATAATTTATGATGGTGAAATTAATTTATGCTAAACTAATTACTCCATAATACTGTATGGCTGCCTACCTGCACTTCTTCAGCTCTTTTGTAGCCATTATGTACCATGCATGCGACACTCACGCATACGCACACGCAATACGATACTATGTTTTAACCTTCGGTGAAAAAGACAGAAGGGCAAAAGTAATCAATGAGAAGGATGCCAATGAATTCCCGCTCACTGAACAAGTGACATTGTTTCGATAGTCCAGACGGGGTCCATCTAGCTTTTTTCTGCAAGATGTATGTCACTGCAGAGAAAAGTGTCTGCTAAATGAATAAATGTTAATGTGTGTGGTTCAGGTGAAATGGTGACTCTAAATGACCTGTAGTGTGTGTGCATGTTTGTGTTACACTGCTGTAGTGCATAGATGGCCGAATGATTGTAGGTAGTTTAATATAGAAAATTTACTATTGTAAGTTGCTTTTGATAAAGGTATTAAATACTACATTATAATCACTGCAGGACACTTTGGAAAATGTTTACTAAATGAATGTATGTAAATATCTTGCATTGCTCAGCATTTTCAAGGCTGAATCAGAAGTTCAAATTCAGTCCTCATCTCAAGCAGAAGCAGAGGTATTAATAAAGTCCTCAAAGTTAAATTCTCGTAATCCGTACGGGTGTTACTTGGATGTAAGGTGATTTGAAACCCATGGCTCATATTGTGAGTTACGGTGGTTTATTTCTCTAACCATCTCAGATGGCAGATGTTACAGAAGGGTTTTGGAATGTACCTGAAATCCATATAGATTAGTTTTAAAATGGCAAATATTTTATTCAAGGTGAAATGGAACCCTTTTACAAGTGGGGGGGGGGGGGGGGGACTGACTGCGGGTTGTGAACCGTTAAGCTGCAATTCCCAGATGTGGCCACTGGACGGCAGTAAACTCAAGTAACAATGATAAAATGAAAAGTTAACTGCATATTTTGATTAAGCCCCCAGTAGTTTATTCTGAAATGAATTTTAAGTACAAATGCTGGCACCTCAATCAAGAAACAATAGTCTGTCAACAGTTTTGTGGATTATACTATACTGTTGGTGCCTCATTGACTTTCTGAATGAGCGGAAGACAAAAATCAGGCATAAAAAGCCCTTTTATCTCTTTAAAACTGTAGCTGTACATCAAAATACCGCTCTGAAATTTGGCCTCAAAAGTGCTAAAAAGCTGCAGAGTTGGAAAGCTCTTGGACAGTATTCTTGCCTTTACTGTGGCGTACACTCAAATTGTACACACAGTGGAATGGAGCTCATGTGGAAATACAGCAGCTCAGTGAATTGCATTGCTGGCTCACAGTTCCTGAGCTGTGGGTTTGGATGCTGGTTTGAATATTGGTGGCGTTTGCAATATATTACAGTGGGTTCCCTGTCGGTGTGGCAAAGATGTTTCAGGTGGATTTGTGTGTGTGTGTGTGTGTGTGTGTGTGTGTGTGTGTATGTGTGTGTGTGTGTGTGTGTGTGTGTGTGTGGATTGGTGTCCTATCCAAAGCATACCCTGTCTCGCTCTCATGTTTCCAAGACCAGTGTGACCCTGCAGTGGAGAAGTAGTTATTAATGGATGGAGGGATGGAAAAGAGCACAAATATGTTTTTTTTTTTTTTTTTTTTTCAGTTATGTAAAACTGATTCGAGCCATATTGAAGTTCTGTGAGGAATCCCAAATTTTGGACCCAATATGCGAAGAACCTCACAGGGGCTATGTATCTGTTTTCTAGAAAGTTCTTCACTGAAGGAGTTAATGACGGCACAACAGAGGCCCTTCAAAAATTAAACTTTAGTGGCTGTTTGGGTTTTGCTGGAAGTGGGGGGGCGGGGGGGGGGGATCAATGCGAGAACAGAAGCAGGAACCACAAAGAGCTCAAAATCCCTCCAAGGACGTCCTGACGAAGTCCGTATCGGTGATTCGGCCCTGGAGGACACGATAAGGGGGGAGATCTGGTGTTCTAAGTGCGGGAAGGGACCAAAGGCACAGGAAGGAGGATGGAGATGAGGGGGGAGGTGGGCGGGGCATCCACAGGCACAGACAGTGTGAGAGTGTAATGAGGAAGAGCCAGGATGAAGGATTTGATGGGGCAGAGGGACAGCCCCCCCCCTCCCAGTCCCCCCAAAGGCACAGAGACAGAGCTGAAATTTTCTCTGTGTGTCTGCATGTGTGTGAGAGAGGGCCCAGAACAGTGCCTGGGCTTGTGGAGATAAGGGGAGGTTACGGGGAGGTTGCTCTGTTCTCTGGAAATGTGCGGCCCGAGGGTTGGGGTCGGGAGCGACGCTCGGGGTTGGTTTGGATCGCCGCTCTTTGAAGTCGCAGGCCTCGGTGACGCCGCTCTGGATAACCATGTCTGCGCCATAGTCTCTTTATCCACCAATCAAAGTGCTCTTTTGTGCTGAACCTTTGAATATCTTTTTTTTGCTTTCCCCGATTCTGTTTCTCCGCCTCCATTTCCGTCTGCATGTTATCCGCTTGACCTCAGTAAATTTATCAGCAGAAGCGCTGTGCCAGTGGCACTTGTTATAGATGCATGTTGGCCCCTGTTCAAGCGAAGCTGTACAAAATGCCCTTTGAATGCTTTACACAGCTGCCCGTGATGGACCAACTGCGACCGCGCTCTCGGCTCTCTGACTCTCGCGCAGCCTTCGCGGCGAGAGCGGCGTTTGTGCCGACGATCACTTTGACTAATGGCGACTGGAATCGCCGCGCAGGTTGTTCGGAAGTCCGTTCCGCAGACGGCCTGCTGACCTGTAAACGGTCCGGTCTGACATCCATTCTTGCACCGTGACAGCTGTGCTAGAGTGGTGCTGCTCTGCCTTGCTTCTCCAGGACAGTGGAGCCCTGCTGCCTTTTCCTAAACCTCATTTCTTATGTACATGTATTCATTTAGCTACCACTTTTCTCCAAAGCAGAAGGGGGCACGGTGGTGCAGTGGGTTGGACCTGGTCCTGCTCTCCGGTGGGTCTGGGGTTCGAGTCCCGATTGGGGTGCCTTGCGACGGACTGGCATCCCGTCCTGGGTGTGTCCCCCTCCCCCTCCGGCCTTATGCTCTGTGTTGCCGGGTTAGGCTCCGGCTCCCCGCGTGGGACAAGCGGTTTCAGACAGACAATGTGTTTTCTCTAAAGCAACATACATCTCAGAATACAATGTGTACATTATAGAGAGACATAGTTGCAGACGTGTGGTTCTTAGTTCTTCTTTCACCCTATGAACCAATGTACATCACACGAGTAGCTGCATACAATTAAAAAAAAATGCAAAACGGATGTTTCTTGATCACCTTCTGACTTTTTTTTTAAGATACTCAAAGTACCTTGCTCAAGAGTACTGCAACTGGAGGTGGGATTCAAACCTACAACCCTTGGGTCTGCAGCAGCTGTAACAACTACACTACCTGCATATTTACTTACCTTTCCCAGGTGCCTTTAATAAACATTCTCTAAACCGTCCAGTCAGAATTTAGAAAGATTGTGCAAGTTGACCTTAAGTCACATATTTGGGGTGTTAGGATGTGGTATGTGATTTGCTCAGGGTCTTCTAGGGGTGAAGAAAAGCCATGGACTGCGGTCTGGTCCTTTAGGAGTGGCTGGGAGAGCAGGGCTTCCTGTGTATCTGCCCTGGTGCTCCTGACCGCCAGGACACCACTGTGTGTGTGTGTGTGTGTGTGTGTGTGTGTGTGTGTCTCTCTCTCTTCTGACTTTGTTTGGATTACTCTCATTAGCCAGATAAGGAGAGCCTCGTACTAACAAAGCTTGTCGAGCTGGAAGAGACGGAGCCCTGTTCTGGTCACAAACAACATTTAGTCCCAACATATCTGCTGATCCTCTGCTTCTGCTCTGTTGTTCAGGCTCTTGGCTTTTCATTCTTTTTGCTCAGGGAAATGTAGCTATTTTCAGCTCCTTCACACGGTGCCTATTTATCCCGAAAGCTAAAATACACGGCGAAGCCTGGTGACGCCCTCTGCAAGGGAGATGTGTGAATTTGAAGCGCGTATCCCCGGTTGTATGCGGAATGGGTTAGTTTCTTTGGCCCGCTGTCTGTTTCCATAGCAAATGTGGCAAAATGGCTTTTTGCTGGAGCTTTGGGTTTAGCCTCAAATGCTGTGATTTATTACGATCCTTGAGGACAATTAAGTGACACTTATGACCGTTTGTCTTCCGGCGAGCGTCGGGCAGCGGATCACTGAATCCCATCTTGCGCTAGATGGCAGTGTGTCCTCGAGCCGCAGCTGTAAACTCCCCTCTCATCCGCGCTTCCGTCTCTCGAGGTCCATACCGCTACTGTATCAGCAGGGGCTCATGTTGCCGGAGGGGTTGCTGTGTCGCATGCCACCGCTGCTGCTTCAGGATCATGTATAGAAAGAGATTTATAGCGATGTCAATGATCTGATGCTGTTCTTGCCTCATCAGATTTCAGTCGGTTTACCTCGTTCTGGCCTCGCGTACTCCACTTCCACCCTGCCGCTATAGCTGGTGGACATCCGTCACTGTCAAAAACTACAGTTGGATCAGGTTTCCTTCTGAGAAATGTCTGGGCTGCACTGTCTCTCTGGGTGATGCTCTGCACCGATGACTGAGACCAGACTGCACCGCTCCAAAGGAAGGCCATCTGCCTCTCTGACTGGGGGGGGGGGAATTAATTTTTATTATATTGTCATTTAGCTGACCCCATTATGCAAAGCAACTTGTAGTAATTTACCATTTTATAGAGTGGGGGCGTTCTTACTGGAGTAATTGAGGGTAAGCATCTTGATCAAGGGTACTGCAGCGAGAATGGGAGTGGGATTCAAACTGGTAACTTTCAAGAAACAAGTCAATATCCCTAACCGCTACTGTACCCACAGTGCTGGGTGTTTTGCTGTCCGATACCCACCCCACCCCCCCTTCTGTCCTGCTAAGGTTTGTCTACAGTGCTGGAGAGGTGCGCAGAAACATTGTCTGGTAGCACTTCTTATTTTTATGAGGGACTGTTAAGCTGCGTAAACAGGTACTGCCCTGTGAGAGGAGACGAGAGCAGGTTCGCTGTACGTGACCGGATGAGCGTGGGACCCGGGAGACCCCCTCCCGCCCCTGTGCGTGCTCAGGGAAGACCCCTTGGCCCTGAGAACGCAGAGCACCGCAACACCCCTGAGCACCACAATCTCCGAATAAGCCCAGGCAACTCCGTGTTCCCCTCTCACCCCGAGTCTGTGACCTGCTCGTCTTTTCTTATCGAACTGTTTTCTCATCAATTATTAATTTTTTTTTTTTTTTTTTTTTTTCCCCCCCTCCCTCCATGTCTGAATGTGAACACAAATTGTAACAAAAAAAGTGCAGGACTATGGATATTTTGAATTTTTAATGCAGCACATGAAATATGCATCATCAGTCATTCTCGGACAGACAGCGGTAAAGTTGTAGCGGGATGCCGCGTTCGGTCACGAGGTGGCGAAGCCTGCAGGCTGGGCGTCGTTGAGCATGGGTCTCTGGTGCTGACGTTAAGAGGGAGATGCAGTGGGCGGACGACGGTATTAACCTGGGTCAAAGGGCAACCGGGCACCGTGTCCGGTCCATTTAGTAAACTGGCTACATAAGTCATATTATAGTGACTCCATCATTAACTTATTTTGGCTCTATACAGTATATTCATGTTTGTATTAAGTACTATAATTAAACCAACGAAGTTTAAGTGAAGCATCCATCGAGGAGGAAGCCGAGAGGACTCGGAGGTGTGAGCGGAAAGGAAAGCGGTGTATAGAACTGAACGAGTGAATCTGTCCGGTTAAAGAATGAAGGGAGTGGGGGGGGGGGGGGGTGAGGAACGCTCATTAGTGCCGACACGGCGGTTCTCTGGAGCTAGGGGCCGAAAGCACCTCTCTGCCTGGAGCTTGTTAGGCTCTGACAGACCTTCCCGTCTCTGAGACGGCCTCTTCCGCCATTCGCAATCCTCAGTCTCCTTAGCGCGTCAAACGCGGGGCAGGGCCGAAGGTCGGGCCCGTGATACGATAAAGAACCCGGCGGAAAGGAACCGCCGTCGATTCCGTCTCGTGCCGACGGACCCCCTGCGGGTAACGGGTGTGATGAGATTCCAATGCGATCGCTCGGGAACGGCTACATGTGCGAGAGATTCCGCATCAAGTGTGTTGCTGCCTCTTTCTTCTACAAAGATACCCTCGGGGAGAGGGCTTCGATCGGCGCTTCCTTCCTATCCGCTAGACATCCGGCTCCATCGCTCCGCAGTAAACATGGCTGCCTTTGCCACCCCCCGTCCTCCATCCCTGTTCCCAGTGCTCTGATGTGCTTCTGACACCACATTGTGCCCAAACACTTCTGAGCCTCTGGTGGGGGAGGGGCCGTGTGTATCGGAGCCAGGGGGTGCGCAGCACGCCTTATTTACACATTCTGTCATTTGTCTGTTTCCCTAGATTACCGCCGGCTGGCTGCGTGACACAAATCTCTCCTAAAATGATCCGAGCGCGGCGGTTCCCCCCTCGAATTGCCTGTCGTAATCCTCTCTGAATTTCGGAGTTCTTAAATAGCAAAGGCTGAGCAGCCGGTAAATAAGTTGAGCGAGCGCGCGGCGCTAATGTGAGCGGTGTCAGCGCGGCTCTGAAGTGCCCCGTCTCGTCCAATTAAAAGCGCAGGAGCGGTGGGCTTTCGGTGCGCGAGTCGCTCTGGCCTTGTGTGCTATTTGAGGACCGGGGTAGGGAGCAGCGAGTGGCCATGTGACTTGCCCTTATTCGGGTTAGCCGCTGCGAGGCGTTTCATACCAAGGCCGTGCGGGTACAGCGCGCTGTCTGAGGTAGCGCAGCAGCCCTGTCTTCCGGAACCTGGGTCTGTAGTCCTGGTCAACAGTCCAGTTTCAGCAGCACACGTTGCCTGCTTCTCGGAGACATCTGATGTTACATCAGCGTATTGTGCGTAGAAGGCTGGCGTGCGTTGTGTACGAGGATGCGTGCGGTTGATAGGAGACCCGTGTTGAGAGCAGGTCAAGGGTACGGTTCTTCCGTGATCTCAACATCCAGGCGTCCGTCAACCGCGTAGAACAATGAAGGAAAAAGCAGGGTCGAGACCAGGACGCTTGCCTAGGCTGATGGGAGGGCTTTGTTTGAATCATTTTTGAGGAACTGTTCTAGATCTTTATTCTTTAACTTCCAGTAGCTTCAGAACATCACTGATTAATTGCTTAATAGCTCTATAATGCTCTATAAACGGAAGTCTCGTTCAGTGCTGGTGACATTAAAGCTGCTTTGAGGCATTAATACAACGAGAAAAGTAATTATATCTGAGCTGTCAAAAGAGATGAAGGACAGCAACATTTGGACCCATTGGATAGACTGTTGCTGCTCTCCATCTTCATCACACTATTGTTTGTCATCCTCATTTAGGGTTATTACATGTCAATAGAAGGAGAAAATCTTGTTAGAAGCCACCTTGGAGTGCTCTTGGGGATCTGACATCGGCAAGTGAACTCAAGCGGGACAGCAGAGCTATGAAGATGTCAGCACGGAGTGTTTTGGACAGGATGGGCTGTCCCCAGTAGGGATACGGGTTAGAAGTGGCCTCTCCAAGTCCAGGGAATGGAGAGGGAAAAAAAAAATCCCAGCCTAGTGCATGCTCTTACTGCTAGCTTGGATCCAAATGTCCTTTCGATACGGCCTTGAGCAGTCCGGGTGTGAAGAAGCTCCTCACCATTGCATGGTGCTGCAAAACCCTTAATTTAGAGCTTCCTGAAGCCATGGTGGATCCCATAGACACCTGCAATGTCCTGTCCTCAAGACCCTCCTCTTTATTTCTGCCCCCTCTTCCTGATCTCCTCTCCTTCACACTTCTCACATGAATTTGACTTCACCACTTACCTTCAAGGTCCTTGTACCAGAATCTGGTCCAAATTAATCTTCTGGTGTCTCAGTAGATTAAAATATGATCATCGGTACACCCTGTCTGTCCGAAATGAATCACTCCGAGGACATTCTGGCCAAAGTCCAGAAAAGCAGGAAGGGGGCAACTTCAGTGCTACAAGTGGCCGTGATGACTACAGTGTCAGAAGATGGACTAGTGGGTCTTGCCATAGCAACGACAACAGGTCTACTGTTGACATGGATGAGCAGAAGTGTTTGTGGTTATCAGCCACTACTCCTCCACAGGCTTACATGCGACAAAGTTGGTGCTCTGTGTTGCAGGAGTCAACCTTTAATACAGGAATGTTGGACGTCACCTGTCAATTGGTTGGTTGTGGGCTGGCTGGACCACTGACCAACTGCCAGATGATTATGTTCAAGGCCATAATAAACATGTAGAGGAGGCTGATGCTGTTTACTTCAGAAGGCCCAGGATCCAAGTCTAATTAGGTGGAAACTTTCCACGCCGCATAGAGGGAGCTTGCCTGCCCACAGCGACTTGTAAAAGAGGTTAATTAATTGAGGGACTTGTTATTCAAGGCTAATTACACTACCACTTTATAGCTGATCACATAGCTGGTCCTGAAGAACGATTCCTGCAGTGAGAGCGGTTGTGGGCTCCTCTTGGTGTTTGGCTGGTTTCATGATGTTGTTACCCAATGGAACTTGAGCTTTTCCCCATTTACCCACTGGAGCGCTGCAGATTAAGTGACTTTCTCAAGGGTTCGAAGGAAGGACCTTCCTGGCGGCGGAAGCAGCAGTGTCCATGCGCTCCACACCCCTGCTGTCCCTTTGAGAGAGCGCTTGTTTGTTGTGCTTTTCTCTTCTCTGCCTCCATCCCCCCTTTCCTCTTCATCCTTCCCACTCAGTTGGTTTCCTCTCCTGACCTGTGGTGCCCCCTCTCTGCTTTTGGCGCACTGTAATTGTTTTTACTCCTCTTTTGGTTCCTGCTGTCAGAATGCTGGATTCCTGCCATCAAACTCCTCGAAGCTTTCGCATACGCAACACGTACAGCCCACATGCCCAGCGTATACACGCACACACACGCCACATTTTTTGCGGACGTACAGGCCATGTGGGACTCTCGATCCTCATTAGCAGACAGTCGTTAGCAACTTGCCTAATTAAACCCATTTAACAGCAATGCTAATCTGCTGGGGTGACCTTGACTACACTTGGGTGATCCTTGCGTGTCTGTGTGAGAGAGAAAGAGATACAGAAATCTGTTCCCCGTTTGTCATAATTAAGGTCTGGTTAACAGCGTGATACGGGCAAAGCTGTGCAGTCTGCCTGCTCGTGCTTGGCGCAGCGCAAACGCTTGGAAGAATTGCTTGTTTTGTTGCTCGACATCCCTTTGTTCGCTGCTGGAGGTCTCGGCAGGTTCGCTGCCTCGAATAACGGACCCAGCCCTCGATGAAGGGAATGAACCTGACCTGTAATTCCTCATCTACCTCTAATGCCCTTCTTTAACTTGCACCTGTAACAGTCTCCCAGTACGAGTGCGTGTGCGCACGCGCGCACGCACACACACACACACACACACACACACACACGATCCAGCAATGATGTCTGTAACAGGAACAGGACCAAAGGCAGCGCAGCTGTGTGGCTGGATAAGCTCTTTGACTGGATGGTCTATACGTACAGCGGCCAGTGTTCCGGATACAGCGAACTGACGTCTGCGCTGCCGTTGGTCTTGTTGACAGACATTATTGTTGGATCGTTAAGCAGATGCGATTTAGAGCAGATGCTTTGTGTACACAAATTTATGAGCGTGGTATACATCCCCACCCTGGCAGAATCCGTAGGGGAGAAGAGGAGTTTATACATCGTAACAGTAAAAATAATAGGAGCGGTATCCCGTCAAGCGTGTACCTTGCCTGTGCAAACACCCCGTGCTTCTGCGGTACGCCTCTGGAGTGCTGCGACCCTGCCTTGGGGTACGTGGTTATGGATCGTGAGTGAGAAATGATACCTTTTATTTGAAGCAACTTAATTGTTACTTATAAAGCATGATGTCATGCAGACCGTAATGATTGCGCTTCGGATACGTGTGTGTGTGCTGGTGGAGGGTATTTGTATAATCTGCCACGTGTTTGGGTGTGTTTCACACTCAAAGGCAGCGAGGTGGGCTTTGCAGGAATAACAGCTACCCCTGATGCACCCCTGACAGCCCTCACCCATGTGCTTTCCTGAGGATGAGCGCCCACGCTGCCATCCTCCTGTGCCTGGGTATCATGTACCTGCAGGGTAACATCCCTATCTCAACCTCCCTCATCCCCTTGATCCCTTCTCTGATGCGCTCCCTTCTTTTCGTACCTGGCTGCTCCCTGCATCATCCCTCCACATCATCCCTTCATCTCTCTTCTGAACACTTTGTTTTTGATCCCTCCCTCATCATGCCTTTATCTGTCTTCTCATCCCTCCTTCATCCATTTATCGGTCTTCTCGGCGCTCCCTCTTCGACCTTCCAGAAGATCCCCGAGCAGGATCCTCCTTGGCTTGGTTTGCTGATGGCAGGGTGTGTATGAGCGTCTTTAATTAAAACTTCCAACCTTGGTGGTTCACTTGCACAGAAAGAACATCCACTCCTTACTGCTCCTGTTCATATGGATATCTATATACTAGTACGGAATTAAAACTGCTGAAACGAAAATAGGTAAATGTGGTGGAACACGAGACCTTGTTCCCTAAAACGTGTGTAAAGTATAATAAAGGTAAGCCTTCAGAACCATTATTATAAAAAAATTACTGCAGAGATTGGTCCTTACTAAGTGGTTTTTCAGCACGTGCTCATCTGGTTTACAAGAATTAAACTTATTTTATAGGTCCCTGCCCCTCTGCCCCCATTCCTTACTCCTTCGTTCTCCAAGGGCAACTGTGGTAAATGGACTTGGTCCCAGTCAGACACCAGCGAATGGCAGTGTCCCTCTTTTCTCCTTCCCTCCTGCTTTCTGCTCACTCCATAATACTTAAGCTCACTCTTAAGTCTCCTTGTGTTTGGTCTGTTTTGGCTCTCAGCCCTATGATAAAGATGGAGGTGCACAAAGGGCCTGGTGAAACCTTGAGGTGGAAATTAAAAATGATAAAAATAATTACTCAAATGCCCCTCATCTACCTGTGTCTGACCCACTTTCTACAATATGTAGCCATTTCCCCAAGCACCTCTGTGCTGGATTTGTGTGTGTGTGTGTGTGTGTGTGTGTGTGTGTGTGTGTGTGTGTGTGGACCCTGGGGGAGGCAAAAAACTCACACTGCTGTGTTTCCACTGGAGGGGAAAACTCTGCTCCCTCCACTTCTTCCAACAGGGTCATTTTTGGCGTCACCGACTCATTTGGTTTGGCTTTGCCGTATTCCTGTCAATGCTTTCCGTAAACCATTATCACAGCCCCTCCAACGCAAACACTGTAGTGCCATCGTGGTGGGATTGTACAGGGCCATCATGACGTAGCTGTTGCTGTCGAAGTGTGACAGATGCACGGAGAGCTGATGTCCAGCAGACACACAAGTGCTATCTGCCTGTCACCAGGTCAATAGCCTTCAGTTGTACAGTGTAGGGGGGTGTGTGTGTGTGTGTGGGGGGGGGGGGTACTGTGGGTTAAAGAGCTAACAGTGGGATGACTATGGGAAGCAGGTGGAGCCACAGTTAGCTGTTCTGATGAAATGAAGATATCACCAGCGCACAGGCTGAGCCGAACTCGCGGCCCTTCACTCTTGGAGAAGCTCTCCTGCGACTCGAGCTGAGAGTAATTAAAAAGGTTTAATTAAGTCAATAATGAGCTGAAAGATCACAGATGCTGGGAGGGGACCCTGTGGGAACGGAGAATAAAGTCTGATAACCCCCCGCAACCCATAGAAATTGGTGGAAGTTCACCTCCTGAATGGCTGCAGAATTGAGATGTTGCACTTACCGCTCCTGGGGAGCTGTTCTAATTGAGGAAGGCCCATGGGGGGCTTGGGTGGGCAGCCCCAAAATCAACAGAAGGTGAAGACTGGCAGTCGTGGTGGCACCATGGGGTGCATCGCAGTGCTAGCAGTTGGTGGATAATTGACTAATAGGGAACTAATGGATAATTAGCTGCTAAATCTAATTTTTTTTAAATCAAGGCCATTTAAAAAAAAAAAAAGAAAAAAATTGCATCCATGGCTTCATCTGTGTTCCGCAGGGTGCATGGCGGTAGGAGCTGCTTCCTCGTACCTGCAGAGCCAAGGTTTGGATCCCAGCTCCTGCTTGTGGTACCCTTGAGCAAGGTTCTTTCTTTGGTAAAAATTACCCTACTATATTAATGGGTTGCTTTAGAAAAAAAAAAAGCATAAGCTAAATGCAGTAAATGTAGGATATGGCACCAGACCACATTACAGCACTCAGCTCCAGACCAGCGGCCCTCTCTTGTCCAGGAGCAAGGTTGAATGAGACCTTCGTATTTGAGGGGAGACCTGCAGGTGTTGGTACTTGATTACCTTGTTAGGAAAGTGACACCAAAATAAACCCCGGGCCCTTCTTCCTTGATGCGCTCTCTAAATGAATTTGTTTGCTGAGGCTACATTGAATTAACTGTGTTGGAGTGAGACATTAATAAACTCACACATTCACTTTAAGAATTTGTGTGTTTGTATGTGTAAATGAGGAAAAGAGTTTCACCATGTTGCATAAATTGTTACACTCTATGGTATTTACAACCACTGCCCTCCTGTATTAAGTACACACATGCATTTGAGCTGGAGCTCAGAACCAAAAGGCACGGGCTCATGACACCGACTGATCTGGGATCAGATAATTGTAAGACTGACACAAACCAGGATCTTGTTTTTTTTTCACTTCGCGATGGAAATATGACCTGGAAGACCATGCGTCGGGGACTTCTGGGGAGGTGACAGTACATCGTACGCTGACTGCACTCCAGTGGCTTTGCATTTGGATGATGTCCTCACAAAACTTACATTTATTCATTTAACAGGCGCTGTGTCTTGTGTGTTCTTGATGCACAAACACACACTGGTGTGGTGTGAGAAGATTCAACTGAAAGGTTTCATTTAGACTTTTGCTATGTTTTACATGCACACTCACCAGTTGGGTTTGATGGGCCCCGTACTATATCTCTCTCATACATACACACTCTAACCAGTTTTGATTGCCCCTTTACTATATTTTACACACTAACCAGGTGGTTCTTGGTCATCTGGACCATGACTGTGGAGGAATGGAGAAAGTGTTGGTTTTGAGGTTCAGGAAGAAAAGGACTGGCTGGAGAATGGAGCTGGTCAGCGAGGATGTGGACTCTAATGCAGGAGGGGGGCAATAGTGTATTGCAATGTCTACGTAGACTCCAGTGATGCAGTGGACCAGGGTTTCGCTTGGGGAGCTCCCAGGGGGCCACTGGAAGGGGTGGGGGTGGGAATGCCATTATCGGGCCAGACGGCCACCGGAGCGGAGTGCTAATTTAGAACAGAGGGAAAGGAAACGGGGGCTCGAAAGGAGCGAGAAGAGTTGGAATTTCAGATGGAAAAACTATAAAGATGCAACAGGGGCGGAGAAGGAAGTTGGGCTCGAAGACGCTGCTGAACAGAGAGGATGGAGGAACTATTTTTAAAGTAAAAGGAGACCGTCCCTTAAAGGACGCGAGACGCACCTGGAGGGCCGCAACGCACGGGAGGGGGACTTACGAGAGAGACGACGGAGGAGCGGGAACAGGACGGAGAATGAAGAGAGAGCTGGAGAGAGCGGGAGGAAAAGAAAAAGCAAAGAAAGGAGTCGAGGACGCGGGGCGGAATGCGGAGGAGAAAATGAAAGCGGATAATACGGCGGAGCGGGGGGTACGAGATTGATGGACTGACAGAAGAGGGAGGAGAGAATAGGATGAAAGGAGGGAGGCAGTCCCTCCAAACCCACCGCACGTGTGGGGCTGATGTTACGCGAGGGGAGAGAGAGAGGCTGGGAGGGGGTATATTTAAGCATGGCTCAGGACAGCGGAGGCAGGCTCTCAACTCCCAGCGAGTGAAGGGAGGACGAGAAGAGAAGAGTTGCAGCGAGAGTGAGAGAACCCAGCACCAGCTGCACGCGCACGCCACACACCCGCTCTCCCACACGCAGGCACGCACACGCGGACGAGGCCGAGCGTTGGACTACCCCCAACTCTCTTTCCACACGTTTTTTTTTTTTTTTTTGGAACGGTACCTGTGACCCGCATCGCTTTCCTGCCTCCGCCTCGACAGGATGGCCCGGGTCCCTCTCGGCAGAGCCCTGAGCTTTGCCGTCCTGGGCCTGGCGTTGGGGGGCATGCTAGATACGGGGCTGCCACCTGTGGGGTACCACCCCCGCTTCAACCCCTTCTTCTTCCTGTGCACCCACCATGGTGACCTGGAGGGGGGTGGGACAGAGGTGCTCCTCACACTGCAGATCGTGGGGAACCCCACTTCCTACACTCCTGGACAGGAGTATCAGGGTGAGTGTGCGAACTCTGACTGCACTGTGCCTGTGTGTGTGTGTGTGTGTGTTTAGCATAGGCCGATTTCTCAGGAATCTCTGGGAGAAAATAATGTCGTCTGTTCTACACAAGACTGAAGAGTCTGGTTGAAAGAACTGACACATTGCTGAGCTCCGGCTGGACTGATGGTCTCAAAGCCTCGAGATTCTTTTTGTCCCCCCGGGGAGAATTATTTTTCTTCAGAGATATTTGTTTCATGTTCATAGCTGCAGAGGATTTGTCGAAAGTCGCCGGACTGGTGGGCGGAGTGTGGATTTTTGTGCACTTATGCCGATGAAGTCGGGTGGAAGCGAAGGGTTTGAGGAACCCATGGAGAGCTGCTGGAGAGTTGGAGCTAGAGAGCATCTGGTTGAAATCTTGGGAACCTCACCTCTGTTATTTCTGAGGCACTTTGTAACTATCGAATGGCGTGCAAAAATAATCGTATTTGTAGAGTATAATCACTACCTATTGTGTGACTGTTATTGTCAAGCATGTAATGTAAGATACAGACCAAAGCAATATCTAAGATCATTTATTGTCCCTTCATTCATTTATTCTGTGTGTGTGTTGGATATATGAGGGGATTTTGTTTGTGTTTGAGGATGATTCGAATGCATTTATATAATAGTAGTAAGTGGTGTGGAAGAGTGTGCTTTGAAAAGAGTGTTGGATCTACTGGGATCTAGGGGTTCTGTATGTAGGAGTTCTCACCCGGAGGGTGCAGCAAGAGATCACACATGCTGAGGCTAGAGCGAACTGGAGAGGCACTCTGCTGTCAGGAATTAAATTTAAGAAATCAGTAAAACAAAAAAAAAAAAGGGATTCGTTCTCGAAAGGGGAAAAGCAAGCATTTATGCATAAAATTAAAATGCCCAAAAATAAAGCCCATGTTGCATTCTTAAAAGGTTGAAACCAGGAAGTCCCAAAAAGAGGTTTAAAAAATACACACCGGACCTATCCCACACTTTGGCAGCCACCTCTGCCCAGAATGCTTGGCACAGATTTGTAATGCAAGGAATGAAGGCGGAAAAAGAGCAGAATTGTGCAGATAAATATAAATATTCCCATTAACCAGAGGATGCTGTGAACTTTCTGTAGGCAGCCTCCTGTGGAGTGTAAGAGTGTGTTAACCTGCTTCGCCTCGTCCTGCTTGCCCCGTGGCATCCCGTGCTGCGCGTGTGTAAGACTTCAGCTGCATTTGTCAAGGAAATACGCTTCCTTTGTGTTGCTGGGTGAAAGCTGTGGAGATACCCCAGGGGCGGTCGACACGGAAGGCCGCTTCAGAGCTGCTCGGGGGTAGTTAGTCACCTGGTTCTGCTCTGAGATGTCACCATGCAGAGCTCATGGAGTGTTGAGTAAAGCACCTCGATGAGACGGATGGGATAGGCACCGGGATTATAATGAAGGAGGAGGGGGTGTGTGAAGAGCCTCGACAGGGACCGCACTGGTGGATTTGCATTGGAAATCTGCTGCTCTGCCATCACCGTGGTCTCGCCTGCTTTGTCGTGCTTGTGCGACACGTTGGGTTGTGTGAGAGACGAGCAGAAGACGGAACGGAGGGGTGGGGAGAGTTCCGGATGCCGGGAGAGGTGGTAAAACCAGACTCGTCTAGCGTGCAGAAAACAAAGGGAGGGGGACCGCATGCTGTACGCGCGAGTGAGTTTACTGAGCACGACCCCTCTGCCAAGTGGGATCTACAGGACTCTTTAAACCAGTCAGGCACACACTCCGTACGAACCTCACACACTTATTCTAATTCATACTGATGATGGACAAAGAAAGCACCGGGCCAAACCACATACCAGTTCAGGGTTACTTTTGAGGTTATCGATTAATAACCCTGGGGGATTACTGCTGTACACCCAAATAAAGTGATTAAATATAAAAATACATAAATTGGCAGCAGGTGGTGTAGTTGTTAGAGCTGCTGCTTTATATCTGTAGGAGCCAGGTTTGAATCCCGCTTCTTGATGTGGAACCCTATGTTGCTTCAGTTTAAATGACGCAGCTGTATCAATGGGTAAATCACTGTAAGTCACTTCAGAGAAAAGTGTCAGTAAACTTAAACGATCTTACTTTCTGCAGCAAATAGGTCCATAAAAATTAATGAAAGTGTGTCCAGTTGCTTGCTTTTGTGTTACAGTCTATGCAGAGCAAACACTGCTGACAGGGACACACACCATTGGGAAGACCGCTGCTCTGTAAGCATCCTGTTCGAACCCAGGCCTGCGATCTGCGCTTATCCTTTTCGCTTTGGGATCGCTCTGTGCCGTCAAGTGGAATGACACTCCTCAGCGCATTCTAAACTTCAGCTGTTTTTCTTTTTCTAGGATTTTCAATATGCGGAATGTCGTTTTGGGAGGCGGGCGGCGCTGAAAGAGTCGTCGTTCTCTTGAGCATCAGCTGCCCTTTTCTGGAGTCATGTCATCCGTTCCCTGGTTTTACCTGCTGCATTACACATTTACATTTATTTATTTTTTCTCCAAAGCGATGTACGTCTCAGAGAAAATACAATTTGTACATTACATTAAGAGAAAGAGACATGGCTGCAGACACGTATTTCTCAAGTAAACCTAGTTTGTTACTTTCCACTTTGCACCGATGTTAATCACTCGAGTAGGTGCATAAAAGGGGTATAATCAGAAGGGTATAACTTATTTCCCCAAGTAAGTGTTGCGGCAGAGTAACTGCTTCTGAACCCTGTTGAACATGTAATTTCCATACCGAAGAAACATATTCCACACATATTAATCTTTCCTAGTGTCTACAGTTTCCTTTTGGCTGTAGAGCCAAGATGGGGATAAAAGGGCTGTGACCTCTTACACTGTGACCTGTCCCACCACCCTTCTAAGATGCCCAGCTATCCTGCCGCTATCCTCGGATGATGTGGGGGTGACGAACTCTTCTGCTCTCGGGGGGGATGTGCAAATGAATTCCAAAGACATGCTGTTCAGGTTCACCCATAGTGTGTGAGTGACAGACAGAGAGAGTGTGTTCCACTGATGTATGGATGAGTGACCCATTGTAAGTAGTGTGTCTAGCAGTGTAAGTCACCTTGGTGAACAAGGTGTGTGGGCAGATAACACTACATAGAGTTCATTGGAAGTTGTTTTGGAGAAAAGCATCTGCTAAATAAGTAAATGTAATGTAGTGCAGGTGAATCAACCCCAAAACCACCTGTCTCCTTTCTTGAAGCATGACTAAATACACACACACACACACATTTACTGAACCGCTTGTCCCAAATGGGGTCCCGGAGCCTACCCAGCAACACAGGGCGTAAGGCCGGAGGGGGAGGGGACACACCCAGGACCGGATGCCAGTCCGTCACAAGGCACCCCAAGTGGGACTTGGACCCCAGACCCACCGGAGAGCAGGACCTGGTCCAACCCACTGCGCAACCGCACCCCCCCTTTGCATGACTAAATATTTCATTGTATTTTATCTATTAACCTATGGTAAATCAGCAATTGCCCAGCCATTTAGTTGTTCACTGGAATGTTTTTGTGAAAATTTAAGGCCTGTATGAATTTTTTGGGATGGGGATGCGGTGGCGCAGTGGTTTGGACCGGGTCCTACTCTCCAGTGGGTCTGGGGTTCAAGTCCCACTTGGGGTGCCTTGCGATGGACTGGCGTCCCGTCCTGGGTGTGTCCCCTCCCCCTCCGGCCTTCCGCCCTGTGTTACCGGGTAGGCTCCGGTTCCCCGTGACCCCGTATGGGACAAGCGGTTCTGAAAATGTGTGTGTGTGTGTGTGTGTGTGTGTGTGTGTGTGTGAATTTTTTGGCACGGAATCCATGGTCCTGTACACAGACTGATAAAACGCTAAGGCTGGAGGCGGTGAACCAAAACTGCTCTTTTTTTTTTTTTTCTGGTTAGACATGTCATTCTGAGCCCCATGCAGAAGAGACCATTTCAATAATATCTCATTTTGTTCTTGAAAAAGAATTGCTTTGCTGCAGACGGAAAGAGGGAAAGAACGAGTGGAGGAAAAGCATGATGCCATGGCACAGACGTTCGTGAGCCGCAGGGCGAGAGGCTGGTGGACGGACGCTTGCCAGCTGGTGTCCTTGGAAAGTTACACGTCTGAAATAATGGAAATAGAGTAAAGATGGAGAGAGCGGCTGGAAAGTGCTTTTTGATGCTTTGTTCCCGATACTGCATCTGTGGACATGATACCGGTGCGGTTTTCCGCGTTTTCTTGTGACGCGCATGTGTTTCTTTGGTGTGTTTAGTCAAACATCAGGGTTTTTTTCTTGGGGGTATTAAGAAAGGAAGATATTTTTGTCTATGTGTGTGTTTGTGTGTAGTTGCTCGGGGGGATTTTGAGGAGGGATAAGGGTGAGTGGGATGGAGCTCAAGTGCAGGCGTGCTGAGCTCTGGTCACTGGCTGCACAGGCAACTGGCTCTCATTTCGGTCACTGACTGAAGTCTAACCAGCAGCTAGCAGTGGAGTGGCGCTCCCAGGAAAGACACACACACACACACACACACACACACACACACACACACACACACACACACACACACACACACACACACACACACACACACACAGAGAGAGAGAGCACTGCTGCTGTGGAGGCAGAGCACACCCTTGGGATCAGACACCCCAGACAACTTCAACATACATCCCAATTAAGTTCTTTAAAGGTCAAGCAGTCAGAATATTCCTACTAAATATGATAAACATATGAAATCAAATGATTAAATGGTGCAATATGAGCTGCGTTCAGCTGAGCCGCAAAGAAAAGTCAAAAACAAACACTTGAACCAGCGGCAGTAAAGACCTTGATAAACTCTATACCATCACTGTATTGTTACCTCTATAGGCAGTTATTATAATATAATTTTCTGATAATAATGTGGTATGTTTTCTTTTTGAGCCAACTAAACCATAAAGGGTTTCAATGTGTCTGTTCAGCCTGTAAGTGCAGGAAAACATCACAGTAAATGTACAGAACCTCACGCATGTAAAGAAGGTGGAAGAGGGAAATTGTTTATTTTAGTGTTTTAGATTTAACTGTGTCTTGATTACAAGTACTATGCCATTGCCACTTTTTGGATGGGGATATTATTGGTTTATATTTTCTTCCTCCCCAACCCACACACACACACACACACTGGCTGAAACTTGTCCCAAGCGGGGTCGCGGCAAACCAGAGCCTGACCCAGCAACGCAGAGCGTGGGGCTGGACGGGGAGGGGACGCACCCAAGATGGGATGCCAGTTCATCACAGGGCACCCCAAGCGGGACTCGAACTCCAAGCCCGAGGAAGAGTGGGACCTGGCCAGGCTCCACCGCAGGCTCCACCGCGCCCCCCACCTCTCCAACCTAAATTTTGCTATTTTATTTGACACAGAAGCAAGATTCAGACACGATTCTGTTGTCCTCTCACCTCTGCACTGCTTGACCCCTGGAGAGTTTAGGAAGTCTTTCTGTTATAACCTTTGACCTCTTCATATCTCACCTCCCCCAGAGAGGATAGGGGGTATGTGCCTGCGAAACGCAGAGTTCTGTCATGACCTGTTGTTTCAAAAAAAAAACAAAAAAAAAAAAAGACAGAGGCTGACTGGGGTCATGTATCCTGCTGACCACTGAACTGCTGGGATTATAGCACCGCTGCTCTCTTAATTGCTGTAAGCATTGTTGTTGGAATGACAGTGTTGAGATATGGGCTGCCAGAGCAAGCACAGGGAGGGGTTTTTAACAGTGTCACAGCTCCGTGGGGGGGTACTACTTCAGTTGTGTACATGCTTCTCGGAAGCATCATTTACCCTCTGTGTATGTGCGTGTCAGCTTCTCCACTAACTCCAGTCACAGTGATGCAATTTAGCGGTATGGAGGTGTGCGTCTTTCGGTCAATGAAGGCGATCTGTTGTAAAATAACCCCCAATGGTTTCCTCAATGCGCTGGTTAAGGGATAGTGAAAAGCATCAAATATACACTGTTTCTGCTGGGTGGAGACAGAGCTCACAGAAGTCTCCCTGCAGACACTGGATCCCACACAAATACACTGTAACATCAATCTCTGTGAGAAAGTCTGAGTTGTACCTCCTGCTGGGTGGCCGGTCTTTAGGGTGGGGGTCATCCTGATGACATTTGTTTTTATAAACTCTCCAGGGAGGGGATGCGGGTACGTTGAATCTTCTTGACGGGATTGATGAGAATTTAGAACGATTGTCTAGACGTCCTCTGTGGAATGAGAGAAAAATAAATGGGTTCAGTTGTACTTCTCTGGTCACAGGAGACCCACCTCATTCCTTCCAGTCTTGATCCACTGGAACGGTGATGACCAGATGAAGACACGCCCATGTGGCACTGTGAACCCTGTTGAGAACAGCACTGACGTACAGCTGGACCATCCATGCAAGTGGAAGAATGAAGCAGTTCTAGTTGAGCTGTTATGCTTTTCCACACCAAGTTGCTTGTTGGTTGCTTGCAAGTTGGTTGTTCCCAGATCTAGACTTTGTGTGGGAATGCCCAGGAAAGGTGGTCAGCTCTTGGTACTTGGATCCTCTGAGATTTATCTTTCACCTTTTGGCTGTGACTGAAAGATTTTTTTTTTTTTTTTTTTGTTTTCCTCTCCACTGTTGCCAGCTGGTTTACTCCATTGTTAATTATATATATGTTATATCTGTAATCTTGTAATACTTTACCTTCGTCCAACACGACAAACTTGTTCAGCGCCTTGTCACTCTGGTGAGAAGGGTGCTCTGTCAAAAAAAAAAAAAATAAAAAAAATTGAATTGCATTTGTTTTTGGGTAAGGTCCTTAGATCCCAAACTATGGCAGTCTGATACAATCATACACCACTAAGCTATTCTCCTTTCTTCCACCCCAGTAAACAGGATCAGTTGTTGGGGGAGGGGATTTGTGGGCTAGATAAATTAAACTGGCTCTCACCCCACACCTTGGCAATTACCACCATCATTTCCCAAACATATAAACACCACAGGCAGGTACAAGTGACCCCGCGCACAGGTTCAAAGTGAGACACGTTTCAGCTGAGCAATGAGTAGTTGCGTTATGTATCTCATTATGTATCTCATTTTCTCCCAGGCAACACTGTGCTTTTTGCTGTCACTTAACCTACTTGGCAAAGATGTGAAAATGAAATAGTAAATAGACTTGCTTTTTCAGCCTATTAGTACACATAGAGGTGGGGAATTCTTATATCCTTCTCTAAGTGAAATTGAATACACAGGAAATCCACATTTTACTGATGGCAGCAGGCACTGTAGTGCTTGGAGGGGATGTATTGAGCTCAGCAGACCCAAGTTAATCCCGCCACCTGCTGTACTACCCTTAAATAAGGTATTCACCCTTAATTGAGAACTAATAGTTTAAAAAAAATAACCCAGCTTTAAAAATGGGTAAATCATTGTAAGCAGGTTAACGCTGGGTGTTGCTTTGGAGAAAAATGTCAGATGAAGGAATAGCAAGACAGACTGACTGGGTAAATGTGTTCCAGAAACATCAGTTGCAAATTTTATCCCATATTCTGTTAATAAATACTATTGATGATTTTCATTGATATGAAATGCTTGTAGACAGACTTTGGTCTTAATGGACTGGATCAGGAGAACTACAAGCTGCTGCTGCTATTTAATCCTTTTGCTGCTGTTTTCCCTCAGAGCAGCTCACAGTGTTAGGTTTGAACAATGAGAGAATATGATTTACTCATTGATACAGCTGGGGAGTTTTACTCGAATTGAAGTGAGGTGTTTTGATAGCAAGGAGAGGGTTCTAACCGCTGCACCACCTGCATCTACAACAACCCTGGTTAAGATGAACTTTTCCAGAACTGGGGCATCACATGAACTGGATTCAATTATTTTTACACAGACCAAATTGCAGAAGGGATTTCTTGGCAGGAATGGGGTTTCCCACCCTGGTTATCTCAATGGATGCACACTTGTTAAAGGTGGCCTTGCATGATTAAAGATGCTTCTCACTCTCTGCCTGTGGTCCACTGCTTCCCTGTTATGGGCCTCCAACCTGCCATTAGTGAAACCCAGAGTTCCCTGGTCTGTATTGTGCTTAAGTTTCCCATGTCAGGATGATCTGCGCAAGTGATGAAGACTTCCAGTAGAGAAAAAAGCTTTGAATTGTTGGTTATAATCTACAAATTGCATGCCACGAAAAGGCTGAAAAGCAAAAAAAAAATAAATCCTTCAGTTTGATACAAAGCATATATTCAAGCCTCAGTTGCTAACCTGAAAAAAAACATTCAGTGTATGTTCTTTGAGATCTCAGATGGGTCTTTACTTGTGTCTGGATTCTGCTGATTCAGACAGATAAAGCAAGAGGAAGAGACTCAGTTTTTGCATATTGTTTTTATGAAATGTCAGAACTTCTCTGCTTTGGTCCAACTCACATCTGCTGGTGGGCCCCACAACATAACGAGGCATGGGCATGAGGAGAAAGCGTGCGGGGTGGTGGGGATGTGCATCTTGCAGACGGCGAGCACGATGCTTTGAATGCTCTTCCAGGTGTGAGATGTACATGGAAAAGCAGAAGAAATGGCCGTTATCCTTCCAAAGCACCAGAGAGTCCATCCAAGGTGTACAGTGCCCCCTGTGTCAGCTTAACAAACACAGTAATTCTCTGCATCTGTGTTCTGGTGAAATTGCTTGAAAGGACCTCTGGAGATCACTCCTGTGTATCTTTGAGATAATCCATCTCCCTTTGATCATGTTTTCCACATCTTCATCTTATTCACATTGCATGTTAATGATGTTATGGCTCAAACTGCAGTGAGAATTGTCCGCTATGCTTGATCTAGTGGTAAAGCAGTTGGCTGAATTTCCGTGGTCCCACAAAAAAAATCCACTATAATTATGAGTTGCCCTTTTTTTTTTAAATTTTTTTTTTAAAATAAACTTAGGCTGATTGCAGTCTAATCCATTGTCCTTCCCATTACTGAACTATTGATACTGACAGATCCCCAGATTTCTCAGACAAGGCCCGTTTTCCAAGATTGCCTTAGCTGTAAAAAAAGGCGGCGGTAGAATGAAGAAGTCGGACAGAAGTGAAGGGGTCAGCGTGGAGTTAAGGGAGACGCCCACAGGGATGCACGGCGAACGGAATCCATCATACTTCCAGCACAGGATGAAAAATGCATGAGTCCCTTCAAGCCCCTTGTACCACAACTCATTGCTCAGGATCACTCCCTATGTCTGTGAACACATCCCTGCTGTGCTGCCCCCCTGCCACCACCTCCTTTATCAAAAGCTTTCGACCACGACCTTCTTGTGTCTGTCTGTTGGGAGTGAGGTTCAACTGGCCCTTGGTAGTAGGATCACCCCAGCACCCCAAGTCCCCCATTAAGCAAAGCTGCCTGCCGAGTTGGATATCTATTAACCTCACGGAGAGAAGGATCCTAACAGAGCTTATATGAGCGGATAAAACTGAAACATAACCTCGGTAAATATTCCACATTCTGCATGCTGCTCAAATGGGGGATGGTGTGTTTCTATGCGTTTCTTTGAAGAATTGCAGCAGTCAGTCAGTATACTTTTGATGGATGAAACAAGTTGTATAAATTGTGTGAAGTGAATTTCAAGAGCTATGTATAATCATATTTCTCCTTCCAATCAGAAAGTCAAATATGCTTACCTTTGCTGTCTCACGTTCCCTAGCATAAAAGACATCTTTTATTCCTGTTGGTTCAGTAATAACATTATTACTAATACTCTTGGTCACTTGGCTTTTTTTCATAATTAATTGTACTATTTTATTTATGGGAATGTAGATGTGGAAATTTAAATTGTGAACTATGTTGTATAAATATTAAATATGCCACCTTGTTGTATTTTCCCTCTCGTTTTTAATCTCAGCATTTGCTGATTTAAGAGGTTTACCAAACTTTGCAGACACTTTATGAAATTTGAATACGAGTCTGGGGTTCATGCTTACTTGTCCCCTGGCTGAGAGAAGAGATATTAAACATTTATAAGGAAATGAGCAAAACCATCGTCCTCGGAGATGCTGAAGTACCAACTGGATTTTGTGTGTGTGTGTGTGTATTTTAAGGGGGTGCAGGAGTTCTGTCTTCAATCTGCTACAGACAATGGGATGTTCAGCACTCCAGGTCATTATGGCTTCTGCTTGCTGGGAGGAGACTGAAGAGCTCATGGAAGTTCCTCCGAAAGGGCTCAGTCATTTTATTTTACTTCCATGCGGTTTACTTATGTCTTGTGTTTTCATTGTCCTTGTTATGATGAATTCTGCTCTTAATATTTTATCAAGGCCAACCTTTGATTCGAAGCAGCTTATGAATAAATAGCATACCTAGTGATGTCACTGCTGTTTAGGCAAAATTCTCAAGGGTACAAGAGTAGTCCCACTCACCTGAACATGGAACCTTTCTTTCCATATTTTGAGTAACTATGTTCCTTGTGCACCCAGATATTCTGTCCTTCTTGATTCTTTGTGGATGCTGCGCTGGGTATTTTTGGCATCTTCTGTTTATTCCGAAAGTGTTGCTCTTCACCGTTTGAAGGGTACAGGTGCTCCCTTCTCCACATATAGGGAATATTAAAACAAGGTTAAATACACTACTCGAGTTGTAATGTTCAGCGTAATTATTCTGTTTTACAGGTTTTTCCTCTCCCCATGCTACTCCTTTTAATACAGAGATAAAAGAGTATGCTGTCTTTACAGAGAAGGCTGTTGCTCTGTGGTTCACTGGGAGTTGATGTCCTTGGCAGGACACTGTGTGATGCTCAAGTTCAAGCTGAGACTCTTACAGCTGGAGATCACTGGGCTTCAGAAATGATAATGAGTCTCTGATAAAAGCTCCACCTGCTCAGCCAATGAAGCGTTCCATAATCATTGTCATTTAGTGTGAAAGTTGATGATTCACAACACGCTCAAGGCCTCAATGCTTTGCACGTGTGCTAGAGTGCTGACCAACCCTTGTGTGAAGAAATGACCGTGGGAGGCAAGTGGTAGCAGGCAATCACCCCGTTTTGCACCGCGTGCACACGGGCGTGTCGGTGAATGAGGCCGGCCGCCCTGGACTGTCACAGCGGCAGATGGCTGCGCCAGTAAGACTGGGATGTGCCAGCTGGTTATGTAATAGGATGATGGCGATGAGCTCAGACTGGGTTAACAATCGCACGACATTCACGCAAATATCCACAAATACTGACTCCGGTGCACAAGTAGAGTGACTATACTGTGTGATTTGAAATTGGATGCGTTTTGCCCCAGGTCACAGATGACCTTGCCAAAGAGGAAAGGCTATGTGCCCTTGCTGCACCGTACAGGTGACTACTGGTCAAACTTGGGAAGGAAGTGCAGGCGACACACATGGATGAAGCTCTTGCCCATGTCCTGCCTTCATTTCCTTCCCCTTGTACATACCAGGCAGAGTTTGATGTAGGTCAGTTGCTCACCTATCCTTACCCGTTCCATTGCTTTTCAGGAAATTAAAAAAAACAAATTGAGAATCGGAGACGTTTTCATGCAGTGTGCAAACGCCAGTAAAAATATCCTGACACCCTTTTTAATTTTGAAGTGAGAAAGAAATTTAATTTGTAACAGAGTGGTGAGACATTTTGAATTGTGTTTTAGATCTGTGATAGAGGAAATAAGCAGTACATTTGCTGGGCTGTTTTCCCATGGTTGTTTTAGATGTTTCATCCACGGCCGGTTGCAGAGAAGTGTAGGGTGGGTGCGTCAGGATGCAGGGAATTTCAGTCCTCCTCTTCACATCACTGCAACCATAACCCTGTAAATTCAACTTCCATAGTCTTAGATTCCCTGGAAAAACCTACAAACATGTAGAGTGTTTGGCTCCAATGGTCCTTTCCCACTGTGAGACTCCATAGGGACTTTGGTTATGTGAGGTCACGAGTTCTCCCACATTAAATAAGGACACAGTGCTTTATTGTTCTGCGGTGGATGCTTTGCCATTTTAAAAAAAACTCACCTTAAATTTAATGAAATGCTGTTTAAGTCCGGCGTCCCGTCCTGGGTGTGTCCCCTTCCCCCTCCGGCCTTACGCCCTGTGTTGCCGGGTAGGCTCCGGTTCCCCGTGACCCCGTAAGGGACAAGCGGTTCTGAAAATGTGTGTGTGTGTGTGTGTGCTGTTTAAGTCCTTTGTTGCTTTGGGTGATGATCCTATCTGCAGACCAGGAAACATTTGCTACTGATTTCAATGCCTTGATTCAGGATGCCTTGTTAAGTCATCCTTGGTTCCTCCTAGAGATTACCGCATGGCTATCTGTCATAAGCCCAAGCACTGTGACTTGGTGTTGCTGGTGTTACCAAGAGTGAGGTAATGTGACGTGACTGCCAGAGTGCATTAAACTGCATTGTACATTCCTCTGCCAAAATATATTAAATAGTCTTGTTTTTAGTTGCTGCCATGTCTCAAGTGCCTATTGCCGCAGTATAAGGAGCAACAGCGGACCTTGTTATGCTTTACTGCATAGCCTCGGCTGGTAATTACAGCCCTCAAAGCATGACTGCAGGTTCCTTTGGGCAAGTGTGCTGGAACTCTCGGTAACTTGAAGGTGCCACACTGTTAAGTTTTAACAGAGGACTGGCTGTGTACCCACTTCAACAGTCTTCCCCTTGCTGTTGGAGACCCGCCTTGTTAGGGCTCTGCCCATTACTGTTCAGTCTCCCATGAAGGCTGTGATTGATCTTGACCTGAGAGAGACTTGGGATGTCTTGGTTTTGGTTACCTCTAAACTGATGATTCAGCTGAGTTCCTGTGCTGCTGAATGTGTGATTAAGTACTAGTGTACTTTCAGGTTTTTGATATCACCCTGGAAGAGAGAAGATGGAGCTGAGTTGAGCAGGCTTCACTTCTGGTTACATCCTCCCCAATGTTCCTGTCCTTGTCGCCATTCTGACCTTGTCCTCCACTGGCCAATTTATGTCCCCTGCTGCAGTCTCACTTCTACACTGTCACTGCTCTCCATCACAAGCTGAATTGTCTCTGTGCTTCACTGAACTTGCTCGGTCAGAACAGAGCTCAGAGCGCAGACTCGGTCCCTTTTTACAGCCTTTTATTTATTCCAGAGCTGTGTGCTTGCCTGTCTTCTCTCCAAGCTACCCCATCATTCTTCTTCTACTTGTGCTAACACCCCCTCAGAAATGGTCCTGCCACACACAGATGCCACCCTCCATCTGACATCTCCTGTTAGACACAGCCCTCGCCCAAAAATAATCCTCTTATACCCCCCACACCTCCTGGTGGAAGAAGTTAGGGAAATGACAGCAAAATTTGTGTTAATACAGAGTGGGACTCTTCGCTCTCCATTTCCTCCATACGGATTGAAGGTGCTACTTAAACTTGGGGACTAGGCATCCCTGAGTGCACTTACCATGTGAGGTATTAAAATTTCACATCATAATGTTGCAACCTGGCTGTAGTCTTGCAAAGCACTCAAACTAAATATGAGTAAAAATACTGAACTTGTATATTATAGTAAAAAAAAAAAATCCCTTGGTACGAATGAAAGGAAATGTCAGTTGGAAAGTTAAATATTGACAGAACAAGCTCAGCACAGAGAAAAAATGTGGAGTCTGAGAATGGGCAGTTCAGAGGTAGGTGGGTGGGTGCACCTTCCCCTACAAAATTCCATGGCCTTGCTCAATGGCCTTGTCGTATTTCTTTCCCATAGACACCCATGGGAAATTTCATTCTCCGCCTATGTATTTTACTGGCTTTTAAGATGGGGTAGATCTATACACAGGTGAACTTTCAGTCTGTTATGTTGCACTGTGGTATTTCATTGTAAAAACAGGAGATCCCAAGCTTTGTGTAAGAACACACAGATGTGAATGTTCGCTTCTCAACACCATCATCCCTGTAGTGTCACGAACTCCCAACACAATCTCTCATTGGTGGCGACAGGTGGGGACCATCTGACTTTAACAGAATCAAAGGGGCTTGTTAATGTTATACCTTCCTCGTGTCTCAAGGGACAGGAAAGGAAGATCGGTCCGAGCCAAATGGTGAATCAGAATGGATATTACCTGGTACACTTGATTCCAACTCACATGGATGGAGAGGACCTGTCAAATTTGGCCACATCATTGTTGCCTTGTATTGATTAGTTTCAGCTGGTGTGTACTTTGTATGGAAAACTCAAAACTTAAGAGTTCAAAAAGGTATAAAAAGTCATCTAATATTGTAATAACTGGCTGAACATTATTGGCCTCAGCTGTGGTCATCCTTGCACATGCAGCAATACGCACCACACTGTATGAGGCTCTGTGCTTGAAACAGAGGGCTGTGCTCAGGGACAGAGCATCATGTGATGCTCAGAGCGTCACTTGTTTCTTTCCTGAAACAGGATAGAGTCAATAACTAAAAATTTTTCTATTGAGTAGGGGGTTTTCTTCAAAAACCTAGTTTTGCATTTGGCTTCTGCTCTCCACAGCTTTGAGTGCTTTGTTTATGCCTGGCTATCTGACCACATTAGTACTGTTGAAACATGGGTGTTGCTTGTGTCTGAGGGGTAAAATTCTGACTGTAGATGGACAATGGGTCTAATGGCTTTTTTAAGGCTTTAATAGCATTATTAAAATTATTGACTGGATATCCAGCAGTTTCATATTTTAACCAGATGATAATTAGGACATTGAAAATTGGTGGACCAGGGTTAGAGATGCTGACTACCTAGAATGCTGGGGCCCTGAACTCGACACTAGGTAGATCATTCCAAAGCTCTGCCATTTGTACCTGCTGCAAAAGACACCAAATCACAACTCAAATGTCAATGTTAAGATGATAATGAGAGCAACTTTAGGAGAGAAATGTGTAAGCATGAAGGAAAATGCATTGCTCTTTGACAAGAGCGCAACTGTGGCCCTTCACGGTGCAACAGTTCAGTTTCTGCTATGGTGTCTTTCTCAGTCATCGTTTACTGTAAGATGTGCAGAAGTGTGAATTAGTGGTTTCCGTACATATGGTCACACGGTCAAAAGGTGTGACAGTGAACTTAATCCCTTTGGCCTCTTCTGATGTCGTGCATATGAACACACTCTAGATGTGCAGCCATTATTTTCACAGGCAAGTGTTATTTCTTGGTTTGAAAATAACCTATTTGCACCTTTTGTGCAACTCTGCATTGGCCACCTGGTACCCTACTTCTTTCTATAAGCAGATGAAATCATAAAAAGGGAATTTGTCAGGTCCAAATCACAGCATATTTTGTTTGGTACCATGGTCATACTCGCACCACTTCAACTGGGACAGCTGATTGGCAACATTTCACAAAAATAAATTGCACTGGTTTTTGGTTGAAAGATTTGGAACAAAGGAGTACAGAGATATTTTGATACTGGAGTAGGTGAAAAGTGATAAATTATTGAGTCTGTGGTGCGTAGAAATGGTACGGATTTGGTGGAACAGGGCTGGTGTTGGCTTTAACCGCAAGACAAATCTTCAGACAACATTACTGAACACCTACAGGGACACACTGATATGGGATGCTGAAACTGTATTCCCACAGTTCCATGCACCAGAGCAGACCGTTCTTGCACACATTTTCCTGTGACTCAAATGCACATTTAGCTTGCATTACACTCTATCTTTAGTGGGTTCCTCTCCCTCTCTAGGGGGATGAGGCAAGGAGGGCTGGTGTTGGGTAACAGTGTGGCGGCTTCTTTTGAGTATGTCCTTGTTTCCTGTTGGGCCCTGACTTCTTGACACAGGCCAAAACCCTTTTTGTTGCTCACCCTGTGACAGCGCATGCAGTCTAGCCGCTGCCTCAAAGTGCTTGATATTACAAATTTTGCGGCTTTCCTTTAAAGTTAAGTTATTGTCTATAATATACGGGTCGATTTTACACAAACCACAGATTCCAGGCCTGCTTGGGACTTCCATCCTCTTAACAATATTTCAAGATTTCACACATCGCAGAAAGACTATGGCTGACTATGCAGACTATGGCTGCAAATCAGTTTGTCAGTAAAAGTAAAACTTGTCATATTTCCTAGGCATAAATCAGATAAGTTTGACAAGTTTTCAGTCCAGAGTATCTTCTGAAGTTTTTTTGCCTTTTGGTACAATGACAAGAAGTGGTCCCAGGAGCTATGGTGGAACATCCTGTCACCCAGAAACCTACCCAGTGTCTGCCTGACCAGTCACCGGAATTCGTAATTCTCAGCTGACCTCTTGTTAACAGGCTTTGGGACCCTGTGCCATCTGAAGCACATATTCCCATACATAACCTCAGGATTGCGGCATCATGTTTGCCTGACATTGCTCTAATTTGCCACTGTTAATATGATTTACATAATGCCCAATGTTCATATGATATGGATGAATGCACAATGTGCAAAAACAGCCCACGAAGTTATTTCCCATCATTTTGGTAAACTCCAGTGTGGAGAAAAAACAAAAGACAAGTTTTAATCTGCCTTGACAGAGCTGTATTTTAATAATTAACCTTGTAATTTGCTACATAAATATTTAAGTGCAGTAACCGAATTTCTGCATGTTTAACTAGTCTCAGATTAATCCTTGGGGGCTGAATATATCTTTCACATTATACGCATGTTGTAGGAATATCATCAAAATGCCACTCAGAGGATGAATCTGACAGTGACAATGAAATGCAAATTCAGTGTTAAAAGATTCTTTGAATATGTGTTGTTTTAGATAGGGTCCTAAAATATTCCTGTGTGTGTGTTTTCTGAGTAAGACGAAAATGATGCATCACTGAATATGAACTGTAATTTATTATCTCTTAGCATTCAAATATCTAATTATACAGTTAATATTTTTCTTTCTCATAATCAGTCTCTTTTTTTTGTCATTTCTCTTTTCAGTGACAGTCTCCACCAGCACGTACTTTGATGGTTTCCTGGTCACTGGACTCTACACTTCCACCACTGTCCAGTCATCCATACCTGCTCCTGCTGCATTTGGCTTTGGTGAGTCTTGTACGACAATATTGAAAGGCATCCGGTGATCATCATGTTGTGTTATTAGCTGTTTCACAAGATAATGCACCACACCTTTTGGCCACCAAAGTTGTTGTGAGCAGCACGATAAAGTAAAACTTTTTCATTTAGTGTTTGTCAGTTCTGAAGGTTGCTGGTTCAAATTGCTGTAGATCTGCTGTACACCTACTGCTGTAGAACCCTTGAACAAGGTACTTATCCATAAATTGTTCCAGTAAAATTACCCAGCTCTATAAACGGGGAAATAATTGTAGGAAGCTTAACACTGTAAATCCCTTTGGAGAAAAGCATCAGCTAAAGGAATAAATGTAAATTCTTGACATGGGACAATGGTTAATTTGTAAAAATACTGGGGGCAACAGTTAGGGTAATGATTTAGGGCTGTTGCGTTGCAGTCTAAAGGTCTTGGGTTTTGATTGAATTCCAGCTGTAGCACTCTTGATCAAAGTGCTGACCTGGGATTGGAGCAGTGACAGTACTTTGCTGTTTAAAGAATAAATTCTTGTAAAGCTGATTATCTTTTATCTGAAGATTGTTTTTTTTTTTTTTTCTCTTGGGCAATTCAATTTTTTTCTTTTGGTTGCAATAGTGGTTTGAGCTGCTGCCATTGGACCTAAAGGTTGCAGGTTTGAATCCCACCTCCAGTTGTAGTACCCTTGAGCAAGGTAAAAATCCTGAACTGATACAGTGAAAACTGCACAGCTGTATAAATGGGTTCTTAATTGTGGGAAGCTTAATATGGTATGTTGCTTTGGAGAGAAGCATCAGCTAAATGAATAAATGTAAATGTGAAATGAAGAGGGAGGTGTTATGAGAGGGTAATGGGTCCCTGCAGAGCATAAATGTTTCCAGCACTGGTTAGTTCATAGTGTTACGTGAAGAGGCTTGTTGGGTGTGAGAAGTAATGTATGCTCAGGACTTCACGCACTTCATATACGCCCCATATACCAGTACTCAGGCTGGCCCTTCTGGCTTCTTCTTCAGGCCCTTGATGGTTCCACAGGCAGTTTCTCCACAGACTGCCAGCCAGTGATGGATGACCAGGGAGCTGCGCAGTTCTAGAGCTCGTTTTCTTGTGGTTTTTGGCAAAGAATAAAACAAGACCCTTAATTTTGTGAAAAATGTTAATGGAA
Organism: Scleropages formosus; assembly: GCF_900964775.1. Taxonomy (NCBI): domain Eukaryota; kingdom Metazoa; phylum Chordata; class Actinopteri; order Osteoglossiformes; family Osteoglossidae; genus Scleropages; species Scleropages formosus. The sequence goes on from NC_041826.1 coordinate 14,373,269, forward strand.
GCCACAAGTCGGAATTCTAACCTGTAAAACTGCAAAGCGGCAACAAAACCAAAACCAGAACTTTATCTATTGCATGAAGAGTTCACAAAAGTCAGCTATGAACGAGAGCCGGTTTTAAATGCGCTGGGTGGTACAGCTGCTGCTTGTCGGAGGCACAGAGAGAAATACCTTTCCATGCTGAACTTCTCAGCGAATGGTTACAAAGAACACCGTTTTATTAGGAACAGACAGCTTCGCTTCCCTTGCTGCGTCCTTTCAGTATCCGTTTCCATGATCGCCTCCCGTTTTGAGCACGTGAACAATGTGAGTTTGCGAAGTTCCTCTTTGTCTCTTGCTGTGAAGAGGCATAAGGCCCACGGATGTGTGCGAAAGACCGCTCCGTTGCAAGGATCCAGGGAGTAGAGCGCTTGCACAGACCTCAGGAACTTAGAGACACAAGTGTTGGTCAGGGCTGCCACTTCTATGGTTCCTCATTACATTTGTTAGCGTACGGTCGCCTGCTCTGTAGCCGTACTCCCCCAACCAGCATCTCCTGGCCCAGATGTGGGCAGCTGGAGCAGTGATGAGGAGACGGGGGCGGGGGACATGTGGCTCCCAGACACGCAGCGGTGGCAGCAGGAATCCTAGGAATTCTCCTTTCACTGCTGACAGCTCCGGTCAGCTGGAAGAGGGCGCTGGGTGGGGGGTGCAGAACCGTTAGTGTGGGGGGGAACTCGCCACTCGTTACACCCGCGTCCTTGTAAAGATAGAACGATCCCTGTGGAAACACATTGTACAGCATCGTGCCAGCTAGACTCAGAAAAAGACAAAATGATTTGCTGTGGGCTGTTTTGTTTTGGTGTATTTTATAAGTGGACGTGTTGTCTTTCGGACGTTTTTTTCAGCTTAAGCGGGTCAATGTCAGGCAGCACCTCCGCGTGGTCCTTGTGAGACTGGCGTAGCGTAGGTTTCTGCCACTCTACGGGGTGTGTGTGGCAACGGAGGCATCAGGTGTGGTTTGTGGGGAAGCACGTGTGGAGGGAATAACCGGGCCTGCGGTTCGAGGTGAGGCGGCGGTTCAGAGGCTGCTGCTGTCCGCAGGGGAAAAAAACCGCAAGAAATTGTTTTATATGGAGGAGGTAGAGGAGTTCTTCAACACTATTTACTGAGTTATGACTCCCAGTTTAAACAGAGAAGCAGTGCAACTCCAGCTTTGACAGTGTTTTCAGTTAATGCAGAAGTGAGAAGGTACCAGAAGTGGGATTTGTGTGAGCCTGGAGGAAAAGGGCTTCCCTTTAGGGTGGATTGGGGGTATTTGAGCGGAAGGAAGCAACGAGAGCGTGGGGCGTCCCTGTGGGAGAGCCCGGCGGGTGCTTTGTTTGCCTGGGAATGATGCAGCGCTGGTTATACTGCTGCAATTAGTCACGCAGAGTAAAATAAACTTTATCGTGAGAACAAGGGGAACTTCAGAAGTTTTAAATGGCAAAGGGGCAGAAGTGCGCTAATTGATGGGGGTTTCGCTGAAGTAGGTGTGCAAGTGTTTGGCGTGGGCTTCGGCACATCTCTCTGATGGATGTCGAATGAGAAATTTGACAGCATTAACAAGGCTTCAGGTTGTATAGTTAACGATTCAGATGGAACCGGGAAGTTTTGTTCTTCTGGATTACACCGCGTATGGGACGCCAATTTGGAGATAACGTGTGAGAGAGGTGGAGGTGTAGGTTGTAAGTCTCTCGGTTTAGTTGGTCCAGGAGACGCCGGTGAACTTGAATCTCGTTCCGTAAAAGTCTGGCGCTGGCTAGATGGAGAATCTTCTTGGTTTGTGTTGAGCGGTTGTGGTGACGAAGCTTGCAACAGACCGGTACGATGTCGCGGTCGCGGCATCGTTTGAGAAACGCCAGGCTAATGACATGGTGCACGATCTTGTTCCGTAGGTTCCTGAATCTCCTCGTTAGTTTGAAGATATCCTCTCCATAGAGGCGACATATCAAAATCCATAGTCTTCCCCGGTTACCAGTCAGTTGACTGTAACCGGGGAAGACTATGGATTTTTGATAACCAGGAAGTTGTTAGTTCAGATCCCCGGGAGAGGCTTTGCTAATACACCTTGGAGTGAGGTTCGAAGTCTGAATATATTCACATGTGTGAACAGGCAACATCGTAAACTGCTGTGGATAAAAACAAGTGAAAAATAAAAATTATCAAGGCGTTGTTCCACAAAACTTGTTTTCCAATAAGGTGAGCTAGGGTTTATTTGATCGCACTGGGGACATAAGCACCGTAGGACCTGTAGTGTGTGTGTGTGTGTGTGTGGGTCTGAGCGCTGACACGTGTATGAGTGCGTGTGTGTGATCACTGGCAGATATGTAAAGGGAAAAGGGGTGGTCTCGCCACTGCCCACTGTGCCAGAACGCAACACAAAACCTGACTGACTCAGTTGCTGGGGAATTTCAGTTGCTTTATTATAGGCTTTTAAAAAAAAAAGCTTTTCTTCCATTAAAGAGCCTTTGTTTTCCATCCAGGATTTTGTCTGTTTAAAAGGGAATGTGTACAGTTTTTTACGGGCTTATTGAAACCTGGCATCGTCTCTTATTAGTGTCTGTCGTTATTTATGTTTATTTCTGTCATTATGCATTCCTTCTGGGTAAGCGTAGATGTATCTTGACAGAAAACACACCCGCAACAACCCTCTCCTTCATCCCATATGTGTGTGTGTGTGTGGCAATAAGAACCTTTAATGTGTTCCCCAAGCGAAGCTAATGAGAGCTCAATGAGTGCGAATGTGCGTTCATCACCGCACGGCTCAAACTTTTGTTTTTTTCTCTTTGACTGGAGATATTGGGGAATTTTGGAAAAAGCAGCACATATATAGCTTTGCTAAATCATAAAGGGATTACAGCTCCATCATTAACCGCAGTAGATTTTTTATTTATTTATTTTTTTTAATGGGGTTCAGGGCAAAGCAATAAACCGTATTGAGTGATATTCCTGTGCTAAACAAATTATTTTTGCATTCTTTTAGCTGACAGTTTCTCTGAAGCAGCTCACGGTGTTAAGGTACAATTATTTACCCATTTAAACAGCTGGATATTTTTACCGTATCACTTCAGGGTTAGTACCTTGTTTCAGATTAGCACCCCCATTTGAACCCAGATTCTTCAAGTCAGTGCCGTGTCTTACTGTCCCTAACAACATGCAACATGACCACAACAGGTGTAATGAATGTAACGCATTGGCCCTGGGGGGGTCTTTAATGAGTCAGAAGCCATCGCGTGGCAACAACAAGTTTCACAGCTGATTTACAATCTGGAGCTTGTTAAAATTTAAAGAACAGCTAGTGGGACATGTGGTGGGTGGGTGGGAGGGGAGGTGAATTGCCACATCATCACCAGCGCTGAATAGTAGGAGTGCCCCGGATCTGTCCCCCCAGAAGGCCACCGAATGATTTATTTTTAATTTCCTTTCATTTTGTATTTTTTCCTACTCCCGAGACAAATGAACATCCAAGAAAACGAACAGATGGAACAGGAATAGACCCGTGTAGCGCTCTCAGCCGTGTTCGGCATCGGTGCCCGTGGAAGCGCGTCCCCGTTGCGTGCGTGTACCCGTTCTCGGGGGAGCAAACGCGAACACGCCGCGATCCCACAACGGCTGCGGTGAACTTGGTGGCGGGAGCTCGGTGAAGAGGAGGAGCAGGATGGAGAGGGAGCGGCAGGCGGATGCGGGGGAGGGAAGGGTACCGGTGCGGAGGGGAGCTGTCACTCCCTCAAGACTTCAAACGCAGGAGCACTCTGTGATCAGGACGCTCATGCGCTCTGTGTTGACAGCTCCCTGCCTGTACCTCTTAGACACCACACACACACACACACACACACACACAGCCTTCAACACACACTCCTATGCAATGCTCAAATATGAAAATGCACACTTTCAAGTACACACACAATACAGATAGACACAATAACACAATGCAACAGATACATGTATATAGATGTACATCCCTGTATATATACACACGGTCTCTCACTAGCGTGCATACATAGAGAGTAACACACACCTGCATCTCACAGTGACACACTCACACCCACATACACTCGCCTCTACATGCACACAGCAACACTCATGCTCCTCGACCGTGTGTTGGCAGTCTCTGACATGCACCCACCTGCGGCATGTGAGCACGCACATTCACTCACACACTGGCTAATGATCACCGCAGATGCCAGCATCGCGTGGGACAAATGCGCACCATATCGTGGGGTAAAATATGCAGGAGCCGATGGGCCTCTTTACCACAGCTAACAGCACAGCCTGGCAGCGGTTGGCAGCTCGCCAGTGAGATGCGCCCAGTTAGTTTGACGCCGGTACCGGGAGTCTGTGGAGCTTTGTGCTCTGCGGAACCCGCCTTCCTCCCAAACCTGGGATCGAGTGGAGTGTGCAGGTTGTGGAGCAGTGCCCAAGCTCTTCTCCCGCATCCCAACTTTAGACCTTCAAAGAGAACCAGTAGAAAAAGCCGTACTGGGCAAAATGATGCTGTGCAGTGAGACTCTGGCTGAGTAGACCGGAGTGGTCAGTTTAGATCGTTGTGTGTGTGTGTGTGTGTGTGTGTGTTAGAACTACCAGTCAAAATGATGGTATTTCAGTATTAACTGGTATAATTTACTCCTCTGTATGTAATGTCCAAATAAGATTTTAAAAGCAAGACTCCAGTGTGGCTGCCTGAGATTGTGCTGCATTCACATCAGTTGCTGCTCAGAAAGTTGCTTGAAAGTTTCCGCGGATGCTGATATTACAGCAACAAAAGAAATCAAATCTGAACACCCGGGGGTTTCAAACACAGCGTTGACGTTAGGAAAGTTTAGCCGTATGTGTTCGCAAGTGATTATTTTTGTCTGACTTTCTGGGTGTGTGTGTGTGTGTGTGTGTGTGTGTGTGCAGGCTCACATAGGCTGGACTGCCCTAGAGTAGCCAGCCAGCTACAGAAGAGTCTGCCAGTCAGCAGAATGAAAGAGCCAGGGGAGTGTGTGCGCTTTTTTGCTGCTGGCTTTCATTTTCAAATATTAAAACATGGCGCTCGTTTATGAACAAAGGCTGCGCGCGCGTGTGTCTGTGTGTGTGTGTGTGTGTGTATAACTCTCTCCTCAGTTTGCCCTCCACAGCCGGCCTGCTGTGGGCCGCACTTCCTGTCCCCCTGTTGAAACCATCTGCTGCGTTGTCTCTTTGGCCTCCGCTGGGTCCCGACCCCCCCACCCTACGATCTGTGTTGTCCTGGGGGGTCTTTTGTTGTGACAAAGCACACGTTCCACGCGCGTCTCTGCAATGCGCGCGGTCGCCGATCCCCTCTAAAACCCCTTTCCCGGAAACGCATGACAAGTTTTTGAAGCTCATTCACGGAGCTCCCTTGATGCTTTTGATGGAGCTGATTCAATCGTTTGCACCCTGAGAGGTTAAACATGTCGCTAGACGCTTATTTATTATTTAAGTGCTTAACAGCAAAAGATACTTGTGTTCAAAGTGGCTTATTATGCACATTTTTGCCTATCTGGACAACTGGAAGTTTTCTGATTGAGTTCAGGTTCAGTTCCCTCCTCAAGGGTGTAACAGCTGCTTCCCTCTAGAGATGTGAAGTTCAATCTTTTATTCTTTCTTTCCTCTTTGTTCTCCATTGCAGCGTTCGCCGTTTCATATATTAGCCGCATCCTCGGTCTGCTTCTCCATAGCCGACATGACATCAGCCGTCCTTTGCTCATGTTCAAGATCCAGTTGCGTTAATAATTCTGGCGCCTTCCGGTGTTGCTCTGCCAGCGCGGTTTGCATCGCCTGCACAGAACGTCCTCTGTTGCTCTGCGTAAAATCACAGCTATCCTTCAAGCTGTGCCATCTTTTCTATGAGTTCGGCCACCGTGCAGATAAACTTTGCGCGGGCGCCGCTTTGCCCGTCCCCTCGGGCCCGTCCGTCTCCCACCCTCCGCCGCCGTCGACCTCCATCCTCTGTCCCGATGCCTTTAGCCTCAACAGGCTTGTCACTTCGCCGCATCTAACATGTCGCGTTTCGGGCATGAGAAAAATTAGCACAAGTCTAATCAAATTAATGAATCGTTCGGCTTGAGGATTCGCTGTAAGTCGTGTCAAATTAAAAATCAAATTAACTCAAGATGCCTTTCCGGGTGGTCTTGGGTGGATGTTTCCACGGCGATGACATGCGGAGGGGCGTCTCCGCTTGGGACGGACAGATGAGATGTGCCTGCGATGTAGTGGTATCTGAGGGCACCACCCCTGGCCTTGGCCCACACACTCCTCCCATGTCACTGTCCTGTCTCATTATGGCATGCCTCTGCTAATGAGCCCAACTTGTCAAAGTGGAGTTTAAGTGAGAAAGTCTGCTGGAGATTCGATGGCGTACTCACGCAAGAGCCAGGGGCGGAGTTGCGCATACCCGTGCGGTTTCCTGTTGAGTCTGAAAGTGCTGCGGTGGTCTTACAGTTGCTTGCACACGTGGCTTGGCAAGGGGCCTGCTGGTCAAGCTGCTGGAGAACTTGGTGCTGAGTGCATATTCCAGAACTTTCAAACTTTTCACCTTCCATTAAGGTGTAAAGTGCACAGCTGAATATACAGCAGCTCAGAAGTCACTGTTATGTGCTGGTTATGCTCCTTCTGGTCGAGAAGTAACGGGTGCGTTAAATCTCGATAATGTGTGTAACAGGTTCCGTGAGATGTCCGCCTACGGTAGTTGACTTCCGTTCCTCCAGTCCGGCAGGCCCAAGTTCATCAAGTTCATTTCACTGTTATGTTTTGAACGGCAATAAGTGCTGAAATGAAACGGAAAATCGGAAGAACTCTGGGTGTTTATCATTTACATTTATGCCCTTGGTAGGCGCTTCTCTCGAAAGCGACGTAGAGCTCGGAGTAAACACGTTGCATCAAACAAGAGACGAAAGTCTTGGACACATACACGCTATTATTGAAGTAGAGCTTATCGAAAACAAATGCAGTAGGTGTGAACAGCGGCAGGACACATTGCTTTCACTCTGATCTGCTCGGGTTCATGGAATCATATTATCTGGGGAAAAAAGATGGTTGCTTAAACATTCATATTAGAAAAAAAAACAAGCAAGGTAACTACATTAACAGACATTTTACCGACTGCATCGGATATAACCAGTTCATTTCTTCGAATTTATATTTAAATCTGTATATCTCTGGTTTTTCCTGTCACTAAGTGGGAATCTGATTTTAACAGTCATGTAAAATCAAAGTTTTGGTGCAACGCATTACAAAGTAATCCTTTACTTTAATATTCTTGTGTTAATAAACTGTGTTTTTAAAAAAACTGTAATACACCCCCCCATTCAGTCTTTTCAGTCTGGTTTGTCACATATCCGGTTCAGGATTTTTATTAATATCGCTTATTGTTAATCGGTACGAATCTTCATGTTTCTTGGTCTGTGACATTTTGTCTCATGTTATAGACCGAGACGATATTTTAAAAGTATACCATGCAGGTGTGTGAGAGAGATTGTGATGTGCAATGCATGGTGGGACCTGCATACCCGCATTCTCAGTTGCATTCCAGCACTCTGCAAACTCACTTCCATACTCAGCTTTTGTATTTGCAACCTCTGTTTTGCACCATTGTATTTTGATTTCCTAACTGTTAATTTATTTAAATGTGACCTATAGCGTTCATCTTCCAAATAATGATCTTATACATTGTAATGAGTCATATTTATTAAGTTGCACTTGTCAGGAGACATACCCGACATAAAAACACTTATTGTAGCACTATATGCGTGAATGTGGACACAGGTGGAAAGTATAGTTTAAACCAGACCAGTCATCACACGAGAGCTTTCAGTTTCCCATGCACCGACAGAAGCTGTTTTGTCAAATCCCAGCCTACTTGTCTTGGCATCCGCTCCAATTTATGCATCACATTGGCCTTTGAGGTTATGGATGATGGATGATGGGTGGTTGCCATGGAAGCACAATTGTCCTGGGGGAAATGGGAGTGGTGGTTTTGCTGCTGGCCTCATACATGCTAGCACACCCCCTGCACAACCCCATCCATGGTACTTACACATGAATAACACAAGCAGTGGCCGTGCCTCCAGGTGCCTTTAGTGTCGGATGAATTACCCTCATCCATGTGGCAAATTGCCCGGATCTGTCGCCACAGTGTTTAATGCTCCCTCTTCTTGCTCACATCACCCCCGCCCATAGAAGCACTGGCAGGCATCTCCATGGCCATTACCGCTCACTTCCCTTCTGGCACCACATGGCAGACCCCTGGTGTTACGGTGCCGATGCTTGTCTGTTGCCATGGCTGTCTGATTGGCAGGTGCTGTAATGGTTGACTGTGTTGGCTGCCAGTGGTGGTAGCAGGACGGAGCCTCTTCTGTTCTGCCCCGAGTCCATGCCGGAACCTGGCTACAAACTGACCTTGGGATCGGGTTCAAGAGCAAAGCTCTGATGCAGAACACTAGTTAGCTGTTGTCTTGCCTGCCATCTGCACCGTGTGTTTGGTTGGACACCGTAACTCCGTTAGCTTTGGGGCCCACGATGGGCCCTGTCCACGTCTTTCTGCAGTGTTGTCGGGGATTCTTGGTACATTTCGGAGGAGTTTCATCATGCATTGCTAACAAGTACTATCAGCGTTAGGACCATTTCATGTGCTGGTCAGGAAACACTGCTCAGGGAAGCCATGTGTTGAAATTTAGCGTTTTTATTAAAAGTGATTCCAGCTATGATTTAAATTTTTCACCAAAGAGTGCCAGAGCAACTAGCAAAAGTCTTTGGAGCAGATGGTTGTCATTGAATGGACTTTCAGGATGTTCATCCGCCCTGCTTCTTCAGCCTTGAAGGTGGGTGCGGTCTCTTACCACAGGGCATTCTGTCATAGTGGGTGATCGGTAAACAGTCCTAAACAAAAGGCTGGGTGCAGATTTGACTCATTAGAAGAACCACAAGGACTCAATGTTTTGTCAGCCTCTAAATCTGTGCAGTAGCATAACGGAATGGCTACACTGCATTGTGTCCTATAAATATTTATTAAATGTGCTGGTCCAGTAGACCTCGTGCTGATCGTTAGCTAGGGAGGCTGGTTAGATGCTGGGGTGCTGTCATGGGGCAAAGGGGCAAAGAGCCAAACAGCATTTAATTTACAGAGATGAGTTTTTGAAGGACAGGGTGTCTGTTCACTTCCATCTATCTTGAAAGAGACCCGCTTCCTCCTGATGCAACCAACCCTCCACCATTTTCATTGTCTCTCCAAAAGGTTATCAGTGTCGCAACTGATGAAATGATATGTTAATGGTAGCACCTCATTTGCAGACTTTTAGATCACGTAGAGCAGCAAATACCCCACTCTCCAATTAAATGCAGCCAGTCATGCGGTACAGACGAGCAGAAACGAAACAATCACGGCCAATACTAATGTGACACAACCATAAACCCACACAAACATTCTCTCTCCCACACTTGACACATATCATCGCATTATCTGCCCCGATGGTCAGCATCGTCTACATTCACTAATGGTCGGCATTGTCTGCACTGAGGATGATCATTTTCTACACTGATAATCAATACAATTGACATAGATTGTCATCACAATACTGTTTATACTCCCTGATAGTCAGTACTGTCTACACTGATGGTCTACACTGCTGGTCAATGCTGTCTGCACTGACAGTCAAAATTGTCTATGCCTGTAGTCCACATTGCCAGCTCTCCCTGACCGTCAGCATGGCCTCCACTGATGGTCAGCATAATAAACACTGAGATCATTACCTATCCAAATTTAGTTAACGTTGCCTACGTTCAGTGATTCAGTACCTGCGCCGATGGTCAGCATTGCCTGCACTAATACCGGCTTTGAAATGAGACACTGTATCCCATGTTTAATTAAAGAAAAACACAGCATCTGAGGACATTAATATTAATTTCAATATGAAACAGGGCTCCCTGCTGAAAAAAATCAAATAACCTTCCCACTCACCAGAGCGCCTGCCTCATGTGGCATTCCCTCACAGTGCATTTAATATTGTACTAATGCGCCAGTCTGTGCGGGCATCTGAATTAACACTGAAATATTCAGTACTGAGTTGTAACATGAATACTGAGTGGGTGCTAATGAAAGTGTGTTCATGTGTGTGGCTGAAGGGGGAGATTTGTAAAGATCTAGGGCTCAAAGATTGGTTGTGGCACTCCCAACCTGTATGAGCCAATGGACTTAAAGAGGCTAAAGGAAGTGTCCCGGTCTCAGCCTACAGGCCAGCGATAATGAGCTTCAGCATCTTGCAGCCAGTAAGAATAACAAAATGTTGAGATATTACAGCCCTTTTAAAAGATCTTAAGGTGGAAAGCTTTAACAGAGATGTTAAGAAATAATTCTCCTCTACTCCCGTCATCCTTCTGTAACGGTTGCCCACATGGCGCACACACTCAAGGAATCTGTCTTTATTCCTTTGCTGGTGACAAGCTGATTATAGCAAAGGAGACCCATGACCTATGGAGTTGAGTTTTGCAGGGGGTCAAGTGAGGACAAAAAAAGCCCTGTCTTCAAGGACTCTAGATGATCTGTGTTTATGATTTGACAGAAACCTTGAAAAAACCAATGACCAGTGATACAAGTGCAGCCTCACATGCTTACCGGAAAATTGAAAAACAAATTAACAGCACATGTGACCGGACCTCACCTACCGCCTTTGTCCCTCTTCCCAAGGGTGCTCAAAGGTATGGTTGGTACAACTGGGTGTGTCGCAAGATTCCTGTCTGGGTCGGACCACGGTGGTGTGATATAGTTAACAGCTGTGTCCTTCTGGAGGGAAAGGATCATAAGTGGAAGGCCAGGGTTGAGACATGTGCAGGATGAGAGTTAAGAGACAGGAAGGAAACTGTGGAAAACTCGAGGACCCTTGTAAGAGCCCTAAATGAAAAGCCCTCCTGTAGCTTCTTACTAGACTGAGTGACTTTTTTAGCTGTTGTGTGCTGCCAGGCCGTGTTAGAGCTGTAGACCGAAGACAAGGCTCAGCCTGTGTTCTACAGGGCTTCAAAGCCTTCGCTGGGCTGGCTGGGCGTACAGGGAACATGCCAGTGCCGAACGAGACACGGCGCGAAGCTGGAGCAGCCGCTGTTGGGGTAGGACGTAATTCGCCAATGTAATGAGACCACATCAACCGCTCAGCTTCCCTTCCCTTTCTGTGTGCTTGTGCACATCTCTGTGCGTAAGTGTGTAAGCAGGGCAGATCGTATGCAAGTACAAGACAGGATCTCCCATGAGACACAGACTGACACGGTGTGTGCTGCAGTTTCCGTGGACGCACCTGTGCGTTCGTGTGTCTGCGTATGTGGGTGCGAGAAAGATGGCAGTAAATCATGGCCATTAAAGGAAGGCCAGGGCTGATTTGAGACGCTCCACCTTTAGTGGGTGATTACATTTTGGCACTGTCATTACACAGCGAGGCAGCCACCACAATATCAGCATCTCATACGGTAATGGGCTGACCCAGTGACTCCTCGTAAATCACCCATTCATCATACCTCCCTGTCCAGAGCCAAGCTGCATGCAGTGGCATTTCTGCAGCTGGGAGACAGATCCAAGGAAAATGAAAGCTTCGACATTTGGGAATTGTGACCCCCCGCTTCCCCTCACCCCACTGGTGGAAAGAGTGACAGTAACCACAAAGGGGTAGGATATGGTATCAGTCGCCATCACCAAGATTACAGCTTTCTGGTTGGAGAGGCCCAGCAGCACAATGATCAACTGGATTAGTTTATGGAGCGGAAAGAAATAGCGAATCGAAGGGGCTGCCTCAACGCAGATGAAAGGGGTGATGAGACCGGACGTTAATTTAACTGCGTTCGCTGAATCTTTACACTGTACGCCTGGGACCGCGTGAGATTATCCCTCCCATTATCGCCAGTTAATGAGAAAATGATCGTGTGACAGAGATGGCCAGCCGTGTGGTGTCATTGCACTTCTGACAGAGTCGTCTCGTCCCGCATTCCATTCATAAATTCATAAAAGCTCTATAGCTCGGAGGTACACGGGGCTCATGGTGCAAGTGTTGGTGTTTGCGGGACTCGTGCAGGCCAGCATTTCCAGAGCTGTACTTATTCTTAATCCCCTAAAATTTCTCTCCATTCGTCCATATTGTGGCGCGCAGCGCCGTGGGTTTGGATGGTGCGAAGAAAGACGCGGAGACCCGTTCATCACGAACGATTTATTTGAACGCCAGCACCAGGGAAACAATGCTCTCGGTCCGAGGACCCCGTTTCCTTCAGGACCTGCGCCTCAAGCAGCCTTCTCAGCCTGCTTAGCGCCTCCAGGCTCTCTCCCCTTTCTCTCCAGGCAGATGCAAACACCCCCCCTTTTATTCCCCTTGCGTCACCAAACACTAATTAATAACAATAAAAACATTTCCCGCTAAAAACAGTAATCCGGGTCATTACAATATTAGATCATTGAAGCATCTTTGTGCATACCACAAATTAAGTTCATTGTTCTAGCTTCAGATGTGATTTTATCCTCAGTCTCTTGTACAGTTCTATGCTTTATCTTTATGCAGCTGGATATTTATGGATGCAGTTGACCACCATGGTCAGGGGGTTCAACAGGAGGGCCTCCCCTTCAGTCCTTTAGCAACCCATGTCTTAAACTTGATGGAGCCTTCTGCAATTCTGTTTCATTGCTCTGGTGACTGTTTCCCTGCCATGCAAACACACTGACTGACGAGTCTCTGTATGTGCCTGTCTCAGGGATGATGCCGGAACGCCAGTATGGAACCCAGTTTGTGTGCAGCGTGGTTGCATCCCATGTCAGCCACCAGCCTTCCATGAGCTTCAGCTTCGTCTGGATCGCCCCACCGCCCGGCACCGGCTGCATCAACTTCCTGTAAGTCTTCCCCACCCATGTCATTGTGTGTGTTTGTGTGTGGGGCACCTTGAATGAATGGGCTTCAGGTGAAAGGTGACGGAGGGTTTGGAAAGAAGTACACTTTTTATGCTTGTTTTAATTGCTTTGTTGTTCTGCACCTATGCACTTGGCTTCCTCAGCCTCCCCAAGGGGGTGGCCGTGACCCTCACGTGCTCCCTGGGATACAGCACACACCCTCTGCTTAGCCCAGCTCAAGGTGGGCTCCAGGAAAAGGTCGTTCCTGTGTGTCACCCTGCCGTCCTGTCCCTGACTGCCAGCAACGAGGACAGGAAGGACAGCAAGGCAGGAGCCAGCTGCTGGGTGGAGGCTGTCCTGCTTCCCTCCACTTGCATATATGAGTCTTTCCTCAAAAACCATAGCTGTGGATGGGACTGATCTGTGAGCCTGCAGGGAAGGGGGAAGGAGCAAGGCTGCAGTGAGGTTGGTGTGCTCCGAGATCACACTCCCATGGCCGCAGAGAGGAAGTGCGCACAGGGCTGGGTCAGGGTTCTGTGCAGTGCAGGGGAGGTTGGGGAAGGGGTATATTCTGTTTCTATGAGACACCTGCTCGGGGGATGAATAAAGCTGTTGTCAGTCCGTTCTTCCTTAACGAATCTGCACCGCCTTCAAAAAGCAGCTGTGGTTAAGGCTTCCTGATGGATTCCCGCTTTATGCGGCGGGAATGTGGGGCCTCTGAGCTGTAAGTTCCTGCTGTAGGTAGCCAGCTGCTGAGTGGAGCACCCGTATACATCTCGGAATCCCATCATGCTCCTGGGGGAACCAAGTCGTTCCATGGCTACAACTCCCTGCGATGATGGGTCTCGGGGGGGGGTGTTACAGCAGCACCAACACCTATTAGCTGGGGTCATTTAACGCCTTCTGTTGCTGGTCCAGCTGCTCAGGGAGGTCATGATCGCTGGGTGTAACAGCCCCCTCGCTCCAGGTCCACAGAGCTTGCAGAGCAGGTTAGCACAGCACTCGCAAATACTGCTGTGCTTTGACAGATCTGTCTAGCCTTCAAGGTTCCTCTGTGCAGCCAATGTCAGCTGCCAAGCCTTAGCCTGGGCCCACAGTGCCGTCTATGTGAATTACAGCCAAACGGCAGCAATATGTCAAAATGCAGGTAGTGGCGGTAGCAGCAGACGGGCATTGAGGGCCGGACGGAGGATTTCAATAAGCCAGTGGACTCAAAGTCAATGTCATCCTCGTAAAGGCAGTCAGTGAGGTTGGAGGCTGACACACACCACCTGCCCTAGAATGACATGCACCGTGTGACAAGGACTCATTTACTTCTGTTCTTTTCGGAGATGCTTTTCTCCAAAGCGATGTACGACTCTGTAAACAAAAATGCATTTCCCAGCAGACGAAGAGTTCCAGATGTCGAGGGAGTAGTCGCAGTCACTTCGTCCAGTATCGTCGTCCTACCGGGTTATGCAAGAACCTGAATAGAATAGAATAGACCTGAGAGGAAATACAAAGTTGACCATGACAAATGATGAAATGGAAATTTATAGAGCAGAGAGGAGATGAGGAGAGAAAGAGATTAGTTTTAAGACCCTTCTTGAATTTTGAAAGGGATTCAGTGCTGCACTATCTTAGAAAGCTGGAAAACAGGGTGTCTCTACACGCTTGGACTGCTAGTGGTCAATAACACCTGATGTTTGTATGTGCGTAAGGAGAATTACGGAACTTCTTGTGAGAGTGGGGAGCAGTGATTGTGTGAGTCAGATGGTGAGGATGAATGTATGTAGTAGTTATTCTCCTGGAGCTGGAGGAGGATTAAGCTGGAGCCAGAGACATGCAAGGTTCTCTCCAGTGTGCCGTCGTAATTCACCACTCCTGTCTGATGACTTGAGCCCAGCACTGTGTGTGTGTGTGTGTGTTGTGGGGAGCAGATCTGCCATCTGACATTTCTGTCTAGTCTCTATAGGTGATCTTAAACCATGTGTTGTATTACCACATCCTTCTAAGCAGGATCTTTTGTGTCCCCAGAGCTGTGCGCCATAGAAAAATTGTGCAGTTCTGCTGTTTGTACTTTTCAATTAATTTAGCTGACATTTTCCTCCAAAGCAACTTACAATCTTAAGCTACTTGCAATTATTCACCTTTTCATACAGCAGGGTGGTTCTTATTTCATTAATTCAGGGTTAGTGCCGTTCTCCAGGGTACTACATCCGGAGGTACGATTCAAACCCCGGACCTATTTAGTATAGAGTGGCAGCTTTAACAGTTATGCCATTATCAGTAAAGAATATGAGTGCATCTGAGTGTGTTTCAGTCTCACTGTGCTGTTTGTTATTTACAGTATTTATCCTGTGTCTAACACCTTCCATTTCCACTCGGTTGTGAGCATGACTCCCCTGAAGCTCAGCTCATTAGTGACACGCGTTACAGATGAGCACCCCGTGTCAGTCACTGCCATTTTTACATTTAGGTATTTGCACATTCGAGTGCCGCAGATGCCGTTTATGTCTGTGCCGGCTATAAACCCGTGAAGAGAGGCTCATGGATCACTCTGCAGCGCTGACGCCACAATCAGGGGCACCTTTTTTTTTTATGCAGCCTGGTACTTGCAGGGTACCAGAGATCGAGGCTGTATTACGCTGCAAAAGCAGCTGCCCGACAGTTCATTCACGTTGCTGTGTTAAAACTGGAATTAGTGCAAGTCTGTTGTGTTGCCCTGTTGAGTGGGATCCACATCTTCCATATGAGCATAAGGTGCATCAAAATTATGATTCCATGAGATGTTGCGTTTTTCACCAAAATCTCTTTTCCAGGACTGCCTGTGTGTGAGAGTGGTTTTTTTTATGTGTTGGTTATGTGTACATTTTTGCTTACTCAAAATGGACCTTATGTCTTAAAGAATTAAGTCAAAACTTTGATTGTCTTTATCTGGGGTTGAGCTACTAATAATTTACTGGGATAAGGTGAAAGTCAAAGGGAAGCCTTCACAGCAGCATTTAAAGAGGAACGTCTGTGTATGTCAGTGTGTCTTGGTCACTGCTGGTGAACGGCGAAGGACTCAAACCTGTTATCCTTTTCTTTTTCTCTTCTCTCTACCCTCCTCCCTCACCCATGAGCACACCCCCACCTCCCCGTGGAGAGTAAGCATCTGTTATGGTAGAGGCTGCTTTAATTATCGCACGCGTGTCTGTTTCCTAAAGGGCTCCCTCGAGGCATGTTGTGGGGGGGGGGTGGGGTGGGGGGTGAGATGGTGGGGAGGGTGAGGGGGGCACAGCTTTCAGACCTTGGCGGAGACGACACGTAATTGTAAAATTAAAATGAGGAAGAAACACCGATTAGATGCTGTCGGGGCGGTGCGGGCATTTGTCTTGTGGAGCGTAATTGAATAGAAGAGTGCCCAGTCTCTAATTACTGCTCGTGCCAGTTCACCTGCCATCTGGCTGCTGGGTGTTTCTACAGAGCACCACAGCACTGTGCCCTCCACAGGTCTCACTGCCTGGACGCCTGGGTGTCTCTAGAGTTGGCCACCAGGACCGACCCAGCAGTTGCTGCCTCCTGTTCCTGCTGATTACATCCAGGGGTGGTCTGTGGGAGGAAGGGGTGTGGGAGGAAGGGTGCATAGCCAGTGAAGAGTGGATGGAGGAATGAGGAGCGTGACTGAAATGTTAAATATAATTAGCTTCTGTCCTTTGTACAGGTCTTCGTGATGGAAATCTTGGATAAATAACATCTGTTGTGCAACAGTGGCACAGTGACTTTTGGATCCAAATCCAAGAGTTCCAGTCGATAAGAAGTAAGAGTCAAAATAAGTTAAATAAATTCTGGAATGGACTAACAAGTGAAGCACAAACACTGCCCTGTACCACGAGCCACTAATAAAGTTGTGTTGAGAAATTCTCCAGTACCTGACTCCCTGCCGCTGCTTCACTTTTCTATTGTTACGAGCTGTCAGCAAAAATAAAAATCAGTGCTTCTCTATTCTGCTTGTCATTTTTATGGTTCTTCAAAAACTTGCTCCGCTCTACCTGTATCTTTTTATTTTTGATAATATATTTGAGCTGTCTGCTTTAGTCTGAATGAGGCAAAGATTTAGATGCCCCTTTTTTTCTAGACCCTCTATATACATTTTAGTCCCGGTCTCATGCTATTGGCATCAATGCTGATGACTGCTATCATGACCAGCTCACCCTATTGAACTGTAAACACTGACCTACACGTTCATTTTGCTGAAACTTTTTTGCCCATTCATACAGCAGGTTAATTTTTAGTGTAAAAATGTAGCTCTGCAGGATGTCAGATTTGAACCTGGACCTTAAGAATGGAAGACAGCAGGTCTAACCACTACTGTACCTGCTCCACCTACTTAAAGGACCGATAGTCAAGTGTACAAATAAAAAAAAAAATCAGTTTTTCAGTATCTCGCTCCTCTTTACCCACAGTTCCCAGTGTCCTGCTGAATGCTTGTGTGTCCACACAGTGACGTTTCCCCTTCTGGAGATACTGCCTTAGTATGGCACAATGCGTGAAGGAAAAGGGAATCCCTTTCCTGGCTTTCTCCTCAGCAAGCTTGCCCAGGACTGTCTTGCTGTAGAAGAGCACAGGATTATGGGTCAGTTGATCTTCTCGTGGTGTAGAGGCGCAGCCAGAGCCAGCGACGTAGGAGACAGCCTGTACTTTTTATTCCCCCAAACGTGGCTCCACTTCAGCTGACAAAGTGCATTTTTAAGCCTCTTGTGGTGTTCCAACTCATCTTCATCCCTTTGTATGTATTCAACCACATTAAACTTTAATTTTGGACTTAAGTGCTGACAATGCGACTTTTTCACTGCTCCGCAGCCCACCTTTTAGGACTATGGAAATCAAGCACAAAGCTAGGGTGTGAATCAATTCCACGGAGGAAACCGATTTGAAAAGCTTGTCAGTTTCATTCCGTTTCGACGTGCTTTTAATTTCTTCGCCGACTAGACCTGAAGCTTAATGTCTTAATTGAGCCGTTAATTATGTCGCGTTAGTCACATTGCATCTTCAAGGAGAGCGCTCCTGACCTTGTGTTAACAAGCAGGTAATTTCATAATGAGCTCCACATTATTTCTTCTGCGCTCATTAAATCTGCATGTACTTTAAAATTCTCCAGTCACAAAGCTAATAGGGGCTTAATTTTAATAAACGATCCGACAGATGATTCAGCAAAGCAGGTACGCAGTGAGAGTACGCAGATACGCATTATTTCATCCTGTCTGCTACTGAAAATTCTAGGTTGTTTATCTCGCTGTTCCTTCTGCAAAGACATTGTAAAAAAGAGTGATTACGTTGCACTTTTCCATCAGATATCGCAATACAGCTGATGTACAACATGGGAGATAAATGAAAGTCGTCGTCTTTGCAAGAGGCAGGCCTTAGGGAGAGGTCCTTGCGGAAATTCGTAGTATTAATCACTACTTCAAGGCAGATGAATAAACTGGAGGCAGCAAATGAGATTTTAATTGGGAACGAAAGCAGGAGATGTGTGTGGTCTTGTGGAAGAAAAGGAGGGCTTCCCCAGAATTTGTGTGTTATGTCTTTGTGTGTCTGTTTATGTAGAGTATAGATGAGAGTGTGTGTGCATATTGGCCCTCTGAGAATGGTCATCAACGGGTCACCCGCAGAAGTCTCCACCGTGGGCAGCAGCATGGAATCAAACGAGCGTCACACCCAAAATAATCACTGCCTCCGCATGCTTTTGGCCGCCGCTGTTGCTGGACAGTTCTGGGCAGTTAACAGTTGTCCCTGTGTGTGCGAGAAGTGCTGTGCAACGCCGTACCGTGTTTCTGCAAGGGTGTATCGGTGCCCGCAGTCAAGTCCTCAGGATGGAAGTGATGGGGGTGAAGTGGGGAGGAGGGTCACCTTATCATCCAGCTTTCAGTTCCCCTCCCACCAGCAGAAATGCCCAAAATTTTGTTCTCATAAGACAGATGTTTGGAGTCCCAAGATCACAATAGTTTAAAAGCTTAATTGGCTTTTCTCTTTCTTTCTTCTGGATGTCAGATGAACATTTGCATGTGATAGTAATAGACCACAAGGTGCTGGCTTCACCCAAGATACTAGGGGATGGCACAATGGGGGAGATGGTGCGGACAGAGCTTCTATCAGATTGAATTCTGACCTTTGATTTTAATTAGCCACAAGTCTCACTGTGTCCGTCTCACTAGGTTTGACATCAGCTACATCTTCCTGTGGTTAAGGGCGCATCATAAGGACAACATCGCATGTGTTAGCGCTCTGAGATTCCGCCACAGCAAGTGAGCCTGTAGTCAAGTGGAATGAGTACACTTTGCTGTTCTGGTCTTTTTGTTAGTGCTACATTGGAGCATCCACATACAGTGCTGTGCAAAAGTTTTAGGCACTTGGGGGGGGGGGGAAGCTGTAAAGTGATAATGCTTCCAAAAATGATGCTCTTAATTAATAAACTTCCTATAAAGCTTAGTAACCATCCATCGTCAACAACCGCTTGTCCTGAGTGGGGTCGCAGCGGGCTTGGGTGGCTTCCGCTCTCTGGTGGGTGTGGGGTCGAGTCCTGCTTGGGGTGCCGTCCGGGGTGTGTCCCCTCTCCCTCCAGCTTATGCATGGACAGGCAGTAATGAAATAAGTTAGTATGAGTGAGTATACATAGTTAAACATACTGTATATTGGACATTTGCGTAGCTTTATTCTGGGTGCTGTGGTTTTCTCTCGCACTTCAAAGATTTGAAGAAACAGCAACGGTAAATCCTTTCCAAACCCCCCTGTACCTTGAAAACCCTGTGAGTGGTTGCCAAGAGTCAGCATTTGATGTAATCGTAATTATCCTACTTTCACTAAACATATATGTTTGCTCGTGTGTGTGTGTGTGTGTGTGTATACATGTATGCATTTTTACTCTGTATGCCTTTATTTATGTACCTTTGTATCGAATACGTTTTAGTATATGTTTGCATGATTGTTTGTGCAAGTGCAGTCTTTGAGTGTGTATCCTGTGTGTGTGTGTGTGTGTGTGTGTGTGTGTGTGTGTGTGTGTGTGTGTGTGTACTGTGAGTATGCATCAGGGGAGCCTCCTTCCACCTCAGGACAGGAAAGTGTTGCCTGTCTTGTTAGGAAAGACAGAGTCTGAGCCTCTCTTTAGTAAATATTTAAGCGTCTTGTTCCTACATGCCCTCCCGGAGTTCATTATGCATCATATTTTATTCATAAATACCAAACCCAAATTAGTCTTTAACCAATTCTCAAATATGAATGTAATTATGAGTCTTTTTTTCTCCTCAGTGGCAGCACACAAGGTAGTTACTAATTAATGATGGCTGTTTTACTTTTTCATGTGGAGAATGTTTAAATGCCTTGACATCCATAAAAGCTTGTGGCTTCCCTGCCGTTCACGTGCGTGCGCGTGTGTGTGTGTGTGTGTGTGTGTGTGTGTGTGTGTGTGTGTGTGTGTGTGTGTGTGTGTTCTGGGGTGTTTCTAAACACTTGATTTGCACAGGTAACACAATTCGGCACATTTTGTTTGCTTTGAATTAATTTATTATTCATTTTCAATTTTATCCACTTTTTTTTTTAAATGCTATTGTGCCAAAGGCTCCATTGCATGATTGCATGATGATGTTTACCACTCTTTACCCCAGTAGACCACAGTGGTGTGGTGATGGATGTTCATTGAAAGCAAAGCCCACTGGCTGGTTTCATGTGGTCTGTGGTGCGTCTCCTTTGTACTGGGGCGCCACAGCTTGCCCGATGTCCAGCAGGGTCTTGGACCCACTGGAGTTGACATGACATGAAGCGACTCTGACATCTAGAGGCTCTCGAATAATCCTGTGCATGTGTTTTATTTAGGAACGGTGGTTGGTGAAAGACAGAGGGCACATCTGGGATTTCCCATTGTTGTCTTAGAGAACAATAGTGTATATTGTGGATTAATCTTTTACTGGAGAGACATGAAAGTTTATAACTTGTACTGTCGGGAGGGTACACGATGTAGAGGATTTTGTATGGTTGGATGAACTCCGCGTTGAATTAAATTTGAGTGTGATTACTGGACGGGTGTGACACTCATTTAAGCGTGTGACACTTCACATAAAAGTTTCACACTTTCACATAAAAGCAAACCACACGTATAATGAATTTTCTTTTGGCATTTTTTGAACTATTGAGCTAGTTATTTACATCTAATCAAATCATATTCTCCCTAAATGTATGTTACTATAGAAGCAGACCTCTTGGTATACAGTGTTTTTTTAATATATAAATAATTTCCGCTTGGAATTACCTCTGAAAACAATGATTCTCAGTTGTTTCAAACCTTATTCTTGAGTCTTTGTAACAATTCAGTAGGTAGTCTATTGCGAGGATGTGTCTTAAGGAAATATTTGCCTTATAGAATATTATAACATATTGTATACTCAGAATATCAGGTGATAAAGATTGTTTCAAATAGAGGAACAGCAGCCCATGGTTTCCTTAATAAAGGCATATATTCTCCTTCATACTCATAAATGTCACTCTTCTGTCACCGTGGCTGTTTTGTTTCCTTTCATTTTGACAGAAGGAGACTTCTAATTTGCTTTGAATGTCATTATGTGCTCCGGCATCCAGCACCCCACGACCGAGCTGGGCCATGCTGTCATTTATGGCGTCAGTGAAGCACGACTCTGAAATATCCCAGCCTCTTTCTCTAGGTGACAGCATTCTACAGTATGGTAGTGTAGTGGTTTGAGCCACTGCCTTTGGACCCAAGGATCACGGGTTTAAATCCCCCTCTCCAGCTGTTGTACCCTTGAGCAAAATACTTACCCTTAATTGCTCCTTTAAAATTTACTGAGCTGTATAAATGGGTAAATAATTGTAGGTACTTTAACAGCATAAATTGCTTTTGAAAAATGTGTCAGCTAAATATATAAATGTATAGATGGTTAAGGGGCTCAGAGGGATATGTAGGTGTAAGTGGTCTGCCCAGCCTTCATCTGTCCCACCTTGGGTTTGATTCATGCGCCTCATTCTTCATTGCACTTAAAATTGGAGGGATTTTAAAGGCAGCAGCTGCAGGTCATTGACATTTGTGTGGGAGGTATCTTTTCTTTGTTGCTTCTTCACTTCAGAATAGTTTCTGAGACCTTATAAGGGGCACCAGTGTCAGTCTGTAGTGCCGGCATACTGGTTTGTTCATTCTTCTTGGACAACCAATGACTAGGTTTATTATATTATCAAAAGCAGGGAATTACAACCCCAGTTTTATGAAGCCTACATCCAACTTCAGGGATGCAGCTCTTAAACCCAGCAAACCCTCGTAATGCAACAACATCTCAGTTAGCTCTCATCTTCTTGCCTCTTTAATCTTCTGAAAAGCTGGAGATAGAGTACAGAGGAACGCAGAAGTGTACATTCTGCAGAGTGAGTCCCCAGTGGGAAAGGCAGAGTTACCTCCATGGTGAGCAATGTTTGAGATCCTGAGACAAACACACACAGTGTTTTCTTACCCTTTCAGAGAAAGGCCACGCTTCTCAAAAGCTTCTGGTTAAACGACCCACCTCTTGTGCCGTAAGAAGTCAAACCTGCTTAGTCTAAGTCACATCTCTAAATGTGCACTCACTTTTTACTATAGTGTGGTAAACTCTACAGCCTAATTTAGTTATGTTTCCACAGGAGACTTAATCTTTAGCCTCTCCTTCTGTTTGATAAAAGCTCTCTCCACTAAGATTTTCAAAAGGTCAAGACCCATTTTTCTTCATTTACCGCCTTCATCAACTTAATTAGACAGACAAATCCCTGGGATATTTGAGAAGAAGAAGACTGTTGGCTGTAGTTATAGTGCTGAAGTACCTTTTGTTCGTTACATTAATTTTTTTCTTGCAGAATAGTTAAATAAAAATGAGAAATGTCTCACGTGCGGTCCATTAAGTTAGCTGTTCAGTGTTGGTTTTTTTTTTTTTTTTAAGCAAGTGCCAGGCCTTTTGCCCTGAGCTTAAAATCTGGAGTTCTGACAGTTACTTTTAACTTTTCCATCCACTTCAGTGTATTCATAGTATTCAAGGACATGGTGCTCTGTAGGCCTGTTGACATTCTGGGTTTCCAGCAGCTCAACCATAAAGCCATCCATAGCAATTCAAATAACCTTTGGAGACACCACTATCTGATGGCATAACCTTTTCCAACTATGACAAAGGAAGCCTTGTGATTTTTGTCTGAAGTTCTGCCTTCATAGATGGTATGTGCCTGCTTAACAACTTCAGATGTGTTTGTGTGCTTCTGATGGAAACCTCCTACAACATAGGAGACCAGAAATGAGCTTTTTCTGGCCTTTATGAACCAAACCATCCAGCAGGCCCTCAAAAGTGTGATGACTCTGCTCACCCTTTCCTCTCTCTCCCCCCTCCTTTTGTCCCTCTCTGGATCCTTGCATCCATCTCAGGGCAACGGCCACACGCAGAGGACAGATCATCTTCAAGGACGCCCTGGCCCAGCAGCTTTGTGAGCAGGGAGGTGAGGAGCTTTTCATCTTCCATATCAGTCGTGGGGGTGGGGGTGGCAGGAGAGGAGAAGAGCTGGGGTCACCAATATGACAGAGACAAAGAATATGAAGAGCTGATTGTAATACTTTTAGCTTGACTTAACTCCAGTTA
This sequence comes from Scleropages formosus, assembly GCF_900964775.1. Lineage (NCBI taxonomy): Eukaryota > Metazoa > Chordata > Actinopteri > Osteoglossiformes > Osteoglossidae > Scleropages > Scleropages formosus. The sequence continues at coordinate 14,396,753 of NC_041826.1, forward strand.
CTTGTATCCAAATTTTTGATTAAATTAAATGTTTGATATTTAAATCTGAACTACACAATCAATAAGCAATGCATTCAGTATTTAGTATAAATATAAATTTGAAAAATTGAAACTGAAATGTAAAAGCACAGGTATTTCATTTAAATATGTAATATACTATGCTTGAAAAATCTGGCTATCTATAAAGTACATGGCAGTTGGAGACTTAAACCCTCCTCCTCAATATAGATGGTCAGTCAGGGTTACTGATTTGTCAAAGAAGGAAAGAAGGGTGCCTGTTTGGTGAAGGTTTTTTTTGGAATGGAGAAATAGGCCATATTTCACCACAAGCTATGACAGGATCAAATTAGGCTGCAAATTAAATCAGAAGCTTCTTTAATTCCATATCCCTCCAGAAGAATGTTCAGATTGTCATCTTCAGCTCACATTTCTGAGATTCCTGCAACCCAGAAAAGATTGGTGATGGTTATGTGCATTAGGTTTAGCTGGATGTTGATTCAGCTAAAGCTGACTAGCAATTAACCTTCTTTGAGCTATTAGGGTCACTTAGCGTTAATATCGCAGCACATTTATATTTAATAAAGTAAACTCATGAGCAGTTAGTTGCTTTCATAGATGTATTTCCTGATTTTTTTTAAAAGTAATAGTTCTTCCAAACAATATTTAAACCTTCTTTTTGCAAAGCTAGTTTTGACAAGTGTTTGTCATAACGCAGTGCTCTCCTCCTTGAATGTCCCGAAAGGCTTAGTTTTCCAACTTTGGCTCAAAGTAGATTAAAACCCACTATTTTTAGAGCTTAATATAGCCATTGCTATAATAACCAACTATACAGAAGGTAGAAAGTGCCAGTATCATATTAATAAAATCAGGCTCAAAGGTTCTATAGGCATAGTACCAAGAAACACCATGGTATTACGATAATATTATATTTACTTTACTTTGCGGAGAAACACTTCTATATTGTTTTTCTCTAACAAAATGATTATTTTTTTTGTACATTAATTTGGCAGCTCAGTGAGACAAGACTGTTTCCCCACCACCACAGCAAATAACAGGTGGCCCTGTCCAATTACAGAGGGCCACAGCCAATCACAGCCAAACACAGGTGGTCCCAGCCAATCACAGATGGTCACAACCAAATTCAACTTGTTATGTCCAATTAAGTGGTGGCCCAGGCACAGCTGACCAAGGAAAATGACAGTCCGTGCATAGTGTCTGCATACCCCAGCCCATGTTCTAATGGTCGCGTATAAGGATGGCACGTGAAGGCTTAACGCCACTCTTCTTTGTACTGGTATGATGGAGAGATTGCACATTCCCCTCTAAGAACCAGAGATGCATTGGCATTAGTCCAACGCAAAACCCCTGTCCTTTGTAGATCCACTTCTGTCACCGTCATGTCCATATGTCTCTTTGGCAAACAGTTGTTTAACACCTCAGTGGAAAAGTAAATGAGAGAAGATTGGAGGGGTTTGTGGGAAAGCGTTTAAGGAGAGATGACATGGGGAGCAATGAAGAGCCACACTGAGTGAGGAGCAAAGCTTCCAGAGAAGTGCCGCTCAAGGAGAGGTAGGAAACGGGACAGAATGGCAGTAATGAAGGCTTCGTCTGAAGCACAGATCTTTCAGGGGGCAGATAGTAATAAGAAAGTTGAAGGTCATAAAAGGCTGGTGCCGCAGTATTGGGCTGTATGGTGGGTGTTGGGGAGGGATCAAACGCCAAAAAATCGCACAGAGAGAGGGAGATGAGAGCAAGTGGCCGACCTTGTTACGGGCTAATTCCTGGACTACTAATAATATGTCACTTTCTTGCAACAGAGCCTGTCAGGGAATTTAAATTACAAATTAGATGTGAATTTGCTGATGGCAAAGGGGGAGGAAGGGAGGGTGAAGTAGCTAAAGGAGGGAGAGGCAGACGGAGCAAAAAGAAAGGGTGGGGCAGACTGCTTCATAGTGCAAAGAACTGGAGCGGCGAGGCAGACTCGCAGAATCAGATGAAGTTTGGGCCATCACTCTGAGCATGTTTCCACCTAGTGTCAACTGTAGCATGCTGCTCTGGTTGTTTTACTGGCTCGACTTGACCTCTGTTTAAAACTTGGGCTGGTCTTGGAAGGAAATCAACAGGGGGAGCATCAGAACCTCATCAATCCAAGTTCATGCTAAACCTTGAGTAGATGTCTATCATCTCTGTCTTCGTAAAGTCATCTACAGCAGATTCCAGTTCATTCATTATGTGTAGTCAAAAGTGAAAAGTTTTTTTGTTTATAAACAACCAGAAAGGAGCTTGTATAAAAGCAATGATTAAGTTTGACCTTGAATGTGTTGGGGGAAATCTTCAATCAAAGGCAGCAGAGCCTAGCTTTTTCTTGCAAATTGCTCAGCTTTGGCTGTTTAATCCACCGAATGTTGGTGAATGGCACCAAACTATTGGCAAAAAATTCTACGGGTGGACAAACTGTCGAACTCTCTTTGTGTATCATTTCTACAATGGCCTAAATTAATTCAATACAGTACCTGAGCTTAATTATATTGGAAACATTTTATAAGTTGTCAGTTGTTCTGTTTGGGGTCCTGGTACAGTTACACTTTACTTCAACTGTTGGCCTTCCTTTAGTACACCATGGTGACCTGGACAGCACTGCTACATCCAGTTGACAAGACATAAAATGCTAGCCAGCCTCTCACAGAAGCATTATTGTCCTTTGTTCCGTTTTAGCTTTCTTGCTGACTTCTGCAATCAGCATGTTACTACTACAGATGTCCAGAGATCATGTGTGCATAGCATCATGATGCCTGAAGATCTGTACTGTGAGGAAAACATTTTATTGATATAGCCAGCTGCCTAATATGCCAGAAATTAAGGTGTTATATGCAATGAACTGCATCGCAATAAAGCACTGAGCCCTCCATGGAGACTTAAGTGCTCAGTTTGCAAAAGTCAATAAAGGAGTTGTGTCTATCTCAGGGTGAGGGTTAAGCAACCAGCAATATCCTGCTTCATCTGGATCATGAAGCAGAAGGCTTGGGAAAACTTCCCTCTGATGATTACACTATCGGAATGGTGGCATAAGAGTAGATCAGAAGAACAAAGTACTATAGGCGACTGTTCCTCAGATATTACATTTAGGATCACAGCACATGAACGACGTAAGGAGCTCAAGGCATTTCAGGTTTGTAGCATTTACAGTGAGGAATTTAGAAGATCTGAGAATGGATATGATCCATTAAATACAGAATATGGGGTTTGGGGGGTGGCTTTGCTAAACTGGGAAGACAGTGGTAATCACACACCAAAGAAGAATTATTAGGGAACAAAGGAGAAGACTATTAGAAGAGCCTCGCAAGGTAGTTCGTCCTTAAGTGAAGATCTGAAGGGAAAAGGGGAGGGTGGGTATCGGACAGGGACTAACCTAGGGAACTCGCATAATATGCTTCTTATCGCAACTAACTTAGGGACTTAAATAGATAAAACTAACTTTTTTCTGCATTTGGTAAATTGGCCTTTCAGTTTATATTCCCATAGTAAAATAATGTGTACAGGACTTTGACGGTGTGTTTGATGGACTGCGGTTTGACAGGGTGATGGCAGTGAACCAAGTTAGTCGGTCAAATCAATTGACCAAGTGGGATTAGGGGTGAGCCAGCTGCTTTAATACAAATAAATTCTAAACTGTGGAGCAGTGTGGCTCTACCACTCTTGGTTTGATCACGAGTATGGAAATTTTTTGCTTGTCAAAAATTCACACATGGAACCCATGCTTGTAGGGGAAAAACTAGCGCTGACACAGCACTTGTTAGAGCTTAAAATGTTTTTTTTTTTTTTTTTTTTTTTTTTGCAGAAAATAGTGCAATAGATTATTTTCTGATCCAAATTCTGCTTTTCTCATTACTTTTCCAGTGGTGAAAGCTTTTTACTTTTTCAGACTGCACAGCGTCATTTTGGGTGGCGGTATAATATAACAAATGAGAAGTCATCCTTTCCATGCGAGCCACGTTTTAGTGGTTCTACTCCACTCTCGGAGGAGCTTGGGGGGAGGTGTAACAAGATACAAGGCACTGACAGGACAGCAGTTATCAGGGGTGTTGGGGGAGGTCATGCAGCGGACGGAGGGGAAGCTATGGGGGTATTCTGCCGGTATATCACCCACGGAGCTTTGATCGAATATTCCCTGCAGCAGTGTGCAGGGAGACCTTTCCGTCTAACCTTTTCATTCATCTAGAGCGAGGGGGACAATAAATCGGTGCTTTTATGGCAGCTCTGGAGTCCTTGTCCCAGCCGATGGATGAGCAAGTCCGCCTGTAACTCATGCGAGACTCACTCCCCTGGGGAGGGATCGGGTGTGGACAGCATGCCTCCTGGTCCCTGTGACAACCTTCCATCCCTCATAGTAACTGGAATGGTGGGCCTTGGAACCTCTTTGAAGCCTTCTCCACCCAATGCTTCTAGGATTTACTCCTGTGGCATCTCATCTCCTGTGTGGACTGTATAGCTCTCCAGTGCTGTGAAGTGTGTAGATGGTTCGTGGTGTGGCAGGAGCGCCTACAAATCATGCTTCCTTTAACATTTATACAAAAGATTGTTGGGTTCTCTTCCAACACTTCAATTTCCGTAATATGAGACTGTTGTCTTTGCATCGTTTGCAAGCAGAAGCACATGCTCTTGCATCTCATTTCCATGACATCTAGCTGCTTTTGTTCCACCGCACCACGCTTTAGCGTCATTGGGCCCATTGAAATGCACATTAAACTCTTCTTAGGTTAGACTCGGGGGAATGACTTTTCAGTCACTGCAGTCCATACATGGAGCTGAACTTCAAGCTGAAACAGCTGGCATTGCAGTGAGACCCAGATCGTGAGCAAGAGAGCCAGAGAGTGTTGGGGAGAATGCAAAAAGACAGAGGGTGTGGAGAAGAGGAAGAAGAGATTAGCCCCGCAGATGAAAAAGAGCAGGGAAAGAAGATTGAGTTTGACCTGCACTCTCCATTCGGATGTGTCTGAGTCTGCCAAACTGTCCTTTGATCCCATTCAGCACCCCCGCCCATCCCAAAACCCCCTTCCCCTTGCCTGCTGCCACCATTGTAAGCTTGGTCGGGTTTTAGGGCAAACTGAAAGCAAAGCAGTCGGGGTAAGCCCTGGGCTTGGAGATACAGGCATTAGCAAAGATCAGACTCTAATTGAGGACACAGTAATTGAAGTATTTAACAAAGTCTGAGAGATTAAGAAAACTGCAATGAGTATGAATGTTTGCTCTTTGAATTTCGGCGGTGATGGGTAGGGGGTGGGGGAGGATACTTAGTAATGGGAGGGATGAAGTGTAGAAGAAGAATTTAAAGAAGTGACACCGGGAGAACTAGCAGTCTGGGGATAAGGGAAGAGAAGAGGAGTATTTGAGACTGTGATGGATTAATAATCTGCAATGCAGCTGTCTGATTCTTCCCCAACCAGCGAGCAGACAGATCCAAAGTCAGGAGTAGTATGATGAGCCTGGGTTGAACTCCGATAAACTCTGAGGTGTGAGAGGAACCGTTACGAGATAAAAGGGTTCAGTAGTGATTGTGTTTTTAAACATGGGACACGTCATGTGAAGACTAGATTCTTTCAAAAAGATTATAATGCCTTGAAAAGTTGGAGAAAAAAGAAGATACAGGCGACTAATCAGATTTATAGGCTGAAACATAATGACTGTGCATGCAGTGTTTTCAAGCCTAAGGACGCAGACAGAATACAGACAATCAAGTACAACCCGTAGTTATGAACCACCCCCATGAAGCCTCTTGTATTAAAAATTGGAATTACTGTACGTGCAATGGTTCGTAATAACAAATGGGTGCTACTTTGTGACTCAGATCAAAACATTGTGCATCTACAGCAGTTTGTCTGCTTATGGGTGTGGGAGCCCGAGGTAGGACAAAAACTTCTTTCTTTTCAGTCGGACTGTCACGCCCACAGCCTCGCCCCGAACGTCCGCACCTGCCCGAAATCAGAGCAGCAGGGTATAAAGAAGCCTGCACACCTGCACACCCTGGTTGCGGAATCTTATTTGAGAAACCCGTCTCCTAAGCGCTCTCGAGTGAACCCACGACAACCTACCCGACCCTCCAAGTTCCTCGTTCTTCTCAATCCCTCATTCTGCTCCTGATGTCCACGGCTCCCGACACCTCCATCGCTTCCTTGACTACGACATCAGATTCTCCACGAGACCTACGTTTGTTCATTGACCGACCCACGCCTGTCCCCAACCACTAATCTCGCCTGCTCCCTTATGTACTGACAATAAAGGTCCCATGATTGGATCCACGCACACACACCCCTTAGTCTTCTGCCCGCTCAGTTTGACACGGACCACATTGTTATGTATCTCGTGTGTTACTGTATTTGGCTCTAATATTTTAGTTTTTACCCTCGTAACCATGGCACCAAAGTGTAAATGTGATGCTGATGCATCGAAGAAGAGGAAAACGATCACAACTGAAACTAAAGTGAAAATAATAAAGCGATCGGAAAAAGGTGAAATGGCAACGAACGCTCAAACAAGCCACCTTCTCCGCATCCACTGCCAGAATATTAGGATGTCACCAGCTTTAGAAGACCACAGTGTGTTTGTGGTGTTTTATATTTATTCATTCAGCTGACAATTTTCTCCAAAGCAACTACCAATGTTATGTTACTTACAGCTATTTATACAGCTGGGCAATTGCATTGCTCATGGGTATTACAGCTAGAGGTTGGGCTTAAACCTGCACCCTTTGGCTTCAAAGGCAGCAGCACTAACCACTACACTACCAGCTGCCCCCGGTTTAAGACCCAACTGCCAGGAGAGACAGGTAGCATGGTCAAGATAACCCTACACAGCAAAGACATTAGTTGATTGCTGCTCATTAGTGACTGAAGGCAGAGGGCTATCCCGTCGGAGAGCAGACCTATTTCTTGAGGCTGTCACCTTGACATTTAAAACCTGGTAATGGGAAGTCAAGGAGGCCAGCTGGCTGGACAGGGGAGATGGTTCAGTCTCGGTCAGATTTTCTGGGACGATAAAAAGAAAAAGGAAACATAGATATATATTTTTATGGACCTATACACACAGCATTTAAACTCAGTAACTTTGGGAGCCTAGAGGAAATTCTTTGTGCTCACCATCTTCTGTGGCTTTGTATTTCAGCCTTGTGTGTTTTGGCTCTCATACTGAAGCTAGCGGCGTCACACTGAGCTAGCCCAGGGGTGTTATTCTGAGGGCATTAGCGCTAACGTAATTGCCACGTCCTTGAGGCTCATGTATCTTGGCTGGCCCACTTTTGGTGCTCAGCTAGCGCATCGCCCCCGGTAACATGGGCCTAGGGAGGGCAAGATCCCTGTCAGCGCAGTGATGCATGTCTCTTGCCTGTCTTACAGCTCCCACTGAGTCCCCACAGAGACCCATTCTAGGTAAGTTCCCTCCAGCGCCAGCCGGTATGTGGCAGTTAAAGTAGCTGCTACAGATTGGAATCAAGGGTGAGGCCTGACCCTGGTTTCCCACCCTTTTCTAAACGCCCTTCCTGTATTTTTCGTGGTGGGGTCAGCTGAAATTCACGGCAATCACGTCATCCTCCGAGACGACTTTGACTCGAACAGTCAGGAGGAGCTGGATTCCCGTATCTGGTGAGTGGAAGGCCAGAATATGTCATCCTTGTCTGTGTTAATGACCACGCCTCACGCGTGCTTCTAGTTTTCATGGATGATTCTTATCCCCCTTCTTGTCTGATTCCCCTAATCCATCATTGTTCTTTCCTCTTCGTTTCATCTCTGTTTTTTGTACTGCTCCCTTCACACTCCTTCCTCTGCTACTCCTTGTCACAGGTCAGGGTGTGGAGGCTGCGAGGTGGGGGAACGTTGCGGCATCCTCATGCACGGCAGGGCAGTGACCTTCTGTGAGCCCCTCGCACAGAGAGAGCTGGTAATGGCTAATTTTAATTTGATGGCATCTTTTCTTTTTCTTCATTTTTCCCCCGTATTAGATAAAGTTCTTGCTCTTGTGTTACTCTGAGTTGGACAGATTTATGTCAGCAGGAGGACAGCACACATGCCCTTTGTCAAGTTTACCGTCAGCCTCCACACTGAGGATGTGTGACAAGGGGACACTTGGAACACATGCGGTTCTGTTTACTCATTGCGGTAGCTGTGATGCTGACATTCAGTTACATCTTCTGCTTGTCATTTCCAAAGATGTGCATGAGCTCGCACGCAGGTATATGCCTGTAGACATGGCAAAGACCGAGAAGAGTGTGATCTCTCTTCATTGGAGATCTCACTCTTGGTGGCCCCACACACAAAAAGTCCAAAATCTGGAGCAGAAAGGTTTTCGGTTCTGGCTCCAATGTGGTGGAATGACCTCCCCCTCTCACTCAGAACTGATGATTCTCTATCTACATTTAAGAAGGGTCTTAAAACTCACCTTTCCCAGACTCACTTCTCCTATGATCTCTTAAGTACATATAATGTGTAAATGTTTATGCTCAGGGGGTGCGGTGGCGCAGTGGGTTGGACCATAGTCCTGCTCTCCGGTGGGTCTGGGGTTCGAGTCCCGCTTGGGGTGCCTTACGGCGGACTGGCGTCCCGTCCTGGGTGTGTCCCCTTCCCCCTCTGGCCTTACGCCCTGTGTTGCCGGGTAGGCTCCGGTTCCCCGTGACCCTGTATGGGACAAGCGGTTCTGAAAATGTGTGTGTGTGTGTGTGTGTTTATGCTCAAAAACTTTGCGATCATAACTGTTAACAGCTTTTATGCCGCTACTCACAGTTGTTGCAGTTTTGTGATTAGAAATCATTGATTAATAGATACACTTTTAGGCAGCTACCCGTGTGCTGTGCATTGGTTCTTATGGTGGAATGTAATGAACGGACTAGGCTTTACAATCACGCATCTGCACGTAATGCGCTCCTTGTATTTTTCTGTGAGATGTACATTGCTTTGGAGAAAAGTGTCTGCTAGATGAGTAAATGTAAATGTATTGGGGTTGCAGGTCTGTTTACTGGGACAAGCTGTCAGTGGGCTGGAATACTAGGAATATACTAAAGGACGAGATTTTTTTGCCATGTTGTTTCCGTTCTAAATCCCAAGAAAAGTCCTATAATTGTGCCTAAAAGTGCTTGACATTATTTCCTTAAAACCGTATCATTTGTATGAAATTGGCGGAACTGTCAAATATGAGGCAACAATTTTGGCTCACTCTTATGTCATTCCACCAGATCACCAGACCCCTAAACACCAGCACAGCCTCCTTTCTCCAGTTCGCCCTGGGTAAGTACTCGTGTTGTACATCAAGGTGGAGAATATGAGTTCATGAGGAACAAGCCAATTTTCATAATGTAACCAGAGTCCAAGAGTACAGCCACACACACACTCTTCCTCAGCTGGTGTATTTATTCTTCAGATCTGCAGCCTGCAGCATGGACAAAACACACGAGTGTGAGCCAGGTACGCGATCAAGGTCTCGGCCAAACATATATTCAATTCTCATCATGTTCGCAGGCAGACAGAACTGCAAAGTGCTGACCGCACAGACCAAGAAAACAAATGACGGGGCGTAACATATTTTTCTTAGCAAACCATCCATCCAATGGCAACAATCGCTTTTCCCGAATGGGGTTGCGACGAGCCGGAGCTTAACCTGGCAACACAGGACGCAAGGCCAAAGGGGGATGGGACACACGCAGGATGGGACGCCAGTCCATCGCAAGGCATCCCAAGCAGGACTCGATCCCCAAACCTACCACACAGCAGGCACTGGCTGAAGCCACTACACCCCCCCCTTAGCAAACCCATAACTAGAAAATGAAATATAAATCACACATCTCTCCAGATCAAACAGAAGGAAAAAAATCAGATTCTGTTCTTTTTTAATAAACATAACGAAGCAACTCCGCACAAAGGCTTCGTCTATCCATGTTGTTATAAACGGACTCCACCGAAGCAAGCTTGCAAACAATATTTGTATGATACAATTTCCACAGAAGATATCCTGTGTCTTGATGCCATTGAATCCATCCCGCTGGAATAAAATACCCATCAGCCTTCTGACTTTGTCACCTCTCACCTATGCTCTTTTGCACACCTCATTGCCTTTCTGTGACCCATTGCAAACACAAGGGAAATCCGTAATTTTTTACCCATGCATCATCAAGATATTGTTGTCCCTGCATTGGGCTCCAGAAAATATTTCTCCCACGATCAAGTGTTTACTGTCCAGATCCTGCCCCCGGAGCAATGGGCACACCTCTTATGTGTTAGAACTTCCATTACTGATTTAAAGAGAAGTGTAAAACCAGCTGAGTCTCAAGGATAGCATCAGACACTTTGGTGCTTCGTGCTTTTGCCGCTGATAATTTTTTTAAAAGTTTGGCTAAATATAGAGGCATTTGCTCAAATGAAGGAAAATCCTTGAACCTCAATCCCGTTAGAGCAGGAGCTCAAGCCTCCGCGCGATCGCTACGGTAAAGGCCCGGATGCAGAGACACGGCCTTTCACAGCACAGGGAAGCGGAGGGGTGCCTGTTATTGCTGTAAATATGAAACACGGGTGTGAAATGGAGGTGGGGTGGATATGAATACTCTACTCTGCATGCCCTGGAACCAGGCTGCAGGAGCGAGATAGGAGGCTCGGGCCAGGGGTCCTCTGCAGACTCCATTAGCGACCCCTGATCCCACCCCCACCCCATCACCCCATCTCCTCTATGGTGTTCTGAAGCAGGACCTCTGTTACCCTGCTCCATCAGCAGTCTTTCTCTGTAGTCATGCTACTCCAGGACAGCTGAGCTGGGACTTCGTGGAGGTGCGCTCTGTACAAGTCACCGAGTGGAGGGGGTTTAGTGCCTATTGTAGCTTGTGGGAGGAGGCTGCGGTTGGATTTAGAAGACTGGATTGGTGGGAATGATGCTGAAACGCTGCTTTGTGTTTGGTAGGTGGCCGCAGTGCACTGGTTTAGCAGGATCTGCGAATGTGATGGTGCTTCTTTCTCCTTGTCTGTCTCTCCGGCAGGTTCCGGGTCCTGCCGCTTCAGTTACTCAGACCCCGACATCGTTGTGTCGTTCAGCCTGAATGGATCGAAGGAATGGACTGCCATGGAAAGGATCAGGTCTTTTTTTCTGTTCTGTATTCCTCAGTCTCACCCAACCCTCTGTCTTCTCTGTTCTGTCCTTCCTTTCTTCTGTACACTGAGTTCCATCCCCCTGTCCTTCCATCTGTCGGTAACACATCCTCCTCTTTCTCTTTCACACCTCCCCCCTGCAAATTATACGCCCCTGCCACACATTGCTCTGTTTCCTCCCTCCACTGCTGCCTGCTCTCCATCACTATATTTTGATTTTTCACTATCCCCCATCTCAGATGACAGTCCCTTATGGTAATTCATAATAACCAAATTATCAACATACCGTAGTGATTCTTTTTGTTAGTAAACCAATCGGGCACCCCCAGTTGTGAGATTCGTTGCAAACACCGCAAGCTTCTTGTGTGAGACACTTCCTCACACAGCAGTATGCAAAACAGGTGGTGTTCTGATTAAGGATGTGAATGTTTGAATCTTGGGAGGGAAACCACCATTGTCCCTTTGAGACAGGTGCTTAAAATCTAAACTGCATCTGTAAATTCTTAGCTTATAGGTAGACAGATGCAATGAAAGGCAAAGTGTGTGAGCTGCTTTAGGTAAAAGCATTACATAAGCCTACTAATTTGATGAAAAATGGAACTGTTAATGAGCTGCTTCTCAGTTTGGCCATGTGGCCATGAATACTGATTGTGTCTGTTTCCCCTACCAGGGCCCCCTCCAACAGCAGCACCGTGGTACACCTCCTCCCCCTTCCCGCCCACTCCCGCGGAGAGGAGGTACGTCTTCGCTGGGCCCAGGACCCCGCGGTCGGGGCGGCGGGCTACGAGTCCTGCTGGGGGGTGGACAACGTGCTTCTTGTCAACATGGCCCACCGACCACCTATCCTGGAGGACAACATGGACCCACCAGACACCTCCAACTGGCTCTTCTTCCCTGGAGCCACCATCAAGGTGCCGTACCCCTCCCAGTTTCTTCAGCAGTCAGAATGTAATTCCCCGCCCTTGGTTACTTTAACTCAGATGTTGGTTACCTACTTGCATGGTGATGCGAGCTGTTACAGCATGCAATCCTTTCACATGTGTAAGAATGGGTGGGTCTTAACTTTGTGCCTCTCCTTCTCGCAGCATGCCTGTCAGTCTGAAGGCAATGCCTTGTATTTCCGTGGCAGCGAAGTGACGTGGCACAGCTTTGCCTCCACCCGTGACATTGACCTGCATCGTGAAGAGGGTCGCAGCTATTGGGAGGAAGAGTTTGAGACCCCTCCCACTGGGTACGTGAAGCTGACATGATCATAGCTGAGTGCACTAATGTCACGGATAATGAGTGAACTCAATTTCAAGGTTCAGGGTCAGTGTCCAGGCTAATGCAGGACACAATGTACAGAGCAACAACAAAATACAGGGAGACGGAGAGAAACAGCATCCGCATCTGAATCTAACTTCCCTAAAAGTTTTTCTGTGCCAGTTATTCTCAGTAATCTCTGAAGACTGGTGAGAGAGAACCTGATTTCATGTTTACAAAACTTGTCATCCATGGATGTCGTTGATATTGAATGGCAGTAACATGTAAATTGCACACAGGACAACCTGTTTGGAAGTAGAACACTTGTGGATGTGTGTTGCCATGTGATGTGTTGACAGCTGTTGGGCCGTCCTCCTCCTCATTCTGCAGGTGGGAGATCGAGGGGGCTGTGTACGGGACCCAGTGCGGGGAGGTAGAGTCAGGCTTCTCCCTGGTGTTCCTGCGGGATGGACAGAGGAAGGCTTGCACCCCATACCTGGATGCCACATCTTATGGAAACCTGCGTTTCCACTTTGCCATGGGTACAGTCATACTCCTTCCATCACCCAGCCCCATCCCCTGATCACCAACCCATGTGGTCACACTCCTCTCTGTCACCATGTAGGTGCTGGCCAGTGCAATGCGGGCGAGTCCCATGACAACGATGTCATTGTTTTTGGCCAGTCGGAGGGGCAGAGGGAGCGTGTACTGTTGGACACCTTGCCATACTCCTCTTACAGGGTAAGGCTCTCTGCCAAGGTCTCTACATGTAACATGCAGCCATGCTGGGTTTGAACATCCGTTAAACTTCCTCTCTCCAGACCCCCACCGTAGTGTCTTTGGCCCTGCCCACGGAGCTGCAGATACCAGTAACCCGGTTCTGCCTTGAGCAGCGGGCTCATGGTGGTGCTGACCGCCATGTCTGGACACTGGACTTTCTGCAGCTGCTTCCAGTGCTGCCCAGCGCTCAGACCCACGTGGCCCAGTTCTCCATCAACCTGGGCTGTGGCTCCTACCAGCCGGCCAACAGGTTCGACCCATCCCATTTCGCATTACTCTAAATGACCTGAATGGAACATCCAGAACCTTCAATGAGATTCAGTGAACTGTGTTAAACAAAAGAAGCTGGATATATTATTAGTACCCAATAGAGACAGGTCGCTGAAACATCATCTCAGTGGACCTTGGACTGCGGCTTCCTAAGAAACCCCTCATCCAGAACTTTAACATCTGGCTTATCTCATACAAAAAGTGATTTGCATTTCGTGGACTTTAACTGACATCCAGAGATACCTTTTTGCATGATCTTTGACTAGGATGTTCTCAAGTCCTTCTTCCTTCTTCTTCCTACGCCATGATAAGCGTCAGTTTGGAGTTCTCCACCAATCACGGCCGATCTTGGTCCTTCCTGCACACCGAATGTTTACCTGAGTTGTGCGCAGGGCCACACCTGCCGCATAGCACTGTCTACTCCTCCGAGAACTACAGCGGGTCAGTCTACCTGTTTGTTGGTGTGTGCACGCGTGCACTTACACACAAATATTTCTGCATGAATTCTTTTTTGACTTGTGTAATTTAGTGAATGTGACTGGCTCTTTGTGCACCTCTGTCGGCCCTGCAGGTGGACCAGGATATCTATCCCCCTGCCGAACGCTGCCCTGACCGAAGGCACACGCTTCCGCTGGAGGCAGATGGGGATGGGTGCTGGAAACATGTGGGCAATAGACAACGGTGAGCGTCTGTCCGACCAGCTGGGTTTTCCTCATGTCGAGTAGCCCAGTCCACTGCGACTCCTCTCAGTCCCTGTGACTCTTTCACTCCTCCATTGTGCTCACACTGACTCCCCCCCCCCCCCCCCCATCTCCTCCTTTCAGCTTTTGACTTAAATCTCTTGTTCAGTAGTTTCTCAATGTCACAACTGTAGCAAGTTACAATAAAACATGTAGAGCAGAAAGGACAGGCACTTGAAATCTGAAGGTTGCTGGTTTGAGTCCTAAGGTGAATCACTCTAAACTACCTTTTGCGATGGGATCAGACTAGAATGTTCAACAGATTTGGTTGCACAGGTGAGTCCAGCATTAGCTAAGCAATAAAACATCCTCTTGTCCACTGGGGAGCTGCTATGCATGTGTGTGTCTGTCTTACAGTGTACATTGGACCGTCCTGCCTGCGGTTCTGCTCTGGGAGAGGACACTGCACACGCACCGGGTGCAAGTGTGTAACGCTGGTTGTCCGTGAGATCGTTGCTCGTACTTTTGGAATTTTTTCTTTTGCTTATCCTTTCCTGTTTGACAATCCTCCTGTATCCTAACCCACAGGTGCGACCCAGGCTTCAGTGGACCAGCGTGCGAGTTGGCCTCCCAGACTTTTCCAGCCATCCTATCAGAGAGTTTCTCCAGCACACGCCTCTCGTCCTACCACAGCTTCTCCTCGCTGCGTGGAGCTGAGGTCAGCTTCGGCTGTGGGGTGCTGGCTGCGGGCAAGGCTTTGGTCTTCAACCGGGACAGCCGCAGGCACCTGGTCACCACACCTCTGGACAGCTCCCAGGCCAGGTGCGCACTGGGTCAGAGCCTGAAATGTCTGGAGTAACAGTGCAGACTCTGAACCCCAGACATGGAGAGACAGTGGTACAGAGATCCACATTCTCCGAGGCTCTAATATACACTGAGACTCAGACCTCGGTGCTAGACAAAGAGGAAGAAACAGAGAGAACCATTGTAATACCTGCTGAAGGTCACCATTGAACTAGTGATGTTCTCCTCACTGATTCAGACACACATAAGGCACACTGTATAATCCCTGACTCTGCACAATGATCAGTAAGGTGTCCCCTCTCGCTAGATGTCCCCAGTGGGGACTGATATTGTGGGTGTTGGAGACCATCCGCCCTCTGTTTTTTTTCTTTTCTTATTTAAATCTCTGTTTTTCCCTTCTTTCCTGGTGTAAAAGATGGATTGAGACCAATGGGGAGGGTAGAAATGGTGGAACCGGGGATTGCAAAAAGAAAAAGACATGGGTTAGACTGATGATGTCTAGATGCTGTGCTTGGTGTTTGGTGTGATGTGCATATTTAGTATGTCTGGTGGATGGAGTTCTTACTGGGGGGAAACAAACAGAGCTGGTGGGCTGAACGGGGGGGGGTGAGGGTCGAAGGGTGTTTTTTTTAAGGGATTAACAGAATAGCAAAGGCTCACAGTAACATCGAGAGAACCAGTGCGCAAATGTGTCCACACACATAAAACAGGGACAAGAGGTCACTATATTTGAAAGGTGTCACTGTCTAACACAACCTAGAGTATGCAGACATACCAGAGTTATCATGCAGATGAAATGTTAATTTTTTAGCAGAGAAAAGTTAAACACTTTGGCAGGTTCCTTTCCCCACTCAGTCTGTATGGAATTTGCATGGTCTCCTCAAGGTACTCTGGTTTCCTCCCACAGTCCAAAGACATGCAGTTCACGTAGATTTGTGACTCTAAATTGCCCATACTGTGTGAATCGGTGTGTGAGTATATGCATGTGCGGCTACACTGTGATGAATTGGGATCCAATCCAGGGTGTACCCCCCTCAGCCTTGCGGCCGGTGTTTCAGGAAAAGGCTCTGGTTGGCATGTCCCTGCTCAGGACAAACGGTTATTGACACTGGATCTATGGATGGATAACTGATGGTGTTGACTAAGAGGGATAAAGGTAGATTTATACGGAAGTACTTTTGGGTAGCTA
Source organism: Scleropages formosus (assembly GCF_900964775.1). Classification (NCBI taxonomy): domain Eukaryota; kingdom Metazoa; phylum Chordata; class Actinopteri; order Osteoglossiformes; family Osteoglossidae; genus Scleropages; species Scleropages formosus. The sequence goes on from NC_041826.1 coordinate 14,412,832, forward strand.
TATCAATGCCCTGCAGATGGTTGAGCAGTCTTAACTATGGCTGACAGCAAACGGGTCCTCTTTGTCATATAGGAAGCTGGATCGTAATTTCTCTTCCTCTGTGAGATCATCTCTTTCATCACCTGGATGACTTAAAAAATGAGTGTGATACATTTATGCTGTATGCAGGCTGGAGTTAACTCCTATTTTTGAAGGACAAATGCCATCATTATAATACAAGCATATTACATTTGAAATTGAGACCTTTTCCATGTCGCTCACCCCATTTCCCTGCCCCCTGACCCAGGTACCTCCAGTTCACCCTGAGGCTCGGAAGTCGCAGCGCTTTGAGCTCCTGCCCTGCACCAGACCAGCCAGGAGAGGGTGTCCTCCTGCACTACTCCTCCGACAATAGCATCACCTGGACCCTGCTGCAGCACTACTCCTACCATGGCTTTCATGAACCCAGGTGCAGAACAGCAGTTCATTGTGTTTGCATTACTCATACACCAGTAGATAGACATACACACAAGCGCACATACAGATACACACCTAAACACACAGACACCTGGATCATGGTTAGTTCTGAATGCCCACCCCATTTGCCAGAATTCGCTAACAAATTAAAAAAAAAAACAAGTTTCTCAGTAGTTAATTCTCCAGTAAGACATCAGCTGTATGTACAGGAATGACTTACAGTTTCATTTGATAATTGTGTCCAACTTCCCTCCAAACCCTCTCCTTCAAGGATTGTCTCTGTGGAGCTTCCACCTGGCGCCCGTCGCTTCGGAGTGCAGTTCCGCTGGTGGCAGCCATACCACTCTGGCCGTGGGCAGGATGTGTGGGCTCTGGATGAGATCTCCATGACCTCTGTGCTCTTCAATACCATTAGCCTGGACTTCGAGAATGTGCTGGATGTTACCCAGAGCCTGGGTTTCTACTTGGGCCATGTGCAGCCCTACTGCGGCCATGACTGGGCACTCAGGTACTGCTGCATGAATCACGGTCACATCCTACCAAGGTAGGCGCAGCCTGACCCATACAGCTACTACTGTAGCTTGAATGTGGTGGGAGCTTATCTTTACTGACAGTCCTCCAGATTTTACACAGTTATAGCAAACACAAATACAGTGGGTACACAAAGTCACCAGCCCCTTTCGAAATGTTCATGTTCCACGGTGCAAAAGCCTTAAAAAAGGCAAATAAAATCACTTTGGCCAGTTTTATTTACAAATTTTACTTTGCAGCATCCAATTAAAAAAGCTAATTTACTGAAAAATGCATCACTACCAGCTTTGTATACATGGAGGTTGGAATATTTGTCCATTCCTCACAGAATTGTTCAAACTTGGTAAAACTGTGTGGTGATCATTGATAGATGCTCTGTTCAAGTCATTTCAAAGATTTTTATGGGGTTTGCATTAGAGTTCTGACAAGGAAATTCATCTTCCTGTTGTTCGGCCTTTGTATTGTTGGTCTATCGCTATGCTTTGGGTCATTGTTTTGTTGAAAGGTGAATAGTATTCCCCATTTTCAACTTGCTAGCTGTGGGCTGAAGGTTTACTTTCTCTCTTTCTTCCTTCTGAAGAATTTGCCTGTAGTTTGCACTATCCATCATCCCTTCTGTCCTGACAAGTGTCCCAGTCCCAGCTGAAGAGAAAAAGCCCCACAACAGGATGCTGCCACCACCATGCTTTACTGTAGGGATTGTGTTCTTTGTATGGTAAGATATATTAGGCTTTTGCCAGATGGGCTGTTTTGCATACCAGCCAAAAAGTTCTATTTAGAAAGTGCTTTTCAGTTCTATTTAAAAGATGCTTTTCAGCGAAACAAATTAAAGTCGATATGGCATTTTTCACAGCATGGCTTTTTTGCCCCCCTCCCATACGGACCAGATTTGTGGAGCACCTGTGATATTGTTTTCATACACACACAATGACTAGTCTGCCATAAAGATCTGTAACTCCTTCAAGGTTGCTATCAGGCTCGAGGTACCTTCTCTGATCAGCCTCCTTCTGGCCTGGTCACCCAGTTTGGAGGGGCAGCCTGATCAAGGTCTGTGTGGTGCATACACCTGCCACTTCTAAATGGTGATTTTTACTGTCCTCATTAACTCAGTTAATTTGTTGTGTGACCTGTAAGGTGGGTGTTCATACATGAGCAAGTTTACCAGTACAGGGGATGTTCTTTTATCCAAATAAGGTCTTTTACTGTTGTAATATAAAGTTTCAGCAGGTTTTAGAATTTTATTCCACTTGGCTAATTTGGATTAATGTAAACAAAAATGTAATGACTCTAATTTAATTTTGTTTTAATTTCAGAGTGAGACACTGAAACGTACAAAACTTTTGAAAGGAGTCCCGTGACTTTCTGTATCCACTGTACATTCTATAAGGTTGGATGCTCAAATATGCGTGCACTATGCAAATAGAATAAATGTGAATAACCGCACATAAGTTTTCCAGACAAGCACATCAGTTGTGTGGGAGAGCAGGTGGCGTATTACTTGTTACTGCATCGTACTTAAGCCGGTATTCTGAATGTTCTCACTTTCAGTCCTACCCCCAGTGTAAGACCCTCGATAATGGTTCTTACCCTAAATTGATACATTACGAGTTTCCTGCTGAAAAACAGAGTAAATCATTGTGAAATTGATTATCTAGCGCTGTAAGCCGCCTTCGACAAAGGAGTTAGCGAAACACAGATAAATAATAGTTGCAGAGTGTAGATGTATCACAAGCATGGTCAAATCCTACAGGCTTCTCCTACCAGAGGAACAATACCAAATGTGGGGTATAACATTTTAGCCTAGACAAGCAGGACTGTTTCATCATGGCTGCTCTGCCCCATCAGCTTCTCCGGTGAGCCCAGCCCCGGCTCCAGCATCCGCTACGTGGAAACTCAGTCCATGCAGATCGGCGCCTCCTACAGCCTCCAGTTCTCTCTGGTGATGGGCTGTGGGCGTGAGCCTTCTCCCCACATGGACACGCAGGTCCGCCTGGAGTTCTCCACCAACCACGGCCTCACCTGGCACCTGGTGAAAGAGGTGAGACATCACTCTGGCCCCGCCTTAGGCTGAATGATTCGCCAGTCTGGCCCTGCCTTTTCCTTGCCCTGGCACTCTGGGTACTGCATACAACTGTGCAAACCGAATGTCAGGGAAAACATATTATTCTTACATTTTAATTACTAATGATGTGTAAGATCATGAGCATATTAATACAGTCACAGCAATATTAGCTATTTCAGTCCATTCTTCCTATATTATTCTGCAGAAGCGAAAACTGTTATTTTGCCTGGCAGAGTATGAATATTTATAAAGAATCACAGAAGCCAGTTTATCACAATTTCCAGCCAAGCTTTATACCACTGCATGCTGTCCTGCGTGTACTTGATGTCTCCACACAATAGGCCTGCTTAGTAAGATCATTACTTTGATGAGTGCTGATATAGAGTGCTGCGTGAAAGTATGTGAACCCCCTGTGTCCCTCAGTTTGACGAAGAAATGGTAAATTTAGTAAGAAGTAATTTTTCTTATCTCATATAATAGGTGTGTGATCAGCACCATATGTTGAGGAAATTTAGAGGAAATGGTGTGTAGTAGAAACACGGAAGTAGTGCAGGTTCAGAAATAAATGAACCCAAAGTTGCATTTTTGCACCAAGTAGATAAGTAGAATCGAGTGTGTGAGTCATAGTCATTTATTCATCTTATAAGTTTATTTTATTATTTTATCCAGGAATAATGACCATCCCTACAGGGTTCCCATATTTTCAAGCAGCACTGTATGTAAGGATTTCCTTTTACTTCTCTGGAGTGAGATCACCTTAGGGGCACGCTGCTTCTGTTCTCCTGCGGCCTTCCTCTGCTCCTTAGCCACAATGTGCTCATGCGAGATTTGCCCCACAGGCATGTCTGCCAGGGATGCCTAGCTGCCCTGAGTTCACCGCTGCCAGCATTTACCACCCCTCCGAGTTCCCCCGGTGGCGGAGGGTCAGCCTGCCATTGCCCCAGAAGACATGGTAGGTCATACACACACACACACACATGCACATGCAACATTTTCTGACAGTACATACTCTCGGAAAGACCAAAAGGACCAGAAGCATGAGCCGTGAACATGACATTTTGATAAATATGGATGTAAAATACAACCACATATCATCCAGCCCCCCCACCACGTTGGTAAATTAAGCTATCCTAACCTCATTCCCTACCTCACGGAGGGGTCACCAGGGTCACGGTTATAAATGGAGATTAAAGGTTCCCCTCTGCATGTACCCGTGCAGATGAGGTTGAAGGTCATGGTGCAATTTCAGCTCACGTTGCTGAAGCAGGAAACCCCCCCCCCCCCCCCAAGTCTTGACTACCTGCCATAAATCCACACATCCTTGTCAAAGACGTTTGTCAGAATTACGCACACAGGTGCAGTGAACCTCTGAGCTAGGGCCAATCGCTGCTCAGCATCTGAGAGAAGTAATCATCCCTGGTAATCGCGGAAAAGTAATCATCCCTTGTAGGAACACATCAGCCCTGTGACATATGCTCCCACACACATTGCCCGAGTGGTGGGGGAGGCTAAGCCGTGGTTTACTTATTGTATGAGATTAACTCTATCAGATGAAAGCTGGAGAAAACCTAAAGCTGGAAGGATAAAGATACAAATGTTGCACAGTGCAGTAAACATACACAAAAATATTACAGAGACAATGCGGCAAATAGGGTGCTTTTAAACGGAGCATCTCTCCCTATCTTTACAACGCCTTTCTTCTCGCTTTTCATTAAATTCCCCAGATGGGGCACGCAGTGTATCGAAGTGATACAGATTGAAAATGTTGTGGGCCTTTTAAATCAAAATGCATGATTTGCCAGGACAGGGTAGCTTAGTCCCCCCGTTCGCACCCATGCCCACTTTGCGCTTTGACGTGCTCTCACTACCACCGCATCTCTTGGTTCAGGTCCAGCGCCACACGTTTCCGCTGGATCCAGAGCTACTACGGCGAACCCGACGACTGGGCCTTGGACGATATTTACGTTGGGCCGCAGTGCCCGCTCATGTGCCACGGTCACGGTTGGTGTGACCATGGCAACTGCAGGTCAGTTCATTAGTTGCACCTCTGAAATTTGCAAGTTGCAAACAGCTGGTTGTAATGCTGCTTCTGCACACACAGTCCCTGCCTGCTGCCTCATAAGGATCAAGCTTGGTGAGAAAATCTGAATATCAGTGAACTGGCACCGGAAGGAACTCTTTATCATGCCTCCTGTCCCATCTTTCTCACAGGTGTGATGATGGGTTCTCGGGCTCCGACTGCCAGCCTGCAGCTCCTCTCAGCTCCAGCGTTCTCTCGGACTTCGAATCCCAGACCACGCTGCTAGCCACTTGGCAAGAGGTGATCGGTGGAGAGGTGGTGACCCCTGACCAAGGCTGTGGTATTATCTCATCGGGATCCTCCCTGTACTTTAGCAAGGTACACTGATGCGGTCTGATACATGTATATTTTGTTAGCTTCTTTGCATATATGTGTTTCTGGTGTGCTCCTACTTTTAGTTCATAATTTAGGGTGTAATGACAACCATAAAAGTATATCATTTATATATGTAAATGTGTGTATGCAAAACGAGGGGGGCAGTTGGTAGCGTGATAGTTAGAGTTGCTGCTTTTGAACCCGAGGGTCGCAGGTTCGAATCCCACCTCTAACTGTAGTACACTTAAGCAAGGGACTTACTATAAAGTGCCCAGCTGTATAAAGGGGTAAATAATTGTAGGAAGATTGTTGTTAGTCTCTTTGGCAAAAAGTGACAGCTAAATGAATAAATGCGTAAGAACACTCCTTAGTCACGTGAAAATATCGTGAGATCAGATACAAGACCGAATCGAGATCCGTAAATTTTATGTCGCTGATTGACGGGCTGTTTAAATGCAGCGTCTAAGTGTGTACCCCATGGTGTCGCCACAGGCCGGGCTGAGACAGCTGGTGAGCCGGGACCTGGACACAGAGTGGGCGGAGTTTGTGCAGTTCTACCTGCGTGTAGGTGGGGACGGGGCAGAGTGCAACCAAGCCGACAGCCGGGAGGAGGGTGTGCTGCTGCAGTACAGCAACGACGGGGGCATCAGCTGGGGCCTCATTGCTGAGATGTACTTCACAGACTTCAGGAAACCTCGGTGAGAGCAGGGGCTCAGTAGGAGGGGTGGGAAGGCGGTTAAGGAAGCCTGGGAAGATCTGTTATGTTAAAAATCAAAGATAACGAAGCCTGTATTTCTGCCATTTTTTCAATCTACATTTATGGACTTCGAAGGTCCTGGGTTCAGTTCCACCTCCTGCTGTAGTACCTCTGGGCAAGGTACTTACCTTGAGTCAAGACAGTAAAAAAAAAAAAAACTGCCCCGCTCTACAAATGGCTCAATACTTTTCAGTAGCTTAACATTGTAAGTTGGTTTGGAGAAAAGTGTCAGACAAATGAATATATGTAAATTTTCCCATATTAGAAGGCATGTGTCTATTTACATTTATTCATTTGGGAGAAACTTTTCTCCAATCTGAACTTGGCAAACAAAGTACATTTCACAGCAGGCAAAGACCATTAAATGCAACATACCTGGAGAATAATGGCGGAATATATTAGTTACCTGACCAAATATCTCAGTTGTACATGGTGTGATCACAGTCCTCGTTCTCTGCGTGTCCCCCCCAGGTTTGTGCACTATGAGCTCCCTGCAGCCTCCAAGACCCCTTGCACCCGCTTCCGCTGGTGGCAGCCCCTACACTCTGGAGAGGGCTACGACCAGTGGGCCATTGATGACGTCATCATTCTCTCCGAGAGAGAGAAGCACATTATCCCCATTGACAGCCCCACCCTGCCTCAGGTGAGTCCTCAGCATCGACACATTGAGGCCCTGAGACACTAAGACACTTACATGAGTATTCTGGCATGCTAAGCTCCTGATACAGAGGCACCGACCCCTTAAGGGAGTAAGATGAGCTAGAACCCGTAACACATCAAGGCACCGAAACCCTGAAAATCTATGACTAAGATGATCAAGCAGATGTGTTACACCATAGATCTCCCTCTAATGCCAGAACTTCTACGAGAAGCCGGCCTTTGACTACCCTCTGAACCAGATGAGCGTGTGGCTGATGTTGGGCAATGAGGGCATGGACAGGGAGAGCAACACCAGCTTCTGCGCGCCCACGCCTTCCGCCATGGTGTTCGGCCGTTCCGATGGGGACAGGGTGGCGGTCACACGGGACCTGGCCCTGCGCCCTGGATACACCCTCCAGTTTAAGGTACAGTTTTGCCCAGCGGGTCCCCTTCCAACGTTCCTAAATTCTCAATTACGCATCCTGTTTGCCATCTTTACGTTCTTCCCGCTTCTGTCCTCACCCAGCTAAACATTGGCTGCGAGTCCCAGTTCAGCACCGTGGCCCCGGTGCTGCTGCAGTACTCGCATGACGCAGGGCGCAGCTGGGCGCTGGTGCGAGAGGCATGTTACCCCGGGTCACCGGCTAAGGGTGGCTGTGAGGGCAGTGGCCGGGAGCTGAGGGAGCCCAGTATTTACTACGCCGGAGACTACGAACGCTGGACCAGGGTCACCGTGGTGATCCCCCGCAATGTAGCTACCAGGTGCGCACACTCAGACGTACACTGAGAGCTCCGTCTCCATAGTAAAACACGAGCATTGCCTGTTGTGACCTGCAGTCTCAGATAATCCATGGCGGCTTTCATGGGGACAGCCCTTTACTCCATCGTTCTCCCTCCCTCAGCAAGACGCGGTTCCGCTGGTTCCAGGAGAGCAGCCTGCACCGGGATGCCCCCGTCTTCGCCGTGGATGGGGTGTACATCTCAGAGCCCTGTCCTGGGCATTGTGGGGGTCATGGGGACTGCATCTCAGGAGTCTGCTTCTGTGACCTTGGCTACACAGGTACAACCTTGTGGTCAGGGTGTAGGGTAGGCGGTTTGTGGTCTGTGGTCAGTGAGGTCTTATTAACCCAGTCTTCTGTAACCGAAGAGCTGCCTTTTCCAGTATTTATTTGTAAGCACTCTTTTCCTCCCAAACTTTCTCCATGTTGTTTTTTTCTCATCCTAGCGGAGCAGGACAGCTGTGTGCCAACCGCACCCAGCCCCACAGAGCTGGCAGAGAGCTTTGAAGGCAAGCTGAGCTCCTTGTGGCAAGACCTTGATGGTGCTCAGATTGGGGTTGGTTGTGGGACCATCTCCGAGGGCAAAGCCTTGCACTTCAGCGGCTCCGGGAGAAGAGAGGCCCGGACCGTCCCGTTGGACACCAGCAACACCCGGTGCGTACACGGCTGCCAGTGCGAGCCCGCAGATCGAACCCTGTGCTAGAATATGCTGCCTGGGTCCAGAAACAATTGTTTCAAGCAAAGAGCCGAAGAAGTGGTGTCAAACACGAGTCCAGGAATAATGTGAGTGGTACCTGAGCTCTTAGTTACACTGTACTGCTTTATGTAAATAATTAGTTAACACTGGCTAAGAACATCTAAACAAACAAGGAATTTAATGTGGCAGATGCTCATCGAGAAACATCAGATGTAACAGAAAAACAGTACAGTAACAGAGTAAGAATAAAGCAGCAAGTTTGAAAAAAATCGTGAACAGTATGCAAATATTGGAATTATTTACAGAGATGTATATGTACATACTTAAGAAATACAAGCATAGGAGTTGAAACAGAGGCAGAAGTAATATAAAAGTGTAACTGGTGACTCTAAAAAAAAAAAATAATGTTAGTGTACTGGGGGCACAGTGGTGCAGCAGGTTTGGCTGGGGCCTGCTGTGTGGTGGGTCTGGGGTTTGAGTCCTGCTTGGGGTGCCTTGTGACGGACTGGCGTCCCGTCCCGGGTGTGTCCCCTCCCCTCCTAGCCGTGTGCTCTGTGTTGCCGGGTTAGGGTCCGGTTTCCCATGACCGCTGCACGGGACAAGTGGTTGTAGACATTCTCTGTGTGTTCGGGTATGTACCATATTACCAGTGTAAAGTCTTCACGCTTCAGGAGCAAACCATCAACCGTGGAACCTTAGGGTCCTCTGAGGAGTAGTATGGATTATAAGGAAGCAGTGGAGGTGGGAGCTGTGGCTCTCCCATGGTGCATTGCTGCTGCCATGTGGTGTACATACCTCCGGGGCAACCGTTTTGTGGAGTTATGAGGGAATTGCTGGCCCTGGTGTTATTTAGTGTGTTTCTGAGCTTTGGCCAGGTGTGATTGTGCTCTTTAAATGCGGTTGTTGCCTGCTATGCCTAAGCTTAATAGATCTTGGGCTCCCACAATTCCTTCTCCTGAGCTGTCATTTGGTAAACCAACACGGTCCGATGGGGTTCTTACGATAATGTGCACTTCAGAGGGACCCAACTTAATGGTAAAAAGCTCTCAACAATGACGTGTTTGGATCCAAATGCTGGATGAACACCATCCTTGTCCAGGGACCCTCTAACGTGTTTCTTCTTTCCTCCTGCAGCCTGGTCCAGTTCTACATCCGGATAGGTGCAAAGAGCTTGGGCGCGTCCTGTACAAGGCCTCGCTCTCGTAACGAAGGTAGGAGCTCGCGTTGCTTTGCAGAAGCAGGCAAAACCCGCAAACTGGCTCCTCGTGACAGTCCTGCTATTCAGAAGACCTCTGGTGCTTCCAGGTGGTTATAGGCTGTAACTGCAGAATATCACACAACGAAACATAAGACCAATATTCCCATCAGGGTCTGGTGATACTAGACACCATCAAGGGATGTTTCTCCAGTGTTCTTCTGTATGGCTGACAAAAGCTTAGTTTTAATCTCTAGCTCCATCCCTCCTCCTCATTAGGTGTGATCGTCCAGTTCTCCACCAACAATGGCATTCAGTGGCACCTCCTCCGAGAGCTGGACGTCACCTCCTTCCTAGAACCGGAGGTGGTGACCATTGAGCTTCCCCCGCAGGCGAAGACTGCTCACACCGTCTTCCGCTGGTGGCAACCTCAGCTTGGTGAGGACCTCAGGTCTTCTACAGGCCTTCTTCTCTGTCCTGAGGGATAGAGCTGCCCGCAACCTAATCCTCCTCCTAAAACCACAGCTTACACCAGAGCAGCGAGGAGGAGGACTTTGCCTCAGTGACCAAACTTTCTCACTGTGGCGTTCTGTTCTGTTCATCTCTCAATATTATCTTGCGGTTCTGGGTGTCCCACACTCACTTTCCCACGCCACTCCCCTGTCTTCGTCCCTCACTGCAGCCAAGCCGTCAGCCCAGTGGGCTTTGGACAATGTGTTGATTGGGATGAACGACAGTTCCAGGACAGGCTTCCAGGACAAGTTTGACGGCTCGGTGCCTCTGCGGCACACCTGGAGCCGCGTGCAGGGTGGAGAGGCGGCTGTGGATTGCCAGTCGCTGGACACTGCGCTCACCTTCATCTCCGAGGCCGGGGACAGTGAGTCACGCCTGCCTGCTTGTGTGCTTTCTGAGGTTTGATTCTGTCCAAGAGCTGAGGAGGTCTGTTATCATGATCTGTGTCTCTTTCTCTCTGTGTGTGTGTCGCACGCGCGCACGTGTGTGTTATGTACCTCTGCAGGGAAGTTGCGGGTCGCAGAAAGCTGGGACTTTGAGGTGTCGGGTTCCTCCTTCCTCCAGTTTGACTTGAGCATGGGCTGCAGCAAGTCCACCTCCACCTCTATATCCCACGGGGTCCGCCTTCAGTATTCCACTGACGGGGGGCGCCGTTGGGCTCTGGTCATCCCTGAGTGCGTGCCTCCTGCCATCGGCTGCTCCGGCTACACCGAGAGCTCCGTCTACAGCGCCCCCCAATTCACCCGCTGGAGAAGGGTCACGGTATACCTGCCCAGTGCGGCCACGTACGTACAGCATTGTTTAAGACTCTGCACCTGAGATCAAAAGGGAACCGTTGATGTGCCACAGAGAGGGGTTAATAATAAGTTCTCTGAAATGGCACCAAGACAAAAAAACACTGGATAAATATTTCCAGAAACAACTATTCATTATTGCGTTGACTTGGTCCTATAAAAGGCTGCTTCAGGGATATTTGGCAGCTTTCCGGATTCCATTTAAATAGCTCCTTGAGCTTAACTTAGATGTTAGGTTTGGATGTGGAATGGAGATGTGGGTGACTGGGTGTCTCTCTGTGTGTGTGTGTTTATCTGTGGGCGTGTGTGAGGTTCTCCATGTGCTTCTCCCTCCACCACCCCCACCATCAGCTCACCTAGGACACGGTTCCGTTGGATCCAACTCTACTTCACCCCAGGGGCAGACGGCTGGGCTTTGGACAATGTGCTGCTGACACCAGGATGTCCCTGGATGTGTTCGGGTCATGGACTGTGTGACAACGGCCGCTGTGTGTGAGTGTCGCAGTGCGCGAGCGCGCACACACACACACACACACACACACACACACACACACACACACACACACGCACACGCATTCACATAGAGGAGATGTATCCTTGCATTTGCTGCCACTGCAAATTACATCGGCACCTCCCCTACACTTGTCCCTCCCAGGTGTGACTGGGGGTATGGGGGTGCCCACTGCGTCCCTCTAACCCCCCTGCCATCTGTGCTGAGGGACAGCTTTGATGAGAATCTGCGAGAGGACCGGTGGCCTGAAGTATATGGGGCCGAGAGGGGCACCCTCAGCGGAGAGCCCCTCAAGTCTGGCTCCGCTCTCATCTTCAAAGGGGTGTGTATCCTGTCGCCCTCAGTGTCCTTGCCTTAGCCATTTATATTTACATTTAATAATTTAGCTGACACTTCTCTCCGAAGCAACTTATACTTGTTAAAGTTGCTTAACATTTTGTAAACACTTTTGCAGCTGGGTAATTTTTACAAAAAGCAGTTTAGGCTAAGTACCTTGTTCAAGGGCACTACAGCAGGGGGTGGGAATGGACCCTATGTCCTTCCGGTTGAAGATGGCTGCTATGCTACCTTCTGCCCCAGTCAAAACTCTATCTACACCCTTTGGCTTCTCAGTGAGCAAATAGTGCTCCGTATTATTGTGGTCATCAAATCATGCCCCCTTCATGGTCCTTGTCTCTGACCTTGACCTGGTCCTGATCTGTCAAAGGAGGGCGTCCGCATGCTGGTGTCCCAAGACCTGGACTGCACTGGCACTCTCTACATCCAGTTCTCCTTCAAGTTCATCACAAAAGGTGAGTCTGTCTTCCGGAACACCTCGGCTTTGGTTGCACTGCGTCAGCTTCTGTGTGTATTCTTGAAACACTAGTTTTGTGCTAAGGGGGGGTGCGGTGGCGCAGCGGGTTTGGCCTGTGCCTGCTTTCTGGTGGGTCTGGGGTTCGAGTCCCGCTTGCGGTGCCTTGCGATGGACTGGCATCCCACCCTGGATGCGTCCCCTCCCCCTCCAGCCTCGCACCCTGTGTTGCCGGGTTCGGCTCTGGCTTGCCGCAACCCCGCTTGGGACAAGCGGTTTCGGTGTGTGTGGGTGCGAGTGTGGGGTTCTGTGCCGTGAGAGTGAGGACACGCAGTTTCAGCGACGTGCACGAGCAATCGCCGTTCATTTGTTGCACGCCCACAGGGGTCCCGGAGCGCTCCCACTCGGTTCTCCTCCAGTACTCCGTGAACGGGGGCATCAGCTGGCTGTTGCTGGACGAGTTCTACTTCCCCACGTCCACCGACACACTGTTCCTGCACCTTCCCCTGCCCCACAGTGCACAAACCAATGCCACACGCTTCCGTCTGTGGCAGCCCTACAACAATGGTGAGACACCGCTCTCACACACACAGGACCCTGATCCAGAGATGTTTTTTGGATCTTTCCTGAATATATATATATATATATATATATATATATATATATATATATATACACACAGACATACAAATATCTCCCATTACAGTGACATAATTTGTTCCTGAAAACAGCCTGTATACCAACAGACTGTAAACCAAGAGGTCCTTTCCCATTATTTTCAAGGGTAGAAAAGTGATCGACTGGCAGGATTAAGGTGTTTATAACGATGTTACTGAGGTCAGTGATGAAACTATTTTGCTACCATCTTAGCTTGTCCAAGGTGTATGTCTCTATGTGTGGTAGGAAAGAGACCAGACACAACACAAGGGAACCAGCGCTGCATTACGATTGTCCGGAAACATCGAAACCACCAGCTCTGACACCTGCGCTCTCTGCCATCTTCTCCCTTTTACCTCTTTTCTGCTCATGCGTACCTAACCTCGTGTTACGCTGCTCCTCCAACACATTATTGCACCCAACACAGTCGCACCCCATTCTTCAGTCGCAAGGACACGGTTAGCAGTGGTGTGTTTGTAAGAGACTATGTCCCCTCCAGGTAAAAAAGAGGAGGTGTGGGTAATTGATGACTTCATCATCGATGGAAGCTCCTTGCCCAACCCCCCTCTCCTGATGGACAGCTTCGAAGGAGGACCTCAGGAGAACAACTGGCTTTTTTATCCTGGGGGCAACACAGGCCTATACTGCCCCCACCAGAAGGGGGCGATGTGAGTATCTCAGCTAAATAAAACTCTATATTTTGTTTCCATTCATTTATGTAATGCAGAATTTAAAATTTCGGGAATTATTTTTAAATATAAACTTTTGTTAATATTTTAAGTTATTTTACAAGAATTGTGAGGAGGATGCTAGAGATCGAAAGCCGTTCCCTGTGGCAGAACACGGTCCTTGAATGACCTGTATGTGATGTGCGCAGGAAGGACGACTCGGCCGTGGTGTTTGTGTCCAGCGAGCCTGGGGAACATTCCATAACCACCAGGGACGTTGACGTCAACGAGAACACCATAATTCAGTTTGAGGTGCCATCAGCCTGCCTCAGATGGATAAGGAACCCGGCGTGAGGAATGCTGGCTGCAGTGATGAGGAGAAGGGAGAGAAAAAAGATATTAGGAAAGAAAGGGCAACTGAAAGGGAATCACGGAAGTGACAGATTGAAGAACGAAAGATGATTTCAGAAGAAAAGTGAGAGCGCGTGTTCGGCTTGGTGCAAACACTCTGCTCTTCTTTTCCAGATCAACGTGGGCTGCACCGCAGACTGCTCCGCCACGGGCCCCGTGCGCCTCGAGTTCTCACGGGACTTCGGGGCCACTTGGCATCTCCTGGTCCCGCTGTGTCCGGGAGACCCTCGGCCCAGTTCCCTGTGCTCCGCTGAGCTGCACCCCTCTAGCATCTACTACGCCGGCACCAGCCAGGGCTGGAGGAGGGAGGTGGTCCACTTCAGCAGGCTGCGTCTCTGCGGGTATGAGACAGAGAAAGAAAGGTGGAATCGTATGAGATGAAGAGAGAAAGGCGGAAAGAAGCTGTGTAGAGGGACACCTCTAAATACACTCCATCCTCATATAATGGGGTTTCATTCGGCAAAAAAAAACAAAACTGCCGCAGCTGCTAATGAAAATACAGGCAAATACAGGGTGCAAAACAGTTAAATGAGGAAAGCAAAGTGCGGGCAGTAAAAAGAGTTCATTGAAGAAGGCCACTTTTCCATATTGTGTTATTTAAAACAATAGTTTTTAGAGAGAACAAGCGAGTCCATGGGCAGCACCGGGGATGTGCGGCTTGCAGGCTGTCAGGGAAACCTGTGGACTGCTGTATAACAGCAAATTGAAAATATTACAAGATCGTTAAAACGGACACGGGACTTTCAGCGATTCTGTGCGTTTCCTCTCAAGAGTGCGCTTGCAAGATTGTTCTTCGGTTCAGACACTGCGCTCACCTTGGATGGTTGCTGTAACAGCGTCCCCAAAAACTCTGTTTCAAATGAATACATGGGGGGGATTAAAACCAGGTAAAACATACAGGATTCTCCATACCTGTTCCACCAAGGACCCATTTAATATTAATGTGTTGTTAATTTAAAAAGACAACAAAACACTTGAAGCACTGCGAGATAAAAATAATTGTCTCAGAAAAAAATAAAGAAAACCTTTCTTAAGAAGGCACACACACATGCACACTTTCAGAACCGCTTGTCCCATACGGGGTTGCGGGGAACCAGAGCCTACCCGGTAACACAGGGCGTAAGGCCGGAGGGGGAGGGGACACACCCAGGACGGGTCACCAGTCTGTCGCAAGGCACCCCAAGCGGGACTCGAACCCCAGACCCACCGGAGAGCAGGAGTGCGGTCCAACCTACTGCGCCACCGCACCCCCTCTTAAGAAGGCAATAAAATGCAAATGAAGAGTTTTAAAAAAACTTCACATTCCTCCATTGTCATTGTGCGATTTTCTCCAATGAGAAAAGCTCAACATGTTGTTCCTTCAGCTGATGTTCAAACTATTTTTAAATTATTTTTAAAAATTCGAACCACATGACCCTGCACTTCAAAAGTAGTTACTGACAATGAATGAATGAAAATATAGTATTAAAATAGAAGAGGGGGCCCGGGGGCGCGGGGGGTTGGACCGGGTCCTGCTCTCCAGTGGGTCTGGGGTTCGAGTCCCCCTTGGGGTGCCTTGCGATGGACTGGCGTCCCGTCCTGGGTGTGTCCCCTCCCCCTCCGGCCTTACGCCCTGAGTTGCCGGGTTAGGCTCAGGTTCCCCGTGACCCCGTATGGGACAAGTGGTTCAGAAAGTGTGTGTGTGTATATTAAATACAATCTAGAAATATTTTTCTTACCAGTATTATAAAATACACTATGTTGGTGTCTTCAGTTTTAAAAATGCTTTGGTATTTTAACTTCAGATGGCGTTTTTTGTTTTCCATAAAAATAATAGCAATTAAACATGAATTAGCCTGAAGGGGTGATTTTGTGGAACCAATTTTACATAGGAAAAAAAATTATTGGCAGACTGTTTCATTCCTGCTGCTGTTCATTCGTGCTGCAATATGTACTGTAAAGATCTTCGGGAGACTTTTGCTTGAAAAATGCAGTACATAAAGTAAAATACGGTTTGCTCACTGTTGAAATCTATCTAGCATTAGCTGAACATTGTATATACAGACAAAGCACCGCACCAAAAAGTTACAGATGCAATATTCCTTGGAAAGGATTTGTTTTTGTATGACTTATCCCAAGTTAATGATATGGCTTTTGATAAAAAGCAATGCCAGCAGCTTTGGAAAAAGAATTTGGCTACGCAATAAATAATCTAAACATCAAAGCCAGGAACCCGAAATTGTGCTCTAAGTTAAATTCATCGTGGGAGAAGATTTCTGCTGCTCCCCTGAAGTGTCGGAGTCAATGGGGAGTGTAAAACGGGCTCACCAGCTCTTGTCTACACCCTGCAGGTCGGTGCGATTCCGCTGGTACCAGGGCTTCTACTCAAGCGGCACCCCACCCCCAACCTGGGCCCTGGATAATGTGTACATCGGGCCACAGTGTCAGGACATGTGCAGCGGACGGGGGGCGTGTGTGGGGGGCACCCACTGTACTTGTGACCCCGGCTACTCCGGGCCCACTTGCTCTGTGCCCGACACCCCCAACCCCGATTTCCTGAAAGAGGATTTTGAAGGTGCGGGACAACATGGATGATCCCTGGAGTGTGTGTGTGTGAGTGTGTGTGTGTGTGAGTGTGTGTGTGTAAGCTCTTTTACCCAGAAAAAGCAGCTCCCCTCTCAGCTCAAATCACAGCTCCATTCAGATCTGAGTATTATTTACCTGAACCTCTCTCTGCCTTAGAACAGTCCTGCTGGAGTTGTCTGGAGGTCACAGGAAATCTGCGTCATTTTTACTTTTCATACCGTATGTTGCATCTATGCAGGTGGCTCCGTGGACACAGACCGCTTCAGTCTCGTCAGTGGCGGGAAGCCCTCCCGCAAGTGCGGCATCATGAGCAACGGGAACCACCTGTTCTTCAGCGAAGATGGTCTCCGAATGCTGGTCACCGCTGACATGGACCTGTCCAATGCCAGGTATCACGTGCAGACCTGGTTAATGACAGACACACACACATCTGGACGTGGTCAGAAAATGGGCAGCCCTGGAGATGCTCCCGCAGTAAAGGATTTAAAAGACATCATGAAACGTGTTCAAAACCCCAAGGGAGCATCCAACATGCAAGCAGCTGCGAGACCTTACCTTGTTGCATATCCCTGCAGGTTTGTGCAGTTCTTCCTGCGGCTGGGGTGTGGGAAGACCCCTCCGGACCCTCGCTCGCAGCCCGTGCTTCTGCAGTTCTCCGTGGATGGTGGCCTGTCCTGGGTGCTTCTGCAGGAGTTCCACTTCAGCAACAATAGCAACCAGGCACGACTGGTGGCTCTGGAGATCCCGCTGCGGGCTCGCACCCCTGCCACACGCCTGCGCTGGTGGCAACCATCTGAAAGTGGCCACTTCCCCAGCCCCTGGGTCATTGACCAGGTGAGAGACCTCTTTCATATGGTATAACAACTGGTCTCATACAGGTTGGCAGTAAACATACCTAGAGAGCATAGAAAGGGCACTGACTTTGAACCTGAAGGTTGCTGGTTTGAGTCACCAGAGGGGAAATACAGTAGAATAAGGTACCCAGCCTGAATAACTTCAGCTAAAAATAGCCCAGATGTGAAGATGTTTGTCTCCTGTGCACGGCCAGGTGGTGGTGGGAGGCAGCGCCATCGGGTGGGGTCCTTTGGAGGATGACTTCTCCTCGATGGACAGCCGCTCCTGGGTGCTCCATCCCGGGGGGACGCGCATGCCTGTTTGTGGCTCTGATGGGGAGGCCTTCGCCTTCATCGAGAAGTCCAGCACGCGCTACGCCGTCACCACGGACATCAGCGTGGGCCAGGACGCCTTTGTCCAGTTTGACTTCTCCGCCTCTTGCTCTGTCACAAACTCCTGCTACGGTGAGATGGCTCTGCAGGGGGCGGCACTGAGGAGCAGCCTTTCCTCTTCGGTGCGGCATGACTTGCTCTGGGATGTCACCCTGCCTCGTGTTTTGACCCTGCTGATGCTCCCGTGTCTTTGCGTATGTGTGTATGTGTGTGTTTAAACACAGCTGTGGAGTTCCAGTACTCTTTGGACCTGGGCATCTCATGGCAACCGCTTGTCAGGGACTGTCTGCCTGGGAGCCCCGACTGCTCAGCCTACACCTTGCAGAGACTGCTGGTCTCTGACGTTTACAACAAGTGGGGTCGCGTCACCCTGCCCATCCCCTCATACGCCAGGTCAGTCCCTGTGGGCAACACCCACAAGTGTCCCGCCACACCATTTGCTCAGTATTGCAGAATAACAGTGCACTGTAGTAAATGCCTAGGCATAGTAAATCTTACTTACTCGGACATACTAGTTACACCTATTCTGGCTGTTTGCCAGGTCTTCTGCAACCCGCTTCCGCTGGTACCAGCAGGCACCCTTCGACAAGCAGCAGACTTGGGCCCTGGACAACCTGTACATCGGGGATGGCTGCCCAGACATGTGCTCAGGACATGGGCGCTGTCACCATAGTGCCTGCATGTGAGTGAGGAGGACTGCTGATTCAGTGGGTGGGGGGGACGGGTCTCAGGAGATGTAGTTCATCTTGCTTTTTCCAGGGGAAACTTTGCTCTGCTGGATGCTGTTTTTCACAAGTACTAACTGCTGTAAAAGGTACTAACCCCTTCCCAACCCTACCTATTCCCCAGCTGTGACCCAGACTGGGGTGGGGTGTACTGCGACGAGCCTCAGGCCCCCCTGCCCACCCAGCTCAAGGACAGCTTCAGCCGATCCCCGGCCCCAAGTAGCTGGGTCCTGTTGACAGGGGGTAAGCTCAGCACCGTATGTGGGGTCGTGGCTTCAGGAGCAGCGCTGCACTTCAGTGGAGTGAGTTCCTGCTTTTAAGTCTGTACATGTCTGCGAACATGTTAACTACATACGATCATTTCCGCATGGAAGTCATCCGTCGCCCCTTTTCTTTCCAGAGTTGCAGTCGGCAGCTTGTCACTGTGGACTTGAACCTGACCAGCGCCGAGTTTGTCCAGTTCTACTTCATGTACGGGTGCGTGGCCCTCCCGAGTAACCGTAATCAGGGCGTGCTTCTCGAGTTCAGTGTCAACGGGGGCATCAGCTGGAACTTGCTCACAGAGATCTTCTACGACCAGTACACCAAGCCCGGGTAAGCTCTGTTCTACAGGATACACCTGCTGTGAATGAAACGTGGTCACACTGGGGACACTGGGACATTAAGCACAAGCTGTTTCCTGGACATACCTGTTTCTTGCTTTCACATTTTTCTTTCTAACTGTGAGGAATCCACACTGGCTCACCGCACATGGCGCCCAACCCTGTTTCCCATTTGCCTGTTGAGAGCTCTTCTGCTCTATGTGCAGGTTTGTGAATGTCCTCCTCCCCCCCGCTGCACGGATCGAGGGCGTGCGCGTTCGCTGGTGGCAACCGCAGCACGATGGCGCCGACCGCAGCGACTGGGCCCTGGACAACGTGCTCATTGGCGGCTCTGATCCCCACGCCCAGATCCTGGACACGTTTGGGGGGTTGGCTCTTCCAAACCACGAGCGAGCTCCTGCGGACGGAGCCCCCGTCGGTCGCATCGCCCACCTCACGCAGCCCGAGGGCAGCCCCACAGGTAGAGGGGGTAGAACAGACAGGGTTCACTGCATGAGTTAACTCAGCATCATCTGTGGCGTAAATAGTAAGAGTGCCTTGAACACAAAGTTGCCACAACAATACACTGTAGGCAACATCTATGAGTTATGGCACTCAGAAATCATTGAATGTATTGGATAAAAGTAGAAGTTTTTTCATGGATCCAACATTCATCAAACAGTGAAGATCAATAATATTGTGAACCACAAAAAATTATTTTGTTATTAAATAAATGATCTGCATGTATAATGAGGGAAGGTAGACGCATATTTATGTTTGAATATCAACGGACGTAATATTATGGAGAACCAGCAGTCCATTAAAAGTCAGTAAAGCCATCCAGAATTTATTCCATTGATTCACTTAGCAGCCACTTGAGCGACGTGCAATTCCGAGTAAAGAGAAGTGCTTTTAATAAAAGATTTTGATATAAAACAGTTTTGTCACTGAAGTGTTTGGGACATGTCCAGCCAACAGTCTGTCTCCCTGTCCTTCCCCAGTGAGTGAGTACTGGCTGTTCTATGAGGACTGCTCAGTCCAGAACTTCTGTGGCTCCTCAGACGGTGTCATGATGTGCGGCAACGAGGATGGCCGAGAGGTGTACGCCATCACGCACGACATCATCCCCAGCCGCGGCTGGATTATGCAGTTCAAGGTCGGTGAATCATTTTGTTCAGTTTTTTAGTTTATAACTGTCATGACTGGTCTGGACTGGACCGGACTGGCCTGGCCCTTGTTGCTTTGGTTTGGTCTCAGTCATTGTCTTATTATTGCACAGATATGGTTGGGCTGTGCAATGCTCTCCATTTACTGGTGTGTGTGTGTGTGTGTGTGTGTGTGCACGTACAGCTGGCAGTGGGCTGTGGGGCTCCTGAGAGACAAATGCAGCGACAAGTACATGTTCAGTACTCCATGGACTTTGGTGTCTCCTGGAAGTATCTGGTGGCCCAGTGTCTGCCGGCTGATGCCCTATGTGGAGGACAGGTGTCCCAGCCCTCGGTCTTCTTCCCGGCCGAAGGGTGGAAACGTGTGGTATACCCTCTGCCTGACAGCATGACTGACACGTGAGTCACCGCTCAATGATATCAGTGCTGACTGACATTTGACGTTATTGCTTAAAAATTCACATCCTGATTCAAATTCATATTGCTAATCTGCATGATACATTTCCATGTGTTGCAGCAGCAATGCACATGACATGCAATACTGCTCAAAAGTATGTGAACCCAAAAATGAATAAATACAAGATACAGAAATCACGAGCCGCACAACACCCTGGGCTTGGATGGAGCAAAGAAAGACACAGAGGCAACACTCATTTTGAGCATTTAATTTGGACACTAGTACACAAGGAAATAATGCTCTTGGCTTGAAGAGTCTATGTATATATTTTTTTTCTATTCTACCAAGCCTATTACTATAAGAATCTGTACTTCTGGCCAATCTGCTTAACACCCCCCAGACTCTTCCTCAACACACTTGCAAACACGGTCACCCCATCATTTCCCCTAGAAGTGCCCCCAGTGGTTGCACACTTACAGTCCACATTTTTCCCATAATGCAACTGTTGTGTATTGATTATAGTGAAAACTCCGGGCTAAGTGTTAATAGGCCACTCTTAATAGCACCATGGGTTAGAGTTTGGTTGGCCGGCAATATGTACAGAAAAAGGGTAGAAGAGTTGTTGCTGCACGTGGTTCAGTAAAAGGAAAAAGAAAACATTATCCATCGCGTCTTATCTTTATTTGTGTTCGAGTGTAGTTATTGCACCCGTAAACACAACAGCAACTATTTACAATTAACATTTTCCCTCTTAGACATGCAGCAACGCGGATCGTTACAATATTAATTTCTTCATTAAAGAGTGGAGGAATGTATACAATAAAATACTTTATTCTCTTTTACCATAAAAAGAAGTTAGTTGCTAATTATAGGTAATGTGCGGTTAGACAGTGTCGTACCAAGCTACTTGCACATGTCGAGAGGCAGCATTCCTTGGCGATATCAGTGCTGACTGGCACACATCTGTGTGTGCATGTGATGTTTGGTTCACCTCTATGTGTCTCTTCATATCTACATTACATTACTTCATTTAGCAGATGCTTTTGTCCAAAGGGACTTCTAATGAACTCTGAGTAGTGTTATCAGGCCACACCTTATTCACCCAACATGACTTATGTTGCTAGATACGCTGCTTACATTGGGCCACTCAACTATGCATCAGCAAAGTACACTCTCTGTGTGACTCACACACTACTGATGGCTTAGAATCACCAATCCACCTGAGCAGTGTATCTTTGGACTGTAGGGGGAAACACACGCAGAACGTACAAACTACACACAAACTGAGCAGGGATTGAACCTACATCCTCTCGCACCGCCCAGGCACTGTGAGACCACAGCGCTACCCGCTGTGCCACCGTGCCACAGATTTCCCCACCTCTGCCTGTATGTCCATGTGCACACGCGTATATCTTTGTAGGTCATTTTCTGTGTCCTGCTCTCACCACGTGTGTTCGTCCACAGCCCTGTGCGGTTCCGGTTCTACCAGCAGCACTCAGACACGCAGTGGGCGCTGGAGAACTTCTACATCGGGCCGGCGTGTGAAGGCCACTGCGGCGGCCATGGGGACTGCCTGGACCAGCGCTGTCTTTGTGACCCAGGCTTCTCCGGACCCAACTGCTACGCCAGCATGCCACTCAGGGTAACCTGGTTCCTGGAACACGGTTCTGTCCCTTCCCCACAGTCAACCTTTGTCTCCACTTCCAGACACATACCTCACTGTCCCTGTGACCTCTCTTTGTCCCTGGCACAGACCTCTCTGAAGGAGCGCTTTGACTGGACTGACTCTCCGGGTCCCCAGTGGGGGGTTTTGGAAGGGGGCCGACCCTGCACTGACTGCGGAGTGCTGGTCGAGGGAACCGCTTTGTATTTCGGTGGCGCCAATGCCAGGCAGGCCGTCACCGCAGACCTGGACCTCCGCGGGGCCAAGTTAGTGCTTCTCCCGTTCTCTCAAAGCTTTCACGGTCCCCGAGCAGCACTGTAAACCATTGTAAGCAAAGGCGTGTGAGATGTTGAATGCTGCCCCTAAAGTACCCACAGCAAAAGCATCCTTTCGGTCCCTCCCCATGCGCCTGCAGGTTTGTGGAATACTGGGCCAGGATCGGCAGTCAAGACAACATAACCACCTGTCAGCGCCCCACGTGCCGCAAAGAGGGCGTTCTCCTGGACTTCTCCACCGACGGGGGCGTGTCCTGGACCCTCCTGCATGAGATGGATTATTTGAAGTACGTGTCGGCGCGGAGGGATTACATCCTCCTGCCGGAGGCCGCGCTCACCAATGCCACCCGCCTGCGCTGGTGGCAGCCCTTTGCCATCTCCTCTGGCCTGGCCACACCCAGCTTGGGGCGTGCTCAGTGGGCTCTGGACAATATCCAGGTGGGCGGCTCGGACATCAACCCGAGCTCGCTGCTGGACACCTTTGACGATGGTGAGAAACCTGTTTGTACCATTAGTTGTGCAGGAACTGAACTTGTGCTCAACAAGGACTGCACAGGATGGGGACTGAAATGTTTTGTATTAATACTTACCAGCATCAACTGGATAACAGGAGTATGTAAAGGAGAGGATTGTTAGGTAGCATAGTGGAGCAACAGGTGGTGTAGTGGTTAGCGCTGCCTCCTTATACACTATGAACCCCGGTTCAAACTCTATCTAATTAATGTATATTAAAATTTACATTAACCTTTATTTATTTAGCAGATGCTTTTCTCCAAAGCGACTTCCAATGAACTCCATGTAGTGTTATGAGCCCACACACCTTATTTACCACGGTGACTTACACTGCTAGATACACTACTTACAATAGGTCACTCATCCGTACATCAGTGCAACACACTCTGTCACTCACACTGGGTATGTTCAGGTATATAATCTACATTGCTCTTGTAAACATTACCCAGCTGGTTGAGCAAATAATGGTAAGTCAACTTTTAGTATAGTAGTATAGCATCAGGTAAATAAATACGAGCGTAAATGTGTATGTGATGTCAGCAAAAAGCAGCTGAGTGACCGGAACCTTGTCTGCATCATGCCTATGGCCTTCCTGGGTCCTTCGGCCCTGGTCCGTGTTACAGAGGGTGTGTCTCACGAGGACAGCTGGAGCTTCTATCCCAATGCCGTGCGCACAGCTGGGTTCTGCGGAAACCCCTCCTTCCATTTGTACTGGCCCAACAAGAACCACGACGGGACGCACAACATCTTGGCCACACGGGAGCTCATCGTCCAGCCCGGCTATGTCATACAGTTCAAGGTCAGGGTCCAACCGCGCTGCTAGGACAGCAGAACATCTCTGAGCCATCTACTGACATTTTGGGAAACGGGTGGAGTAGGGCTTGGTGCCACCTCCTCGCCCTCAGATTACCCAGGTTCAGGTCCTTGCTCCTGCTGTTATACACTGAAAGTATGGCATGCAGTGTAGTGGTTAGAACTGCCCTTTGCTTTTGAAGGACTCAGGTTCGAATCCCACCTCCTGCTGTAGTACCTTTGAGCAAGGTACTGTACTTACTCTGAATTGCGCCAGTAAAAATTACCCTGCTGCATAAATGAGTAAATCATTGCTCCGAGAAAAGAAATCATCTAAATGAGTAAATGTGCTTAACATTGCTTGTTTCAGTAGAATAACCAGTAATAAACCAGTAAGGAGCCTTGAATAAATAATCTGTGTGATGAGATGATAATAATTGTAAAAAATATCTGGCTCCTTTAGATTGTGGTGGGGTGTGAAGTTGACAGCTGCGAGGACCACCAAGCAGTGCAACTGGAGTACAGGAAGGATGCCAGGTAACAGAATGAAAACACACACACACACACACACACACACACACACTCAGTGACAGCGTAGAAAGTCCTTCTGTTGTGTGATAATATAACCCCACCCTACCCCCAGGTCCAACTTGTGGCAGTTGGTACAATCCGAATGCCTCCCCTCTTCTGTCAACAACGTGGGATGCTCACCCTTCCAGTTCCACGAGTCGACCATCTACAGTCCGGTCAACAGTTCGGAGTGGACGAGGGTCACGGTGCAGCTGCCTGACCATGTTTCCTCTGGGTATGTGGACTTGTCTCGAAGTGTTTGTCCCCTGTGAGTGTTACCTTCTAAGCACCTAACCGGTGCTCCCCTGACTCCCTGTCTGAGGCAGTGCCACTCAGTTCCGCTGGATTCAGCGAGATGGCACCGGCGAGCGCCGAAGCTGGGGTGTGGACCGCGTGTACATCGGGGAAGCGTGTCCTGGATTCTGCAGCGGACGCGGCTACTGCACCAGCGGGGCCGTCTGCATCTGTGACGAGGGTTACCAAGGTAGGCGCAAGGGTGATGCGTGAGCGCAGTCGCATGAGCTGTGCCATCTCCTGGCTGGTGACAGTCCGTTGTTCTCGCTGGCGTGCGAGTCAACCGCAATAATGAATAAATTAATCTACAATTCTGAAATTGTTATTGCCCCAGCTGAACTTGAATTTGTTCTTCTGTCTCGGTAGTGACGTTTTGAGTAATTTAAAGAGGTCTGGAAAACTTTTGAACGCTGCAGCCCTTCAGTTCTTTAGTTGAGAACCACATATGTAAGACATAAACCTACTGGAAGCACATACGTCACAGGCTTACTGAGGTGACATGTATTATTCATCATTACCATCTGAACCGCTTGTCCCCTACGGGGTCGCGGGGAGCTGGAGCCAAACCAGGCAACACAGGGCGCAAGGCGGGAGGGGACACACCCAGGACGGGACGCCAGTCCGTCACAAGGCACCCCAAGCGGGACTCGAACCCCAGACCCACTGCAGAGCAGGACTTGGTCCAACCCACTGCACCACCGCACCCCCCACGTGTATTATTATCATTATTATCATTATTGTATTTCTTTGCCTCCCTCCATCACCACCGGTGTTTTGCTTCCATTTATTAAGTGCTGCCCATAAATCTCAACTTCTGTGCTCTCTGCTTGTCCCAGGTGAAGACTGCTCCTTGGCCAGTGGAGACTTGCCCAGCTCCATCAAGGACAACTTTGAGTCAGGCAGCACATCGGACGAGAGCTGGCAGCTGATTAAGGGAGGGGGAGTGGGCAGTGGCTGTGGCCAACTCTCACCCCATGCCCACGGGGACTCGCTCTACTTCAACGGCTGCAAGATGCGGCAGGCCATCACCAAGCCCCTGGACCTCACCAGAGCCAGGTGTGCAGCAACCTCCTCTATCTAGAGGGTGTTACAGGCCCAAGGTTCGGTCAAACATTTCATCACAGGGCACGTTCACGGGTGGTCAGTGACCCTGCAATGAGGGTCTGTTTTCTGGGCGGTCAACTCCACACCATCCATTATGGAAATAATCTGTCTTATGTTGATATGGTTTTTTTTTTTGTGAAATTTCATAGAGCCTTTTTGGACAAAAAATAGTTGGTAAGGACAGAAAGTAGTGTTGTGGGTATGAACATGGTCTTGTAACCTTATGGTTGCCAGTTTAAGAGCCATTCCCATTTACTGCTGTATTACCCTTTCTCAAGGTACTTAGCCTGAGGTGATACAGTAAAAGTACTCAGCTGTATAAACATGTCAAACACTGTACTTTGCTTTGGATAAAGCCAAGTTTCAAAATAATAAAGATCCCTTAAGATGCACTTATAATCGTATTAACTAGCAGTGGTATAAGCAAAGCCAGCAAGAGTCAGCCTTGAAACAATTAGCAGAGAGTAGTAAAAGAATTAGTTTTCTTGTTTTATGAGTTAATATATTCACCCGGAGGGGGTGCGGTGGCGCAGTGGGTTGGACCACGGTCCTGCTGTCCGGTGGGTCTGGGGTTCGAGTCTCGCTTGGGGTGCCTTGCGACGGACTGGCGTCCCGTCCTGGGTGTGTCCCCTCCCCCTCTGGCCTTACGCCCTGTGTTGCCGGGTAGGCTCCGGTTCCCCGTGACCCCATATGGGACGAGCGGTTCTGAAAATGTGTGTGTGTATATTCACCCGGATGCTGAAAGAACCGCTTTGCTGAACTGGTTGCAAAATATTGAGGTGTGAAATTCTCTGTTTGCATTATGTTCTGACATGATGTTTATTCATCGCCTTAGTCTGTTGTCTAGCATCTCTGATCTCCCTGTTTCCCTGTCGCAGCAAGATCATGTTCGTGCTACAAATCGGTAGCACATCCCAGACGGACAGCTGCAACGCTGCGCTGGACCGGTCGGACACCGTAGACCGGGCTGTCCTCCTTCAGTACAGCGTCAATCATGGGGTCACCTGGCACGTCATCGCCCAGCACCAGCCCAAGGACTTCATCAAGGCCCAGAGGGTCTCCTACAACATCCCTCTGTGAGTGCACAATACTGCATGTTCCAGCTCCATCGCAATGTTTCTGCAACACTCACACTGTATGGTCTTACAGAAGTCAATGAGCAGTGACCAGCATAGGTGTGAACTGCTGCAACGCTGATTTCTTATGTTTCAACTGAAATACCAGCCGTTCCAAAAACAAATTTTACGTGCTCATCTTCGCTGCATCATTCTAAGTGGAATCACAGATATACAGTGCATTCATAGAGTGTTCGGACCCTTTCGCTTTTTCCGTATTTTTATGTTGCAGCCTAATGCTAAAATCGTTTAAATTCATTTTTCCCCTCATCAATCTACACTTAATGCCCCATGATGCAAACAGAACAGGATACATTCAAAGCAAAAACAGGATTTTGTAAATTTTTGCAAATTTATTAAAACTAGAAAACTCCAATGGGGGTGCGGTGGTGCAGCAGGTTGGGGTGGGTCCTGCTTTCTGGTGGGTCTGGGGTTCGAGTCCCGTTTGAGGTGCCTCGTGACGGACTGGTGTCCCGTCCTGGGTGTGTCCCCTCCCCCTCCAGCCTTGTGCCCTGTGCTGTCGGGTTAGGCTCCGGATCACCGTGACCCTGCATGGGACAAGTGGTTTCAGATGGTGTGTGTGTGTGTGTATAAAACTCCAAAGTATGGTGTCACCCATCTGTGCGGCTGGGTGTTTTTAATGGAATAATACACACACACTTTTCTGAACCGCTTGTCCCATACGGAGTCGCAGGGAGCCGGAGCCTAACCTGGCAACTCAGGGCGTAAGGCTGGAGTGAGAGGGGACACACCCAGTACGGGATGCCAGTCCGTCACAAGGCACCCCAAGCAGGACTCGAACCCCAGACCCATCAGAGAGCAGGACCCGGTCCAACCCACTGCGCCACCGCACCCCCGCGCCCCCCCCCCCAATGGAATAATAATAATAATAACTTAATTGAACCAGGACCCTGTGATGGACTGGTATCCTATCCAGGGTGTATCCCCTGGCCTTGCACCTGGTGATTCCGTGATAGGTTCCAGACCCCCGTGATCCTGACCAGGACCAGCGGTTAATGAACATAGACAGATGGATAACTGAACCGGGCTATTGCAAAAGGATACCACATGGGACTTGAACTGGTAACCTTCCGGTCAATTTAGGTCAAAGTCCTTTTGTGTCTTTAAGCCTTGAGCTCCCTGCTATCTCACGGTGTGTTAATACTACAGTCATGAAAACGCACTTTAAGTGCAATACACATTCTTTGCTTTATCATCAATAACTGTTTGGCTAGTGAAGGATCACAGCAGCCTAGAAGGTGTCCCAGAAGTATGGTGTGTGAAGCAGACTTCACCCTGGATGGGATTCCAGCCAACTGCAGGCCAATTATATCCCCTCATTCATGCACGCATACACATCCAAAGGGGAATTTTGAGTCAGCAATTTACATGAAACAAGTTTTTTGGACTGTGGGAGAAACCCAAAGAACACAGAGGAAACCCACATGAACATGGGGAAAACATGCTTCGCTCTCAGCGAACCCAAGTCAAACCCTGTATACACTACACCCCACCGTGGAACACCAGCACTACATGCTGCACCGTCATGCACCTGTACATCGACTCTAGCAGACAGTGCCATAAAAATGCTAAGGAAAAGGTGTGAAGGTCTTTCCTGGGGATCAATATGAGTGTAACTGTGTACTTAGAAAGTTCTAGAACGTTTCTTACATCTCACCCCCAGGGAGGCCAGAGTTAAAGGGGTGGAACTGCGATGGTGGCAGCCTCGCCATGACGGTGCTGGCCATGACCAGTGGGCGCTGGATCACGTTGAAGTCGTCCTGTGAGTATTGCACTCCACACCCACCTGGTTAACACAGCACCCATTCTGTAATTGTCACGGTCACCAGCCCCTATGTCAGTCTTTCACACAATATGCAGTGTAACCTGTGGAGTCCGCAGATCCATACCACGAATTTGAAAAGGGATTTTTTACCTGTGTTTTCAGAAGGAAGGAGGAGGATAAATGAACTGAACCAGGGCAGTACCTCCTAACTTGTCAAGCAGCAAGCTGTGTCAACCCCCTCCAGGTCATTAGCAATGCTTCCATAAGCAGATCTAGGGGTAGCACTCTTGTTAATGACACTGACACACACGTTTCTGCTCTGCTTTACCGCATGCAAATACTTGACATCCGGCTCACTCTTACTCAGTTCATTTCTCCGTGCGTGGCGAACTGCACGGTATTTCGGGAAGAACAGGGCGGTGGGGGATCCTCGAGCCAGTTTCCTGGATCGCTGGTTGTTCTGTCTGCTTGCTCAGATGTTGCTTAGCAACACGTACGCAAATACTGCACAGTGGCTCTGTTTCTGGTAATCCTTCCTGCCGTGCTCTCTGCCTTCTGCTCCCCTGGCTCATCTCTGTCTGGTATCCGTGGAGAGTGGAAATCAGGCTGCCAGGAGGATCATAGCCAGTCCAAGTGCGTCTTGGACTGATCCTAATTAATGCTGACAAGAACGATAAACCCAACAAAGTGCTACCTGTGGTCTAAAGGCGGTCAGCCGTTCGCAGCATGCCCTGCTGGAAGTCTGAACTACATTGCTTTCTCTCTCACTGCTGACGACAGCATCTGTTGGACAATATTGTAGCGATCCTCAATAAGCTCTTTCTTTTTCTTTTTTCTTTTTAATTTTTTTATCCTTTTGTTCATTTTTATCCTACCCCTACCATCATTTATTCTTTCCCATCACTTTTTGCTCCATGTTTCCATGGTTACATCGCACCATTTAATGTAAATGTCTAATACCTCCCCGTCGTTGGCTCCCTGTATCCCCTCTAACCATTTCCACCGTCTTCTATGATGATTTTTCAATTTGTTTCTATAACTTACGGCTTCCCTTTGTCTTTGTCTTTCACTATATGGTCATACCCCTGTATGATCACAACTGCCTGCTCCTGCCTCCCCAGGCCAGATATCCTGTCCCCAAAAACTTTCCTGCGTGGCAGCTGCCCCATCCCACCTCTCTTGACCCTCCCCTCTCGCACTCTAATCTCTGCTCTCTTCTGTATTCTGCTCCCTGTGGCATGGCTGTAGAGTCAGGTAAGTCCCCGCCTCCTCCGCAATGCAGCCAAGCCCCCAGCCTCTCATTTCCCACTTCCTGCTGGCCTTCACCTTCTTCTCCCCCAGGTCTCTCCTAAACCACTCCGATCCTCCTACCTCCCTAATTGCATGTTGCCCACAGTGACGATTGAGAGACAGGTCCTTAACCCTAACTTTCTGGGAGGTGCCCCTGGAAAGTTTGGTGGCAGATACATTCATGGGTGTGGTTGTTCCTAGTCAGAAATAAGAATCCTCTAAGATGCAGAGTCCTTTTCATTTTGGAAGTAGTGCATCACATATTAATTGATGTATAGATATCCAAGTCATTTAGTGTCCTTAATGAGGGCTAAAGCATTGAGTCTGTATTTGAACCAAAGATCCCATCAGTAGAGGAAAATCTCATACATCAGGTGTATATGTCACAGTCTAGGCATTGACCACCAGTGGAGATCTGATTTTGATTTGCGCTTCCTCAGGGATCACTACGAATCTTCCAAGTATGTTATTGTTTGAGTGCAGCCACCAATCCAGACAACTGTTAAAAACTCTAAAAAAAAAAAAAAAAAAAAAGAAAAAAAAAAAAAAGGCAAACTGCAGCAGGTTCAGAAATCTGGCTGATCCTGTGGCATCATGACGACTTTGGTCAGAAACCTTTCTCCTTTTGCAAATTTATTGTTTCACAGTGTTAGGCGAGGAAGTACATTCAGGCGTAGGATGGGAAGGCTGTGGCAGGTAAAATTAACATTTATACATATATAATGTGCAAGGTGCAGAGTGCTGGAGCACATCAGCGCTCTGGAATCAGAAGGATTCTCAAGACGAATCTCAAATCAAACCAAACTGTGGGCTCCTGGAGACATGAATTTGTCCTGAGCTCTTCATCTTAAAATCTCATATACATCTCAAATATATAACCATGCTTCTTTTGAGTGCTGCCTCTCCTTCTGAGAATCTGCTTTCTTATTTGCCTGCTCACCTCCATACTATCCCACATCTTTATGCATCGCTTCTGCCTGTGCCTAACCCTGAGCATGTACACTGGACCCTGCTTGTGTCTTTCTCTCATCATGTTGGGGGACAAGTGCACAGCCCACCTGCTGCCAGTCCTCTGTCCTTCCACCACCCCTTCCCCTGCTTTGCAGAGTCCCCCGCCTGCACTGGCTGCTCTCCTGGCTCACTGGCACCGCCCTGCTGGATGGAAGAGGCACTGACAGGCTAAGCAAGAGCAACTTTCATAGCTGTTTTTTAATTTCTCTTTTTTGTTCCAATCTGTTGTCACTTTTCCCTGCGGTTCTGCGTTCCCAGAAGTTTTTCTCAGGACGTCAAACACTCAAACAGCAGTGCCATGCAAAGCCTCAGATATCTTGCTTGTGAGAGAACCCACTGTATCACTGGAACTGCACGTCTGAATTACATGATTTATAGTGAAAATAAAAATGAGATGAAAATGACAAGATAAATAAACTAATCTCAATGGATATTTAAGTACTTGTCACAAATAGTATGGGATGACACTTGCAGGGTTCTGGTTTCATGTAATACAAATTTCCCTCATATAACAGATACCTTTTACAAGATTTCCAAGTTAGGAAATCAGTCTCTTAGGACTCACTCACTGAGGAACACACTCATCTCACACCTGTGGGAAATGCCTTAGAAGGTCAATTATTTCTGTTCAGAATATTTCCTTTCATGACGTCAAGCGCCACAAGACGAGCAGCCCATCCCCATGCAAGGTGTGGCCTCTGCTGCACATCTTAGTTGTCTTGCTGCCACACGTCAGCTCACGAGCAACTAAGAGATCTTGTGACTCTTTATTAGTTATATAGAAATGAAACATAAAAGAAAAAAGTGCTACAAGTTGAACAGGCCAAGGAAAGCTCAACGTAATGACTCCAAAGACATGCTGTTCAGGTTCACCCATAGTGTGTGAGTGGCAGAGAGAGTGTGTTCCACTGATGTATGAATGAGTGACCCATTGTAGTGTATCTAGCTAGCAGTGTGAGTCACCTTGGTGAACAAGGTGTGTGGGCAGATAACACTACATAGAGTTCATTGGAAGTTGCCTTGGAGAAAAGTGTCTGCTGAATATGTAAATATAATGTAATGTAAATGTAATGAGATAAAATGTGTAGAATTCTCTTGAAAGGCAACATCATTACAAATGTCCTTAATTTGATTTACAATTCTTTTATCTCAGAAAACATTTATTTTACTCAGTAGCGAAAAGCTATGAATGTTACAAGTGATTACAGTAATTACAATACAAGAATTGCCTTATTAGGTGTTGTTTTTATTGTTATATATTTTTTTTTATAAATATATGTGCAGCGCAAGGGGGCGCGGTGGCGCAGTGGGTTGGACCGGGTCCTGCTCTCCGGTGGGTCTGGAGTTCAAGTCCCGCTTGGGGTGCCTTGTGATGAGCTGCCGTCCGTCCTGGTTGTGTCCCCTCCCCCTCCGGCCTTACGCCCTCAGTTGCCGGGTTAGGCTCCGGTTCCCCGCGACCCTGTATGGGACAAGCGGTTCAGAAAGTGTGTGTGTGTATACGTGCAGCTTCCCAATGTGCTTTGTAGTGAGAAAGTAATATGGGTTACAACTCTAAGACAATTTGCAATAAATTCCAGCTTTTAAAAAATTGCAACAAGAAGACAGCAGCCGAAACTATCCATTGTTAATACCACTTATCCGGTGCAGGTTCTTGCTGGTCTGGAACCTATTCCTCAAACATAAGGTGTCAGGCAGAATTCATTCTGAACAAAATGCCATGTACACTCATTCATTCACACATACATACATTAAGTACAGGCTGAAGTCACCAGTTCACCTGAAAAACATGTCTTTGGACCATGGGAGGAAAGTGTTCCATCCAGAGGGAACCCATACAAATAGAGAGAGAACACGCAAATTCCACAGTGATTGATGAGGTTTCGATCTCATGGCCCAGGAGTTTTGAGTCATACTCTCCACCACCGTGCCACCAAAGAAGGACAGGATAATAGAAAAAAAGTAGTAAAATTAATTAAGTAAAAATTAGTAGTAAGATAAATAATGAAAGGGAAAAGGGCCATGTGTATGTGTTATGTATCAGCAATTTTGGCAACATATGGCTCCAAAATATGGATCTTAAACCTGGTTTTATAGGTGTTCAGAAAAATTCTGATATTCTGGGCTTTGTTTTGAATGAGATTTTCTCCATGTCTAAAAGATAGGTAGGAATTTTACATGTTTGCTGGAAAAAGGGTGAATCTTCTGTAGCTCACGAACAAATTATATATTTAATGGTACTGCACTGAATTAATAGTAATGAAAAGTTCTAACAAGCATTCACTTCATGAGGAGATTTTTGGGAATGAACCACTCCTGTTATCTGAGGGAAGTCTGTATTATTAAACTAAACATTGGGTGTTTGCTTCATTGGCATCTTTTCAGGAGTACAGATTCTGTCCCACATACTGGAGATCATATGCAGATTCCAGATTGATGGTGGCGTTTATTGTTATCAAACCGTTTCATAAGCTGACTGTCTTTCAAAGTATGGAGCAGCAACACTGGGCCTATCTGTAAATAATGTTGGGAGAAGGCCCTTGAGCGATTGAGTGTTTGAGGTTTTGGGGCGGAACGGCTTTGTCTTACTGGTCTCTGATGATGGGCTCCATTTGATCGTTAATCACATTCCCTCCTCTTCTCCTCCCTCATTCTCCCTTTTTCCCTGCAGCACCCGCAAACAAAACTACATGATGAACTTTTCGCGACAGTCCGGCCTACGCCACTACTACAGCAGGAAGAGGCGAGCACTGCGACAGCACGTCTAAAGACCATGCAGGGGTTCGCCCCGTGACCTGCCAATCACACATAAACCCTCCTTGCCCCCTTTGCCCTGATGACATGTTGCCCTGCTAAGTCCCATCCATCAACAGACTCCAGTCAGCCTTAGACTGTCCCACTCCTTTCTGACAGACTCGCTGGCCATTCAAGCAGAAGTGTGGGGAATCTAAGCTGTCGCCGATCATGGCCTTCGCAGGGAAGATGGTAGCGGGAAAGGCAATGCAACAAAGTGGCCAATTTGTTTACTTTCCGCGAACTTTTTTGGGTTTTATCATCATTGTTGTTCTTGGTATTCTTACTGTTATAACTTCAAAACTATCCTGCCTTCCACCCCAAATCCTCCTGTACCACACTGTGAAGTATATATACACGATTCGCCCAAGAGAAGGGAACGGTGGAGTGGAACTGAGCTCTCCGCTGGGAAGGCTTGGCCTTCCTCGCTGAGCCGGGAGGACAGTCCGGACGGTGAAGGTGATGGGTGAAAAGAGGCTCTGAGTTCCGTGTTCTTGCTGTTTTTATGTGTCTGTGGATTCTTATTGTGACAATTTGACTGTGGCGTCCGCTTCATTTGCTTGTTAGTTCTTTAAACTGAGTTTTTCTTTTTTTTTTTTGTCAATCCAAACGATCGGTTGGCGACTGAAGCATCCTGGACTTTGAGACAAAAGGAAGAAAGAAGCACAAAAAAATTAAGAAAAAAAAATGCAAAAAAAAAAAACAAAATTGACTGAATGATTTTTATTTCTTTTTTTTTAATATGTTAAATCCCAAAATACAGATATTTATGGTATAAAGTTCTCCACGTGACCTATTTAATATGCACTGTGTGTGAAATCTGTGTTATTTTCCAGTATTAAGTTATTAGCAGTGGAGTCAGTTTCTTTGACTACATTGCCTGACCTCCACCCGCTGTGCCCCTCAAGTCTGTCCCCCCATCTCTTTTATAAATTGGGATTCCTGGAGGTGGGGTCTGCCTGTCGGTGTTGTTTTGCGGTCTGTGTGTAATGGATTCCTGCTCCTCGGTGTAAGTTCCTTATAGCAATCTCCTGTATTGGTATGTATAGCCGCCATGGGACCACCCAGCAGCCTTATTAAAGGGAAATAAAGTACTGTCCAAACCTCTCTAACCAGCCATGTGTCCATATGTATATGTCCAAGTTGCTTTTGCTAGGGCTGGACACCTGGTCTCCAAAGCGAGCACTAGAAAATACTACTGAGCATGTGAACATCATTTCCTGTGGTACCTAAGGAATTTTCAGAAGCTAAATCAGTTTCAGCATGAAACCTTTTGCCAGGTAAAAATGAAGAACAAAGAAAAAAGGGAATACACTGATGTTACACTTGCAAAAAACAATGATATCTATATATATACCTACTGTAAGTAATACAGATTCCAAAATTTTGAGATGTTGGTGAATTCTATGCATTAACATTCCTTACATTTGTAGATTTTACATTATATTACATTACGTTACATTTATTTAGCGGACGCTTTTCTCCAAAGCCACTTCCAATGAACTCTATGTAGTGTTATTTTACCTTCAGCTACCGTATCTATTGTACAAAGAAGGAGTACTAAGAAAAGGCACTGGTTCAGCTGCAATTTAGGCTGAAGATACAGGTTGACTGCAGCGTTCCCCAGAGAATCACTGGACGCCACAGCTGTTTGTATTGATTAGTGAATCTACATTAACCAATGAAGCTTTGGAAAAAATCTATAGTTTCTCTTGTGGGCCGATAAGTAACCAGTGAACAATTTACCCAGAAACATGCTGCAAAAACATGTGTCTTGGTCTGCGTAACAACACAGGATTTGGTTTATTTTGCTGAGTTTGCAAATTGCTTTCATCGCATAAAATTTTCAGAAATCATGTGTTGACTTTGAAAGATTTTTGTGAACAGAGCAGCAAGTGGTTTTCAAATTTCTTTTTCAAGTGGTTTTGTCAATGGCTGGCAGAGCAGCCACCCCAAACACCGGAAAATCTTTATTCTTGTGACACAGTATACTTTGTATGAGCCTTACTTACTAATTACATTGGTCCAACTTATAAAAGATATAAAAAATATTTTCAGCTTTCTTGAAAACATATAAACTAGAGGTAAGTTGCACTGGAAGAAATGAACATTTTCATGATACCTTTTTCATGCCTTTCTTAAAATTACATAAATGTGCCCTCCAAGAGATCCAGAACAACACTTTGAGGATATAGATGATAAAAAGCATATTGGAAAGTGAATCTTTGCTCTCTTTTAACCCTGCCTATATGGTCCTGGATACCAAAACACAATTTGCCAAACAAGAAAACTGAGGGCTCAGAGATCCGTGACTAATGGACAAGAAAAATGCATCTGGTTGGGATGGGCAAGAACTGCACATGCAAGGACAACCATGTAAATGTATAGGCAGAGGGGGCAGAGCTTCATAGTCCATGGGCAAGGTCTAAATGCTGCGCCGCCGACTATGGATCATGGCCACAACATGCTTGAGATCCAGGCTCTTCATCATCACCTCCATAAACTCCTTATCATTGCGAGCACCTGCCACAAACTCTTCCAGGGACAGCTCCCCTAGTGGATAGAAGAGGAACAAGAACAACAGGTCAGGTCACTCGCAACAGCTCTGCATGCCAACACAGCAATACAGTTCCCAAAGTTATGATCAAACATAATTTTGTATACACCAATCGATTTTGTGCTCCGCCAGGACACTGTAAGATATAAGCGCTGCTGATATGTACCTCTATAACATGCCAACAGAAAATGCCTGTAGATGAGCAGCTACCTTGGATGGACCAGAGAGAGCTGAGCTTATTGATGCGGGAAGGCCTTCTTGCTAGGGTAGGAATAAAGAAAAGGCTCTGAGAAACCGAGAGCTTCCTACCGTCCGCGTTGACATCAATCTTGTCAAACACACGGTTGGTGAACTCCTCTGCAGAGACCTCTTTAGATTCTGTGCCTTTGATCGCTCGGATGGCCTGCAGGAGAGAGAGAGAGAAAGAGGCGTCATGAAAGCAAAATTTGAGGGTCCTCTGTAGCACTGGCCTGAGTTAAAGAGGCAGGAGAGTATTTTCAAAGCAAAGCAAGCCAGCAAACAATGCAAAAAATTCAGGTCCTGAACTTGAGGGTAAAGACCACATATTCTACCTTGTATGTAGAGGACTCTAGCAGAGAAGCTCATTGTGTGAAGTTGTGTAGATAACTGACCTCCTGAGTGACTAATATGTACCAAGCAGATGCCTAATAATCCGCCAACATGGTAGAACAGTTTTAAGATTAGTGTAAACATGTACATTTATTTCAAGGCATTACTTTTCATATAGAGAGCGGTGTTCAGTGAGAGTCAAAAACAGGTGTTATTGTAAGGTCAAGCTTTGCAATAATCAGTCATGCATGTTATTCAAAGTACTGCTCAGAGGACAGCAGTTACACCACTGGTGAATAATGCCTGAGAGCTCTGTAAGAAAAATACTGTATATGTGCATTAGTTTAAAAAGGTACAAAGGTATCTGACAATATAAGAAAGATATTGTATCCATTAAGAATTTGTTCACATTTTTTTTCAATATTTCAAACTGTACGTACAATTTAATCTTTTAATATTTAAATTTAAGATCTAATATGGAGTTCAACATGGCTTCATTTTATTATTTTTTTGCTTTTCTGATTTTTTAATTCGTTTTCTTTGTAAATGTAATCACATGATGCCATTTGGATATCTGTAATGCGAAGACTGTTCTATCAGGAACTTTATTAACTGAGAGATAGAAATATATAGACATCAAAAAATTGTTATCAATGAGATAGCAGTACATCGCAATACATGCTGGAAAGCAAAGTTTACCTACCAGAATAAGATCACTTAATGTCAAAAATCCAAAAACTCCACAAGTATTGCTTTTGATATGTGGTACATAAGTAATGCTTGAAAAGCTCTTTTTATGATCTAGAGACTATGTCTTTTCTTTCATAGGATTAAGGCGAAAAAGCAGATTTCAGTTGTCTTCCCAAAAAAGATCAAAGACTGCTTTGAGAATGCAGCAACATGTGCCTGCGTCCTTCAAGATTGAGCCGAGGTCTTTTCTTAGAGCTTTTCACAGTTTAGCATTTGTGTCTTCTATGGAACACCTTCCTGCATGCATTCATTTACTCATTTGTAGACTAGCTAGAGATCAGCTGCAGCAAAGAAAGTGGTGAAGCAGTTCCTGCTTTTATTGATATGTTTCTTATTCAGACAGATTTATACAGTGAAAATAATAATAGTAATAATTATTATACTAATTCCATAATTACACAATGACTTAATACATTATTATTATTATTATTATTATTATTATTATTATTATTATTATTATTATTATTATGTGTTTTGTGTTTAAAACAACAGCCAAAAAGACCATGGTTTCACAAGTCAGAAGTTCAGACCTATTTAGAGTCTTTAATTTAATAAAGATAATAGGATTTAGGCAGACTGGGATTATCACTTTAAACGGTGCCATGCTGAGAAGGACAACAAATGTCAAGGACACGGTGGCATGCCAGCAATCATCCCTGCAAGCGTCTCTCCTGTCAGGAGGTCAGAAATGCAAAGCATCCTGTAGGACTGCCAAGTGTTGTACACAAGGTGGAACATCCCATAATGCAGTGTTTCCAGAAGGATTTTCCAATTGTTCCTGTCGGCTGTGATGTCCCACATTTCAATACATCTAAAACAACTGCTAATTAGCTATATCAACTAAGGCACTTCATGGCACAAGTTATGAAGTTCTTCACCATTGATCAGGTGTGACAACTTTCCCTATTAGTCAGGAACTGCCATAGCTGAAGTTTCTTGCTTATATTTTACATGGAATGTCCTTCTATTCTTTTCTCACCTCTGATTTAAATAGTCTTAGTAAGTAGGAAAAGTTTCCAGTTTCAATGAAATAAAATAAATAAACCGAAATGTTTATATGTGCCAGGGGTGTGGTGGCGCAGTGGCGCAGTGGGTTGGACCACAATCCTCTTT
This sequence comes from Scleropages formosus, assembly GCF_900964775.1. Taxonomy (NCBI): domain Eukaryota; kingdom Metazoa; phylum Chordata; class Actinopteri; order Osteoglossiformes; family Osteoglossidae; genus Scleropages; species Scleropages formosus. The sequence goes on from NC_041826.1 coordinate 14,451,540, forward strand.
TCCGGTGGGTCTGGGGTTCGAGTCCTGCTTGGGGTGCCTTGCAATGGACTGGTGTCCTGTCCTGGGTGTGTCCCCTCCCCCTCCGGCCTTATGCCCTGTGTTACCGGGTAGGCTCCGTGACCCTGTATAGGACTTGCGGTTCTGAAAATGTGTTTCTATGTGGTATCTCCATTTGATAATTTCACATTTAGAAAAAAAAAATTGCAGTGAGGCACACAGAACAGAAAATGCAAATTTTTGTTACTCCTTTGTTAAGTTTCTCTTCTATAAATGTGAACTTTTTCTGCAACTGTTTTTTTTAAGACCTATTTTTATTTTGCAAAATTTTTCAGTCCTCTGACTTGAAAAACATGTTAAGCAGCAAAAATCCATGTTGGATGTCAAATGGAGTTTTAAACGTTCAAGCTTAAAATAAACCTAGCCATCCTCTTTGGGTCATGCAGAGGAGTGTTTCATGTAAACCCTTATTGACTAATTTTTGTATAAAATGCATATAAACAGGAGGGGTGCGGTGGCGCAGTGGGTTGGACCGCAGTCCTGCTCTCCGGTGGGTCTGGGGTTCGAGTCCCACTTGGGGTGCCTTGTGACGGACTGGCGTCCCGTCCTGGGTGTGTCCCCTCCCCCTCTGGCCTTACGCCCCGTGTTGCCGGGTAGGCTCCGGTTCCCCGTGACCCCGTATGGGACAAGCGGTTCAGAAGGTGTGTGTGTGTGTGTGTGTGTGTGTGTGTGTGTGTGTGTGTGTGTGTGTGTGTGTGTGTGTGTGTGTGTGTGTGTGTGTGTGTGCATATAAACAAAGTATGTCACTGAAACTGATTTGTACTTTGAACACCAGCTGAGGTAAGACAGATGATTGTAAATGCAGTGATGACTGGTGATTTTAAATGAGGATCTCCCTCTCTATACCTTGATGATGTTGAGCAGCTCGTTCCGGTCGATGCAGCCGTTGCCATCCACGTCATATAACTTGAAGTACCAACGTAGCTTGTGTTCCATCTGGCCCCGCATCACGAGGCTCAGGGCTGCCACATATTCCATGAAGTCCACATAGCCATCCTGAGAGGTCCACACACATTATCAAATCAGGGAAGAGCATACCATCCTGGCAGGCCAATATCAAGAGGGACAAGTATTCTCAGCCTTCAAAATTATCAAGGTCCAATTTCTGTTGCAAAATTATTGATGCTTGTTAAGGAGTCCTGAATATAGCTGTAACTCAGTCTTCATACAGTAGGGGCAAAAAAGACTGAGGTTGAATATTCATACTAAATATATATCATAATAGCTGATACAGTCTGGGTTTTTTTTTTTTTTGGAATTACTTTTAAGTACCCAGTTTAAATTTAAACCTGATCAAATAATCTGTGATGAAATTGTCAATATATTTGGTACTTTCAAAAACACCCTCAGTAGTTGTCCGTTAAGTTCTGCTAATCTGAAAACGTGTAAATCTGTTTTGAAAACAACATACAAAATAGCCGTGGTCTAGTCAGAAGTTAGGAGTTAGAACTCTAAGTCACTTGATACTACTTAATTTAATGAAGATAAAAGGGATATAGACAGGCTGGGATTAGAAATGTAAACTGCACCATGCTGAGAAGGGCAGCAAAGTCAAAGACCCGGCAGCATGCCATTGATCACCTGCAGGACAGAAATGTCAGGTATCCTGTAGGACTGCCAAGTATCGTGCACTAGCAGGGAAGTGCCGTAAAGCCATGTTTCCAGTAGGGTTTCCCACTAAACCCTATTAGTGTACATATACCATGACGCATGTTGTAGGGTTGCCAGCTGTCCCTTTTAGCCAGGATGTCCCATGACGTTAATTACCCAGTAGGACTGCCTAAGCCTTCCTATTAGAAAAGAGGTCTAATAGTCCGTTCAAAAACCATTTATTCCAGACCAGCCTTTGCCCCTTTCTTGGAAGATGCTTCAGTGGTTGCTTTTCCTTAGTGGTGAAACTGACTTCAGTATCAGTCGTGCACTGTTTATTCCTGACCCATTTTCATAGTCTTACTGTTTATATCTGTTGTACTGCGGTTATTAAGTGCTTTGCTGAATACCGTTACTATTTAGATTTTAGACAGAAATCATGTTTCCATTTCCTATGGGGCCATCAGACAGAAATAATAATTTATTGTTCAGTTAACAGCATTGTTATGATTATATGCTGATTTATATTTTTTGAATACGGAAATTTTTTCCAGCCATTCCCCATTAATACAAAGACAAAAGAGGTGTCTTTAAAAGCTTGAAAGCTTGATTGGGTTTTAAGACCTAGAATAATCTATTTTGGCTATGGTCAAATGGATTTGAAACTAAATCTTAAAATGAGTCTAGCCTTGTTCCATGGCTTGTCTGGTGGAGTTTTACTCACTCCCTTATAAAGTTCTGGGGTTTCTGCAAGAGACAAAATGCGCCAACTCTATGAACCCTGTCCTCTGAAAACTGACAACACAATCATAAAAATCTTATAACATCTACACCTCACTTTCTGCTGTTTCTGCTGGCCCTGCTAACCACCCCCCAGCCCTGTCTGCCCCAGCACCTGACCCCCTCGATCGAAGCTGTCGTCGAGCTCTCTTCCGTAAAATAACAGCAAGTGCTTTACCTTCCTGTTCCACAAAGGCACACCTTCAGTTCAAGAACAGGGCAATTGAAGACCAGGGTATTTTTTTTAAAATGCCAGTTATCACACTGTGACAGCTGAAGGTTGTCAATTTTTCTGCACAGCAATAGAAAAAAACGGATTCTCTCCACTTCACTTGAGTTTCGGTCATGTGTACTAAAGTCTATCCTACCTGGTTCATGTCGAAGGTGCTGAACATCTCCTCAATGTAAGCGTTAGCTTCAGGGTCCAGGCCCTGGAGGCCGAAGAAATGCTTGAACTCGTGCAACATGAGCTGTCCCGACGGGCACTCCATCATGAATTTCTTATACCACTGGTGCATCTCCATTGCCTGCATATCATCCACTGTGGATCCGGCGGCGTTACCCATCCTGAAGGCTTGTCTGGAGAGTAAGCAAGTGAGCGAAGGCTAAAAGTGGGATACGGGCAGTCTACGCCCCTGCTGACCTCACTATTCTACTGCGAGGCTCACGGAAACGTGCAGACAGACGAAGTGCATATATGAAGAAGAATGAGGACAGACAGGTCTTTTATATTGGACTGGCGACGTCCCCCATCCACTGGACAGTGTCTTGCTTTCCATTGGCTTAAATTGCTGGCTTTAATCCTGAAGCAGCAAATTAAATGGCTTTAGGGAGCTTTGGCAGAGTCGGGATGGATGTCGGATCTAATGGTCACTAAACTGGCACATGCTGAGTAACACTTCCATGTCCTTTTACGGCTGTGGTTCACCTTGTAGGATAGACACAGCTAGTCACAGTCATGCAAATTCACACGTATGGTATTAGACACGTCTACAGGCTTCCGTATAAAGCCTGAAGAAACAGGAGCAGATATTTTAGTCTTGAGAGCTGTTGGCTTGAAATCTAGAGATCAGGGTTCCAGTCCCCAGTCTTGCTGTTGTACTGGTGAGCAAGGTACTAGCTCTGAAATACTGCAGTAAAAAAGTCCCCTGAAGTACCAGTTTATAAATCATTCTAATTACAGTTCAACACAAACCTTACAATGTATAAGCTGCCATATGTGAAGGTGTCAGGTAAATAATGATAAATAATACAATAGTGCAGTATTTCTACTGTTTTTGTCCATAGTCTGTGGAGAAGCATTCAAGAAAAGAATTTCATGATATTTGTACACGGTACTTTTACCTATGACAATAAAATTGAAACTTGAAATTTGAATATAGATTTTATTGCTTTTTCTGCAGCAGCGCAGAGGTTTGGCCGGATCCTGCTCTCTGGTGGGTCTGGGGTTCGAGTCCCGCTTGGGGTGCCTTGTGATGGACTGGTGTCCTGCCTGGGGTGTGTCCCTTCCTCCCCAGCCCCACGCCCTGTGTTGCTGGGTTAGGCTCCGGCTTGCCGCAACCCATGCTTGGGACAAGCAGCTTCAGCGTGTGTGTGTATATTCATCAGTTTGGTTACTTTACATGTCTATGTGTAAACATATATCTCAAATATGTGTATGTATGCCACAACCAAACTGAATTTCTTTATGGGACGGACAGGCGGAGGGACTAGCTATCTGTCTGCGATCTTGTCTTTGGCCCTAGGAGGCTTTTTGACGGTTGGCAGCAACTACAGCTCAGCATGTGCTCATCACGCCATTGCCTTGCGGCTGCAGGGCCCTTTCCACTGAACCACTTTATTCATGCAGTTCTCTTTCTGATCTCTCTGGGCTGTAAAGTGATTTGCTTGGAGAAGCTCGTGCAGTGGACTCCAGACCAGTGACAGTCAGACTCAGACTGTAGCCATTTTTATTATCCTCGGCTCTTTACTGTTGCTGAATGGGCTCCCGCTTCTCTGCACGCCCACAATACAAACATAAACGTCACATTTTTCATAATCACGCACTCCTCTCCACGTCCGTCACTCTGACACCCCGGGACCCCTCCCTTCCTCCCTTCCTCCCCCGCCGTCCCCGACTTCTCAGTGACGCCGAAGCGTGACGTGCGCGCGCCTTCGCTCTGAATACGTAAACACGCCTCTTTTTTTTTTTTTTTGCGCAGCGCTCTTCTCATCCGCCTGTCATCGTTAGCAACCACACTCTCCATCTGGTTAAAGGGTTAGCCTGAGTATGTCAAGGACGAACAGTTAGGTACGGCCACGAGCCATATAAGCTTTCGATTACACCTTGAAATGTTATAAAACGGCTTTCGAAGTTCAAGTTTTAAGCAGGGAGCGTCTGCAAAGATCCAGGCAAAAGGCATCCGTTTCTCGACGAGTGAGCGAGTTGCGAGACGCTCCCTAAGGCACGCGTCACGCGAGGCGGGCCAATAGCGCTCGAGCGCCGCCGCTTCCGCAATGTTTGGTGATGTGGCTACGTGTTGAAATCAGAGCGCAGGGAAACACGCACTCGAGCGCAGAAACACACGTCGGCGGACTGCGCACACACAGGTCAGTCCGACATACAGCAGTGCCGCTGGGGTCCTGTTAAACAGGCTGTTGTTTAGGCGGCGACGACACGAGGGTGCTGTCATGGGCCGAAACCCCGTCGTGTTTAGGTTCGCTACGCTAGTTAGCAGCCCCGGCCCGGCCGTTTCGCACATAATAATATTTTTAACAGGACTCGGGGTGATGATGATGATGATGATGATCATGATCGCACTGCCAGTCACAGTGGTTTTCTTTTTTTGTGTGATCCTGCGTGTCCCGTCCCCACGAACAGCACACGACGAGTGGGGCTTTACAGTGTAAATACGTGCTGGGAGACTGAGCCCAAGTTTACCTCAGCTGGTTGACATGATGATGTCAGTGTGTGTGTGTGTGCATTATTTGTTACTGTCTTTGTGTGTGCGCGCGCGCGCGCGCTGTGTTTTGTATTCTGTCCTCGGTGTGTGTGTGCGCGCGTGCATTGTTTAGCACTGTCCTGTGTGTGCGCGCGCGCGCACACACAATCCATCATCATCCCCTGTCTGTGGCTGTAGGTGATCACACAGGTGTGTGTCCATGTAGTACAGTGTTGAAGGTGGACTCACTTGGCCTGTGGATCTTCTCTGTTTCTCACTGTCAGGTTAATCATTGATTTGCCCAAACACACACACACACAGAGTCACTGATGAAGAGATTATTGTGGATCTAAGAAAGAAAAGCCCTTCAATGGTTAAAACAGAAACTGTGGCAAGTTGCCTGAGTGCACAGCATAAAACCGATGGCAGTGCACACACCAGTATGACTTCAGGTCATAATCTGTCCATTAATACGGTCCTTAATAATAATGTGTAAACACTGTCCATGTGAGCTTCGCTCAATTCACTCGATTTGTTGTTGGAAACATTGTATAAAGCTGTGTGATATGTTAATGCCCTGGTGGTGTTAACCTCGTGCTGCCACATCTCACCGTGTGTGTGCGTGCGCGTGTGTGTGCGCGTGCCATTGCTTTGCTGTTGCAGCCATCAGGGCCGTGATGCTCAGTCGACTGGCCCAAGGGGTCAACTCTGTCCTGCAGGAGCTTTCAGGAGAGGAAAACCCTGATGGAGACACCCAGGTGACTCTTAAATCTGAAACATGGTGTTTGAGTTCCTATCTATGAATAAATGAGTAAACTCTTAAACTAGCTGTGTCGCGCATACTAATTAACGTGAAACGTTTTTAAAAATTTTACGACCTTGTCTGATGGTGGTGGTAATTCCGTTATTCTGTTGTGTTCTCTCACTGTTGTCATACGTATGCTGATGTAGCCTTGTGCAGTTTCCTTTAAGATCAGTAAAGTTTTGTGTGTGTGTGTGTGTGTGTGTGTGTGTGTGTGTGTGTGTGTGTGATGTCACTGTTTTACGTAGTCCAGTCACTAAATGGAATAAACCGGACTCTGCCTGTCCAGTGATCTCCTTCCGTGTCTACCGTGCAGGATGATGTGGCCTTACAGGCCCCTGCTGCAGATGGCGGGGCCCTGGGAGGCCCCGGGGAAGCGGATGACTCTGCAGAGAGGCTGGCTCAGATGGAGCAGCTGGTGGTCCAGCTCAAGGAGATGATACGGGAGAAGGACAACCAGCTGACCGTCACTGAGAGACAGCTCAAGGTCTGCTTCCAGCAGTGTGTCCTATAGGGGGGCTTGGGGAAGGATGAGAGCAGTTAGAAGGGCGCTGGGGACAGAGAGCTGTAGGTGCTGAAGGGAAGAAACAGCTGATGGTCTTGATTTTGGTAAGTGAGTAAATCTCTACCCCAGAAGCATTTTATTGCTTTCCATTTTCTTTTTTGTGGGGGAATGTAGTGTTCCTCTTAATATGAACTTTGCGTTAAAGGAAATGTAACGCTACCGAGCGCAGTGAAAGAGGAGTTTTTTAATGAATGTATTATAGCATGTTTGTCTTGTCAAACAGTGGAATAGCATTTAGGTGTTACGTGTTCATGATTGAAAATTTGTGAGTCAGCTTTTCTGAAATTGTGTGTCTGTGTGTGTTGGTGGCGCAGGAAGAGAGAGAGGCCAGTGAGGTGCGTTTCACCAAGCTCAAGTTGCAGGCTAAGGCAAAGGTGACAGCCCTCAGCAAGCAGATCTCTGAGCTAAAAGGACATGAGGGTTCCTCCAGCGTCCAGGTGCTTGATGCCAAATTTTTCCTAACCAACTCAAACATTTTTCTTTCCCCCCACTTATTTGTAGATATGCTTAACAAATTGCCCATATCAACTAGTAGTTTCAGGCTCTAAGTGAAAATGTTCACAGGATATGCCATTAAATAAAGAGAGGACTGGTTTGAAGGACAGAGAACACGTCAGTCAGCGTGTTGTTTGTGTTCAGTATCTCCGGTCTGACACGATGATGTGTCACTAAATACAGCATTATGAATTTGCAGTATTCAGTTTGTTCTGTCGTCCTTCCCTCAGTGTTTTTGTTTTCTCTTATTTTGCATCTCTCTTAGAGTCCGGACAGTTCTTTTACAATGCCACCTGGCATGGAGGAGGAGCTTCAGCAGCTTAAGCTCCGCCTCCAGGAAGAAGAGTCAACATCTCGAGTGCTCCGAGAACAGCTTGAGAGCACGGAGCAGCAGTTACATGAGAAGGAGGAAAAGTATGCTGAACAGGTACCAGCTGGAGGTTGTATTTAAATATAAAGGCATAAAGTGCAGAGGCGACACTATGATGTGAAATGCTGGTAGTTGCGCTGTAGCGCTGCCCTTCTGATGGGTGCTGTGTCTCCCAGCTGCGGGTGCTGCAGGCAGTCGTCTGCGAGAAGGACATGCGCTTTCAGGAGCAGGTCCAGAAACACGAGGAGGAGCTGTTGAAGGCCACAGCGCAGACGCAGGGCAGTGCCGACCTGCAGCAAGTATGTGTACAGAACTGCTCTGTCCTCCTCTTCCATCTGCATGTGTCACACATCAGGTCGACACCCCCCAGAGTAACCCTTCCCTCTGCACTTCTGCTGCTCTCAGGCTCTACGTGTGGCTCAGAGGCGCAGCGAGGAGCTAGAGGAGGCTCTTCGGTCCCGTTCGGAGGTGCTGGAGATGCTGCAGCAGGAGCTCAACAGTGCAGATGAGCAGAAGCAGGTGGGCAAATGCTGACAGGCCAGAGCAGTGAGATGACTGGACATAGTACCAGATACAAAACAGGCATTATTGACTAATTCTGAGCAATTAGTTCACCCAGAAGAGGGGAGTGCGGTGGTGCAGCGGGCTTGCCCGGGTCCCGCTCTCTGGTGGGTTTGGGGTTCGAGTCCCGCTTGCGGTGCCTTGTGATGGACTGGTGTCCCATCCTGGGTGTGTCCCCTCCCCCTCCAGCCTTGCGCTCTGTGTTGCCGGGTTAGGCTCCGGTTTGCCGCGACCCCGCTCAGGACAAGCAATTCCAGCCTCTGTGTGTGTGTGTGTGTGTGTGGCTTCCCCAGTTTCCTTCCACAGTCCAATGATATATGTTTCACATGGACTCGTGACAGTAAATTGTCCACAGTGGGTACGTGTCTATGTGGCTACCTTGTGACAGACTGGCCTACTATCCAGGATGTAGCTTTCTTAGGCTAGAGCCCTGTGCTTCCATAATGGGCTCCAGACCACTGTGACCCTCTCTAGGACAAGTGATAATCAATAGTAAATATACGTAATGGACGAAAAATACAAAATCTCCAGGGGAAACGCTACGGAGCAAAGCTTTAAAGGTGTAACAAACGTCTGGCTGCTACTGTGGCCCTGGCTCTCTCTTCATCTTTCTCCTCTTCATTTTATATCTCCTTGCAGATCCTCACAATGCAATTCAGGCAGATGGAGCAAGAGCTGGCTGAGGCCAGGAGGCTGCGGGAGGAGGACAGACAGCATTGGGCAGAGGAGGCCAGCCGGGCCCAAGCAGAGCTTGCTGCTCTAATGCAGAAGCTGGAATCTGAGCACGGAGAGAGAGAAGAGATGACAGGGAAGGAAAATGAAGTTGTGGTCAGAATGGAAGCTGAGCTCTCTGCCATGAAAGAGAAGCTGGAGGTAGCAGTGAGGGAGAAGGAGGAGGTGGAAATGAGAATGCAGACCGAGGACAAAGAAAGAAGAGCACAGATTTCAGAACTCGGAGCAAAGCTAGAGGCAGCAGAAAGAGGCAAGGTGGAGAGAACCGAGGCTGAGGCAGAACAGAGAGAAGCAGAGCTGAAGCAGTTTAGGGAGAGGTTGGAGGCAGTGCAAAGAGAGAAGGGGGAAATGGAGAAGAGAGTGGGGGCTGAGGCACAGCAGAGAGAAGCAGAAATAGTGGTGCTGAGGGAGAGGCTGGAGGCAGCAGAGCAAGGGAAGGAGGAGGTGGAGAAAAGAATGGGGACTGAGGCAGAACAGAGGGGGACAGAAATTTTGGAGCTGAAGGAGAGGCTGAAAGCAGCAGAATCGGAGAGGGAGCAAGTAATACAGAGAGAGGGGGCGGCCATTGCCAGGCTACAGGAGGAGCTGGCTGTTTTGAGGGATGGGATGCTGGTAGGACAGGAAGTGGAGAGAGTGGGACAACAGGAGACACATGTGCTGGCAGAGCTATGGAAGGGACTTTCCATTCTGGCCAGAAGGGAAGAGGACAGGGATAAAGATAACCCTCCTGTGCCCACTGACTTGACCCAGTGTGAAATGATTTTGCGGACCTTGGAGGCCAGGCTTCTAAAGCTAGGGACCGAGAAGCAGGAGAGCGAAGACCGCTGTGCCCAGATTACCTTTTCCATGGAGACCCTGCAGGGTGAGGAACCGACAGTGCTCTGGTGCTGTCTCAGCAAAATGATTCTCTTTGTGTGTCTATGATGTTATCTCCTTGGGGTGACATTCAGTGCATATTGGAGTCCTCATCTGACAGCATACTTTAAGTGCATTCGTCGTACTTTCTTGCCAACTGGAAGATCATGCAGTGTAGTGGTTATCGTTACTGAGAAAGCTCTTTGAACTTTGTTTCAGGAGAGCTGGCTGAAAGAATGGTTGAAAAGGAGGAGTCACAGTCCCGAATACAGCAGCTTGAGCAGGAGATTCTTAAACTACAGGTGGGTTAGACTCTCCACGTGGTAGCCACATCAGTCTGTGACGCTTCTGCAAGATGGATCTTTATTATCTTTGGTGGAGTTCAGGATTACAAGGAACACCGAGAGTCGCTAAAACATTAAAACGGAAGTCCTGGGTTTATTAAAGTTCTAGGTAAAACCAGTTTGTCTTGTTTATTCTATACATGTTGTCTGGACACTCCTCTCTCAAGCCCTTTTTAAACAATATATCAGTGTGGAGGATGTACATTACTTTCATTCTTATGGTGCTGGCAGAAGCTCTGACCTTTGTCTTTGCATAGAACTTTTTTTTTTTTTTTTTTTTCTCTTTTGGTAGACACACCCTTGGTATTTGAAAGACCCAGTTTATATACACATAGGTAGAGTCTTAAAACTGGGGCTTAATAGGCAAACACACTGGCACTTTGAGTAGTAATGAGAATTTTGCTAGAAAAAAATGGGGGCAGCTGGTAGCATAGTGGTTACAGCCACTGCCTTTGAATCCAGAGGTCGCAGGCTCAGTCCTTACCTCCGGCTATAGTACCCTTAAGCAAGGTACTTACCCTAAATTGCTTCAGTAAAACTTACCCGGTTGTATAAAATGGGTAAATAGTTGTAAGTAGATTAACACTGTAAATTGCTATGGAGAAAAGCATCAGCTAAATTAATACATTTTTTTTTAAAAAAAAGTCAATCTGCTTGACTTCCAGACCATACATGAAGATCCATGTGAAAAAATTATTTTATGTTGGTATATGCTTACTGTTATGTGATTGTGAGACTGTTAGAAATGTTAGGGGACAGTCTGCCTAAGTTGAGTTGTGCTCAGACCTCCATAATAACACAAGAGCAGAACAGGACGGTGAGTCCTATTCTTCATCCAGATCAGTCAGGTTGTAATACTTGGACAGCTGTGACAGTGGTGAGCTTGGTCCCAAAGATTTTGCCCTTGGATGAAGCAGCAAGCAGTCATTTCTGCACCATATCTCAACGCAATTCAGCTGTGTATTCAAGAAGTCTTCAAAAGTGTAGTGCCAGTTTTTAAAATTTTGTTTGGCGTCACTTTTTTTTCAGGCTGTGGAACACTCCCCTCAAATCCTTGTCCCCAGCCCTGCACCAGAAGATAACATCAGTGGTAAGAGAAGTGAGCTTTGAATCAGATGTTTGGTTTGTTTGTATTATGTCTAAGTAAACAAAGTCCTTGGTGTGTTTTCTGCCACTTGTCATTTGACACATTTATAATCCTCCTCATAATGAGAAATAGCTTCAGCCTTCAAGACTGGTTTTAAAGTTCTGTTGTGTAATTTCATTGGCTAATAGATGGTAACAGACAGACTTTGTAAAGTGTAACCTGTCTAGGAATACAGTGAACCCCCTACTAATAAACCTTTGCATAAGAAACTTTTTTAGAAAAGTATTGAGTGTTTATTTTTCCAGAAAAAGAGCTAGCATGAAATTAGTGCTCCAAAGCTTTCCCTGACTTGCTGACAGATAGCAGTCATGAATAGTTAGTGGCACCTTATGTTATGTTCAACACCTATGGATCATAAATACCCAGCCAGAGGACTCAGAATGTACAAGAGCAGGCATGATGCCCCTGGCCCACTACAGGGAGGGGCTACTTGTCAGCCTGATCTCTCTGCTCAGTGGAAGAGAGTCTGCTGCTCTTTTACCATCCAGAAAATTGAGCTGTTGTCAACTGTACCCGACACCTTTATTTATTCATTTAGCAGACTCTTTTCTCCAAAATGATGTACAGCTTAGAGTAAACAAAAGTCCAGAGAGAGATAGATACAGACACCTAAGTACAGTCACTAAGTCCAAAAGCAGTGTTTTTACCATCACACATTACACAAGTAGCTTCATGTGGAATAGAATTGGTGACGAGCCCCTGGCTCTCTGTCATTTTGGTCTAACAAAATTTTCATATGAAAAACCAGCTCTTGGTCCCACTAAAGTCTGAAAGTAGGAGACCAACTGTATTGTGTTTTTTTTTTTTTTTTTTTTTTATTGTATTGTACTTCATTTTTCTCCTTAGAGCAAAAAGAAAAACTTGAGGGACCTAGTATGGAAAGCTTCGGTATGCCAGAAACGGTATGTTTTGTTTTGGGCTCATATGTTAGATCTTTCCAACAAATGATCATTCCAAAAGCTATCATTCACCTCCATAGACACTTGAAGACTTAATCACATTTGTGTGATCGCTGCCTAATTTATGTTGTGTTTCTTTATGTACCAGGACTCTGGAGACCATAAATCTAAGAGCTTGCAGCTAATGACTCTGGAGCAGCTGCTGTCAGAGAAAGAGGAGGAGTTGGCTGCTTTGCGTGCCCGTCTGGCATTAGCTGAAGAACAGAATTCCTTGCTTGACAGTGGGGATGTATCGACATCGTACCAGATCCATGATACTCCCCAAGCGACACAGGACAAGACGGAAGAGTTGATTGACTTTCCTGAAGACATTCCAGACGAGTGGAGGACACTGATAGCAGAGAAACCAGCCTTATTACCTTCTGCTTTTACTGAGAGTATCCCAGAACTTATTAGCCTACATCCAGAATCCCTAGAGGAAAGAGAAGTAAAAGGCACTTCTTCTGATGAGATGGTTACAAGCACAGACTCTGAGGTGGCCCACAGCAGCTGGACGCTGTTAGAAGCTGGAAACCAGGATGGTAATCAGGAGTGGCCTTCTTTTCTTCAAGACTTTGGTCAGCTACCCCATCAGTCCTCTGAGCAGCTCATCACTGTTCAGAATATGTCCACCACATCCTCAGTCCAGGTTGAGTCATCTTCTGTTGTTATGTGTGAAAGTGTTCATATTCAGGTAACTCAGCAAGAACAATCAACCAATGAACAGGAATTTGCCCAGGCTCTAACAGAGGAGCTGCAGGGGAGGAGCAGTGACCTTTTGGCTGAGCTCCAAAGACTGAAAGAACAACTGTCAGACTCACAACTGAGAACTCAGAGTCTGGAAGAGGAGCAGCGGTTCTTGATTGTAGCTAAAGAGGAAGCCAAAGAACGAGTGCTGGAGTTGGAGGAAGCACTGAAAATAGCTAAGGTAGAGCTGCAAGAGGTTATGCAGCAGAAGAGTTCTGAGGTGGAGAGCCAGAATGTAGAATGCAGAGTACTTCAGGAGCAGTTGTTTAGCCTTCAGACAGAAGCTTGTTCAAAGGACCAGAAAATTCATGCCCTGCAGACTGATGTGGATGAAGCTCGCCGCTGCCTTGCTGAGCAAGAAGATCAAGCTAGAATGCTCAGTGCCCAATTAGAAGAGAAGGAGCTGGCTGCATCTGAGCTGGAGAGGACACTGATGGACACTCAGTCTAAGTTGCAGGATGTAGAGGAGTTGCAGCTGTGCCTTGCCCAGAAAGAGCAGGAAATGATGGAGCTTAGTGATGCAATGAGCACTAAGCTCCATCAGGCAGGGGAGGAGAAATTATTGATAAACAGTGAGGTCACAGAATTAAAGGGCCAAGTGCTTGAGCTGGAAAAGTCTTTGGAACAGGAACAGATAAGAAGAGGGAATCCTCCAGATGAAAGTGAGGAACTTAAAAATCTGCAGAAGGATAAAGAAGACTTGAACATTCAGGTGGGTAAAATGAAGAAGGAGGGAGAGCAAATGAAGAGGAAGCTTCAGGCAGCCCTAGTGCAACGCAAGGAACTGATGAAGAAAGTTGGGGAGTTTGAAAAAGAAGTAGAAAGATTGAAAGAACAAGGTAGGACAGGTGTGGAGGAAATGTGTTCTGATACTTCAGGTAAAGAAAAAGGGGAAGAGAGAGAAGGAAAGCAGGACATAACAGGACTTGAGACTGCATTGGAAGAAGCCACTCAGATGTTAACAGAAACAGAGGAAGCTTTTGAAACATTGGAACAGAAGATGGTTCAGAAAGATCAGTCTTCTTCTGAGGCACTAGAAGTAAATCAGAGACAAATCAAGGATGATGAAAATGCAAAGACCCAGGATGAGGAATTGGAACCCAGGGAAAACTTTGCACAAGAGAAGATTTTGCTCCAGTCTCAGTTAGCCTCCTTGGAGTCTGAGCTTAATATAGTGCAGAACAAGCTTCAGGAAGCCATGGAGTCCAGAAAAGAGACAATCCGCAAAGCAAAAGAGAAGGATCGCCATCATCGAGAGCAACTCAAGCAGCAAAAGGAAGAATACAACAAGCTATTGGAGCGTTTTGAGGAGATGAGCACAGAAAGGGATAAATTGCTGGATCGGCTTGTAGAGCTGGAAAGCTTGAGGGGAGAGGTAGAGTCTGAGCAGGCTGCACGCATGGAGCTAGAGAAACGGTTGCAGGATAGTCAAGAGTTTCTGTCTCTTAGGGAATCTGAGGTCCAACAACTGCAAGAAGAACTAAAGCTTCTCAGAGAGAAGGAGAGGCAGATTGACACACTCTCCTTAGAACTGGAGGATTTGAGGGAAAAGTACCAGCAGGCAGATAAACAAGCCGAGTTGTTGAAGGTAGAGGTAGAAGCAACAACTGCTCTGGGACCCAAAGGGGTTGGAGAGAGCATGGATTCTCCTATTTCTCAGCTGCAAGCAGAGGTGGAAGAGTTCAAGCAATTCCTGAACTGCAAAAACAATGAAATATTGGAGCTGAGTCAGCAGCTTGGCGAGCAGAACTCTATTCTCCAGATGATGCAGGAGACGGTGTCAGAAAAAGATCAGTTAATTGCCTCCCTGCAGGAAAACTTGAAAAATGAGAAAGAAAAGAACCAAAAGTTGGAAGCTGAAATACCGTTGCGGCAGGAGGAGGAGAAGGGCAATGAGTCAAAGCTCCAGCAGTTACAGCGCAAACTTCAGGCTGCGCTCATTTCCCGTAAGGATGCTCTGAAGGAGAGTAAGATGCTTAAGGAAGCAATGGAATTGTTAGAGAGGGACAAGGTAGAACTGTGCATGAAATTGGAGGCTGGGCAGTCAGAGCTAGAGAAGCTGAGAGCAGAGAAGGAGAAACTTATTGAAGAGGTTGACCGAGCCTTGCTGGAAAACCAGAGCCTTGGAGCATCTTGTGAGAGTCTTAAGTTGGCTATGGAGGGTGTGGTGAAAGAAAAAGAGATTTACCAGCAAGATGTTGCTGCTGCAAAAGAGCAGGCAGAACAGCTAAACCGTGAGTGGGAAGAGAAGGTTCAGGCAATGAAGGAAGAGTACGAAACCCTTCTGACCTCTTATGAGAATGTTAGCGATGAGGCAGAGCGTGTACGGCGTGTGCTGGAAGCTGCAAAGCAAGAGAGGCAGGAGTTATCTGCAAAGGCCAAGATTCATGAGGCTGCAAGGCAGGAAGCAGAAAGACTGGTAGAAGAAGCTCAGAAGGAGGTTGAGGCTGTTAAAGAGAAAATGAGAAAGTTTGCCAAGGCTAAGCAACAGAAAATTATGGATCTAGAGGAGGAAAATGAGAAGCTCAGAGAGATGGAGGAGAAGAAAGGAGAAGGAGCAAGAGGGGATAAGCACAAGGAGGAGCTTGCAGGAGCTAAGGAGGAGCTTGCAGGAGCTAAGGAGGAGCTTGCCGGAGCTAAGGAGGAGCTTGCAGGAACTAAGGAGGAGCTAGAAACACTAAGAGCTCATTTTAATGCAACTAGGACTCAGATGGACATTTTAGAGCAAGAAGCAGCAAACCTAAGAGATCAGTTGACTCAGGAAAGGGAGAAAACAAACACCCAGACTTCAGCCCATAGCCCAGGCAGTGTTTCTCTAGTAGAAGATACTCTGATAGCCCAGCAATCCAGTCATATGATGACTCAAAGCCCTAAGAAGCTAACAGACGGCTACCCACAAGATTTTGACGAGACCGATAAAATGGCAGCAGTGGATGGCCAGAGTCAAGATCCTGCAAAGGAGGCTCCCAAGATGGAACCTGTACATATTCAAGACAGTCCAGAGAAGGTAAGGCAGATCGAGGAGGCATCGAGAGTAGAGAAGGAATCATGGCATGTACATAAGGCTCAGCTGACTGCTCAGCTGATTTCCTTGGAGCAGCAACTACAGGACAGCAAGTTAACAGAAGCAAACCTGAGGGATGAGATTGTCAAATGGGAAGCTAAATACCAGGAAGTACAGGCCCGCTTGGAGGCAGAGAGGGATGACCTTGAGGAACGTTTAATGAACCAACTAGCCCAAGTCAATGGTAGCATTGCTGGCTATCAGCAGGAAGCAGCGGATGGACGGGAGCGTCTGTTGGAGCTGCAGCGGGTGCTGGAAAAGCTTGAGAGGGAACGGGCTGAATTTGAAGCTCAAGCTAACAGCGAGAAGGACCGTGCTCTCAGGCTGGAGGAGGACAAAAGGCAAGCCCAGAGAGAGAGAGCAGAAGCTGAAACTGAGGTGCGGAAGCAGAGGGAGCTGGAGCAGAAGCTAAAATCTGCCCAAAGGGGTAAGGAAGGCAGCCAAAGCCGTGCCCGGCAGTTAGAGGAGCTTCTGCGGGAGAAGCAGCTGGAGGTGAGACAAATGCAGAAAGACTGCATACAATATCAGGAGAAGATTAGCGAGCAGGAGAAAGAGGCTAAGGCCCTGCAGTTGGGCAGAGAGGAGGCACAACGAGAACTGGCTGCAGCCCATCTGGAGGCCACAAAGGCTGTGGGGAAGATTAAGAAGGTAGAGGCAGAGCTGTCTGCTTGCAAAGTGAGCCTGGATGATGCATTGAGTGAGGTGGCCAAACTACAGGCTGAAAAGCGGGCTTCTGAGGAACGCTTCTTACAGCGAGAAACTGAAAGCAAAGCAGAAGCCGAACGGACCCTTGACTCGGTGAGGTTGCGACTAGGAGCTGAGTTGAAGCAGGCAGAAATCAGGTTGGAGGACCTCCTGAAGGAAAAGGAATGGGGAGAAAGGGCAACTCAGGAAGCACGAAAGTTGGCGGAAGCACGAGAGCAGCTGGCTCAGGAGATTCAGGCAAGGTTAGATGAGTCTCTAGCACGGCTGGCTGCCTTCTCGCGATCTATGTCGTCGCTGCAAGATGATCGGGACCGTGTGCTGGATGAAGCAAGACAGTGGGAGAGCCGCTTCCACAGCGCCCTCCAAGGGAAAGAGGCAGAGCTTCGTGAGGCAGAAACACGAGCTCGAGATGTAGGGGAACAGTTGCAGAAAGAGAAAGCGCAGTGTGAAGAGCTTCGACTCGTAGTAGGAAGGTAGTGTTTTTTTGTATGTGCATCTAACAGTTATAAGAATTAATTTGTGGGATATGGCAGCATTTTTCCAGCCTACAAGAACCTGTACAATGTGCAGATCTGTTCATAACTCTTACACTATTTAGAAACTGAATGATCTCTAGATTTGGACCACAGAACTGTTATCTTTGTTTACTCTGTAATTCTCTGAAATAATTTTACTCCAGTGTTTTATTTTTTTTTTTCTAGACTACAAGAAGCTGTGGAGAACTGGAAGCTCAAGTACCAAGAACAGGAGAAGATGTATGGAGAGAGCCGAGCCACGCTGGAGAAGGAACAAGAGAAGCTAAAGGAGGCCCTAGCCAAAGCAGAGAGCTCCTTGGCCCAAAAGAGCAACTTACTGACCTCCCTTGAAGCTGAAGCAGAGGGGCTTCGCCACCGGGCCCAGGCACTAGAGGAGGCGGTGGGGGAGCTGCAGAGGGAGGTTGAACAGGCTCGGGTAACTCTTAGAGAAAGGGAGGCAGAAGAGAGGAGACTCGTCCTGAGCTTGGAGCAGCTGGAGACAGACCTGCGATCTTCTAAGACCTTGACAGAGAGACTACAGACCCAGCTTGGGGAGAAGGAGAGGCGAGAGATGGAGCTATTGGGAGAGAAAGAGCAAGCTGTAGCACAGGTGCTCTTCTACTCTTGCCAACTTCTTTTCTTGTGATTAATTCTTCAAGGTTAAGTTGTGCCGTGCTTTTAGAAAAGTGTGATTGTTCCAGGTTGCGTTTTCACCCCCCCCCCCAACCCATAGGCTGCCGATGAGGCCCGGCGGGAAGCCGAGGGGAGAGCGTTGGAGGCAGAGAAAGAGGTGGAGTGCAGGAGGGAGCAGGTGCAGGCCCTGGAGGAGAAGGTCCAGAAGGCTGAGGAGGAGAGCAGCCAAAGCAAGGCTCGCCTTGATGCCTTCACCAAGGCCATGGGCTCCCTGCAGGATGACCGAGACCGAGTGCTTTCTCAATATAAGCAGTTAGAAGAACGTCACCTACAGGTAGGATGTTAAGGGATCGGATGTCTTGGTGTGAAATAGTGCGCTGAACAATGTGTCAAAGGTATTGATTTAAGTAACTGCCAACTGGCAGTTGGGGAGAGGAAAACAAACTTTGAACACAAAGTAAAGGGAGGAAAACAAACCAAGTAACAACTGGCTCCCTCTAGGACATTCGAACACATTAGGACAGTGTGTTACACTGGGCCAGTGTTGGGAATGTTTATAACTAAGAAGACCAGTTCGTTAAGGCTATTAGAACTGATCTGAAAAATGATAAACTATGGTCCGGTCTTCAGGCTGCTGATCCCATGAGTATCACCGCAGTCGTCATAATCCCTGTATCAGTGATCTGATCTGGAGGATGTCAGTGTGCAACTGAAACCATGGGCTTCTTAGTCTGTCAGAGTTCATTGCATTCCATTTCAAACAAATGAGCACTTACCATAGTCAGTGCTGAAAGACTGGCAGGATATTTTCAGCGGAAGTGATTTAACCCCATCCATTAATTTTTAAACGTGTGTTTATCATTTCAGGTGATGATTGAGAAGGATGCTCTGATTCAGGAGGCTGCGCGGGAAAACAACAGTCTGAAAGAGGAGCTGCGGAGTCTGCTGGCCCAAAGGGACGACCTCAATGCCGAGAAGGCGAAGCTGTCGGCGCAGCTGTATGGCTACCGGGACGACTTGACCCAGGTGCTCAACATGAAGGATTCGCAGCACAAGCAGCTGCTGGCAGCACAGCTGGAGCGCATTCGGGCCCTAGAGAAGGAGAAAAACCAGGCCCTGGCCAGGGTGCAAGAGTTGGAGAGTGAGCAGGAGCACATGCAGATGCAGCTTCAGGACCTGGAAAGACAAAAGGAGGAGGCAGTTAATGGGATGATGGCAACAGAGGTGGAGAGCAGAGTGGAGAGAGAGACCCTCAGTCAGGCCAGCAGCAGCGAGAGAGGAGAGGCCGGTGTACCACCGGAGAAGGAGAAGGAGGAGGAGGTGGTGCGACAGTTGAGAGAGCAGCTAGCGGCCTCGCAGACGGAGATAACTGCCCTGCAAAAGGAGCTGAGTGCTGAGCGGGATGGCGACAAGGAACGGAGAGAGGAACTGAGGGAGCTGCGCTGGGAGGGTGGGGTGCTCCGCACGCAGGCAGAGACCGCCGAGGAGCGGGTGGCAGAGCTCTCCCAGGACCTCATGCGTCTTGAACAGAAACTTTTGCAAGAGAGGGAGGAGACTGCCCAGCTCCGGGCCAAGAACAAGTCCTTCGGGCAGGCCATGGCTTCCCTCCAGGACTCTCGTGACCAGGCTATGAACGAGGCCCAGGAGCTACGCCTCCGTCTGGAGGAGATGAGAAGGACAGGCGCTCAGCCTCAGGTGTCATCTCCCCATGCTGGCAGCTCAAATGAAGTGTGGGCACTGAAGAATGCGCTCTCGGCCTTGCAGAATGACAGGGACAGGCTGGTAAGTTGTTTTGTCAGAAGTAAATATTTGTGAATTTCTTTTTTTGTATCACTATTGGCAACATGTTGCCTTAGAGGGCTTATTAAAGGATGTCATGAAAAACAGTGGTATTCAGCATTTACCATTGATACCAACCCTGATACGTGGTTGAAAACTTGGGGGGGGGGGGAGCAGAAGTCAACAGTGAAAGAAGCTGATATAGGAGCGTAACCCTCTAGAGGTCCAAGGCTGTGTTACTTAGCGCTGTCGGGCATGCACGCGACATTGTTTTTGTGCAGATCTCTCAGGCCACGTCGATTGTTGTGTGCCACGGATACCCGTGCTTCTATTTCAGCTGGAACAGCTGCAGCAGCAGAGGTCTGAGCTCTCTCAGCTGGTCTCCCTCACTGAAGAGCTTGAGGAAGAGAAGAGGAAGGCCGAGGAGGGGCTTCAGAGGGAGGAGGCGCTGCGGGGAGAGAGAAGAGAGGAGCAAGAACGGCTGATGAAAGAGCTGCAGAACAAGGATGAACAACTGGAGAGGGAGAGACGGGAGCTGGAGGTGCTCAGGTTGGTCAGTTTCATCAATACCCGATGTGCGATTAAAAGGTCGTGCTTTCGAATTTGTGTAGATGTGATGTGGTTATTTGCTCTCTGGTACCCCAGGCAGGAGCGCGAGGACTGGCAGGCTCAGGCAGATATCTTCAGACAGCAGACCCTGACCACCCTGTCGGAGCGGGACAAGCAGGTTCAGCAGCTCAGCTCCATGCTAGAAGAAGCCCGGGCTCTGCAGCCAAAGTTTGTAGAGGAGCAGTATCAGAGAGAGGTGAAGGTTCATAAACTCGATTTTGCTTCATGGTCAAAAAAGCGATGGGTCTAATTTTAACGTTTTTGAATTGAGAGGATGTAACAGGTCATTGTTACATCTACTAGTTGTGTTAGTTTAATTTTGCACTCACTTTTTTATTTAGGCATCTTTTGGAACAGCACTTTCATCAGAGGGCCAGGTCCTGCAGGCAGATGGTGGGGAGCTGAGCAGCCAGCTGAATGACACTCTGAGGGAACTGCACTCGAAAGAGCTGAAGATTACGGAGCTGAGCAGCAAGGTAGATGTGAAAGACCTGGCTGTAATCGGTTCTTTTCCACAAGGTCTCGTTGCCTGCCCTCCTCCCTTCTTTTGGTTCGTTCTCACCAGTCATACGAACACAAATACATTGCAATCCATTCAGTTAAGGAAACGTTAAAATATTTGACACCACTTCTGACACTTTTGGTGATTTGTAAATGGCGGTAGGCAGCTGGTCAGAGGTTTTACTTGATGACTTAGTGCGGGGCTCTCCAATCTTTTTTTGACTAACGGTTGCAATCGTTGCTGCGAATTGGCTCAAGGGCCACATGGTACAAGGTACGACGCACGTATTCTGTCTGGGCACAACTTACTGACCCCTATTACCTTGATGGGCAAACAGGACATCTTCAGCCTACAACAGTGTATATAGAATATAGTCATTGTATTGCTTTGTAAGCTTCCAGAACCATCAGAGAAGTTCTGCTGTTGCAGAGATCAAAGATACCGAAGCGTAGTAGCGAGTTAATGTGAACAAATCCCTTGTTGCATTTGTGTGCCTTGTGAGAACCAGCCTTTATTTTCTGAACTTCACTCACAGTGCGATTCGAAGGAGGCTTTCATCCTTTTTCTGTTCTCTGTTTGATTGACTGTATCACCTCCTTGCTGCTCGCTGCCTCCTCCACCTTGGGCTCTTTTCTTAGCGCTCCTTCCCTGGGACGTGTTCTGGTGCCCTTGTGGTTGCGTTGCGTTGCGTTGCTCATGCCATGCCTCCCCTGCCCCTCTTCAGCTTTCACAGGTGTTTGAGGAGAAGCGCCTGCTGTCCGCCCAGCTCCGGGGCAGCTCTCAGAGGCTGGGGGATGCACAGAGCCGCTGCAGCGCCCTCGAGAGGCAACTCCAGGAACTGCAGGAGGACAAGAGGAAGGTCGGGACATTGATGCTTTTTCGCTCTTGTTTCATGGAGGCTGTTCGTTGAATGCTGTTCATGGAAATACTGGGGTTAAGATGTTTACATTTGCTGCTGTTTTGGATTGTTTCCCCTTCCCCAATTGTTCTGTTGTGTTTCTATTTCCTTCTTCCTCTAGGGCATCACAGAGATAGACAGCGCACCTGGAGGCCCTCAGGAGCGCAGTGACCCTCCGGGGTCTGTTGGGTACAGGGCAGAGATGAAGGAGCTGCAACGCAGGTGTGAAAACTGATTCTTGCAGAGCTCAGATACTCACATGCAACCAGCTCAGCAGTTCAGCTCGAAATGGCCAAGTGGTTCCGTGAGGAAAAATAAAATTCGTTTGTATTTACATTTATTCATTTAATAGATGCCTATATGCAAAGGAGTGTAAACCCATCGTACATGCAGTTCCATGATTATCGAAGTGCAGTACGTGGGTAGCTGCACACACAATTGGTAGAATACAAATTTTAAAAAGTAACGTTACATGAGCCGCAGCATGTAGAGTTCATAGGAGATACCAACATTTGTGACGAATGATATCATTTAGATTTGTGGAATAGAGAGATAAATGTTTTTATTTATTTTTATTCGTTAATCAACGTTTTTATTTAAAGTCGGATTTATATTTTTAATTTAAACAGTTGAAGTTTTGCTACTGGGTAATTTAATTTTTAAGTCCTTAGTCAAGGAACTTTCATGGGGCTTGAACTGGAAAGCTTTAGGGCAGCATGTTTGTGTCACTAAGCTGTGCTGTGCTTTTCCCGTAATAACCTTCCGCAGGCTGGATGATGAGCAGGAGCAGAAACGGGTACTGGAAGAGCAGCTGCTGGCTGCACATGACCGCCTGAAAAGGTACAAGGCCTCCGAAGCACCACCGTCTGTATCATGCTGGTGACTCGGTGATGCTGAGATTCCAAAAGGAGCATGTGGAGACGTGTCACTTTAGATCCATTTTAATTTTAAAGTTGTTTGATGGCTGTGTTAAGCTTTTATTGATTATATGACTTGATCACAGTTGCTTTGGATTTACTAACAAATTGCATTATGAGTAGACATCTGGTCCCAGTCGTGTTTGTGACCTGAAAAACCAGTGTACGTACAGTTTGCATCCACCGATTCAGAGAAATTTTAAATGTCTGTGTGTCTCACTTCTCCACCCCCACTTCTGTGGCATGAGTAGGTACACGATGGGTGACTGGCAGTCTGGCGCCGAAGGGACATTCTCTGAGACGGCTGTCCTAATCGAGCCACCAGAGGGCGCTGTCACTCGGGTAAGTATCTATAATAACCTTCGAAACAATAATGAACTAGATTAACTGAGATCCCTCTCAGAAGCTTTTTAATGTTACACTCATGATGTTCTGTACCCTAATGATTCTGTTTTTGTAATGAAATAGTGTCTCAAGTTTTCATTTATTGTGCACAACACATGGGCACATTTCAGCATGTATACACTCTACAAAGACACCTCCAGACACACATATGTACAGTTTATAGACCATGTGACAGGTTGTCAGGGCTATACAATATTTTAAAGAAATCTCCTCACTGAGACATTAAGTGATATGATGTTTAGAAAGTGAATGTCTCAAGTGTCTTGTTGCAACAAATGTGTGTCTCTGTCACCACCCCTCCTTGACTCCTCCTCCTCGTAATTTGGTTTTTATTACCTTTTTCTTATTTTTTGTGATCACTTGTGTTTATATTAATGTCACTGTTACTGATTATAACCCTTACACTGCATTTCTGTGATTTGTTATGTACTGTAATTACTGGTCGCCTTTCTGTTATCTGTGACCGGTAATTGATATCATAACCTCGTTTCATTTTATAAACTGTTCGTATGTCTGTTTGTATACGCACTACATACGTGTCCATGTTTTGTGAGTTTCAGAGTTCTGGCCCCTTTTTTAGCCTTCCAAGAATGCAGTATTCACATATGCAGAGTGCATTGTTTTGACATTACTATGTACCCAAGTTAAACAACTTTTTAAATGAATAATGTATTTTTGTGTATCTTTTTCCTGTTTTTATTTTTGTTCTATTCCATGTTTTTTCTTTTTTTCCTTTTTTTTTTTTTTAACTTTATTTAAATCTGACCCTGTCTTCTTAACCAACACTCCCCCTTTCACTGTCCCCCAGACTCGGAGTGGTGGCATGGGACTCATTCGGATGCTGCGCATGGCATTCTGCTCCAGACAACGCACCCCGCTGCTGGTCTTCCTCTACCTGCTCACTGTGCACGTGCTGCTGCTCCTGTGCATGGGGGGATACCTGTAAGACCCCCACCCCACAGCTGAGACTCTGAGATGTGCCTGTTGGCCTGTGCTAACTAATTAGTGGACTCACGGGGCCAGACTCGGGAACAATATTTTGGAAGAGGTATGGGTTGTTATGGGGTCAAGGTCCTGGAGATGAGCTTGTTATCTGCACCAAATTCGTTGGTACAGAACAAAACAAACGTGTCTGATCCCAGCCAAGAGCCAAAGGGAGCAATTGTTTTAATGGCAGAACGTACCTACTGCTGTGGATCGGTCTGCTAGTCCTAGAGCCCCTTGTCTAAAACGATGATGGTGAAATAAGAAGCACAAATGCTCTACCTCAGGACAGCTGCTTTGTGTCCGCCAGAAAATACGAAAATTTCGGGGATGTTTTGCTGCATTATGTGAAGCAAAAAGTTTGCCGGTTGCCCATTAGAGGTGTACCCTTTGTTGAGGTCAGCATCTAATCATTTGCTTAATTACCTTTAAATGTGGAGCATCAGCTACTAAGAACAGCTCCGAAATACAACGTGTATACGGTGAGGGGCTGAAAGGGATTATTTTAATAAACTACTTTCCAATAGAACTTTAGCTGTTCTGCTTATTTTTATATTTTTGTGCTTTTTTTTTCTGTACTAAAAATAAGATTGTACACAGACAATGCACTTTAAGCTTCTCTGTGTGTCATATGTATTAGGTGAGTGTTTGCCATCTGTTAGAAATAGCTTCATTTCTCATAAGCACAACTACTGTGCAGGTGTGTTCTCAGTGTGTGTAAAGGAAAGGGATGGAATGGGAATCTCTGCTCCTTCACTCTTTGAAACTGTTGCTGGTGCCCCTGCTGGTTCCTGTGTGCATACTGACATTCCTGAGTTTCTATCCTGTTTTTCTTGTTCTGCATCACACCTCTATCAGAACTGTAAAATCCGCATATAATAGCTTTACAATTTAGGTCGTAATTGGACAACACTATCTGTGCGTTTGGCCTCCATAAAGTTATTTTACTGCTACACTTTTTATAACAAAACATTGAAGTGCCTAATGCTATGGATGTTTTGTCCAGTGACGGCTGTAGATTATGGTCAGGGTGGCGACTGTAAAATTTATTTCTGTATCATAATTGTCAAAACTACTTTGTCCTATTAACTGTTCTTCCTCACTTTTTAAAAATAAAGTTTATTAATGGGGACATGAAGTTCTTTTGTTTCAGTTTGTGTTTTGTCTCTTATCGGTCTCGTGTGTGTGTGTAGCTGGAATTTTAATAAAATAGATGGATTGGGGGGAATGATGCAAAGTCAAGAATTTTGCACGATCGGTTCAGCGCATGACAAAGTCCGACGATACGTTTCAGAGGGATGGAGACTCTAAAGGTGTGAGATTGTGTGAATCTCTGTATTTCCTTGCAGGGATTAATAAGCAATCAACCTATCTTATCCCTATCCAAAAGTGCTGTGAATGAGTGTGAGAGAGAGAGAGAGAGAGAGACAGACTGGCATCCACTCCAGGGTGTACCCTGACTAGCTTGGTGCCTTGTCCTTTGAGAATAGGCCTTGCACCACCCCAACCCTGACTTGGACAAGCGATTACTGATAGAGAAGAACAGTTTTTAACTATTTTACATTTTCGGTTATGAAGATGCTGTTCACGCCTTGGAGAAAACTGATGTAATGGGTGATGCGTGGTTATTCAGGTGCTGAAACCAAACTTTTCATTTTTTCCCTTCAAAAAGTACCTAAATTGGGGTTAGCTGTGTAAATCCGATATTGCATAAGTCAAGTGTGTGTAAGAGGTGACTGCTGCGTAGGTAAATGTGAGCGCACTTCTGTGTTCTGGTGTTCAGGGCTTACTGCTCGTCCCTCTTTAATATGTGTATTTTTTTCCCCTCTCAAGTCACGTACCAAAAAAAAAAATCTCACAGCTTGTGCTGTCATTTTTTTTTGCTGACATTTCTGAATTGCACAGCTAACCCGGACTACGTGATGTCGTAGTGGTCCAAAGATTGCAGGTTCGATTCTCACCTGCGGCTCTACTACTCTTGAGTAAGGTACCTACCCTAAAAGTTGCTCCAGTAAAACGACTCAGTGGTATAAATGGGTAAATATTCATAAGGACCTTAACATTGTGAGTTGCTTTGGGGAAAAGTGTCAGCTAAATGAATAAATCTAACCCTGACATTGCGTTAGTGGTTTCAGTATTCTCCATTTCTGATATTAAATACCTCAAAACTTTGTGCGTGCATGTTGTGACAAGGCTGAGGTCTTGTTTCTTGGTATCATCCATCTCTCGCAAGGAAAAGGCAGGATCGTCATGCTTCGATAGGATGGCTGGAGTACAATGCTATATGACCCTTACAATGACTCTTCCGTCACTTCTGGCACAAATCTAGAGCATTGTTGAAAATTCCTTTGTCCACCTGAGAAACGTTGCCAGACTGTGTCCGGCACAAATTAACTTAAATTATGAAATCATTTGTCTTCTGTAGAATTACTCTGGTCTCAAGCTCTAGTAAGTTTGTAATTCTGACCCTAGAACATCAGTTCCTTTTTTACACTCATCATTTTTAAATGTTATTTCCTTTTTATATTATCTTTTTTCACATCTTTATTGTTATTTTTTATAATGCTTGTACACTCATTTTTATTATTGTACCCTATTGTTGTTTTCAACACACTGTATACTGTAAATCTTATGATTATTATTATTGTTACAGATAAGTGGGCAGCGCCTCTGTAACATCTGATTGGTCAATGACTGCTTTGCCCCACCCACATTTTAATAACACGAACCATACAGCCTAGGGTGCATTTTTCACGAGCCTGGCATTTAGGAGTCACAGTCGCCACATGGTGAGTGTATATAAGAATAATAATAATAATAATGATAATAATAATAATACATAAAAAACAGAAACATGGGTTTTTGTCATTTTTAGTGCATTTCAGTGTTATGTGTATTTTTTAAAGTTTTCTTTAAATGTTAGAAATTTTGTTTCTTAATGATTGATACAATTTAAATATTTGAGAAGAGTTTTTATTAGTAGTGTAATGTAAGTTGTTCTGAAATCTGCAAACACTGTGTGAATCAGCAATATTACCAGCCCAGCTGTCACGAAACCAGGGAGGATTAGTTTCAAAACAGCTGGTAGCGGAGGGGTTCGAGCTGCAGCCTGTGGACCCGTAGGTTGTAGGTTTGATCCTCCCATCTGGCTGTAGTGCCCTTGACCAAGGTGCTTACCCTAAATTGCTCCGGTAACGTTGCCCAGCTGTATAAATGGGTAAACAAGTGTAAGTAGACAGTGTAGGTCATGTTGGAGAAATGCATCAGCTAAATGAATGAATGTTTTTTTTAAAAAAAAAAAGTGGTAATTGCTGCCTTGGTAGTCCTGATTCCTCTGTGTCCGAATACTTTTTAGTGTTTTAGGACATTTGAAACAACCCAAACTCCACACAGACCACTAGCACTAAATATGATGGATGTAGCAAGGGTGATTCCCCAGTACCTTCAAAGTCATTACACCACTACCGTGTAGTAACTAATTCCTGGTTGCCGATGTGTTTTGACCACACAGGATATGAGCTTCTCGGTGCCGCAGAAAGCGCTTTGCGTCTCTCTTTGAGCGTTTGTGAAGAAGTGCTGCTGCTCTGGATGGGCCCCTGTAGCGAGAGCCGCAGCGCCCGCCCTGCCGCCCACACGCACCGCTGAGTTAAGATGAACGGTACGTCCGCGTACGGGGCCAAACGCTCCTCTTCCAGCTCCCAGATGCGGAAATCGGCAGCGGGCCGCAAAGCCTGGCCGAAGAGGACCTCCGTGGGGGACGACACCCACGCCGACCGGCGTGCGCAGGTGAGCGGACTGCGACCCCGGCGGGGACGCGAGGCGGAGCTTGAGACGCTGTCCCCAAGGACAGACGCGCGCCGTGCTTGCTCCCTTTGCGTCCTCTGGACCCCTCCGCAGCCCCCCCCAGCCAGCAGGTAACGTAGCAGTTAGAGGTTCCGCCTCTCGTTGGAAGGAAACGGGTTTGAGCAGGGTTCCCTGAGCAAAGTTCTTACCCTGAATTGGTACAGTAAAAATTAGCCAAAGGTAAATCGAGGAGCTTAGAACTGTTGGTCACTTTGGAGGAAAGGGTTAATAAAGGAACCCTTAAAATTTAAGATTCCGGCTACCTCGTATAAAGTGCAATATTTAACCTCCACGGGGGTAATAATAATATGTGCAATAATAACGTGCAATAACCATTGAAGCATTAACATTATTATTAACATTAACCATTAGCCTGTTAATATTATTATTAACAGTCTTACTGTAGTCTTTACAGTGTATTTCACTGTGTATGGGATATTTTACTGTGTACTTTGTGTGTTTTGTGTGTATTGTGCATTTTATTCTCCCCCCCCTTCTTAAAGTATTTGTTCTTTTTTAATAGTATTTCCTCCTTTTTTAGTATTTACCTTCTCTATTACTGTAGTAATTTTATTTATTGTATTATTGCAGTTTTATTTATTGAAGTTTTAGTGTATTTATTGCGTACACATTGCTTATACGTTTGACTCTTTCAGCATCGCACAAGAATTCCTATGTGCCCGGACCACGTGTACGTGTACAAATGGCAAATAAAGTTCTGTTCTATTGTATTCTAAAATAAGCATAGATGTATTTAAAGTGAATGTTTTAAGTAAAACACTCAGCTGCGAAACTGTGAAATTCACTTTGAGCAAGTCCAAGTCTTAATAATAACATCTAATGGCTTTTGTCTTCTTTAAATATCCTTTTCAGAATGACGTCTCTGAGCAGGAGCAGCGGTGGGCAGGTCACAGGGAGCACATCAGGTAGTGTGTGTGTGTGTGTGTGTGTGTGTGTGTGTGTGTGTGTGTGTGTGTGTGTGTGTGTGTGTGTGTCTACCGATCTTCTGGGACGAATGTGTGAACTTAGCAGGGCTCTGTGGCAAAGGAACAAAGACGTTGTAACAAAGGCATATAAAGAATTTTCCACACGCACACACACACACACATTTTCGGAACCACTCGTCCCATACGGGGTCGCGGGGAACCGGAGCCTATCCCGGCAACTCAGGACGTAAGGCCGGAGGGGGAGGGGACGCACTCGGGACGGGATGCCAGTTAGTCCCATGAAATGATTTTTAAGAGAAGTGGACTCGCGCAGTTCCCTCATGCCGTCGACTAAAGTCATTACTGGGAAACGCAGAAAACGTACTGCCTTCGTAGACACTGGAAGAGGAAGTGAAAATCCTCCGCGGTATGCCCGCTGTCTTGCCAAATACGTGGCTGGTAGCGTGATGTGCTCGGTCACTAACATCACTTTTGATCTGTGGGAGGGGAGCGTGTCACCCGTGGCGCCACGTACGTTCGCCGAGAGGGTGCGCGTGGCGTGCGTGGCTGCGTATCGCTTTGTCTGTCTCCGGACACCGAGTGCGGCTTAACTCCAGCGCAAGTTCCAGCTGCAGCGGCCGCACGTCTCTCTAGCCTAAGGACACAAGTGGAGGATGGAACATTCCGGAAGCACTCGGTGCGGCTACAGAGGGTCTACGTCAACTCGGTTCTGTTAAGCAACTATGTACGTATGTGTGTGTGTGTGTGTATGCACATTCATAAGGTATGTACCATGAACCCACAGTGTGTCTGAGCTCAGGCAGAAGGTGTCCCAAGAGCATGCGATGTTGAAGGAGAAGCCTGGCGCCCCCTGCAGGCCTGGGGGAATATTTGGCCTGGAAAGGAACCACATAAACAAGGTGTGGAGCCCAAGGAAACCCAGCAACCCAAGCATTTATAGACCAGTAAGCTAAACCGCAGCACATGTGCCGTACATCTCGCTCCCCGTGCGTTTACACGTATGATTTCCCAGGTGCCCATGGGGCGCAGCTATGTGGCGCAGATGGAGGGGCATTCTTCGCAAGCAGAGACCGTGGTGAGGACTGGGCGGAGGTTAGGTGTGCAGAAGGAGCAGGTGGACAAGGTGAGGAGTCCGGGGTGTGGGGAGATGGGCGTCATCTATGCAAAGGCCTGCCATAGAGGGTAAAAGTGTGCCAAAAAATTGCCCAAAATGCACTGGTAGTGCACTGCACTGGGTGTGAAGAATATTGGTAAGTGGAACTTTAGAGGAAACTGCAGTAATTATTTCTCGCTATGATAAGACTATAAAATTTTGTTGGGAAAAAAAAAAAAACACAGAGTAGGAAGTATGTGTGTGAAAAGTGTGAAAATTCTGAAAACCGCTTTGCTTCCTGTTTGCCCTGCGGTTTCAAACCACGTCCCTTTCCAGCTGTGCACTGCAACTGGTCTCCTTTCGGTTTACCTCCAGCTCACCGTGGGACTCAAGAGCAAGGACCATGCGGAAAACCGCGTCCGTCGGAGAGACGCCGTTTCGGGTCAGTGTCGAGCCACTTCCCTTGAAAGCGTCAAAGGGAACCGATTTCAAAATGATGCCCGAGTCTTTCGTGGCGCTCGAGCCGTTTCGTAACCTGCTCGCATTTGTTTGGGCCCAGCTTGTCCGAAGGGGCTGGGCAGGATGTTCTCAATGCAGAAGCTAAAGGAGAAGGTGGACAGGGCTCCTGAGAGGAAGAACCACGGAGGCGAGGTAGAAAAGGCAGAGTCTCAAAGAGGTGAAGGCACCCCGAGAAAGTACACTCGTCATCACAACTTGGAGGAACTTCTCTTAAGTGTTAAGTGCGCTATTAGTGGTACATCTCCTCATCTCAGCCGTTCTTTCCTTCGACTCCAAGAATCCCCCCGGATGTTTGGAGCGGAGAACGAAAAAGTCGCCGCAGACAGAAACGATACAGGGATCTCAAAGAAGCAGAAGCCTCAGAAAGGTGACGTGACGCCTTGTCCTCCGGTTACCGTTGGTTATCTGTGACGTCCTGCGGAGGGGACAGTTCATTGAGAGACTAAGCTGCTGAACGGTTTGTGCCCTCAGAACACGTTGGTGTGTCTGTCCCCAACGCGGGGGCAGCGGCCCTCAGGACCGAGTTTGAGAACTTGGTGCGGACGCTGGATGAAGACAGCAGGAGACGGGTAGAGGAGGACAGAGCGAGGAGGAAGAGGAAGGAGCAGCAACAACAGGCAAAGAGCGGACATACACAGCATGTCACACACTGCCCTCCAACGCATAGGACCATCCTCATTAATCCATAAACACCTATTTTTTTTTAATATTGTACAAATTGTTCAATATGAATCAGGGTTGTTTAACCACCTCCAGATCCAGGTTTTTATACAAGCACATGTGTCTGAAGACTTACTGGTGAGGACACTTATAAACCCAGGACATTCGATTCATCGGGAGATAGTTCCAAAGACAGAATGTTTGCTCTCCTCACTGTAAGAATAGGACAGAAATGCAGTGAAGATGCAGGCACACTGCCGGTGTACAGATGGGGCTGGGAAACACAGCTGTTCCTGCGCAGGGGGCAGCTGGTAATGTAGCGGTTACAGCTGTTGCCTGTGGACCCAAAGGTCAGGGGTTCATATCCCACCTCCTTCTCGAGTAGCCTTGAACAAGGTACTTACCCTAAAATGCACCAGTAAAATTACACAGCTGTACAAAAGGGTAAATAATGGGAAGTCGCTTTGGAGAAAATGATCCGCTAAATGAATAAATGTAATGTATATCCTCTGGAATGACAGTATTTCTCCTTTACATCAGACACAGACTGGCAGAAAAGTTGAGAGGCAGCGGACACCCCTGGTTCTGAACAGCGGAAAGACCCCCGCGGCCTTCGCTGTCCTCCATCAGGTGACGCACGAGGAACCGCTCACGCAGGTGCCCACATCTTTCCATGAGCCTTAGCAGGGTTTCCCTTCTCCGCAGTGCCCGAATCTTTCTACAGTGACTCACATGTCATCAACAGAAGCAGCAGATGACAGGCAGTCCAGGCCCAGCAGCGGGACACCCGGAGCACAGTTCGGAAGAGGACGGGGAGTACGAGGACATGGGAAAGGCCCCCGTGCAAGGTCAGGAGGGAAACGCGGCCGTGGCACGCAGCGCAAGCGAAGCCGGAGACCTTTCTGGAACAACAGAGTTAGGAGGATAGCCGAATAATTGAAAGATCATACAAAAAGAGGACCTTAAAATTCAGTCTTTAAGTGTCTGTCATTTGTTTTGCACAGCAGATGAAAGCGATTACGAAGACCTGACCCGGCGCACGTCAGCAGTGGCCATGTACAGCTACCGCGGAGGTACGTGTCACTGGCCAGAAGCTGGCTTCTTTCATCGGAAGCACAGCCTCGTTTTTCAGCCCCATGTGTTCTGCGGTTACTCTGATGTCCTCCGGGACCACAGGCTCTTGGAACGTGTCCATGTCTTGACTGCGGGCAAATTGTCACGTGGATTCACTGTAATTCTCTGCGTCTGTTTGCCCCTGCCCTCACCTGCACAGAGGACGAAGACGAGATCTCCTTCAGCGTCAGCGACGTCATCACGAACATCGAGATGGCTAGCGAGGCGTGGTGGAGGGGTTACTGCCACGGGCGCTTTGGTTATTTCCCCGCCTGCTTTGTGCAGGTATTTCAGTGCAGCACCACTCGCATCAATTAACGATGATCACGGCAGTCCGGGACGCCTGAAACCAAAGCTTTACACCCTGATTTCATCACTCAGGGTTCAACATTAATGGAACGAACGGGGAAAAAAAATTAATAAACTGGATGCACAATGGCAACCGCGATTATAAAGAAACCATGCGACAAATACGCAGACGGTGCGATTTAAGGTTCGAAGTCATTTTCTTGCTAGAAAGTGGAGAAATTCGTCAGAAATAAAACAAAACAGCCCCTGTATCTTGCTGTTTCAGGCAATTTCTTTCAAGGAAACGCCGCGTAGTGCCGCATAATCAAAACGTCACACAAAGGGAGGCAGCAATCTATAATCAGCTACTTTTTTAGAGCATGAAGCACTGACAAAAGTATGAGAAATGGAAGAATAGGAACATTTTAAAAAATTACAACATAAAAGATCATTTATATTTTCACGGAAAGAACTTTTTCCTGGTCTTAAACACATGACAAAGAACGGCACCTAACTTGACTGACGGTTTTTTCAGGCTGTACATCATATCGCACGGAAAATAAGTGGTAAAACTGTGTACAATAAATGTGTGTGTTTCTTCAGTTCCTTCCCATTAAAGGATATTTTATGTCTAATATGTTCCAAAATTGGACAGGTGCAAAACGTGCCGGGACAGGACACATCTGAAGTGTTCCAGTCCTATGGAGAACCGAGCATAAGGAATTAATGTTGAATCCTGTAATCGTTTTTAACTTTTTAAAGAAAAAAACTACACTTTACCTCTGAAGAGCCATATCAGCTATTAGCACCTCACTCGCTAATACATGGATATGTTTGCTAGAATTCCACAGTGCATTTCTTTAACAATTTCTGGTGGTTTAAGTGTCTTCAGTAGCAGTTTCACAGATTTTAATAAGAAAACTAATAACAGCTCCTCCAAATGTTGACACTCGGTACCATTTTGTAATATTTGTATATTTCAATTGTAATACCTTACAGGTATATATTAAGTGAAGCAAATGGCTCACTGCCACTGTTACTTGCATTAAAAATTGAAGGCAATGTGATCAAAAATGTTGTTTTTACACACGCACACACAGCTATATTACAGTTCCGTTTGTCCAAACAGTAATCTGGAGATCAGTTCACCACGCAACCCCCTTTTTATTCTTGGGCTTCCCTTTCTTCGCATTGCGCTTCTGTCGCAGTTTCTTGGCCTGCCGCTGGTGCATCCACGACGGGTACTGCCCGTGCTCGTCCAGCCGAGTCCTCTTATTCCGCTTGCTGTCCGTCTCCATCTTTGCAGCGGTGTCTGAGGAGAGACAAGCGGCTCTGCTTAAAATGCCCAAGTCACCGACACCGTGCCGTCGGGCCGCGACACAGTCGATCCCCAACATGGAATAGTGAGAAACTCACTGTCGTCACCCTCCATCTCCACATCGACATTCCTGGATTCGAGCTTATCCGCCGAAACCACCGTGGCGACTTCCTCCACGTCCTTCGCGGAGATCTCTCCTTTCCCGTCCGCGGACAGGCCCAAGGCGGTCTTCAGACGTGCCAGCTCCTTTGGCGCGTTCTTCTTCCTCTTCTCCGCGCGCATCTTCCTCTTCCACTTGCTCCGCAGGCTCTTCGCCATCTCTCCGAAACACCTGAGGAAAGAACGTGCGACGTACGTACGTGCGAGAAACGAGACGCCGGCTCTGTGGCAAGTTTAGGCCTGCAGGTAGGACACTGACTGGATTCCATAGTATAATTTAGCGTTAGTGTCACCGCCACCTGAAGGTTCCTGTGTAGAGTTGCTGCCCTGAACAAGGTTGCAGGTTCAAACCCCACCTCCTGTAGTACCTTTGCGCAAGGTACCTACCCTATAATAATAAGTATTCTAACACTTTGAAAAGTGTCAGTTAACTTGGGCTAAGCTAAGGTAAATGAGTAGCTAAAATAAAAATATCTTGACTTGAGGAAGCAGCAGGAATTCACTACATACAACCAGCAGCTGTGTTGTGGCCTGTGCTGACATGGAATGGAAGGGCACTGATTGTCTGGAGTAATTCACGAGTAATCGTAACTGTGACACCTGAACAATTTGGTGCCCGTTGCTGTAACACGTTACAGAAGTACTACAAGAAGAAGTCGTACAGGACGTGCTAGCAGCGCTAGGCTAGTTTGTCGCATTTGCTTTTATCAAACTAATTCATGTGGGTACCACGTCCGATATCCCTTTAAAACGTTTATCTTCCCAAAACTAAAAGTCGGTGGTTTGGATATTAGTTGTAAATTAACAGAAGCATTGCTTTTCAGATTATCACTTACCTAAACCGTGCAGCAAATACGAGACAATCCACACGTGTTTTGCGCCACTGCGGCAGCCGTAAAGCGCGTCCGGTTTGCGACAGTTCGCGACCGTTTGCGACAGAGCAGAGAACGACGGCAATAATTGGCAATACCGTAGTAACTGTCTCCAGATCAGTTAGTACGTGCGAGAAGGGCATATGGTATTATTAATAATATTTATCAAGTTAAACGATATTTACAGTAATATAAATGGTCGATTGCCTTTGTGAAACGACGGGCGAAGCGAGTGGGGGGTTCGTGACTCGCCGAGTTTTCTCGGCACGCGAGCGTGTTTCCCGCCGGCCGCTGACTGACACAGTCTCGTGAAGTGTGAACTATTTAGTCCCCCCCCGGGCCCCGGCATTTGAAAAGTCATTACAGCACTTTTGTACGCGTTTCGCAACCAGATCTTTGAATCTTTTTACATTTAATTGATGAGCAAAACGGGACTGGGCCACAGACTGAAGCGGAACCCTTCAAATTGCGAATACGCGCAACGCGTTATTAATCTGAAAGAAGGTTCGAGTATTTCGAGTACAGAACATGGTAACTGTAGGGTCCAAGTGGTCCAGACAGCGTGGGGTTCGAATTGGGTACCGTGCAGAATTATTAAACGCATTTCCTGGACTAGTGTAGTGAGTGTAAGTCAAGTACCTATCTGTACTCAGCCTTTGTTTCATAACTTCATAAAAGTAAGAACTTGGGTTGTGGTTTATGAAGGAAATGGTGTGTGTGGGGTGTACAAGTTATACCGAACGTTTATTTTGAACGATTGCGAAAACGCTTCCAGTAAATAAGATCCGGTACAAAAACACAAGGTGTCGTCGAGCGGAAAAGTCGGACAGAGCTGCTCTTCGGAAGGATTTTGGATTCAGACGAGCCTGAGCCTCGTGGCCTGCTGCGTTCATAAGGAAGCTGACCGGTTTCCACACAGCAGTCACCCTGGAAAAACTTTTGAGTCAGAGGAAAGTCCTCAGGAAGTCAGCGTGCCTCCGAGTGACGTCGGTCGTAGCGGTCGTGACCGTGGTCATTCGTGTGAACCAGGCAGGCAGAGCTCGGTGGTGGGAAAGTGAACTCGCTGGAGACCCAGGCCAGCACTTCTCTTTCCACTGTTGCGCCATTGAAAAAGACTTTGGAAAATTCTTAATGATAATAATAATAATAACAGTAATAAAAATAATAAATGTCAATCTTCCGTTTTTAAAGTTGTCTGATCACTAGTGGCTCATCAATACGCAGACCATAGTTTCAACAAACATGAGTTTTTTTTTCCACTCGTGACATAGATCAGCATCTCCCTCAAAATACACACACACACACTTTCCAAACCACTTGTTCCATTCGGGGCCGCGGGGAACCGGAGCCTACCCAGCAACACAGGGCGTAAGGCCGGAGGGGGAGGGGACACACCCAGGACGGGATGCCAGTCTGTCACAAGGCACCCCAAGTGGGACTTGAACCCCAGACCCACCGGAGAGCAGGACCTGGTCCAACCCACTGCGCCACCCCCCTTCCCTCAAAATATTCTTTACAAATTTGTCATCCGAAAACGGTTTTTGATTTTATGGTGATAATTTGAGCTGTGCTATAACCAGTGATTCTGGCTTATAAAGTCATTTATTTTTAGTTCGGATACTTTGACTTGACTAAATTGAAGTTCTGCGTTTACCCTGGACAGCCCTGTAAAACCAATGCGTGGATATTGCAGCAGATCAAACCAAAGATGTCATTGGAAGCTCAGATGACTCGGCTTCGACTCTCTTGCTTCAGACATATCATGCGAAGAGAGCCGTCAATGGAAAAGGACATCATGCTGGGAAAAGTGGAAGGTCATCGTAAAAGAGGAAGACCTGCTATGTGGTGGATCGACACAACCGCCACAGCCATAGATGCCCCACTTTCAAGTCTTAGCTGGTTGGCGGAAGACCGGATGCCTTTCAAAATCGACTTAACGGCACGTAACACCAACAAACTAAAGCTGAAATATGTCAAATTTATATGTATGTTTTGTGCCATAATGTCTTTTAGCAATTTTATTCCTAATAACTGAAGCTGTTTGATATCATTCATTTAAAGATCTTGAGGAAAAGATTGTGAAACTACTGCAATGTACATAGATTGCTGTATGAATGGCTCCTAAAGTGTAATGATCATCCAAGTCATAATAATAAAGACTTTATTGAGCAACACACTCAACATTTTACATTTCCACATCTTTATTGAGCAAATAGTTGAATCAGTCAAGGTTATTGGGAAAAATATGTGAACCTCTAGAGTAATGACATCTTGAAAAGAGGGTAATTGGAATCAGGTGTGGGATAGACCTTCCCTGCTGTATAAAAATCCACAAAAGGCTTGTTACCTGCTTTTGGCAACAGGATTCTGTGGAAGTGCAGTTTGGCCCAATGAGATATTTCAGAGGACCTCAGTAGAAGACTTGTTGCATCTCAGATTGGAAAGTATTACAAAAGAGTTTGTAATTTGTCAGACCTTCATCAGTCCACAGTCAGGTAGACAGTTTTCAAATGGAAGAAATTCAGCTCCATTGCTGCTCTCCCTAGGAGTGGATGTTCAAGAAAGACCAGTGAGAAGGTGTGCTATACAATCCGCAGTCAAGTGCCAAAGAACCTGAGGGTAACAGCTAGGAATCTGTAGACAACTCTGGTCCTTAGTAACATCTACATTCCGGAGTCTACCGCAAGAAAAACATTGAATATCAGTGGTGTTCACGGGAGGTTACAGTGGAGGAAACTGCTGTGCTCCAAGAAATATTGCTGCCTGTCTCAAATTTACAAACAAGACATGGATGGTCCGCAGTTCTATTGGAACAACATTCTGTGGACAGATGAGATAAAGGTGGAACTTTTTGGCAAATGTATGCAGTGTTATAGTTGGAGAAAACAATACATCTCATGCCAACACAAACACCTCATCCTGTCCCTAAAGCATCTGGGAGGGAGTATAATGTTGTGGGGCTGCTTTGCTGTTTCAGGGCTTGGACAACTTGTTTTTGTTGATGGACTGATGAATTCCAGGGTAGCCAGAGTGCCAGCATCTGAAATGTATTAACTTAGACTGCACTGTGAAAGTAACAAATTAGCTGTGTCCTTTTCTCAATTCTTACCTCCTAACATGACCTGGAAATCAAAAATGTGACAGAAATCCAATAGCCCAGTGGAACAGCAAATAGTGCTATTCTCTCACAGCACCTGGGTGGTGCCAGGGGATGTGGGTTCGATCCCTGCTCAGTCTGTGTGGAGTTTGTATGTTCTCCCCATGTCTGCGTGGGTTTCCTCTGGGTGCTCCGGTTTTCTCCTACATCCAAAGACATGCTGTTCAGGGTTCCCCCATAGTGTGTGTGTGTGTTCCACTGATGTATGGATGAGTGACCCATTGTTAGTAGTGTATCTAGCAGTGTAAGTTACCTTGGTGAATCAGGTGTGTGGGCTGGTAACACTACATAGAGTTCATTGGAAGTTGCTTTGGAGAAAATCATCTGGTAAATGTACCTCAACTATTTCTTCTTCTGGCAGGGGAAACATCAGTGTATATTTATATTAAGTGTTTGTCAACTATCAGTTACTGATGCCAGGTTCCTTACATTCAACTCCTAAAACACGTCTTGCAGAGAGTGGTTCCTTCTAGAAAAATCTCAGAAAAAAAATCAAGAACTTCATCTGAAGTAGGTTTTATTTCCTTGATGGAATTCAGGTGTTCCTCCTCTCTTTTCTTCCTTGCTGCCTAGGTACATCACACTTGACTAAGAGATACATGGAAAGAATGTGAGGATCCGCCCCCTGAAGTGTTGGCATTTACAGTACATTACATATGTACAGTAGACTGTAAATTGAAGCCAAGATTGCACCGGGAGGCTTTGAGGTGAGTTCCAAAGGGGTGGCACTAGAGGGCGCTGTCAACTGAGAGTCCTAGTACAAAATTGTAAAGGGGTCTGGGGGGGCAGATGGACTGTTACTCCGCTGCATTATTGTTAGAATGAACTGCTCAGTAGATGCTGACATTCTTTCAGTTTTTTTCTTCAAATTCTCAAGCATGTCGTCGTAAGATTAAACAAAAAAAAAATGTATGCAGCTGTTAATGTTTCCCTGCCATATGCTTGAAATGAAAGAAACTTCATTTAAATTTAAGGCACGGGACTAGAAGCTGGTGTGGGAAAACAGCTCCAGGTGCCGCAGGCTATTGTGGTTGCTTCGTTGTGGCCCGACATGGGGTTAAATTCCGAGTGCGAGCGAACCGGGTACTTTGTGCAGTTAACAGTCCTATTTAAGGATGCTGTTGAAGAGGTGTTTGAATGGAAAATGTTAAAGTGTGCGAAAGCAAGGGACCAGGGGTGGCAAGGTAATGTGAGGCCAGTAGAGGTAGGTTTCAGTGGGTTTGTGGCTAAATCTGTTGCATCCCTCTTAGTTGAATTTGGAGATAGAGATTGTTCACTAAAGGTGGCTGGTGGCGTCGTGGTTGGAGCGGCTGCCTTTGACTCTGAAGGTTGCTGGTTTGATCCCCACCTCCTGCTGTAGTGCCCTTGAGCAAGGTGCTTGCCCTGCGATTGCTCTGGTACTTTCACCTAGCTGCGTGACTGGGTACATAGTTGTGGGCCTGCAATGGCCTGGTGTCCTGTCCAGGATGTCCCCACTCCTTCAACCTTGTGTGCCCTCAGGGGAAGTTGTTATTGAAATTGGTTGGTTGTTTGCTAAAGAAGGAGGTTAAAGAGATGTCTGAGGCTGCTGAGAAGGCAAGTCAGTGGTTGTGGAGGAGAAGAGAGCAGGTTGGTCAGAGGGAGGTGTGTGAGGGTTTGGTAAAGTTGGTGACAGGTGGCTAGCCATGGGAAGCAGCTTCTGTTGGTAGTATGTGTGGTGTTATCCACAGTGTCCTTAAATGTTTCCTCCAGCACCATAGTTTAAAGGAGTCTGTATTTTTCCTGCCCTGCTTAAGGAATCATGATCAGTGTCCATCTTTCACATCCATGTACTGTTGTAGGAAATGCCATTGCTTGAACAAGTCTAATCTTTGTTCTGGTGGATATGTCAGAACATTTGAGGATCATTTGCAGATCTTTCATTGCAGCTTTACCATGTTCATGTCTTCCCTGTATCTCTTCCCTGGGCTAAATCCCTTATTGTGGATTATAGATCCCGGTTGGCAACGCTGGTGAACTACTTCTGTGTCTTTGTCAACACTAAAGTTGGCAACTGTTCCTGTTAAGACATGAGCTTATTTCAGATTTAGTTGTAGGCCCACATTTTCTCACTTTCTGCTTGGTTTTTTGCTGGGATTTGAAAGTCCTCTTCATCCTCTGACACTGTGCTATCACTGGCACATCAACAATTGCTGATGTTCCTTTCACCAATTTTGAATCCATATCGATGTGTTTGTCGTGTGGCGTTTCTCGTAATGCGTTCGACATTCAAGAAAAAAACAGTAAGGAGAAAGTACAGTCTCTTATTACCCTTTGACCAAACAGTTCTGTTTCTCAGTGTTAAGTGAAGCCTCCTGTCCAGTGTACAAAGTCTTTGTCAGGATAATCAGATGTTCTGGTTCTCCCATTTTTCTCCGCTACCAGCACTAATGTATAAGTATGAGGTTTCACACGTTCTGCCGAGCGGTTTAGTTCAAGTAGGTCACCAGCTTATTATTAGGAAGGCCATTTTTGGCAACATTGGTTTGTGTTCACAGTTGTTAGTGCGCTGGAGGAATTGTGGGACTCTTCTAGGTCCATACTGAAATTTCTGGTAAAGCTGCCCTCCTTAGTACAGTATGGTGTCGTGCTTTAGTGTGTGACACACAGGGACATGTTTGGTCCTGGCAGCCACTAGGTGTGTGGCACTGGTGTGTGGACATAAAGGATTTATTTTTTGCATAATAAGCTACTTCCCATTCTTTAACCATTCATACAACTGGATTATTTTACTAAACCAATTGGAGGTAAGCATCTTGATGGGTGTACTGCTGCAGGAATGCGGATTCAAGTCTGGGTCATTTGATTCAAAGGCAATAACTATGACTACTATGCTTCCCGTTGCCCATTTTTACTGTGGTGGCAAAGCCGTATCCGGAAAGGAAAGCTTTCAAACTAGCTTACAAACAAAGCTGTAAAGGAAAACACAAGATCCAACTCAAAATTTCAGCAAAAAGCGGAATATTTATACTGACGTGCATTTAGCAGATGTCTTTCTCCAAAGCAGCACCCACCAAGAACAATAGAAAAAGTGCATTACAACGGATGGTGAGATCTGGATGCAGACACGTGACTCTTGAGTACACTTAATTTGTCACATACCGCCGTATAAACCAGTTTACACTACACTAGTAGCTGCATATAGGGTTTTCAAAATTGTGAAATAGATAACGTAGTACACATCTATCAAGCACATAGATCAGGGAAGAAGTGAGTTTGAATCAGACGTGTTTTGACCTTAGTGCTTCGCTTGGGGTGCCTTGCGATGGACTGGCGTCCCGTCCTGGGTGTGTCCCCTCCCCCTCCGGCCTTACGCCCTGTGTTGCCGGGTAGGCTCCGGTTCCCCGTGACCCCGTATGGGACAAGCGGTTCTGAAAATGTGTGTGTGTGTGTGTGTGTGTGTGTGTGTGTTTTGACCTTTCTTGAAGGTTGAAATGGATTCAGCAGTTCTGAGTGAAAAAGCGAGGACAGTCCACCACAACAG
The DNA here is from genome assembly GCF_900964775.1 of Scleropages formosus. NCBI lineage: Eukaryota > Metazoa > Chordata > Actinopteri > Osteoglossiformes > Osteoglossidae > Scleropages > Scleropages formosus. The sequence goes on from NC_041826.1 coordinate 14,492,926, forward strand.
AGTCAGAACCAAAAAACCTTGTGCTTTTGATTTTGGACCTCTTGTGCATGGGACCACCAAGGGTGCGGAGGAGGAGGAACATAGCAGTCTTGCTGGGGTGTAGATCAGGTCTTGTAGACATCGAGGACCATATCCATTGATGGTTTTGTTGGCTGTAAACGGAGTCTTGAATTTCATCCGTGCAGCTATAGGAAGGCAATGCAGAGATATGACGAGGGGTGATACATAGGAACACTTTGGTAGGTCAAACAAAACTTGTGCAGCAGCGTTCTGGATCGGCTGGAGAGGTTTGATGGCAGAGGCCGGAAGGCCAGACAGAAGAGAGCTGCAGTAGTCCATGCGGGATATCACCATGGCCTGGACCAGGAGTTGTGCCTAGTTTGTTGTGAGATAGGGGTGGGCCCTGCAGATGTTATGCAGGATTTATCTACAAGACTGGGTTGTGTCTTCAATATGTTCAACGATAGACTTGAGTTCATCATTACTCTTAGGCTCTCAGCCGGTGAGGTAGGTGAAATGAGTGGGTTGTTCAGTTCGATAGGATTCCCGACAGGAGGACAGAGCAGCAGAGAGGTGAAGGATCTCTGTTTTAGAGAGGTTGAGTTGTCGGAGGGGATCGGTGCTCCAGGCAGAGATGTCTGAGAGACAGGCGCCGAGGCGTAAGGAAAATGTTCTGAAAAGAGAGAAGAAACCATCATATACTGAAAGATATCATAGCACACAATCCTAATTTTTACAGCACTCAGAGGTCCTCTCCAACCCCAGCACTGGGTCTCCTTACCATTATTTTGAGCTGGACCAAAGACGTGCTGCTTTCCCTTCAGTGAGCTGTCCCCATGTGTGGCCACCCGTATTGGAAACGGGGCTCTAATCTGGGCTCCTGTCTGACACACAGGATTTATGAAAAGACATCACACCTCCCTCTTACAGTCATCTCAATACAAACTAATTATACTGAATGAAACATTTTTGCACCATGGTCATGGGAACAGGCACTTGTCAGAAAAGCAGCAGGAATGGAAGCCATAAAAGGCTGTTTCTCTGCACCAGGCACAAAGCTCCCTGAAAGGCATCAAATCTGTCAGTCTCGTCTGCTGCGCTGAAACACACCCCCACCGACAAACACAAGGTGCCCCTGTGAAACGAACACTAAGGATGTCCTTCCGCACCTCCCACATGCTACTCTTGATGTTGCTGTCTTAGTGGGGGTGTTAAAAAAAAAAAAAAAAAAAACGCTCCGGGTGCGAATGCTCATTCACAATAACAGTGGGTGTATAGAATTCATAGCCACATGAAAACAAAGGGCTTGGCAAATAAAATTAGTCTCCAGGACTTAAAGAACCATTTAGCACTGTTATGCTCCTGCATTGCGTGCAGAGATGCATTTTGAGAACGGTGTACAAAAGCAGCATTTTGCACACGTCGTAGAAGATCATACCTCCGATGTACTGTTCATTTCTTTCAACTGTCTTCATGACCCAAGGGCAGCCTGGGAGAGCTGGTTTTGATGCACTCATGTGGGGGTCAGTGGGCCATAAGTAGAATACCACCCAGTTGTGATGGACATGCTCGTCCTGCAGTTTGTGTTTTGGGAGGAGGTGATTCACTCCCCCGATGTTTTAATTAGAGCACCAGGTTGCTTTACCCTCACAATCCATTGAGCAGGCCATCTGATATATTTTTTTTCCATTGGCACTGTGATTGAATTTAATTATGAGCTTCTCATGCTTTGAAATTATAAATACTGCTAGGAATATAAAGAGAGTAACTGAATAAGCAGTTAATATAGGGTGAACTTAATTTTAAAAAGCAATATCTGGTTGCTCAAAAAATGAAACGCCATCAGGGCTTTTTGCTCTTGGCGTGTGCTTTCGTTACTGTCGACGACGGTCGTTCTTGTGTACAGAGATGGGGATTCACTCTTTGACACACAAGCACCATATGTCTGTCGCCCTTCTGTCTGTAATTAGAACTTAAAGTGCGTCGGTTATGAATGCGATGCATAAACCCCATGGAGCGTGCCACGAAGCCATTAATAAAACTGTTTAAAAAAATTTGGGGGATGTGCTTCCGTTCAGAGCCAGTTATTTTGTTCAGTGGCTGAGCACGCGGAACAGGATTATAGTTCAACAGCTTCAATAAACAGTTTATTAACTGAACCTATGTAAGCAAACGCATATAATGCCAAAGTTATAGTGACAGAAAAGAGAAAAGACAAAGTGGCAGAAAACACGATTAAAACATTGATACGTGAACAATGATAATGCCGTCAAGGAGGCCCACTTGTGCTGATTGAAGCGCTCTTCTTAATGGATGGAAGTCACTTCATGTGCCACGGTTAGGAAGCATTGGGCTATAAAGTGCATTTTCTTAAACAGGAAACAAAAGGGTTGATGAGATGTTGTGCTACCAACTCAGTCTCGGTCCCTGCGTGGTGAAAATTTACATTTGCAAATGTCAGTTTTTACAGCTGGTCATGTTGCTTCTGCAGGACAGGTTGGTTAAGATTCCCACAGCAGAGCACCTCCTTGGAAATGGACCAGGAGGCTTCAGTTTTAAGTCCCTGTCCACTAAGTCATCTGGTGCCTTAGTTAGAGCTGCTGCCTTTGGACCCAAAGGTCGCAGGTTCAGATTCCACCTATTGCTGTAGTACCCTTGAGCAAGGTACTTACCCTAAATTGCTGCAGTAGAATTACCCACCTGTATAAATGGGTGAAGACCACTGTAAATACCTTAATATTGTAAGTCACTGGAGAAAAGCATCAGCTAAATGAATAGATGCAAATGTACTAGTTATGAAGGGTGAAGAAGCAGTGCACGGCCTTCCCTGTCATCAGTACGTGTTGCTCTAGTGCGGGAAGACTGGGATCCCTTGTGCTTATCCAATTAATGCTAATGGAATAATCTCTGGGTTAAGTCCCCCGACTGGCATGAGCTATAATTACTGCTTAGGTGGTTTTTGGGAAACGGGTAATGAACATTTGATGGCTGGCTCACCTTGGAATGGTTTGTGCACTGGCACCCCTTTCGTTCACCTTCATACCCTGATTTCTCTACACACAACTGCTTCTGTTCATCCACTGCAGTCTTATTATAACCACCATGTCGTCAGCTTTTATATTTTCTATATACAAATGCATAAAGAATTAACCTTTTCTTCACTGTTGTCACGCGAAACATAGGGAGCCGGGACGGCTGGACCCAAGTGCAGCATCGTTCGTCCGGAGTCGAGTGATGAGGCAAGTTCTCGGTGTCGGGGACAGACGGAGGGTCGGTTGATTGGCGGTCAGGGTCAGGGCAAAGATCCATGAGCGAGGTCGAGGAACTTAGTGAAAGGTCGGTCAAGTGGCGAACAGGACAGGAACGAGGATCCGTGGATGTGGTCGGGAAACGAAGCGAAGAGTCAAAAACCGGAGGACGTGAACTGAGAACTGGAGATGAGCGAGGAGTCACAAGGAAGGGCGGTTGTCTCTAACGAGATTCCGCAAAGGTATGGGAGCTGCGGAGTGTCTTTTAAAGGGTAGGGAGTTAGTCAGGTGCTGGACCGGAGTCAGGTGGTGTCGACTGAGTTGTGGGCGTGGACCTGACAACCGTAGGTAAAACTGCACTTTTTAATGCAACAAAAATGTAATAGTTCACGAAAATGATAGCAGGAGGCAGAGTTTTATTCTTAGAGCCCTGCAACCTTTTCATTGCCTTGCCGTGGGGGGCTGGTCATAATGTACCGTCACATGCTTTCATTATTACTGTTATCGATTTGCTGTTTGCAACAGGATTTTCACTTATTTATATAGCTGGGTACCTTTTCTGGAGCAATTACACACACACATCATCTGAAACTGCTTGTCCCATACGGGGTCGCGGGAAGCCGGAGCCTAACCCAGCAGCACAAGGCGTAAGGCTGGAAGGGGAGGGGACGCACCCAGAACGGGACGCCAGTCCGTCGCAAGGCACCCCAAGCAGGACCCAAACTCCAGACCCACCGAAGAGCAGAACTCAGTCAAACCCACTAAGCTACCATACCCCCTTTGGAGCAGTTAAGTATAAATAATTTATTCAAGGCTGTTATACATGTATGGGGCTTGAACCTGCAACTTTCATTCTCTTTTCAACTACTACATTAGCTGCTGGCCCAGGCGTGTATTATATGACAGGGTCCCGGTCGATTTATGGCATCAAAACGGAGGCATTCCCAGCTGAATGTGCCTTGTTCTATTCATTCTTCATTAAACCGAATCCGTAATGTTGTCAGAAAATCTGACTGTCCCTTCTCATAGTGTAAAAAGTCTCTGAGCTCCTTTTATTCACTGGAGTATAAAAATCAAACATAACTCCTTAATTAATATTGTGCTTTGAAAATAAAATAAAAAAAAAAAAACCTTTCAGAAGACTCTGCACAGGCTTCCTGGGATAAACTGGCCAGTTTGCGCTGTGAGTGAACCCTGATTTATATAAGGATCACACATGTGCTACGTGATGTCATGCAATGCTCAGTACGCCGGGAGCGCCTTGTAGCCTCTCAGCTGTCAACATCAGAAGAAAACAACATAGTCACCATCTGCTAATTCACTCCAGTCACTTCTGACCCAGTGTCCTCTGTCATTATAAGACACCAAATTCTCCACAGACCAGCAAAGACCGTCCTGAAGTTCTTGCCTTTAACTTCCAGATTTTTCTCCTTGCTGGGTTCATTGGATGTAAAACAGTTCCCTGGATTCAGATTGTTCAACGCTAGGTTTCCCATGGACTTTTCTCATATGTGAAGATAAATAAATAGATTTGGCTGCTGTCATATTATCATTATTGTATAGAGTAGATAATGAGGTTAGAGCTGGTATTCACAACCCTGATCGCTTACCGATAGCAGCCCTGATTTTCTTTGCTGCCGAGGCCTGGGGTTTGTGTGCGATGCTGCCACCCAGACCGAAGCTGAGGGACGTGTGTCTGCATCACCTCCCATGTCCCGGTGCAGCCAGTCCCCTGGTCCTCTTTGGTCAGTAAACCCACTCGTACGGTAAGGGGAGATGGCGAGTTGTGTGGAACGGATTGCCCCAGGTTCTCCGAGAACTTGTTTATTTCTGTCTCTCTTGCCCACACACTTTGCACTGTAACTCAACCTACAACTTTGGACTCTGCATGTACAAACTCATCCGAATCTGTTCCCAACCGGTGGTGCATTGTACCTTTGATGAATGAACCTTTTTGCAGGAACGAGGTCTGGAGTGTATAACTGCAGCTGGTCTCCAGTGCCGTGGGACTCCGGGACCGGGGTGACCCCGTAGGCCAGCTTCCCTACCAAGGCCACGTTGTTTTAATGACATTGCGCACACAGACCGTTGGGTATAATCCCTGCAATAACATCGTACATCTGCTGAAATGATAGTGTTGCGGTCGGGACGGCTTTCATGCTATATTCTTATTTGACGGCGTGAATCATTTATGTCCGATCAATATGTCAGCTTCATGCTGCCCTTTGGGAACTCTTGGAGAACAGGCACGTGGCTCCCATGTCATGCCGCCAGCGAAGCAGCAAAATGCATTCTGTGCTCTCAGTAGTCTGGGAATTCACAGAATCGCATTCCTGTTCTGCTTCGGCTACACGACGGAGGTGGAGGTACCGATATAGCAGATATAGCAAAATATGCCGTATTGATCTGGACAACACTGAAAAACGAGGAAATCTTTTCTCGCGGTGAGATGCTACAGCCGTGCAACGTAGGAGTGCAGTTTTGTGCAAAGAGCAGCGTATGTCATCGATTTAGAGTGTGCAGCGTGGCTGCTGAGTCACTTTACCAGTGACCAGTATGTTACAGGCTTTATTCCCAGGAGAGCGATTAGTGCAGCCTTAAGATAATTTCTTCGGTAAGTGTCCGGGTGTAAAAATGGTGCATAAAACCACAGTTCTGAAGAAGTGATGCACTTGTTCGGTGAGATGCGTCCAAGTGGAGGAGCTGGCCTTGAATGACCTCTCCTTTCAGAAAAGTCTCCCTCTCCGTTTGACCCAATCCAGCGTTCCTGACCCTCTGTCTGCAACCGTGCTTTGCAACCCCGCCGTCTGGAACTCTGACGTGACGGAAGCCAAGTGGGCATGACATGAATTCCAGATCTCTGAACAGATTGGGGCTGGCGCTGCCTCCCAGCAGCAGGGCTCGATTAGAAACCAAGCGGCAGGCGATAAGGCACCAGAATAGAATGCTTTTTTTCTCGGAAAGGAAATCTGAGCAATTATGTTGCTGGAGGTTTAACGGCATTTTCAGCGGCGCTCTCTAATGGCAGTCGCTGTGTTTCTCTGGGAGACGGATGAGCCTCCGCACGCACTTTGAACTTGCTCTAAGGATTTTGCTGAACACTACATCCTTTGGATGTCTAAGAAGCCACAATTCAACAAATTGTTGCCATATTCTATGAGTGGGATCAATTTATAACATTAAATATTATGGAGCGAATACGTACGATCATGTGCGTTTGCGCGTAGGGCAGCAAACGAACAGCCTGCCGTGCAGAGCTACGCTGCTGTTCTGGAACGTTCTTCTCCCTCTTCCTCGCTCACGTTGGTGCACGACATCTCTGCATAACTCTTTGACAATATCAAAACGTCTGCTGAAGTTAACCCGTGATCGGGTGTTCTCCAAGGTTCACTAAACTCCACTGTTAGAAGTAAACTGTAGTTTTGGTTTTTTTTTTCCTTCCCAAAAGCTTCAGTGGGAGAGTGGCCAAAATCAGTTTGAATCAGTGAAATATTTAATATCTTTATTATGTTGTATTTTAGGGGGGCGCGGGGACACAGGGTCTGGGGTTCGAGTCCCGTCCCGGGTGTGTCCCCCTCCCCCCCTTTGCCCTGTGTTGCCGGGTTAGGCTCTGGCTCCCCGCGACCCTCTATGGGACAAGCAGTTCAGACAATGTATGTACACACACATACACACACACACGCACACACACACACACACACACAATTTTCCTACCCACCCAGGATGGGACGCCAGCCCATCACAAGGCACCCCAAGTGGGATTTGAACCCCAGACCCACCAGAGAGCAGGACCCGGTCCAACCCACCGCCCCCTCCCCCCGTGTGTGTGTGTGTGTGTGTGTGTGTGTGTGTGTGTGTGTTGTATTTTAGGGTATAATTTGACCCTGACTAATATGCACATTTAATGAGCATACTAGGAAAGACTGATTTCACAAACATCAGTAACTGAGGGCCATCAAGAAAAGTGTGTGATATATGTCAGTGATATGTTTGCGTCCAGGGGCCAGTCCTCATGCATTTTGGCTCCCAAACCTACAGTATCAGATTGCTTTTAATGCATTGAAATATTACATTTTCTGTGGATCATTACACAAATGTTTTACAGTGATTGTTTAGTGACATTGCCCCCAGATATATGTTCTGCTGAGCACACCCTCAGTGTGGATAGAGCCTTTGTAACGGACTGTGGTGTGTGTGTGTGTGTGTGTGTGTGTGTGTGTGTGTGTGTGTGTGTGTGTGTTTCTGTACTCCTCTGCATTTTTGGTGGTGCTTCTTTCTAACTTCCTACTGGTTACCCAGGTGGGGGCACTATATCCTCCTTTCTCTCCCTTCTGCAGAGCAGGTGCATGTGGATCGAGCCCCGCTCGGGACCGCAGCGCTGTTGGCCGTGACCAGGTGTAGAGTCCTGTGGTAGGAGGCGATGGTCGGACGTGAGAGGATCTGCCCAACAAACAAATCATGTGCTAGTGGGGGGCGGGAAGGCTTGCGCTTCTGCCATCGCACCTGCAGAGTTCCTCCGGAGGGCAGCAGAAGGTTGTGGGTTTGGCAGGGAATCCTTGGAGTGTGATGAACCCCTGCGTTGGCTTGTGCAGTGCTGCTCCTTGGCTGTACACCCTGTAAGTGAAGACTGGTTTGGACCGTGAAACTCTGCTCTTGGGGTAGAAACATTTACATTTATTCGTTTAGCTGAGACTTTTTAGCAAAGCAACTTACAATGTTAGGCTACTTAAAATGATTCACCCAGTTGACTTATGCGTAATTTTTACTGGAGCAGTTCAGATTTAGGGGGGTGCGGTGGCACGGTGGGTTTGACCAGCTCCTGCTCTCCAGTGGGTTTGGGGTTCGAGTCCCGCTTGGGGTGCCTTGTGATGGACTGGTGTCCCGTCCTGGGTGTGTCCCCTCCCCCTCCGGCCTTGCGCCCTGGGTTGCTGGGTTAGGCTCCGGTTTGCCGCGACTCCCCTTGGGACAAGTGTTTTCAGACTGTGTGTGTGTGTGTGTGTGTGTGTGTGTCTGTGTCTGTGTGTGCGCGCGCGAGAGACCGAAAATTTTCAGGAAGTAATTTCCGCAGTGTCCTCATGAGTCCTGACAGTTGACCGATTCTCCCCATTAGCATCTGCAATATTCATCAGCTTTCGGCCACTTTAAACTTCCTTTTTCATCTACACAATCAAAAGGTTAATATTACTGATGTCCCTTCATTTAGTTACAGGTTCTGTTCTCTTGGATAAAGCTGGATTAAAAAGCACTTTTTAGTAATGTCAAAGTACATTCAAGGTAAAACACGTCACTTGAAGACAGATCATCCCCAAAAACTCCTATTTAATGCTGAATCTGGACTGATTTACCTCATAAATATGTGTACGTAGGAACACCAGACACAAGATGTAAACACTGTGGAACCAAATTGAATGAAGGTGGCCCCACACTTCTCCATTTTTCTGTTTTGCTCTCCCGCCAGCTAATGTGTGAATGTCGAAATGCTGCTCGCTGTCCCTCCGCAACCTAAACATTATAAATAGCGTGACCGAAGAGCTGCAATTGTAAATGAATAACGTGGAAAACCAGTAAGCATGAACATCTGTACTGCGCTGTGCAGTTTTCAAAAAATGTCACTTTGTTTCACGCGAGTGTCAGTCCGTTTCTTACCTGTGTCCTGACTTCTATACGTGGTACGTAGAAATCGGAGCCGGGGGACTCTTGGCCCTTTAATTTCTAGCTTGGTAACTTACCTCGAATTTTCGTCGCGTTCGGAAGGCTCGTTGGGTAAGACTGGAACGGACGAAGCATTGCGGCATGACCTCCTGCGTAACCCGACTGCCCGTACCGCAGGTGGAATTGCGTGCGCGGTCACAGCTCGCGGTCACGCAAGCGGAGTCCGAAACGACGATGGCGTAACCATAGCAATTGCATCTCCGCCGACCAAGGCAGCCTGAATTTGAGGAAAATGAGAGGGGTTTGTAATGGAAGGGGAGGACAGTGAGGCAGGAATTCCGGGCATCACTTACCGAAAATCACAGCTCTTGCTCTTCATGTCTTCCCCGCGTTGTAGTAAATGGACAAAATGACACCCATGGACCTGTGCTTTTTCAGTCTGCTGGGTAGGGCCCGCGACAGCTGTGACGCCACACGACTGGATGCAGTCTGTAAATAGAGGGTTTCTCTTGCCAAGTATAGACCCTGGCAGATCTCGAACCCAGTGCAGCGTCCCCATTGCTGAAACCATTGGGCGAGCCCGCCCTGCAAATGAATGGCCTCTAGGCGTTGACACGACTCGAGTTCCACATCATAATCTCCCCCCCCCCCTCCATCTCCCATCTCTAAACGCCATATAATCCAGAAGGCACCCTACGGAGCCTGCAATGAAGTGGGATTAACCCTCCGGGATGTCTTTGGGTTTGGCTTTCGGCCTGACCGGGGTGACCGTGTTGAAAAATGCACGCGGCAACAGAACAGGGACAGGAATTGACTGTTCGGAAGATAACTGCGAAGAACATCAATTTCAGCTTATCTGGATATTCATTCCCCTTTGTGAAAAGCAAAAGCAGAAATGTGCATACTTTGATTAAACACTATGACACAGTACTTTGACGTGTGTTTTTTTTATTTATTTTTCTTTTTTTCCCTTTTGAAGCTGTTTGTTTGCGGATGATATAGAAGTTGTTCTGTTGTGCTCGTGTAGTCCGTGTTCAGATTTTAAAAAGTATAGAAAATACCCATGATTATTATATGTTTCTCTGTATTTCAAGGGGGGTGCGATGGCGCAGAGCGTTTGGCCAGCTCCTGCTCTCTGGTGGGTCTGTGTCCTGCTTGGGTCACCCTGCGATGGACTGGCGTCCCGTCCTGGGTGTGTCCCCTCCCCCTCCTGCCCTGCGCCCTGCGCTGCCGGGTTAGGCTCCGGCTCACCACAACCCCGCTTGGGACAAGCGGTTTCAGACAGCGTGTGTGTGTGTGTGTGTGTGTGTGTGTGTGTGTGTGTATATTTCAAAACAACTTGATTTGCATCTGGGTCAAAATACACTTCAGTGTGGGATCAGCATCAGCAGGAATGATGAAATCAATGACTGGCTGCCAAAACCTGTGAGCGGCACTAGAACGTTGTCTGTCTTCATCGTACACAAAGGCGAAAACCTAGGAGATGTCGCTGTCCTGCCAGTTTTTTTTTTTTTTTTTACCTTCCAGCTTCCAGCGTTTCGCATAAGGACACCGTGCAGCTCGAACTGCACATCTGTCTTTTTAACGATGGCCCAACTCCTCCGTCGTCCACAGAAAGGCTTTCCTCAGGCCTGCTTGTGGATGGCGTTGGACAGAACTGAATAAAGGCCTTTGTGAGCGTTTTGACGTTACCTGACGGAGGCTTTTCAAACTTGCAAAACATACGGCTGCTGTCGGTGGCCAAGCGCTAGGATGATTCCAGGAAAGGATAACTGGCCCTTGTACTGAGCATCGTATTTCTCCTTCGCTGCGCTCATGAGGCTCACCCCATTGATCTTTTGATGTGTGGCACTGTGTTTTAGTCTAGAGCCACTGATCTCATTTACTGACATCACAAAGATGAGCTGAAAATTGCATCTTGCATCTTGGACCTGGATATGTCCACGTGAATCATCGGCGCGTTCTTTGCACCCAGGATATTAAAAAGATTGTGCCCTCATTCATATGTCAAGGATGTGCTTGCTGCGTTCTTTTGAAGGCCACGTTTCGAGACACTGATTTATAAATTCTGCATCATACGTAGCGAGGCCCAGGATTCTTTAACTGAGAAGTTATTATTCAGTGTCTGACACCTTTCCTCCCTAAAGAGAGCGAGTGTTGGAGTGGCCCGGAACCGGAGGCTGGGACCAGCATACAGATACCCCTCTGACCGGACACGGACGCGGTTACGGTCACGCACGAGCTGTGCTTTCGTTTTGACCTTGGCTCTGCCCTTCACCTCCGTGTTTGGAGAGCCCTGATGTCTGCGGTCTTGTTGCGCCGCACCTGCTGACAGTTATTGGCAGTAACCGTGACGACACCCCTGTTACGTGCGAAAGCTTTCGTGGACGCACAGCGGTTCATGCGTGCTTCACGGTAAAGGCCCGAAGGTAAGCTTGCTCTGTTTCGCCACCCCGTCGAGTGTCTTGCTGCAGTGAATGCTGGAGTTCTTGTGGGCGTCTGGAATCGATGCATTTACAGCAATTCCTCTCCGTGCTTTAAGCGTATCATAATTGCATTTGTTCTCCAATGCTCTAATGCAATGTGCATCCATTTTAAGGAGCGGATTAATATACAGTAATTTTATCAGACGACACTGATATTAAATATTTACGTGCATTAGAATCTGAAAGGTGAGTTCAAACTGTCTGGCTTCTGCGCCTGTGAGTTTGGTGCAGCCTTTTAATACATCCTAACGCATTCCTGAGCAAAAAAAAAATGCACCGGTTTGTCTTGACATTGCTCTCTGCATACAAATCCCCGCCTCCGCCCCCTAGCCAGACTGTCGTTCCCCATTTAAAACTCCATCACTCATGTCAAGCCCTCACTCGCAGATCCCGGCGCAGTGACAGACACTCATTCCAGCGCCTCTCCCGAAGAATGTGGAAAATGGATGAAAACGGCTCTCGGCTTCCCAAGCAACAGAATCCAGCCGACGCTTATCGATTAAATAAACGGTGTCAATTAAAACGACAAGGAGCAAGATGTCTCCCATGCAAATTCAACGAAACCCTAGTATTTTGCGCGACGTATGGGACTCGGTCTGGGGTGAGGGTTGGGAACACAAAGTGTATACCTCCCCCCGCCCCCCAGAGGGTCTGCTCATCCTTCAGTTCGTCAGGGACAACTGGTTCACAGTGGACAGGACTCAATATTAATCAACTGAAATTTTAGATGGTTTGGTATATCTGGTTACAGTGTTTTTCTTTTTTTTTTTTCCTTAGCCTATTCAGGAAAGCGTATGGTGGAAAGGGGACTTGGGTTCTGATCTTGATCCCTGTCCATCACGCAACAAACGCATAGTAACTCATGGTAATGCCATAAGGACAACTCTAGAGTCAGAGGTTCCACTAACTGGAAATCACACCTCGATGACTCTCAAGTAGTTGGATAAAGCCAGAACAATGAGTGGGAAAGTGAACATGGAGTGTCCACATAGACACAGCTCATCTTGCATTCAAACCCACAACCCTAGAGTTGCAAGACCACAGTTCTCACTTTTAAAACCATGCTGCTGTTTTCGCTATTAAACTACTACTCATCCGCTCATCTACCCATCGTCAGTAACTGCTTTTCCAGTGGAGCTTCTTCTGGAAACGCGCTACATGAGGCAGGGCTCTCGCTGAACGGCGCACCCGTGAATCGCGTTCAACTAATGAGCAGCGTAAGTCACCTTGGTGAATAAGGTGAGTGGGCTCGTAACACTACATAGAGTTCATTGGAAGTTGCTTTGGAGAAAAGCATCTGCTGAACAAATAATGTAATGTAAATGGAAAGCTAACTATGTTATCGCTCATTCGAGTAGCTGTTATTCCCAAAAAAACCCGTCCTCCACAAATAAAACTCCTACCTTCTCTAGGATGCGGTCTGCCCTTGTCTCCGCCTTCCTTAAGCCTCAGATTAATTTCCATGTGAGCCTTGAAAACCAGCAACGGGCCGGCAAATGAACAACGGCACGACTGAGCTGGCTGTGTGCTGCCTCTTCTCTCCACGCCCATTAGCTCTCGTTGCACACGCTAACAAAGTCTCGCAGATTAGAGTTCTGCATTCGGCCTAAAAGTCTCGCCCGCAACCTCGCAAAGGCCTCGTTTTTCTACCAAGAGGGGTCTTCTTGACTCTGCTGTGTGCCATCCCCTCTGCGCTCTTGAATATACATTATTTATAGCGGAGGAGAGGTACGATTCTATTTGCAGGGCAGCGAAGCATTCCGAGAGAGCAAGGACCTGACTTGGAGTCCAGTAATAGCGCAGTAATTTTATTAATTTATATTTCTTTTAGGGTTGAGCCTCTTTCGCTGGTACTAAAGGAGCTGGAGACTTTCAACGTAAGCTCTGTTTCATGAAGAAAAGTCTGCTCCGTGCAGAAGTATTCAAAGTTTGCGTAAACCCGTATTTATCCGTGAAGTTATTCGTACCTCTCACGTTTAGCCACGTGTACGTGTGGGCATTTACTCAGAACAAGGGCACGTCAGAAGAGCCCTCTCTGGATTTGATCCTAGAACCTAATGGTTGTAAGGCCAGCGCCACAGTGGATAGCAGTCTTTCTGGGTTTATATGAACTCCACAAACAAAGAGCAGACTGAGGACAGCTGCGAACGCCACGCCAAGGGGGGGATGGACCGCACAGAGGCGGCGGCAGCGGCAGCGGCAGCTCTGAGCGCTGGAGGTCTGTGGAATTAAAGATAATGGCGCTACCAAGGCTGTTATTACTGGGAAACGACTTGCCCCCGAACAGCGAGGCAACGTTTTCGCTCGGGCCCCACGCAGCTGCTGCGTTTGCTTTTCCTGACCACAGCTGAACCGGGCAAAATTCCTTCTAGTGCCATTGTTGCTTTTACATCTCCGAGTACTGCGTTCGCAACACCAAATATTTAAAGGGCATCACGCCCTGCCTGCCTGTCTCCAGAAATTGTGGAATAGTACGGTAGCAGTCCTGTAAAATGTCCAGCATCACGTTTAATGCTGACGTGCACTGAGCACCGTGGAAAGCTCGGTGATCGGTAGTCCTTGTATTTTCTTCTGTTTCATGACGTGTAGATTGCAGGCGTGTGAACGGTGGCTCATATGGGTCCCGCTCAAGTTTGTCAAGTGGTTTTGCCAAGTGCAGATGGTAAGCAGGGCAGAAACCAGGCTGGTGTCCAACAGTCCTCTCTGGCTGAATGTAAGATTAATGTTATAATGCAAATACAACTGAGCTGCAGTAACAATCACAGAGTTTGAAAGAAGAGAATGTAAAGAAAGTGATTTTGATGTCTTCTTGTCAGTGACGGATACACATGAAATAGTGGAAATTCGATTTGTTACCCATCTCACTGTATTAGTGAAATATTTCTTTGAGCTTCCTGCACATTACTCGAAGAAATACCAACGCTCGGATCATGTTGGGTACAACTGCGCTGCTGGGAAGAGCAACTTTAGATCCCACAGCACCAGGGTCCACTTTGTCTCCATGGCACCAGGCAGCCAGACTCATTATTTTTCTTTTTATTTTTTTTAAATGATCAGGGACTGGAGGGTGATCAAGGCTCATCTTGGCTCATGTCTGCGTTCCGGTCTTTTGAAGGGTCCGAAAGCCACTGGCACTACCAGAGACACCAACAGGTCAGATTTACTGCCTGCTGTCCTGTCCTCTGGTGGATCACATCCTCTGTGCCTGTGTGAACGTGCACAGTTTAATAAATTTCCCTCTTTGTTTTCTGAATGAAGTACATGTACTAACAAAAAGATTGGGCTCTCTATTCACTCTCGGAGCATTAAAACAAAAATCCATCCAAAAAGAGATTATCGCCAACCTATTTACATATTTTCATTAGTGCAAAAGTGTGATTTAAATACTAAGACTAACAATAAGAAAGTGTTCTGTTCATTTTAAAAAAGTTATTTGACCCTCATGCTAGACCTCTGGAATTTAAGATGTCCAGAATTTATCTTCTGGGTAAATTTGGCAGGTAATGACACGATTCAGAGGTGATAACACTAATGATCATGCATGTCAAATTGTCCTCCAAGCCTTGAGATTTCTCTGAGTGGAATATATCATGAGGGGAGTTTTTTCATACGCAGTCGGTCTCCGTGGCAGCTTCTGGGCACCCCGGAGCCCTGTCTCGAGGCAGTGAATTCGATCAGCGAAGATGATTTTTTTCTTAGACGTGCTCATCCACTCTCAAACTTTGCCCTGCTGCAGGCAGGGACAGCAACCGATCCTCTGCCCATCAGAACACCAGTCATTAATCAATGGGTAGTTAGGCTGGGCCATAGTGCAGGAGTTTGGAGACCATCCCATCACCAACTCCTATGACCTCTGGCCCTAACCCTCACCTTCCGTGTGATCTGTTAACGGATGCGAAATGGAACCAACATCCAGCAAGAGTCCACCTACCAGGCACATGAACATTGCCTCGCTGGGATGTGTTTTTCTGCCGTGTGCTTATTTAACGAAACGTGAAAACGCTTGTTGCACATGTTGTTTGTCGTTTCACAGAGCACGGAGAGAGGGAGTGAGAGAGAAAAGGCATCTGTTACGTCACTGATGCTCAAGAGCAAAATGCTGAAAAAGTGGTGGTGGTTTCTGAGGTGGCACCTCCCAATCTCAGCGTTCCCTGAACGTCTTGTTGAGGTGACTGTTGACACCCCTTGTGTCTCGCCCATGAGTCAAAGTCACTCTCAACTGAGAAATGTGGTCTCGGCACCCCCGACCTGCGGAGGTGGCATCTCCTTCACTTTTGGGGTCCATGTTCAGCTCAACTCCGCATCATTAGCAGCAGTTGTTGACTGTAAAAGTGGTCCCTTTCGGCAGTCACCCCATTTTACCTGCTTCTCATGATGTATTCCAGCACTTGGCGAATGTTGCTAATTGTTCATTTTTTATTCGTCTGACATTTAATTCTTGTGGGCAACAAATTTAGGGCCCTGAAAGGATCGTTTATCATTGCGCTTTTGGAAACCTTCCCTGCTCATTTATTGAGCTGTCCTCACACATTTTCTTTCTCGTGGATTAAAAAAACAGAAGGTGTCTTAGTATTCACTAATAATTCACACTTAGAGGGGCGCATGGTGTGTCGTCAGAAATATTTATTCTTCATATTTCTCAATTTTAGATTTTTGATTTGTTGGAAGATAAGTTTTTTCCAGTTTTTAAAGGTGAGAGCTTCAGCGGAAGACCGACATCTCGTCCAGTGTGGACCCCACCTCAGCCTTGGGCCCAGGTTTCTGAATTCTCTCAGGCTCTGGATCACCACGACCCTGCTCGGGTTGTTGAAATTGGATGGATGGATGGAAAACAAAAGTTTCTAAGTGGTCACTGATTGACAGTGTTCTTTATGAATTCTCAGTTCACCCTTCAGGTTTTGAGTTTTCTCCAAATGTCTAAAGGTTGTCTTAGGACATACTGTATAGCCATTTTTCGTGATAGCTCATTCTGATGTGTGCCTTCAGGTAAGGCACTGATGTTATGTCCTCCATCACGGGTGAACTCTGACTCATCTATGATTGGTAGCCTTCCCTGTACCGTCATTATTCCAGGTACAACTATAGATGAAAGGCTTTTGGGTTGTACTTCACCGTTGAGCAATAATGATACTTTGCAGCATAGATGGGTTTTAGTTTCCTACCCACTTGTTCAAACAGAATCAAATCGGCACCCTGCATAGGATTAGTACTCCGATAAACATAGAAACTCCGCTGACTAATTTGTTACACCTGAAGTACACATTTCAAAGACCCCATTTTTTATTTTTTAAAGAATTACACCAGCATGCCATTGATTTTTTGTACCTGAATAAAAACAACCACAATGAAGTTCTTTTAATCAGTTCTGGGTCATGAGACACCCAAACCGGAGTAGTAATATATCAACATCCTTCTGTGCTGGCAAAAACTGGATTTAGTATTTGTCTGCTCATACCTCTGCAAGGCCCCTAATAATTTTAATTACTTGGTCTCAGTTAAGAGTGCCTGTCATTTTCTTGAGTGCTCAGACTGAAGTAGAAAAAAAAAACTTATGTCAACATTATGTTTGCCATTACCGATGGTTTCCAAGCTCAAAGTGACAGTGAAACGTTTCCTAGTCTGAGACCTAAGTGAAGCGTTGTGCTTGGACCCATGATAAAGGTATGCGGACTGGATCGATTCCGCCAAAGGGAAGTGTTAAGAAGGCAATTGATCTGCTGGAACCCAAATGGTCCCAGCTGACCTACAAAACATCCCTTTCTAGGGATCTCATCACAGCATTTCTAATGGAATAGGAATGCTATAAATCAGCCCGGTTTGTAATAGTATGTGGAACCTAGAGCAGTATGAGAAAACACACATGTATAAATACAGGCATGTGTGTTTCTCTATGTCTGTAAAC
Organism: Scleropages formosus; assembly: GCF_900964775.1. Lineage (NCBI taxonomy): Eukaryota > Metazoa > Chordata > Actinopteri > Osteoglossiformes > Osteoglossidae > Scleropages > Scleropages formosus. The sequence goes on from NC_041826.1 coordinate 14,510,214, forward strand.
ATATGAATGAGTGTGCCCAAGTTAATGGATTTTGAAATACTTGTTACTCTCTAGCAAGATCCAGTTATTGTAATTCAGTGCAGTTAAATGGACTGAATGAATAAATAATTCCCTTCCATCCTGCATCAACAAGTGATCAATGAGTACGGAGTTGGGATGCTGTGGCTGCCTCTGTTCTTCTGACTGCATTTTCTCTGCTTCTGTATCCATGGTAACAGGCAGCAAACCCAGTGGTGAGCAATGAGTTAATTCAGAGAGGTTCTCCTGGTTCCTAGCAAGGAGGGAACATTTGTTCACCGGGTGTTTAGGTTTAACTGCGGTCGATATATAAATTTAAAGGGTGGGTTTAACAGGAAGATGCCGTGAGGAGATGTCTGATGCGACCTGGAGTTTGCTGCCTAGGGGAGGCAACAATTTCTTTGAGGCATCTAAACATCAGTGTGTTTGCCCCTAAGTATGGAGAAAGTTTAACAGTTTAGCCATCGAGGAGGAGAGGAAAATGACACAAGGACCTGAATTGCAGAACTGCAGGAAGACATGATGTAATGCCAGTTTGTGGTTAGCCAGGTTGTTACCCCTCCATCATGTCTTGTCCTGTTTTTGACATCCATCAAGCTGACCGATGACACGAAGCCACATCATTCAGCACACGGTCACTAACCGCCTTGTTCATATTACCATTCCGCTCTTTTCTGCACGGCACAAATTAAGACCTGCCACAATACTGACTAGCAGTCTAATGTTAGTATCAGTGAAATTTTTACAATTCGCTAATGGCTTCTATAGCATTAGATGAATTTTCATTGCCAGGGCCCTCTTTGGGTTAGCCCACCTTGCACTACCTCATCACTCCATTAAATGATTCCATCATTCCATTATTTATAATTCCACGGTGGAGGACAGCCGCTGCTATTGACTGAACGGCGAGTTTGCGACCTGTCTCTGGCAGTCCTTCAGTGCAGAAGTGGTTCTTTGATATTTTACTAGTCGTTGTAGAAATCATATCACTCCTTTGGATGAGTGAGACCTTTGAATCTTTGTTGATCAAATCATTAAATAGCCAGTGTAGCTTAATAGGAGTAAACACTGCCTGGGAGAATACAACCGCTGTAAATGAGTTAAACAGAGCTGTAAGGGAGAGGTGCACGTGGAAACTTGCATTAGGAACAACGTCCTGTCCACGTACCACCCAGCTCTAAATCATACTCTGCAATGATTTCTGAATTCCGTGTCCATTTTCTTGCTATGGAGAAACCCCAGGTTTCTCGACCTTTCTTCTACTGTCCAGCTTCTCTGTCACATGTGTTCAGTAGTCTGCACAGCTGCTTCTGATGATGTACTCTACCAACTCTCATATCAAAACGTTCTGAACCTCAATGTATAATGGCTTATATAGATTCAGCAGAAGCCACATTTTTGTTTGGAAATTCTTTTACTGCACTGATCAGCTCTTTCACAAGTTCATGTCGTCTATTGTACAGTTACTTATTAAAAGCAAGTGTCCTAACTACATGATTTTGGAAGGTAAAACATTTTGCAGACAATTGCTTGTCAATGGATTTCTTCTTTATTGCAATTTACCGATATGAAATGATTGCTCGTAATAATAAAACACTGTGCCATCCGGACATGTAATAGACATGGATATGTTTTGCCGTCATATCCGGACACACGCGTAAAGTGATCTCAGCAGAGTTTACACACAAGTGGACAGTGCAGATCAGGAAATTAAGGACAGGGGAACGCTATGGACACTGAACAGAGACGCACTGTATGTTCTTAGAGTAAGCGAAACGGTGACGTGAAAAGAGCTAATACACAGAGGTGTGACATAGATGGGGTTGGAGTAAAAGCCTTGGGCAGGATCACGAAGGACTGGAGCAGATGGGAATAGAACAAAAACACGCTGAGACGGTAACTTGGGAAACAGGTCAGGGAACAATGAACATGAATCGCAAGGTGATCTCAGGAAAGCGGTTGTTGTGAATGAGGGTGGGAGACCGAGGAGTTGGTGTGGACCCAATTTGCGGGTTCGTTTGTTGTGGTAAACGAGGAACAAGCGAGGATCGTAGTCAAGGACAGGTGTGGGTCGTTTGAGGTGCAGATGTTGTTCTTGGGACGAGACTGGAATCAAAGTCGATTAGGCAAAGCAGGAGATCTGGAACAGGGAACTACGGGCAAAGAGGGACTGGAAGGCCGAGGAGGTAAATGGGACTCTATCCCAATCACAGGCGGAGCGGGCTGATCCAATGAGATTCCGCAACCAGGTGAGCCGGCATGACTTCTTCTATGCCCTGCTGCTCTGAGTCAGGGCAAGTGTGGTCGTTTGGCTCGAGGGCGTGGGCGTGACAGCAGTAAAAAGCTGGTCAAGAATCTGCAAACCAGTTATGTGTCTTCAACCCTTTTATAGGGCTGTGAGCTGGTCATGTGGTCAGTTGAAAACAGGTGTGTTGACTCAGTCATGTGGCTGTGGAGTGGTGCCTCTGAGGTCAAGACAAACCTATATTGTATGTGTGTATCAGAAAATGTGGCCCAACTGTCATGCAGGGTTTGTCTTGTCAACCAGTCTATTGGACCAGTGTGTTGCGAATGGACCAGCCTGACCGTATTCTTTCTCAACTGTTTGTTCTTCAACCAGCTGCTTAGTTTTCTGTGAAACAAAAACCTTTTACTTCCCATGATCCATGAATCAGATGTTCTGAGTGCTCCGAAAGAATTTTGAAGTGTCTTGAAGGACGTATCAGGAGAAACGCTGTCCGCACCTCTCTGCTGTAATTCCCCATTGCCCGCTCATTCAGATTCTTTGTCCTAAGAGTGAGAACCCCTTTTTGTGCTGTGACAAGTACTAACCAACCATACGAAGAGGCATTTTTGCCCCTGCTCTTGGCCACCGCCACTGAGCCCTGTGCACGACCACAGTTTCGCTCGTGTCCACCGTAGAGAGAACGGACTTAATGAGTGCGGGGAGGGAGACAGGCTGAGCGGAGTTAACCATCTCTCTCCACCTCTCATTTTTCTTCTCCGGTATTTTTCATAAAGATTCTTCCACCCATGGAATTACCCCAGATCTTAATTGCTTTTGTACCCTATTAGCTGGAGGTCTTCAGAGGTTATTAGATTTGCCGCACTGGTGAGACGTCTTTTTTTTTTTTTTTTTTTTCTCTCCAGACTTTAGAATTGGAAGCACAAAGCCTGATTTCAATTAAGGGCAAACTCACAGCTAAAACACTTGGAGGCACCAGTCCATGGTTAAAATCTGCTCTTTAGTTGTTTAGCAATGACATTAAACATGGAACTGGCTTTGATGCAAGTTACTGGAGTCCAAATTGAAAATCCTCCCTGCGGGCTCTTTGCCTCCTCAGCCAAAGTATGTCACGCCTTGCCAGAGAGGCAAGAGTAACAGCTCCTGTACACGCCAGCAGTTAACAGTATTTCATTACGTCGCCTCTCGCAGGGTTTGGAACTTAATTAATAATGCAGCACCACCAAAACTCTCAACCTTATCCTGGAAAGCTGACCTATAACTCTATATTTGCTAAACAAGTTAAGGTATACACATTCTCCTGAGCTGAAAAGAAACATAAAAATGAGCTTTTTATTCAACTAAGATAAGATCTTTAATTTTCTTGAGTCCATAATGTGTTCATCATATATCATCTCTTCATACAGAATATCTCGTGACACAAAAAGCCTTTAGAAATGACAACATATTTCCAAACACAATCCCCTACCCGCTCAACATGACACACACACACATACACACACACACTGGCTAAAGTTGCTGGTCCCGAGCGGGGTTGTGGCGAGCTGGGGCTTAGCGGGACTTGAGCCCCAGACCCACCAGGGAGCGGGACTTGGCCAAACCCGCTGTGCCACCACGTCTCCCCCCCCGAACATGACCCACGTCACAAATAGTCTTTACCCACCTTACACAGATAACGTGTTCTGGAAAAGCCCTTCACAAAGTGAACTTTTATAACTCAAACGTAATTACCATCGTGTCACTGCATTTCACTGGGAAAAGTTATGGGTGGGTTCCTGAGCTCTGGAAAATGAGACCCATTTATGCTAAAATATCACCAAATCCTGCTGCAATGGACACAGCTACTTCAAAAATAACGTTAGTTATCGTAACACAACACGAGGTAGTTTCCCTTCATTAATTACCCTGTAATTCTGTACTGCTTTTAATTATTATCAATATTTTCTGCCTGCGTTCCTGCAGTTGTTCGTCTTTTCCCGAGTTCCTACACGCCATACCCATCAATACCCATCGATACTCACAAACACTACATACGTACACATGATATTGAGTGTTTATGGGTTAATTCAGCCTTTAATGCAGAAAACAAAAGTAAAGACAAAAGAAATGTGCGTAAATGGCGAAAATGAGGTCGCTCTCAGTGACAAAATTGGCGTGGTGCCTCACAGCTCCTGGGCTGTGTGGTTGGACACGGGTTGGATCCCAACTCAATCTGTGGGAGTTTCGCATGCCCACACTAAGTGCCGAGATGATCGCCTGGTGCGCTGCCTCATGCACGAGCACGAAGGAGCCTTCGAAGGATGAAATAGACTCTTTTTCAACATTGAGTTGCCACTGTAACCCTGGCGCTTTTTGATTTTTTTTTTTTTTTTCTTTTTTAAACAAAAAATAGTGCTATGAAATAAAGTTCTTCGTAAATGCAAACTTTTTGTAAGTCACTTGTTCGTATCCCGAGGGATGACTGCATTGAATTAGCGGACTAACTGGCGGCACTGGGGCGGACAGAGGAGCCTCTTTAAGTCACTCGCAGGCCTCTGCGCTATGAACTTTAGAAATTGTGAAGATGTTACCAATATCTGTTTTTGCAAATGAGAGTTTGATAAAGGAAATGTTCAGGCTTCTGGGGAAAGGTGAGAAAAGAATTTGTTGAACCATTTTTTTTTTTTTTCCTTTAGGGAATTTGGGACTGAGCTGCCAAAGACGGCAAAGCCGAATCCTGTATCATGTGCTCTAACACAGCCTTTGCTAGACAGGTTTCGATGTTTACCCTGGAGACACACGGCACCGGTGAGCAGCGTAAGGAACAGGTGAGGTTAACGTCCCTGCATGGCATGGTCCAAATTGCACTCTGTCCACATGCGTCCATTGTCCAGCAGGAAGGGGCCCTCCCGGAGAAACACTCATGGGCTGGGATGCTGCGTACAGGGTGTGTGTATTTACCAAGCCTGTCCATCGAAGTAATTCCCCCTCACGACTTCCATCGTACAGCTCCCCCTCCCCCACTGTCTCCAGGAGCCGAACAGCTCAATCTTCCAGACTCAAGTGCCCATGAATAGGCCAATCACTTTTTTCTTTTCCCGGACATGTGCTTTCCCAGGGGCCTTGCGATACAGAGCGCTAAGACTCCAGCTGTAAGGATAAGCCTTTGGCCACGCTTTGAACAGCTTGTCCTGGAAGATCCTCAGAGGGTTTCGAGTGCCACTTCTACTGTGAATGCACCCTGCAGTACATTACTGCTATGTGTTACCCTGCATTAAGATTAAACACACTCATGCGCAGCACTTTGCCCAAGGCTCTTTGAGAAACTGGGTACAATAGACATATCGTTCCTAGAATCATAGTCACGACATTCTCACAGTTTAAGATGAGTGGCGTTTTCAGTGCCCTTGCCCTAACATTTTGACCATAGATTTAATATTCCGAAAGAAGTGCTGGAATTTGAGTTTTGTTTGGATGCTACTGCTCTTGGTTATTGTGGATAATAGCTTCTGCAGTTAATTTCTTTTTTTTTTTCAGGGAAGTGTGTGTGTGTGTGTGTGTGTGTGTCAGGGGGGTGGTCAATTGGACGAATTGATATGCTGACCACTTTTCACCAACAGCATGTTGACTCTGAATTGTCTTCTAGACATAATGGTAATCAAGATTTTTACTGCTTACATGTGGGCTCCAATCTTAATGACAATTGTGAATTTTCATCCTATGATAATAATCCCATTGATTGAAACCTACCTGGATAGACATCATGTGTGTGTCCCTGTGTATTCTCTGTGTCCTGTTCACCCTGTACACCTTTGACTTACATTTACATTTATTTATTTAACAGACGCTTTTCTCCAAAGCGACTTCCAATGAACTCTATGTAGTGTTACTAGCCCACACACCTTATTCACCAGGGTGACTTACACTGCTAGATACACTCCTTACGCTGAGTCACTCATCCATACATCAGTGTTGGACTTTAAGTTGTGTCATCTACAGTTTTCTCAGATGACATAGTGATTGTTGGGTGTGTTCAGTGAGTTCTCAGTGTTCCAAGGAGCTACCAGAAGTAATTTCTACCAGTAGCCATGATGGCCTGCAATGAGGGTGGTGACCTGTTAATGACACTGAGAGGCACCGTGGTTTCTCGTGTGTCCTACCACACCCTGCAGCACCTCACTTCACTCACCATCTCACTTCCCTCTACTCTTCCCTCTCTTGTATTTAAACATTTTTGCCTATTTGTTCACTTGCTCGAGGGGGTGCGGTGGTGCAGTGGGTTGGACCACAGTCCTGCTCTCCGGTGGGTCTGGGGTTCGAGTCCCGCTTGGGGTGCCTTGCGACGGACTAGCGTCCTGTCCTGGGTGTGTCCCCTCCCCCTCCAGCCCTACGCCCTGAGTTGCTGGGTTAGGCTCCGGTTCCCCGTGACCCCATATGGGACAAGCGGTTCTGAAAATGTGTGTGTGTGTGTGTGTGTTCACTTGCTGATATTTGTCTGCTTATTTATTTGTGTGACTTCTTTTCGTGCGAATGTGCACACATATACAGTGCCGTGAAAAAGTATTTGCCCCCCCCCCCCTCCTGATTTTCAATTTTTTTTTGTATATTTGTCACAGTTAAATGATTGAGATCATCGAACAAATCTTAATATCACACAAAGATAACCCGAGTAAATACAGAATGCAGTTTTTAAATGATGATTTCATTTATTAAGGGAAAAAAGCTGTCCAAACCTACCTGGCCGTATGTGAAAAAGTAATTGCCTCCCTTGTTAAATTATGAATGAACTGTGATTAAGCACATTTTTTTGGAAAGCTGAGTTAAATTTCACTTGCCACACCCAGGCCTGATTACTGCCAGATCTGTTGAATCAAGAAATCACTTAAACAGAACCCGTCTGACAAAGTGAAGCACATCTCAAAAAGCAACACATCATGCCGCAAAAAAATAAAAAATCAGGGAGGGGGCAAATACTTTTTCACGGCACTGTACGTTGAATACGTGCGTTGTGCCTATGTATGTATGTTATACATGGTGTGCTGCTGCAACCACAGTGAATTTCCTTGTGGGATTAATGAAACTTCAGTCAGTCAGTCATTTGCTCATTCATAAGTATATGCATGTGTATGTGTGTAGGTGTAGGATGGGTTTTGATGAACAAGACTTGGCGTGCTTGCTGCTAACTACACTTGAGGTACCTATGGAGGTCCCTGTGTTGCACAGTGCCCTCAGTTATCTTTACAACAACTGTGTTAATGTCAGCGTGATACCATAAAACAGTTATTCTGGCTATAAATGCATTTCACTGTGACGGGCTTAATACCGAAATGCAGGCAGCTATACCATCTCCATCTCCATGACTTTCATAGTCTGTGGCATCAGATGTCTATAATGCTGCAGCGTGGACCAATAACCATGACACACCCAGGAAAATAGCCCACATTTAGTTTTAATTTTCACCATGGTTCACATTTCTGTTTTATTGACTGTGTGTAATGAATGTTCAAAGATTCTCAATAACCTGCGCAGTAGCCACAACCCAGCCGCAGTTATTTGGACATTTATGAGAAAGTGTAGGTGAAACATTGCACAATGCAGTGACTCATAATTTCTCTCAATTGGGCAATGTAAACTTTGTGTTTTTTTTTTCCTGAAGTTTTCCTTTGGTTTCTGTTGTCTAAGATCTCTAATAGTGTCATAATATCCTAAAAGTTGTGTAAGGGTTATTGCAACATCCCTGACTTAGAACCACTGTGTAAATCTTAATCTCTGAGGATTTATTGTTCATTCCACAACCACCTGGAATACCTGTAATAGGCCAGTATGTCTTCATACGATGACAGAAATTCACTCGTTGCCAGTATTATTAGTTTATAAAGTAAGACATTTTTAAGAATACCTTTTTGATCTCCAAAAAAGCAGTTTATCAATGAGCTGTGGTTGTTTATGAACGTGTCATTTTTACAATCCCTCACAAAATGTGTAATTTGTGTACAATATCAGTGTGTGACATACCAGAGGATGGGTACTGTTCTCAGCCTAGCCAGTTTTTCATGATGTCCATATCTCACCAATGAAGAGCACTGATCATCTGCATTCACAGACCATCGGGTCTGATCGACAGGAAGATCTGGGAACCGTTGTAGGTTGTCCTCCTATTTGAGCAAGCTGGCTTGGTGGCTTTAACCATTCACACAATGATATGGGGATGCTGCACACCAAATGCGTTTCAGGTATTGCTCTTGGTTGATGGTGCGCTCCTCCTGGTAGTCAGAAACACAGATAGGACACTATCTGTCCACTTGTGAGTACAGTAGTCATTGAAAAGGTACAATTCTGGAACATTGCAGATGTTCAGGGCTTGAATGCTGACAGGGCAGAAATGCTCAGGAATTTGTCAGAGTGATCATTTTTAACTACATTCTTTAAAGCTATATTGTTCCCCGGAGAATAGCTGTTCTGAAGAGCTCAGGTCCAGTCCTATCTCCCAGAATTAAAGCTGTCTGTGTGTGTGGATGAAAACATGTTGCTTTCCGTGATGTGTAGTAGACACCGGGTAGGGGCTATGCCATAATCCTGTAATTCTGTGCTGTGATGAACAAATCAACCCCCATCAATCCCTCGCCCAGCCTCCTCTCCCTGTGACTGGTCATCCTGCTGGGTTTAGGGCGCCCACTTGCTATTCATTGACTCACTGGTGCTTGATGCCGGTGTACTACTAGTGAGATTCCCAGAACACGAGATAGTGTAATGTCATGCCGGCGCCTGGCAAAATGCCCATCATACTTATCTCTTCCATCATCACCATGAGAAAGGCAGCACACATTCCAGTGAGGTGGAGTGGTCTTCATCTTCCTCCCCTTCCCCATTCTTCCCTCATGAAGAGAACCTTATTGAAGCTCTTAAGAATTTACAAACAAAGTGCATTGAATGTTTGTGATAAACTTTAATGATGCTGTGGAAACTGATATGAGAAAAATGGAAGTCCAGGATGAAGCGCTTCCTCCTGGCCAGAGTCACTTCTGAAGATTTAAAATATTATCATTTTTCTTTAGCTGGTAGATGCCTTTACCCAGGGTGGTCAAAATAAACACATTATCGTTTTTATGAGTATAAAAGTGGTAGTAAGATAAAACCTTATGTCAAAAATTATAGTGCAGTCAGCACATGGTGAGCACATTAAGAAGACCATCGTGAGACATTTCTGTTAGACAAAGGTTGTACGGTGTCAGGATATAGCGGAGGACAGGCCGTCTCAAGTGAAGGAATGTGATGAGCGCAAAAGAGAGACATCTAGGATCACTCAAAGGTTCTTCACCATATGTAACGGTGAGATGATGATCTTTTCAAAAGCCAATTTTAAAGTAACACATGTGCAGGGAAAAGTAGAATCTGCTGTAGACACAGCACACCAAATTTTAGAAGATCGACTCAAGGTGGGGGTCATTCGTTTCATTGCATTACGTTTATTCATCTAGCAGATGACCGTCTAGAACAACTTACAGTACAGGTGCCTGGTTACTGTGCATGGTAAAATTTACACTGGGAACACTGAACATACTTAATTCTGAAAGGCATTTGGATATCTGGTGACAAACCTGGGGGTTGAACACAGGAAATGAAAGAAAGATTCTTCTGACATGGGGCTCTAGTAGCATAATAACGGTTTGATGCCAATGCAGTCATCTATACCCCCCCATGTTTGCTGTCTTTCACTCTATTGCGTACCTAGCCTGACTTGTCTGGTTCAGTAGCTTTACTATAGGAAAAAGTAAATAGTTTAATTCAGAATAATTATTGACAGTTTATTTCTATAATTCTGTACCAAAAAGGTATATTTTTATCCCTGTGACATTGGGTTGATTTCACTGTTCTGTAAATTAAAGTTTTTCTCAGTTGTTCTAAGCCAACAAGTCATTTCGGAAACACTGCAGTCTGGAAATGACCTTTGGAGGCCACTTGACATGTCCCAACAGGTACTGACAATGAAGGCATGGAGAGACTATTTCTCCTCTTTGAAATAACAGCTCAAGTATTCCCTGAAGTAGGTCTGCTCTGGATGTGACCTGTGTCTGTGGCAGAGCAGGAACAAAGTAAGAGATGTGATTATTTATCAACGATGTGCTTCACACAAAACTATGTGCCACTTCAGACTAGCAACACCCCAGAGCAGGCGTTCATCCAGCCGTCCAGATCAAGTTCCAGCATGCTTCGGAATGGAATCTCCTTATGATGTCACAACCTGCCTTCTTTCTTTCATGTGTCACACGCTGCGGAACGTCATTTCCCAGGGTTTTCTTTTTTCCAACCACGGACGTAGTGTGCGAGATTGACTGACTGATTCTCAGCTGAAGTACTTCTGCGGCAACGGCTTCTCCATTTGTCTTTCCGCAGAGCCATAAAGATGCTGTGAGGAAATGATACACAATGGAGAGGGGTGTCTACAGGGATGACAGAGTGTGAACTCATCTTTTCTGAACTTCCTGTAAAAAATAACTTTACAGCTTACTTCCATTGCCTGCGTTAACCTAATGTATTGCCTTTCACAGCACCTTTCTTCCAGATGATGCTTTCCCCTATAGTACGTGTACCCAGATGGGAAGCACATTTAGGTCTGGCTTCAAAAGGAGCTCTGGCAAGGATCCTGCTGTCCTGATCTCTATTTAACTGGGGACAGAGGACAACCGAGCTCTCATGGGTCCTGCAGCATGATTAGATATGGCAATGCCCTCTAGCTTCAGCTCTGCCTTCTTTGGATGAGCCTGACAGTGATAATTCATGTGCAGCAGCTCTGTTGGAGTCCAACTAGTTGATAATCCCTCAGAATACAGAAGAGCAAGCATAGAGGGGGCCTTTTTTGACAGAATGCCTTTCAGTCTCCCCAATGATCTTTGGCTATTCACTGCTGGCACTCTCTGGAGTAACAAAGGACATAAGGCAATCCATGTACGAGAGACAGAATGTGCGATAGTGTGCAATCGCTGTCCTCGTGCCAAACTTGAGCGTGCACCATGTGTTCTGCTAAATCCCTGCTCCCATGTGCCGCTTCTGCAAAAAAAATATCTCTCGCCATACAATCTAATCAGAAGAAAGTCCACAAAAGCTTAAATGGAATCAAGCTGAAAAACACTGCTCTATGTTATATTTGATAAGCAAACCCGAGGCTTTTCTTACACAAAAGATTCTTGCTGTTGAGATGCCTTCACTGGAGATTATTTTCAACATACCGGTTTTCTCTTTCTGAAAACAATTAAAATGTGAGAACGGAGTCCATACAGATGACCGGTGTGTTCAACATTACTCTCTGACGTGTTCAAGAGAGATGAGGACAAAGGAACAACTTAGCTATATTTTGATTGTTCTTACAGAAACACATACATATGTGTACGTGCTTCGTGGGGTAAAAACTACTTTCAGTGTACAGCATGCCAGATATGAGGATTTCTGTCTCTCTCCCTGAACCCCAGGAGTTTTTTCCAAAAACACTGACCCGCATGAATCTGCTGTTGTTCATATCTCTAGATTTTGCAACTCGCTGGGACTGATCTTATGTTTTTGTGTCTTGATGTTGTTGGTCCCTGCCCTATGCTCCCGGGGCTCTTTGCTAATCAGTTAATTCTATTATAACATCTGGCCGGAGCCTGATGAGAATTAATCGCTGCCTGAGCAGCTGTTGATTAAACAGGAGTTAGGTTCTGGAGCTTTGGAACAATCCTGCGCCTTAACAGGTCTGCTGCTGGAAAACACGCCGTGGAGCTGAGCAGCTGTCGGCCAGATGAGTGTCAAGTGTCAATCCCCACATCTGCATCATCTGGTTGGCTTCCCTACATTCCATGAACACTCACGTTGAAATTTATTCTCTTGCTTTTCTCCCCTTGCTGCCTTAAGAGCTGAATAGCTGAGCATGGGCCACACCAGAGATGTTTGCCTTCAGGCTGCTGTTTGAGAAATTCATGAGAAACAAAGCATGTAGTTTGACAGAACTTGCGGTGTCCATGCTTAGGGTCATCACAGGATTGCTATCCATTCAGAGCCATCCTTTCATTCTGCTCTCTGCTGTTTATTCAGTCAGTGTTCACTTAAGAGAGTTCAACACAGTAAACTTCGACAGAGTTAACTTTTAAATACAAACGTGATATTAAAAGTGAAGAGCTCCTCTATATTTTTACACTATCTACATAAAGAGGAGCTGCCTAGTTGAAGTCAGGGCCACTCATTCAATGGTCATACTTCACAAATTGGCTTTACTCATTACAGAATGAGACTTCCTAAAGGAACTATTTAAATGCTACAAAGACTAATTAAATTGGGCAAGGATTAATGGACCACCACACCAGCTATTATTCTCCTGTACTTCTAGGAATTACACTGCGCATTTCATGGAGGTGCAACAGGCAATACAAATGTAGGTTCCAGATTCAATACTGTGCCTCTCTGTGGGACTAATACTGTCTTTTCACGAACCTTTTCCCTGTTCCCTAACTCTTATTTCATTTTTATTGCTTCCGAGGCTCAGGAAGCAAACTTATTATGTAGTAAATCTATTCCTGGGGACTGAAAGGGGAACTAAAGATGTGAAGGAAGGTTCTCGTCATAATTGGGATGAAAATGAACCCCTGCCTTTGTTGCTGATTTGCCTGGAGATCCTCCGTCGGTATGTTAAAGAGCTGAGCTGAACTGGGCTTTACTGACATCTGAGAAAACACATCTTGCTGCTTGCTGTTGGGCAGCCTTGTATAGTCTTCATTTGAAATTCTCTTTAAATATTTCCCTGCATTCTCTCTCACGTCCTCCATCTCCGCCCCATTGTAGGGATAAAAACCTAGGTTTTACATTGATTCCCTTCTGAAGGTTGTACAGACATCCATTTGTGCCGGAGGGACAATCGGCATCCACGTTTTCGCCGAGGAAAGTGTACACCTATTGTGTGCGTGGCAGACTGAACACCTGACCAAGAGAGACGCACCCCCTTCTTCACCAGACCGGTTAGGAGGTGTCAGACAAGCTGTTGGCTCTTTCTTCTCTTCGTGGTTTATGCAAATTGTGCATGTGTTTGGCAATCATTCTCTCCAGCGATCGAAACACCCATATTTAATTCCTTGGATCTCGCTCGTAAAAATTGTGGGGGGGAAATCCTGTAACTAAAGTGCTTATGGAAGGCTGAAGAAGTGAAACACCTTTACGTTGATACTGAACACTAAACCATTTTCATTTAGTGACAGAGTGTGTTACAGGGCATGACAACCATCCGGGCTTTGTTTGTCTGGAGACAAGGAGATGGGATCCAGTGTCTGAGCCATCCATTCTGTACCGCAGCCATCCCACTCAAAGCAGTCATCCCTGGAATCTGGAGACTATTAGAGGATGCTGTAAGGTTGTCCTGGTACTCAGTCACGGACTGTTAAATACCTACGGTATGTGTCTCGCAGCGAACGCGGGTGATGCAGGATATATTGTACATGCCAAGATGAGTTCCAAACAGAAGTGTGTTTTATTTATCGAGTTAGCAAACAAAGAATAATGGTCATGGTCAGGGTGAGTTGAATTCGTGCAGGAATTCAGGGTGTTGGGATGTTCAGGTTCAACCTGCTCTCAGGTTGGTTGGTTGATTTATTTCTTTCTCTCTCCCCAATTCCTGCTGCATAGATGGGTTTAAAAACATTCTTTGTTAGGGTCATAGTGGGAACAGGTGTATTCTTGTCCCGCCTCCCTCCATCAATCTACGTGCCTGCACTTGCATTTTTAGGTATGATGGTGTAATAAATTTGGTTGTTTCTTACACAATCATAACACGTTAAATAACTATTATCTTTATGCAAAAACGGTACATATTAAGGAAACTGAGACATGTGCTGAGGATAATCTACTTGTCCTTTTTAAGTATGGGAGGAGTAATTTGCATTGTTTAAAGGAAAGGTAAAAGGGGAAAATGTAAAAACAAAGCCTTCTTCACAGTATGGCAGTTTATTAGAATGAGTATGATAACACTTTTAATGCTGCCCTTTCTCCTACATTAATTGTGCACCTTGGTATTGAAATCTTAACTGAGATCTTTGAAAACCTTTTCATCGGGCATTAAATGGTTACCATGTCTTATAATGTACATCAAAGCTTGACATCTTACTGGCGTTAAATGATATCCTTCAGCAGAGAGGCGATTGCCATGCATCTTGAAGAAATTCATGTATATAAATCTGAGGAAGGGAATAATACCCTGGACAGCTTCAGACAATTTAAGTTTACCGCTTACTTTTTTCTAAAGATGTTTTGAAACTCTTATGTAAGGTCCCCTATCTAAAGTGTTGCTGAATAAATAACATGTTTTTCCTGAGGATCAGAAACACAACTGACATCATCAACGAGTTCGTATGATTGGTGTGACATCTGCGATGGTGGTACAACACATCTGCATTAGCAGTATTTTAGAACTGGCAGCTCCGAGTGGAAAAATTCTTGGTAAACTGATGACTGCAGCATGCCTCAGGACTGCAATTTCAGAGCGGTGTGTTGTCTTGCTGCTTCCCCTATGGCCTCATCGATTGATAGGACAGTTAATTACATAATTAAAACGTTTTTGAGAACTGGATCCAAAGACCTCTAATTACAATTCCAGCTCTATCATTAATGCAATTGTCATAATCTCCCTAGAAATGTGGCTGAGGTCACACCATCAAAGACAGAGTTACCTCTGGGTTGTTCCAGGAAAAATGGCTTGTGAGGTCAGTGACTGAGTAACAGCCTTGTGCATTATAGGTAATTATCTCTGGCTATATGGCCACAGTGGACACATTTACATTGACAGCTTGATTTGAGGTTTTCTGGACCCATGATTATAATTGCAGGCCAGTGATTTTAATCAGCTGAGCCAGGCTGAGATGAGGGGATGCCATATCTGGTGGAGAATATGGGTGAAGTTCTGGCAGAACTGGGCAAGTACCTGTGCACAATGAAGAATTGCTGTTCTCCATGGTAACCCAGAAGAGTGTGGTTACCTACATGGAGACAAGGAGAACCAGACCCCACAGTGAGCTCTGGTCTCCGACTGCAGGCCTGCCTGCCTGTCCTGCCTGCCCTGCCTCCCCTACTGGCCACTCAGGTGCTGGATGAATAATTCACCTGGATGTTGTTTATGGAGGATTCTGGGATGCAGTAAAAATGAGCTCAATGTTTTATGAAGCAATTTCTTCACCTGCCTAAAATGGCAGGGTTTTGAAAAGCAACCTTTTTAAATTTTCAGGGAACAAAGGAGAATCTAATTGGTGAACCAATCTCTTTCATGGCCCGAGCCCCTGTGTGTTGTACAAAGCTGTGCTGCGAGATTTTGGTTATATTTTTCCTTACTTTTCCCTGTGACATGATTTGCAGGGGGGAAAAAGAAAGATTTAAAATAAATAATTCATCCACTCCCCAAAAAATGTTCATAACATAATAATAAATAATAAGCTCAACTGTATTGCGTAATTCTCGTTTGTGCTTAGCAATGGGTAACCTCTATTTTACTCTTCTATACCCATGGTGCATCTGCTTATAGCTTCAACTCTTTGAATGCTGAAAATTGCTTTAGGAAGGAGAGCAACAGACCCATGGCTTTGTTCTAAAGCCCAGCAGAGATGTGAGGCTCAATGTGTTCGTAGGACTTGAAAGCTAATCTGAGCCCATCCTGTCTTTGTGCTTCGCTCTGCCGAATCCTCCTCTTATCTTCTCCTTCTGCATCTCCTCTTTCTCCTTTCCTTCAACTATATGGCACGAAACATCCAGCTGGGTGCCAGCAGCTGGTGTCTTGTGACATTTCTCCCCGGAAAAGATGGATCCCCTACTGGAACTGAAAAGTGTGTTTTCTTAGGCAAACTCACTGTTTAGCTGCAGCACAAGCAAGCCGTACTACGTCTCAATCACCACACCTTTCCGCTGAGTACAGCAACCGCGATGAGCGCTTCTCATCGACAGGGCTCAGATTAATTGCCAGCCTGCTGAGACAGAGCGAAAGAGAAAGCGGGGAGGACAGAGGACCGGAGGAGAGAGAGTGGTTTACTGGGGGCACCAGCCGAACCCTGACGAACTAAAGAGAGATGTGATCTTCACAAAGAGGGAGGCTGCATGAAGCTGGTTTGGTGTGGTAAGTGTCATGAATTTCCCAGCAACTACAGCCATTATGGTCACTCGGAGTGGACGTACGTGGTATATTGAAGCTCACTGATCGGGATGTGGTCACCATTTCCACCTTGGGCTCCCTTCCCCACTTTTAGCCTGCAAAGGCAAGTAGTGCTGTCAATCACCAGCTGCGATCTTGACTTCTGTCTCCCCGTGGTGCCATACCCAGTTTGCCCTTGTAGGATCACCGACTTAAAAAATGCTGTCTTAAACTGTGTTTTCACGGTATATATTTTTGTTTGGGTCCGGTATGCAGTACAGTCTCGATCGTTTGACTTAAACGGGAGTGAGAAAGATAAGATGGAAAGACGCAAAGTGAGCTCTATTTGGAAATAGATTGTTACGTAAGGCTCAGTAATAAAATGCAAAGCTATTAAAAAAACCTTCGTTCAGTTGTAAACCTAGACAGTAATCACTTTTTCCAATTTTTTTACAGTTGCCCAGCATCCAATCTTTGTATGGCTTCAAGATTCTGTTCCACAGCAACTATGGCTTTCTTTCTTTTCTGCCCATCAGTCATTTTCACTGTCACAATTCAGTACACAACTAACAAAGTTTAAAAAAACCTCCCAAAACAAGCCCTTATGTGTAGCGTGATGTTTTGGAGAGCAACGAGTATCACTGCTTCACGCCTGAATGCAGTTCTGACTGGATGTGTTTTTAATCAAAGGAATTTTGCAAAATGTCCAGCATAAAAAAAAGAGAAAAAATACCTGGGGATGGACAACACAGATAAACTCTAGAGTATTGATTGATTCTGCCGAACAATTAATTTGCGAAACAGCTTTTTGAAATACTGACAAGTGTACACTGATTTACTCTCTGTGTACTTTGCCTTGGTGATTGAGATTTGGCTTGTAACCCAAATTTAAGAGATTTAACTTGGGGACGGGGTGCATGGTGGTACACCTAGTAGCGCTGCTGCCTCCTGGTACTGGGCTTGTGCATTCACACTTGGGTCTGACTTTGACACGGCCTGGGTTTGAGTGTTCTTCCTGTAATTGCGTGGGTTACCTCCAGTTGATCTAGCTCTCTTCCTGTAAACACATACTGTATGTGCCTGGTGGACTGGTGACTTTAAATTGTCCACAATGTGTAGCCATATGTGTCCGTTTCACATATGATTATCGACTTAGTAAATTAGTTATGTAGGTCTAAAAGCTGTCCTTAGGTCTAGTGTTGCATGTTTATATTTATGCTTATTTTACACAGCACCGTGGTCCTGCGAAACACGACATTTCGTCCCACTGTATGTCCACACAGGTAGTGGAATGACAATAAAGCTTGACTTGACTTGACTTTGGCATATAGGTGAGTGATTGACTGTAGGGGTTTTACTGCACTGTATCCGGCACTGTAAGCCGCCTCGGATAAAGGTGTCACTTCAGTACCAATCTGTAATCACGACACGCTGCTTTGGAGAGAAGTGTCTGCTAAATTAAATAAATTAAATAATAATACGTAACAATAACCCTTAAAATTTCTCCTTGAACTAGTCCTCCACAATACAGTTTAGAAGCAAGATCTGGGTGGTGCTACATCAGGCTGTCAATGGTTGCACACGTGTGTGTGTGTGTGTGTGTGTGTGTGTGGTGGATGGATGGAGTGAAGCCTCTCCGCAGTCCATCGCTTGCGGTTTTCTTGTGTCAACTGCAGCACCAGTGCACTCCCTAGTCCCAGTGCAACTGTGTCATTAACACACCCGTCTGGAGACATGTACATTTCCTTGAGCAACTGTATTTGCCACAGTGACTTGTCCATATGCGCCATAGCCGGTGATGGTGATGCACGTCACTCACGGCGCACCGCAGGAATGAATATGCAGTCGCTGTTATGTAGTATTAATGTAGAATAATGGGAAGCGGGGATTCAATTTGTCGAGTTGTCTACGAACATCGCTGCCTGATGGTGTAAAAAGGGGCCGATTATGCCCATGATAAATCCCTTTTTTGTCAAAAGCTATAAAAAATGCAAAGATGAGAAATGAAATTATTCTTTTTCTCAGGCCCTGTGCTACGCTGTCACAACTCTGAACTGTGGAAGAAATTACAGTGCAGTTATTCATTCCCACACCAGCCCATAATGAATGTGTGACCCGGAGCCAGAGCTGAATTTGGCTCTATAAAAGCCGCCTCTATCACTTGAGAGGAGTGCTTGTAAGCAAAGGCTGCACCAATGGACTGACTGGAATTGTGTCTTTCTTTCCTCTTTGCGGGAGTTGCGGTTCACCTGTACCTGTAATTCTACCACGCAAATGCTAATTTTGTCGTTGGAATTGTAACGGATGCTGTTGACACGGCGGTGGTTGTTATGGCGATGGAAGGTTAATGATGCTGACAGCAGCGGCCGCATTCCATTCAGAGTTTAACAATGTCACGGCGAGCGGTGAGGAAGGACTGTCATCAAGCCGCTTCTCGGCTATTCGGATTCATCAGCGGATGCGCTGTCATTGCCGGTCCCTCCCACCGCGCTGGATGTTTGTTCCCCTCGCTCTGAATGTCGCCTTCATGAGCTGCTTTCCAGTTTGTGCTGCACCATTTTGCATTTCAAAAGTGTCAGGTCCGCTGGGAAGGGCAGCGGAGGATGGTTGGGGATGCTTGCGTGGGGCGGTAGGGCTCAGAGGATGTGCCTTTGACAGAGGAAACCCTTAGTCCACCTTTGAGCTGACTTGCAATTCTGCACCTGAGAACGGACTTATGGTGGGACCTTCAGTGAGATGTCACTGAACAGTACCTGCTGGCCAGCAATTTGGGTAACAAAGCAAAACAAGGAAATAGAAGTAAGAAGCAGTGAGGGTGCTGGAGTTGTTGGACAGGTCAGTGATAATGGAAGAAGAGGAAAGAAGAACCCCTAGCTGTTCATCTGAAGCCCAACCCATGGGGATTCACTGGCTGCTAGTACTTGTCTTGATGTATTTGCTGTTTTCCTGCCCTCGCTTTGTTCGCTCACGGGAAGCTACTCCTTACCTGGTGTACATTATTACCTGCGCGGATAGCAGATGCCCCCCGGAAGCCTCGGGCGTGCCCCGTGTCTCCGTTCTTTATGCCGTCTAGACGGCAACTCCCAGCCTCTGCTGCTGTGTCTTTCTTCTCCTTTACACATAATCATTCCCTCACATCCCTTCAGTGCAGGTTTTCACCACAGTGCAATACTCTCCATCCTCCTTGTCATTTCAACTTGCGAAAATTGTTTTTTTTTCTTTTTTTAAAAAAATCTAGCAGCTTCTGTATTATAGCAGCGTTGCTGTAGTGTCACTGCACCAGTGGAAGAATATTTTATGTTTGCAGGGATTAGGAGAGCAGCAGCTGCTTCTACACTTCAGTCGCTTCTGACTTTTGGTAGCGGTTACAGTGGCAGTAAGACTCTACCCGCACACAGTTTAGTGTTATAAACTTTGGATAACACCACAAAGGATTATTTTCCTGTGATGCCCTACTGTTCTGCCCCCATAACCACTCTTTGACCCAATGCGAAGACCATTCCAAGTGCAGTTCCTTGCCGATTTCTCAGGTAGTGCAGGTTAAGCAAAGAGATGGCGCTAAGGAGTCTAGCGGGGTTAGAGGCTGAAGCTGGGTACAAAGATCTGCTCTGGGCAGCGGGGGAATAAGAAGATCTCGGGTTCAACAGCTACTGATTCACCCACTCCATCGCTGTTCACAGTGGAGCTCACAGCTCTTGCTTTGACTCAGCCTCAGGGAGGCCTAGTCTCTTTAGAAAGAAAGCGGCGTTGAGATTCACGTTTGAGGCAACTTAAAGCCTCAGTCTCTGTTTATGCCCATGCTTAGATTGTGATGTAAAAGAAAAAAAAACTTTAGTGACTTAAAAAGCAATCATGGTTGGAGGCAGTGGATTTTCTGTAAGGATCAGCTCAGAGCAGTTGTTTATCGTAAGCTCCTCTGCCTGAATGAGCTTCTCCCTACGGATTAGTTACATACTGAAAGCGAGAGCCAGCATGTGATGAAGAAGGCTCATCGTTATGAGAAAACACTCCACTCCATGTGACCTGGAGCAGAGCTCCGGAGAGTGGTCATCGTAGGGGCGTCCTATGTGTTTTTGTGAGGGAAACGGGAGACGGACAAAGGCAGTGCAAGTTTGGAAAGCGAGTCGAGTAACTCCTGGCTTCAGACTGGCATCTGGGTGCATCAGATGGGGTCGATATCCCTGGCTTTTTCCCTCAACGTTCTGTGGCAGCCTGTGGCCGATTACCCGGCATTCCTCCCCTGCTGGTAGCGCAAGCACTATGATGGAGCGGAGCATTTCTTGCCTGACTTCTCAGCAGATGCTCTTGCTAAGCCTTGACAGTTGTTTAACTGGGGCAGATGGAGTTTGACAGTGCAGCAGTACAGTGTTACCCAAGAAATGAACTTGTGACCCCAGTAAATGCCCTCTTCCTAACCTTATGCTTAGTCAGCCCTTGAAGGTTTGCACACTGGGCGGCTGGAAATAGCCCCGGATTGAATACATCTTGATCCAATGGCTTGATCTGTTTTTGTTGCCCCTGCTGCTGCCACCTATTGCCCTTCTGGTTGCCGGTGCTCTAGAATGTTCACATGACAGTTTGCGGAGTTGATGTGATGTAGTTTTCAATATGCAGTTGTGTGCTCCTGGGTTAGACTCTATATTTGCATGTATTATAAAATAAATTATTCAATAAATACAATACGTGTATAATTTGCCCCTCAACAAAAAAATTAATCTGGATTCAATCCCTCTGAGGAGCCATACGGATCTGATTGTCCAATTTGTACCAAGATAATCAGCGGAAAATTATTCTGGTAATATAAATAATGAAAACAGTTTTTGCCCCAGTAATCAATTATCATGTTTAATATATTCCTCTGAAAGCAATTCATTACTATCATTTAGATATCATATTAACTTTTTTTGCTTTTCATTAGTTTACCTTCAGGTTTCTTAAAATTCTGTTTTGTGTCCTTGGGTTTCTTTTAAACAAGGCAAATAGAAAATCACCGTGCTGCTGTACAAAAAAACGTTTCCATTCCATTCAGGTGACCCAGGCAGCTTAAAAATACAGACTCCAGATGATTAATTGCTATGGTTTGATTTACATGTTTATAGTTGTTTGCCAGTGTTTGTAAGGTCAGAGAGAAATCAGTAATTCTGTGGCAGGACACAATACAAACAACAACAAACTCTCGTTAATAATTGGTCATGTGCACTTTCTCTGCCCCAGGGTCTCTTGTGAAAGGGGCAAAGCATTCAGACAATACATCAAACATTCTTTATTAGTGGCGGCAAACCACTGCAGAATATCGAGAACGACATTTCTAAATTCCTCTGAGGTTTTGTACTGTGAAAAAATTTTTGATATTCAAGGTGGCCGAGTTACAGTAACACAATACAAGCATATTAAAAAAACCTTTTATTCAAGCATATGTCATAACTTTCAGTAAAACTACATCATGGTTACTAAGTGGCGGGGGGCGCAGTGGGTTGAACCAAGTCCTGTTCTCCGCTGGGTTTGGGGTTCGAGTCCCGCTTGGGGTGCCTTGCGACGCACTGGCGTCCTATCCTGGGTGTGTCCCCTCCCCCTCCGGCCTTATGCCCTGTGTTGCCGGGTTAGGCTCCGGATCCCCGCGACCCCGTAGGGGACAAGCGGTTCAGACAATGTGGGTGTGGGTTACTAAGCGAGTTGCCAGTTCTCCGATACCATAATGGGATCCACACTGGGTAGACCTTCAGTCCTGGGTCCAATGGATGGCAAAGCGCTGACTGCACGCCGTTCCAGGGATCTCTCCAGGTAATGCAAAGGGGCATATGCGAGTGCAAACACAGCAGAGCATCCCTTCTGTAGAATCAGTCAAATGTTTTAGAAGCATAGCCTTGTAAGAAGGTTCTGAACACAGTGATAGATTTGTACCATCACTGTTGCAGAACTTCGGAGTAGCAATTCTTGCACTTTTAATTGGATCCGAGGTCCTATAAGGCATGCAGAAGAGATGTTCACATGGAGCTCGTGCAGTAGTTCAAATCACTCTGGCGAAGTCCTCTCTGTAGACGTCTCAATGGTTCCTCATTCTCGGCTTCTTGCACGTGACCGCATGCAGTATTACGCTAAACTACGTTATATAAATTGGACAGGGTGAAAAGAAATGTGAGAAATCCTGCCACCGCTACTCATCTGTTGCATATGTTGCTTTGATTTGGCAGCCCACCAATACTGTATATGAGTTGAGACCAGCTTTTAAGTTTGTGTTACCCCTCTAGGATCTGAATTTAATAGAAAGGTCTTTTTTATTATTTGCAGTATGGAGGTAGTATTATCTGATATACACAGTTGTTCTCTGTTATCCTTGTGGCCCTGTTTCAGTTGAGGATTTGGCTGAACTGACCCGAAGTTTAATAAAATGCACGTGTTCGTGTCTCTGTTCTTTCATAAACACACAGACAGCATTGTTCCACATCAGCCGGATGGATTTTGAAGGGAAGCTTGAGGAGCTTACCTAGGATCTGGTCAAGGAGCTGGAAGTGTGGGATGTATGAGTTCCATGTACAGTGGTTGTTGTTCATTACACGTCACAGTTTTTTCAGGGATCCCACATCTGTCCTTTGTGCACGTACAAAGCTAATCATGCCATCCATCCATCCATCCAACACCACTTTTCCAATGCAGCATCATGGTTATCCAGAGCATTTTCTGGAGGTACTCTGACCAAAACAACTACCACCCTGGTTCAGACGCCAGTCCATTACAGGGCAATCACACACTCATACCTACACGCTCACCTGCACACGCTAAGGGTAAATTAAGAGTGACCAATAAAGCTGAAATATGTGTCTTTTGACCAGGAGAGGAAACTGGAGCACTGGAAGGAAATCCACGCAAACGGGCAGAACATTCACACGTTCATTTGAAACTGGAGCCCGGGAGCTTTGACGCACCAGTGCTACCTGCTCCCTCATTGTGTATATTAGGCAATTATGGTGTCTAATTTTCATTTAGTCCTACCTCGACTCTGATGTATTCAGTACTCTCTACCCCATTGCTCCCCAGCTGCAATGAAGTATCTCACTAACCCTTTTTCAGTCTGTGGAGAGCGCAGCTTGTCCTCTGTGTTGCAGAAGAAGGTCATGTTCCGTGTGAACATGCCAAGCTGGCAGAGCTCCTGAATGGTTTGAAGCCCATTTTATAGGCAACACAGGTGACGGTTCATAGTCCAACGCGAGAGAGGAGGGGACCGAGTCGCACCTGAAGCTGGGTGCTCACAGCTAATGCAAAGCCTGTCCTCGTTGCTCAGTAATGCAAGAGCGGTGATTTATACCGTATTATACCACAGATTTAAAGTCACACCTGATCTCACCTCTGCTGCACTTGCAGCTTTTACAACATGCTCATCCCACTCAGAAAACACAAAGGTTCTCCTGCTTCCCAGAAGATTGCATCTGCCATCTGGCAGTTTCACATTATTCTTGTGTCCTGACTGGGAATCATGATGTTTCTAAAACCCTGATAGCGGTTGCAGTAGCAATAACTGTTATTGGATGCAGCTGCACTGTGTTCAGACAACTCCTTGGTGAGCCGTCAGAGTCACCGTGGGTGCTGCAGGTCAATTCATCTGGTACCTGACTGAGCTCTTAAACCTATAGAATTGAAGTGCATGATGACGGGACCCCTGGAGGTGGGCTTTGAATTCAATATAAAAACAGCAAGGGATGAGAGCTCTGCTTATTGTGTGTGGAGAAAGTCCTCAAGAACACCAAGGTTATGAAAGATTATTAAAGTCAGGCACCAGAGACCTTTCTGTGCGGATAAAAATCACATACACTTACGCAGAGACAACAGGTGCAAATTGGTCCAGTTATTGTGCTCATATTTGGACAGAGAGCCACCATCCCGTTTCTCGGTGTTTGTGGCCAGCAGTGCCCTTTCTTGTGTCGATTCATATCTCAACAGTTTTAGCTTATCCCCTGACCCTCTTTTACCATTGCTATCAGAGAAATACCAGAATAAGGTTTCTGCATCTGCCACGATAACCAGCATGTTCCAAAAGGTTCCCCGTAATTGACAATCCTTCCTTATCATCTGGTCAAGGAGCTCCATGGACTCGTATTTATTCCCGAAAAAGCAGTTTACACTCGGCCAAACGTAACTGCAGATAAGTGGGAATTTACGGAACAGCGTGAGCCGCACTACATGGAGCCCTGGACAACGGGGACCACAAAGGAACGATTTGCATCTGTGTCGATAAACAACTGAAGAGCCTTTGTGCATTGCAGTATACAGAAGGAGGTGATGATATGAAATCAGGGTTTTCAGTACCACTAATCCATGGGTTAAAAATGTTGCTGGTTTCTCAGGGCTCATCTAACCCGAACAGGATCATAAAACCAACATATAAGTGTAGTGAAATTTGTGAAAGTACATTGCAAAGTGAGCAACATGCTTCCCATGTGCTCTTATATGAAAAGAGGAAATCTCAGTTGCTATGAATTTTAATGTAAAAAAATAACCGTTTTTCAGATTTGACAGAACATATCCTTAGAAGAGCCTTATCCAAAGAGAACCTGAAGTCAGTTCTCTTATTTAACAGAGAGAGTGTTAATACATTCTTTTACATTTATTTATTTAGCAGACCCTTTCCTTCAAGGCAACTTCGAATGAACTCTATGTAGTGTTATCAGCCCACACACCTTATTCACCAAGGTAACTTACACTGCTAGATACACTACTTACACTGGGTCACTCATCCATACATAAGTGGAACAAACTCTCGCTGTGCCACCACGCTGCCCCCACCTTTTACTTTACAATACGCACACACGCACATTTTCAGAACCGCTTGTCCCATACGGGGTCACGGGGAACCGGAGCCTACCCGGTAACACAGGGCATAAGGCAGGAGGGGGAGAGGACACACCCAGGACGGGACGCCAGTCCACCACAAGGCACCCCAAGCGGGACTCAAACCCCAGACCCACCGGAGAGCAGGACTCGGTCCAACCCACTGCACCACCGCGCCCCCATTACTTTACAATATTGAGATATATATATATTGTGTGTGTGTGCATATATATATATATATAAACTTTATATGTGTGTATGTATATATACATATATGTATATATGTATGCATATATATATAGAGAGAGTTTGTATATCCAGCAGATGGTTGTTAATAACAGTACATCTATACCTGGTAAAGTGCTTAATCTTAAGAAGGGTGTTGTACCTTTGAAAAAGACACGAGCCCTCTTTGGCTTCAGTAAGTATCCAGCTGGAAAAACTGCTTGCTCTTCTATTAGCTGTAACTGAGGACAGCTGCTGAGCTAAATAACGGCCCAAAGTAGCTGATCCAGAGTCTTAAATGGGCATAAAGGGACCCTTCTCCCCACAAAGCAGCATCTTTCCTTGCTTTTAGACAAAGCCAGAATCCACAAAGCTGCTTTTCAGGGGCCCCAAAACACGAGGTCCACAGCGGGTACGTATGGCTCGGTGCCAGGGTGATGCAGAAGGACGGGAGAGCCGCAACTCTCGTCCCTGCAGACTCGCCAATTCCGCACACGCGTTGTCAGTAGTGAGATGGCAAGGACTAATGGAGGCACCCTGTTAAAATAAAATCCTACCAAATTCCTAATTCATAAACCTTGTTTCAAAGCAGGCTTCTCCTTCCTTTTAATATAAAATATGCACAAATCAATATGTGTTTACTGAGCGTCCTGTGGGAAGCCGCAGCTTGTTTCGTGCGCTCCGTGTTGAACATGTGGTCGAGTGCACTCCTCCAGCGCCGTGGGCATTGTTCAACACGCATCTGCAGAGATGTACCAGGCCTCTGGAGCCCAGCTGGGCTCTGCCTTGGGCTCTGCCTTCACACCGGCCCTGCCAGCAGCAGCTGGGTTCATCTGGGTCCAGCAAGCTCCAGCAAACGCCACTCGGCATCATGGGACGGCCCACTATCACACCCCGCTTACCGCGATTAGATGCGTGTCGCTTGGGCCCAGCTGTGCTCCACGCTCCCCAACGCGTAGCCTTCCGACAATGTGGTAGTGATTTTGGTGGGGCTAGGAACGCCTGGTGTTCTGGGGTACTTAAAAGGATGCTGATAGAGGGCTGATCTTAGCGAGAACATCCCCAGCACAGTCCTGTAAGCAGCACTTGAGGACAAAACCGTTTCTCCCGTTTGGGGCCGTGAACAGCCGCGTCAGTTTTTAAAGCCATCGCATAAGAAGAGCCGTTTCTTTACCTTGGACAACAGTTCATGCTGTGCACGGTCATCCAGGCGGATATGCGTTAATTAAAAAGATTTGCCTCTTGCAATACATTTACCACATTGACTGAGCCCACTTGTACAGGCTGAATATATATATATGGAGGGCTTCCAGTAAATACCTGAGTCTCATTTAGTAGCACCACTGAGCTAAGAATTAATTAAGAGTTACAGCCTATTATTGTTTCTAGGCAAAGGCTTTTTGGTATGTCTCTAGCACGCCTACTCATCTGATACTACATTATTCATTGAGGACATTACATACAGGCTTAGCTGGGGGCTACATGTGTGTAGAAGCAATAACTACTTCAGTACCTACAAGAGACAGGAACGAGTGTTTTCTTTTTATACAAATAAATCTGGCAGGTCTCCTTTGTTATACAGTTCCAGTCTTTCCATCACTCTTGTACCTGCCATGATAGAACACTGAAATCAGTACCGAAATGGGGGAGAGCATTTCACAAATACCTTAGAAAAGGTGGGCTGAAAGTAATTAACGGAGTTATGGATGAAGGTACTCCATTGTCAGTTTGGCTCAAAAATCAGTCCTTACCCTCCTCTTGGTACGGTCATCGGAAAACAACACATTAACACATCACAGAAATGCTAAAAAATAACCAAAAGCTCAAAATAACACTCCAGTAGGAGCTGATGCCTGCAAAGCATTGGAGTAATTTGCTATACATATGGTTCTTTTCAAACACTGAAGCCGAGAAACTTCAGTTGTTCTGGCACCAAGGTGCTATCGACCAAGCGCTTCGCTGAAAACAGAAGGGAAGGCCGCTGTGTCGCTTGCGGGGTCCATGATTCCTCCCTAATGGTGCTGCCATTTCGACTACTTGTTTGTTTGCCTTCGTTGGTCAAGGTCTCGGCTATCTCGTTCAACCGGTGGTGTGACCGGTGGCGTCACAACTTGGTAGGTGTGGAGATGAAAAATATGAGGAATAGTTCCTGATGGAGTTCTAAACAAGTATAAACTGCACAGTTGCACACATCCCCTCCCCCTTGTAACCACTATAGATTTGTGCAATGCATTAACTTTTTGCATATTAATCCTTAATAATATATTAATCCACATTAATCCTTAATAACACTTTTAACAATCTGAGGAAGGACTGTGTATAAAGTGGTTATACTGCTACTACAGCCATTAACATGTCTTGGAACTGAATGTAACGCTGTTTTATAAGAACTTTACGACTCCTACATTATCCCTGTATTTTCCACATATACACATGTGTTTTAGGGCTCAAGAATTGGTTATCTGAGCAATACCTTCTTGGTTTTTGACTTATGTTGTGTAATGTCAGACGGGGTGATCAGGTTGGAGAACTGCTGACGTGAAGAAGACTTGGAGTTACGGTATATAGTAGCATCATGTTGTAGGCACTATCAGTGAGGTCCTAGTGCACAGATATCTGTAACCGGTGTAATTTTATTTATAATGTGTTACTGCGGTCGTTGTTCATGTTGATATTTTGATGAACTGTTAGGTATCGCTTAGCCGATCTTTTAATTACCACATGGTGAGCCACAGTTTAGTAGCTAGGAACCATTTGGCAAGTGATGGAATTATAACCTTTTAAAATACATATTATTAATGATGTTTTGAAAAAAAAATCATCAGTGATTTATTTAGTGCAACAGTAAACATTT
This sequence comes from Scleropages formosus, assembly GCF_900964775.1. Classification (NCBI taxonomy): domain Eukaryota; kingdom Metazoa; phylum Chordata; class Actinopteri; order Osteoglossiformes; family Osteoglossidae; genus Scleropages; species Scleropages formosus. Next base: position 14,538,489 of record NC_041826.1, read on the forward strand.
CATGGCTCTTTCATGCCCATTTGAAACCTTGCTGTAATAGCTTCGCCTGCTGTTCCTTGACTTGTCGGATTGACTTTGAAGTCTATTTTTACTTTACATATTAATTCAAAAACGCTGAGCATTGAGGAAACATTCTCAGCCGCTTCACAGGAATACAGTGAGTCTTGCCCTCCTTGTACATTTGGTTGGAGATTTTGAATTGTTTGTGTGACGTTGACACGACAAAGTGCTCTGCCACCGCCTCTCCGTGCACTCGCAGTAAGGTTACTCCAATACGCTCTTCGGCAAGGTCTCTCTGAGCGATGTTTTGGGACCCCCAAGGGTCTGGTGGACTTTTTCTTCTTGACTTTGCTGTTTCTATGGAGACCATTAGGTGAGAGTGATGTCAGTGGTCTGCAGTGGTCTCTGCCTGAAGGCCAGAGTTGCTCTGACTAATCCAGCCAATGGAGAGCCAGTTTTCGCCATCCGTTGCTGTGTTCTTCTGCTATGTTGGCTGCTGACTCACTGTTTCCGTTTGCCTTTTAAATGAAATGTCAGGGAAAAGAGATATACAGAAAGGGGGGTCAGCTTGAGGTTATTGCAAGAAGCCACAGCCTTGTTTATGTGTATTTAAGGTGATACTAGGTACTAGGTTTTGGGCACTCTTGGAGATTCTAGAACTTTCTCTCTTCATTTTCAAAACGGAATATCTTGCCACAAATCACCATCCAGCGCAAGTCACCATCCAGCGCAAGTCACCATCCTGCTCGTCATTCCTGTGCGATAAAAACTTACCATAAAGAGCAAGATGTCTGCTGAGATCCCAGGTTGCCTGTAGGCCAGGAAGTGTGGAACATTTTATTTAAACAGAAATTAAATAAGTTCTATATCCAGGAGGTCGGCCTGGTTCAGAGCAAAGATCCACATGTCTCTGCTCGGCCACCGAGACATTAGAGAGTGGAGTTGAGCTTGGGATGGGTTCGGGTTATGAATAATTGGAAGCCAGATGCAATATCGGGTTTGTTAAAGGCACAATGAGTTAACTTTGTTTCCGTTAAAGGATGTTTCGCAATGAGAGCTGGAACAGTGGAGTGACAGAGGCTGCTGGTGATGTGCTGTTATTCAATGGAAGCCTAGTGGATAGAAGAACAGGGCTGCTAAGCTGTACTACGTGGGTGACTCACCAGCCAAGGTGAAGCAGTCTGGAGTAGCGCAGGCCAACTGACTCCCTTTATGGACTCCCTTTATACTTCCTCCTCAGACTCCAACTTTGTCTCACCCACTACACGGTCCCCATCAGCCCTGCAGCAGCACTGCATATTAATACTATTAATATTTCATTCACAGGGCTCTCCATTCTGATGTTTCCAGCTCCCTGCTCTCTGGCTGAGAGGGAAAATCATCTCACAGTAGCTCATCCGCCTCACCAGGCCTGCCTGCATTTCAAGCATGTGTTTAAATGAATTATTCATTTATTTAAACACTGTTAAAAGGGGGTTTTTCACTAGCCCTCTGGGCATTGACACAAGCATTAAAGACCTAAACCATCCTGATCATTTACAGCTATCTACCACTGACTGGTGAGCTGATAAAAACCGAAATATTCCATGATGTTGACAAGTCCCAGTGTTACCGCACCGCTGTACAGTTTGATTTTGACAAAAAGAAAAAGTTTATACCAAGAAACGCAACAGACATGCAACATGCGAAATACTTTGCGACATCCATTGATTTGTTGGTGTTATGGGTTCAATCCTCCATATCATAGGCATAATGGGGCCAGAGGGATGGGTCTCCCCAGTCTTCAAGCAAGCCTAGTGTGCCCCAAATAATTCCTCTGAGTACTCCTACTAACATATATTTGAGTCCCCCCAGTACCTGAGAAGCTACTGTTCCTTATATATCTGATGTGGTCCATAGATCACACTTTGAATTGTGTTTACACCCTTAGAAGCAATATGTCTGTCAGATTTCCTTCCTTCGTTCTGCCTGCCAACAAGTCAGGTGCAATTTAACAAAGGCTTTAGCGTGACCATGCCGTCTGCTCTTCAGCGAACAGAACATCGTATCTTCTTTCCTTTGGGTGAGCTTCTGCTGCAACAGAATATTAATGAATGCAAATGAAAGCGCCTTCCTTCAGGAGTGGGCTATAGCCCTTGATATCCTTGAGGTCTCAAAGGATGAACATTAGGCAAAGATGTGTCTAAGATGACATTTGGGAAAAAACTATGAGATTCTAACGACCGTCTAATTTTACATGGTATATTACCACGTCCGTTAAATCGTCGGATTATTTCGAGTAGTGTAATAGGTTCAGACAAAATCACCTCATCACACCATTAGAGAGAGTACAAACAGCTGATAGGGCAGTGGTTAGAGCTGCTGCCTTTGGATCCCCGCATTTCTGATTTCACTCTCAACCTATCGCTATAGTGCCCTTCAGTACCGTAGTTATCCTAAATTGCTCCAGTGAAATTACCCAGCTGCATAAATGAGTAAATAATTGTTCGTAGCTTAACACTGTACATTGCTTTGGAGAGAAGTGTCAGCTAAATGAATAAACTGAAGTGAATTTTAATGAGCCAGCATCATCCCTTTTATTGAAGAAAGTCGCAATCATCGAAGTCCATGATAGCAATGATTATTCAAAGGATTCTTTTTTCATGGTGTCTTTTCCTGCACTGTCTTGATACAACACAATAACTAGTCCTGGCTTTTGACCTTAGGAACCTCTTGAATGTCCCGATGTCTTTTTTTCTTACCTCTGACTTTTGTCTGCTTCCTTGACTACATTAGTGCTGACAGCATACAAGTGCCAGACCACATTGACTGGAAAGAAGCCTGAAGCTGACGTCACTGACCATCCATCTGTCACAGGGCTTCGATCTCCCTTGAACACATTCAAGGATGGCGGATTTTATGGCCTTCCTTGCCTCTGGTGACTACCACACATTCTTTTTTGCAGCTTCATTACGTTTAAGCCTTCAGCCACTACATTGGCTGAACTGGAAGATGCATACAAGCCACCGTGAGATTCTCCAGACATGTTGAAAGAACATGGTTAATGTAGATGGTCAGAATGGATATGTCAGCAGGTCTATTTCCAAATTATCTTTGACATCCCAGAATCCTGCGCTGAAGTACTCGCGTGTTTCAGATTGAGATTCCGCTTTCAGATGAAGGATGAAATCGTAAAGCGGAGAGTTGCGGGGGTCAGCTGTTTAGCGTATCACCACAACAATTAATCTTCCTTAACAAGCCTCCACAGTAATAATCCTAAACAAGAAGCAGCAGTAAATAGCTGTGTTATTCAAAGCCTGGTGGTATCTGTCTACAACGGTCTTTATCAACCTGTCTCCACACCACCAATCCATTCCCATCTCTCTCTCAGCACCTAATGAAATTCCTCACATTATCTGTTGACATTATCACTGTGAATTATGTCGTCAATGTGGCAGAGGCACAAGTGCAGGCTTTTTTTCCCCCTTTAAAAGTCCACACTGAAATAGATGCACTCACTAGAAAACTTATTTTAAAGCAATGCTAAAAATTATATTTCTGAACAAGACTACAGTTTGAACTCTTCTGAGGTCCACTTAAGTAATACAGAGTAGACGTAGCCATTAGATGAAGCCATCTCTACGGATGAAGCTGAAAGGTCCATGTCGCATATCATTAGACTTGCAGATACCTGATTGGATGGATGGCATAAAAACTTCCCAAACTTACTGAATTTTAGACGTCCCAAGTAAAAAATGACTCTTGACACGCAATAGCTCAAGGCCTTGTTCCCACCGCAGACCTCTGTGGCCTGACTTTTCCTGCCAAGTTATTTTTTCAGAGCACATGGCCATTTCCAGCCAGAATTAACTTGCTCTTGCAAGATGACCTTCATTCAGTTTGTTGGTGTGTGTCTGCAGCATAACCGTGGTAATGTGAGTCTCATGTGAAGAATTTCTTGTGGTCGATACTGCTAATTTGTGATTTTAAAGGAAAAAGATGCTTAAAAATGTATTTGGGGTTAAAGCTCATCCTGTGGTCTGAGCCATCTTCAAAACTGTTGGATTGGAGTTTCTCCACCCTAGTTTTCCTAGAAGTGCTTCTGCAAGTCACCCGTGGCTTCCTGCAACACACCTGCAGGGCAGGTAGTCAAGTTTACCTGAGAAGTAGAAATGACTCAGCTGGGCTAGAACTGGGAAATAGGAGGCTTAAATCAAACAAAGGTGTTTTCAGAGTGAAAAGGCAACGGTGATGAAATCCAGCAAACCGAGGCCTTACTTCTAACACCCATTTAATTCTGAATGCAGAATTCAGACAAGAGCTTTCCAGAAACACTAGGTGCCTTGCAGAGGTAAAACACTGAACTGCCACTGAATCTCAACAACATAATTGATATCAGTGTGAGAAACCAGAACCATATCCACGAATGCTCTGATTGTCATTCAGTCAAATTTCCCAGCAGTTCTTTCATAATCACCGCTTACCTCTACATGTTTAAGGTCTTCTAATCCACTTTCGGCCCAATGGATAATCCTCCAATCATCTTAAATGCGCTGATACTGCCCACTTGTGTACTGTGAACCGGTACTCTGAGAGGCAGAGATCAATAGTTTGCATTACATAAATAACAAGCTTGAAAGTAAAGAGAGCGATCGCTTTGCTTACTTACAGCCTCTATAAAGTGTTTGTCCTCTTACTGGCCACCCCGTGCTCATCGTGTTGATTGATGTTATCTGCGTGTTGTAGAAATGAACATTTTATTCAAAGTACCATAATCTATAACACATATCTGACCGTCCACATAGTGACAGGGTGCTTATGTAGAAATGGATTGATGAGGTTTACATGCGGGTCAATACAACATAAACCCTTCCTGTAATTAATCCCTGACTCATCACGCAAAGCCCCTCCGAAAGCTCCCCGGAGCTTCTTACGCTAGAGATGCTGGCGGTGCACAGAGATGTTTTAACAAAAGGCAAGGCTGTCATGCATACATGTCACAAGTCTAAGTGCAACAGACGGTCTACTGCTTAAAGGCAATAACTTGATTGTTGCTTTTTATCTGGAAGGTCTGTATAGTCGTTCCCTTCAGTTAGACCTTACGATGGATTTCCATCGTTCACAATTCAAATTTTAAGCGTTTATAAATTGTTCCCTTCGGACTGAAGCCAGCAGTCAAAGTCTCCTTTATGACTATGCTAATTTAACTTTTTCCTTGTGTTATTTGTTGCTTGGACTATTTTATGAAGCACTTTCTGGAGTCTTTGCTATCTCATTTTCTATTGCCCTGGGGACAAGTTCTCTCAATAGGGAGAGACTGTTGAGTTGTTGGTGACTGAAGATAAGGGGGGCTGATTGGAAAATATATTGTATCTCTCCAATACTGAGGTACAGTGAGCTTCATTTTGCAGGTAACAAAGTGATTAATGGGCCATAACTTTCAACTAGATAGCTGCAGTTTCAAGTCCAAAGAAAGTTCAGGCTTAAAGCTGATATAAAACCCTTTAGGCTTTATATTGGATTTTTTTTGTAAAAAAAAAAAACAAGCTGTGTGAATGGAAGAAAAAATCTAAATGGCATGTGCCTTTTCAAAAAACAAATGAAGATCATTTTTGTAATTTTCTCTCTTTAGACCAAGGGTTTCTTTACCATATGTAAATAAATGACACTTCAAGATTTTACACTATTCTATGTAACTTATTTAAGGGCACTGTTCATTATATGTGTAATTGGCATGTCTAAATATTATCTACAAAGCTGTTGAAAATTACAGTAAATCTAATAACAGACTGAGGAACAGGAATATATTACTGTTGCTGAATAAAAACGTTGTATGTTCATTTATATAAAATGTGAGAATCTTTGTGAAATTTACATAAAATTAAATGACAGGATGAGTTCAGTCTTGATTTAATTAGACAAGATGGAGTTTCTCTGGCACTGAAGTTCACTAAAAGCCTAAGAAGAGGAGTCATCTCATCTTTACTTTATGAACAGCAAAAAAAAAAAAAAAAAAAACAACTGCTAAAACTGTGCATTTCTTTCTGGAGTGAAGATACGATTCAGACTCTTCAGTTTTCTTGTCGACATCCCAGATCAGTTTGAAACCAGGTTTCGGGCCTGCTTTTAATTCCTCGTTCAATTTCGTTATTTCAAAAGCATTTAGTCCAAGAAACTCTAGAAAAACTGAAAAATGTCTCACATGGAGGCCTGGTAAATGATTATTACATCATATCATTGCTTTGAAATGACTAATGAAGGGGGGCGTGTCACTTCTGGTGAGATATTAATATGAACTGCGTTTTCATTAATATTTGATTTTTAGTTAGATATTAAGTTTACCAGATATTGAAATATTATATGGCTTAAAAACAACTGATAAAAGAAAGCAACCATCAACGAAGATAACGTGAAGGACGCAGAGTTTGAAATGGTTCGACTGATATTATCAGATGGGCAACGTTAAAATGTATTGAGCAGCATGTTCCACATGAGGCCTCCAGAGATAATGTAATGGTTACAGTGGCATTGCGGAAAGTGGACATTGACACGTTTAACCTCTTTTGGTGAACTTCTTCTGATCTTATTGGACCTTATGCTAAAACACAAATACAGTGATCGCTGTTTCTATTACATGCGGGTGGAGAAGAGTTTGAACAAAAATGGCGAGTATGAACAAATGAATAATTCAGCATTGCCCAACCATGCTTGCAACTTAATGAAAATGCCCGTGATGCACTGAAAAAGGGTTTATTGCAAGAATATAAATCTCCTCAATGGCATGGAATGAGTTCTGACACTCCTTTGTCCTCTGTTTCTTTGATCACTCCTTGGCATTGCGGGAGCTCTCCGCAGGGGCTGTGGCCTCCGGGGCAGGTCACATTAAGGTGTGTTCATCCATATCGGCTTATTGCGGAACCCCCGGCGCCGTAAAGGTGCTGGCTTATGTCCGTGCTTGTCCAGTACAGCCTCGTAGGGGTCCAGAGCCCATCCCAGAAAGATTAGGCATAGGCAGGGTTGCACCCTGGAAGGGATGTCAATCCATCACAGGCCAATCACACGCATTTACAGAAACACGCTTTCAAGGAAAATTAGTTGCCACTTCCCCTGAAACACATGTCTCTGGACTGCAGGGATAAACCTTACTGTCCAGAGGGAACCCACGTGAATATGGGCAGAGCATTCAAACTTCACACAGACTTAACGTGGGATCAAACCTGCACCCAGTGGGTCACTTGAGCCCCGTTCTGTGCCCCCGAGTCGCCTTTTGTCGAATATTCCACCCTGCTGACATTCTATTCTGATGAGCATGACATGCAGTAGTGAAAAAAATAACGGTGGCGTTCCTGTCCAGCTCTTCCCGCTTGGACACATTTTAAGAAGCTGTTTGACTGGATATTGTTTATTTAAAATCAATATTTTAACATTTTAAACACTCTGATGTCCATTATGAAACAGGACTTTCAACAGGTTGTGTTATCAGTAGCTTCTTTGCCCCTCCCAACCTATTATTATTATTATTATTATTATTATTATTATTATTATTACATATGGGGAGCACAGTGGCACAGCAAATTTGGCCTGTGCCTGCTCTCTGGTGGGTCTGGGGTTCAAGTCCCACTTGGGGTGCCTTGCGACGGACTGGCGTCTTGTCCTGGGTGTGTCCCAACGCCCACCAGCTTTGCACCCTGTGTTGCTGGGTTAGGTTCTAGCTCGCTACAATCTTGCTTAGGACAAGAGGTTTCAGACTGTGTGTATTATTATTATTATTATTATTATTATTATTATTATATTAGGGCAGCATAGTGGTGTAGCAGATAGTGCTGCTGTCTCAGCACGTGGGTTGTTTGGACACACAATCAAATCCAGCTCAGTCTGTGCGGAGTTTGCATGTTCTGCCATTGTTGTGTCGTTTTGTCCAAGTGCTCTGGTTTCCTCCCACAGTCCAAAGACATGTGTTTCAGGTGGATTGGTAATTCTAAATTGTCCATCGTGACCAAGTGACTGACAGAGAAAAAGAGCGTATGTGTGTATGTATGTTGCTGCCCTCTGGTCCATGGTTACCTGGGCTGGCATCCTATCCAGGGTAGGTCTATACCCTACCTTAGCTTTGTACCCCGTGCTTGTGGACTAAGCTCCAAACCACTGTCACCCAGAACCATGAATAGTTTAAAGAATATGAGTAAGTGAATAATAATAATAATAATAATAATAATAATATGTTTGTTGTTCTTATTATTATGAATAAAGGGTAGTGCAGCTGTATTAGTCCCAGAGGCACTCGGTCTGTTTCCTTAATGAAAAAGACATCTTCTTCACTAACTCTGTAATTTCAAAGCTTCTTGACTGAGAGGCTGGTGCTGTGTGTCGCTGAGGCAGAAGAGACTATTGGAGAGTTCGGAGGACGGAAACACAAATGTAAGCAGCAGTCTTCATACGCATTACAATCCATTAGGACCACTTTGGGTTACCTTGGGCTACGAGCAAGGTGCACTATTTAAGACAGATGCCATTTGGTAAAAAATAAATAAATAAATAAATAAATAAATAAATAAATACATAAAACTTACTGTTCCAGCTCTCTAATTGTTAAAGGATTTCTTGTGACATTAAAGGCTCAGCTGATAAAGCCTTATACAAATATTAGTAGGGCTGGTAAAGGTATTTTGCATCGAACCACGCCGTCCTCTCTATACCTTGTGTGTTGGTGCTGCTGCTGTTTCCATGGGATGTTAACGTGAGCACGTTTTTTCACTTTCATTGCATGTAATTTGAAGTTCTAGAGTGAATGTTTTTACTAGATAAGAGGGAACCGTTAACATATTGTATTTAGGAATTTTAATCATATTTTACTTTTTCCCCATTTAGCAGACACTTTTCTCTAAAGCGACTTCCAGCGAAAACTGTGGTGATTTCGGCCCACACCTTATTTACCCAAGGTGACTTACACTGCTATGTACACTACTTACAATGAGTCACTCATCCATATACCAGTGAAACACACTTTCTCACACACTATCAGTGATTTTTTTTTTTTTTTTGGAATCACCAATCCACTTGAACAGCGTATCTTTGAAATGTGGGAGGAAACCAGAGCACCGGGCGGAAACCCATGCAGACATGGAAAGAACACGCAAACTCCATACAGACTGAGCGGGGTTCAAACCCATATCCTCTCACACCACCCAAGCACTGTGAGAGAACAGCACTGCTTGCTGTGCCACATTTTTATATTTTAAATAGGCTTTATTTTCGATACAGGCTGATGGTGGCTGGGATTTGAACCTGCAACCCTTTAAAGAGCCTATTCCCTCAAACAGGATGACTACATTCCCCTACCGCCACTGAGTAATTAATTTTTTTTCCATTTATGGAAATATTGTTAGAGGCTCTCAGCTTACAGGTACGAATGAAAAATGAGATATCTGTGAAGGCAACGGTGGAACATGCAAGAAGGAGCGGCTTTAAGGAGGAACGGTTTGCTGGGCGTCACATGAGCCAAGTTTCATTCGAGAATTACTACTTTGGGTGGAAGCAGCAGATCCAAAGCATCACTTTAGCTGTCCTCCTTACCCATATTTCAGAAAGTGTCCAAACTGAAATGCGGAACATTTCCGACTCCAGCTCAGTATTCTTTTTATTAATGAATTTGCTAAATGTGAAAGCCCATTCCGCCGTTTTGCAATATGGAACAGATTAAATTATTCAAATTTCTTGTGTGGGTTTTGAGATTTCTAAATGTTTCATTGGTAATTTTGCATAAGTTATAATCTCTTTTCCCCCTTTCTTTTTTTTTTTTTTTTTTTAAACCATGCAATCGAAAGCAACTCTTGCATGTTATAAAAGTGTTTAAACTTGAATGTTATGTCAGCCGAAAGCAGCTCGCCGGGCAAAAGTGCGACCGCGGCCTGGGAATTGTGGGTAAGTGTCAGTTTGTAAATCAGCGCAGTGTTTAAGGATTGTCCCGGAGCGCAGGAATCTTCGTAGCCTCGCTGCCGCCGGGACGCTGGTGGACACCCCAGACCTGTCTGTCCTTAAAAGCGACATTAAGATTAAATAGATGAATGAACAGTGAGAGGGCTTCAGGGGAACCCGAGAGCCATGTCTCAGCAGCAACACAGCACAGCAGCGCAAGAGCACAGAAGGACAAGTTAAAGAGTGGAGACAGACACACACACACACACACACACACACACACACACACACACACACACACACACACACACAGAGCCGCAGAGGCAATTACATTGCTCAGGATTGCCTACCAAGCCAGAATACCAAATGAGCTTGTCTAAGAGAGAAGCCAAGCAGAGCTTCTCCCCTGTTGCTCTACTTCTCTCTTTCCCCTTTTTAAAATATTTTGCAGGTATCACACTTACTTCTATCACATCGGTGGACAGTCCTAGTTTGGGCTTCTGCAGAGGGGAACTGGAATTGTTATTCATGAGAAATCCAGTCGGGAAGAGAGCAGGACTCCGAATGGAAGCCCCGGTCATTCTCCACCAACAGATTATAGTGGGTATAAAAACATAAATCAAAGGTGCTCAGAGTCGTTTATGCTCTTTTAGATTATTAAGATGCCCCACATGCAAAATCATTGTAATGTTAGCCTTTAACACACACACACTTCCTGAACCGCTTGTCCCATTCGGGGTCGCGGAAACCGGAGCCTAACCCGGCAACTCAGCGCGTAAGGGGGACACACCCAGGACGGGACGCCAGTCCATCGCAAGACACCTCAAGAGGGACTCGAACCCCAGACCCAGCGGAGAGCAGGACCCGGTCCAACCCGCTGCATAACTGCACCCCCCCTTAACGCAACATCCAGAACTAAAAAAACAGAACACAATGTGAAGTGGTTCAAAGCTACAGAAAGAGATCACCAGGTGCACGAGGACCATCCCAAGGAGATCGACAGCAGCGACACCTCCTTCATTGCGCAAAGACCGAGACAATTTGCCTCGGCAGTTTGTTCTTCTCACAGGAGTCCCTGACGGCCAAAGCGCTGGAGATTTCCGCTGAAATGAAATCATTTTCTGTTCATAATTTATATTGCCGAAGCAGTTTAATTTCATTAACTCTGTTTGCAATTTGACAATCCTATTTTCAAATTATTTTTAATTTCTAATATTAGATGTTGGTCTGTGTCGATGTGTGTGCAAATGTAAATGTTTCAACGCAATTTTTCTGTTTAATGCTAACTGTTATAATATCCATCCGTTCATTTTCATTAATTGCTTGCCATGTTCAGGGTCGCAGGAGTCCAGAGCCTATATTGGAATCGCCGGGTGCACGACTGGAGGGTATACCCCGGGTGGGACACCAATCTATTGCAGGGTAGCCGCACGCACAGTCACTCACGCATCCTCACATCGTGAGCAAGCTAGTCCCATCGGTTCAGCTGAACTGTATGTTTTTGACTGCGGGAGAAAACCAGAGCACCCAGAGGCAACCCATGCAGACACAGTGAGAACGTGCAAACTCCACACAGACTGAGCTGGGTTCAAACCTACGCCCAAACAGCCTGGATGCTGTGAGGTGTCAGCGCTATTCACTTCACCCCCGTGCTGCCCGGCCGTCGAGCGCAAGGATGAACTCAACAAGGCCACTGGTATCCTATGAAAGGACCCGAGGTAGCGTGAAGGGCAAGGTCACAATGGAGCCAAGTTCTTGGAAACTATCAGCGTTGATGTGTATGTCAGTAATTGCGGAAGGGGAATTATGGGGTTACACGGCGGATGAGGACATGGACATAAAGCCTGCAGGTTTCCAGCTCTTGTCTCATGGGTGCTCCTGCTGTTGGACATCAGAGTAAGGTACTCAACTTGTGTTGTTTCAATACACCCTCCTGCTGCATTAATAGCAGAATTTATAATTGTTTTTTTAGTCAAAATCATTAGCGGTATAGCTAAATAGTACAGATATATGTGTGTGTGTCCACAGCTGTGAGATGATGTGCCTATTCATTATATTCCTTGCATCATTAACTCGTTCATTTCGGAGGTGTATCTGTACAGCTGGGAACGTGGCCTGCAAGTAACTGAACGCACTTTCATAAAAATTGCGTTGTCCTTATTCTTTGTGTAGCTCCCCACCAGAAGGCACTGGATTTGATCCCTGAAGCCCCTTTCGCTCTAATAGCCTGTATACATGGCAGTCAAAGTTGAAAAGTGCGGTGCGCTGGAGGTGGGTAGCTCTGAAATCGTTGCTGGCCTTCGTTCTGAAGATGTACAGAAAAGGCGGAACAACTCCTTTTGACAGAAGGTCAAGTATGTCCGTGCAAGCGAGAAATCCATCTTTCTCTGCCTCTTCAGTACATCGGGAATTGTTTCGGTGCTCAGAAAACTCTAACAGATGTGTTTTCCATATATGACTGACAAACGGCAGAGGGGGAGCCACCGTATCAGTTCTCTGAGACGTTCCATCACGTCACAGCAACGGCACATCCAGCCCATGTCTCCGCACCGGGCGGAAACGCAACACACTTTCCTTTTCTGACCCCCATGACGTGGAATCCAGGCCAAAATGTCACCTTCCATGTCCGTCAGCGATGAAGTCCACCACAAACATTGTGGATTGTCTTGAACCCTTGGGTCTGCTGGGGGGTTCTGGTCATGCCAGGCCACCTCACAGAACTCACTGAAAACACGCCAAGTGTATCACCTAGCAAGGCTAGTTCCGAGCTGCTGACTTCAGTTAACCCAGTCAATTAATCTTAAACACTCGATGAGTCATCACCAATGGGGGTGTGGTGGTGCGGTGGTGCGGTGGCGCGGTGGGTTGGACCACAATTCTGCTCTCCGGTGGGTCTGGGGTTCGAGTCCTGCTTGGGGTGCCTTGCGATGGACTGGCGTCCCGTCCTGGGTGTGTCCCTTACGCCCTGTGTTACCAGGTTGGCTCCGATTCCCCACAGCCCTGTATGGGACAAGTGGTTCTGACAGTATGTGAGTCATCACCAAACCTGCTGAGAGTGGGGGGCACAGCATAGGAATCTCAGATTGTTTTCAGCGGGAATAATCGTGTGGCGTGCGCAGGTTTTTCACACAAAGCCACGAGAGCGTGACTCCCAGAAGGACGGGGTTAAGCTATGGCGAGCGAGGTTCTTCGTCTCTCCACTTCCGGTGTACCTGATGGATTTATTAGTGTCTCTGCCTTTTTATCGCCGGGACCAGTTTATGTAGCGCGCGCTAAACAAACAGACGGTTTTATGACTTTTATAAGCAGTTACCGAAACTGCAGCGAGTTAGAAGGCGATGAAGCTGCGACTCAGATAGCCATGCGAGCCACCAGGACACCGGCATGATTAATACCATAATATCCTGTCTGTGCTGCAAAAGAAAAGGTCGTTTTAAATATGCTGCAGAGCACAACCGGAAGCATGTACTGCAAGTCCAACAACTTAAACTCCCACCACTCGTGGAAATGGACAGGGAGGATAATAATGTCCCGGACAAATTCATAAAAAGCCTTATTGGAAGCCATTACTTTCAATAAAATAAAGTGCATGCTGCAGGTTTTAGTTCCTGTTAGTCTTAAATTAAAGCTGTCGCCACTATTATTTTGCTGCTCAAATGTACTATGTCGTTACTTTGATTAGAATTCGTACTTGTAATGAGAGGTCTGTTGAATAACTAATGCCGGGAATGAATCGGATGGAGAAACGATGGATTATGTCATTGACTGTAAAGGAAGCTGAACTGGGACTAAATAAAAAGTAGGAGTGTTTTACACCTTTGGCATGTTTCTCTATGCAGGGCAGGAATGCTGTATGGAAACATATTTAATGTCACGGGGAGAGAGGGCTGGCCGGTCAGACTGGACTCCTTTCCACTAGGTTCGAATGCTCCAGGCATCTCCCTGGGTTTACAGTCTGCTTACCGTGGAATCATTAGTGTGAACAGAGAACACGCATCGTGTGAGTCAAGGTACAGCACAGTAATCCAGCACCTCACATTCCCATGATGGTTTTATTAGATTGGTGTATATATTGTTGTAGGGCGCAGGGGTGCGGCGAGTTTGGCCTGCACCTGCTATGTGGCGGATCTGGGGTTCGAGCCCCACTTCGGGTGCCTTGCAATGGACTGGCGCCCCGTCCTGGGTGCGTGTCCCCCTTGCGCCCTGTGTTGCCGGGTTGGCTCCGGCTCACCGCGACCCCGCTCGGGACAAGCGGTTGTAGACATTGCAAACAAAACAAAATTGTTGCAAGATGTGCTGACAACAATATTTCAGCCCCCCCCCCCTTTTTCCCATACTTGTCAGAGGGCAGTGGTGAACGGGAGACTTTCTGAGTTCTGCGAGCAGCCACTTGGAGGAGCAAACGTCAGACGCGGTGAGGAAAACCTCAGAGGCGGGAGAGACAAACCCAGGGCCCGATAGATGAGAATTAAGAAGAACGGCGTGTCGCGAACTGAGCGAGGCTGGTATTCCAAACAGTGGAAACACGTGGGAAAAGGATCTTTTTTGGCTCTTGTGTAACGCCTTCATCTAATGCAACGGTCAACTTTTCCATTTCAGTGGACTGGTAACTTTTTGAAGGAGCAAGAATCCTCCAGGGATCTGAACTTAGCAGCTTCTGTGTTACAAGTGCGAAGGTGAGGGAGCGCTGAGCGAGAATACCCGATGCCCCTGTGTGGTGTCACTGGTCCTATGGGTAAAGTAAAGAAAGCTCCAAGGCGCTGCTCGCTGGAGAGACCTCGCCCAGCAAGAACCGGCCACATCCATCGCTCTGTTATAGCTGTGTGAAGATGCATAACTATTAATTACATGCTGACACAGCGATTCCTTCCTGGCATGATTAAGAACAGCTTTCTGGAACATCACTGCTTTTGTGTTATGCTCGAGTGAATAACGCTAACCTGCGTTTCTCCTGGGAGGTTTCAGTATTTTTTCATTTTGATCTGTGTGTGTGTGTGTGTGTGTGTGTGTGTGTGTGTGTGTGTGTGTGCGCGCGCTTAATGCAGGCACAGCCGGATAGTGAACTTGCTACATGCCGGAATTTCACACTTGATCTACGAGTTCCGGCCGTCCACATCCAGGTGGATAGAGTGGTCCGATGCTCTAGAGACAGTACAGACATGATCACGGGTGTGAGGCCACGGATGTTGCTCGCGTGACTCTTTTATAGAGATCTTCCTCCAGTAGCTGTCAAAGGTCTTTCAGCACATCTCATATGAGCCCCGTGTCCTCTGTGTTGCACGTGTGTATGTCAGCAATTGTCAGAGTTATCGATGGCCCCACAGTGAATCAGGATGCACAAGTTTCTGTCGCCACGACGGCGCGACAGTGGAAAAAGCAATCGCTGCCATTGGGCCGATTTGTCGAGTTGCCCCTGGGTATGGTAGGTGAAGGCCAAAGGGACACTTGCAAGTGTCAGAGCCACTATTAAGAGCAGCATTGGGGTTGTCAGTAAATCTTACTGATTGTCTGGAATGTCCCATGGAAGCTTAGTTACGCATAGAGAAGTAATGTTGAGGACACTGTATCCTGGACATTGCAGTAGAACTGTCCGGTGTGGTCAGATGTGCTCATTCGCTGATACGGGTGGCGCTTGACTTATGACGGCATCTCATTCCACAGAAACAGCCGAGAGCGTAGCGCTTCATCGCTGTTGCAGGTCCGAAGCCAACCTGCTGCTTTTGTACCCTTAAGCAGGGAAATGTACCCTGTAGTAAAGTAAAAAACAAAATAATTATAGGCAGCTTAACATTGTAAGTCACTTTAGAGAAAGGCATCGGCTAAGAATGAATGAGCCAACTTTGTTGTTAGTTGGAAATGCGCTTACGTTATTTGAACCATAAGGATTTTTAAACAATATACATGGACATTAGGTTACATAATAGGGATCTGGTATGGTTGTTCACTAATTTCACGGATTAGTCATGTTGAAATAACAATATTATAGAAGAATAATATAAATACGGTACAGCGTCATATTTTTATGCCGTGTCATTATTTGCACGTTCGTTTCCAAATCCGATGTCTTCTGTTTTTCTTTGCAACAAAACCAGAACGCTGATGTCTTCACTTGCTATCCATTAAGTAACTTAAAGGGAATCACAAATGAAGAGTTTTGTGAAGAACAGGCAGTCGCTGCAAGACACCCAAACACTCACTGAGACCCAAACAATAATACATATGGTGCCTTGCGGCAGCGCGGCCAGTTGATGTTATCACGCGGCAGACGGAGCTGTCATTGTCAGACGATAAGACCAAACGTCTGAACTCGAAAATTATACGATGATGCAACGATATAATAAGGTTGACGCGGCGGCTTTCATTAAGTACGAGTTGACATTAATTCGGATATGAAGCAAGCTGAGGACTACCTGTATCCGAATGACAAAGTCACTAACGTGCACACCAAAGCGTGCGCTCATCATCATCATCATCATCGCCCTTTTGAGTTCTACGGACGAGCCGCACTGTCATATCGATTATTTCGCTACGGTGCAACTTGCCAGAACACGAATGCATTAAATGGAAGCACCCGTCATTCCCGCAAGTACATTAGCTAATGGGCCGAAATGCGAGACGTGTGTGATTTACGCTCATTGTTCTACGGGGCTAAGCGTCCGTGCCGACGGCGCTCCGTGAAGCAGCCTCCTTTCCCCTGCGAGGACTCACCTTGCGCTCCTGCTTTCTTTATGTGATTGATTTCTTTGTTTACAGCCCTGCTGGAGAACTTCTACGAGGACAATGGGCACATCGCGCAGTTTCGTTTCAGCCTGGGTATTCTGTTGCCTTCCTGCGCTGGCAAACGAAAAGCTTCGGGGACTAAGGGCCATGTTAAAAATCTCTCTGATCTTTATTTTTCGCCTTTGCTTTTGCAGAACTCTTTCGACCACACAGCACGCCTGGCTTTGATACCGCAGTAGGAAGGACCGGAGAAGTGGCTCATAACGGCCTGATCCCGGTCCTTCCTCCTTGGCCGGGGCTCACGGGGCACAGAGAGTTTAAGCAAATACTACAGGCTCGCCTTTCTGCTGAGGCCCCCTCCCCCACTGACCTGGGCTTTCTTCCATCGTCGGCGTAAGGCCGGGTCCTGCGGGTGGGGGTGGGAGAAACACAATTCACCGCGGCGGGTCAAAGTGGGGGTGGGGAGCTCTAGGCGACACCTCCCCGGTCAGGAGAAAAGCTCCTCCATGTCAGACAGAAGGAGAGAGGATCAGTCCCAGTGCAAGTCGTCCAGCTTTGTGTCAATAAGAGCACCCCGAGAGAGGAAACCTTGCTTCTCATGCCACCGAGCAGATGAACAGAATAAATCTGGATGAAACGGAGGGGCGGCCTTTAGAGCGGCATCATCTTGATTTATTCCCTTCCATGTAATCCTGTAAAAGGTTGCAAAACGCATGCTTCACGTGCATCTTGGCTTTGGCTCAGAACTGGCAGATCGCTGCAGTATTCCCCCCCACCCCCCATACTTTTTCAGACATGATTGTTGCTTCCCCTTATGCACATGCTTTTACTAGTACATTCTTCTCCTCAAGTCACACAAGGAGACTTTTAAATCAGACAAGATTTACTTCTGCCGGCATGCAAGACTGCAGTGTCATACTTCTTGAGGTTTGATATTTTTTACTCCCTGAAGTCACTTTAAACATTAATATTGCGGTATTAAGTGAAAGATAAGGTCAACCGAGGTCAGACTGAAAGGCGGGACACTCTAGAGGAATGGAGGTTTCACATCTTTCACCCATAAGGGCAAGAGGAGGATGACCTTGCCAGTCCTGGCCGGACCGCTGGCGTTGACGCACGCATCCAATACCTAAGTGACCTTGATCGCTCGGATTAGCAGGAACACAAGTGTGAAATGGGGGAGACCATTGCACCTAAGCAGGGACAAGCAATCCAATGAGAGAAGCAAAAGTGCTCTCGTGGCTGCAAAATAAAACGTCCTCTCTCCCTGGAGAACCGTCAGTTTTACATGGAGGTCATTTAAACCAATTTTGGCACTCGTGAACATATTCAAACACTGCTGGCTGCCTGACATTAATCAATTCCTGCAAAAAATGAGAAATGGCGCAACGCAGCAAATGTCCACAGACAATGAAGTCCTTCAGAAAAATTCAGCTAGTCACTGAAAGACAATGACGTTCTCATAGAACTCCCTAGAATGCCTACAATTCTGGCTCTGGCCGCGATCATTTAATTGTGCTTCAGGGCGCAGTGAGGCTAGAAGCAATCCTTCCCTCATTTTGGGCCACAGTTTTGGTTTTGCACTACGGACACAGCTGCATAGAAGTAAAGCTGCATATTCTGGACTTTTTTTTCAACAGATGATGCAGGCCATCAGAATTGGGACACCACAGTACAATGCGGGGCTTTGTAATGCTGGAGCTGGGGAGTCGATAAATAAGATGCGTAAGCATCTAGATAACTTTCTAACGCGGCCCTTAACATAAAGATCTGTCAAAACTGATTTTATATTGAATGGCCTGTAATCGAGGGATGAATACACTAAAAACAGACATTGTAAGGGCCTCCAGATGCTTGTATTTTAACAGCTTGGTGGACCTGCCATATAACCCAGAAAAACAAAAGCAAAAACCAGTTCGGGCTAGTGCAACAAAAAGACATTTCTTTATAACTATTAAAACCATTTTATGATTTTTATTTCTCTTTGCACTGCGCTCTAACGCTGCATGATGACATATCACAATAACTTTTCAAGATGGAATGGCTGCTCCTTGGCAGGAGACCTACACGTCACTTTATCATGGACTTGTAATAAAAATGTTACCCCTGGTAAATAACGTAAATCTCCCATTTCATACTCTCACCCTGAGACTTTGGCTAAGTTGATGTTAATGTTGGAAAACTGGTTATGATTTTACTATCAAAGCTACAGGGAAGTATTGTACTTTGACACTAATACAAAAAAACTGACTTGTTTTACCTCAGTTTTCCAGGAATAAACTAATTAAACTGTCTAAAGTCATATTTTTGTTTTAACTAAGCTTAAAGAATCTTTTTAAGCTTGAGGGCAGCAAATATAACAATGATAAATGGCATTTTGTGCTTCCTGCGGCCTTCTGATTTACTCAAGACATTTAAACTGGACTGAGTAGCACGGTGGTGCAGCAAGCAGCACTGCTGCTTTACAGTGCGTGTGCTGTTCAGGTGTATGTTTTAATTCCTCCGAGTGCTCTGGTTTCCTCCCACAGTCCAAACACATGCTGTTCAGTAGCATTGGTGATGCTAAATTGCCCAGAGTGTGTGAGTAAGTGAGTGACTGTGTGTGTGCATATGTGGCTACCCTGTGATGGAATGGCATCCTGTCCAGGATGTACAAAGTTCTCACCTAATTTGTGAAAATGTGGGTTAATCTGGGCTACTGGGCTAACTTGCAGGATCTTGACCCAAAGAAAGCATTACAGCAGGGGTTGTAACTGAACCCTTTGCTTCACAGAACTGATCACACAGGTGGTTAACCCCAGGATTGAACTCAGAGGCGGGCGCATGACATACCTTGAGTGGTGCAAAACATGTGGCTGTTTGCTCCAGCTATGAGGTTCAGAGAAAAATCTCCCCGTAGTCCCGTCTTAAAATTACAAGGTGCTCCTGTACTGAAAATTTGTTGCTGTACCTGTAAAGAGGTGCTGAGCGTCCTTTGAGCGTCCTGCTCGATGACGAAAGGCTGACAGAGAAAGGTTATCTCTGTAATTATGAAGGATCTTGAAGAGGAAGGGAGCTCGTATGTGTGTATGTGTGTGTGTGTGTCTTTAGGGTAGGGGTGGTCTTTCCATGTCTAGTGAGACTCCAGATGGGAAATCTGCAAGGCCTCATTAGCAGACCTAATGTGTAGAACTCATAACCCAAGCCAGAACATGGAGAGAAAAGTACTCAACATACTGCGGGTGCTTGATAGAAATGCTTTCACATTTTCGAGTGAAACGTCAAGATTGAAAAAGATGTCAGTTTTGGCCCAGGTGTCACATTCAGGATGTCATCACTGTGAAAAGAGACAACAAAAAAACAAACAAAAAAAAACTCCACACACACATTTGCCTGCAAAATCTGTTATTTTTCTAATTATTCAGCTTGGATTTTGAAATGGAAATGGCTCAACCTCCCTTTCCAGCCACTTAGCAGACAGAGCAGTCAGTGATCTGGAAATGACTGAGAACGTATTTACAGCAAGAGGACAGATGCTGATGTTTTGCACTGAAATGTAAACAGGGAAAGAGTTCTTTAGTGCGGTGAAGCCCGTTCTCCTTGAGTGCACAACCACAGCGCCGGAGAGGCCAGGCGGCCATGAGCCGGACGCACGGTAAACTAAACTGCCCCATTACGGACCGAGCTGGAAGTCGCTGGGGTACAACATGAATCAGATCTTAAATTCTGCACACCTCGTACAAAACCAATTAATTCAGCGCAGGCTCGCTTTTGAGATATTTGTGGAGACACGTTAAAATGTTGTGTGAGATGAGAGGTGTCCTTGTCTTGAGGGTATCCTCTGTTAAACGAGATGAATGGAAGTGTTTGGTATACAAAGACTGGGGTCCTTAATATCACTCATGTTTAACTACAGATGTTAAATGCACAGTCTGAGATAGCAGTTCAACAGCATCTTTTCATGTAACTTGTCTGTTTTCCATGTGGACTTTGTATTAATTTCTTTCACTCATAAAGCAACATGGGATAATGTCACTGATTTATGTAAACCTAAAATAATAACAGAAAAAGACTTCACTGGGACTTTTAGTATTTAACTACCCACAATTATTTACCCATTTTACAGATGAGTGTGCTGTGCTGTATCAGTTTTGGGTTAGTGCTTTGGTCAAGGTTTCTGCAGCAGGAGGTGGGATGCAAACCTGGGTCCTTTGAGTTCCTTATAGAAATAAACTAAAAAAAATATAATGATTACTTCAGCTACTGAACTCATTGTGAGTATGTGTTCTTCCCAGGAGCAGGACTGAGGACAGACTCAAGGTGTGTGAAACTTGTCTTGTATCGTGCTATGCAGAGAAACGTTGACAAGCGAGAGATAACAATGAGGAAGGAACTTGACACAGAAAAGGTCAGTGATGCAGCTTCTTCTTCTCTGGGTTGTGTGCTCTCCTACTGCAGGGAAGGTCCATGTAAGTTGTGATGAGGCCACTATCCCTCCTTCCTCCTCCCTCCTCCAGTCAGATGTGCCACAATCATGTAAACAACTTTGATAGCATGAATATCCTTACACTAGTATAAATAGAGGCTTAATGAAATGAAGATCATCTAGCATCAAACATTTGTTTGTAAAGCTACATCTGTACACATCTGACTTTAAGTCCAAAAGTAAGTCTTATCTGTTGAAGTTCTCAGATGACACAGTGATTGTTGGGTGTATCAGGGACGGGCAGGACAACAAATAGAGGAACCTGGTGAAGGACACTGTTAAGTGGTGCAAACTGAACCAGCTGCAGCTTAACGATGGAAAAACCAAGGGGGACCCCGGGGAAGCGCACGCTCTGGTGAAGACGGCAGAGAAGAGCTGTGAGGTCCCGCTGGTGAGCCGTGAGCAGGTCGAGTGGGGTCTCCCTGCGCCCAAGGAAATCGCAGCAGAAGTAGGTGGGTGCTGGGGAAAGTTGCCCTGCGGAGAGCGACACCTTCCCGAAGAGGTCGGATGACGCGCTGGATAACGTGGAACAGCGCACCTCAACGACGGACAGGCAGGACTTTGTAGCCAACGTCAGGCGAACCTTTGAACGTGAATTCGCTCATGGGTAAAGATTTTGCCACTTTCACAAAGAAAGCGTCCAGCCTGTCTGCAGGCCCAAAGAGCTTTATAAAGAAAGGGCAGCACAGCAGAGCAAACACCACGAAAGCAGGAGGGCTGAGCAAACAAGAGCAGCTGGTTTCACAAGCGTCGTGGCAGCAGAGGTGTGAGCGGCAAGCAGGGCAGTCTGCCTGGGTCCTCGCCAAAAGGTGGTCGAGCGCCAAGAGGTGCGGCGAGATGACCAGAGGTGCAAGAGGGGTGTTCGCCCCTGACGACGGAGCTGGGACAGCGCGGAGTAGCTGTGGAGAGTCAACTCGACGGTCCCACAGAAGCTGGTCAGCCGCAGGGAGCATAAGATGGTCAGTGAAAACTACGTGGGCACCACTAAGCCTGGTACGTGCATATGAAAGAGCTGTGCTGGGACCGAGGCCGGGCTGACAAGGGACAAGGATGGCCGCCTCGGCCCCTGAGCGCACCGCCATGGCGGGCTACTTCGATTGTCCCTGCCCCAACAACCGGCACTGAGCGTCCGGATCGGAGGCATGTGAGAGACAGTGCCGGACAGCGGGACATTTGTGGGGTAGGTAGGAGCGAGGACGCTAGATCTTTTTTGACGGGGGCAATGCAATGACCCGCGTTACCGAGAGTTTGGGCAGGAAACGGGTATATTGTAAACAATTGCATTCTGGGTAACATGTGATTTAGGTGTTAAACCACTAGGGCAATTTACAGGGAAAATAATGGGGTAGCTGTGGTTGCGGTGCTAAGCAGGCTTGGAAGGCTGACTGGAAGCAGAGATCCTTGAGGAAATGGAGTTCTCAGACTGAGACCATTATGTCCCCTGTGTGTTGGTGCTATAATAAAACGTTCATTATGAACGCTGCCTGTGCAACCTTCTTCACCCCATCCGAACCCATAGGCTAGCGTCGCGCGCCACAATATGTTGATGATGCTATGATGGTCATGCATCGTTAAGTCGCTTTGGAGAAAAGCACCTGCTAAATGAATGAAGGTAACGGTAAAAATACATTTGGGTTTTTATATTTAATTTTTGTCGACGGCTTTCCCCTCCAGGAACCGATTCCTCAATATTAAAATGATACCCTCACAACGGGAGTTCAGGGTACCGATCAGCCCCGTTAAGCGAGGCAAGTGCACTCTGAATTGCTGCAGTAAAACTTGCCGAGCTGAGTAAATCGTCGTAAGTAGAGGCTTAACACACGGAGAGAAAAGTCAGTTAAATCAACAGATGCGACGTACTGTCTTCTTCCGCAGCTCCACGTCTTTATATAACATTATATATTTTGAACCTTGTACCATTGGCACACAAGTCGGACGCGCCTGCCCTCCGTCTCTCCCTCTTACTCGCACTTCGCAGAAACCCGGCGTTTCGCAAGCGCGCTCCCGCCCCCCACAGGTTCTCTCCCCGAGCTTCACTCGCGCACAAAAAAAAAGAAAAAGAAAAAAAAAAAAAAAAAAAAAACAGGTCCCGTTGCCAATGGTTTCGAGCGAGCTCGGCCGAAGCGCACACACATACACAGACACGCGAGCGCGCGCGCCTCACTTTCGGGACATCGCCAGACATGGCGGCGGACCTCAGCCCGGAGTGGCTCTCGTGCCTCCCGTCTTCGTGGAGTTATGGGGTGACCCGGGACGGACGGATATTCTTTATCAAGTAAATATGAACCGCACGCGAGCCTCGCGACGTGTTTTTTTTTCCATTTATTTAAATAAAAAAAAATATAGAAAAAAAAAATAAATAACGCGTTTTCACTCCACCCCCCCCCCCGTTTCTTACTAACAGCGAAGAAGCGAAGAGCACAACCTGGCTGCACCCGGTCACTGGCGAGGCCGTGCTCACCGGGCACCGCAAGACGGCAGGTAACTAACACGGAGAGAGACTCCTAGTACCTGCACGCACACACACAGAGAGAAAACAAACACACAGCCGTAACGCGCGGACTGGACTCTAAAACGACTAACTGTCGAGTACTTCTGGTGTCCGAGTCCATAAAGTATTTTTTTTTACCTCAGTTAGTTTGACTCGCGCGGCTGTCGATGACGTGTGCCCCGTCGGCCAGGCGGTTACACACACACACACACACACAGGTGACCCGGGGGTTAACGATGAATTATTGTTAGTAGTGGAGTCAGCCCGGTTCGGAGTCTCTACCCGCTAGGTGTAGGAAGGTACACCGCAGGCTCGCTCGCTCGCTCCGCCGTGTGTGTGTGTGTGTGTGTGTGTGTGTGAGACAGAAGAAGGTAACGGGCTGTGGAGCGCCGGCCGAGTGCTACGGGATGGCCGTCCTGCTCTGCGGTGTTGCAGAGACCCCGGGTGGGGGGGTTAGGAGCAGTAAAGGCTCGAACGCGCCGCGACTTGGTCGGCGGTTCACCAGTTTTAATGGCACTGCGGAGGGGAACCGCTCCTCTCTCAGTCTCTCTCTCTCTCTCTCTCTCTCTCTCTCTCTCTCTCTCTCTCTCTCTCTCTCTCTGTGTCTCGCGGTAGCAGTCAGTCTGTCTGCGGGGCAGTAGTATCTGTCAGTCTCAGTGTGAGAGAACCTCAGTGGATCTGTTTCTGAGATGGTCTCAGTCAGGCTGTTTCATCCCTTCGGTCTGTCATTGTCTCTGTCTTAGTCTCGGTCTGTCGGTTTGTCATATTCTCTGTCCAAACTGTCACCTGTCAGACAGAGTCAGTGTCTGTCTGTCAGTCAGTCAGTCGTTTAGGCCGTATCTATCTGCGTCGTCGCTCTGCCTCTTCGTTCACGCGTGCATGTTCGTGTGTATTTATCCGTGTGTTTGCCCCCTTGTAGATTTGCCGACGGGATGGGAGGAAGGATTCACGTTCGAAGGAGCCCGCTGCTTCATAAAGTGAGTCTCGGTTCTGTTTCTCTCCCCCCCCCACTGTCCTCCTGCCCAGCAGTGTGCAGTGTACACTGGAGATGAACACTGGCTGTCAGTCCCCGATTGGATTGTCTGTGTTTACAAACTCCCCCGGAGTGTGATAAACTGGAAGACTGGCGTGACTGCAGCGTACCGAGCTGTGTGGGGCTCTGACTCAGGTGGCTCGACTGGCTTTGCTGGTTGGTGGCACCGTTGCTTTGGGACTCTGCGTGCACTACTAGTTTCTGGTGCCTTGGCTCTGGTTCCCCTATGTTTTTGTTGTTCAAGGTTTGTTTTTACTTCTTTGGTATGAATGTTGGCACAAGTGTAAGAGCGTCTTTCCCTGTCGTCTTATAGCATAGTTACACCTTGCTGTCCTTAATAATCACCGTGTGCTTACAGTTTGACTTGTAGTTTAACATCTCCGTGTGTCATAGATGCAGAATTTAAAGTCCATCTGCTTAGGGTTTTCTGATACCATGGTAATTTACCTTTTTTAGTTAAAATGAATGTACTACTTTAATTAAATTCCTTAAGATGTTATTGCTAGAAAGCGGAATGCCAGCAGGTGGTGGGGATTGCTGCCTTCCAGTTTGAAGATTTCTGGTTTGACTCCTCCTGCTATAGTACAGCATACGGTATAGCTATAGTATAGTGCTATAGTACTCTTGAACAAGGGACTTACCTTTGACAGAATAAGAATATACTAGTTGACAAATGGACAAATCATTGTAAAGTTGACTAATGTAAGCAGCCTTGGATAATTGTCATCTATATAAAAGTCAGTAGTAATGTTTTGGTGGTTTTTTAAAAAAAAAAAAAAAAAAAAACCTCCTTTACTTTTTCATGACTCTTTAGGTGTGTTATCTCTCTAAAGCAGAGCACCACTTACGAGATGAACCTTTATTCCTGTGTTTGCCCGTGGTTTCAGTCAAGTTAATTATTACAGGAGTTCTGTTCAATGGTTGAGTATTATGCCTTTGTGGAAGCTGGTGATCAAAGGCAAACACATTTGTGTGGAAATGATAAATTTGCAGTTAATATACTAATGTTATACCCTAGCATTGTGCAATGTGGCCTGTGAATATTCCAGATTCCAGTGCTGGAAGTTGCAGGAGCAGGAGCCATTCATTATTACGACGTAAAGCCATGTTGCTTTGCCTTAAAATCTGTCAGATCACAGCTGTGACATAACCCTACTGGCTTATGGGCTGCTCTGGAAAGACAAAATGCCACATGGTGCAGCAGTTTACACTGCAAAGAGTTCCTTTGGATTAAAGAAAGCTGCACAGCTTTAGTTGTAGGTATGTGATTTGTTGACTTGTGGAATGGGACAGCTGTAAATGTGTGGCTGCGTGGGAAATGGTACACCTTCACAAAGCAATGTGCCACAGTTCTGTAAATCTCCCTCCCTGTCCTGCCAAGTCCTCTCCAGTTAGTCCCAGGAGACCTTAAGACACATGGATGGGAAGCAGTGAATCGACAAGCTGCACTGTGCTTTGGCATGTGTTCTGCAGTGGTGTGTATTTTGCAGGTGCTCAACTCCAGGGGCCTTGTGTTGACCGGCGTGCATTTGCTGCATGTTGGCAGTGTGTGTCAGTTGGCTACCTGAATTGGCAGATGATTGTTTACTACCCCTTAGCTCATTTGTGTGGCATGTTGCCTTTTTTGTCACAACACAGTAAACTCACCTCTCACAGGCTTCTGTGCCACATGGGTCCTGCTGGTGATTACAAGTGAGAAGGGGAGGGGAATCATATCATTTCAGCGGCGAATCTCACTGTAAGGACCCATGTAGAAACACATAGCATCTCATTCAAGTGCCAGGCATTGTTTGCACTATTTTTGATTACTTCAAGCTGCAGTATTCCGATTTCCTAGAGAAACAATCGGGAAGTAAATACACCTGAAAGACTACGGTGGCTGCAGCAGCATGGTCTGAGGGTGTCCTTCCATGACTGGGACTGTCCCCCTTTTCCTGCAGGGATCCCTGTTGTGTTCTGGAGGACTGAGAAAGTGGTCAGATGGGTGTCGAGACCCATGCAGCGGCACACAAACATTTTGTCCAGAGCCCTTTGGCCATAGAATAAGCAGCTTGTGAAGCTCTGCCTGTTCCCCCTTGCTCTCTCCTGCTGACAGATGGGCTTTTACTGCACCAGGCAAAAAGTGGCTGATAAATGGTCCCCCCCTCCAGCTTCACCAGTTATCCATCTTCACTCCTTGCTGCTGTGATTTGACTTGGGAGGAGAACCTCCAGACGTGGCTTTTAACATTTTGCACAAACAACAGAGCAATTAAGAAAGAGATATCACTTTAATTCTGCCGACTGAAATTAGTCCTTGTGATGTGCCCACCTGGTATGAATGATAGTGGGGGGGGCCTGGAAGCAGCGGAAAGGGTGGGGGGCAGGCTCCCACCGACTGTTTGGAGCTGTGAGCCGTTGGCCCCTTCTTGGTGTCAAAGCTGCTGCTGTGTTTCTCTGGAGACGTCTTGGCTGGCACAAAACGGTGTCACGCTCGAGAATAAATGCTTTCCAAAAATACAGTCGCTCGGGTTCAAGGCAATATCTGAGGGCGTATGCAGATTAGTTCCACGTGGGTTTCCCTTTTTTAAATTTAATTTTAGGACTTATAATCACGTCCCACTTCATGTTCATTAATGACGAGAGGTGAAATCTATGTGAAATGTGGTTGAAAAGTTTTCACTAGTGAACCTGTTAGGGATTTGTGCTTGTGATCATGCTACGCGTCCTGTGCCGCTAAACACTGAGGTTTATCTTGGCAACACAGCAGAATTAAAAGCACTGTGTGAAATTGGCTTGACAGCTCTATTGGGCTCTGTGTGAAATAAAATATCAATTTGGGGGTGGTGGTGACACTTCTGAATTCCACAAAAGTGGGAGTCCCAATCAGCCTATGTTGCTTAGCCAGAGGGGCTGGATTGTTTTTTCATTGACCCCTTATGGGAGCTTTACGATTCTGCAGATTCAGCTTTCATTGATACTTGGGGGTGGTTCTCAGCTCTTAGCCCTTATGGCTGTGTGGAATTACGGGGCAGAAGGATTCATTTGGGGCTGATGGGCTTGTCCGAGTGAGGGTCAAAGTGGAAGTTAATGAAATTGCTGAAGTTCCAGTTATCTTGTAGCTAAGGCAAGGATCTAATGAGTTCTTTTTCATCAGCCTGTATTGCGCATGATTACAATAGGAATGAAGGGGGAGGAACTGTGTAGTTTGTACTGTACAGCACTGGGGAGCAAATGAACCCCCAGCTTGAGTGTGGCGCAGAATGCAACCCGATGCGCAGTGCGATTAATTAGGCTTTGGCAGCCGACTGGGCCATGAGTGTGCCTGTCTTTGTGAGAGACGCGTGGCTGAGTCTGGCCCCCCCGAGGATCTCCGGGGAGGGGTTCTCATCTGCGTTGCAGTTGTGTCTTCGTATTTTTTGACACCACCCTCAGTCTCTGCGACCAGTAGACCTGTGTGGCATGGTGACTTTCGTAAATCGAAGTGCTATTGTGCTGTGTGCCATCAGCTCCATCAGAGATTCCAGAAGTCCTCTCTTACAGTGGTCCACAAGCTTTTAACTTCCTTGGTTTTGCGCTATGGCTCCTGCAGTGGACTACAGTTCCCTGACAGATGCAGTGGTTGTGGTTGCGGTTGCCTTCTCATT
The DNA here is from genome assembly GCF_900964775.1 of Scleropages formosus. NCBI lineage: Eukaryota > Metazoa > Chordata > Actinopteri > Osteoglossiformes > Osteoglossidae > Scleropages > Scleropages formosus. The sequence continues at coordinate 14,566,717 of NC_041826.1, forward strand.
TTCATAAATGCAATTTATGAGGGTGGTGTTCCCTTCACCAGTGCTGCACTCCTCTCTGTCCAAAGCGAGATTTGGAAACCTTCGGCTGATGCCAAATGTGCAAAAAAAGTCTGTAGTCATGATCAAATGCAGAATACTGGGAATCAGATTATTTTTAGAAGTCGGGGGGTGACTCCTGGCTGGCTGAAGAGGAACGGGATGGGGTAGGGAGGGGTGTGGCAGAGGCCATTGCCCCATTGCCAAAGACGGCATAAACAGTAGTGCAGCCTGCAGATCAGCTTTTCCAGTCATACCAGCCTTTACTGGTGAGAGAGAGTCATGTTCATGTCAACTCGGGTGCAAGTTCACCTGGAGACATGAGCCAAACCTACAGCTGCAAGTCAGGCTCTGTTCGTTAGCAATATAGTTTAGTAAAAGTGTAAAAGAAAGGTGTAATTCAGTGTTTGAAACTTTGTGATAGGGTGAGGGGTAGATGTAAAGCAAGACTATGAACAAAAGCTTAACATGTTGATGAATCCTCTATCAGAATGTTTTACAGACATGCGTATCAGGAGTGGAATTAAAAGTTGAAAGAGTTGATATGAGCCGGTGATTAATAAACACTTGGGTATATCCTGTCTAGCTAGGGTAGGAGGGCTGGCTAAGTTTGCATCAAACATTCACTGAAAGTTTATCTTAAGAGATTCTTTTCAAAAATTAGTTGTCTAAATCTCAACTGTACTCATGTGAACATCAGGTGAGCATGTGTCCTGTGCTGACTCATGTCTGCCTGCCTTTAAAAAGAAAGAAAGGAGGAAAAAAAAAATGGGGGCAGCTTTTCATGTGTCAGCATGTTCACTGTGTCCCAGGTGAGTTACGCAGCCAGGGAGTGGCTGTCCTCTACTAATGGTGGTACCATTATTGCCACATGTATAGCTGTCTACATGACAAGGAAAATAGAGGGAGCGGGAGCCTTCAGGTCCTGGCCCAGATACTTGTGGTCTTACACCTGGGTGGTGTCACATGAAGCACCGAAAGGGAAGCTCAGCTGACAGACAACACACTTTTTTTTTTTGTCTGCTCAGCAGGGCTCTGCCATGTTCCTGTTTTTCTGTGGACCTTTAGTGTTCAGTTCTTTGCTACCTGTGCACACATGAGAAAGTTTTCTTAGTTTTTTAAATAAATTAAAAAAAACTAACATACTTTGACTGTCTTAGCATTTATACATGCATAACCATGGCCGTGAGTTGGATCATTAGCTGGATCTGGTCCGAAAATGGTGTTTGTATTCTCCAAGCAGTTGTTCTGGCAGCTGTGTTTGGGAAATTTTGAAATGACCATTTCTACCACCTGTACAGATAACTTGTAGCAGCCATATGTGGGCTATGTACTAACAGTGCTTCCTGATGTATGGGACAGAATTTCAACCTGGACCTGTCACACACCAGGAGAGTCATTTGGTTTCATAGGAAGTGTAAATATGATCATGGCAATTACTTGATTTAACATGGGTAGCAGACTTGATAGATTTTCATTTTTTATGACCTCTTATAACAACCTATTATACTGAACAATAATTGCTCCTTGTAATGGGTGTGAACTCTCAATGAGTATTGTAATGGAAACTGTAATTTGGAAAACTGGCAGTAATACTGAGAAGCAGACACATTTGAATGATGAACCTAGGCTATAAATAGCAGCTAAGGTATGTTGAAACTGAACTGGAGGGTTCAGCCACTCTGAGACAAATTAACTTCTTTACAGGTTTGAAGAAAGGTTTTGGGAGAAAAATGCTTCCTAACTTAAAAGAATTTTGTCCTAGAGTTTCTTTGTGGTTATAATTCCTTTGTAGGGCACATTAGAAACTTTTACGCAGCATCTTTTTGTTGTGTTAATGTATGTTCTTTGCTCTTTGTATATTCATTTAATCAGGTGACGAACACAACCAATTTGAGCATAATTGATTTAGTATGCAGAGTTCAGTTTTAGTATCATCTTGCATTAGTGGAGTCTGATCCGTTTATTGGATTATCACTCGTGATCATGGCTATTACCTTTCTCACACAAGCTGAGGGATATAACTTCGGCAAAAATTAAGGGTGATGGCTTACAATAAAATCTACCGGGAATAATTTATTGAATGATTTTGAAATGAGCAGAAGTGAATTGCCCTGACATTTGCAAGAGCTGGTTCTGATAGTTGCTCGATTTCATATCGACAGGTGTCTCCCCCCCCCTTCTACCCTCCATCTTCGTGTAGTGCAGTAAGTTTCAGAGGCACTCTCAGATGAGGAGATCGAAGTGTCCTTGGCAACTTTGCCCAGTTTGACAGGCTCAGTGGAAGCCAGTCAAGCCATCTCCCTACAGCTGTCTCTTGGAATGCCCAGGAACAAATACAATAACTGTGATCAATTTGTAAGGTAGACGTGACTGAGCTCATAAAAATCCACATCGGTTGAATGTGGGTTTAAACTTAAAAATCACATCCGTAGAGATTTATAATGAAAATTAAAGTGGACAGTATAATTTTTACTAACCCGCATGCACATATCAATGTGCTGGGGGACAGCCTGGCAGAATCTGGATTTGGGCTCTTTGTGGGAGCTTATAATTTTATCCAAGAAATGGAGCAATCTTGATACAAGAACAAAGGCCAATGCATCTGTCAGCTCAATTTTGATTTTCAAAAGCTTTTAGGTGTGACCTACATGATAAATTTACTAATTTTTCACAATTTTCAATAGTTGGCCTCTTAGTCTATGTTAGTGATTTTGCATTATAATGTTTTAACATTGTGATTGTTCAAGTGATTCTCATGAAGTCCACACTTTTATTAAAAGGCCTATTCAGCAACTGCCTCCTCAGGCCAACATGAAATGGTTGTGGAGCATTATTTAATATTACGATATACATCATCCCTGCCTGCAGCAGCTACATTGATTTAATCTCCTCATTGATAAGACCGAGTTTAATTTTCACTGTGTTTGAGAGTAAAAGTGGTAATAAAGTACAGTGGACATTGGAGCACCGTTTACTTTTTCTGCTGTGGCTTGAAACCACTTGCATATTTGACTTTTAAAGCTTTTTAAATCTTGCAGGTTGGCTAACAGTGCTTCCTGATGTGGGCGGCATGGTGGCACAGCGAGTAGCGCTGCTGTCTCACAGCGCCTGGGTGGTGCCAGAGAACGTGGGTTTGATCCCTGCTCAGTTTGTGTGGAGTTTGCATGTTCTCCCCTTGTCTGCGTGGGTTTCCTCCGGGTGCTCCGGTTTCCTCCCACAGTCCAAAGACATGCTGTTCATGTTCCCCCATAGTGTGTGTGAGTGTCATGGAGTAAGTG